>NC_055997.1:49807622-51034185 GCF_018446385.1 Zingiber officinale
CTTAATACTCTTGCCAAGATGGTTCTGTACTTCATTTTTGAATTCTTTGAACTTTTCAAAGGATTCAGACTTATGTGTCATCAAGTACACATAACCATATCTACTGAAGTCATCAGTAAATGTGATGAAGTACCTATAACCTCCTCTAGCAGCGACATTGAAAGGGACACATACATCACTATGTATAAGTCCTAACAAATCAGTCGCTCTCTCACTGTGCCCACTAAAGGGAGTCTTGGTCATCTTGCCTCGTAGGCATGACTCGCATATCTCATATGATTCAAAATCAAATGAGTCCAGCAAACCATCCTTATGGAGCTGGGATAAGCGCTTGTCATTTATATGACCTAAGCGATAGTGCCAGAGGTAGGTTTGGTTCATGTCATTTGACTTGAACCTCTTGGTATTCATGGTATAGATAGGACTCTCAAGGTCTAGAATTTAGTGTAACACCCGCCCTCCCTGCTACTAAAAGGGACGGGGCTACGTACTTACTTAACCATTCCAGGATACATGCATATTTAAAATTTCTTTCTAGTATCATAAAGCAGCGGAAATGTCATGAAGTTATACTGGAATGTAACATAAATACAAATGGTTCATGTCAAACATAACAAAATATCATAGCAGGTCTTATTTGTCTTAGCCGAGCCACTGCCACACACACCTCCTTGCCTCTCCTGCAGCTCCCTTAAGTCATCCATCCCTTGCCTTTATCTGTGGTACAAGGAAGTAAGCTATGAGCACACAGGCTCAGTAAGATCCTTTCCTACTCACAAAAATCGTATCTCAAAGCATAATCATATAAGCATATCATCAATGAAGACATAATCATCTAACAATATGTAATGTGAGCATAGTTCCTTATCCTAACATATCATTATCAACCATGATTCTAACATATCATAAATAAAGAGATCATGTGAGGTGAATCATAAGAAACATAACATATCATCAGATCATATGAATCATAAAAGAAACATGTCATATGTGAATGGGTGCATTATGCAAAATGTCCTTTTTAAAACATATGCCATGTCGAGTGCAAGATGTCTTTAAACATATCTTTTAATACTTAAACATAATATCATCATCATGAGGGCCCGGCTTGTACCACATACATACATAAATGCGTGCAATCCCTAGGACAGGGTAGCTAGCCCCGAACCTACTAGGGATCTAGACCCGTTCATAGTCCGTCGGCCTAGGGGCGTACTAAGGAGCCCATCCCTTTTTACTAGACCCGTTCATAGTCCGTCGGTCTAGGGGCGCTTATGGAGCCCACCCTTGGTACAAGCCATACAAAGTAAAGTACATGTCATTCATATCATATCATCATAACTGTCATATCATATCATCATAGATGTCATACTCTTGTCTTAACATGAAGAGTGCTCTTAATCCCAATCTTAAGGGAAGCAACTCTTTGCCTTTTTCTTATCATATCATAAGGCATACATTCTTGGGCACATAGCCATCATATAAAACCATTATCATGCTTGGTTCATGAGCTTACATAAATGAACATGCCACATATTTGAAATCATACATGCTTGGGTACATTGTCATCATAAGAATCATTTCATGCATAATTCTTAAACATACATAAATAGACATGTTACTTGTCTGGTCATAAAGCATGCATACTTAAGCATAAAACATATCAAGCATCCTAAATTAAGTATAAAAATCATCGTGCAACCATAATCATACATGGAAAACATTTACTAGCATCTCCTAGTTCGTATTCTAGTATGTGAGACACCTAGCAAAGTCATAATTGGGTCTCTAACCCTAGTTTCATATGGTGGTCGAGAGTCACCATGCTTGGTTTTTAAGTTACAATGACATATCAGCATGTGAACCTTAAATCAAATTCATGTCATAAACTATAAAGAATATCATGAGCATAAGTAGTAGGTTCTAAGCTTCCTAGGCCTTTTAACTTAATTGTGGCCGAACCTTTAAAAGCATGAAACTAAGTTCTACATAAGCATACAAATACCAAGCTACCTTCATATCATATCATAAGGGAATCCATGAGCTTGCTAAGTTAAGTTTAAACTTTCTTGAACCCTACATTATAGTTATGGCCGAAAGTTCATAAGAAGGGAAATAACTTCTAAGCAACATACAACATGAATACCTAGCCAATTTCATAACATATCATAAAGAAGTCTATGAGCATACTAATTTAGGTTTTGAGCTTCATGAACCCTAAAACCTCATCATGGCCGAAACTTCATCAAGCAAGAAATAAACTTCTAAGCAACATATAAACATGAATACCTAGCTAATTTCATAACATATCATAAAGGAGTCTATAAGCATATTCAATTAGGTTTTGAGCTTCATGAACTGTAAAACCTCATCATGGCCGAAACTTCATCAAGCAAGAAATAAACTTCTAAGCAACATACAAACATGAATACCTAGCTAATTTCATAACATATCATAAAGGAGTCTATGAGCATATTAAATTAGGTTTTAAGCTTCATGAACCCTAAAACCTCATCATGGCTGAAACTTCATCAAGCAAGAAATAAACTTCTAAGCAACATATAAACATGAATACTTAACTAATTCCATAACATATCATAGAGAAGTATATGAGCATGCTAAAGTTGGTTTTGAGCTTTATGAAACCCTAAAACTCCATCATGGCCGAAACATCATAAAACAAGAAATAAACTTCTAAGCAACATATGAACATGAATACCTAGCTAATTTCATAACATATCATAAGGAAGTCTATGAGCATACTAACTTAGGTTTGGAGCTTCATGAACCCTAAAAATTCATCATGGCCGAAACATCATAAAACAAGAAATAAACTTCTAAGCAACATATGAACATGAATACCTAGCTAATTTCATAACATATTATAAGGTAGTCTATGAGCATACTAACTTAGGTTTGGAGCTTCATGAACCCTAAAAATTCATCATGGCCGAACCTTATTAAGAAGAAGGTCAATAAACATATTAAGAAGAAGATCAAGCTTAAACAACATCCAACATAAATCTTTAACTAAATTCATATCCTAACATAATAAGATCCATGAGCATGGTTTCTTCTCTTTTTATTTTTATTTTCAAGCGTTCTAATATTTCAAAAATATCGTAAGTGACTTGTACCACAGGTGAGGGAATACTTACATCCTTGTTTGATTTACTTAGGGGGGAAATCTTGCTTGTGGAGCCTTCCTAGAGAGGAGTCCTCCTTTGTTTTTGGATTTCGGCAAGGAGAGGTGAGGAGAGGCTCTTGGTCACGGTGAGGAGGAGGGGGAAAGGAGGAAGAGGTGAAAATGAATTTTCTTCTTTAATTTCCCCTTTTATTCATCATGAGAGGAGGAAGGGAAAATATACTTTTCCTTCTCCTTTCTTTTACTTCTCCTTAATGAAAAGAGGAAGCAAGAATCCTCTTTTCTTTTGAGAGGAAGAGGGCAACTCTAACTTCTCCTTCTCAATGAAAAAGCTCTTTTCTTACTCTTAACTATATTGTCACCTCTCTCTTTAATAATAACTTCTCTTGGTCTATTGGTTAACACATACATATATCTAGTAAGAGATCCAAGGTTCAAACCCTGGTCATCTCTTTTTGGTTCTATTTTATTTTATTATTTTTGCAAATTTACACATAAGGCCTATTTTTTTATTCATGATAAAAAAACAATATCTAAAATCTTGCTAAGTACTCTATGGTTGTTACATTTAGAGTCCATTCATCAGAGGTGCACTACAATAGAACATATCTTTTAAATAAACTGAACAACATTTGTCCTTTATTATAAAAGAGAAACCTTTCTTGTCCAAACAAGAAACTGAAATTATGTTCTTAGTTAAAGCAGGCACATAACAACAATCATCCAACTCTAGTACAAGCCCAGAGGCCAGAGATAGAAAATAAGTCCCTACAGCAATAGCAGCAACCCGTGCTCCATTGCCTACGCGTAGGTCCACCTCGCCCTTTGCCAATGCCTGCTATTTCTCAGCGCCTGCACATTAGTACAAATGTGAGAAGCACATCCGGTATCTAATACCCATGATGAAAAAATAGATTGATTGACTTCTATAACATATATACCTGAAGTGGAAGTCTCACTTCGCTTCTTCTTAAGATCTTCCAGGTACACCTCGCAGTTCCTCTTCCAATGCCCGGTCTGACCGCAGTGGAAGCAGGTAGCATCCTTGGCGACCCCTCCTTTAGGCTTCAATGCCTTGCCTTTGCCCTTGGCTTGGGACTTTCCTTTGCCTTTGGGCTTGCCCTTGCCCTTGTGTTTCTGAACCATCAGAACAGAGTGGCGCTTAACCTTCTTAAGGTTCAGCTCAACAGTTCTTAACATGCTAAGCAGCTCGGGCAGTGGCTTGTCAATTTCATTCATGTTGTAGTTTAGAACGAATTGACTATATCTATCCGGCAAGGATTGCAAGATCAGGTCAGTGGCCAGCTCTTGGCCAAGCGGGAATCCCAACCTCTGTAGGTTTTCTATGTACCCAATCATTTTGAGTACATATGGGCCTACGGGAGCCCCATCTGGCATCTTGCACTAAAACAATGCCTTTGAAATCTCGAATCTCTCGTGCCTAGCTTGTCCCTGATATAGTTGACGAAGATGTTCAACCATATCGTAAGCTCCCATCAACTTATGTTGTTTCTGAAGCTCAGAGTTCATAGTCGCGAGCATCAGATAGGGCACATCTAATGCGTCATCTTGATGTTTCTTGTAAGCATCTCGGTCAGCTCGCGTGGCAGTTGCAGGAGGAGCCTCCGGAATGGGCTGCTCCAGAACGTACAGTTTACATTCTTAGGTGAGAACTATTCTCAAGTTCCTGTACCAGTCCAAGAAATTTGCTCCATTGAGCTTGTCCTTCTCAAGGACAGAACGTAGGGAGAAAGAGTTTGTATTCGACGTCATGGTAATCTACAACAGAAATTAAAGAAGAAAGTAAATAACATATTCTTTTAAATCATTTAATTAGGCCTTTTAACTAAATGATGCTCCCACTAAATTCTATAATTCATGTGGGACAAAACCACATCATACTACGCCTTGAGTTAGCTTTGGCTAAATCGCCCAAGACTTAGTATGATTGGTAGGTAACTAATTACCAATTACATCTCTATGCAACTCTTGTTTATAGGACAAGATCCGCATGTATATTAAGACTTGAGTTAGCTTTGGCTAATACGCCCAAGAATTAATATAAATGTGATTTTGACCTATCTACCAACCATTGGAAAATGCCAATAGTTAAACTCGATCCAATTGAGTTAACTAGTTACTCAATCTAATTGAGTTGTACTCACCCATGCGTTGATAGGCGGGACCAAGATTGTCCCTCCGTACCCTACCAAGATAATATGTGTTGCTCTGCTTTGGCAAATTCAATAACACATGTGATCGAGGTAGTGATAGGTATCACAGCATGGTAGGCATTTGAGTTGACGCGTTTGAGATCTAATCTAATCGAGAGGGTGCATCTTGTACACGATTTAGATCTAATCTAATCGTTAGGCACTAATTAATTACTAATCTAGCATGCATCACATACACACACAAGCAATTAATTAAATTTTTGTGATTAGTCATGGCCCTACTACGATCTTCTCAAGCCAATGATAAGATCGGATGGTCAACCTAGGGTCAACAGCTTCTTAAGCTCCTCCCTTTGACCACCTTGTGTTGCTCGCACCCTCCTCGTAACTCCGTCTCAAGTGGACCTTCCACCGCTCCAATTTTGTACATTACAATTTTGAAACTCGATTTACATTCGAGTCTAAACTAATTTACAACAAGAATATAAAAATAGAGAAAGGCACGACACGCAGGTCGCGAATCAAATATACAACACGCATATCACATGACGGCACGCAGGTCGTATTATGAATTACAACACATTTCCAATCAAATTGGGTCTTTTTGGGCCATGACTATCACAAAATAATATATAATTCTAAATTATGTATTTTCTATAATTTTTTATAATTTTTACTACAATTTTTATGAGTAAAATAAAAACTATAAAATAAACTATAAAAACTACAATTTTTATATCCTTGTGCTTCGCTTCTACGAGAAAAATACCCATAAAAACTATAAAAATAGGAAATTTACAGAATATTACAGAACTGCTATTTTTCATAAAAATACAAAATAAACTCGTACAAGACTTCGCACGTGGCTCTGATATCACTGTTGGGTTTTTCGGGCCGCGAAAATAATTTTTTCGCGTCGCGGAAACCCCGAAACCCTCGTCACCGGATCCATGCGTAGAATAAAATTTCGAAAAACCTTCGAGTACGAGTTTACTAACTCTAGATCTACATTAGAGTTCTAGATGGTTAAGAGTTTTTATCCATGATGCGCACCCTTCGTGAATCCCGCTCGTCCAAGGTGCCAGATCTCAAGATTGTCAAAGTAGACAATCCTCTACACGTATCCACAAGAACAAAAGAGGGAGAAAACCAAACTAAAGTGTGCTAGCACCTTAGTAGGTTCGGCCAAGGTAGGATGAGAGGGAGAGAAGAAGGAGCTCAAGGAGGAAGAAGATAGAATGAATGCCTTGAATGAAAAAAATTCATTCTCATTCATTTTGAGTGGCCGGCCACAATTGTAACTCCCTTACAATTAATGTGGCCGGCCACATTAAATGGAAAGGGGTTTGTAACCTCCATGATGTGGCACACACATGTGCTAGCTTTGATGATGTGGCACATCATCATTAGTCCTCCTATTGCCAACTCACAAATGAGGTGGCAAATGGTCAAGTCAAACTTGACCTTTCATCTTCCTTCTCAAGTCAAGCCAAATTTGCCCAAATCTCTCTCATGGTTGATCTAATCTAACCATTTGATTCAAACCAACTTAATATAATGAATCTAATTCATTTAATTAAATTGATTCAATGAGTCATAATCTAAATTAGACTCATTGAACACATGAATCAACTTGAGTCCAACTCAATTAGCCTAACTTGGATTACTCTTAATCCAATTTGGTTCAATACATGAACCTAATCCTCTTGGTTCATCATATGAACCTAATCTCCATCTAATTGTCCTTAGTGTGTGACCCTATAGGTTCTTGTAACGTTGGCAATGCCCCTAAACCCATTTAGGAGCATAAGTAATGAGCGGTATCTAGCAACACATCATTACTACCCATGTTACAAGAATGTTGAGATCCAACATCACCTTGTGACTACTAATTGTGACTCCTCACAATATATGACAAGTGTCCTTCTATCCTAGACATCTAGATTGATCAATGTGAGGCATAGACCGTGTCATCCTCTGACCAATCTAAATCTTGAACTCCAAGTAGACTCACTCAATCAAATGAGCTCAATATCTCATATTGACTCATTTGGGCATAGCCATGCACTTCGTGGTCTCACTCTATCAAGAATATTGATGTCGCTCCCATCATATAGAAGGGATAGATCCCATCTACATCACTCACATCCCTCTACATAATTTGTTACATACCCAGTAATCGCCTTTATAGTCCACACAGTTACGGGTGACGTTTGACGAAACCAAAGTACATAACTCCTTATGTAGGGATCCATGGTGACTTCAGGTCCAAGGATTAGTAGTCATACTAATAGCCACATGAGAAAGTATATGACACTCATATAACAATCCATGATACTTTCTCATGGTGGGTCATTCAGTATACATTCTACCCATGTATCAACTTGATATCTCTATATCCATGACTTGTGAGATCAAGTCATCGAGTTGACCTACATGCTAGTATTATTGCATTAACATTGCCCCTGAATGTTAATACTCGACTAGGAATGATTAAGAGTAGTGTTCCCTATATCATCTCACTATCGATTCAACCAATCGATTGATATAGGTAAGAACCTTCTACTCAAGGATGCTATTATACTTAGTTATTTGGCACCAATAAGAGTAAGTATAATAACCAAAACAAATTTATTTATTTATATAAGAATATGATACAACGAGTCCATACAACAATCATCAAATGATTGGCTCTAGGGCTCTAACTAACCAGAAGAAGAACCCGAGTCAGACGATGAAGACGATGAACTGAAATCAAGAATCGAAAATTTCTTGATGATGGAGATAGAGCAATGGTTTGCTCTAATGGAAGGCTTCGAAGCTCCAAGAAATTTAAAAGGCAAGATCCTCAAGAAGAGCAAATGGAACCAAGAGCAAATTCAAAGGAGTGAGGCAAATGACAAAGTGACCAAGCTATTGGTCAATTTATTCCCAAGCAATATTTTGGCTCAAATTGGAGAATTCGAGGATGCCAAGGAGCTTTAGAGCAAATTAGCAAAGATTCATGAGATCCCCTCCACTGTAACAAATCAAGAAGAATCTAAAGAGGGTGACTCAATGGATCAAGGTCAAGAGCAAGAGGACTCTGAAGTTGAGAGATGCTCAATTTCTGAAGAGGAAGTCTAAGAAGCCTCATCTTCAAAGGAATATGCAATGAAAAGAGCAAGGAATGAGCATATTCCTTGTTCCATGTACAAGATAAAGATGAAGAAGCCTCCACCTCTAGGATTGAGGGGGAGAGACCTTCATTGATATCGGATCAAGAAGAAGGAGAAGCTTCTACATCCGGGTCAAGTGGAGAAGAAGATGAAGTATCCTCCAAAAATCAAGAGACATCAAATGGAGGATCAAGTGTCATCCTTACACATAAAGGTATAGTTATTTCAATAAATAATAAAAATCATATCATTGCTTTGAGTATAGGGAACAAGGGCATTACAAAAGTAAGTGCCCTAAATTGGCCAAGAAGAAGGGTCAAGTGGCACCTAAGGGCAAGGATAAGCCCAAGGAGACCGCTCCCACAACAAAGAAGAGCAAGGAACACATTGTGTGTTTCTTGTGTCAACAAAAAGGACATTATCAAAGCCAATGTCCAAAGGGGAAGAAGGCGGTCAAAGTCAAAAGTGGAAGCACAAGTCAAGGGGGAGCTTACAAGGTAAAACCCAAGGTAACATTTATTGAGCCTACCCCCTTGAATAATGGTAAAAAGCATGCTAATTCCAGTTTATATCATTTTAATGCTATTTACCATAAAAATAGGAAGCATGATCGAATTAAGGAGAATTATGTAGCCTATCATGCTAAAATCACTCAACCTAAGGTTAGAAGGGTAGAAAATCATTTAGGCAATAATTCTAAAGATTCTAGGTATTTGCCTAAGAAAAATAAAAATCAAGGTGTTAGTGAAAAATCTAAGGCTGAGGTATTATGGAGAGAAAATCAAGTCTTGAGGATAAGACTTGATAAATTGGAAAGGACCCTTAGAAGAATTACAAATGAAACACAACGGTCCAAGAATCATAAACTAGGTTTAGGAAAACAACAAGGGTCATCCAATGGTCATAGGGGTTTGGGATACAAACCTAAAATCAAGAAAGATGTGTCTTCTTACCATAGGGTTCCATATAGCTATGGAACCAAGTCTAGGTTTAGTGGTCATGTCAAAAATACTAGGAAAGTTATCCCTGTAACACCCACTAAGCTTTTAAGATAAAATAAGAGAATGATGAATTTTTCTTAGAAAAATATTAGTAGAATGTTGAACCAAAAAGAAATAAAAAGAAATAAAAAAATAGGGAGTTGTCAAGGATTGAACCTTGAACCTCTCATGATGTAAATGATAGGATTAATGGGTAATAACTAGTTGGGATAGGAATAATATATTGATAGCAAAGGAGGGAAACTCATGATAAGGATGAGAGTAAAAGCTAGCCAAAAGAAAACAAGAAAAGAGCAAGAGAAAGGCAACTTGCCTTCCTTCTTTTCTCTCCCTTTTCTTCATCTTTTGCCGTGACTTAAAAAAGAGAATTAAGGGGATTCATTCCCCCTTGTTTCATCATGAATGATGAGAACAAATAAATAAATAAAATAAAAAGGAAATGAAAAAAAAAGGCTAAGGGAGAAGGAAAGCAAAAACCGATTTTGCTACCTCTTCCCCCTTAACATAAAAGAGAATATGTAAAGAGGAGATTTTATTTTTCTCTCATTTCTCTCATTCTCTCCTCTCCATCACCGAGAACCTCAGCCCCCTCTCCTCCATTTTCGGCCCCCAAAAACAAAGTTCCTCCTAGGATACAAAGGAGGGCTACCAAAGGAAATCAAAGGAGGAGAACAAGAAGAAGAGACCTCTTCTTCCATCACCATACTTTAGAACCACAAGTGAAAAGGATGTAAGCTTCCCCTCACCTGTGGTACAAGGGATTTTAATGTGTTTTTGGATTTTATGAGGATTTTAAAACCTAGAAACAAAGTTGTGAAAACTCGGCCAAAGAAAGGACTTGTTGATCCTAGGAATGTTTAATATAAGCTTTGATTCATGATAATTTTTCTATGCTTTGTAAGAAGGTTTTCTCTCATATTTTTATATATATGTGATGTTGGATTAGGGATGTATCTAACCCTATAGTTTCGGCCAAAAAGGTTTTGTAAAGGCTAGGGAATTTAATTGTTTACCTAACTTGCACAAAACCCTCTAAATAAATGGTTAAGGATCCATTATCGTTTTCATACTTGAAGGTTACTTGGAACCATAAGTATCCCACTCACAAGTTTCGACCAAGGAAGGGTTTAGGGTTAGGAAGACTTGAATTTAAACTTACCATGTTTATATGATAGAATATAGAGTTTCTTAAAAGAGTTGCATGCTTGTATGTTGATAGAAACTCATGAACATCACTTTTACTGTTTCGGCCATGGTAAGGTGGATGCTTTAGAATAGCTTAAACAGATTTTTAACATGCTCAAAACCTCCATGACAATAAGATATGAAAGTTGTTTGATGCTCCCATGCTTAATTAGAGTATAGGAAAATTGGTTGCATGATATATGTTAATAAAGACCACAAGGGTCCTAACTTGTTTGTGAACCAAACTTGTATGTATAGTTTCTTTGATACTTTTGCCATAAAACTTGGTTAGGTTTTCCATACTTTAGGCCACCTAAAACCTAGTTTAAAAACTTGGAAGGTTTCGGCCAAACATATGCTATGAGATAAAGAAAGGAAAAACCTATGAAACCTAAGACACAATTTAAATGTATACTTATAGTGCTTGACTTTTATACATGTTATGAAATGTGTTATGACTTTCTATGCTTTTATGCCATTTGAACAAATTCTATGCTTGATGAGGTTCGGCCATGTAGGGTTTAAAGACCTAGAAACCCTAAAATTTAGACCTCATGTGTTAAAGATGCTTCTTAAGAAATTGAGATAACATGTTGTTTGTGTTCACATGCTTATATATTTAACTATGATTCAAATGGACACCTTAAGGTCTCGGCCATGAAGGGATACATGCTCTAGATGTTGGTTGCTACTCGGAAAACCTATAGGTTCCACTGTACAAAAATTTTGTACAAAGGTCTGACCTTTTCCTAGCTACCATGTGTTCTTTTAAATTAAATTTTGGATCGCCTGCGGAACTTAACACGTTTGATCCAAAACTTAATCTATTTGTTCTTTTAGGTTTTGACTTGGATCTCCTGCGGAACTTTACACGTTCGACCCAAGTCTCCTTAAGTTATTAATTCCATTAAATATTAATTTCCATAATTGGTTCCCAGTACTGACGTGGCGAGGCACATGACCTTCTTGGATATGGGAGCAACCACCACCGACTAGACAAAACCTTTTATAGAAAGCTAATATTTAATTTCCTAAAATAACTTTAGGTTAACCAAAGAGAACAATCAAATCACTAGGAAAAGAAAAAAACAAAAGAACACAGCATCGAAAAAACATATTCGAAATTCTAGAACATAAGCCTCTTGTATTTGGTATTATTTCCATAAATAACTAGCATGATGCGGAAATAAAAATTACTAGTTATACCTTGTAGAAAAACCTCTTGATATTCTACCGTATTCCTCTTCTAACCTCGAACGTTGTGTGGGCAAAGATCTTCCGAGATGAGAAACCACCAACCACCTTCTTCTCCTCCAAGCAAGGTTCGGCCACAAAGGAAAAACTTCACCAAGGAGGAAAACCAAAATACTAACCAAGTTCCAAGAGATGCTAGCTTTCTCTCCTTCTTCTTCTCCTCCTACGAGTAGTATCCGGCCACCACAAGAGCTCCAATGGAAGAGGGAGATTCAACCACCACAAGAAGAAGAGAGAGGAGAGGATGGCCGGCCACACCAAGGAACAAAAGAGTGAGAGAAATAATAGATGTTGTATCTCATGAAGGCACCCTCACCCCTTCTTTTATATTCCTTGGCCTAGGCAAATTAGGAAATTTAATTACAATAAAATTTCCTTAATTTTCCTTGACATGAATTAATTGAGAAAAATAAAATAAAATTTCCCAATCAACTTGTGATGGCCGGCCACAATCAAGAGAGCAAATTAGGAGAGTTTCAATCAACAAATTAAAACTTCCTAATTTGTTTCCGGAAATTTTAAAAAATAAAATTTCTCTTTAAAAATCTCTTCATGGTTAATAAAAGTAAATTTCTATAATTTTAATTTTATTATCATGTGAATAATTTTAAAGAGAAAATAAAATATCTCACCAATCTACAAATAAGGAAAGAGATCTAATCTCTTTCTTTAATCTTTTGTAGATCTTTTATAAGAGAGATATTTTAATTTAAATTCTCTTTAATGAATTATTTCTTCCACATAATAAAAATTAAAATTAAAATTCCTTTTTAATTTAATTTGGCCGACCCCCACTAGCTTGGGTTCAAGCTAGGGTCGGCCACCCAAATTCATACCTAGGCCGGCCCTAGCTTGTTCCCAAGCTAGCTTGGCCGGCCCCTATTGGGTGGGTATATAAGGTGGGTATAGAACTCTATAAATAAGAGGCTACGATAGGGACCGAGAGGAGGAATTGGTTTTGGTCTCCCGATAAAATTAAGCATCCCGTGTTCGCCCCGAACACACAACTTAATTTTATCAATAATAATTCATTCCACTAGAGAACTATTATTGAACTACCGCACCAATCCCAAATTACATTTTGGGCTCCTTCTTATTATGAGTGTGTTAGTCTCCCTGTGTTTAAGATATCGAATGTCCACTAATTAAGTGAGTTACTGACAACTCATTTAATTAATATCTAAGTCCAAGAGTAGTACCACTCAACCTTATCATCATGTCGGACTAAGTCCACCTGCAGGGTTTAACATGACAATCCTTATGAGCTCCTCTTAGGGACATTATCAACCTAGTATCTCTAGAACACAGTTTCCTTCTATAATCAACAACACACACTATAAGTGATACCATTTCCCAACTTATCGGGCTTATTGATTCATCGAACTAAATCTCACTCATTGATAAATTAAAGAAATAAATATCAAATATATGTGCTTGTTATTATATCAGGATTAAGAGCACACACTTCCATAATAACCGAGGTCTTTGTTTCTTTATAAAGTCAGTACAAAAGAAACGACCTCAAATGGTCCTACTCAATACACTCTGAGTGTACTAGTGTAATTATACAGTCAAGATAAACTGATACCTAATTACACTACGACCTACTAATGGTTTGTTCCTTTCCATTTTAGTCGTGAGCTACTGTTTATAATTTATAAGGTACTGATAACATTATCTTCTGCATATGACATCACATGCTATGTTATCTACAATATAAATTAATTGAACAACTACAAACAAATGTAGACAATTTGACCAAATGTGATTCTTTATTCATAATGAATGTTTACAAATCTTAGGCTTTCAGTATACACTCCAACAATCTCCCACTCATACTAATGACTAAGCTGCCATATCTTCTACCATACATCTGATTCTCATTCCCTCCACATGCCGATCGAAAGCTTTCGCCGGAAGGGCCTTAGTGAAAGGTTATCTGCTGATGCAATCTTGGCGATGACAACTTCTCCTCGCTTCACGATATCTCGTATCAGGTGGTACTTGCGCTCTATATGTTTACTTGCCTTATGAGCTCGTGGTTCCTTCGAGTTTGCAACTGCACCGCTATTATCACAATAAATTGTGATAATTTTGGGCAAACCAGGAATCACATCTAAGTCCATTAGAAAGTTCCTGAGCCATACCGCTTCTTTAGCTACCTCGGAGGTGCTACATACTCAGCTTCCATGGTTGAATCCAAACGCATTTAGCTTAACACTCCTCCATGAAATGGCTCCACCTCCTAAAGTAAACACATAGCCCGATGTAGACTTACTGTTATCCCTATCGATTGAAATCTGAATCCAGCAAATCGTCTGCTTGGTAAACTAGCATATAATCTCTTGTCCTTCTCGGGTACTTTAATATATGCTTTACCGCAGTCCAATGTCCTGGGTTACTCGATATCTGCTGACCATGCCCACGGTAAAACGGATATCGGGTCTATATAGCATTGCATACATTAGGCTTCCTCCAAGCATAAGGAACCGCTTTCATGTCTTCTATCTCCTTTGATGTCTTGGAGACATCTCTTTAGATAGAGCTATTCCATGCCTAAAGGTAAGAAACCTTTCTTGGAATCCTGCATACTAAAACGAGCAAGGATTGTGTCTATATATGAAGCTTGGGACAGACACAACATTCTTTTCTTGCGATCCCTTATAACTTTGATCCCAAGAATGTGTGCACAATCTCCTAAGTCCTTCATATCAAATTGTTTGGACAACCATACCCTTACGTCTGATAATACCTTGACATTGTTGCCAATTAACAAAATATCATCTACGTATAGTACAAGAAATACCACCACGTTTCCGTTACACTTCTTATATACACAAGACTCATCCGGACTTTGAATAAATCCATATGACTGGATTACTTCATTAAACCGGATGTTCCAAGACCTTGAAGCTTGCTTCAGTCCATAAATGGACCGATTGAGCTTGCACACTAGATGCTCTTTGCCTTTTTCAATGAACCCTTCTGGTTGCTTCATATGGATGTTCTCTTCAAGACTTCCATTAAGGAAAGCTGTCTTGACATCCATTTGCCAAATCTCATAATCCATATGAGCAGCAATGGATAAGAGTATCCGGATAGACTTAAGCATGACTACCGGTGAAAAGGTTTCCTCATAATCGATTCCCTCTTTCTGAGTGTACCCTTTCGCAACAAGCCTAGCTTTAAAGGTTTCTACCTTCCCATCTGTCCCTCTTTTCCTTTTGTAGATCCACTTACATCCAACGGCTTTTACACCATCAAGTGGTTCTACAAGCTCCCAGACCTTATTAGAGTACATAGACTCTATTTCAAAATTCATCGCTTTTTGCCAAGATGCTGCATCTGTATCTTGGAGTGCTTCATCATATGTCCGGGGATCAGGTTCATGTTTACCTGGGATCAAATCTGAAGACTCTCCCAAAAATATGAATCTTTCAGGTTGCCTTGCAACCCTCCCACTACGACGAGGCACTGTCTGTGGTTGTGTATCATGTGTGACACGTGTTGTAGTCTCTTGTGGTACTTCATCTTGTACTGTTGGTACTAAAGTAGACGTGCCCTCTCTAAGTTCTTCTAAAACAACTTTGCTACTGGGCTTGTGATCCATTATATAGTCTTCTTCTAAAAACTGGGCATTGGTGCTAACAATGACCTTCTGGTCTTTAGGACTATAAAATAAACCACCTTTCGTTCCTTTGGGATATCCTACAAACACGCGAACTTCTGCGAGATTCTAACTTATCAACATCTGGTTTTAGTACATGGACTACCCCAAATCCGAATATGTCTTAGATGGGCTTTCTCCCATTCCACAATTCTATGGGAGTAGAAGAAACTGATTTAGAAGGTACTAAGTTCGGAATCTGCGATGTTTCCGAGCATATCCCCAAAGCGAATTTGTAATCTGAATAACTCATCATTGATCTAACCATCTCCATAAGAGTCCTATTCCTTCGTTATGCACCATTCTGTTGGGGTGTTCCAGGTGCGAACAATTGGGATTGAATCCCGGCTTCGATAAGTAATTCCTAAACTCTCCTAAGAGGTATTCGCCACCACGATCGTAGTAGTGTCTTGATACTTTTACCTAGTCGTTTCTCCACATCGACCTTGTATTCTTTGAACTTATCAAAGCACTCGGACTTGCGCATTAGGTAAATGTATCCATATCTTGAATAATCGTCTATGAAAGAGACAAAATATTCAAAACCTCCTCTTGCCTGGACAGACATAGGACCACACAAATCAGAGTGAACCAACTCTAACACTTCTTTGGCTCTATACCCCTTGGCCTTGAAGGGCCTCTTGGTCATTTTACCTTCCAATCAAGATTCACAAGTTGGAAAATTTTCCAACTCAAATGAACTCAAAAGTCCATCGGCTATAAGCCTCTGAATCCTACTTAAGTTAATATGACCAAGCCTTAGATGCCAAAGATATGCTTGGTTCATCTCCGAAGGTTCTTTTCTCTTATTAGAGTTAGAAGATGAGTTATAAATTTCCATATTTTGCTTTGTGGAAGAAATTGGATTTAAAGTATACAAATTGCCAACTAATGCACCAGAACAGATAATCACTTTATTTCTTTTAATAACTACATCGTTACTGAAAGAAACTGAATATCCATCTAAAAATAGTTTAGAAACTGAAATTAAATTTTTTCTAAAACTGGGTACATAAAGACAATTTCTTAAAATCAAATTTCTATTTCTACTAAAAGATAAGTAGATGTCTCCCACTGCAACAGCTGCCACCTTAGTAGCATTGCCCATGTAGACGGTAATTTCTCCTTCAGATAGTCGTCGGGTTTCCTGGAACCCCTGCAAGGAATTGCAGACATGATCAGTGGCTCCCGTATCTACACACCAGGTGCTGGTAGATAACACCGCTAAACATGTTTCAACAACTAGAGTATGAGATATACCTTTGTTTTGGTTCCTACGAGGACAGTCCGCCTTCCAATGTCCTGCCTGCTTACAGATGAAGCACTTGCCCTTCGGCTTCTTCACTCCAGCTTTAAATCCCGTACTCTGAGATTTATTCACTTTCTTTGCTGAGCCAGCTTGTTTCTTCTTCTTCTTTCCTTTCGGTTTAGAAGTAGAACCATTTTCAGCATAGTGAATTTGAGCATTGTGACGAAATAATCCTTCTGCTGCTTGAAGTTCTGTCAGTAGTTCCTCTTATTCATATTATAGTTCAGGCGGAACTGCTCAAAACTTCTAGGTAGCGTTTGGAGGATCATATCGATCTGGGTTTCCCCATCAATTTCTCCTCCAAGGATCTGTATCTCGTTCAGATAAGCCATCATCTTTAGGATATGATCCCTTACAGGAGTACCCTCTTGCATGGTGGCTGTCATTATCTTTCTCATGGCTTCTTGCCTAGAAGCCCTATCCTGATGACCAAAGAGTTCATTGAGATTGTTCATAATATCATAGGTTGTTGGTAAATCTTGATGCTGATGTTGCAATACATTTGACATTGAAGCCAAAATGTAACACCGCGCCATCTCATCTGCTTTTACCCATTTCCTATGATATTCAATCTCCTCTTGGGTAGATTCACATGAGGGCACTGCTCAGTCAGTACAAATTTATAGCTTTCAGCAGTAAGAACAATGTCCAGGTTTCTTTTCCAATCTATGTAGTTTGGTCCAGTAAGTCTATTATGTTGAAGAATGATGGACAGGGGGTTGAAAGACATCCTAAGAATCACAAATAACTTTTGGTCAGCACTCTAAATTTAGAATAATATTGATTCCTCAAACAATACTATTTTAAATTAACCAACACATTCAAAACACCGTGAATTTTTTATGCCACGTTAGTGTGGACGTATACAAATTCAACATTTGTAAAAGGAGGGTTTTATCCCATTAATTTTATTATCTTGTCAACCTAACTTTTTGACAAATAAAATTAATAGTTGGTATCTTTTGGTCACACAAATAATAGCAGTGACTCCGATGGGGAGGATACTATTAGATGTGTCTAAGTGTATACCATTACTTGACACTAAGTCCATTAATAAGATTATGCCTCTTCCGTTGGGGAAGATCACACGCTCTTAATTAACTTCCTATAGTCATCCAAAAATGGAAGTCTGTTCTAGTGATCCGCAAACAAGCTCATCCGTTATGGAGGAAGGCACTCAGATCCAGCTTGTTTGCATCACTTACAAACCAGTAATGGAGACCATGGGATTTATTTAAAAATCCCTCTCCCACTTAGTTATTTATAAATGAGGAATTTTAACTATGCTAGCCTACTAAAACTTGTAAACTAACATGCACACACAGCATTATATAAAAGCAATAAATAGAAAATTTAATTTTCAACTATTATGGCTTTTATCTCTAATTGTCCTCCGTGTGTTGTCATCCCAAGCTGCTGCCATATTTGGCCACCGGGTCTAGCTGTCGCATCCATCTTGCTCCTAGTTCCGCTGCGCCTCTGGTCCTTAGAAGGTTCCACGCTTTGCAAGATTCGATCCACGACATAAATAGAATTTTACATTTTGATCTTATATTCCATAAAAGGAATGTACATGTATCTAGATCAAAAATAAAATCCTAATAAAACTAAATACAGCTCCTGCTGTATTTTAATACAATCATGCACACACAGATAAATGCCCTTGACATATCCAAGGGTCCAATCACACACATAATAACTAAAAGTCATAATAGTTGGATCCTGCATCCACAAAGTTAGCACATCCTACTATTAACCTGCCTAAATTATGTATGACATGTGCATAATTAAACTAAATACCAAATACACAGAGGCAAAACCCTAGCTCTGATACCAATTGTTGGTTGCTACTCGGAAAACCTATAGGTTCCACTGTACAAAAATTTTGTACAAAGGTCTGAACCTTTTCCTAGCTACCATGTGTTCTTTTAAATTAAATTTTGGATCGCCTGCGGAACTTAACACGTTTGATCCAAAACTTAATCTATTTGTTCTTTTAGGTTTTGACTTGGATCTCCTGCGGAACTTTACACGTTCGACCCAAGTCTCCTTAAGTTATTAATTCCATTAAATATTAATTTCCATAATTGGTCCCTAGTACTGACGTAGCGAGGCACATGACCTTTTTGGATATGGGAGCAACCACCACCGACTAGACAAAACCTTTTATAGAAAGCTAATATTTAATTTCCTAAAATAACTTTAGGTTAACCAAAGAGAACAATCAAATCACAAGGAAAAGAAAAAAACAAAAGAACACAGCATCGAAAAAACATATTCGAAATTCTAGAACGTAAGCCTCTTGTATTTGGTATTATTTCCATAAATAACTAGCATGATGCGGAAATAAAAATTACTAGTTATACCTTGTAGAAAAACCTCTTGATCTTCTACCGTATTCCTCTTCTAACCTCGAACGTTGTGTGGGCAACGATCTTCCGAGATGAGAAACCACCAACCACCTTCTTCTCCTCCAAGCAAGGTTCGGCCACAAAGGAAAAACTTCACCAAGGAGGAAAACCAAAATACTAACCAAGTTCCAAGAGATGCTAGCTTTCTCTCCTTCTTCTTCTCCTCCTACGAGTAGTATCCGGCCACCACAAGAGCTCCAATGGAAGAGGGAGATTCGGCCACCACAAGAAGAAGAGAGAGGAGAGGATGGCCGGCCACACCAAGGAACAAAAGAGGGAGAGAAATAATAGATGTTGTATCTCATGAAGGCACCCTCACCCCTTCTTTTATATTCCTTGGCCTAGGCAAATTAGGAAATTTAATTACAATAAAATTTCCTTAATTTTCCTTGACATGAATTAATTGAGAAAAATAAAATAAAATTTCCCAATCAACTTGTGATGGCCGACCACAATCAAGAGAGCAAATTAGGAGAGTTTCAATCAACAAATTAAAACTTCCTAATTTATTTCCGGAAATTTTAAAAAATAAAATTTCTCTTTAAAAATCTCTTCATGGTTAATAAAAGGAAATTTCTATAATTTTAATTTTATTATCATGTGAATAATTTTAAAGAGAAAATAAAATATCTCACCAATCTACAAATAAAGAAAGAGATCTAATCTCTTTCTTTAATCTTTTGTAGATCTTTTATAAGAGAGATATTTTAATTTAAATTCTCTTTAATAAATTATTTCTTCCACATAATAAAAATTAAAATTAAAATTCCTTTTTAATTTAATTTGGCCGACCCCCACTAGCTTGGGTTCAAGCTAGGGTCGGCCACCTAGGCCGGCCCTAGCTTGTTCCCAAGCTAGCTTGGCCGGCCCCTATTGGGTGGGTATATAAGGTGGGTATAGAACTCTATAAATAAGAGGCTACGATAGGGACCGAGAGGAGGAATTGGTTTTGGTCTCCCGATAAAATTAAGCATCCCGTGTTCGCCCCGAACACACAACTTAATTTTATCAATAATAATTCATTCCACTAGAGAACTATTATTGAACTACCGCACCAATCCCAAATTACATTTTGGGCTCTTTCTTATTATGAGTGTGTTAGTCTCCCTGTGTTTAAGATATCGAATGTCCACTAATTAAGTGAGTTACTGACAACTCATTTAATTAATATCTAAGTCCAAGAGTAGTACCACTCAACCTTATCGTCATGTCGGACTAAGTCCACCTGCAGGGTTTAACATGACAATCCTTATGAGCTCCTCTTGGGGACATTATCAACCTAGTATCTCTAGGACACAGTTTCCTTCTATAATCAACAACACACACTATAAGTGATACCATTTCCCAACTTATCGGGCTTATTGATTCATCAAACTAAATCTCACCCATTGATAAATTAAAGAAATAAATATCAAATATATGTGCTTGTTATTATATCAGGATTAAGAGCACACACTTCCATAATAACCGAGGTCTTTGTTTCTTTATAAAGTCAGTACAAAAGAAACGACCTCAAATGGTCCTACTCAATACACTCTGAGTGTACTAGTGTAATTATACAGTCAAGATAAACTGATACCTAATTACACTACGACCTACTAATGGTTTGTTCCTTTCCATTTTGGTCGTGAGCTACTGTTTATAATTTATAAGGTACTGATAACATTATCTTCTGCATATGACACCACATGCTATGTTATCTACAATATAAATTAATTGAACAACTACAAACAAATGTAGACAATTTGACCAAATGTGATTCTTTATTCATAATGAATGTTTACAAAGCTTAGGCTTTCAGTATACACTCCAACACTAGAAAACCTATAACTTACATTGAACATGCTCATGTCACTCTCCATGAAATATGAAATGTAGAAAGCTAAAAATTCACATGCTATATGTTGTTAGTGACCTATATGTTGTTAGTGACCTAAATTGATGCTAAGGGAAGTTTCGGCCATGACCACTTGTATGATGCCATTTTATGAATTTATACATGATGTTAGAGTAAGTTCACATGCTTGTATGCTTGCTTGAAAACCTAAATGAGTACTTGTAAGTTTCGGCCAAGACATAAATTTAAGGGCTTAAAGAATTTAGGAACTAACTCAATGGTGCTTACCATATTCCTTGAAATGAATGCTATAAAGATGGTTAAGGTTTCCATGCTTTATATCCTTTAGAACCTTGTTTCACACTTGTTAAGATTCGGCCAAATGAGGTTTAAGGACTTGGAGAACTTAGAGTCCAAGTAAACCTTGTTTATGATACTTCCTATGAAAATGATATGTGAATGAATTAGGTTCTACATGCTTGGATGTGTTTAAAACCTAAATGGGCACCAAAGAGGGTTTCGGCCATGATAAGAACCCAAAGGATTAGGAAGCTTAATACCCAAATTAATCATGTTACATTGTTCCTTATGATTGGATGAACACATGATACACTTTTATGCTTAGACATGTATGCTTGTGAACTATACAAGATGAGAAATTCTACGATATGTTATGAGTTCAAAATATGCATGTTTTATGTTATGATATGTGGGTAAATTTTACATGCTTTGATGATATGATATGAGCTTAAAATATGCATGCTTTCATGATATGCTATGTGGTTAAATTATGCATGCTTGATGATATGCTTTATGCTTAAGATATGCATGTTTTTATGATCTATGCCTAAGTGATGCATATTGTTATGAAATGATGTATGCCTAAGTGATGCATACTTTTATGGTATGATGTATGCCTAAGTGATACATGCTTATGTTATGATATGTGGTTAAATTATGCATGCTTTGATGCTATGTTTAGTGCTTAAAATATGCATGCTTTCATGATATGCTATGTGGTTAAATTATGCATGCTTGATGATATGCTTTATACTTAAGATATGCATGTTTCTATGATCTATGCCTAAGTGATGCATATGGTTATGATATGATGTATGCCTAAGTGATGCATACTTTTATGATATGATGTATGCCTAAGTGATGCATACCTTTATGACATGATGTATGCCTAAGTGATGCATACTTTTATGATATGATGTATGCCTAAGTGATGCATACTTTTATGACATGATGTATGCCTAAGTGATGCATACTTTTATGATATGATGTGTGCCTAAGTGATGCATGCTTTTATGATGTATGATATGTATAAGTATGACATGTACTTTACTTTATGTGGCTTGTACCAAGGGTGGGCTCCATAAGCGCCCCGGGGTCGATGGAATAAGACTCGGGCCTCGTTAGGGATGGGCTCCTAAGTGCCCCTAGGTCGATGGAGTAAGACTCGGGCCTAGTATGTTTGCCTTGTAGGGTTCAAGACTTGCTACCTTGGACCTACATAGGTTGCGCGCAATATGTAAGTGGTACATAGCCGGGATCCCCTTTAAGTTGAGATTATGTTCAAATATATATGTAAGAAGAAATGGTTTTAAAGATCATGAGACATACACATGTTTTCCGGATACATGTTTTTCAAAAATCATATGCATATACCTTATGATGATTTTATATGCCATGGTTAGATATGATTATGTTATGTTCCATGATACGTTCATGTGTATGATTTGCCATGACTCCTTATGATGATTTATATGTCATGGTTGGATATGATTATGTTATGTTCTATGATATGTTCATGTGTATGATATGCCATGACTCCTTATGATGATATGCCATGATTAGATACGATTATGTTATGCTTCATGCTATGCTTTACGCTATGATATGCATGACTAGTTATGATTTCTTCATGTTGCATGATATACTTAAAAGAGTATGTTACATTATGTCATGACTAGTTGAAATGATGCCATGTTGAGACATTCTTTGATTATATTATGATTTTCGGTTTTAGTGAGTAGGAAAGGAACTTACTGAGCCATGAGTGCTCACAGCTTACTGTCCTTGTATCACAGATAAAGGAAAAAGCTGGATGAGCTAGAGGAGCAGCAGGAGGGGCAAGGAGATGTGTGTGGCAGTGGCTAGGCAACCAAATAAGAACCTACTTTAAGAACTTTTAAGAACTATGCTTTGGTATCATGAATTGTAGTACCTTATGTGTGACTTGATGTTATGTTTCTACTAATTTTGATATCATGTTATTGAGGCCATGATAGTGTAGTTCGGTTTTGATGAAAAGAAAAAAAACAAAAGAAAAGTTTTTATGAAACTAAGAAAATTATTTTAAGTCTTCCGCTGTTATTTGTACATAGAGTATCGTAGCCCCGTCCCTTAGGGTTAGCAGGGAGGGCGGGCGTTACAATCCCTAAGAGTATTTTTGCGACAAATGTGACTAAGACTACAAAGAAGTCTAAGAAAGTCACTAAGAAGGTCACAAGGGAAGAAATCCCTAGAGTTGACATAGAAAAGGTGACCAAGGCTTCTAAGAAGCCTAACAAGGTCACTAGGAAGGTATCTAGGGAAGTTATCCCTAGTGAGTGCCTAGAACATCCAAGGAGCACCAATAGGTTTTTGGTTCCTAGGAGCATTTTCTCTACCCCTTAGATGAGTTAGAGAGTGTCAACTCAAATTGGAAAGGTAGTTAACCCAACCTTGATGAAGTTGACACTAGAAGAGTATTTTCAAGGTTATTATTAACTTTTGAAAATGAAGTGGATTTTTGTTTACTCTTTGAAAGAGTAAAATGTGCCAAAACTTACGGATTTGGATTTTATTTTAAATTGGCACAAATTGGGAAAATATAAGAAATACCAAGTTGGGGTCTTGGTATTTTCTTAGAGATTTAAAGGCAAATCTAAGCCTTAAATTTAAAGTGTTTACTCTTTGGAAGAGTAAAGTGTGCCAAACATTGAGGAATATACTTAATTTTAATTGGCACAATTTAATCATGGGTTAAAGAAATGTCAATTTAGATTTTGGTATTTTCATGAGTAGATAAGGGGCAATCTAGGTTAATTTTAGGTTTAGCTAAGGATTTAAGGACACTTAGATAGAAAATCTATGTACTTTATTTAAGCTAAACTATCATGCTTTGTTTGCCCATCACATGCCATGACATCATTTTTGCATTCATGCTTTATTATGAAAAACACAAAAATACCATGTCATGTCATACATACATCATGTTGTTATAACAAATTTTCTTTTGAAAATTCTTCATTCTGATGTATGACATAGCATATCATGCATTATTTTTAATTCCTTACAATTAAGGACTAATGACATTCACTAATAAGTAACATCCTTGGTGGATGTTCAAAATTCTTAAAATGCCTAGATAGAAATGAATGATCCCTAGTTTAGGGCAAAACCAAACTTTACATCTCACAAACACTTATAAGATGACTTGTATGTGTTTTTAGTGCACATTAGATACAAGTGAGATGTTAGGATGATGAACAAAACTTAAGATGTTGATTTAGTGCATCTAGTTGAGTTTTAGGTTCATCAAAACACATAGTTATGTGTTTTCCAATCATTGGAAAAGCTAATGTACAAGTCATGTGCATTGAGCCCAAAGAACATGGTTGGATATTGGTTTTGAAAATGATTTCAAATACACTTTGAAAAACCTTGGTGAAGACTATCTTTTGATTGTAATCATTATTGAAAAGTTAGACACAAACTTGAAGAAAACACTAAAGTTTTTACAAGTTTTCAAGTTGTATCAATCTTTGAAAATAGGAAGTATTTTCATAGAAAACTATTTTTCCTTGATAGTGTATACCCTAAGTAATGTCTACACAAAATTTCATGATTTTTAGAATTTTGTAGAATTTTTGGGGAGTTTCTGAAGATTGCTGAAATCAATTTTCAGAAATGTTAGGCATTCAATCGATCACCCGATCGATTAAAGTGCCTCAATCGATTGGGAGATCGATTGAGAAGGGCTTTCTCACGAACAAAAGCTCAGTGGATCGATCGACCGATCGATCCACACTGCTTCAATCGATCCATTAATCGATTGAAGTGCTGGTTTTGGCTGGGAAAGCCTATTTTCAGCATTTTAAACCCTTTTTCATCCATGTAACCATTCCTAACCCCTTAAAACACATTTGTTTACATTTAGGGGAAATTTTCATGATGAAAACAAGATTGGATTGGTTAAGGAAGACTAAGTAGAAGTTTAGGTTGAAGTTTGGTTTCATTCTTAAATTTTTGAACCTTAAAACTTCTAAATTTTGGGTTTCTTAAAGATTTAGGGATTTCAAGTCATTGTTAGTGCAATGACAGAAGTTACGTGCAATGTTTTTAGGGGGAGTTACTCTTTAAGGACATGAAATTTATTTTCCAACACCATTGAAGGTGGTTAAACCTTCGTTTAGAAAGACAATTGCTCAAGGTTGAGCATTGAAAAACAATGAAGAGTGGATATCTTCATTGAGGGGTTATGTAAGGTCCCAAAACTAATTGTTTTAAATTAAAAGTAATTATTTAATTAGTTGGGTATAATTAGAATGGAGTTTAACTTAAGTGGCCAGTTTTAATTATGTTAATCAAATAGGATATAGTATATCCGAACTTAAATAAATTTCAGGACCTAAATATGTAAAAAATTTATAAAAAAAAGGGGGGGGGGACTTGGTGATGTAAATTATAAATTTTATACGGCTTGGATGGGTATAAAATAAATACATAAGGTTGTTAGATACTAAAAATATGGATAAAGGTATAAATAATAAAAATCTAACCTAATTAGATTAGTTTAAAATAAATAAATAAATATGTTTCATGGAAGATTTATCAGGAATTAAGTTAATATGAATTTATGGAGTCTATTGGAATTTTTATGAATTTTTAGGGAATTATTTTAGGTGTTAAGGGGTATAATTAGGTATGAAAAAGTCTATTTAGAAATACTAATTAAGTTAGAAGTTGATTGATTCAATAAACCTAAGGTAGGAATTAATTAACCTAAGTACCAATTAACTTATCCTAGGTATAAATTTTCTATTTTCTCCTCTCCACTCTTACCTACTGGAATCGCCGATTTCCCCTTTCCCCTTCTGTCTCCGCCGAACGGGATCGCCATCAGCCTCGGAGACGATCAAGCGCCATCGTATGGGAGATTCCTCTAAGGGTATCATGGTCGATCGGGCAGAGGTCCTCGTCGCCCGACGGCACTGGCGAGGCCTTCTCGCGTCCGGCAGTAGCATAAAGAAGAGCAAAAAAATGAAGGCGTAAGAAGAGAAAAGGCAAGTACCTCCTCATATGAAATAGGAGATCTATGAGGTAAAGAATATGTAGATAGGGATACCTAAAAGTGCTTGATTGTGATGTCCAAATGGTTGAACGAGACACGATTTGCGTGTTCCGTAGTGTTTTGGCTTCATCGCGAGTTTTCCTTTTGATTTTCGCAATGGATTTTGGGCATGCTTGTTGAATTGAGTTTCCTTGCTTGGATTCTTAGTGTAGGTGTTGGCGTTTTCTTGAGTCAGGGTTCGATCCTCGTTTCCTCTCATGGTTTTGAGCCTTGCCTGTTTCTATTTGGGTTTCGGCTGGAACCGTTGTTTTGATTCGGGAATTTCTTGTTATTATTGCTGGTTTTGCTCATGGAATTTCTATGGGATGTTGGGTTGAATTTGAAAAGCTCTGGTGTTCTTTGATCGGCTCAAATTTTTTGTTAGAAATTGGATAAGTCGAGTTCTGTTTTTGGTGTTGTGCTGGTTTCTCATGATAGCATATGGCTTGGGACTGATTTGGCTTCTGTTCTGGAATTGTGAAGTGTTTTGTGTTGCTGGCATTTCTGTGAGCAGATTTTGGTAGATCTTAGTTCGATTCCATTCGCTCTTTGTGATCATTCTTGTTTCCTTATGGTGTTTTGTTTTAGATCAGTAATTGAATTGTTGATTATGGCTCTCGGTTCGGAAGTTATGATGCAGTTTTTTTTGTTGTTTGTGTTCCGGATGGTTATTCGAAGGATTAAGCTTGGATCAATGATGTTCTGTTGTCTATTGCTTTTGAAGGACTTGGATAGATTGCAAGCGCTTAGGCCCGGATTGGAGATACTATGTTTTTTCCTTATTTCTCTATTTCTTATGAAATGCTGTAATGATTTGGAATGAATTGCCATGGAATTTTCTTGCGGATTTAATTTGAAGTGTTCTGTGGCTTTGGTTTCACCTGGACTTCTGGTAGTTTAGACTTTGAATTGATTTTCCTATGTATTGTTCTTACTTCTTAGAGCTGCTCTAAGTTTCTAGACATAATTGAGTAGATTATGGGTAGATTTTATATTGTACATGTTTCTCCCAACTACTGTATTTCTGTGGACAGAATTAACAAGTGTAGGTTGTTTAGTGATGCATTTCCTTTCTCTTATTGCTTCTGGATTTGAGGTTAGATGGTTGCTGGTGTGGGTTTGGAAGAATGATGTTCTATTTCCTATAATGTTGTTCGATGTATTTATGTTTTCCGACAGATTGTGGATTGTAGTTGGTTTTTGACGAAGTTCTTCACTTTCATGATGCTCTCCGGACTCCTAGATAGATTCGGAATGTTGTAGCTCGAATTCAATGATATCCTTCGCCATGTTGCTTTCGGGATTTCTACGTAGCCTTGCTTTTCCTTCTGCTGCCGAGGTTTTGATTCGATTCTGACGTTCCGCATGATTCCTTCACATTGGTGAAAATTTCTAGTGTAAGATAAGAAGTTGCAAGTATATTCCTTTGTAGGTATGTGATTGCTCTTTAAGTTTTGGTAGGACAATCTGGGTGATGCTCTATTTTTGTGTAAGTTACTTTTCCAATGATTATGCATCAGTTTTTGTGAGGTTCGGTTGGTTTCGATGATTACGTATCCTCCTCAAAATGGTTTTGTTCCAGTAGGACAAGAAAGAGGTAGTATGTAAATTGATT
Organism: Zingiber officinale; assembly: GCF_018446385.1. NCBI lineage: Eukaryota > Viridiplantae > Streptophyta > Magnoliopsida > Zingiberales > Zingiberaceae > Zingiber > Zingiber officinale. Next base: position 49,835,762 of record NC_055997.1, read on the forward strand.
CTTTGGCTTTGTCTTTGTTCCTTGCGCTGCCCTCCGATAGGGTTGCTAGTTGATGATCATCTTAGGGAAATGGGGTTATATTTCGATGTTGTTCCAATTTACTAGATAGATGATGACTGTGTTGGCTGCGGTTTTATTTTTGTGGATAGGTAGCATGATTGTGAGCTTAGTTTTGGTAATGTTGAAAGTTTTTACTGCTCTTTATTTTATTAAGTTTGGTTTAGGCTCCTGATCTTGGATATTCTTATGTTACGCATGATTTGTATATGGAAAGTTTCTTGTGGATTGATATGCCTACGGATTAAATGAGGTATGCTAATGTTATAGAAACGAATATGGAAGGAATGACTGGAAAATATTATGGAATGAATGTCTGGAATTTTATTATGGTTATATGAATCCTATGTGGCTAATTGGATGGGTATGTGCATATGTGGTGACAGTACGGGATGGGTGCCCCGGGATGAGCTCCGGGGAGGACCCTTCTAAACTTGACTGATAATTTATTGTTAGCTTCGGCTATACGACTGACTGCATGTTCTCTAAGAGGTACCTCTAGGTTCATGGGATTGTTGACTGGCTCTAATTATGGTTACCGGATATGTGACATATTCACCCTTATTAGCTATGTAGGAACTTTTTATATATATCGTACCTTTCTTCGGGTCGTTGTATTTGAGGTAAGTTTATGCATGCTAGTTACTATTCTTGCTACTGTTGGAGTGTATATTAAAATCCTAACTTTTGTAAATATTTATTTTTGAAATAAAAGAATCACATTGGTCAATATCAGCATTTATTTGTTAAATGTAATTGTTCAATTAATTTATATAGTAGATAACATAGAGTGTGGTGTCACACTTAGAAGATCATGTTGTCGATTCTTTATAAATTATAAATAGTTGCTCACGACTAAGATGGAAAGGAACAAACCATCAGAATAGTCGTAGTGTAATTAAGAATTAGTTTATCTTGATTAATAAATTACACTGATACACTCTAAAGTGTATTGAGTAGGACCATTTAGGTAAGTTTTTTTGTACTGACTTAATAAAAGAACTAGATTTTAGTTATTATGGAAGTGTGTGCTCTTAATTCTAATATAATAACAAGCACATATATTTAATATTTATTTCTTTGACTTATCAAAGGGTGAGGTTTATTCGATAAATCAATATGCCCGATAAGTTGGGAAATGATAATACTTATAGTGTGTGTTGTTGATTATAGAAGGAATCTGTGTCCTAGTTATCTAGGTTGAGAATGTCCCCAAAAGGAGCTCATAAGGATTGTCATGTTAAACCCTGCAGGTGGACTTAGTCCGACATGACAATGAAGTTGAGTGGTACTACTCTTGGAGCTAGATATTAATTAAGTGAATTGTCAGTAACTTACTTAATTAGTGGACATTCGTAATCTTAAACACAGGGAGACTAACACACTCATGATAAGAAGGAGTCCATAATGTAATTTGGGATTGGTGCGGTAGTGCGATAATAACTCTCTAGTGGAATGAGTTATTATCGATGAACTTGAGCACTGGGTGCGCCCCCTCTGCGCACCACTAAGGCACTGGGTGCCTCTGCTCTGCACACCACTAAGGCAATGGGTGCCCAGCTCTGCGCACCATCGTGGCACTGGGTGCCTCTGTTTTCCGAACCGTCGTGGCAGTGGGTGCCTTCGCTTTTGCGCACCACCAAGGCACTGGGTGCCTCTGCGTGCCTCCATTTTCTGCGCTGGGTGCGTACGCTCTGCGCACCAGTGTGTTCGGGGCGAGCACGGGATACTCAAGTTCATCAGAAGGCCAAAACCAAATTTTCATATCTAGGTCCCTATCGTAACCTCATTATAGCCTAAAGTCTATCCAAATATAAGGCTCTTCTTGGTGTCCAAGAAGTGGGCCGGTCCAATGCTTGGTGACCATGCAAGGGTCGGCCACATCCTCTTCTATAGGGGTCGGCCCTTTGCTTGGTGACCAAGCATGAAGGGGTCGGCCACAATATTCAAACAAGGAGGGTTGTTTTTGAATTTTTAAAATCTTCTCTTTGTAGAAAACTATAAGTTTTAAAAGAGAGATTTTAATTTTAAAAACTTTCCTTATTTGAATTTGGCCACATGTTTTAATAGAGAGTTTTAAAAGTTTTAAAACTTTCCTTTTTTAACCATCCTCATGGTTTAAGAAAAAAAGAAGATAAGTTTTTAAAATTAAAATTTTCTATGATCATGTTAAAAAAGAAAATTTTATAAGAGAAGTTTTAAATTTTAAAACATGATTTTAATTTTTAGAACTTTCCTTTTTTAACTCCTACTTTAGGAAAGAGAGCTTGTAAATTTTATAAGAGGATTTCTTCTTGTAAAATTTTAAAAAATATATTTTTTTTCTCTTGATGAGGTGGCCGGCCACCTTGCTTGGTGCCCAAGCAAGGGGCCCACCATAATTATAATTAAAATTAATCACAAAATTAAAATTGGTGATTGATTCAATCAAGAGGAAAGAAAAAGAAAAATAAAAAGGAAAAAGGAAAAACTAGAAGATGATTTTATTTTTTGTAAAAAGTTTTCCTTATTTACCTTGGCCAAGTAATATAAAAGAAGGGGTGAGGAGACTTCATAAGACACAATTCTTATTCTCTTGCTTGGAGAACTTCAAGTGGTCGGCCCTCTCCCTCTCCCTTCTCTTTTCCCTTTTGCTCTCTTCTCCTTGGTGGTGGTGGTGGCCGGATTTTAGAAGAAGAGGAAGAAGCTTTTGGGTGGTGTTCATTTTGGAGGATCGTCGCTCACACAACGACCAAGGCGAGGCGAGGAATACGGCAGAAGATCTTGAGGTCATTAGCTTACAAAGAGAAGGTATAACTAGTAGTTTTCTTCTGCATCATACTAGTTATTTTCTTTGTAAGAATTCTAAATACAAGAGGCAATTAGATCTAGTTTATCGAATTTATTTTTCGAGTTTGAGTTTTCTACTTTTTCAAATTTGTGATTCGATTGTTCCTTTTGGTTAACCTAGAGTTATTTAAGGAAATTAAATATTAGCTTTCCTTAAAAAGCTTTGATTAGGCGGTGGTGGTTGCTCCCATATCCAAGAAGGTCATGTGCCTCGCCATACAGTCCTGGAAGTCAATTTTGGAAATTAATATTTAATGAAATTAATAACATAGGTGGATTTGAATCAATGATGTTAAGTTCCGTCTGCGATTCCTAATTTAATTTCTAAAAAACACAATAGATTATTTAAGGAAAGGTTCGACACTTGTACAAAAATTTTTGTACAGTGGAACCGATACGTTTTCCTAGGACTAACCAACAATTGGTATCAGAGCTAGGGTTTGCCTCTGTGTGTTTAGAATTCAAATAGGTTATGCACATGTCATACATAATTTAGGCATGATAATAGTAAGATGTGCTAACTCTTTGGTTGCAGGCTCCAACTATTATGGCTTATTGATGTTGTGTGTGATTAGACTCTTGGACATGTCAAGGGCAATATTTTGTGTGTGCATGATTGTATGTAACTAATACAGCAGGAGTTGTATTAGCCATAGGTTTTTAGAATTTTATTTTCGATCTAGATTACATGTACATTCCCTCGTGGAATATAGGATCGATATATGTAAAATTCTATTTTTGTCGCGGATCGGATTCTTGCGAGGCGTGGTACTTATGGAGCACCAGAGGCGCAGTAGAATAAAAAGCAAGATGGATGTGACAACTCGACTTGATGGCGGTGGCTAAAGATGGCAGCAGCTAGGGTTGGAGCACATGGAGGACAGTAACAGAAAAATATTATAATAGTTGAAAAATAATTTCCATATTTATTGTTTTTACTGTGATGTGTGTGTATGCATGAGATGTATGCTAGGATAGTTTAAAATCCTCATTTTTAAATTACTAAGTGGGAGAGGGATTTTAATAAATCTCATGGTCTCCATTACTGGTTTGTAAGTGATGCAACAAGCTTGTGTGTTGGCTCTGAGTGCCTCCCTCCACAACGGATGGGTTTGTTGCGGATCACTAGATCAAATTTCCTTTATGGATGGTTATAGGAAATTATTTAGGAGTGTGTGATCTTCTCCAACTGAAGGGGCACAATCCTATTTAATGGACTTAGTATTAAGTAATGATATACACTTAGACGCATTCAATAGTATCCTCCCCAACGGAGTCACTGCTATTGTTTTGTGTGACCAAAGTGAAACCAACTATTAATTTTATTTGTCATAAAGTTAGGATGACAAGATAATAAAATTAATGGGTCACACCCTCCTTTTACAAATGTTGAATTTGTATACGTTCACACTAACGTGACATGTAATATTCACGGTGATTTGAGGTGTTGGTTAATTTAAAATAATATTGTTTGAGGAATCAATATTATTCTAAATTTAGAGTCTTGACCAAAGTTTATTTTTGTGATTCTTAGGATGACTTTCAACCCACTGGCCATTATACTGAAAGAGAACAAACTTACTGGTCCTAACTATATTAATTGGAAAAGAAACCTAGACATTGTTCTTACTGCTGAAAGTTATAAGTTTGTACTAATTGAGGCTTGCCCTGATGCACCTGACGGTGACTCTACCCCAGAGGAGATTAAGTATCATAAGAAATGGGTAAAAGTTGATGAGATGGCGTGGTGTTACATTTTGGCATCAATGTCATGTATTGCAACTGTTGGTTAGTCCTAGGAAAATCGTACCGGTTCTATTGTACAAAAATTTTGTACAAATGCCGAACCTTTCCTTAAATAACCTATTGTGTTCTTTAGAAGTTAAATTAGGAATCGCAGACAGAACTTAACATCATTGATTCCAAATTTAACTTATCTGTTCTTAATGGTTTAGATTTGAATCGCAAGCAGAACTTAACACTATTGATTCAAATCCACCTATGTTATTAATTCCATTAAATATTAATTTCTAAAATTGGCTTCCAGGACTGCATGGTGAGGCACATGACCTTCTTGGATATGGGAGCAACCACCACCGCCTAGACAAAGGCTTTTAAGGAAAGTTAATATTTAATTTCCTTAAATAACTCTAGGTTAACCAAAAAGAACAATCGAATCATAAATTCGAAAAAGAAGAAAACACAAACTCAAAAAACTAATTCGAAAAACTAGATCTAATGCCTCTTGTGTTTGGAATTCATACAAAAGAAATACAACTAGTATGATACGGAAATTAATTACTAATTATACCTTCCTTTGTAAACTTTAATGACCTCTTGATCTTCTACCGTATTCCTCTTCTTATCTCAGACGTTGTGTGGGCAACGATCTTCTGAGACGAGAACCACCAAGCTCCTTCTTCTCCATGCTAGATTCGACCACCATTAATTCTCCATGAGAAAAGGTTCGGCCACCACCACCAAGCTCCAAGGGATGCTAGAAACGAAGCCTTCTTTCTCTCCTTCTCCTAGATAGAACCGGCCACCATGGACTTCCCTTAACTTGATGCCACCGGCCACAAAGGAGGAAGAGAAAATAAGGAGAAGAGGAGACCCTAGGGTCGGCCACACCAAGGAGGAAAAGAGAGGAAGAAAAGAATAGAGTCATTAGCCATTAAGCCATCTCTACCCCCTCTTTTATAATCCTTGGTTTTGGCAAATAAGAAAATTTTAATAAAAACTTTCTTAATTCTTTTTCCATGAAAAAGAAAAATTAATTAATTAAAAATCAATTTTCTTTTTCCAATTTTCTTGGCCGACCACTTTCTCCCTAAAACAAGGAAAGTTTAATTAAAACAAGAATTAAAACTTCCTAATTTGTTTTCATAAATTTATAAAAAATTTCTTCAATAATTTTAATCCCTTCATGATTGATTAATAAAAAGGAAATTTTATAAATTAAAATCTTTCTTTTAAACATGTGGATAATTTCCAAAAAGAAAAGTTATCTCTAAAATTAAAATCTCTTTTCAATCTACAAATAAGGAAAGATATCAAATCTTTTCTTAATTTTTTTTGTAGAAACTAAGAGAATATTTAATTTTTAAACTTTTTTTTTAAATCATGAACATGGTTAAAAAGGAAAGTTTTCTCAAAATTAAAATCTTCTTTTAATCTACAAATAAGGAAAGATTTCAAATCTTTTCTTAATCTTTTGTAGAAAGCTATAAAAGGAAATATTCAAATTTTAAACTCTCTTTTAAAACCATGATATCCACATAAGAAATAATTTTAATAAAAATTCCTTTTAATTTTCTAGTAGTCGGCCACCTAAGCTTGGGACCCAAGCTTTGGCCGGCCACCAACTTGGCTCATCCACTTGGTCTTGGCTGGCCCTAGTTTGGATTCCAAGCTAGCTTGGCCAGCCCAACTAGGATGGGTAATAAGGTGGGTATGTGGTGGGTATAAATCTCTATATACAAGAGGCTACGATAGGGACCGAGAGGAGGAATTGGTTTTGGTCTCCCGATGAAATTAGGCTTCCCGTGTTCGCCCCGAACACACAACTTAACTTCATCAATAATAATTCATACCACTAAAGAATCATTATTGAACTACCGCACCAATCCTAAATTATATTTTTGGGCTCCTTCTTATTATGAGTGTGTTAGTTTCCCTGTGTTTAAGATGTCGAATGTCCACTAATTAAGTGAGTTACTGACAACTCATTTAATTAATATCTTAGTCCAAGAGTAGTACCACTCAACCTTATCGTCATGTCAGACTAAGTCCACTTGCAAGATTTAACATGACAATCTTTATGAGCTCTTCTTGGGGACATTATCAACCTAGATTACTAGGACACAGTTTCCTTCTATAATCAACAAGTCACACTATAAGTAACATCATTTCCCAACTTATCGGGCATTTTGATTTATCGAGCTAAATCTCACCCTTTGATAAGTCAAAGAAATAAATATTAAATATATGTGCTTGTTATTATATTAGAATTAAGTGCACACACTTCCATAATAACTAAGGTCTAATTCTTTTATTAAATCAGTATAAAAAGAACTTACCTTAAATGGTCCTGCTCAATACACTTAGAGTGTACTAGTGTAATCTATTAGTCAAGATAAACTAATACCTAATTACACTATGACTATTCCAATGGTTTGTTCCTTTCTATCTTAGTTGTGAGCTACTGTTTATAATTTATAAAGAACTGATAACACGATCTTTTGTGTGTGACACCATACACTATGTTATCTACAATATAAATTAATTGAACATCTACATTTGATATATATAAATGTAGACACTTGACCAATGTGATTCTTATAAATGTTTATACAAAAGCTAGGCTTTTAGTATACACTCCAACAGCAACATCAGCATCAAGCTTTACCAACAGCCTATGATATAATAAACAATCTCAAAGAACTCTTTGGGCACCAAAGTCGGACTGCTAGACAAGAGGCAATGAGAAAGTTAATGACAACCACCATGTCTGAGGGGACACTCGTAAGTGATCATATCCTCAAAATGATGGCCTATCTGAACGAAATACAAGTTCTTGGAGGAGAAATCGATGGGGAAACCCAGGTCGATATAATTCTCCAAACGCTACCTAGAAGTTTTGAGCAGTTCCGCCTGAACTATAACATGAACAAAAGAGAGTATACGTTGGCGGAATTTTTGACAGAACTACAGGCAGCAGAAGGTATATTTCGTCAAAGTTCTCAGATTCACTATGCTGAAAATGGTTCTACTTCTAAACCGAAAGGCAAGAAGAAGAAGAAGAAACAAGTCTTTTCAGCAAAGAGAGTGAATAAACCTCAGGGACAAAAAGCTGGAATGAAGAAGCCGAAGGGCAAGTGCTTCATCTGCAAGCAGTCAGGACAATGGAAGGCGGACTATCCTCGTAGGAATCAGAACAATAAAGGTGTATCTCATGCTCTAGTAGTTGAAACATGTTTAGCGGTATTATCTACCAGCACCTGGTGTGTAGATACGGGAGCTACTGTGTTAGTTAGAGCCCTAGAGCCAATCATTTGATGATTGTATTATGGACTTGTTGTATCATATTCTTATATAAATAAAGACATTTGTTTTTGATTATTATACTTACTTGTATTGTTGTCAAATAAACTAAGTATAATAGCGTCCTTGAGTAGAAGGTTCTCACCTATATCAATCGGTTAGTTGAACCGATAGTGAGATGATATAGGGAACACTACTCTTAATCATTCCTAGTCGAGTATTAACATTCAGGGACAATGTTAATGCAATAAGACTAGCATGTAGGTCAACTCGATGACTTGATCTCACAAGTCATGGATATAGAGATATCAAGTTGACACATGGGTAGAATGTATACTGAATGACCCGCCATGAGAAAGTATCATGGATCGTTATATGAGTGTCATATACTTTCTCATGTGGCTATTAGTATGACTACTAGTCCTTAGACCTGAAGTCACCATGGTTCCCTACATAAGGAGTTATGTACTTTGGTTTCGTCAAATGTCACCCGTAACTGGATGGATTATAAAGGCGATTACTGGGTATGTAACGAATTATGCAGAGGGATGTGAGTGAAGTAGATAGGATAAAAGGACACTTTTCATATATTGTGAGAAGTCACAATTAGTAGTCACAAGGTGATGTTGGATCTCAACATTCTTGTAACTTGGGTAGTAATGATGTGTTGCTAGATACCGCTCATTACTTATGCTCCTAAATGGGTTTAGGGGCATTGCCAACGTTACAAGAACTTATAGGGTCACACACTAAGGACAATTAGATGGAAATTAGGTTCATATGATGAACCAAGAGGATTAGATTCATGTGATGAATCAAATTGGATTAAGAGTAATCCTAATTGAGCTAATTGAGTTGGACTCAAGTTGATTCATGTGTTTAATGAGTATAATTTAGATTATGACTCATTGAATCAATTTAATTAAATGAATTAAATTCATTATATTAAATTGGCTTGAATTAAATGGTTGGATTAGATCAACCAGAGAGATTAAGTCAAGTTTGACTTGACTTGAGAGGAAGAGAAAGAGTCAAGTTTGACTTGACTTTATGCCACATCATTTGTGACTTGGCATTAAGTGGCCAATAATGGTGTTACACATCATCATGTTTAGAACATGTGTGTGCCACCTCATGGAGGTTACAAATCTCCTCCTCATTTTAATGGCCACATTAAATGAGAGGAGTTACAATATTGTGGTCGACCACTTTTGTGTTGAATGAGATTGAAATTTCATTCAAGGCATTATTCATTCTATCTTCTTCCTCCTAGAGCTCTCTCTTCTTGCTCTCCCTCTCCACTCTTGGCCGAACCACCTAGGTGCTAGCACACCTATTGTTTGGTCTTCTCCACCTAATTAGTTCGTGTGGATACGCATAGAGAGTTGTCTACTTTGACAACTTGAGATCCGGCATCTCCTTGGACAAGCGAGACTCGCGAAGGGCACGCTACGAGGGTAAAACTCTTTAACATATAGTTCTAGTGTAGATCTATAGGTTGGTAAACTCATACTCGTAGTTTTACAAACTTTTATTCTTCGCACGGATCCGGTGGCGGGGTTTCAGGGTTTCTGCGACGCGAAAAAGCGATTTTCGTGGCCCGAAAAATCCAACACACTAATCATGTCTGCAATTCTTTGCAGGGGTTCCAAGAAACATGACTACTATTTGATGGAGAGATAACCGTCTACATGGGCAATGCTACTAAGGTGGCGGCTGTTGCAGTGGGAGACGTCTACTTATCTTTTGATAGGAATAGAAATTTGGTTTTAAGAAATTGTCTTTATGCACCCAGTCTTGGAAAGAATTTAATTCCAGTTTCTAAACTGTATTTGGATGGATATTTAGTTTCCTTTAGTAACAATGTGGTTATAAAGAGAAATAAGGTGATTATCTGTTCTGGTGCATTGGTTGGCAATTTATACACTTTAAATTCAATTTCTTCCACAAAGCAAAATATGGAAATTAATAACACATCTTCTAACTCTAATAAGAGAAAAGAACCTTCAGAAATGAACCAAATATATCTTTGGCATCTAAGGTTTGGTCATATTAACTTAAGTAGGATTCAAAGGCTTATAGCCGATGGACTCTTGGGTTCATTAGAGTTGGAAAACTTTCCAACATGTGAATCCTGCTTGGAAGGTAAAATGACCAAGAGACCTTTTAAGGCCAAGGGATATAGAGCCAAAGATGCATTAGAACTGGTTCATTCTGATTTGTGTGGTCCTATGTCTATCCAGACAAGAGGTGGTTATGAATACTTCGTCTCCTTTATAGACGATTATTCAAGATACGGATACATTTACCAAATGTGCCGCAAGTCTGAATACTTTGACAAGTTCAAAGAATATAGAGCTGATGTGGAGAAACGTCTTAGTAAAAGTATCAAGACACTACGGTCTGACCGTGGTGGCGAATACATCTTTGGAGAGTTTAGGAATTACTTATCAGAAGTCGGGATTCAATCCCAATTATCTGCACCTGGTACACCCTAATAGAATGGTGTGGCAGAACGAAGGAATATGACTCTTATGGAAATGGTTAGATCAATGATGAGTTATTCAGAATTACCAAATTCGTTTTGGGGATATGCCTTGGAAACAGCAGTGTACATTCTGAATATGATACCTTCTAAAACAGTTCCTTCTACTCCCATGGAATTATGGAATGGGCGTAAGCCTAGTCTGAATCATATCCGGATATGGGGTAGTCCAGCACATGTGCTAAAGGGAGATACTGACAAGTTGGAATCACGTACAGAAGTTTGTCGGTTTGTGGGATATCCTAAGGGAATGAAAGGTGGTTTATTTTATAATCCTAAAAATTAGAAGATCATTGTTAGCACCAATGCTCGATTTTTAGAAGAAGATTATATAATGAACCATAAGCCCATGAGTGAAATAGTTCTAGAAGAAATAAGAGAGGACACGTCTACTTTAATACCAAAAGTACAAGATGAAGTACCACAAGAAACTGCAACACGTGTCACACATGATACACAACCAGAGACAATGCCTCGTCGTAGTGGGAGGGTTGTGAAGCAACCTGAGAGATTCATGTTTTTGGGAGAATCTTCGGACTTGATCCCAGGTAAACATGAACCTGATCCCCAAATATATATATGACGAAGCACTCCAAGATATAGATGCAGTATCTTGGCAAAAGGCAATGAATTTCGAAATAAAATCTATGTATTCTAATAAGGTCTGGGAGCTTGTAGAATTGCCTGATGGTGTAAAAGTCATTGGATGCAAGTGGATCTACAAAAGGAAAAGAGGGACAGATGGGAAGGTAGAAACCTTCAAAGCAAGGCTTGTTGCGAAAGGGTATACTCAGAAAGAGGGAATCGACTATGAGGAGACTTTTTCGCCGGTAGCCATGCTTAAGTCTATCCGGATACTCTTGTCCATTGCCGCTCATATGGATTATGAGATTTGGCAAATGGATGTCAAGACAGCTTTCCTTAACGAAAGTCTTGAAGAAAACATTCGTATGAAGCAACCAGAGGGATTTATTGAAAAAGGCGAAGAGCATCTAGTGTGCAAGCTCAATCGGTCCATTTATGGACTGAAGCAAGCTTCAAGATCTTGGAATATCTGGTTTAATGAAGTAATCCAATCATATGGATTTATTCAGTGTCCGGATGAGTCTTGTGTATACAAGAAGTGTAACGGAAATGTGGTGGTATTTCTTGTACTATACGTAGATGATATTTTGTTAATTGGCAACAATGTCAAGGTATTATCGGACGTAAGGGTATGCTTGTCCAAACAATTTGATATGAAGGACTTAGGAGAATGTGCACGCATTCTTAGGATCAAAGTTATAAGGGATCGCAAGAAAAGAATGTTGTGTCTATCCCAAGCTTTATATATAGATACAATCCTTGCTCGTTTTAGCATGCAAAATTCCAATAAATGTTTCTTACCTTTTAGGCATGGAGTAGCTTTATCTAAAGAGATGTCTCTGAAGATATCAAAGGAGATAGAGGACATGAAGGCAGTTCCTTATGCTTCGGTTGTAGGAAGCCTTATGTATGCAATGATGTGTACGAAACCTGATATCTGTTTTACCGTGGGCATGATTAGCATATATCAGAGTAACCCTGGACAAGGACATTGGACTGCTGTGAAGCATATATTAAAGTACCTGAGAAGAACTAGAGATTATATGCTAATCTATTAAGCAGACGATTTGCTCCCTGTGGGTTGCACGGATTCGGACTTCCAATCAGATAGGGATAATAGTAAGTCTACGTCAGGCTATGTGTTTACTCTAGGAAGTGGAGCCATTGCATGGAGGAGTGTTAAGCATAAATGCGTCTCGGACTCAACCATGGAAGCTGAGTATATGGCAGCCTCTGAGGCAGCCAAAGAAGCTGTATGGCTCAGGAACTTTCTAATGCACTTAGATGTGATTTCTGGTTTGTCCAAGATCATCACAATTTATTGTGATAATAGCGGTGCAGTTGCAAACTCGAAGGAACCACGAGCCTATAAAGCAAGTAAACATATAGAGCGAAAGTACCACCTGATACGAGACATCGTCAAGCGAGGAGAAGTTGTCGTCGCCAAGATTGCATCAGCAGATAACCTGGCAGATCCTTTCACTAAGGCCCTTCCGGTGAAAGCTTTTGATCAGCATGTGGAGAGGATGAGAATCAGATGTATGACAACAGACATGGTAACTTAGTCTTTTAGTATAAGTGAGAGATTGTTGGAGTGCATATTAAAAGCCTAGCTTTTGTAAACATTTATTTTTGAAATAAAAGAATCACATTGGTCAATATCAGCATTTATTTGTTAAATATAATTGTTCAATTAATTTATATAGTAGATAACATAAAGTGTGGTGTCACACTCAGAAAATCATGTTGTCGGTTCTTTATAAATTATAAACAGTTGCTCACGACTAACATGGAAAGGACAAACCATCAGAATAGTCATAGTGTAATTAAGTATTAGTTTATCTTGATTAATAAATTATACTGATACACTCTAAAGTGTATTGAGTAGAACCATTTATGTAAGTTCTTTTTGTACTGACTTAATAAAAGAACTAGATCTTAGTTATTATGGAAGTGTGTTCTCTTAATCCTAATATAATAACAAGCACATATATTTAATATTTATTTCTTTGACTTATCAAAGGGTGAGGTTTAGCTCGATAAATCAATATGCCCGATAAGTTGGGAAATGATATTACTTATAGTGTGTGTTGTTGATTATAAAAGGAATCTGTGTTCTAGTTATCTAGGTTGAGAATGTCCCAAAAGGAGCTCATAAGGATTGCCATGTTAAACCCTGCAGGTGGACTTAGTCCGACATGACAATGAAGTTGAGTGGTACTACTCTTGGAGCTAGATATTAATTAAGTGAGTTGTCATTAACTTACATAATTAGTGGGCATTCGTAATCTTAAACACAGGGAGACTAACACACTCATGATAAGAAGGAGCCCATAATGTAATTTGGGATTGTTGCGGTAGTGCGATAATAACTCTCTAGTGGAATGAGTTATTATCGATGAACTTGAGTTGTGTGTTCGGGGCGAGCACGGGATACTCAAGTTCATCGGAAGGCCAAAATCAATTTCTCCTCTAGGTCCCTGTCGTAGTCTCATTATAGCATCAAGTTCATCCAAATGTAAAGCTCTTCTTGGTGTCCAAGAAGTGGGTTGGTCCAATGCTTGGTGACCAAGCAAGGGCTGACCACATCCTCTTCTATAGGGGTCAGCCCTTTGCTTGGTGACCAAGCATGAAGGGGCCGACCGCAATATTCAAACAAGGAGGGTTGTTTTTGAATTTTTAAAATCTTCTCTTTATAGAAAATTATAAGTTTTAAAAGAGAGATTTTAATTTTAAAAACTTTTCTTATTTGAATTTGGCCACATGTTTTAATAGAGAGTTTTAAAAGTTTTAAAACTTTCTCTTTTTAACCATCCTCATGGTTTAAGAAAAAAAAGAAGATAAGTTTTTAAAATTAAAATTTTCTATCATCATGTTAAAAAAGAAAATTTTATAAGAGAAGTTTTAAATTTTAAAACATGATTTTAATTTTTAGAACTTTCCTTTTTTAACTCCTACTTTAGGAAAGAGAGCTTGTAAATTTTATAAGAGGATTTCTTCTTGTAAAATTTTAAAAAATATTTTTTTTCTCTTGATGAGGTGGTCGGCCACCTTGCTTGGTGCCCAAGCAAGGGGCCCACCATAATTATAATTAAAATTAATCACAAAATTAAAATTGATGATTAATTCAATCAAGAGGAAAGAAAAAGAAAAATAAAAAGGAAAAAGAAAAACCTAGAGGATGATTTTATTTTTTGTAAAAAAATTTTCCTTATTTACCTTGGCCAAGTAATATAAAAGAAGGGGTGAGGAGGCTTCATGAGACACAATTCTTATTCTCTTTCTTGAAGAACTTCAAGTGGTCGGCCCTCTCCCTCTCCCTTCTCTTTTCCCTTTTGCTCTCTTCTCCTTGGTGGTGGTGGTGGCCGGATTTTAGAAGAAGAGGAAGAAGCTTTTGGGTGATGTTCATTTTGGAGGATCGTCGTCCACACGACGACCAAGGCGAAGCGAGGAATACGGCAGAAGATCTTGAGGTCATTAGCTTACAAAGAGAAGGTATAACTAGTAGTTTTCTTCCGCATCATACTAGTTATTTTCTTTGTAAGAATTCTAAATACAAGAGACAATTAGATCTAGTTTATCGAATTTATTTTTCGAGTTTGTGTTTTCTACTTTTTCGAATTTGTGATTCGATTGTTCCTTTTGGTTAACCTAGAGTTATTTAAGGAAATTAAATATTAGCTTTCCTTAAAAGGCTTTGACTAGGCGGTGGTGGTTGCTCCCATATCCAAGAAGGTCATGTGCCTCGCCATGTAGTCCTGGAAGCCAATTTTGGAAATTAATATTTAATGGAATTAATAACATAGGTGGATTTGAATCAATAGTGTTAAGTTCCGCTTGCGATTCAAATCTAAGCCATTAAGAATAGATAAGTTAAATTTGGAATCAATGATGTTAAGTTCCGTCTGTGATTCCTAATTTAATTTCTAAAGAACACAATAGGTTATTTAAGGAAAGGTTTGACACTTGTACAAAAATTTTGTACAGTGGAACCGGTACGTTTTCCTAGGACTAACCAACAGCTACTTCATGGATATCATATTACTCATATAGGATTATACTTGCTGGGTTCGTAGACTCATGATGCCTACGTTACAGGAAAGGGCGTCTACTAGGAGCATGCGGATGGAGTAGGCGAGGAGGCGAGATGGATGCACGACACTGTCCAGACGTATAGGAGTGCAAAGCATACTCGTTCCATTGTGAGAGGTTCTTCATTTGTATAGGGAGAAATTTGAGAATTCATTATTACTTGTTGTTAAACTCGTATTGGGATGATGTCATTTACATTGGATAAGCTAAATCATTATGATGGTATTGCACTACGGTTATCTACATAGCGGAGGTCGAGAGTGTAACGCCCGAAAATTCTCAAACTTGCATTAGAATTATTCTATGATTTTTCTGGAATTTTTAGATATTTTTCCGGAATTTTTCCGAGAAGCAGAAGTAGCAAAAGTAATTAGATAAGCAAAATGGTTTAAGCGGGAATCGAACCCGGGACCTCTCGGGTCCGCTAAACCTTTAATTAGCCTTAGTAACCGGTGAACCCAGCAGGGCCGTGCTGAAAGAAAGAGGAACCAATTATATTTATATTAGAGTTGGGTTCAATAATCCACTTAATATAAATTAAGAACTTAAGTTGAGTTTGATTTAATTTGGTTCGGCAGCCCTCTCCTTACAAAACCTCACGCCACTTTCTTTCTCCAAACCCTCACGCCGAACACCTCTCTTCTCTTCCTCCTTCTCTCGGCGCCACACCAAGAAGACCTAGGGTTCTCTCCCTAGGGCCCCAAGGTCACTTTCCGGCGACGATTTCAGCACAAGGACGTTCCCCTCCGCGAGTAGAGCACGTGGACGCGAGCGAATCGTCGAGAAGTCGTCTCCACCGGAATTTCTAGCGATTAGATTTGTAAGAAATCTAGCACACAAGGTAAGAAACCCCTCACCTGCAGTATAAGTAGTTTCCGTTTGGTTTCTATGCACTAGTTTAGTTATATGCAGATTTTTCGACATATAGGGTGTATTTAACCCTCCTCGCAGGTTTAGGGATTTAATGAGTACCTTTAGATGGGCCGGACACGTCTTTTCCCCTTCAGTTGGAGGTTTAGATGTTGTTGGGTGCCTAAAGGTAGTCTCCCTAATAGAGAGGGGAGTTAAAGCACACTAGGTGTTCGATAAATTAGCTAGTTAAGTAAAAAAATGCAAATTAGGCATTTTAACAGTTCAGTTGAATGCATTAGAAACATCTAAATCAGTTTATTCTAGCTTATATGGGACTACGGTCCAATGGGTGGGCTCCCACAGTCGCCTCTAGGTTCAGACAACCTAGCTCTAGGTTCAGATAACCTAGAAACAGCCAGTTTAAACAGTTAGCTATATTCAGTATTTTACTTTCAGTGGCACCGTACTGGATCAGATATCCATTGGGTTGGACTCCCACAGTCGTCCCTAGGTTTAGATAACCTAGTTAACCCTACTAAATTCGGGACTTGCAAACCCGGGTCTAGTTAGGAATGCGCGCACAGCAAGTACAGTTGCCGGGTATTTTCACTTACTATATGTATATGGTTTTTAACCTTTCACAAATTAGTTCGTGAATTCAGTACAGTCCTAGCAGTAGCTCAGTATTAGCTTAGTCAGTTTTTAGTATCAGCTTAGTTCTTCATTGATACCATGTGATTGATATCATGATCAATTTTAGATATGCCATGATTGTATGCTTATATGCCATGCCATGTTTAGTTTATTCAGTATACTTAGCATAACCTTTTAAACAGCATGATTTAAAAACATATTTGCATCGTATGCATGTTTTAGTGAGGTAGATGGTTTCTTACTAAGCTTTAAGCTTACAGATTCTACTTTCCTTATACTGCAGATAAAGGTAAAGGGAAAATGGACTAGCAGAGGAAGCTGGAGTTTAATGTAAAGATGGTGTGTGTGGCAGGAACTGGAATAAAAGATCCTCAGGGGTTTTAGCAAGCTTAAATAGTTGGATTCTTAGTATTTCTTCTTTCATGCATTTTCAGACCTTAGAATGTTTAAACCATGGGAGATTTATTTAGTTTGTTAGTAATTATGTTAGAATGCTGGTTAATAGTTGCTAGAATACATTCCAATTGATTTTAGAATTTGTTGTGTGAGGTTTTGGCACGCCAGAGTGCTGAAATCAGAGTTTCAGTGCGAAATCAGAAACTCCGATCGATCCATGGATCGATCGTGGGTCCACGATTGATCCATGGATCGATTGGGGGCTGATTCCGCGAACAGAAGGCTTCTGGATCGATTAGCCGATTGATCCAGACACATTCTGTCGCGAACAGATGGCCTCTGGATCGATCGGTCGATCGATCCAAGCTATTCCTCGCGAACAGAAAGGTTTTTGATCGATCATTGGATCGATTGACTTATGTTGGATCGATCAGCCGATCGATCCAAATAAAGTCCCGTGCACAGAAGCACGCTGGATCGATCACTGGATCGATCGGTGAGCCTGGATCGATCAGCCGATCGGTCCAGATTATCACCCGAGCACAGTAGCGGTCTGGATCGATCCCTGGATCGATCCAACAGAGAGCAATCGATCCAGTTCAGTCTGGATCGATTGGGAAGTTCAGTTTCAACCAAGAAACTTAGCAGATCAGCTTCTAGTCCATAGGGAATGTAGGATACACCTGACATCCTTTAGATTATCCCCTTCAGCACATGTAGAACCAAGAATAGTTATCAGATAGCATCTAAAATTTAAATTAGATCAGTTTTCCGCACAGTTAGCACAGCATAACTGTAGCGATCGGCCTTACAGCTCAGCTAGTAGAAGACGGGTCATTACAGAGAGAGTTGCCTAAAAAAACATGAGGGTTGAACACGGGATGTTTCAGGTTATGGATGCTCTAGGATGAGCATCATAACGTGGAGTACTGCTCCAGGGTGAGCATTTAATACAGTGAATGGTATAGGACCTTCATTGTTGGATTGGTTAACGCTCACGGGTGAGCGTTGAAGATAATGAAGAATATGAGACTTTCATTATGGTGGTGTAAACAACGAGTGAAGTTTTGAACAACGGTGAGTAACTCTTCAGGGGGAGAGTTCTTTTTGATGTGTGCCAAAGGGAGAGAATGTAGGGTTTAAGTTAGGCCTTCATTACCTAAAGAGGGAGTTTGCCCTCTAGGAAAGGGGGAGAGTGAAGGAAGCCCTCATTCATACCTTAGCATGAAGGAAGTTGAGGCTATGGGATTAGCCTAACTTAAAGGTATTGTCAAACATCAAAAAGGGGGAGATTGTTGGTACAATATTCCCTAGGTCAAGGTTGACCTGGTTGACTAAGCTTGAGAAGACTCAAGCTTGAGTCTTGATGTTTGGGTTTCGATGTTTGACAATACATGGAGACTGATAATACGTGAAGATTGTAGATGCAATTGTTCATTTAGGGAGATTGTGGGTACAATTCTCCTCTGGTCAAGGTTGACCAGTTAGATATGAAGAAGAGTCAAGTAGGTCAAAACTGACCAGATACTTGACTGGGAAAGTCCTAACTGGAGGCTAGGCAAATGAAAAATCCTGGTGAGTGAAGCCAGGTGAAAACCCTAATGAGTGAAGCTAGGTGAAAGTCCTGGTGAGGGAAGCTAGGCGGATGAAAGTCCTAGTGAGTGAAGCTAGGCAGATGGAAAGTCCTGGTGAGTGAAGCCAGATGAAAGCCCTAGTGAGTGAAGCTAGGTGAAAGTCCTAGTAAGTGAAGCCAAGCAGATGGGAAGTCCTAGTGAGTGAAGCTAGGCAGATGGAAAGTCATGGTGAGTGAAGCCAGGTGAAAACCCTAGTGAGTGAAACTAGGTGAAAGTCCTGGTGAGTGAAGTCAGACAGATGGGAAGTCCTAGTGAGTGAAGCTAGGCAGATGGAAAGACCTGGTGAGTAAAGCTAGGTATATGGAAATCTAGGTGGATCAAGGTTGACCGAACACCTAGTATTTGAAAGTCCAAGTAGGTCAAAGGATTGACCGGATACTTGGCAAGAGGAAATCAAGATGAGTCAAGGGTGATAAGACATCTGGTGGAAGGAAGTCCAAGTGGGTCATGGAAGACCGGACACTTGGCACGAGATGGTAAGTCCAAATGGGTCAAGGTTGACCGGACACTTGGTGCGAGAATAAAAAGTCCAGATGGTTCAAAATTTGATCAAACACTTAGCGGTCGTAAGTCCAATAGGGAGTTGGCATGGAACTAGGAAGTTCGGGCGTAGTAAATTTTCAAAGGCCATAACTTTTGACTTGGATATCGGAATGAGGTGATCTCAGATGTGAAACGAAGATCATTTTAAGGTCTACATATTTATCTGCTTGCCAATCAATTGGTCAATCGATTGGGGGGTTCAATCGATTTGTCAATCGATTGGTTGACGTGATTTCGTGTATAAATGGTCTGGATCGATTGGGTAATCAATCAAAACTTCCCCAATCGATTAAGAATTTTGACTGGGAGACTTTTTGAGCGATTAGTGAGCTTCTGAATTGATCAGTTGATCAATTGAAACCTCCAATCGATCAGCCGATCGATTGGAGCGCTGGAAATCATGCGATAAGCCTTAAATCGATCGGGTAATCGATTTAGGCGATTTCTAGAGAGCACAGGGGCGCTCTGAATCGATCAATCGATCGATTCAAAGTCTTCCCAATCAATTGGGATTCGACTGTTGGCGCTGGATAAAGCCGTTACGAGCGTCTTCTCAAACACATAGGGATTTCTCCACAGAGCTCACCGCCAGTTCTTGAAGTTTCTTGGAGCAAGGTGTTCTTGCACTTCCAAGGTCAAGAGGCATTCCAAACAAGAAGAGAAAAGCAAGCTAGGGTTTCTACCATGTAAATCTTGTAAGGTTTACTGTTTTATCAGCTTGTAATTTGTTCTTCTTATGTATCTTTGTGTGTGAGTCCTGTACAGGCTTCTCCACCTTCGGTAGTTACCGTAAAGGAGTGTTTTCATAGTAGAGAGTGTGTGTCATGTGTGGATCCTTGGATTAGTCACCTCTTCTTGAGGTGGATACCAAGTAAATCCTTTGTGTTAGCGTTGTATCTGTGTTTCTTGTATTTTTTGCTGCATATCATCACCAAGAAACAAGCGACAACAAGACGACGAGTGCACGACGAGCTATTCACCCCTCCCCCCTCCTCCTCCTAGCATATTTCGACCCTAACACGTATTTGGTCCTTATTCTTGATTATTATGATAAGAGAAGTTTGGATAATTCTTCCAACCAAGGTTGTATGTGAATCTTGAGAATGATCTGTGCTTCCACATGTTTCACAGACACACACTATGGCATTGACGGTGCTAGAAGTTGTTCTCATATTTTCTACCTTTTTAGTAAGAGCATCCAGTTTTACAGACATCAAAGTAATTGCATCTATATCGAATTTTCCTGATGCTTTAATTGGGTTTGTATATGAATAGCCTCCACTCCTTTTTGTTACCCATTGATGATGGTTTTGTGCTACACTTTCAATAATGCTCTCGGCTTCATCTAGGCTTTTGTTCATAAGTGCCCCTCCGGCTGTAGACCTTTGTATGATAGTTGATGACATTATAAAACGTATGTAGAACTAGCCATTTTTCTAGTCCATGATGTGGCCATTGTCTGAGGATATTGTTGTATCTATCCCATGTTTCAAATAATGATTCAAAGTATGACTGTCTTAAGCTTGCTATTAAATTTCTCATATGAGCAGTTTTGCTTCGAGGATAGAATTTGTCCAAAAATTGTTACTCACATTGTTCCCAAGTGGATATACTATTTGCAGGAAAAGAATTTATCCACTGTTTGGCTCTGTCTATCAAAGAAAATCCAAATAATAATAATCGCACTGCTTTTACTGGAACACCATTCATTTTCATTGTACCACAGATTTCATAGAAAACTTCAAGATGTTGATTAGGATCTTCATATGGTCCACCTCCAAACTGATTCTGTTGAACCATAGTGATTATCGTAAGGTTGATTTCAAAATTATTAGTTTCAACAGATGACCTTGTGATGCTAGAACGAAGTCCTCTTGCATACGATGCTGCAAAACCTTTCAGTGGTTTGTTTGCCATATTTGAGTGTTCTTGTTCTTCTAGATATCTTTGCGAAGTTTTTCTTTTATGAAAGGTTCTATCAATTTCTAGATCAAAAGGTAACAAATCACGAGCAAGGTTAGATCTTCGCATACAAAGAACAAGATCACATGTCACAAAATTTTCTCTTTACTTGAAAGATAAAAAAAACTGAAATACTGAAAATATAAAATGCAAAATTTGAATTGTAACAAGGAAAATTGCAGAAAAAATAATAAGAAATGCAAGGTAAGCTTTCGAAAATAGAATTTCTAAAACTAGTTACAACTATGTAATAGAAAAGAAAAGTTTAGTCTAACTCGAAATGATTATCTCTAATGTCATAGACGCAGTCCCCGGTAATGACGCCAAAAACTTGTTACGCAACCACAAGTTCATGATTTCATCGTCAGTAATAAAAGATTATCGATCTCATAGGGACTGGTTATAAGAACAAGAGACGTCTCATGTAGAATTAGCTAAACAATTAGCAAGGTAAGGAAATGTACCAAGTAAGTAACTAGAAATAGAAATAGGAAAGTAAATGAAGTATTTGGTTTTGTGAGCGTTTTAGGAATTTAGTTTCTTTATGATATTCATTGATGTATCATGGTTCTCTAATTCATATCCTCAATTGACATGCACTTGTAGGAAGTTGTAGGTTTTCTCCTACAGAAGACAACCGACAAGAGACTTTGATTTACACCTCTATCAATTAAATAGTTATGATCCCTATGAAGTCCATTAGCGGGATAACCTGTTGCCAACATCCCTCGGTCATAAAACACAGAAACACATCACCATTTAATCCACATAGAGGTGTAGGAACTAAGCATATTCAACTATCCCACCTCCTTGTAGAGACTAGCTTCACCTTTCAAGGTAACCTCCTAGACGTCCGTTAGCGGGGCAGGCTGTTACTAATGCTCCTTGGTCATACGATCTAGGGAATCCCTCTACAAGATCCGCAAACATCACAAACATTCAATCAAACATGGTAATTAGGTCCAAATACAAGAATTCACACAAGATCAAATAGATACAAAACACACCAACATCATCTAGATAGGAAAATGGCATATCCATGAGACTCTTACATCAAATCACATCACAAATACTCCCTTAATCCTAGAACAATGAATCTACTCTATAATACAAAGATAGAGATTCGAAGATAAAGAAATCACAAACAATTCAATCTCAATCGAGAGAAGAGAATAGAAATGCTTATCTAGAGACAATGAGTGATCTTTGGAACCAATCCTTAGCTTCTGGAGTTGAAACAGAGATGGAAATGGCTTTGGAACACCGAATCAAGGCTGGAGAAGGTGAAGAACATCCCCAAACTTGATCTCCCCAAAGGGAGAGCCTTTCTCCTTTTGAAAGAGGAAGACCCCCCTTATATAGAGCAGGGCACGGGCACCACACAGCCCATGCCATGGTCGTGTAGCCTTCACACGACCCCAAACATTTTGCTCTCAAACAGGGTCACATGGTTGTGTGGCCTTCACACAGTCGTGTACTGTTTTATCTCTGGATGGCTTACACGGTCGTGTGGCTCACACGGCCTAGCCAATCTTGGCCTCTGGAAATCTTGCACGGTCGTGTGGCACACACGGCCTGGACTTGCCTTCTCTCTGGAAATGTTGCACGTCCATGTGGAAGTGTTGCTTCGACCGTGTAGATCTACACGACCATATTCTGGTCACGCTGCTGGGGTGACATGGCCGTGTGGATTCACACCGCTATGTCATGCTCCTCCTTTGGTGAAGCTACACGGGTTGTCTGCACCACATGACCAAAGTCATTTTCCTCCTTGCTTCTTTGGCATGGTCGTGTGGCTTATAGGGCCAAGCTGTTTTCCTTCGCATGTTGCCCGAATCGACCACGAATAGTATTTCCTATCCAAATTCGACTCCTGTAAATAGAAAATACACAAGAGCAGATCTCCGAACAAATAAGAGTAATTATGCTGAAAGTAAGACAAAGAGTATGAAAGTGCATAAACAAAGTATGCGTAAAATATGTGAATGTGTGTCAAAACATGCTAAGTAAGTGTATATAATCTACGTACATCAGCTGTATCATACGCTTCAACCAGGTAGTCCAGGATGTCCCGTCCGCTATCTCTAAAATACTGATGAGCGCTTTCTCCCATGGTCTAGTAAAAGGGGAGTTCTTCCGAGCCCTCATATGAGAGCCCTTGAAGAACTTTGATGAGATGCTAGGGAGGGTCACTAGTTACATCAACGTAGAAGAAGCCCAGGTGGCTCGGCGGAAAGAGGACAAAGCACCTGCTCCCGCCAACAAATCGGAGAAGAGGTCACCCCAACCGCCAGCTCAGCCTCTTCCACGCACCCGAAATGCCCGACCGCAATTCCTGCCTGGTCAGGATTCCAGGATGGCCCAACGTGTGGCAACTGTTCAAGCCCCAAGGCCCAGTCAGTGAGGACCTCACTATTGCACTTACCACAGGTTCCACAATCATGCCACCGAGGATTGTTTCCAGTACACCCGTGATTCACGACGCATTGCTGAACTGGACCTGCCTCTACCTGAGATCACACCTGAATCAGCTCCGTCTTGGTGGACTGAATAATGTGACGTTACTGAGCAATGGTTTCGTCTTTGAGCTGATTTTCTTCTTGAAGAAGGGCTATGGAAGAGGTGTGTTTTTCTTTTAAATAGAGCAGGAATTGGGTTTGGCTCTGCAAGTCTGAATAAGGTTTCTGTTTCAATGCTACTTCAGCTTGGGCCCAAGATTTAGCGGCTAACCAAAGTTCCTCAATTTCTCGGTGAAGAGAAGATTGAAGATCTCTATCTTGCATCATCTCGGCTAAGGTCGTACCCCTTTAGGTAAGTAGTTGAGTCATCTGATCCAATTGTTGCCGGAGATGTTGCAGTTCATTTGACTCATAATTCACATCCATGGGTAAGGGGCGTCATTAGCAAGAAAGTACAACTCTATGGATGGTGATCAGCCTCCTTTTAAACAAAAGGGGAAGGGGAAAGCAACGTATGCAGAAGTTAAAATGACCCTTCTTCCTAGATTGATTAAGTAGTTAAACAGGTTATACAATCGAGGATCTGGGAAAAAGAGCAGCATTTAAGGACATAATGGCAAAATAAATGAAACCAGGGTCTGAGTGTAGTCAGTCGGACCTGAGCCTCCTTCGACTAGACTTGGGGGAGGCTTGTGATACGGTGCATAATGGTAGGGCCAGGTCGTAGGAAGTCAAGGAGACATGGCAGTCAGAAGTCAAGGAGAAGTGGCAGACAGAAGTCAAGAGGATGTGGCAGTCAACAGTTAGGGAAATAAGAGGTAGGACCATCTGGTGTCATCAGCAGTATAATGCCCGGTTGGGTGCTTGCAAATCAGGATCCTAGATCTCTCAGTAGACTAACTTCCGGTCAGCTCTTGAGCGATCTCACCACAGCTCTCCTTACCCCTCAAGACTTAGGCCAGGTGTTATACCTGACAGATCATCTCGAGTTGCCCCTAGTCATACCTGGGCGGGACAAAAGGCGCTACACGACAACAAGGTCAGGGAATCGTAACCGTCTGTCAGAGAATAACTGCTATATATCAGGAAATATTCCAATGGTCTACGGTCATTTGCGAATGAAACCTTCTTCCAGCCCACAAGAGAGTTCCATGCGTCCTCCATCACGAAACAGGTCCTGACTCCCGATATTTTCTGACATCAGTCAGGCTCTAGAGATATGCACTGTCATATAAAAAGGGAGGTTCTCTCCCTTGAGCAGGTACGCTCTCTCGCACATTCGCACTTGTCTTTTACTTTTTTTTCTCATTCGTACACTGTTCTTCTAGGGAAAAAGTACCTGACTTGAGCGTCGAAGGGCATACTCCAGGGACTTTTTCCCTGGTTTTTGGCCTCTAACGTTCCGTGTGTTTGTCTGAGTGCGCGCAGAGCTCAAGTACCGCTAGCTTAGTTACCACCGTCTGTCAGCACCATTGGGGAGTTCGTTCTCTGGGCACATACGATAAGAGTATCATAGTCGCCTCTCCATCAACACCAGCGACAGCTCATCCAGCTTTCGTCTGACTCAGATTCTGGATAAGATCAACTACAAACTCGAAAGATCTGTTAATGAACTTCGAACAGATTTTATTCAAGATCAGAGTGAAAAAGTTGTGAAGTTCAAGTCTCTTGAGAAACATCTTCAAGAAGTTTAGTGTTTATATCAAGCATGATAAGCACTCTGGATTTGAAAGGAACAAATCTGAAACATCTTTAAAAATATATAAAGAAATATAATTTTTACAAAAGTAAATCCATGCACGGAAATAATTTCTTTAATTTAGTGTTTTTGGTTTATGCATTTAAATTGCCTCATGGGATTATCAAAGGAACTAATGTATAATTTTGGAATTAGGGCAATGCGTCCAAACTCATAGGAGGTATTTTATTTCCTGATATTTGTAACAAGCTCTAAATAAGTATAGGGCTCCATCATTCTAATCATTTTTTCTGTCACTTTTATTACTATCCCTTATATCTTCGATCCAAGTAAGCTCATCCTTAAGCATGATAATCTTTCAAGTATTAATGTATATTGCTTCGGTTCCTTCATATATTTTCATCTTACAGCAATAACCGTTCACTTAGGATTATTCTGTTTCCTATAGTCTAGTTTCACCTTGAAACTAAGGCCAATTATATTTGATGTATGCAAGTTTGCAACTTGAATTTACTGTGGTTCGCCTAGTTCAGTTTCACTGTTCCTACTTTATTGATTAAAGATATTTATTGTGTTTAAAGTTGAACAAAATTTACATACCAAACTATCTGTGCATCAGCTATTCAAAATTCTGTCACCGCAACTCTATCATAGTACCATTTTCATTTGGACAGCAACTGTGACAAATCTCATATGACATTGTGTCCATCTTTTTTTTTGCCGTGCTAATATAATTTATATCTATGAAATATGGTTAGTCTAGAATATCTCAATTATCAAACAATTCTATGATTCTCACAGTGCAAAAGTGGGAGGGCATGAAATGCAGTCATAGCTTGACTCTTGCCCAAATCATATAATACAACATTGCAAAGAAAGTTAATACTTCTCAAATGAGTAACATCTCATTCAATGAAGTTATTTGAAACATAACTGGTCTCAATTTCATTCTTTGTGTTAGTGCTCACACAGTCATTGTTGTATCATGTCGTTCTTTGATCTCAATAATTTTGCTTGTCTCAATCTAATCCTTTTACTATATATTCTTTAATACTCGAGCATTTCTCTAGTCCTAGTATTGGAGTTTTGACATGGAGCCTAATCTGCAAGAGATTGTTTCCACGACTCAAACTCATGACCACAAAATTACACGACAACAATTTTACCATTGCGCCAAGGCTCTCCTCAACCTAATCTTATTCGTATCTCTTGCCAAAGGCAGCATTTGTTATGCCTTTTACCCTATTCCTTTTCTAAATTTTTTCTTATATTGTTGAGAATACAAATGCAGCACAATCCTCCTCCTTTGGTAACATTCTTAACTTTTGAAGATATCTATCTTAAGATCATCATCAATTACAGTCTAGCCGTCAACACCTTCGGAGAACAACCAAGAGCATCACAACATCTAGTTTCTCAACTACTGAGCTAGTGCTGTCTCTTCCTCTTCACCTTGTGTCTTTTCATTTTCATTCCCGTTGTTAGATTTTTTTTCTATTCTGTTCAACAGATTGGAAACAATATTTTTTTTTTGTACAGATTCATGTGTGTTTTAGTCAATATGCGGTACAAGTTTTAATCAAAGTCCTATTTTAATACACCTTCATTACCATAAAAAAGATGGCAGAAAGATTTTATTGATACAAGCAAATAGTAAGAGCACCCTCAACCTAATCTTATATGTAAAAAAGGAAAATCTCTTGTCAAAGGCCTCATTTGTTGTACCTTTTTACCTGATCCTTTTCTAAATTTTTTTTTCTTATATTGTTTAGAATATGGATACAGCACAATCCCCTTTCTTTGGTAACATTCTTAATTTTTGATGTCTAGATTAAGATCATCATAAGTTACAGTCTAGCCGTCAACTCCTTCGAAGAACAACTAAGAGCATCACAACATCTAGTTTCTCAACTATGAACTAGTGTTGTATCTTCGTCTTCACCTTGTGTCTTTTCATTTTCATTCGAGTTGTTGGATTTTTTTTTCCCTATTCTGTTCAACAAATTGGAAACAATATTTTTTCTACAACTTGAGATATTGTGCATATTCATGTGTTTTAGTCATATGCGGTACAAGTTTTTATCAAAGTCCTATTTTAAATACACCTTAACAACGAGATTGGATTCTCTATCTCCAAAATCCCTTATCCCTGTCATCATCCCCAATTAATCGCCGGTGGCCTCCAGTCGCCAGCCCGATCAGAACTATACCCTGGGAGGAAGATGAACCCAGAGAGATCGCCACCGGCGCGATCGGTGTCAGAATCCGACCGAACTTGAGCAGGCTTTCCTCTGTTGTCGATCTGAGCTCCTGCTTAGATCCGGCTGGATGCCAGTGCCGATCTACAGCATCCCCCAATCTTCTTCTCCCAACTTTAAGCAGGGGTGATGAAGCAGGTGGTTTTGGAAATGGAGAAATGGAGTCAACCTGAGCTCCAGACCTTCCACCTTCTGTCCCCTCCCTGTCCTTCTTCCCACCCAAAAGGACACGTTGAAGCGTGTCTGCGCATACGATCAGCAACCGCAGTGATGGATGGCCTGCATAGCGTGGATTCAGCCCCATTGTAAAAAAATTTCTAGTTTCGCCCCTACCTTAGGTTATAGTTTTGACTGGTCTGGTGGTCGGAGGCTACCAACAATATGCTAGAGGCGACGAGTGGGATACGGGGACAGAGAAAAAATAGGACAGATGATCTGATTTCCTTAACTATCATAAAAAGATGGCTGAAACATTTTATTGATACAAGCAAATAGGAAGAGCACCACTAGACCAGAGATTGATTATGAGCTGGGCAACATCTCGTGTTTAGAAGTATAACAACCACCACCTAAAACGACAATGCGAGTCCTGACTAGTTTAAACATTATCAGTTCAATACTTTTGATATAATTCTCTATCCAATTCGTATTACCTTTGTTCGCAATAACATGACATGCTCCGTAGTTGTACATAAGAATGAGTATATATATATATATATATAGAGAGAGAGAGAGAGAGGGCCACTTGATTTTTTTTGTTTATTATATATATATATATATATGTATATATAGAGAGAGAGAGAGAGAGAGAGCCACTTGAATTTTTTTGTTTGTTTTGCTATTTGTCTTTTTAGGTCTCCCTTCAATCTGCATTAAACCATAAGTCTTGGACATTTTCAATTGGTGGAACTAGAGTGTCTATTTCCCTTAGAACATCTCTATATTTGACATATTTTGTGGCTAGCATAATTGCATTGTCCATGAATCGTAATATTTATATTACGTTAAAGTTAAAAATTAAAATACATGAACTATGACGTATTTTGTTGATCCATACAAGAATTTTGTTAAGATTGCATTTATAAATTTTCTTAAATTCTGCAGTTTAGTCACTGTCAATTGATGGTAGGCATTGCAGATAAAATTTTCTTTTTAAACTTATTTAATTTTATCCTTTTCCTCTCACCCTCTCTTTCTTCTTCCCATTCTCACGTTGTTGCCACTGCCCAAGTAGAGGCAACACCTACCAGGGTGTGAAGCTCACGTATTGTGGTAGCAGAGAAGCTCCTTTTTTTCTTTCCTTGGTCTTACTCATGTCGAAGCTTAGTTATGGAGACGATGGTAGAAGGGGAGAAGGGGAGAAAGGGAGAAAGAAATAGAGGGAAAAAAAATGGGCATGCAAGAAGGGAAAAAATAAAGGGGGCTCTACCTCCACCTCTATCATCGTCTCATCACTGGAGCTCGTCTGGGCAGCATCGACTCTCAACCTGTGGTGGCAACAGCAGGAGAAAAACGGGGAAGAAGCATAACACTACAAAGGCAAGGTGAAAATTTGCATATGCAATCTTAACAGAAAAAGGTTGGTGTATGAACCATTAGCCCTAACATTTTTGTTTCTATATTGACACATCCAGTTCAATCAATATCCTCAAAAGAAGACAAGTAGACTTTGATTTTGTTGTTCCTTTTGTCTAATAGGATGTTCAGGGATATAGGACTGGAACACGTACAACTAAGTTTCCTTTTCTCATAATTATAAGAAAAGAAGACTGATTTTCTTGTCATTAAACTTGGTTGCATTTGACTCATACAATCTGAGACAGGGAGGACTAGGATAAGTACAAATAGGATGCCTTTCTTATAAATATCAGTAGGGTTTGTTTTGCCCGATTAATATGACTAATTAGGATGGTATAAAATGCCAATAGCACAGCTTCTCTCAAGGCAAAATTAGTGCTTCCTGGTGGATAACTTGATGATCAATGCAGATTTGTCATATTCCTTACCTTCCTAGGGTATGTACTTTTTTTTTAAAAAAATATTGTATAATATCAAGTGCTTGTCATGGATATGCATGTGCTCCTTTAGATGCCCATGGAATCAATTGAGTTCATGTGTCAATCCAAGCAGTTAATTCTGTGGCATGACAATGATATTTGATTTGCTGTATTTCTTATCCATTTATTTTTTTTTCCAAATCTTACTATCATGTTCGGTTAGAAATTTGGAGAAGTCTGCAATAGACTGCTTTTTATTGTTCCATCTACTCCATTTTGTGATATTCAGCAATTCTGATTTTTTGAGCATGCCTTATCAGGTGCATAGATCTGTTCGAATTCTTAGAGACAAGCAAGAACTTGCAGAAACTCAGAAGGAACTAACCAAGTTTCAACTAACACAAAGAATCTCAAGAGAAGAATGATATCACTATTACGCGAGCTGTATCTGAACCCAACAGCCTAAACAACAAACCGGACGATGCCAACCAACAGTTGGTGCTTTCTCTACCCCATCAAACTGCTTCAGCTTCAACAGTGCTGCCAGCCGGAACTTAACAGGAAGCTCGAATGTATAAAGAACTACCTATGCCTCTGCAAGCACCAAACACTCCTAACATTCAACAGGACCACATTATAATGAACCAACCTGGCAATTACTAACCTCGACATCCAATATTGCCACAAGACCAACTTAGCCAACTCGCACGACCAGAACTGCACTTCATGCAACCAAGACCTCAGCCTCAGGATATACCATTCCAGACAACACTGCAGCAACAACTGTCGGTAAACCCAAATCAACATCCACAATTTCCACAATACCTGCAGCAACTGCCTCCAAAGCGCGCCCAGCAATTGGCTTCAATCTCCATAATTAGTGTGGGGGGTGTCCTTGCCCAACTTGGGACTTTCATGTTGGCGTGAATTGCATCTTTGCAGCAAGGTGAAACTCTCGCCCTCAGGGCCCTTACCAACCGGACTTACGGTCATTATGAGGGAGATAAATCGCAGCACCCGAGCTAACATGGGACGGACCGAGTGGGATACAGGGATAGGGGCGTGAATTGCATCTTGTAACTATAGTTGTTGAGGGTAACAAGTGTTTTAATGTTTCTCATGATGGTTTGACTAATAGGGTTACAAGCTGCCTCACACTTTAGATTGTTACGTTGTCAGATGGCTTAAAATACAATTATAAAAAATAACATAGTGCCTATATAATTTTTTATCATAAAACTTATGTCTTTAACTAGTTATGAAGTTATACGTATGGTTGCAGAGGAACAAAGCTTTGCTTTGATTACCTGATAGGAGGAGTGACAAATGATCAATGGGGGGAAGTAAAGGGGAAAAATTGAAAGAGAAAAAGAAGGGAATAACAGTGAAGGAAAGGAAGGGAGAGGGTAAAGGGAAGGAGGCAGTTTGTGGTCACAAGCTCATAGCTAGAGCTCATGGGTCAGGCCGCGGCCAAGCTAAGGCTCATGGTCGTGCCTCGCAGCTAAATGGCTAGCAACCAAGTCGAGGTTGTGTCGGTAGTTCATAGTCAATTTGTTAGATTTTTTTATTACTTTTTAGTAAATTATTATTTTTAATATTTAAGATATTTTTGATATTGAGGATAATTTTGATAATTTGTCTCTTGTATTTTTTTTTATTTATTTTTGAGTTCGTTTAAGATTTTTTAAGATTTTAAGTTCATTAGGAATTTTTTATTTCGGTTAGAATTTTTTTTTTTATTTATATCTTTGGGTTTGGAGTTTATATAAATAATTATTTGGGTCAATGAAAAAGAGTTTTTGATTAATAAGGATTTGCCGCTGATACGGTGCATGATAGTAGGGTTGGATAGCTAACGTGGTCGAAAGTCAAGCCCACGGGGCGGTCAGAAGTCAAGTCCACGAGGAGGTCAGAAGTCAAGCTCACGTGGCGATCAGAAGTCAAGCCTACGTAATGGTCAAAGGTCCAGCCTACGTGGTGGTCAAAGGTGTAACGACCCCGCCCCTTGGGCCGCCACACTGGCGGCCCAACTGGCGACCCCTTATGTCATCGATTGACAACCCTCGGGCGTGTCGTTACTTACTAGGTCTTCCCACCCCTGGCCAGTGGATTTTTGCCTTCCCCAGGATTCGAACTCTAGACCTCCAGGCTAAGTACTAGAGTTTATAAATCCTGGTAGCCAAGTGAGTGGTGCTCACTTGGCTACCAGGATTCATAAACTCTAGTACTTAGCTTGGAGGTCTAGAGTTCGAATCCTGGGGAAGGCAAAAATCGACGACATAAGGGGTCGCCAGTTGGGCCGCGGCCGCCCAAAGGACCGCCAAGGGGCCACCAAATGGGCCGCCAGTGTGGCCGCTCAAGGGGCCGAGGGGTCGGGTCGTTACAAAAGGTCCAACCTACATGGTGGTCAGAAGTCCAGATTATAGGAAGGTCCAGGTTGGACATAAGTGGCATTCAGGGGTTAGGCCTACATGGCGAGTAGGAACACGAAAGGTAGGACATACAGGTAAGGATATACGGACCAGGACGAACAGGTCGGGATATACGGGTCAAGACTTACAGACCAAAACGACTTGGGTCGTTACAAAAGGTCCAACCTACATTTCGTCCTTTACTTTTTGTCCTTTCACTGTGCTTCTGGAGAAAAAGTACCTGACTTGAGTGTCGGAGGGCCTGACCCGGGGACTTTTTCCTTGGTTCTTGGTTTCTAAAGACTTGGGTGCTTGTCTGAGTGTGTGCAGAACCCTCGCCTTATCATCACAATCATCACCCCCCGTCATCCACCCGTGGGAACCCTTCCCATAGGTACTAGATCAACCAGGCGTCTCCGCGAATTTCCGTCAACAGCGAGGACAACGCAGCTAGCCTTTGTCCGACTCAGCTTTTGGACGAGATCAAATTTGGCGCCGTCTGTGGGAGTCTTCTCTACCTGTTCTGGAACGTGAAGATGGAGGACTCTGGTCGAATCAACGTGACCATGACAGCGGGAGAGTACAAACTATTCAAGGAAGCCAAGAAACGGGCGGCCTCTGAAAAGCAAACTACCGCCTCCCGACCGCGGAAGTTGCCTGAAGTTTCTAAAGAGCCGGCTCACGCCTCAGATTGAGGTTCCAAGAGAAAGCAACCTGTAGAATTTCCCTCAGCCTTCTACCGAGAGCCCGA
Organism: Zingiber officinale; assembly: GCF_018446385.1. NCBI lineage: Eukaryota > Viridiplantae > Streptophyta > Magnoliopsida > Zingiberales > Zingiberaceae > Zingiber > Zingiber officinale. The sequence continues at coordinate 49,868,529 of NC_055997.1, forward strand.
CCAGGGTTATTATCAGCCAGAACCGGGATGCTACAACCACAAGGAGCAACCATAAGTTTCTATGGCAGAAAGCTCTCTGCCTAAGGATTCGAAAAGGGAAAAGGCTATCGTCCTCCGCGAAGAACGTCGGGTGGAGCCAAAAGAAAAAGTGCCCTTCTCCTCCAAAATATTGGAGGAAAAGCTGCCAAAAGGATACAGGTCCCCAGCTATTGGGGAATATGATGGCAGCAAAGATTCTGAAGATCACCTCCGCAAGTTTAGAAATGTGGCCCTGCTACACCAGTATAGTGATGTCGTTAAATGCCGGGTATTCTTGAATACCCTATCGGGCTCTGCCCAAAAGTGGTTCGATGGACTGTCACACGGATCCATCACCTGCGTCTTAGATTTCAGGACTGCATTCCTGCGCCACTTCGCCAGCAGCAGGAAATATCAAAAGACTGACACTGCCTGTTCGCTCTCAAGCAAGGGCCCTCTAAGTCGTTAAGAAGCTATATCAAACGCTTCAACTAAGTAGCCCAGGACGTCCCCGCAGCCACATTAGAAATACTTATGAGCACCTTCTCTCATGGTCTAACAGAAAGAGAATTCTTTAGGGACCTCATCAGAAATCCTGTAAGAAATTTTGATGAGATACTGGAGAAAGCCGCTAGCTACATCAATGTGGAAGAAGCGCAGGCGGCTCGAAGGAAGGCAGACAAATCGCCCTCCTCTGCCAATAAGCCGGAGAGAAGAGTACCCCAACCGCCTGCTCAACCTCTCCCGCGCGCTCGGGAAGCCCGACCTACCTTCTACCTCGGTCAGGATGCTTGGTCAATTCCGCGGGTATTTGCAGTCCATGCCCCCCGACCTAGGCCTTGGGGGGCGCGTGATAACCATGATTTTACTGTATTATTTTGATTCATATATGCATGGTTTGATGTTGATTTCATAGGTTTAAATCATCGTTACATCACATTTCATGCATTATCTTTATTTTTGGCTTAATTGCAAATTATCTTATTTTTGGTGTTATTTGATGCTAATATTTTATTTTTATTTTGTAGGCATCAAAAGAATCTTCGATTTGGATCTATTCGAACCAAAATTGAGCTCGAATCGGAGTTTAAACGAGACGATCAAACCTTGGAGTTATTTGGACCGTTCATCTACAATCAAGCCAATCTGAGCTATCCATTGAGAATCTGGACCATCCGACCTAATGAGGAGCAAATCTGAGCCATTGATGAAGATCCAAAAGTTTTGATCCAGATCTGAGTTCATCCAGCCGTTGATCCAGCCCGAAACATTTTGGACCGTTCATCGAAGATTGGACAGATCTGGACTATTCAGTGAAGATCTGGTCGATCCGACTTAAGGGAGAGTAGATCCAGACCCTAGATCAAGATCGGTACCTTCGGATCGGATTTTGGGTGGCTTTTCACCATTGATCAAGCCCAAACTAATCTGGACCGTTCATCGAAGATTGGGCAGATCTGAACCATCCAGTGAAGATCTGGTTGATCCGACCTAAGCGAGAGTAGATCTAGACCCTAGATTGAGATCAGCACCTTCAGATCGGATTTTAGGCGACTTTCCACCATTGATCAAGTTCCAAATCAATTTCAACCATCCGTTCAGATCTGGATTAGATTTAAACCCAGAAGCTACAGTGTTTTCCAGTGTCGATCCTCCACAGCGCAGCTTCATCCCGGTGCGCGTCTTCTTCCGGATTTCGGACCCGATTCCTTCTCCAATCAACCTCTCGAGCTTCAACTTCATTGTAGAGCTTCACGGCAGCTCATCCCGATCTTCTGAAGCCATCGAAGGGTGTTCCCTCCGGTGGAATTTGACTTGCGGCATTTCTCTGTTTTTGCCAGATTTGGAGGTGGTCTTCCTGTTGGTTGCTACTCGGAAAGCCTAGAGGTTCCACTGTACAAAAATTTTGTACAAAGGTCTGAACCTTTTCCTAGCTACCATGTGTTCTTTTAAATTAAATTTTGGATCGCCTGCAGAACTTAACACGTTTAATCCAAAACTTAATCTATTTGTTCTTTTAGGTTTTGACTTGGATCTCCTGCGGAACTTAATATGTTCGACCCAAATCACCTTAAGTTATTAATTCCATTAAATATTAATTTCCATAATTGGTTCCCAGTACTGACGTGGCGAGGCACATGACCTTCTTGGATATGGGAGCAACCACCGCCGACTAGACAAAACCTTTTATAGAAATCTAATATTTAATTTCCTAAAATAACTTTAGGTTAACCAAAAAGAACAATCAAATCACAAGGAAAAGAAAAACCAAAAGAACACAACATCGAAAAACATATTCGAAATTCTAGAATCATAAGCCTCTTGTATTTGGTATTTTTCCAAAAATAATTAGTATGATGCGGAAAGAAAAATTACTAGTTATACCTTTTAGAAAGACCTCTTGATCTTCTACCGTATTCCTCTTCTAACCTCGGACGTTGTGTGGGCAACGATCTTCCGAGATGAGAAACCACCAACCACCTTCTTCTTCTCCTAGCTAGGTTCGGCCACAATCAAGGAAGCTTTACCAAGGATGAAGAACAAATCACCAACCACGCTCCTAGGGATGCAAGCTTTCTCTCCTTCTTCTTCTTCTTCTCCAAGTAGTATCCGGCCTCTACAAGAGCTCCAAGCAATAGAGAGTTTCGACCACTGCAAAGAGGAAGAGGAGAAGAGATGATGGCCGGGCACAACACCAAGGAAAAGAGGGAGAGAAAATAATAGAGGTTGTGTCTCATGAAGGCACCCTCACCCCTTCTTTTATATTCCTTGGCCTAGGCAAATTAGGAAATTTAATTACAATAAAATTTCCTTAATTCCCTTGACATGATTTAATTGAGAAAAATAAAATAAAATTTCCTCAATTAATCTCTAATGGCCGACCACATTAAAAGAGATAAATTAGACAAGTTTTAATCAACAATTAAAACTTCCTAATTTGTTTCCGGAAATTTTTAAAAAATAAAATTTCTCTTTAAAAATCTCTTCATGGTTGATAAAAAAGAAATTTCTATAATTTTAATTTTACAACATGTGAATAATTTTTAAAGAGAAAATAAAATATCTCACCAATCTACAAATAAGGAAAGAGATCTAATATCTTTCTTTAATATTTTGTAGATCTTTTACAAGAGAGATATTTTAATTTTAATTCTCTTTAATAAATTATATCTCCTACATAATAAAAATTAAAATTAAAATCCCTTTTTAAATTAATATGGCCGGTCCCTCTAGCTTGGGTTCAAGCTAGGGCCGGCCACCCCAATTTATACCTAGGTCGGCCCTAGCTTGGTTCCCAAGCTAGCTTGGCCGACCCCCTATTGGTGGGTATAGAAGGTGGGTATAGGTGGGTATAGTACTCTATAAATAAGAGGCTATGATAGGGACCGAGAGGAGGAATTGGTTTTGGTCTCCTGATAAAATTAAGCATCCCGTGTTCGCCCCGAACACACAACTTAATTTTATCAATAATAATTCATTCCACTAGAGAACTATTATTGAACTACCGCACCAATCCCAAATTACATTTTTGGGCTCCTTCTTATTATGAGTGTGTTAGTCTCCCCGTGTTTAAGATATCGAATGTCCACTAATTAAGTGAGTTACTGACAACTCATTTAATTAATATCTTAGTCCAAGAGTAGTACCACTCAACCTTATCATCATGTCGGACTAAGTCTACCTGCAGGGTTTAACATGACAATCCTTATGAGCTCCTCTTGAGGACATTATCAACCTAGTATCTCTAGGACACAGTTTCCTTCTATAATCAACAACACACACTATAAGTGATACCATTTCTCAACTTATCGGGTTTATTGATTCATCGAACTAAATCTCACCCATTGATAAATTAAAGAAATAAATATCAAATATATGTGCTTGTTATTATATTAGGATTAAGAGCACATACTTTCATAATAACTGAGGTCTTTGTTCTTTATAAAGTCAATATAAAAGAAACGACCTCAAATGGTCCTACTCAATACACTCTGAGTGTACTAGTGTAATTATATAGTCAAGATAAACTAATACCTAATTACACTACGACCTTCTAATGGTTTGTTCCTTTCCATTTTGATCGTGAGCTACTGTTTATAATTTATAAGGTACTAATAACATTATCTTCTGCATGTGACACCACATACTATGTTATCTACAATATAAATTAATTGAACAACTATAACTAAATGTAGACAATTTGACCAAATGTGATTCTTTATTCATAATGAATGTTTACAAAGCTTAGGCTTTCAGTATACACTCCAACAATCTCCCACTTATACTAATGACTAAGCTGTCATATCTTCTACCATACATCTTATTCCCATTCCCTCCACATGCCGATCAAAAGCTTTCGCCGGAAGGGCCTTAGTGAAAGGATCTGTCAGGTTATCTGCTGATGCAATCTTAGCGATGACAACTTCTCATCGTTTCACGATATCTCGTATCAGGTGGTACTTGCGCTCTATATGTTTACTTGCCTTATGAGCTCGTGGTTCCTTCGAGTTTGCAACTGCACCGCTATTATCACAATAAATTGTGATAATTTTGGGCAAACCAGGAATCACATCTAAGTTCATTAGAAAGTTCCTGAGCCATACTGCTTCTTTAGCTGCCTCAGAGGCTGCTACATACTCAGCTTCCATGGTTGAGTCCGATACGCATTTCTTCTTAACACTCCTCCATGAAATGGCTCCACCTCCTAAAGTAAACACATAGCCTGATGTAGACTTACTATTGTCCCTATCGATTGGAAATCAGAATCTGTAACCCACAGGGAGCAAATCGTCTGCTTGGTAAATTAGCATATAATCTCTAGTCCTTCTCGGTACTTTAATATATGCTTTACAGTCCAATGTCCTTGTCGAGGTTACTCTGATCTGCTGACCATGCCCACGCAAAACAAATATCCGGTCGTACATAGCATTGCATACATAAGGCTTCCTACGGTAGAGGCAGGAACTGCTTTCATGTCTTCTATCTCCTTTGATGTCTTAGGAGACATCTCTTTAGATAGAGCTATTCCATGCCTAAAAGGTAAGAAACCTTTCTTGGAATTCTGCATGCTAAAACGAGCAAGGATTGTATCTATATATGAAGCTTGGGACAGACACAACATTCTTTTCTTGCGATCCCTTATTACTTTGATCCCAAGAATGTGTGCACACTCTCCTAAGTCCTTCATATCAAATTATTTGGACAACCATACCCTTACGTCTGATAATACTTTGACATTGTTGCCAATTAACAAAATATCATCTACGTATAGTACAAGAAATACCACCACGTTTCCATTACACTTCTTATATACACAAGACTCATCCAGACTTTGAATAAATCCATATGACTGGATTACTTCATTAAACCGGATGTTCCAAGATCTTGAAGCTTGCTTCAGTCCATAAATGGACCGATTGAGCTTACACACTAGATGCTCTTTGCCCTTTTCAATGAACCCTTCTGGTTGCTTCATATGGATGTTCTCTTCAAGACTTCCATTAAGGAAAGCTGTCTTGACATCCATTTGTCAAATCTCATAATCCATATGAGCAGCAATGGATAAGAGTATCCGGATAGACTTAAGCATGGCTATCGGTGAAAAGGTTTCCTCATAATCGATTCCCTCTTTCTGAGTATACCCTTTCGCAACAAGCCTAGCTTTGAAGGTTTCTATCTTCCCGTCTGTCCCTCTTTTCCTTTTGTAGATCCACTTGCATCCAACGGCTTTTACACCATCAGGTGGTTCTACAAGCTCCCAGACCTTATTAGAGTACATAGACTCTATTTCAGAATTCATTGCCTTTTGCCAAGATGCTGCATCTATATCTTGGAGTGCTTCGTCATATGTTCGTGGATCAGGTTCATGTTTACCCGGGATCAAGTCCGAAGACTCTCCCAAAAACATGAATCTCTCGGGCTGCCTCACAACCCTCCCACTACGACGAGGCACTATCTGTGGTTATGTATCATGTGTGATACGTGTTGCAGTCTCTTGTGGTACTTCATCTTGTACTATTGGTACTAAAGTAGACGTGTCCTCTCTAAGTTCTTCTAAAACAACTTTGTTACTGGGCTTGTGATCCATTATATAGTCTTCTTCTAAAAACTGGGCATTGGTGCTAATAATGACCTTCTGGTCTTTAGGACTATAAAATAAACCACCTTTCGTTCCTTTGGGATATCCTACAAACACGCGAACTTCTGTACGGGATTCTAACTTATCAGCATCTGGTTTCAGCACATGTGCTGGACTACCCCAAATCCGAATATGTCTTAGACTGGGTTTTTGCCCATTCCACAATTCTATGGGAGTAGAAGAAACTGATTTAGAAGGTACTAAGTTCAGAATGTATACTGCTGTTTCCAGAGCATATCCCCAAAACGAATTTGGTAATTCTGAATAACTCATCATCGATCTAACCATCTCCATAAGAGTCCTGTTCCTTCGTTCTGCTACACCATTCTGTTGGGGTGTTCTAGGTGCAGACAATTGGGATTGAATCCCGGCCTCTGATAAGTAATTCCTAAACTCTCCTAAGAGGTATTCGCCACTACGATCAGATCGTAGTGTCTTGATACTTTTACCTAGTCGTTTCTCCACATCAGCCTTGTATTCTATGAACTTATCAAAGCACTCGGACTTGCGGCGCATTAGGTAAATGTATCCGTATCTTGAATAATCGTCTATAAAAGAGACAAAATATTCAAAACCACCTCTTGCCTGGACAGACATAGGACCACACAAATCAGAATGAACCAATTCCAACACTTCTTTGGCTCTATACCCCTTGGCCTTGAATGACCTCTTGGTCATTTTACCTTCCAAGCAAGATTCACAAGTTGGAAAATTTTCCAACTCTAATGAACCCAAAAGTCCATCGGCTATTAGCCTCTGAATCCTACTTAAGTTAATATGACCAAGCCTTAGATGCCAAAGATATGCTTGGTTCATTTCCGAAGGTTCTTTTCTTTTATTTGAGTTAGAAGATGAGTTATAAATTTCCATGTTTTGCTTTGTGGAAGAAATTAGATTTAAAGTATACAAATTGCCAACTAATGTACCAGAACAGATAATCACTTTATTTCTCTTAATAACTACATCGTTACTGAAAGAAACTGAATATCCATTTAAAAACAGTTTAGAAACTGAAATTAAATTCTTTCTAAAACTGGGTACATAAAGACAATTTCTTAAAACCAAATTCCTATTTCTACTAAAAGATAAGTAGACGTCTCCCACTGCAACAGCTGCCACCTTAGTAGCATTGCCCATGTAGATGGTAATTTCTCCTTCAGATAGTCGTCGGGTTTCCTGGAACCCCTGCAAGGAATTGCAGACATGATCAGTGGCTCCCGTATCTACACACCAGGTGCTGGTAGATAACACCGCTAAACATGTTTCAACAACTAGAGCATGAGATATACCTTTGTTTTGGTTCCTACGAGGACAGTCCGCCTTCCAATGTCCTGCCTGCTTGCAGATGAAGCACTTGCCCTTCGACTTCTTCACTCCAGCTTTAAATCCCGTACTATGAGACTTATTCACTTTCTTTGCTGAACCGACTTGTTTCTTCTTCTTCTTTCCTCTCGGCTTAGAAGTAGAACCATTTTCAGCATAGTGAATTTGAGCATTGTGACGAAATAATCCTTTTGCTGCCTGAAGTTCTGTCAGTAGTTCCCTTTTATTCATATTGTAATTCAGGCGGAATTGCTCAAAACTTCTAGGTAGTGTTTGGAGGATCATATCGATCTGGGTTTCCCCATCAATTTCTCCTCCAAGGATCTGTATCTCGTTCAGATAGGCCATCATCTTTAGGATATGATCCCTCACAGGAGTACCCTCTTGCATGGTGGCTGTCATTATCTTTCTCATGGCTTCTTGTCTAGAAGCCCTATCCTGATGACCAGAGAGTTCCTTGAGATTGTTCATAATATCAAAAGTTGTTGGTAAGTCTTGATGCTGATGTTGCAATACATTTGACATTGAAGCCAAAATATAATACCGCGCCATCTCATCTGCTTTTACCCATTTCCTATGATATTCAATCTCCTCTTGGGTAGATTCACCAGTAGGAGCTTCAGGGCAAGGCTCAGTCAGTACAAATTGATAGCTTTCAGCAGTAAGAACAATGTCCAGGTTCCTTTTTCAATCTATGTAATTAGGTCCAGTAAGTCTATTCTGTTGAAGTATGATGGACAGTGGGTTGAAAGTCATCCTAAGAATCACAAATAACTTTTGGTCAGAACTCTAAATTTAGAATAATATTGATTCCTCAAACAATACTATTTTAAATTAACCAACACCTCAAAACACCGTGAATTTTGTATACCACGTTAGTGTGGACGTATACAAATTCAACATTTGTAAAAGGAGGGTTTTATCCCATTAATTTTATTATCTTGTCAACCTAACTTGTTGACAAATAAAATTAATAGTTGGTGTCTTTTGGTCACACAAATAATAGCAGTGACTCCGATGGGGAGGATACTATTAGATGTGTCTAAGTGTATACCATTACTTGACACTAAGTCCATTAATAAGATTATGCCCCTTCCGTTGGGGAAGATCACACGCTCTTAATTAACTTCCTATAGTCATCCAAAAATGGAAGTCTGTTCTAGTGATCTACAAACAAGCTCATCCGTTATGGAGGAAGGCACTCAGAGCCAACGCGCAAGCTTGTTTGCATCACTTACAAACCAGTAATGGAGACCATGGGATTTATTTAAGAATCCCTCTCCCACTTAGTTATTTATAAATGAGGAATTTTAACTATGCTAGCCTACTAAACATGTAAACTAACATATACACACAGCACAATATAAAAGCAATAAATAGAAAATCTAATTTTCAACTATTATGGCTTTTATCTCTAGTTGTCCTCCTTGTGTTGTCATCCCAAGCTGCTGCCATATTTGGCCAACGCCACCGGGTCAAGCTGTCGCATCCATCTTGCTCCTAGTTCCGCTGCGCCTCTGGTCCTTAGAAGGTTCCACGCTTTGCAAGATTCGATCCGCGACATAAATAGAATTTTACATTTTTGATCCTATATTCCATGAAAGGAATGTACATGTATCTAGATCAAAAATAAAATCCTAATAAAACTAAATACAGCTCCTGCTGTATTTTAATACAATCATGCACACACAGATAAATGCCCTTGACATGTCCAAGGGTCCAAGCACACACATAATAACTAAAAGCCATAATAGTTGGATCCTGCATCCACAAAGTTAGCACATCCTACTATTAACCTACCTAAATTATGTATGACATGTGCATAATTAAACTAATACCAAATACACAGAGGCAAAACCCTAGCTCTAATACCAATTGTTGGTTGCTACTCGGAAAGCCTAGAGGTTCTACTGTACAAAAATTTTGTACAAAGGTCTGAACCTTTTCCTAGCTACCATGTGTTCTTTTAAATTAAATTTTGGATCGCCTGCGGAACTTAACACGTTTGATCCAAAACTTAATCTATTTGTTCTTTTAGGTTTTGACTTGGATCTCCTGCGGAACTTAACACGTTCGACCCAAATCACCTTAAGTTATTAATTCCATTAAATATTAATTTCCATAATTGGGTCCCAGTACTGACGTGGCGAGGCACATGGCCTTCTTGGATGTGGGAGCAACCACCACCGACTAGACAAAACCTTTTATAGAAATCTAATATTTAATTTCCTAAAATAATTTTAGGTTAACCAAAAAGAACAATCAAATCACAAGGAAAAGAAAAACCAAAAGAACACAACATCGAAAAACATATTCGAAATTCTAGAATCATAAGCCTCTTGTATTTGGTATTTTTCCAAAAATAACTAGTATGATGCGGAAAGAAAAATTACTAGTTATACCTTTTAGAAAGACCTCTTGATCTTCTACCGTATTCCTCTTCTAACCTCGGACGTTGTGTGGGCAACGATCTTCCGAGATGAGAAACCACCAACCACCTTCTTCTTCTCCTAGCTAGGTTCGGCCACAATCAAGGAAGCTTTACCAAGGATGAAGAACAAATCACCAACCAAGCTCCAAGGGATGCAAGCTTTCTCTCCTTCTTCTTCTTCATCTCCAAGTAGTATCCAGCCTCCACAAGAGCTCCAAGCAATAGAGAGTTTCGGCCACCACAAAGAGGAAGAGGAGAAGAGATGATGGTCGGCCACAACACCAAGGAAAAGAGGGAGAGAAAATAATAGAGGTTGTCTCATGAAGGCACCCTCACCCCTTCTTTTATATTCCTTGGCCTAGGCAAATTAGGAAATTTAATTACAATAAAATTTTCTTAATTCCCTTGATATGATTTAATTGAGAAAAATAAAATAAAATTTCCCCAATTAATCTCTAATGGCCGACCACATTAAAAGAGATAAATTAGACAAGTTTTAATCAACAATTAAAACTTCCTAATTTGTTTCCGGAAATTTTTTAAAATAAAATTTCTCTTTAAAAATCTCTTTATGGTTGATAAAAAGAAATTTCTATAATTTTAATTTTACAACATGTGAATAATTTTTAAAGAGAAAATAAAATATCTCACCAATCTACAAATAAGGAAAGAGATCTAATCTCTTTCTTTAATATTTTGTAGATCTTTTACAAGAGAGATATTTTAATTTTAATTCTCTTTAATAAATTATATCTCCCACATAATAAAAATTAAAATTAAAATCTCTTTTTAAATTAATATGGTCGGCCCCTCTAGCTTGGGTTCAAGCTAGGGCCGACCACCCCAATTTATACCTAGGCCGGCCCTAGCTTGTTTCCCAAGCTAGCTTGGCCGGCCCCCTATTGGTGGGTATAGAAGGTGGGTATAGGTGGGTATAGTACTCTATAAATAAGAGGCTACAATAGGGACCAAGAGGAGGAATTGGTTTTGGTCTCCCGATAAAATTAAGCATCCCGTGTTCGCCCCGAACACACAACTTAATTTTATCAATAATAATTCATTCCACTAGAGAACTATTATTGAACTACCGCACCAATCCCAAATTACATTTTTGGGCTCCTTCTTATTATGAGTGTGTTAGTCTCCCCGTGTTTAAGATATCGAATGTCCACTAATTAAGTGAGTTACTGACAACTCATTTAATTAATATCTTAGTCCAAGAGTAGTACAACTTAACCTTATCATCATGTCGGACTAAGTCCACCTGCAGGGTTTAACATGACAATCCTTATGAGCTCCTCTTGAGGACATTATCAACCTAGTATCTCTAGGACACAGTTTCCTTCTATAATCAACAATACACACTATAAGTGATACTATTTCTCAACTTATCGGGTTTATTGATTCATCGAACTAAATCTCACCCATTGATAAATTAAAGAAATAAATATCAAATATATGTGCTTGTTATTATATTAGGATTAAGAGCACACACTTCCATAATAACTGAGGTCTTTGTTCCTTTATAAAGTCAGTATAAAAAAAACGACCTCAAATGGTCCTACTCAATACACTCTGAGTGTACTAGTGTAATTATATAGTCAAGATAAACTAATACCTAATTACACTACGACCTTCTAATGGTTTGTTCCTTTCCATTTTGGTCGTGAGCTACTGTTTATAATTTATAAGGTACTGATAACATTATCTTCTACATGTGACACCACATACTATGTTATCTACAATATAAATTAATTGAACAACTACAACTAAATGTAGACAATTTGACCAAATGTGATTCTTTATTCATAATGAATGTTTACAAAGCTTAGGCTTTCAGTATATACTCCAACACTTCCAATCGGCGACTCTGATTCCTATCAATGACGCTTGGAGGTGGTCCGCTGACGTTATTGAGCTTCATCCAATGCTCATCCGCAGTATGCAACATCATTCCAGATCCAGAGATCCAGAATTGCAGATTTCCAGATTTTCAACACTTGAGTGGGTTTAGGGTTGTTCTAGCTCGCTGGGGGTGGTCCGTCGGCATTGTTGAACATTCCTTGAACTGAGACGCAGTTGAGGTTCTTCATTAAGGTCCGGAGTTGGGTGTTCTCAACTTTAACATTCTTGTGTGACGGCAAGAGTGTGAAGATTGAGTAGATGATTGTGAGGATGGATTGGTTACCATTTTTATTTCGTTTTGTTACTATTTTTACAGCTTAGAACAGATTCATTTGAAGGTTGTTATGTTTTTAGCAAGTCATTTAGTATTTCATTACCTTGTTGTAGTTTAATTTGAGTTTAATTTGTTCTTGGTTAATTGTTAGATTGTTAAGTTTAAGCTAGGGTTTTAATTGGTGCTATAGATCAGATTTAATTGTGTTTCGTAATTTCATATTTAGTTTAAGTGTGTTGATGTTTTAATTATAATGTAGGGTGACAATGCATTATGGTTTGATCATTGGCACATAGATAGGTTTCATTTATGCTTTAGATAATTTTGTATTCGCTATGCTTTTCATTTATTCAGTTTAGATTCAAAGCATCAACCCCCCATTTTCATATTAAAACCTCCAAAAATAGAAATAAAATACGATCCTAAGATTACATCCTACCGTTTGTTCCTCGAGAGATCGATCCTGGGCTCGTTACTACAACGTTATTGTGAAATTAAGGGGTTCAGTGGAATAATCATTTATTAATTTGATTTACGAGTGTGACAGACTTTGTATACCAAATTTTGGCGCTGTTGCCGGGGAATTAACTAGCAATGTGTGTTTATTTTAGATTGATCCATTGATTGGTTTATTTTGTTAGTATCTTGATTGATTTGATTGCTTATTTTCTTTTTGTATTTTCATGTTGGTTTGTTGTTGAATTTTTAAGTGCTTTTACTGTTCATATTTTCATGTGATTGAAACTTTATGCTCTAGAGTCTTCTAACATTGATTTTTAGTGTTGTAGTGAAGAACAGGAGATTTCTTTAGCATGGATCCATATTTTCAGAATTTTGGAGGTGGAATGGAGAATTCTCAATATTTTCAACCTGAGTATCAGTTTTACCCAAGCATGGATCAACAAAATAGGTATGAATCGTTTCATAATGGTTTTAATGCTAATTGGGTGGATAATTCATCTTTCAGGTATGAAAGTGCACAAGGACCATTTATTGAGCCATATCCAGCTTACCAGAGTTCATATGGGTTCCAAGAAGTTTCAACATCTTCTTTGCCAAATTCTTTTCAACAAAACGATCTTCAGATGAATGAGACAACATGGAAACTCAGAGAGATTATGCAACAAATGAGTGAGCATCAAGAGCAACAAATCTCAAGGATACAGAACCTACAGTTACAGTTAGACCAGATTGCATCATCCATCAATCAGCTGCAAACACAAAACTCCAGTGGAGAGATGGAAAGTAGTGATTCTGTCAGGCCTGACCCTACTCCCATTACTTCACATGATTTTTCTAATATTTTTTGTGGTGATTATGTAATTATGTAAATTTCTGATCCTACTGATATTGTTGATGAAGATGTTGTTAGTGATTCAGGTTCTGAACATGTTTTTGAAGATGATTTAAGTGTAGGGGAATGCTCACTGGAAGCATTACCTCAAGAATCACCAAGAGTTGAAGATGTAAGTGTAGGGACTTGTGCTATGGAGCCAAGCACCCAAGAATCACTACATGAGGATGGACATTCACCAGAACCAGAGCTTGAGCATTCATTTGATGAGAAAGAGGCAACAATCACCACTCCAGGTACCGCTCAAAATGACAAGGTGAGTATTTTTTGTGATTTTTCAGAAAATTCAATAGAGGTACCATTTGTTGATTTCATTAGTTGTGATTCATTCTTTGCTAAATTTTCTACCCACACTAATATTCTCCTATTTTCTTTTTACTCCACATGTATATGGGAGGGATTTTCTTTTAATGATGTTGTAGGAGAACATAAGCTTCCGGAGTGGATGCTTACGCTGAACCACCTAAGACCTCCAAAAAAAGCTTTGAAGGGAAAAATGGTCAATAAAAAGAAATTGACTGCAACCAAAAGTACTCCATTTCCGGTGTGGATTTTGTTGCTAAATCTTCTTCGACCACCGGAATGAAAGGGGAGTTGGTTCTAATTTCATTTTCTTTTGCATTTTAATTCATGCTTTGTTAATAAATCCTTTTTATGCATTTCTTTAGTTACGTACTTTGCATTTTGCATTTTGCTTCCACACTTTTGCATTTAGTTTTGTTTACATAGCATGTCATTTTTGAATAAAAATTTCCATGGGAATTTTCTAAGTAATACTTTTAAGATGGTAAAAGTTTCTTAAATTTGATCAACAATTTTAGGTCATGTGGCATGATTGGATGCTTTACTTACATGATATTGGTTAAATTGGTGGTGAATTCTATTTTGATTGATTGAGCTTGTTGCATGAATATCACCTAGTGAGGTCCACTTTAAGCCTATACATTATTTTCTTTTGTGTGGCATGCACTTACAACAATTGAACTCTAGAATTTGCTTAATTTCTTTTCAACGTCACAATAGCATTTGTGTGCATGGAAATTGAGGATTTTGTCAATTTTGTTCCCCTATATACTTTCCAATTCCGTTCCTCACAATTTTCTTGAAATATTCTCATCTAGCATTTTAAACCTTAGGTAATCTTTGCTTATCATTCTCTTATTGAGAGTTTTGGTCGATTTATATTGATGAGTTAGATTGTTTAATGATGGTTGAATATTTTAAGTATGATGATAGTACACATGATCAAAGTTCATGGGAATTGGATGGCCGAAATATTGAATGTTCGAAGATAAGTTTGAATGCATTGGAGTGCAATGTTAGATGCTATGTAGTTTACACAAGTTATAATTCAGGAAATGGTTTGAAGACAAGGGCTGATTTTGTAGTATTTTTGTGCTAACATGGTTAAGATTCTTCCTATACAAGGAAGTGGTGAATGGAGGGTTCATTGGATTGAATGCTAAATTTAATCATTCTTTGAGTTTATTCATGGAAAGAGCAAGCTCCAATAGTTGGAATTTTGGAATTTGATACTATTTTGATACACATTGATACATCTTTAAGGTTAAATCATGTTTTCCAGTTGCTACTTTACTGCATAATTACATTTCCTTACTTCAATCTCATCAATTTACAGCTATGCAAACAAAATTTCAGCATTTAAAACCTTCCTAAGATGTTGAGTGTATTACTATAGTATCAAATAGAGATGGATCCGAGTTGTTTACTGAAACTCATTCAAGAATTACGAGTTAAGCTTTCGAATGAAACAAATGAAAACAAAAGGAGATTTTTACTATAAAAATAGAAGTGTACAGAGGTTACAGAATTAAGGAAATGCTAGATTACTTACTGGTTTTGAAGGACAGGAATTGAAACTTAATTTTGTATGGAGTCTATGCTAAATGCAACTCTTGGTGAAGCTGTAATCTCCATGTTACAAATTGAAATTATCTTAGAAGCTTGTGCAAAATTTTGCAGAAATGAAGAGTTGGAGAAGTTGCAGAAATAAAAGGGAAACCAATTCAGCTAGTGTGGAAACAGTGGAGTATCAAAAACTAAGAAACAATTTCAAGAAAAGGAAGGATATGATGAAGATTGGTGATGCTGCTCAGGATGTGTTAGACAATGAAATCAGGGGATGTTGGAATTGGAAGTGTAGAGATATGGAAGAGAGTTATAAGACAGATATATTCAGGAAGCAATACTTCAGAGCTGAAGTGCAGATGTAGATCTAAAATGGAACAATAAGATGGAAATATAGATTTTGCAGTATGAAATGCACATTTATGTGCCAATTTGGGAAATGAATTGTGATGAACTAGAGTTAATGAAACTTGGAATTCTTTCAAGTATGCATTGTAATGGGTCTTAAAAAAACAAGACGAAGAAGAATTGAGATTTTTGTTGGCTTAATAATGCAAAGTTAATACAAAGTTATGAGAAAAATGCTGGAATCTGTATTCTTGAACCTGATTTCTGAAATTGAAGTATAGCAACTAGTACAGTGAGCAACTTTTACATCTGAGCAACTAGATGACATCTTCTATAGTTAAACGAAGGATGAATTTCAGATCTGAAATTGAACAAATGACAATCAAAGGTGATAGTTACTGAAATAACAGATATAAACAGAGATGTATACACGGAAATGGCAGAAAATGCAGAACTTTTTTTGGCACACAACATACCATGCTGATACATGCATTTCAGTAAGAAATAAAGCACTGGAAAAATATAAAATTTTGTTGCTGAATTTGCTAGGAACTGAACTCAAGTTTTTATCATCTTAGTGCTCAATGAAACCCTGTTCCAAGCTTTTGACACTAATTTCTGATAAGTTAAAACCTGCTGTCATTGTATTTACATTTGATGTTCCTGCCTTTCCTTCTCAATAATACTCTTAACATCAGCTAAGGAATCTCAGTTCAGCTTACTGATCAGTTTGTTGTCTTGAAAGTTGATCTGAGTTGTTTATGGAAATCTAAAGTTGGAATCATTCGGATCTGCAAAGACAGCAAACTGGAGTTCTGCACCCACTGCATCCGGATTATTTTTCTGATCATCTCAAATTCCACCTTCCTTAACATGCTACTTACTGATTTCTTGTAAAACTGAATAGTTTCAGAAAGTCAAGCCATTGAAGTTGCATATTTTGATATATAATAAACTCGGAAAGGAAAACATTTTGAAGAATGTTTACATGAATGTGTAGCTGCACATCTGATTGGCTCATAACTGTGAAACCTTGATGCTGAAAGCTTTAAATGCAGATTCTAGAAACTTGAATCAATTTACAGGAAATTGTAACTATTGAAAACCTAGAGTCCAGAATTTAGTATCATTGAATCTGCTTTTGGGAGCTTTGCAATTTTTGGCAGTTATAATCCATTGAATCTTTTTTGCTATTGCTAAGAAGAAACACTTGTGCAAAGTTCATGCTTCGAGTTAATTGTGTAGATTTCCAATCAAAAGGAAAGAAATGACTCAATGCATATCACTGGTACATGATCAGAATAGATGAAAGAATTCTGTTTTGCAGGTTTTCATAATTAACATTCAAGATATCAGAAATTTAGAATCATAAGGGCTGCTTCTTCAATGTTTTAGTTATGGAAAAATCTGAAGGACGAAAGCAAAGAAATGAAGTTGCAAATACTGATGCGAACTACTGGATTGGAATTTGGAAATAACATGATTTCTGAAATTTACGTTGAGAGAAAAATGCTAAAGGGTGATTTAGTGAAGTACATTAAGCCCTTGATGATTTTGATATTAAAGTGAATTCCAGAGATCATGAGAGATCAAAATGCAAGAATGAAATGATATTAATAAGATGTATTATGGTGTTTAAAATCTTAATGATTTGTCAATGGATTGAAGTGAATCAGAATTTGGCACTTGGGCAAGAATGGTAGAAATTACAGGATTTGAATAGTGCAGAATCTGGAATTGAAACTCATTTACAGACACCTGAATTGTGATAAGCTAGAGTTGTTAAACCGGGAATTCTTTGGAGAATGAATTGATAAAGATCTTAAGAGATTAAGTGAAAAGGAATTTGAAATTTTGGTGGCTTTTTGATGGCTAGTTGGCACAAAGTCAGGAAGCTGTATAGGGATTCTGGAAACCTGTAAGTTCTGTGATACATGGTGTTTAGAGCCATTGGATCATTTAAAAATTATCTTTTCATGTTAGCCTTAATTCTGTGAATGCAGAATTTTGAAGTTGCTGTTGTTGTTAAGGATTTAAAGAGGTGATTTGCTGGGTTACTACAGGGCTCAGATTGAATCCTTATCTATGTAATCGAAAGATATTTCTGGTGATTGTTTCTATCCAAAGTTTGAGGTCGTTCATTAGGAGGAAGGGATGTGACAACAACAATTAACAGGTCTGATTTCTGTTATTGCTTTTGCTGTGTTTCTGTAAAGGGTTGTAGTTGTGTATCAATTTGGACTAGTTATGTGCCAAAATTTCTATACAGCTTCTTAGTTATTAATAACTCAAAATTTGGAGTTGGCCAGCTACACATCAAAGCTGGAATCAGTGACTTGCTGGAATTTTTGAAAACCACAGAAAAAAAAATCAAAAACAGAGAAAGAAAAGGAAATAGCAACCTGTAGAAAGGAGAAACAGTGGCAAGATTGTATCAAGTAAGAGGATGGCATGAATTGTCTTTCATTGTCCGAGACGGACAAGATTTTAAGTGTGGGGGAGGGAGATTTTCTCCATGAGGCGATTTAAGATTATTTGAGCTTTCAAAGTGATGGAATGAAGTGGAAAAAAAATAGTAAAAACAGTGAAGAAAGAAAAAAATGGCACATTCATGAGAGTATCAAAGTTGGAGATAGAGTATCAAGATTCTATGTTTGTATTCAAATTTAAAGAGAGGTTAGCTTGATACTTTGAAGTGGTAATAACAAATGGTATTCATCTTTTTACACATCAAAATGGTCAACTCATCAAGTATATTCCTCTAATACTCTCATCTTCTCATTTTTCTTCATTAAATACTTTTCTTTTGCCAATTTCATCCACTTAAATTGTTCTTTTTGATTCCATTTTAATTCGTGTTGATTAAATCCTTTTGATTCATGTATGCTATGTTTATAGTGGTGGAGAATTAGAAAATAAGCAAGCTTATGGTAGTGAAATGTTGTTAGTGACATTGAGTGAGCTCCACTAATATACATTTTTTAGTGTGAAGGCTAGAATAGATAAATTCTTTGTGAGATTGCAACTTGCTTAATTTTTCAATTGGTTTGAAACTACTATACCTACTGATTATTGTTTGGATTGTATTCATGATTGTTTGTGATCTTTAAGATGACCTTAGTTAATTACTTCTTACCATCTTCTAGGTATTGCTAGGGAATTTGTGTGGAGATGATTTTAGGTTTTCTTGACTTGAACGGGACGTCCAAGATTAAGTGTGGGGGATTTGATAACCATGATTTTTCTATATTGTTTTAATTCATAATGCATATTTTTCATGATCTTTTCATAGCTTAATTTCACATTTTACATCATATTTCAATATTGCATTTGATTTTGGACCTAATTGCAAATTAGCGAATTTTCATGCTATTTGATGCTAATATTTGCTTATTATTTTGTAGGCATCAAAAGGGTCATGGACTCGATCAAATCAGACCACACTTGGGCTCAAATCAAGGATTAATCAAGTCGATCAAGCCTTGGAGTGTTTTGGACCGTCCATTGAAGATCAAGCAGATCTAGGCCATCTGTTGAAGATCTGGCCCATCCAACCTAATGAGGAGAAGATCTCATTCGTTGATGAAGTTCCAAAGGTTTTGATCCAGATCTGAAGACATCACAGCCGTTGATCAATCCCGAGCAATCTGGACCATCCGATTTAATTGAGGAGTATTTAAACCCGAAGAAGCTACAGTGCAGCATCGAGCTCGGCGTAGCGATTTCTCCACTATTCTTCGTCTTCTTCACTCGACGGTCGTAGCCACCCATTCCTCATTCCAGATCCGCGAGCTAGGATTCTTCATCGCCGACGATCACTAAGCATATGGCGTTCATCATCCGAGGTTAGGTTGTGGGCGAGGGTGTTTCCCAGTCCGCGAGTTCAACTCTGGTTCACTGTTCGTGATCCAGGCATAGGGCGGTTCCCATGTTCTGCAATCCATTCATCAGCCACCGGAGCTCGAAGGGTGGTTCCCAGAAGCATCCGGATTCCACTCCATCTCCAATTCATCTGCTGAATTCGCACCGATCTGATCAATCAGCCGAGTGATGCAAATTTTCGGAGTTGAGCTGTTGTTCTTCGTATGTTGTGAGTGTAGCCGGTATGTGAGCCCGAAGGATGTTTTCCAGAGGCTGTGATCGAGAGGACGCATTAGCTGGAAGCTTTGTTCTTCACTGGTGGTCACCCGAAGGGTGTTTCTCAGAGGTGGCTCTGTTTCTGGCAGAATGAGGAAGATTTGTTCCGGATTGGGTTTGTGGAATGTTTAGGGTTTAGTTTTCCTGATCCTTATCTTTGATTTGTTCATCATCTTGTTGGAGTGTATACTAAAAGCCTAGCTTTTGTATATACATTTATAAGAATCACATTGGTCAAGTGTCTACATTTGTATATACCAAATGTAGATGTTCAATTAATTTATATTGTAGATAACATGGTGTGTGGTGTCACACACAGAGGATCATGTTATCAGTACCTTATAAATTATAAACAGTAGCTCACGACCAAGATGGAAAGGAACAAACCATTGGAAGGTCGTAGTGTAATTAGATATTAGTTTATCTTAACTATATAATTACACTAGTACACTTAGAGTGTATTGAGTAGGACCATTAGAGGTCGTTTCTTTTATACTGACTTTATAAAGAAACAAATACCTCAGTTATTATGGAAGTGTGTGCTCTTAATCCTAATATAATAACAAGCACATATATTTGATATTTATTTCTTTAATTTATCAATGGGTGAGATTTAGTTCGATAAATCAATAAGCCCGATAAGTTGGGAAATGATATCACTTATAGTGTGTGTTGTTGATTATAGAAGGAAACTGTGTCCTAGTGATCTAGGTTGATAATGTCCCCAAGAGGAGCTCATAAAGATTGTCATGTTAAACCTTGCAGGTGGACTTAGTCCGACATGACGATAAGGTTGAGTGGTACTACTCTTGGACTAAGATATTAATTAAATGAGTTGTCAGTAACTCACTTAATTAGTGGACATTTGACATCTTAAACACAGGGAGACTAACACACTCATAATAAGAAGGAGCCCAAAATGTAATTTGGGATTGGTGCGGTAGTTCAATAATAGTTCTTTAGTGGAATGAATTATTATTGATGGAATTAAGTTGTGTGTTCGGGGCGAACACGGGAAGCTTAATTTCATCGGGAGACCAAAACCAATTCCTCCTCTCGGTCCCTATCGTAGCCTCTTGTATATAGAGATTTATACCCACCACATACCCACCTTCTTACCCAACCAATAGGGGCTGGCCAAGCTAAGCTTGAAGCTCAAGCTTAGGGCCGGCCAAGCCTAAAGGTTGGCCTTAAGGTGGCCGGCCAATAGCTTGGAGCCCAAGCTTAGGTGGCCGACCACATCATATTAAAAAGGATTTTTTATTAAAATTATTACTTATGTGGATATCATAGTTTTAAAAGAGAGTTTAAAAATTAAATCTTTCCTTTTAAAGCTTTCTACAAAAGATTAAGAAAAGATTTGAAATCTTTCCTTATTTGTAGATTGAAAGTAGATTTTATTTTTAAGAAAAACTTTTCTTTTTAACCATGATAATAATTTAAAAGAGAAGTTTAAAATTAAATATTCTCTTTTATTAGTTTCTACAAAAGATTAAGAAAAGATTTGATATCTTTCCTTATTTGTAGATTGAAAAGAGATTTTAATTTTTAGAGATAACTTTCCTTTTGGAAATTATCCACATGTTTAAAAGAAGAATTTTAATTTCCTTTTTATTAACCAATCATGAAGGGATAAAAATTATTGGAGAAATTTTTATAAATTTCTAGAAACAAATTAGGAAGTTTTAATTCTTGTGTGAATTAAATTTTCCTTGTTTTGGGGAATTAGAAGTGGACGGCCATTATTATTAAAAGAAGAAAATTGTTTTTTAATTAAAATAATTTTTCTTTTTTATGACAAAAGAATTAAGGAATTTTTTATTAAAATTTCCTTATTTGTCAAGACCAAGATTATAAAAGAGGAGGTAGAGGTGCCTTCACGGGTGAACAACTCTATTATTCTTCTCCTCTCTTTTCCTCCTTGGTGGCCGGCCCTAGTTTCTTCCTCTTCTCTTCTTCTTATGGCCGGCGGCAACCTCTATTGGAGCTCTTGATGGTGGCCGGTTCTAGCTAGGAGAAGAAGGAGAGAAAGGTGGTTTTGTTTCTTGCATCCCTTGGAGCTTGGTGGTGGTGGCCGGACCTTTACTTCACTTGGAGAATTGTGGTGGCCAAAACTTGCAAGGAAGAAGAAGGTGCTTGGTGGTTCTCATCTCGGAAGATCGTTGCCCACACAACTAACGAGGTTAGAAGAGGAATACGGTAGAAGATTAAGAGGTTATTTTTGCTTACAAAGAAAGTATAACTAGTAATTGTTTTCCGCATCATACTAGTTTTTCTTTGTATAGTTATTTATGGAAATACCAAACACAAGAGGCATATGATTCTAGAGTTTTCGAAATAGTTTTCTTTTCGAGTTTGTGTTTTCTTCTTTTTCGAATTTGTGATTCGATTGTTCTTTTTGGTTAACCTAGAGTTATTTAAGGAAATAAATATTAGCTTTCCTTAAAAGGCTTTGGCTAGGCGGTGGTGGTTGCTCCCATATCCAAGAAGGTCATGTGCCTCGCCATGCAGTCCTGGAAGCCAATTTTGGAAATTAATATTTATGGAATTAATAACTTAGGTAGATTTGAATCAATAGTGTTAAGTTCCGCTTGCGATTCAAATCTAAACCATTAAGAACAGATAAGTTAAATTTGGAATCAATGATGTTAAGTTCCGTCTGCGATTTCTAATTTAACTTTTAAAGAACACAATAGGTTATTTAAGGAAAGGTTCGACACTTGTACAAAATTTTTTTTGTACAGTGGAACCAGTACGTTTTCTTAGGACTAACCAATACATCTTACTCAGATCTGAAGATCTGATAGTATAGGTTGCATTTTAATCTTTGTTTGCGTTTTCCATTTCAGATTTTGTATGAATTTACTTCTACAATTCCATTTCTTCATTTCCTTTGCAATTCTGTTCTTGATTGAGATCTATAATCTGAAATTTATTTTAATTGTCTGCAATTTATGTTCATTTTAACTTGCAATTCTGATTATAGTAAGATTGTCTAGTTTCGGACATTAGTTTAATTAAACCTTGGATCTATGCATCATGATAGTTGTTTGAGCTTGATTGTTCAAGTTGATTGCAAGTATGAATTAGATGCTACCTCTGTTTAACATCAATTGGCTTGAGTTTTTGATTTTAACGAGATCTGTGAATGTAATTGAAGTGATTGAAATGGATTTACTGAATTTGATGATACATTAGTCACTAAACTTGTGAAACTTTATTTGTAGAGTTGAAGCAGATTATGTTTAGATGTAAACAACACTTCTTCGATTCCATTTTAAATTGATTTAACGAATTATTGAGAATTAGATATGTTCAAGTTGAAATGAGAACCGAATGGAAGAGCTTAATATAACTTGTTGATGTAAGAATTTGATTGGAACAAATTTTAGAATTAGCACACATTTACTAGTTATCATTGGAAAAATACGACTTGAGACTCGTTACTACAACACTTGTTTTAATTTTAATGAGTTTCCAATCTTTATTAATTTGATGCGCCTCGTGACATACAAAAAGGTCGACACCATCGCGCTATTGCACTTATCATCGGTCACACACGCATGCCACCAGCGATTATTTTCAATTCGCTCGTGATTCTCATCGCGAAGCTGAGAATAGGGGCAATGCGGCCATCCGGGACATAGGCATGATCTCTGGAGGGCCTACTGATGGAGATTCGGGTCGGGCACGCAAATCCCACGAACGCCAGTTGGAGATCCATGCTGTTGGATGCACCTAGGAGCAAGCTGCTGGCCCTGTGTAATGCCCGAAAATTCACAAAACTATTTTAGAAATATTCTAAAATTATTCTGGAATTTTTAGATATTTTTCCGGAATTTTTAGAGTAGCGGAAGTAGCAAAAATAATTAGAAAAGCAAAATAGCTTAAGCGGGAATCGAACCCGGGACCCCTCGGGTCCGTTAAATCTTTAGACCGCTTAAGTAACCGGTTGAACCCAGCAGGGCCGTGCTGAAAGGAAAGGGAATCAATTAAATTTATATTGGAGTTGGGCGAATTAATTCCTAAATATAAATAGGAAAATTATTAAGTGAGGAGATTATTTTCCACCGTGAACTTTCTTTCCTCACCCTAGCCACGCCGCAACCCTCCCTTCTCCTTCTTCCTCTCGGCGCCAACTCTAGGGTACCCTCCCTAGGGCCCCAAGGTCATCTTCCAGCGACAACTCCGGCACGAGGACGCTCTTCTTCACGAGAGGAACGCATAGACGCGAGAAGATTGTCGAAGGGGTCGTCTCCACCGGAATTCTAGTGAATAGAATTGTAAGGAAATTAGCGTACGAGGTAAGAAACCCCTCACCTGCAGTATAAGTAGCTTTCGTTTGATTGCATGCCTCTAGTTTAGCTATATGCAGATTTTTTCGGCACTCAGGGTGTGTTTAAACCCTCCTCGCAGATTAGGGATCTAGTTGAGCACCTCTAGATGGGCCAGACACGTTGTTCTCCTTCAGTTGGAGGCTCTAGACGTTGTCGGGTGCCTAGAGGTGGTCTCCCTATTAGAGGGGAGAGTTGGGGCACACCAAGTGTTCGACAAAATGATTAGTGTAGCTAAATACCACCTCAGATATTTTTAACAGCTCAGTTAAATGCATTAGTAGCATTTAAATCGGTATATTAGTCTAGTTTCAGCTTACATGGGATTACGGTCCAATGGGTGGGCTCCCACAGTCGCCTCTAGGTTCAGATAACCTAGTTCTAGGTTCAGATAACCTAGAAACAGCAAAATAAGCAACTAGTAGCTATATTCAGTATTTTATTTTCAGTGGCACTGTACTGGATTAGATATCCATTGGGTTGGGCTCCCACAGTCATCCCTAGGTTCAGACAACCTAGTAACCCTACTAAATTCGGGACTTGCAAACCCGGGTCTAGTTAGGGATGCGCGCACAGCAAAGTACAGTTGCCGGGCCCACTAGCAACATGATTATGTATTTTCACTTATTATGATAATAGCTTTCAAACTCATAATCTTGTTATGTGATTATAGTTTAAGATCAGCACTAGCTCAGTTTCAGTTACAGTTTCAGCTTATTTTCTCCTAGTTGATATCATGAGATAGCTCCATGCTTAGATTTTGTTATGCATGTCATGTTTCAGTATTTATACCATGTTTCAGTAATTATGCCATGTAACTTCAGTATGTCATGCTTTAGCAAATTCAGTGCATGTTTTCAAATAGCATTCTTTAAAAACATGTTTGCATCGTTGCATGTTTTAGTGAGGTAGATGGTTTCTTACTAAGCTTAAAGCTTACAGATACTATTTTTCCTTATACTGCAGATAAGGGTAAAGGAAAGATGGACTAGCAGAGGAAGTTGGAGGTCAATGCAGTGATGGTGTGTGTGACAGGAACCTGGAATGAAGATCCTTAGGAAGTTTAGCAAATTAAGAACTTGGTTTCTTTACTTAAGACACTTTTATGCATTTCTAGTCGTTTAAATGCTATGAATTAATAAACCTTGCACTATGTCATGTTAGAATGCTAGTTAGTGGATATTAGAATGTTTTCCATGCATTGTATAATTGTTGTGTGAGGTTTTGGCACGAACTAGTGCTGAAATCAGAGTTTCAGTGCGAAATCAGAAACTCCGATCGATCTACGGATCGATCAGAGTTTATTTGTCCCACTGGATCGGTCAGCTGACCGATCCAGTCGCGAACAGAGAGTTTATGGATCGGTCAGCCGACCGATCCAGATGCGAACAGTGGGTGCAGAAGCTCACTGATCGGTCAGCCGACCGATCAGTGAGCCACTGGATCGGTCGGTAGACCGATCCAGCCACATCCAGAAGCGAGATAGCTTGTGGATCGGTCAGCCGACCGATCCAGAGCGTTTCTCCATGCCAGTGTCAAGTTGGATCGATTACTGGATCGATCCGACAGCCCAATCGATTCACGGATCGATTGAAATGCCTGATTACAGCTAGCAGGACATCCGAGAGGCATAGATTACCTTCCCTAGCATGTGTACAACTCCTAGGTACACCTAGAATATTAAGTTCTGATTTTACAGTAATCAGTTTAGTAAAGTTTTAATCAATCCAGATTTTTCGCAATAGTAATTTAGCACAGCATTACGTAACGATCGGCCTCGCAGCCTAGTTAGTAGGAGGCGGGTCGTTACAGAGTGGTATCAGAGCAGTGTTCCATACTTCCTACACACACATCAGCATTGTACCTACAGCTTCCAAGTAAGAGCATCTCTCACTTTCGTTATGTTTCTTGTTTTCATGTTCAGATATAACTAAAGCATGTTTGTTTATGATAGTAGTTAACATGATAACAATAGTTTCTCTATTATGCTTGTGTTAGTCATGTATGTCCTCTATGTCTCTAGAATGGCACGAGGAGGCCCAGCTAGAAGGGCACCAGCTACTGAGCCCCAGCATGAGGCAGGCAGTTCAGTGCCTCCCCCAGACCTTACAGCACTAGTGGCTCAGTTGCTGAACAACAATAAGAAATAGCCACCTTAAAGGCTAGTCAGCAAGACACTCCCACCGTCACCCCGGAGCCTAACTTAGCGACACCAAGGGTCTTAGAGGTTCCACCGATCACCTCGGCACCCCAAAGAGGGAGCGAAAGAAGCCTATCCGATCCAGGTGGCGGAGAGTCAAGCCGAGAATTTCTCGAGCAGGTGAACCATGGGATGCCTGCATGGTTCAAAACACCGGAAAGTACGATGGAGCTTCCGGACTGGAGAAGGTGAAGTGCGCCTCCTTCTGTCTGACAGGAGATGCACGCATGTGGTGGGAGAGAATCAAAGCGAAGCGCCCAGTGAACCAGATGACATGGGCTGACTTCGAGAAGGAATTCTTTGAGGAGTTCTTTCATATGCGGGTCACCAACCGCCACTACGACGAGTTCACTGAGTTTCGTTAGGGCAACCTATCAGTTGAGGAAGCCGTGAAGAAATTCAATAGATTGGCTCGTCTATGCCCTGAACTAGTCAGCACAGAAAGGGAACGAATCCGGTTGATGCTCAAGATGCTGAGGGCGGAAATAGCAATGAATGTGGCTGGTGGCGTTCATAGGCCACAAACCACAGAAGAATTAGTGAGCAGTGCTCTAATCACTGAGCATTACCAGAATAGCATCAAGCAGCAGAAGCAAGTCCTCTCAGAAGCTAAAGGTCAAGGAGGCTCAGACACTCAGAAACAGCAGGGCCACAGCTCCCATGGCTCTAACTGGAAAGGGAACTTCAGCAACAAGCGCAAGCCAGGGAGTTACCCAAAAGGAGGGCCAGCCAGCAAGCAGCCCAGTTATCCAAAGTGTGCTACTTGTGGGAAATTCCATCCTGGAGTTTGTCGTAAGGGCACACGAGGATGCTTTGAATGCGGACAAGAAGGGCATATGGCCAAGCAGTGTCCAAACAAGACCAGTCTTCCTCAGCCACAACCAATTTAGTATGGAGGCCAGCCAGCTCAGTTACATCAGATGCAGGCCTCTTTAGAAGGTCCACATATCAGCCAGGGCAGATTAGAAGCCCCTCTAGCTACGACCAACGCGAGGATCTACTCACTCACCAGAGAGGACGCAGCAAATGCCTCGACAGTTGTTACAGGTCAGATTAGTATTTTACATCAAAATACAACTGTCTTATTCGATACTGGGGCAACCCATTCATATATATCCAGGGCATTTGCTGAGAAGTTAGCAATACCTCCAGAGGTACTCAGTAGTCAGTTCCTGACGACCTTACCTTCAGGAGAAGTTATGGCATCTACGCACTGGCTCAGAGCAGTGCCGGTCACTATAGCAGACAGAGAGCTCTTTTGCGATCTGATAGTGCTAAATATGACTGACTACGATGTCATCTTTGGAATGGACTTCTTGATCAGATACGGTGCCTCCATCGAGTGCCGTAAGCAGAAAGTCGTATTCCAACCTGAAGCAGAAGCACAGTTCGAGTTTATCGGAGAACCCAAGAGAAAAGCCAAGAAATTTCTCTCAGCTATGAAGGCACGGAAGTTAATGGATTCAAGATGTACGAGATTTTTAGCACACGTAGTCAGTACCAGTCAGGACAAGGACCAACAGCTAGCAGAGGTCTGAGTCGTATGTGACTACCCAGCAGTCTTCCCTGAAGAGTTACCAGGCCTAGCACCAGACAGGGAGATTGAATTTGAGATAGAGCTCATCCCCGGTACCAATCCGATCTCCAAAGCGCCTTATCGCATGGCCCTAGCAGAACTGAAAGAACTTTATGAGCAATTACAGGAGCTGCTTGACAAAGGCTTCATACGCCCTAGTCACTCACCATGGGGAGCGCCTGTATTGTTCGTGAAGAAGAAGGACGGGAGCATGCGCCTGTGTATAGATTACCGGGCACTGAACCAAGTTACGATCAAGAACAGGTATCCTCTTCCCAGAATAGATGACCTGTTTGATCAGCTAAAGGGAGCAGCAGTGTTCTCTAAGATAGACCTCAGATCAGGTTATCATCAGGTGAAGGTTAAAGAAGGGGATATACCCAAGACAGCATTCAGGACTAGATACGGACATTACGAGTTCGTAGTCATGCCCTTTGGCGTGACAAATGCTCCAGCTACTTTCATGGACCTCATGAACAGGGTATTCAGGGAATATTTAGATAAGTTCGTTATCGTATTCATCGATGACATTCTTATCTATTCCAGAACTCAGGAAGAACATGCAGAGCATCTGAGAACAGTATTGCAGACCCTTCAGCAGAATCAGCTGTACGCCAAGTTCACCAAATGTGAATTTTGGCTAGATCAGGTGTCCTTCCTGGGTCACGTCATCTCCAAGGATGGTATCATGGTAGACCCCAGCAAAATAGAAGCTGTGAGCAACTGGAAAAGACCCAAGAACGCCAGTGAGATCAGAAGCTTTCTGGGATTAGCAGGTTACTACAGGAAATTCATAGAGGACTTCTCCAGGATAGCCTCCCCACTGACAGCTCTTACCAGAAAGAATAGAAAATTTCAGTGGACAGAGGACTATGAGAACAGTTTCAGCGAGCTAAAAAGGAGATTGATCAGTGCACCTATTCTGACTCTACCAGAGAACGCAGATAGCTTTGACATATATAGTGATGCCTCGAAGTTGGGACTAGGAGCAGTGCTGATGCAAAATGGCAAGGTGATCGCCTACGCCTCCAGACAACTCAAGGATTATGAGAGGAATTACCCCACTCATGACCTTGAGCTTGCAGCAGTAGTGTTCGCTCTCAAGATTTGGAGACATTACTTGTATGGAGCTCAGTGCAGAGTGTATACAGATCATCAGAGTCTGAAGTACTTCTTCACTCAGAAGGATCTGAATATGCGACAGCGCAGATGGCTAGAGCTGGTCAAAGACTACGATATAGACATCCTCTACCACCCAGGAAAAGCAAATAGGGTAGCAGACGCCCTTAGCAGAAAGTCCAGTGCTGCCCTATTATCTATAGCAGCCATGTCACCGCCCCTACAGAAGGAGATCTCAGATTTCGGTCTCGAGCTCATAGTCCGACAGCTCTCTACTATGACATTAGAGTCTACCTTGCTCGGTGACATCCAGACAGCTCAGGAGCAGGATCCTGAAATTCAGAGGATCAAGCAAGGCTTAGCAGAATCAGAAGGTGGAGAGTTCAGAATATCAGATAGCGGGGTGTTGTATTTTGGTGACAGGCTATGTGTTCCAGATCAGGAGGAATTCAAAAAGAAGGTTTTAGATGAGGCTCACAAGACTCCCTATGCGATGCATCCTGGCTCCACCAAAATGTACCAGGACTTGAAGAAACATTTTTGGTGGCCTGGGATGAAGAGATACGTCGCTCGATATGTCAGCACCTGCCTAACCTGTCAGAGGGTTAAGGCAGAACATCAGAGACCAGGGGGAGTTTTGCAGCCCATACAGATACCAGAATGGAAGTGGGAGGATATTTCCATGGATTTCATAGTGGGATTACCCAGAACCACGAATGGTTTTGATACCATCTGGGTAATAGTCGACAGATTGACTAAATCAGCCCACTTCTTAGCTATCAGGATATCCTACTCCATGGAACAGCTAGCTCAGTTGTATCTCAAGGAGATCGTTAGATTTCATGGAGTCCCACGAACCATTATTTCAGACAGAGATAGCAGATTCACATCACACTTCTGGGAGTGTGTACAGTCAGCTTTGGGCACGAAGTTGAAGTTTAGCACAGCCTTCCATCCTCAGACAGATGGACAGACGGAGCGGGTAAATCAGGTACTCGAAGATATGCTCCGAGCATGTGCCCTAGATTTCAAAGGAAGTTGGTGCAAATATCTGAGTCTAGCAGAATTTGCATACAACAACAGCTATCAGGCCACTATCGGTATGGCATCTTATGAGGCTCTCTATGGGCGGAGGTGTAGATCTCCAATCTGCTGGTATGAGAGTGGTGAACAGAAAGAACTAGAACTACAGACAGATCTAGTGGCAGATACCACAGCAGCTATACAGCAGATCCGCCAGAGGATAGAGACAGCTCAGAGCCGCCAGAAAAGCTATGCTGATACACGGCGCAGACCTTTAGAGTTTTCAGTTGGGGATTCAGTGTTCCTCAGAGTAGCTCCCATGAAGGGAGTAATGCGTTTCGGGAAGAAGGGCAAGCTAAGTCCCCGATATGTGGGACCATACCTTATTAGCAGAAGAGTGGGCAAGGTAGCATATGAGCTAGAGCTACCCCAGGAAATGTCAGCTGTCCACAATGTATTTCATGTCTCTATGCTGAAGAAGCATATCCCAGATGCCACTCAGGTGATTGAGCCCCAGTTGGTACAGATCCGCGAAGACCTCAGCTATGACAGTCGGCCTATTCAGATAATAGACCGAGCAGTTAAGAAATTACGGAACAAGGAAGTACCATTAGTCAAAGTTATTTGGCACAGTCACACAGCAGAAGAGGCAACATGGGAGACAGAAGCCAGCATAAGACAGAAGTACCCAAAATTATTCTAAGTTCGAGGATGAACTTTTTATAAGGTATGGGGGATTGTAACAACCGAAAATTCACAAAACTATTTTAGAAATATTCTATAATTATTCTAGAATTTTTAGATATTTTTTTGGAATTTTTAGAGTAGCGAAGTAGCAAAAATAATTAGAAAAGCAAAATAGCTTAAGCGGGAATCGAACCCGGGACCCCTCGGGTCCGTTAAATCTTTAGACCGCTTAAGTAACCGGTTGAACCCAGCAGGGCTGTGCTGAAAGGAAAGGGAATCAATTAAATTTATATTGGAGTTGGGCGAATTAATTCCTAAATATAAATAGGAAAATTATTAAGTGAGGAGATTATTTTCCACCGTGAACTTTCTTTCCTCACCCTAGCCACGCCGCAACCCTCCCTTCTCCTTCTTCCTCTCGGCGCCAACTCTAGGGTTCCCTCCCTAGGGCCCCAAGGTCATCTTCCGGCGACAACTCCGGCACGAGGACGCTCTTCTTCGCGAGAGGAACGCATAGACGCGAGAAGATTGTCGAAGGGGTCGTCTCCACCGGAATTCTAGCGAATAGAATTGTAAGGAAATTAGTGTACGAGGTAAGAAAACCCCTCACTTGCAGTATAAGTAGCTTTCGTTTGATTGCATGCCTCTAGTTTAGCTATATGCAGATTTTTCCGGCACTCAGGGTGTGTTTAAACCCTCCTCGCAGATTAGGGATCTAGTTGAGCACCTCTAGATGGGCCAGACACGTTGTTCTCCTTCAGTTGGAGGCTCTAGACGTTGTCGGGTGCCTAGAGGTGGTCTCCCTATTAGAGGGGAGAGTTGGGGCACACCAAGTGTTCGACAAAATGATTAGTGTAGCTAAATACCACCTCAGATATTTTTAACAGCTCAGTTAAATGCATTAGTAGCATTTAAATCAGTATATTAGTCTAGTTTCAGCTTACATGGGATTACGGTCCAATGGGTGGGCTCCCACAGTCGCCTCTAGGTTCAGATAACCTAGTTCTAGGTTCAGATAACCTAGAAACAGCAAAATAAGCAACTAGTAGCTATATTCAGTATTTTATTTTCAGTGGCACTGTACTGGATTAGATATCCATTGGGTTGGGCTCCCACAGTCGTCCCTAGGTTCAGACAACCTAGTAACCCTACTAAATTCGGGACTTGCAAACCCGGGTCTAGTTAGGGATGCGCGCACAGCAAAGTACAGTTGTCGGGCCCACTAGCAACATGATTATGTATTTTCACTTATTATGATAATAGCTTTCAAACTCATAATCTTGTTATGTGATTATAGTTTAAGATCAGCACTAGCTCAGTTTTAGCTCAGTTTCAGTTACAGTTTCAGCTTATTTTCTCCTAGTTGATATCATGAGATAGCTCCATGCTTAGATTTTGTTATGCATGCCATGTTTCAGTATTTATACCATGTTTCAGTAATTATACCATGTAACTTCAGTATGCCATGCTTTAGCAAATTCAGTGCATGTTTTCAAATAGCATTCTTTAAAAACATGTTTGCATCGTTGCATGTTTTAGTGAGGTAGATGGTTTCTTACTAAGCTTAAAGCTTACAAATACTATTTTTCCTTATACTGCAGATAAGGGTAAAGGAAAGATGGACTAGCAGAGGAAGTTGGAGGTCAATGCAGTGATGGTGTGTGTGGCAGGAACCTGGAATGAAGATCCTTAGGAAGTTTAGCAAATTAAGAACTTGGTTTCTTTACTTAAGACACTTTTATGCATTTCTAGTCGTTTAAATGCTATGAATTAATAAACCTTGCACTATGTCATGTTAGAATGCTAGTTAGTGGATATTAGAATGTTTTCCATGCATTGTATAATTGTTGTGTGAGGTTTTGGCACGAACTAGTGCTGAAATCAGAGTTTCAGTGCGAAATCAGAAACTCCGATCGATCTACGGTTGAGTTGAGAGCCCTGATCGGTCTGTGGACCGATCAGGCCATAGGTGGATCGGTCCACCGACCGATCTCTCCTATTCTTCTCCCGATCGGTTCGGTTACTGATCGGTCGCTAGACCGATCAGATGACCCACAGTGAGAATCGGTGTATCCGAAGCGAGATAACTTGTGGATCGGTCAGCCGACCGATCCAGAGCGTTTCTCCGTGCCAGTGTCAAGTTGGATCGATCACTGGATCGATCCGACAGCCCAATCGATTCACGGATCGATTGAAATGCCTGATTACATCTAGCAGGACATCCGAGAGGCATAGATTACCTTCCCTAGCATGTGTACAACTCCTAGGTATACCTAGAATATTAAGTTCTGATTTTACAGTAATCAGTTTAGTAAAGTTTTAATCAATCCAGATTTTCCGCAATAGTAATTTAGCACAGCATTACGTAACGATCGGCCTCGCAGCCTAGTTAGTAGGAGGCGGGTCGTTACACCCTGTCATCATCTTTGGGCCACAGGATTTAGAAGGCTTGGAGATGCCTCATGATGATGCCCTCATCATTAAAGTTGTCATAGCAAATAGCCGCATGGCCACGGTCTTTGTTGACACCAGGAGCTTTGTCAACGTGTTATTTAGAACTGCTTTTGAAGAAATGCAGATCAACGCCAGCGAGCTTCAGCCGGTGGCTACTTCTTTATATGGTTTTACTGGTAACGAGGTAAAGCCCATGGAACAGATCAAGCTGGCCATATCTTTGGGAAGCGAACCATTAGTAAGGACCAGGAGGAGCACCTTCATTGTGGTAGATTCGCCCTCTTCTTACAACATCATTTTGGACTGACCAGCTCTGCATGAATTCTGAGCTGTTGTCTCTACATTCCACTAGAAAATCAAGTTCCCTATGGGAGAGCAGGTCGGGGAAGTTAAAGGAGAGCAGAGGGTTTCTCATAGATGTTATATTGATATGGTCAAAGTGGAGTCTCACAAGGCACAGAGGACTTAAGATGGGGTCGTTCATGTCATTCAAGAAGAGCTTCTGCCCATAGTGGAAGAACCCATTCCCTGGGAGGAAGTTCAATTATATCCTGAACGCCTAGAAAGTTTCACTCGTATAGCTGGTGATTTACCTCCCGAGCTTAAAGAAGAATTAATCCAATGCTTGACTCGCAATAGAGACATCTTCACCTAGTTTACTAAAGAATTACCAGGAATCAAGCATGAGGTAGCAGAGCATAAGTTACATCTCTTGCCTGACGCATGACCAGTCAAGCAGAAGAAGTCGAATTTCTCGGTCGATCAAAATAAAATTATCCGAGCTGAAGTGGATCAGCTTAGGGAAGTACAATTCCCGTCCTGACCCTCTAATGTGGTCTTGGTGGCAAAACCCAACAATAAGGGGAGAATTTACATAGACTTCCGGGATCTCAATCGTGTCAGTCCTAAAGATTGTTATCCTTTTCCCAGAATTGATCAGCTGGTAGATTCAACCGCCGACTGTAAGAGGATTTACATGCTGGATGCATATCAGGGGTACCATCAGATCCCCCTGGCCCTAGAGGATTAGGAGAAGGTCAATTTTATTACGACTGATGGTACTTTCTGCTACACTGTCATGCCTTTCGGACTCAGGAATGCTGGAGCTATATACCAAAGGATGATGGATAAAATCTTCCGGGAGCAGGCCGGGCGTAACGTGGAAGTCTATGTAGATGATATACTCATCAAATCCCCTTCAGCCGCAAACCTAATAGCGGATGTGGAGGAGACCTGCAGCACCCTTTGACAGTATGGGTTAAAATTGAATCCCTTGAAGTGTTTGTTCGGAGCCAAAGGAGGAAAGTTCTTGGGATACTTAGTGACCGAGCGGGGAATTGAAGTCAATCCTGAGAAGGTCCGAGTACTCCGAGACATGAAGGCTCCCCAAAACCTGAAGGAGGCTCAGAAGTTGGTAGGCAGGATAACAGCCTTGTCCAGATTTATTTCCAGATCAGCAAACAAAGTAACCCCCTTCTTTAAAATGCTCAGGAAAGCTTCCAAATTCCAGTGGGACGAGGAATGCACGTGGGCTTTCGAAGAGCTGAAAAAGTATCTGGAGACCTTGCCTTCCTTGTTCAAGCCTATTATGGGAGAGCCGCTCTGGGTCTACCTGTCAGCCACCCCTGAGGTCGTGGGGTAGTGCTGGTAAAAGAACAAGACAATGTACAGCAGCAAGTATACTTTTTCAGTCATCTACTAAAGAAAGTTGAGTCTAGGTACACAGCTCTAGAAAAGTTAGTATATGGACTAGTCCTCATGGCCCGACGCTTGAGGCCTTATTTCCTAGCGCATCCTATCACAGTCTTGACGAATAGCACCATGGGTAAGGCCCTTACCAATGTGGAGGTTGCTGGTCGGCTTATCAAGTAGGTGACAAAATTGGGAGAATATAACATCGTATATCAACCTCGCATGGCTATTAAAGTGCAGACCTTGGCCGATTTCTTGACGGAGATTCATCAAGCTGATTCCA
Organism: Zingiber officinale; assembly: GCF_018446385.1. NCBI lineage: Eukaryota > Viridiplantae > Streptophyta > Magnoliopsida > Zingiberales > Zingiberaceae > Zingiber > Zingiber officinale. The sequence continues at coordinate 49,903,695 of NC_055997.1, forward strand.
AAGAAACTTGGAAGATATATATGGACGGGTCGGCTACATAACAGGGAAGCGGCGTCGGGGTTCTTCTGATATCTCCTCATGAAGACATTCTGCAGATAGTCATTTGGTTAAACTTCAGAGCTACTAATAACGAGACAGAGTATGAGGCCTTGTTAGCAGGGCTGCAGGCAGCCCGACATGTGGAAGCTGCCCGAGTAATCATCTATTCAAATTCCCAATTGGTAACATAACAAGTAGCGGGCAACTTTGAGGTCAATAGTGACAAGCTGCAAGTATACTGAGAGGCTTATGAGAAAATGAAAGAAGAGTTCAAGGAGGTCACGGTGAGCAAGATTCCCAGAACAGAGAATGGTCGAGTTGACGAGTTAGCCAAAATGGCCAGTTCTCTGACCACATGGGTCTTGGACAAGTCAATAGCGCTGACGTTTCTCATAGCCCAGATATATCTTCAGAATAACGTGGAGGAGCTTATTGATTGGAGAGCCCCGATGATTAGTTATCTTCAACAAGGTATCTTACCAACCGGCCTGGAGGAAGCACGGCTGGTCAAGAAAAAGGCTCACGCCTACACCATGATAAGAGATCAGTTATATAAGCGGGCATTTTCCAGGCCTTTACTCATGTGTTTAAGCATGGAAGAGGCGGAGCATGCCTTACAAGAAATACATCGAGGGTGTTACGACAATCACGCTGGAGGCAGAACATTAGCCCGCAAGGTGCTGTTGGCCAGCTATTTCTGGCCTACCTTACAGAAGGATGCTCAATGGTTGGTAAACATTTGTTTATCTTGCCAAAAGCATCAGAATTTGACGCATACGCCCACCTCGATGCTAAAGATGTCTGTGGTTTCTTGCCCCTTCGATCAGTGGGATATGGATATTGTAGGACCATTTCCTATGGCACTCGGTCAGAAGCGATTTCTGCTTGTGGCAGTGGACTACTTTTCTAAATGGGTAGAAGCCGAAGCCCTGGCCAGAATTACAGAGGGAGCAGTTATTAAGTTTTTGTGGAAAAAAATCCTGTGCAGATTCGGCATACCCCATAAACTGGTATCGGATAACGGAAGACAGTTTCAAGGTCGGAAGATCCAGGCCTGGTGTCAAGGGTTCGGCATTATACAAGCCTTCACATCCGTGGCATACCCGCAAAGTAATGGTCAGATAGAAGTTATTAACCGAGAAATTGTGCGGGGGCTGAAGGTTAAATTGGATCACGTTGGGGGAGATTGGGTGGAAGAATTGTAAAGTATTCTCTGGACCTATCGTACAACGCCCCGGGAGACCACAGGCCTTACCCCGCTTCATCTAGTCTACGGCAATGAGGCAGTGGTACCTATAGAGATCGGGGTGCCTTCAACTAGGAGAATGTTATACGATGAGGAGAATGTCGAGCGATGACTTGCAGAGCTGGATCTTATTAGTGAAACCCGCGAGCGGAAGACAGCTAGGCTAGCAGCTTACCGACAAAGGATGAGGCAAAATTATGATAGAAGGGTGGTTCCTCGTTTCTTCGGAGAAGGGGACCTGATCTGGAAACGAGCAAAGTTTGTTGGGGATGTAGCCAAACTAGTACCCCAGTGGGATGAACCTTATACAGTTGTTAAAAAGTTGGCATCTGATGCCTATTACCTACAGGATGGTTGGGGTAAGAAGCTAGACCGACCCTGGAGCGCTAACTATCTACGGCCTTATCACACATAGAGAACTTTATTTTTTACAAAGTCTAAACCCAATAAGTGTGGGTCTGATGAAGGTAGGATAAGTCAGGTCAGGAATATTTGTCCGACCAGTCAGTAAGAATGTTTGTCCGATCAGGATCGTTATGTTCTTATTTTTTTGTAAAGCATCATACTTATTTTGGATTCATGGATAATAAGAAATGGGATGGAACATTAAGCATAGAGTGGTGCAGTTTACATAGTTTACAAACACAAATTCTTAAAGGCGGAAAAGACTTCGTCAGGTATTTCTTTCAAAATACGGTGGTGATCCAAGAAGTCTTCGGGGGGAGCGAAATTAAGGTATCCTTGTTCATATAGTTGCCGCAAGGCCCCTGCCACACCATAAGCTATGGACGTCACGAAGCGGTCCCCTACTTGGACACCAAACTCCCGAGAGTGGAGGTAAGCCTCTCGGCTTAGCCTACAGCGTTCACTTTCTCCCACCCTATATATTTCCAGAGTTGTAGTGACTCTAGAGGAAGCAGAGCGGGCTTGGGCTAATTCAGCCTGCATCGCGTGCAATTCTGCTGCTTGAGATTCTAGAGTTTTGCTCTGTTCCTGTAATAGCACCTCTTTGGATTGCAGCTCCTTATTCAATTGATCCACGGTCTACTAATAAAGAATCCCGGTCTGGCTCTTTTCCGCCTGAAGACCCTTGATTTCCTGATCTGCTTCCCTCAGAGATTGCCTGTGGAGGACATTCGCTCTTTTCAAAGTCTCTATCTCAGCCCTCATGATATGGTTAGCTGTCGCCGAGTCATTCAATTGGAGTTCCACTTCAGCTACCCTGTCCTTCATAGCTTTATTCTCTTGATATAGGACGGACATGGTGTGACTCATGGCCAAGGATTTGGCAAGGTTCTACAGAGAGACAAGTATAAGGGATGATAGGAATAAGGGCAGGAAATAATAAAGGAAGCTTACCGCTATAGCTCCTTCCGCGATCAGGTCCAACTGGGTTGGTATGGGAAAGGAATGTATATGCTCCATATGCTCTTGCCAACTGTCAGATAGTAGTCCTCTCAAAGTGATGCAGATGGTAGGGGCATCTGCTTGATGCTGCAGGTGCAGCTCTAAATGTAAAGTGGCTCAGAAATAGGAGTAGGTTGGATGTCATGAGCTAGAAGGTCCAGCTTCACCTCCAGTCGCAGGATCATGAGTTGAAGGTCCTACAGCCGCATTGGGGGCCTCTGAAGGATGGGGCGCATAGGACGAAGATGTCGGGGGGAGATGCAGGTGTCTAAGCAGGACCCATGGGGGGCAGGCGAGATTCGCTTCAGACTTCTTCGGAGATAATTGGGGGTATCCCTCGAGGAGTTCTCTCTGGGATCTTTGAAGGAGGCACATAAGTACCCGGGAATCTCGATCTTGAGGCGGCTATTGGAGAGGAGGAGGAAAGTTAAGCAGCAAGAGGATCAGTAGAAACAGGGTCCATAGCTCTGTGTCGGAACCGGCGTATCAATGGTTGTTCATCCGAATCTGAATCTTCAGGGGAAGGTCGGGATCGACGAGCCGAAAGAGGTGCAGCATTTTGACTTATGGGATCAACAACAAAATGTGCTTGCCGGGTTGCATGGGAAGCCGCTCGAAAAGAGGGACTGGTAGGAGGTATGTCCGACCTGGAGGGTGGTCGGGGAGCTAGTTGGAAAGCAGGTTCAGGAGCCGCTCGGGGGGCAGACGGGGGAGTTGGTTGAGGACCTGACTGAGGAATGGCAGCGGTAGGCGCTCCTAACCGAGTAGGGGCAGAATGGGGGAGGGGTCTCCTTTCCAATATGATTTTGCCTATACATAGTATTTTCTGGTCGCTAAAGGGGAGAGACTGGACATCTGATGTGCGGAGCAGGGTGTTGGCTGCACGGGGAAACTAGAGTTGTAGTAACGATACCAAAAAACCAGGGTGGAGTAATTCAAGGTCAGGTAAAACTCACCCAGGGAGCTAGGCAGCTCGGTAGAAGAAATGCAGCTCAGCCAGAAAAAGGATAGCATGTCCTCGGCCAGTAGTCTCATTAAATCTAGCCTCCAGCACCTTAGTTGAGCCAGGGCCTCTATGAAGAGGGGGTCGGTACTGAAGTCTCCCACGTAAGGTGCTGCAGGAAGCACTCGTTGCCACCGGGTAAGTCATTCCACGTTGACAGGAAATTTAAGGAAAAAATATTTATCCTTCCAATTAGGTTCGGAGGAGGGAATAGGACAAAAGAAAGTAGTGTGGGTGTGGGGCCTGGAAACGAAACAAGCCCTCACTTTGCTGGCGAGGAGTAAAGAAATAGTGGAACAAGCGAGCAGACCAGGATATGTCACAAACTTTACACAGGACCACGAATCCATACAGGATCCTTATAGAATTGGGAGTAAGTTGGCCTAGAGAAATCCTGAAGTAGCGGCTTATGTCAGAGAATAGGGGTGAATAGGGAAATGAAGCCCCGCGATGAATTGCTCCTTATAAAATGCGACATATCCTTCGGGAGGAGAGGAGGCCCGGTAAAGCAAGTTAGGAATGATGATATGCATGTCTTCTGAAATTTCATAGCTGAAACGGAGATCATCCAGATCCACGCCAGCGAAAGAAGAGACTCCAGGGGGGTAAATCATGGTAGGAAAAGCCATAGGAAGGATGTGAGTATGAGGCAGAGGACAAGAGGATGAGGTAGAAGGCAAGAGGAGGCGAAAGGCCAGAGGAAGCAGAGAGCGAGAGCAGAAGGAAGAAGCAGGCGAAAAAGTCCCAAGGGATAGAAGAGAGGCCTATTTATAGCCGACACTCATGAGGGTATTATGGTCAACCACCATTCAACAGCTTACAATAAAAGAAGTTTAGATTATCCAAGAAAAAGGGGTCGCGAGATCATCACGGAAAACGAAGCTAAAAGAAAGGGTTGGAGAAAGTAAATGGCGCGATGTACGAGGATCATCATGAGGCATAGTTGCCTCAGAAAAGAACGCTACTGTAGTACGAATCCTTTGAAATCTTCGTATGCTTTCTCTCTCTCTCGCCTTGGCTTGTTAAGTTCGAGGGGCAAGCTCAGTTAGGGCGCCAGCTCGGGACAATAAGGGATCAGAGGCCCAGGGCAAGGGCATTATTCATAATGCCATCATGGTCAAGACGGATCCTGGGTCAGGGAGCAAGTAGGTTTCGGTGGGAAGCATGTTAGCTAGAGCCCTAGAGTCAATCATTTGATGATTGTATTTTTGGACTTGTTGTATCATATTCTATATAAATAAAGGCATTTGGTTTTTGGTTATTATACTTACTTGTATTGGTGCCAAATAAACTAAGTATAATAATGTCCTTGAGTAGAAAGTTCTTACCTATATCAATCGATTGGTTGAATCGATAGTGAGATGATATAGGGAACACTACTCTTAATCATTCCTAGTCGAGTATTAATATTCATGGACAATGTTAATGCAATAAGACTAGCATGTAGGTCAACTCGATGACTTGATCTCACAAGTCATGGATATAGAGATATCAAGTTGACACATGGGTATACATTAGAGAATGTATACTGAATGACCCGCCATGAGAAAGTATCATGGATCATTATATGAGTGTCATATACTTTCTCATGTGGCTATTAGTATGACTACTAGTCCTTAGACCTGAAGTCACCATGGATCCCTACATAAGGAGTTATGTACTTTGGTTTCGTCAAACGTCACCCGTAACTGGGTGGACTATAAAGGCGATTACTAGGTATGTAACGAATTATGCAGAGGGATGTGAGTGATGTAGATGAGATCTATCCCTCCTATATGATGGGAGTGACATCGATATTCTTGATAGAGTGAGACCACGAAGTGCATAGCCATGTCCAAATGAGTCAATATGAGATATTGAGTTCATTTGATTGAGTGAGTCTACTTGAAGTTCAAGATTTAGATTGGTCAGAGGATGACACGGTCTATGCCTCACATTGATCAATCTAGATGTCTAGGATAGAAGGACACTTGTCATATATTGTGAGGAGTCACAATTAGTAGTCACAAGGTGATGTTGGATCTCAACATTCTTGTAACTTGGGTAGTAATGATGTGTTGCTAGATACCGCTCATTACTTATGCACCTAAATGGGTTTAGGGGCATTGCCAACATTACAAGAACCTATAGGGTCACACACTAAGGACAATTAGATGGAGATTAGGTTCATATGATGAACCAAGAGGATTAGATTCGTTTGATGAATCAAATTGGATTAAGAGTAATCTAAATTGGGCTAATTGAGTTGGACTCAAGTTGATTCATGTATTCAATGAGTCTAAGTTAGATTATGACTCATTAAATCAACTTAATTTAATGAATTAGATTCATTATATTAAGTTGGCTTGAATCAAATGGTTAGATTAGATCAACCATGGAAGAGATTTGGTCAAGTTTGACTTGACTTGAGAGGAAGAGGAAGAGTCATGTTTGACTTGACTAATTGCCACATCATTAGTGAGATGACAAGATGTGGACCAATGATGATGCTCCACATCATCATGGTATGCCACCTCATGGAGGTTACAAGCCTCCTTTCCCATTAATGTGGCCGGCCACATTAAATGAGTGGGAGTTACTCATGTGGTCGGCCACACAAGAGAATGAATGAAATGAATTTTTCATTCAAGATTCATTCAATCCATCTTCTTCCTCTCAAGCTCTCCCTCTCCCTCTTCTCCTCTCTTGCCGTGACCTATCAAGGTGCTAGCACACCTTCGTTTAGGTCTTTCTCCACCTAATTAGTTCGTGTGGATACTTCTAGAGGAGTATCTATTTTGATACTCTTGAGATCCGGCACTGTTTGGACGAGCGGGAACGCGAAGGGCTTCGCTTCAAAGGTATAACCCTTTTTCATGTAGATCTAGGAGTAGATCTCGGTAGAAACTTGTATTCGTAGTTTACAAAATTTTTCTTTGCATGGATCCATTGGCTTTGGGGCTTTCGGGGTTTCCGCGACGCGAAAATGCAGTTTTCGCGGCCCGAAAAACCCAACAGTGGTATCAGAGCCACGTGCGAAGACGAATACAAGTTTATTTTGTGTTTTATGAAAACTTTTCAGTTCTGTAATATTCTGTAAATTTATGATTTTTATAGTTTTTATGGGTATTTTTCTCGTAGAAGCGAAGCACAAGTGTTTTGATACTTGTAGGCTTCGACTACCAAGAAGAATTTTCCAAAACGGCCAAGTTTTGCCCCAAAACTTTTTGGGGCAGCAGGTTAAGGCACTGTTAGATCGCAATGGAACCCTCGCGATGGTTAGATCACGGTTAGGGGCGCTGCCCCTGGCCCCACAAGGGGATTCGTTCCGCGATTGCGCCCGAAAACCGCTAAACGGAACCGCCGGGAAATTATACTCGTAAAAATTGTAAAAATTATAGAAAAATTACAGAAAATTATAGAAATATATAATTTTGAATTATATATTATTTTTGTGATAGTCATGGCCCAAAGACCCAATTCGATTGGATAATTCGTGTTGTAATTCATAATACGGCCTGCGTGCCGTGATGTGATGTGCGTGTTGTATTTTTTTTTTTCGCGACCTACGCATCGTGCCTTTCTCTTTTATTCTGGTTGTAAATTAGATTTAGACTTGAATGTAACTCGAGTTTCAAAATGTAATGTAAATTTTGAGGCGGTGGAAGGTCCACTCGAGACGGAGTTACGAGGAGGGCGCGAGCAACACGAGGTGGTCAAAGGAAGGAGCTTGAGAAGCTGTTGACCTTAGGTTGACCATCCAATCTTCTCATTGGCTTGAGAAGATCGTAGTAGGGCCATGACATAATCACAAAATTATTTAATTAATCGCTTTTGTGTGTATGTGATGCATGCTAGTTAATTAAGTAATTAATTAGTGTCTAACGATTAGATTAGATCTAAGTCGTGCACATGATGCACCCTTCGATTAGATTAGATCTATCGAGTATATGATACGCATCATCGTTTAGATTAGATCTAAATCGTATCAACTCGTAATACCTACCATGCCGTGATACCTACCACTACCTCGATCGCATGTTGTTGTTGAATCTGCCAAAGCAGAGCAACACATACTATCTTGGTAGGGTACGGAGGGACAATTTTGGTCCCGCCTATCAACGCATGGGTGAGTACAACTCAATTAGATTGAGTAACTAGTGAACTCAATTGGATCGAGTTTAACTATAGACATTATCCAATGGTTGGTAGATAGGTCAAAATCACGTTTATATTAACTCTTGGGTGTATTAGCCAAAGCTAACTCGAGTTTTAATATAAATGCGGATTTTGATCCTATAAACAAGAGTTGCATAGAGATGTAATTAGTAATCATTACCTACCGATCATACTAAGTCTTGGGCGTATTAGCGAAAGCTAACTCAAGGGTTAGTATGATGTGGATCTTGCCCCACATGAATTATAGAATTCAGTGGGAGCATCATTTAGTTAAAGGCCTAATTAAATGATTAAGAATATGATACTTATTTCTGCATTTATTTATGTTGTAGATTACCATGACGTCGAATACGAACACCTTCTCCCTGCGATCTGTTCTCGAGAAGGACAAGCTCAACGGAACAAACTTCCTGGACTGGTACAGGAACCTGAGAATAGTTCTCACCCAAGAACGTAAACTGTGCGTTCTGGAGCAGCCCATTCCCCCGCGAGCTGACCGAGATGCTTTCAAGAAGCATCAAGATGACACATTAGATGTGTCTTGTCTAATGCTCACGACCATGAACTCTGAGCTTCAGAAGTAACATGAGTTAATGGGCGCTTATGATATGGTTGAACATCTTCGTCAACTGTATCAAGGTCAAGCGAGGCATGAGAGATTTGAGATCTCAAGGGCACTGTTTCAGTGCAAGATGTCAGATGGGACTTCTGTAGGCCCATATGTACTCAAAATGATTGGGTACATAGAGAACCTACAAAGGTTGGGGTTCCCACATGGCCAAGAGCTGGCCACTGACCTGATCTTGCAATCCTTACCGGATAGCTACAGTCAATTCGTTCTAAACTACAATATGAACGAGATTGACAAGCCACTGCTCGAGCTACTTAGTATGTTGCGAACTGCTGAGCTGAACCTTAAGAAGGCTAAGCCCAACACTGTTCTGATGGTTCAGAAACATAAGGGCAAGGGCAAGCCCAAAGGCAAGGTAAAGTCCCAAGCCAAGGGCAAAGGCAAGGCACTGAAGCCTAAAGGAGGGGTCGGCAAGGATGCTACCTGCTTCCACTGCGGTCAGACCGGGCACTGGAAGAGGAACTGTAAGGTATACTTGGAGGATCTTAAGAAGAAGCGAAGTGAGACTTCCACTTCAGGTATATATGTTATAGAAGTCAATCTATCTATTTCTACATCATGGGTATTAGATACTGGATGTGCTTCTCACATTTGTACTGATGTGCAGGCGTTGAAAAATAGCAGGGCATTGATAAAGGGCGAGGTGGACCTACGAGTAGGCAATGGAGCACGGGTTGCTGCTGTTGCTGTAGGGACTTACTTTCTATCTCTGCCCTCTGGGCTTGTACTAGAGTTAGTCGATTGTTGTTATGTGCCTGCATTAACTAAGAACATTATATCAGTTTCTTGTTTGGACAAGAAAGGTTTCTCGTTTACAATAAAGAACAAATGTTGTTCTGTCTATTTAAACGATATGTTCTATTGTAGTGCACCTCTGATAAACGGACTCTATATTCTAGACCTTGAGAGTCCTATCTATAACATAAATACCAAGAGGTTCAAGTCAAATGACATGAACCAAACCTACCTCTGGCACTGTCGCTTAGGTCATATAAATGACAAGCGCTTATCCCAGTTCCATAAGGATGGTTTGTTGGACTCATTTGATTTTGAATCATATGTGATATGTGAGTCATGCCTACGAGGCAAGATGACCAAGACTCCCTTTAGTGGGCACAGCGAAAGAGCGACTGATTTGTTAGGACTCATACATAGTGATGTATGTGGCCCTTTCAATGTCGCTGCTAGAGGCGGTTATAGATACTTCATCACATTTACTGATGACTTCAGTAAATATGGTTATGTGTACTTGATGACATATAAGTCTGAATCCTTTGAAAAGTTCAAAGAATTCAAGAATGAAGTACAGAATCAGTTTGGCAAGAGTATTAAGATACTTCGATCAGATCGAGGTGGAGAATACCTTAGCCATGAGTTTCGTGACTACCTAGCTGAGTGTGGGATTCTATCCCAACTCACTCCTCCTGGAACACCACAGTGGAATGGTGTATCCGAAAGGAGGAATCGTACCCTATTAGATATGGTACGATCTATGATGAGTCACACAGATCTTCCGACATACCTTTGGGGCTATGCTCTAGACACGGTAGCTTTTATACTCAACCGAGTTCCATCCAAGGCTGTGATAAAGACACCATATAGGATATGGACTGGGAGAGATGCCCAGGTGTCTTTCATGAGGATTTGGGGTTGTGAGGCTTACATTCGACGTCAAGTCTCAGAAAAGTTAGGACCCAAATCCGACAAGTGCTACTTTATTGGATATCCCAAGGAAACTAAGGGATATTACTTCTACATTCCCAGTCATCACAAGATAGTTGTGGTAAAGACTGGGGTCTTTCTAGAAAGACTAGTGGGAGCGCGTTTGATCTTGAAGAAGTTCAAGATGCGAACAATAGCACTGAAGCCTCGATGGAAGTTGAACTAGAACCACAAAATGTTGTGGATGATGTTGTTCCACAAAGAGTTGAGGAACAACAACCAGTTCAAGTAGGCATACCTCTTCGCAGGTCTGACTTGAGAGATACTCATTTCTCTTGTCTGACCATGATGATGTTGTGCTCATAGAGGATGAGCCTACCACCTATCAGGAAGCTGTGATGAGACCAGATTCCGAGAAATGGCTAGAAGCCATGAGATCCGAGATGGAATCCATGTACACCAACCAAGTATGGACTTTGGTTGATCCACCTGAAGGAGTAAAACCCATTGGGTGTAAGTGGGTCTTTAAGAGAAAGACTGACATGGATGGACTTATCTATAAGGGTCGCTTGGTAGCTAAAGTTTTCAAGCAGATTCATGGTATTGACTATGATGAAACCTTTTCTCCAATAGCGATGTTTAAGTCCATTCGGATCATGCTTGCTATTGCAGCCTACCATGACTATGAGATATGGCAGATGGATGTCAAAACCATGTTTTTGAATGGAAACCTACTCGAGGATGTGTACATGACATAACCTGAGGGTTTTGTAGATCCACAGCATACTAGCAGAGTATGCAAGCTGCATAGGTCCATTTATGGACTAAAGCAAGCTTCTCGGAGCTGGAATCTTCGATTCGATGATGTAATCAAACAGTTTGGTTTCATCAAGAATAAAGATGAGCCTTGTGTCTACAAGAAGGTTGTAGGGGATATAGTTGTCTTCCTCATATTGTATGTGGATGACATACTACTCATTGGGAAGGACATCCCTATGCTTCAGTCTGTCAAGACCTGGCTAGGGAGTTGCTTCTCAATGAAGGACTTAGGTGAGGCATCCCACATTCTAGGGATACAGATCTATAGAGATAGATCTAAGAGATTGCTTGGCCTAAGTCAGAGTACATGCATTGATAAGGTACTCCTACGGTTTGCCATGCAGAACTCCAAGAAGGGATTTCTGCCGATGTCATATGGCGCGAGTCTTTCGAAGACTCAAGATCCCTCTTCTAGAGAGGAGAGAGACCGCATGGATCAGATCCCTTATGCCTCAGCCATAGGATCGATCATGTACGCCATGCTATGTACTCGACCTGATGTCTCGTATGCTTTGAGCATGATGAGTAGATACCAGGTGAAAGTCATCGATAGCGGTCAAGAATATTCTTAAGTACTTAAGAAGGACTAAAGAATATTTCTTGATATATGGAGGCGATGATGAGCTAGCTGTAAAGGGTTACAGTGATGCTAGCTTCCAGACCGACCAAGATGACTATAGATCACAGTCGGGTTTCGTATTTTGCATTAATGGTGGTGTCATTTGGAAGAGTTCAAGCAGACACGATGGCGATTCTACAACAGGTCGAGTACATTCTTGCATCGGAGGCGAAAGGAGGCAGTTTGGATTCGCAAGTTTATCACTGAACTTGGGGTGGTTCCTAGCATTGCTGACCCCATTGAGCTCTATTGTGACAACAATGGAGCTATAGCACAAGCGAAGGAACCTCGCTCACACCAGCGGACCAAACACATACTACGGCACTTCCATCTCATTCGAGAGATCATCGAGAGAGGAGATGTGAAGATTTGCAGAGTACCTACAGAGGCTAACATCGCAGATCCCTTGACCAAGACTTTGGCACAGAGGAAGCATGAAGGTCACACTAGGTCATTGGGGCTTAGAGCCTACACTGATTGGCACTAGTGCTAGTGGGAGATTGTCAGCTAGAGCCCTAGAGCCAATCATTTGATGATTGTATTTTTGGACTTGTTATATCATATTCTATATAAATAAAGGCATTTGGTTTTTGGTTATTATACTTACTTGTATTGGTGCCAAATAAACTAAGTATAATAACGTCCTTGAGTAGAAGGTTCTTACCTATATCAATCGATTGGTTGAATCGATAGTGAGATGATATAGGGAACACTACTCTTAATCATTCCTAGTCGAGTATTAACATTTAGGGACAATGTTAATGCAATAAGACTAGCATGTAGGTCAACTCGATGACTTGATCTCACAAGTCATGGATATAGAGATATCAAGTTGACACATGGGTATACATTAGAGAATGTATACTGAATGACCCGCCATGAGAAAGTATCATGGATCGTTATATGAGTGTCATATACTTTCTCATGTGGCTATTAGTATGACTATTAGTCCTTAGACCTGAAGTCACCATGGATCCCTACATAAAGAGTTATGTACTTTGGTATCATCAAACGTCACCCGTAACTGGGTGGACTATAAAGGCGATTACTGGGTATGTAACGAATTATTCAAAGGGATGTGAGTGATGTAGATGGGATCTATCCCTCTTATATGACGGGAGTGACATCGATATTCTTGATAGAATGAGACTACGAAGTGCATAGCCATTCCCAAATGAGTCAATATGAGATATTGAGCTCATTTGATTGAGTGAGTCTACTTGGAGTTCAAGATTTAGATTGGTCAGAGGATGACACGGTCTATGCCTCACATTGATCAATCTAGATGTCTAGGATAGAAGGACACTTGTCATATATTGTGAGGAGTCACAATTAGTAGTCACAAGGTGATGTTAGATCTCAACATTCTTGTAACTTGGGTAGTAATGATATGTTGCTAGATATCGCTCATTACTTATGCACCTAAATGGGTTTAGGGGCATTGCCAACATTACAAGAACCTATAGGGTCACACACTAAGGACAATTAGATAGAGATTAGGTTCATATGATGAACCAAGAGGATTAGATTCATTTGATGAATCAAATTGGATTAAGAGTAATCCAAATTGGGCTAATTGAGTTGGACTCAAGTTGATTCATGTATTCAATGAGTCTAATTTAGATTATGACTCATTAAATCAACTTAATTTAATGAATTAGATTCATTATATTAAGTTGGCTTGAATCAAATGGTTAGATTAGATCAACCATGGAAGAGATTTGGTCAAGTTTGACTTGACTTGAGAGGAAGAGGAAGAGTCAAGTTTGACTTGACTAATTGCCACATCATTAGTGAGATGGCAAGATGTGGACCAATGATGATGCTCCACATCATCATGGTGTGCCACCTCATGGAGGTTACAAGCCTCCTTTCCCATTAATGTGGCTGGCCACATTAAATGAGTGGGAGTTACTCATGTGGTCGGCCACACAAGAGAATGAATGAAATGAATTTTTCATTCAAGATTCATTCAATCCATCTTCTTCCTCTCAAGCTCTCCCTCTCCCTCTTCTCCTCTCTTGCCGTGACCTATCAAGGTGCTAGCACACCTTCGTTTAGGTCTTTCTCCACCTAATTAGTTCATGTGGATACTTCTAGAGGAGTATTTATTTTGATACTCTTGAGATCCGGCACCATTTGGACGAGCGGGAACGCGAAGGGCTTTACTTCAAAGGTATAACCCTTTTTCATGTAGATCTAGGAGTAGATCTTGGTAGAAACTCGTATTCGTAGTTTACGAAAATTTTCTTTTCACGGATCCATTGGCTTTGGGGCTTTCGGGGTTTCCACGACGCGAAAATACGGTTTTCGCGACCCGAAAAACCCAACAAAGCATAGTAAAATAAGAAATTCTTAAGATAGAGGTAGTTGCAAATAAATTTCCTAAGATTAAGTAACTTCAGACAAGTGTAAATATAAAATGTTTGCATATGGAAATTTTTACATCAAGGTCGGGGGCCTGAGGGAGGTACAATGTCTGGGGGAGGTAATAAAGAAGCCAAGAAGTTGTCATCGGCAATGAAAGTAAGGAAGGCTCCATCGGGAAGTTCTTTCACCAGGCGCGCCCTGTCCAGGAAATTATCTGAGGGGGCAGAGCGAAGAAGGTCATGCTGAAACAATTATTGTATAGCACCCACGCCCCCATAACATATCAGTAGGTTAATTAAGTCGCCTATCTTCTTCATGAAGAGCAGAGATTTAACGTAGGCAAGTCTGTAGGCTTTGAGGCGATCGGTCTCGCCCGACCGGTATTCTACCAGCTCACCCTTTATTTTGTCTGCATCGGCTAGAACTAGAGCCTTCTCCTATTTAAGGGCGGAGGCATCCTCCTGGGCCTTGAAAAGATCTGCTTGGAGGGACTTGATGGTGGCTTGATCGATGTCCCACTGAGCCTTCAGAGCCCTTTCCCGATCGGTGCTCGCAGCCAAGTCTGTTTGGGCAACTTTCAACTCTTTCTGCAGGACCACATAAGATTTTTGAAGTGCCTCCAGATCTGTAGAAAGAGTGGCCAGCTCTAATTCTCTCTCATCTAAATCGGTCGCAAGTTGGTGACGAAGTTGCCCTTCTGAGTTCAGTGTCGATTCACTAGTCTGCAGGGTCGCTTGTAGTTCCTTTATCTTTTCGGAGGACACCTGAGCCAGATTCCTAGCTGACCGAGCGGACTCCCCTACCATATGAAGATAAGAATCCAGAGGGTTATCCGAAGCCGAAGGGTTCAGTGGATCGCGAGGAGTTAGTGACAACTCCAATTCCCAAACCCAAGCCTTCAGTGACTCGTTCTCTCTCAGCAAATCTGCGGCAAACTAGGTCAAGCTCAGGCTCGCGGAACAGGCCTGTCGGCAAAAAGAGGAGGGTCAGAATTAATGTCAAATAGCCAGACCAGTAAAAGGAAGACTCACTGATATAATATGTTGAGAAGCCAGATCTAGCCCTTCTAATGGGGAGCCTCCCCAGAACTGCTCATTAACCGACACATAGCGCTGATCAAACAGTCACCTTTTAGTATTTTTTTGGACATATAAGATATGCATCACATCCATGGGATTTTGGTCAATATATTTCAAAATTGGGATTCAAGTAGTCAAACCTTTAGATTCTCAGGTACAATATATAATTTCGTATTTTAAGCATAAAGTAGTTGTATGGTAAAATTAAATCTTTAGTTAAACATGGGCCTAATACGATATCACATCAGGGCCATAATGGGCCTAATACGATGCCATATCAGGCCCAACGTGAGCTTGATACGATGTCATATCAGGCCCAACGTGGGCCTGATACGATGCCATATCAGGTCCAACATGGGTCTGATACGATACAATAGCAGGTCTAACATTTGCTTCATATGGCAGCGTATCAAGCCCATGTTGGGCCTGATACTTTTGTATTTGTTGGTAGAAGTCTAATAATCATTAAACTTGGTCAGGTGTTCTGCTTGGCTTCACAAGAAGAGATATTTCATTGCTGCTTGGTATTGCAGACCGAGGAGCTTCAATTCCGATAAATTCAACTAAAGCATCCGGTGATCTCTTTCTAACATACTTCTCAAACAAAAAAAGAAGCTACTAGATCAAGAATTGAGGAGTTGCTTAAATTTTTTGGCAATCGTTTTGAAGGAGAAGATGATTTTTTATTATTTTACAAATTCTATATTTTGTATATATTTGTTTGTGTCTTATTTTCTTCTAGTACATATAAGGTCTCTTTATGTCTTATAGATATAGTAGATGATTTTGAGAATCTTACTAGATTCAACTGGGTTGAAGTCATCCATGAATTTATGGCTCCACAATTACCTAAGATTGGGGACATATTTTCATCAATTGGAACAAAACAATCTAACACCAACCTCCCTTACCTAAAGGGATTTGCTGGTCTTTTGGCAGTAAGTTTATAATTTATGTGAAATTTATTAATATTTTGCGGACATTTATGAATAGGTAACCCTTGTGATGGTGAATCAGGCATGGTTTTTGGAGCATGTTCCAATCCAAAAACCATACAAAATAGAAGGAGCAAGAATAAATAAGTGAAGGAATATTCCTTCACATATTAGTAAGGTGAGGGAATTGTTTGATCAACTCTCCTCTGAAGAGGTAAATTTTGAATACTTTGACTATAGTTTGGTTAAAAATTCTTGTTTTAACATGTGTTTTAATATTGTTACAGGTTTTGATTGACCTAATCCCTACCCAATATGAAAATTCATTGTTTGAGAACCTTGTTGGCTTTGATGATAGTCCATATGCAATGGAGACATCATAAATTGAAGTCACTAAAGGAGGAAGGCAAATTAATGAGTGTTGCAATTGCATTATTCAAGCAAACAGAATTAAAGAGCTAACAATGGAGAACATGCAATTGAAGGATAGGGTGAAAGAATTAATTAAAATAGTTAAAAATAAAGGCATGGAATCTCAATATAGCGAGCCTGTAGACGATCCTCAATTTGAACCTGTAGGTGTTACAACAAGAAGTAGGAGAGGACGCGATAAAAGTCGCTATGATTACAGGGATACTCCAATTGATAGTCAATTGTGGCTCAAAACTTTACCTAAGAGGCAGCATAGAAATATACATATAAGTGAGCCTACGGAGAAAGTTTCAAGTCCAAGAGATGGAAAAAAAGTTGTAAAAAAACCTGATGTTGTGGGGAGGGGGAAAGGAAAAATTGTTGTGGATGAAATGGAAGAAGAAAGAGATATTGTAGAATTGATGGAAGACAAATCTGATGAAGAGGCAGAGAAGGATGCAGATATCTTTGGAAAATATGACAAAATGAGGAAACAAGATATTGTTGTAAGACGTTATCTGCAAATTTCATTGTAATTTGTTTAATTTAATAGATTATCTAAATGCCTTTTATGTTTATGCGCATAGTATGTGAAGAAGCAATTTAAGACTTTCAAGAAAAAAAACAAGACGAAGAGGTGGCGTACTTGTTAAAAGTGTTGGAGAAACTAAAGTATGTGAAATACAGAGTTGATCAGTCAAAACAATTATATGCTTCTCTAATTACATAGTTGATCTATGGTTCTCATATTTAAATTTGTAAAAATAGTCATTGATTTGTTTACTTTGTAGATTTACAAATGATTTAGTTTGGGAGGAACCACCCTTTTGTTTAGATGTGTATTCTCTGTTATCTGGTGTGAATGGAGAGATGTTGACAAGAGGGGATGTAATCGACATGTATTGTAAAATTCTATTTAGGGGGGCATTCTCTTCTGGAAGGATATACAACAAGTCTATATATTGCTCAACGTTATTCACAGTAAGGAATTTATTTGAGAATAGTACAAATTAGAATTCATTTTATTATTTTATTATGTATATATGACTTTGCATATTTGTAGTCATTAATGAAATCGTCAAGTAAGTTTGCCTTCCAACACCTGATAAAGACAGATAGAGGAGATGAAGAGGTTAAGTATATTTTTATACCTTTGTGCAGTGATAATGCACACTTCCACTTGCTGATGGTGGGCACCAAATCAGTGACGTTCAATCAGTACAATTCTCTAGCAAGTGGAAGTAAATACAAATATGAATTTGAAGCAGCGGTGAGCATCCAATATTCATGTGTATGTTTGTATTCTCATATAAATGCTAGTTGATGGAAAATGTAAATTTCCTCTTCAATCTTATAGGTATCAGATTTTAAACTCTATAATCATGAGCACGTTGTTGCTATTGTTCCAACATTTGAAAGACATTATCCGTTCGATAAATGGGTCTCTCGCACAATAGAATGTCCACAACAAAACGCCAGGTAAGTCGAGCATAGAGTGTGAATAGAACATATTGATAAAAAATATTGACCATTAAAATAGTGTTGTTATTTACAGCGTTGACTGTGGCTTCTTTGTGATGCAATACATTTGATATCTCCTATACGATATGAAGATGGACTTCAAACAAGGAGACATGAAAAAAATTAGAATTGATGTAATGGTATCAATTTTGAGGGATAAGTTTTTTAAAACATTGGATTAAATATCCATAGTCTTGGAAGGCAAAAACCTGTAGAGAATGTAAATGAACTTACGTAGTGTAGGTAGTTTTATATCTTTATGTAGTCTTTGTTGTGTAATACAGTGGTATGTATTATATGAGAAGAGTATAAACTGTCATTGGAATATTAATAATATTGCATAGTGATTAGTCACAATACCCAAATTGCGATGCTGGTGCTTATCACTGAAATCCAAATTGCGATGCTGGTGCTTATCAGTGAAATCTAAATTGCGATGTTGGTGCTTATCAATTAAAATAGAGATAATGTATATAAGTTATACTGCACACCATTTCTATCTTCTCAAAACTAAAAAAATAGTAACGGTTGGGATTGTTTAGAAATCAAATAGGCTCAGACCAACACTCGGTTTCAAGAGCACAAGGTAGGCTTTGAAATTTGAATTAGGCATGTAATGATGGAACACCAAAGTAACTAAGTTACGAGAAAAAAAAATTGGTTCTTATTCCTGAAACTTCAAGAAACACATATTGTGTTCCAAATGGCACGGACAAAGAACTTCTTTCCTAGAGTTTATAACTATGTTTTGATTTGAGACCATATATACCTCCTCAAACCTTCATAGGGAGGGTGAGATCAAGTAAATCCAAGTAGGGTAGGCCTATCAGTGGATTTTGGCCAAACCCACTGATGGACCTAGACACCTGTGATTCGACCCTTTTCAAGTCTCATGTGATTAGGGTATTAGAAGGACTCCAACGGTGATATCCAATACACAAAGCTCTCTATGGGTGATAGCACGTGGAGAAAAAATCCAGTCTCCCTTTGGGCCTAATGTGATACCATATCAGGCCCAACGTGGGTCTGATATGGTACAATATCAGGCCCAACGTGTGTAACTTTGCATTTCAATTGAACATCTCTCTTTTGTCGTGGATTTCAAAGTCTGCTATTTTTTTCAAACTATAAATTACCTAAATTATAGTCAAGAAGTGTTGAAAAAAAAATTCAGGCACTGTTAGGGCTTATATAAGAGCATATCAGACCCAACTGGCACGGAGCCATAACTTAGTTTTCAAGGTGTATAAATTCATTGTGACACCATATATAGCATCTCCCCACCCAGACCTTCACAGGGAACTTGATTTCAGGTAAATCCAAGTAGGGGAGGGCCATCAGTGGGTTTTGGTCAAAACCACTAATGGACCTACACACCTGTGATTTGACCCATTTCAGTTTGAGTGGGATTCTGGAATTACAAGGACTCCAAAGGTGCTAAAAAAATCATGATTTAAAGCTATATATGTGTGGTAGGAAGTGTTGAAAAAAAAATTCAGCCACCGTTGGGCCAGATATGAGAGCATATCAGGCCCAACTGGCACAGAGCCATAACTTCGTTTCCAGGTTGTATAAATTCGTTATGACACCATATATACCATCTCCTCACCCATTCCTTCACAGGGAACTTGATTTCAGTTAAATCCAAGTAGGGGAGGGCGATTAGTGAGTTTTGGTCAAAACCCACTGATAGACCTACACACCTCTGATTTGACCCATTTCAGTTCAAGTGGTATTCTAGAATTGCAAGGACTCCAACGATACTAGAAAATCATGATTTAAAGCTATATATGTGTGGTAGGAAGTGTTGAAAAAAAAATCAGCCACCGTTAGGCCTGATATAAGAGCATATCAGGCCCAACTGGTATGGAGCCATAACTTCATTTCCAGGTTGTATAAATTCGTTGTGACACCATATATACCATCTCCTCGCCCATACCTTCACAGGAAACTTGATTTCATGTAAATACAAGTAGGAGAGGACCGTTAGTGGGTTTTGGTCAAAATCCACTGATGGACCTACACACCTCTGATTTGACCCATTTTAGTTCAAGTGGGATTCTAGAATTGCAAAGACTCTAAAGGTGCTAGAAAATCATGATTTAAAGCTATATATGTGTGGTAGGAAGTATTAAAAAAAAAATTCAGCCACCGTTGGCCCTGATATGAGAGCATATCAGGCCCAACTAGCACGGAGCCATAACTTCATTTCCAGGTTGTATAAATTCATTGTGACACCATATATACCATCTCCCCACCCATACCTTCACAGGGAAATTGATTTCAGGTAAATCCAAGTAGGGGAGGGCCATTAGTGGAGTTTGGTCAAAACCCACTGATGGACCTAAACACCTCTGATTTGACCTATTTCAGTTCGAGTGGGATTCTGGAATTGTAAGGACTCGAAAGGTACTAGAAAATCATAATTTAAAGCTATATATGTGTGGTAGGAAGTGTTGAAAAAAAAAATTCAGCCACCGTTGGGCCTGATATGAGAGCATATCAGGCCCAACTGGCACGGAGCCATAACTTCATTTCTAGGTTATATAAATTCATTGTGGCACCATATATACCATCTCCCCACCCATACCTTCACAGGGAACTTGATTTCTGGTAAATCCAAGTAGGGGAGGGTCATCAGTGGGTTTTGGTCAAAACCCACTGATGGACCTAAACACCTCTTATTTGACCCATTTCAGTTCGAGTGGGATTCTGGAATTTCAAGGACTCCAAAGGTACTAGAAAATCATGATTTAAAGCTATATATGTGTGGTACAAGTGTTGAAAAAAATTTAGCCACCATTGGGCCTGATATGAGAGCTTATCAGGCCCACCGTGGGCCTGATATGAGCGCATATCAGGCCCAAGTGGGGCCTGATATTAAATCATTTCTTAAAATTTGATTATATCTCCCCCTTCTATAAACTCAACACGTGCTACTATGGTACTTATAAAAAAATAAAATAAAATAACATTTGAAGGTGCTACCATAGGGTTTAAGTCTACAGCATAGCCATCAGTGGGAGTGGGTTCTGTGCCAACTGGAACAGAGCAATAACTTCTAATCCAAGGGTATAAATTCGTTGTGATACCATATATACCATCTCCCCACCTATACCTTCACAGGGAACTTGATTTCAGGTAAATCCAAGTAGGGGAGGGCCATTAGTGGATTTTGGTCAAAACCCACTGATGGACCTAAACACCTCTGATTTGACCCATTTCAGTTCGAATGAGATTCTGGAATTTCAAGGACTCCAAAGGTGCTAGAAAATCATGATTTAAAGCTATATATGTGTGGTACAAGTGTTGAAAAAAAAAATTTAGCCACCATTGGGCCTGATATGAGAGTATATCAGGCTCACCATGGGCCTGATATGAGAGCATATCAAGCCCAACGTGGGCCTGATATGAGCGTATATCAGGCCCAACGTGGGGCCTGATATTAAATCGTTTCTTAAAACTTGATTCTATCTCCCCCTTCTATAAACTCAACACATGCTACCATGGTCCTTATAAAAAAATAAAATAAAATAACATTTGAAGGTGCTACCATAGGTTTTAAGTCTACAACATAGCCGTCAGTGGGAGTGGGTTCTGTGCCAACTGGCACAGAGCAATAACTTCTAATCCAGGGGTATAAATTCGTTGTGACACCATATATACCATCTCCCCACCCATACTTTCACAGGGAACTTGATTTCAGGTAAATCCAAGTAGGGGAGGGCCATCAGTGGATTTTGGTCAAAACCCACTGATGGACCTAAACACCTCTGATTTGACCCATTTCAGTTCAAGTGGGATTCTGGAATTTCAAGGACTCCAAAGGTGCTAGAAAATCATGATTTAAATCTATATATGTGTGGTAGCAAGTGTTGAAAAAATAATATTAAATCAGCCACTATCAGTAAACTAAAATATGTGAGAGCATATCAGGCCCAACGTGGGTCTGGTATGGTTTCGTATCTCATATCAAAAAACTTGATTCTATCTCCCCCTTATCAAAAAATAAAATAAAATAAATTAATTTGATTCACCATAATTTTAATTTACACAATCAGTAAGTCATTACAAGAACAGTCTATTACAATTTTTCAGTATCTACAGTTTAAAGTTTTTGTCAGACATGATTTTATGTCCAAGTCTAAATCTATAAGCTCTCATATCAGCTTGTATAAAGTCTGCAAATCTCTGAAACATCAAACTCTCTACATAGCACATCATAAAGAAAGCACAATCTAACCTACAAAACAAAAGCCCAATCCATCATAAAATAAGCACACTCCAAATATGATGGAACAGACACAAATACTTATGATTTGCTTTGTGTGGGGCCATTAACTTGAATCGTTTCATACTCTCTCCTGGAGAAAGGTGCTAAGCCTTTATGCCATATGTGATAGTATGACAAGTTTAACTCCTTAAAAAACAACACCTACAATATACAAATAATAGTAATTAATACATAACCAATGATTATTTGATATAAGAAATTTGATAATTACAGTTTGATCAAAAACAACAGTGCAATTTTCTGTGGTGCCAAGAGAGTTATAATGAATTATTTGACCTTCCTCCATGTCCATGACCATTAGATGCCAATGATCATCTTAGTTATTTAGAGGACAAAAAATATATCTAATGGCCTTGTCCGATCATCAGTTTTTGCACTTTGTTTCAATGCATCCACATGCATCATTCCAAACAAGTCCTATGTGTTGGTGCAACCTTAGGTCAAGGTTGACCTGGTTGACCAGACTCGAGTTGACTTGACTCGAGTTGTGTTTTGATGTTTGACGAGTTATGTTTGACAATGTTTGACGTGAACAGAAAAGTTGTATCTTGATGTTTTACAAGGATACAAGCTTGGGAGATTGTGGGTGCAACCCGTGGTCAAGGTTGACCTGGTTGACCCGACCCGAGGTGAGTTGACCTGACTCAGAAAAGTCCAAGCAGGGAGCTTGGCACGGGAAAAGTCCAAGCAGGGAGCTTGGCATGGGAAAAATCCAAGCAGGGAGTTTGGCATGGTGAAAAGTCCAAGCAGGGAGCTTGGCACGGGAAAAGTCCAAGTATGGAGACTTGGCACGGAGAAGTCCAAGTATGGAAGCTTGGCACATGGGAAGTCGGAGAGGGCTCGGTAGCTCATTCTCCGGACTGTGGTCAGAGAGGGCTCGGGAGCTCGTTCTCTGGACCGGATGGAAGTCGGAGAGGGCTCGGTAGCTCGTTCTCCGAACTGTGGTCAGAGAGGGCTCGGTAGCTCGTTCTCTGGACCGGATGTGGAAAGTCCTGGTGAGTGAAGCCAGGCAGTGGGAGAGTCCTGGTAAGTGAAGCCAGGCAGTTGGAAAGTCCTGGTGAGTGAAGCCGGGCAGATTAGAAATCCTGGTGAGTGAAGCCAGGTGAAAACCCTAGTGAGTGAAGCTAGGTGAAAGTCCTGGTGAGTGAAGCCGGGAAAGGAAAAATCCAAATTGATCAAGGATGATCGGACATCTGGTGTTGAGAAGGTCAAGTAGGTCAAGGGAGTGACCGGATACTTGGCACGAAGAGAAAAGTCCAAGTGGGTCAAAGGGATTGACCGGACACTTGGTGGGGAGTCTTAGCAGGTCAAGGGAGTGACCGGATGCTAAGCATGATGTACCAACAGGTCAAGGTTGACCGGATGTTGGTGTGGGAGACTTGGGACTTGGTATTGGGAAAAACCAAGCTCTGGATCGATCTGGGGACCGATCCAGTGATAGGGCTGATCGGTCTGGTGACCGATCAGTAACCAAACAGAATGGTTCTGTGGATTATCTGATCGGTCTGAAGACCGATCAGGAAGCAAACAGAAGAGAAGAAGGAGAAAGGCTGATCGGTCTAGGGACCAATCAGACTCCTCCTGGACCGATCAGCACATAGCCTGATTGGTCCCCAAGACCGATCAGGGACAGTGTGGACCAATCAGGTTGGAGCCTGATCGGTCCAGGACTAGCCGTTGTGAGTGACAATGGCTAGATCTCGGTCTTCTGTGTCTTCTTCTGCCTATACAGGTTTGCAGGTTGAGCTATATAAAGAGTCGAGTGACTCTACAGGCCCTTCTTCTTGTTTCTGCAAGTTCTTCCAGGTTTCTTCTGCGAGCTTTGCTGAGCTCATACTTCTTGAAGCTTCGCGTGAGCTTCCCTGCTGCTGGCATCCGTGAAGCTGCTGCTTCATCAACGGATCTCCAGACGAGAAGGCAAGCTTATTTGTTTTACATTCATATTGTCTTGTGCTTCTTTGTATTTTGTGTACTTCTATCTTGCTGTTGCAAGAGTTATTGTGGTGAGGTTTCTCCACCTAGAAGGAATTTATATTAGCCGGTTTTCCGGGGTCTCATCCACCGACGGATTGATAGGCTTCGTCCACCTTACGGACACGCCGAGGAGTAGGAGTTTCATCTCCGAACCTCGTTACATCGTCGAGTTTGAGTTTGAGGTTTGATCTTTCGTTTTTGCGTTTCTATTTAGTTATTTCCGCTGCGCTAATCCTAATCGTAGGAAGAAACGAGCAATTTGGGGTCGGCTATTCACACCCCCCTCTCTAGCCGAGTACGACGATCCTAACAAGTGGTATCAGAGTAAGGTTGCTCTTCGACGGATTAACACCCAAGGGAGCACAAGCTAGAGAATGGAGTTATTTGGAGAAGACGTCACAATTCCACCTTTCTACGATCGCGACGACTTCGCGTTTTGGAAGGTAAGAATGAAGTACTTTCTTATGAATAACCTAGAAAATTGGAGGTGTGTGCAATTAGGTTTTACTCCTCCATTGGTTAAAGAAGGAGAACTTTTGGAGAAGAAGAAGTGGACGAAGGAGCAAATCCACCAATCAACCGTCAATGATGAGGTAGCGAAAATCATTGAATTTTCTTTACCTAATGATGTTTTGTGTAGGATAAGTGGATATAACGATGGCAAGGAGTTGTGGAATAACTTGGCAAAGTTCCATGAGGAGAACTCCACTTCAAGTCATGAAGAGGAGTCAAGTGAGCCAAGTAGCTCACATCATGGAGGCATGGATTTAGAGGTTGAGGGCTACTCAACATCTAAGGAAGAAGAGGAGGAGAGTTCCTCTTCAAAATCGGAGCAAGAAGAAGAAACTTCTATCTCCGGAAGGGATGAAGAAGAGAGCTCACATCCATCCTCAACCCTAGGTAACTCAAGCCATTTAATTTCAAATAAATTACACATAATGTGCTTTGAGTGTAGGGAATTTGGGCATTACAAGAGTAAGTATCCAAAGAGGGTTAGAAAGACTCCACCGGCGCCAAAGGTCAAGGAAGCCGGAGTTCCGACACGCAAGAGCAAGGAGCACGTGGTGTGCTTCCAATGCAAGCGAAGGGGACATTATAGGAGCCAATGTCCGAAGGGGAGGCAACCTCACAAGGACAAGAAGACGAGCACATCGATAGGGGGAGCTAAGGCAAACCCTAAGGTAATCTCTAAGGTACATTATTGCAATAATAATAAGATACATGCTAGTAGCCTTATTGCTATTGTTAATAATGGTAAGCATGATAACATTAGAAATCGATACACATGCTTAGGTGCCAAACATGTGAGCCTAGATAAGGATAACACTAGGAAAGCCAACCCTAGAATTAACCCATCTAAGGCTAAGGAAAACCTAGGTAGAAATCCCAAATCATCTAGACATATGCCTAGAAATACCTCAAAGAAAAATGATAAATTAAAGCTTGAGGTATTAGAGAAAGAAAATCAAGTCTTGAGGTCAAGACTTGACTCTCTAGAAAAGGCTCTTGAGGATTTGACTCCAGAGTCTAGGGGTCAAAAACCCAAGTCCAAGGACAAGAAAGGTTTGGGTCACAAACCTAAGTCCCAAGTGGTCAAGCCCACTTACCATGATGTTCCATTCGATTATGGAACAAAACCTAGGACTAGGAAGACCATCACCAAGGTCACAAGGGGAGTCACCCCTAGAGTTGATCTTGATGAGTCCCAAATGACCAAGGCTTCAAAGCCTAGGAGGGTCATTAGGAGGGTTGCTAGGGAAGTCATTCCTAGTGAATATTTAGTGAACCCAATGAGCTCAAATAGGTATTGGGTTCCTAGGAGCGTGATTTCATCACGCTAGATGAGTTAGGGTGTGCCAACCTTACTTGAATAGGTAGTTAACCTAATCATGGCAAAAGGTGGCACTTTAGGATTTTTCAAGGTATAATCAAGCCTTGAAAATGAAATTAAGAATTATTCCTAAGGTGATTAGAATGTGCCAATCAAATTTGAGGTGTTTTCTAGAGTCAATCTAATTGGCACATAGTGATCTAAAAATCTTTGGTATAAGATGCTAGGTCTATTACACTTAGGAATATAGAACCTATGGCAAAATGATCAAAATTATCAAAAATGGCAACTAAGGCTAGAATTAGGTATTTTCTATACCTTTATGTGTTATTTGCCATATATTGTTTGCTATATGCTATGTCATGACATCATATTTATTTTATGATCATTTAAAATGTCATGATAATGCTTAGATTAGTTAAATGTCATGCTTTATTTAAGTTTCATACTTTATACCATGACATCATGACATTGGCACATGTTTCCATTTATGATACAATTATATGCCATGTCATCATCTTGTGCATTAATGATCAATGAAATTGATTTAAGGACTAAAACACAACTTGATATGGAGATCAAATTGTTATTTAGAAAAATGCATGAGAACTTAGATTAAGCTAACCTAAACCCATATCTCACATCAAAATTGACTTGGATGTGTTTGATACACCTTAGATGTGTGTGAGATATTAGGATTGTGAGTTAGGATCAAGGTGCATAGTTCTTGTACCTAGATGAGCCTAATTCTAATTGGGGATCATAGGGAAAGTTTGTGTACAAGTCATGTACATTTAGCCCTAAGATTATGGTCCTAAATTGAAGGGTTTA
Source organism: Zingiber officinale (assembly GCF_018446385.1). Lineage (NCBI taxonomy): Eukaryota > Viridiplantae > Streptophyta > Magnoliopsida > Zingiberales > Zingiberaceae > Zingiber > Zingiber officinale. The sequence goes on from NC_055997.1 coordinate 49,930,525, forward strand.
AAATCATTTCAAAATTGATTTGAAAAACCTTGATGAATCTTTTCTAGTGATAGCATTCATCATTGAGCAAGTTGAAACAAAGTTGAGTTAAACTTGAACTATTTCAAAATTTTTCGAACTTTGTATCAAGTTTTGAAAATGGAAGTTATTTTCATCGAATTTTTTTTTCCGTGATAATATATGTTATGAGGAATGTATCCTCAAAATTTTACAATTTTTAGAATTTTCTGTGATTTTCTAGAGGTTTCTGAATTTCGGGAGAAGAAATCAGAAATCAGAAATCAGAGGTCGTGGACCGATCAGGAGGTTCCCTGATCGGTCCAGGTCTGTGTGGATCGGTCACTGGACCGATCCAGAGGGAGCCTGATCGGTCTGGTGACCGATCAGGGCGTGCCAAATTGCTGAAATTCGACTGGTTATATGAAATTTCAGCTCGGGAGTTAGTATTTTGAAGGTTTGAAACTCTCCAAGACATTGTTGGTGCAATGGTCAAGGGGGAGTTGACCTTTAGGGGGAATTTTACCTATTAGTCAAGGGGAGTTGACTTTTAGGGGGAGTTTTTACTCCTAAAGACTTGAGTGATATGGGATTATCACTAAGTTAAATTGTTGGACCTTAGTATCAAGGGGGAAATTAAGAGTTTCAATGAAAGGTATGGGACTTTCATTAGGAAGAAACTCTTGACCTTGATTCACTCTTTTTGATGTGTGTCAAAAAGGGGGAGAGTAGAAAGGAGAATGGAGAATGTCTAGAGAATGTTCAGGGAAAAACATTGGAAAACCTAAGTTAGGTTATCGGGTTAACCTAACTTGATTATGGGTTTGATTATGGGTTTTGTCAAACATCAAAAAGGGGGAGATTGTTGGTGCAACCTTAGGTCAAGGTTGACCTGGTTGACCAGACTCGAGTTGACTTGACTCGAGTTGTGTTTTGATGTTTGACGAGTTATGTTTGACAATGTTTGACGTGAACAGAAAAGTTGTATCTTGATGTTTTACAAGGATACAAGCTTGGGAGATTGTGGGTGCAACCCGTGGTCAAGGTTGACCTGGTTGACCCGACCCGAGGTGAGTTGACTTGACTCGGAAAAGTCCAAGCAGGGAGCTTGGCACGGGAAAAGTCCAAGCAGGGAGCTTGACATGGGAAAAATCCAAGCAGGGAGTTTGGCATGGTGAAAAGTCCAAGCAGGGAGTTTGGCACGGGAAAAGTCCAAGTATGGAGACTTGGCACGGAGAAGTCCAAGTATGGAAGCTTGGCACATGGGAAGTCGGAGAGGTCTCGGTAGCTCGTTCTCCGGACTGTGGTCAGAGAGGGCTCGGGAGCTCGTTCTCTGGACCGGATGGAAATCGGAGAGGGCTCGGTAGCTCATTCTCTGAACTGTGGTCAGAGAGGGCTCGGTAGCTCGTTCTCTGGACCGGATGTGGAAAGTCCTGGTGAGTGAAGCCAGGCAGTGGGAGAGTCCTGGTAAGTGAAGCCAGGCAGTTGGAAAGTCCTGGTGAGTGAAGCCAGGTGAAAACCCTAGTGAGTGAAGCTAGGTGAAAGTCCTGGTGAGTGAAGCCGGGCAAGGAAAAATCCAGATTGATCAAGGATGATCGGACATCTGGTGTTGAGAAGGTCAAGTAGGTCAAGGGAGTGACCGGATACTTGGCACGAAGAGAAAAGTCCAAGTGGGTCAAAGGGATTGACCGGACACTTGGTGGGGAGTCTTAGCAGGTCAAGGGAGTGACCGGATGCTAAGCATGATGTACCAACAGGTCAAGGTTGACCGGATGTTGGTGTGGGAGACTTGGGACTTGGTATTGGGAAAAACCAAGCTCTAGATCGATCTGGGGACCGATCCAGTGATAGGGCTGATCGGTCTGATGACCGATCAGTAACCAAACAGAATGGTTCTGTGGATTATCTGATCGGTCTGAAGACCGATCAGGAAGCAAACAGAAGAGAAGAAGGAGAAAGGCTGATCGGTCTAGGGACCGATCAGACTCCTCCTGGACCGATCAGCACATAGCCTGATCGGTCCAGGCTTAGCCTGATCGGTCCCCAAGACTGATCAGGGACAGTGTGGACCAATCAGGTTGGAGCCTGATCGGTCCAGGACTAGCCGTTGTGAGTGACAACGGCTAGATCTCGGTCTTCTGTGTCTTCTTCTGCCTACACAGGTTTGCAGGTTGAGCTATATAAAGAGTCGAGCGACTCTACAGGCCCTTCTTCTTGTTTCTGCAAGTTCTTCCAGGTTTCTTCTGCGAGCTTTGCTGAGCTCATACTTCTTGAAGCTTCGCGTGAGCTTCCCTGCTGCTGGCATCCGTGAAGCTGCTGCTTCATCAACGGATCTCCAGACGAGAAGGCAAGCTTGTTTGTTTTACATTCATATTGTCTTATGCTTCTTTGTATTTTGTGTACTTCTATCTTGCTGTTGCAAGAGTTATTGTGGTGAGGTTTCTCCACCCAGAAGGAGTTTATATTAGCCGATTTTCCGGGGTCTCATCCACCGACGGATTTATAGGCTTCGTCCACCTTACGGACACGCCGAGGAGTAGGAGTTTCATCTCCGAACCTCGTTACATCGTCGAGTTTGAGTTTGAGGTTTGATCTTTCGTTTTTGCGTTTCTATTTAGTTATTTCCGCTGCGCTAACCCTAATCGTAGGAAGAAACGAGCAATTTGGGGTCGGCTATTCACACCCCCCCTCTCTAGCCGAGTACGACGATCCTAACACTATGCAAACAAGATAGCTAATGAGTTGACTGCATCCAATATATATTATAAACAATTTACAATGAGATAAGGTTCATACTCAAAATCCAACCCCACAAAATATGGATGGGTGGTCAGTGAGTTAGAGTTTTTTGCTTCATTAGCAAGAATAGTCCAATAAACATTTATGCAATCCCCATTGGTGTATTGCGTCCAATCAAATATTGTCATAAAAGATTGCATATCTAAAGAGAAAGTATCATTCCTCCATATTGGATGCACCGTCACCCTACACACAAGGATACAGACAATGCAATTAACCAAATAAAATAAAAGTATAATAAATATTATTAAACTCCATTAACAATCCTTCGTTGACATGTGGTTGAAGTATTTACGCTACCAAATGATCATACCTTAACTAACTGAGCTTCAATAATGCATCGGCTATCACACCATCTTTACTCTTCTTAAAAAATGTCTTCGCTTGCTGAGATAATTACAAAACTACTATGTCATTAAGGATTATAAAATAACGAATTACCTACTCTCGACCATACCTTTAATATTTTGGTCTTCACCTTGTTAAGTTCAGCACAATTTTTTTTCTATTTGTGATGAACTTGTATCTTCGATCTTTAATGGTGCAGGAGCATCTGGTTCGACAACCTGAACAATCTATTTGCCTTTTTTTTTGTACATTCGGATATCAAACTTCTCTAAGTTCTCTTTCTCTTGAGGCCTACACGAAAATTAATTGGTAGTGTAGGCAGATTAGGGTCTATGCCTTCTAATACTCTTGGCTCCCCTAATACCTTGCTTTGTATAATTTCTTGGAGCTCTTTAATCTTATTTTCGACATCGGCGATGATTTTGTCTTTTACATTTAAAATTTTGTTATCCACATCAGCATTGATAGTCTCAGCCTTGGTTGCACTCATATCCCGTTGCTTACGCAGTTCAATTATTTGCAGATCCTTTTCTTTAAGCATAGAATCCATCTCAGCAATCATAATATCCTTTGCTGTTAAGAGACTATCCTTTTCTTCTATGACCGTTGCTAGGTTTTTATTAGCTTCGTCCAAACTTTTAGTAGCTTTATGTAATTCTTGCTTTAAACTTTCAATTTTTTCTCCCTTTTCCTTGCACTGACTACAATCTACTGTATCGTCACACTGCAGTAGACCTTCTTCGGGTTGTTGTAAAGATCCTTCGCCAACCAACTCAAGAGCCTCACTTGGCTGAGCCCAGTTTGGTAGTAAATCTAACTCTGATTCTGCCGAAATTAAATCTACTAAAATTTTATCTATAGTTACATGGTCTATCATTTTTTTGACTATGTCAACATGATAGTTAGGCCACCTCCACCGTAGTATTCTAGGCAATTTTTCAGGATGGTCTGGAGCAATAATGTTGATGTGCTCACACACCCATACCTACAATATGATTATAAAAATAATTCATATTCATTACAAATTTCGTGATATATATGTAATCGGACTTACAGCTAAAATATTTAGAAATCCCTTAAGCAACGGGGCATTGGGCATTGCATCAGCTTCCTGTGATTTTGGTCTTAATGTAAGCTCCAAGCCAATGACGTCTAATTGAGGAGCCATGAAACTGTATATTGCATTACACCAGTTAAACCTAGCTAAGTTGTCAAAATCATCTACATAGTCAATTAGGGAGAGCACAGGTATTCTGAGAACACTGCTACTACCACAAAACAGAACAGTTGCAAAAAAATACAGGATATATAGCTGACAGTACAGCTTGTCATTTGATCTCGACTTCCTAATCAATTTCTCCAAATGTTTGGCAGAACAATCTGAATCTTGGGAAAACTCCTTGTACAGTGCGCTGGAAGCCTCATTTAAATCGAGATGAACTATCTCTCCATTGTCGGGTAGGCTGAGAATCAGTCCCACGTCTACCTTTGTAAATTCGAGTATCTTCCAATGGAAGATAAAGTTTTTTTCCACTTGATCTCAATTATCAAACATATTTTGGACCTGAGCTCTTACAAAAGCACTATTAGGGAGGTCGAGGATCCACGAAAAAGGTGTGCCTCGAATCTTCTGTTCTTGTTCTACAGTCGGTTGAACGGAAGAAATAAATTTTCTGAAGTGACAAATGGTACTTTTCCAGTTTATTCTTTTAGTTCTTCCTCTGTTGACATAAGGATAACTTGGTCGATCAGTACTCACACTGGTCAATGCCTCTTTTGTAGCCATTGTGAACCTAGCTACCGTATAACTATACCCAGAAAAATAACTCTTAGATTCCGTAATAACGACTATGCTCTTATTCTAACATGGCCATAACAGTAACACAAACCCTAGGTTAAACCGTTATAGAAAGAACCACAAAATGAGCAACGGAGCTACATATGAAACCAATGCTAGAACGCTGGTGATGGTAGAGTCACGCCTCGAACGGAGCTACGTAGAATGCCTTCAAGAAGAAGATGACGACCGAAGTAGGAGAGTGTGCGCTTTTGCAAATTGAAAGTTGAGCCTGATATCCCATAATAAATATTTTAAATTTATTCGACTCGATTTATTTGTATGATTAATTATTATTATTTTCTAATAATACTCTTTAATATCAGGCCCCACGTTGGGCCTGATATGCTCTCATATGAGGCCCACAGTGGGCCTGATATGATATACTGTCATATTAGGCCCACGGTGGGCCTGATATGCTGTCATATCAGGCCCAATGGTGGCTGAATTTTTTTTTTTCAACACTTCCTACCACACATATATAGCTTTAAATCATGATTTGTTAGCACCATTGGAGTTCTTGCAATTCCAGAATCCCACTCAAACTGAAATGGGTCAAATCAGAGGTGTGTAGGTCCATCAGTGGGTTTTGACCAAAACCCACTGATGGCCCTCCCCTACTTGTATTTACCTAAAATCAAGTTCCCTGTGAAGGTATGGGTGGGGATATGGTATATATTGTGTAACAACGAATTTATACAACTTGGAAACGAAGTTATGGCTTCGTGTCAGTTGGGCATGATATGCTCTCATATCAGGCCCAACGGTGCCTGAATTTTTTTTTTTCAACACTTCCTACCACACATATATAGCTTTAAATCATGATTTGCTAGCACCGTTGGAATCCTTCCAATTCCAGAATCCCACTCGAACTGAAATAGGTCAAATCAGAGGTGTGTAGGTCCATCAGTGGGTTTTGACCAAAACCCACTGATAGCCCTCCCCTACTTGGATTTAACTGAAATCAAGTCCCCTGTGAAGGTATGGGTGGGGAGATGGTATATATGGTGTCACGATGAATTTATACAACCTGGAAATGAAGTTATGGCTCCGTGCTAGTTGGGCTTGATATGCTCTCATATCAGGCCCAAAGGTGGCTAAATTTTTTTTTTCAACACTTGTTACCACACATATATAGCTTTAAATCATGATATTCTAGCACCTTTAGAGTCCTTGAAATTCCATAAACCCACTCAAACTGAAATGGGTCAAATCATAGGTGTGTACGTCTATCAGTGGATTTTGACCAAAATCCACTAATGGCCCTCCTCTACTTGGATTTACCTGAAATCAAGTTCCCTGAGAAGGTCTGGGTGGGGAGATGGTATAAATGGTGTCAAAACTTATTTATACCCCCTAGAAACTAAATTATGGCTTCGTGCCAATTGGCACAGAACCCACTCCCACTAATAGCCATACTGTAGACTTAAACCCTATGGTAGCACCTTCAAATGTTATTTTATTTTATTTTTTTATAAGGACCATGGTAGCACGTGTTGAGTTTATAGAAGGGGGAGATAGAATCAAGTTTTAAGAAATGATTTAATATCAGGCCCTACGTTGGGCCTGATATGCGCTCATATCAGACCCACGTTGGGCCTGATATGCTCTCATATCAGGCCCAACGGTGGTTACATTTTTTTTCAACACTTCCTACCACACATATATAGCTTTAAATCATGATTTTCTAGCACCGTTGGAGTCCTTGAAATTCTAGAATCCCACTCGAATTGAAATGGGTCAAATCAGAGGTGTTTAGGTCCATCAGTGGGTTTTGACCAAAACCCACTGATGGCCCTCCCCTACTTGGATTTACCTGAAATTAAGTTCCCTGAGAAAGTCAGGGTGGGGAGATGGTATAAATGGTGTCAAAACTTATTTATACCCCCTGGAAACTAAGTTATGGCTTCGTGCCAGTTGGCACAGAATCCACTCCCACTGATGCCCATGCTGTAGACTTAAACCATATGGTAGCACCTTCAAATGCTATTTTATTTTATTTTTTTATAAGAACCATGGTAGCACATGTTGAGTTTATAGAAGGGGGAGATAGAATCAAGTTCTAAGAAACGATTTAATATCTGGCCCTATGTTGGGCCTGATATGCTTCCATATCAGGCCCACGGTGGGCCTGATATGCTCACATATCAGGCCCAACGGTGGCTGAATTTTTTTTCCAACACTTGTACCACACATATATAGCTTTAAATCATGATTTTCTAGCACCTTTGGAGTGCTTGAAATTCCAAAATCTCACTCGAACTGAAATAGGTCAAATCAGAGGTGTTTAGGTCCATCAGTGGGTTTTGACCAAACCCCACTAATGGCCCTCCCCTACTTGGATTTACCTAAAATCAATTTCTCTGTGAAGTTATGGGTAGGGAGATGGTATATATGGTGTCAAAATGAATTTATACAACCTGGAAACGAAGTTATGGCTCCGTGCTAGTTGGGCTTGATATGCTGTCATATCAGGGCCAACGGTGGCTGAATTTTTTTTTTTCAACACTTTTACCACACATATATAGCTTTAAATCATGATTTGCTAGCATTGTTAGAGTCCTTGAAATTTCAGAATCCCACTCGAACTGAAATGGGTCAAATGAGAGCTGTTTAGGTCCATTAATGGGTTTTGAACAAAACCCACTAATGGCCCTCCCCTACTTGGATTTACCTGAAATCAAGTTCCATGAGAAGATCAGGGTGGGGATATGGTATAAATGGTGTCAAAACTTATTTATACCCCCTGGAAACTAAGTTATGGCTCCGTGCCAGTTGGCACAGAACCCAGTGATGGATATGTTGTAGACTAAAATCCTATGGTAGCACCTTCAAATGTTATTTTATTTTATTTTTTTTATAAGGACTATGGTAGCACGTGTTGAGTTTATAGAAGGGGGAGATAGAATCAAGTTTTAAGAAATGATTTAATATCAGGCCCCATGTCGGGCCTGAGATGCACTCATATCAAGCCTACGTTAGGCCTGATATGCTCTCATATCAGGCCCACGTTAGGCCTGATATGCTCTCATTTCATGCTCACGGTGGGCCTGATATGCTGTCATATCAGGCCCAACGGTGGCTGATTTTTTTTCAACACTTCCTACAACACATATATAGCTTTAAATCATGATTTGCTAGCACCATTGTAGTCCTTGCAATTCTAGAATCCCACTCGAACTGAAATGGGTCAAATCAGAGATGTGTAGGTCCATCAGTGGGTTTTGACCAAAACCCACTGATGACCCTCTCCTACTTGGATTTACCTGAAATCAAATTCCCTGTGATGGTCTGAGTAGGGAGATGATATATATGGTGTCAAAACGAATTTATACCCCTGGATTAGAAGTTATTGCTCCGTGCCAGTTGGCACGGAACAGTGACCTGTTTTCTTTTTCAATGACTCCTATCTTATTTTTCAAGGATGACTCCAATCCCTTTGTCTGAGTTTGAATTCATTTATATTTCAAAACATATTTACATTACTTTGAAATTTCAAACCCCTTCCTATTGAATTGAAATGCAGAGATATACTAAACCTATATGGTGTGAAATATTAATTATACTTTGCAGGTGATGGTTGACACTTCTCATACCTACAATACCACTGTATCACAAAATAAATACTACATAAAATGATATAACAGAAACATCACTTTCCAAAACTATTTTTCTTACAATCTTATGTATGTACTGCATACAAAACATATGGATCAACTCCTCCAATTTACAATTAATTCAAGAACCAGAGGTTGGCGGCATTCTACAGGTCCTCCGATTATGGCTCATTTATTTGCACCTGCTGCATTTGATTTTTATCTTCCCATTATGTTTCGACTCGATCCTTGCCTTCTTTCGCCTACTCGACTGCACAAGGATACGGGGACATAGAACTATAATGTTGTTTACTCCCCTAAGCCAAAATTCCTTGCTTCGACAAGGGTAAATACGATCCATGTATGTCGCATTCCAATTCTGTGAATGAAAATAATGTTCACAATATGGGAGTGTATCCATGTTCCGGTGAATGATGCCGACAATTGCATGTTAGCAAAGCAATCCTGAAATTTGAAACTCCCCGCAGTTATAATATTTTCTCTCCAAATCAACAATGTATGAAGCACCCCATGTCTCTACTTCCATTTCAAATTAAGAGTAGGGGTGGACTTTATATCGTCTAGCTTTCTCCCTCCTTGATTCCATTTCTTTGGTAGCATGAGATGTCAACGCAACATACCATTTCAACACTTCCTCCCTACGGTTAAAGAACCATTGAGCAACCTTTCTTCTGGTATTATCAATTAACCTGTTTATCGGAAGTTCACGCGTCTCCTTGAACAAAGCATTTAAACTCTCTACACAATTGGTTGTTAGCATTGTGTAACTTCTGTCACTAAAGTGTGCATTAGCCCATCTTTTAGGGTCAATGTTCTGAAGCTACTTATGAGCATCTGGATGTTTTTCAAGCATGGACTGCATTATGAGATCATATTGGAGTGTTGTGTTTGCTCAAGCTGCTGCCCAAAACAAGCTCAAACCTGACCTACTGCCAGTATCTGTTACCATATTACAAGACATGTGGTGGCAACAAAAAGCATGATGGGTAGTAAGGTAGACTTTCCTAACTGCTAATATAATGTTGCGATGTCTATCTGACACTATAGTCATTGACTCTGGATCAACATCAAAGAATCTCTTCGTATGATCCAAAAACCACTCCCATGCAGACCCGCATTCAACTTCAGCGATTCCAAAGGCTACTGGGAGGACATTGTCATTAGCATCAATTGATGTAGCCATCAACAACACACCCGGATATTTGTCTCTTAGGTGTGTGGCATCAATTCCAATCAATTCGCGAAGATAAGACCTGAATACTCTTCTACAAGTTCTAAAACTCCAAAAACAACATTGGAACTGATTATCCCCATTCCTGTGTAGTGCCACATAGGTTTCAACATCCTTGACTCTTAACTCACGCAGATATAGTGGAAGATCTCTATATGCTTGTTCATAATCTCCAACAACTTTCTTCATCGCTTTCTCTCGAGCTATGTATGCTTTTCTGTATGATATGGTCACTCCAAACCTAGCTTTTATATCTGCTATAATCATACTTGGCTTGTATTGTTCATTAGCAAGAAATTGAGGATGAAGAGCATGCTTGATGATCAGCACTTTCCCTAATGGTGCCATATTGGTGTTCTTTTATATATTTCGTAATAATGAACTCTACATCCCCTCGGGCAACTACTCTCCATTTACACGGTTGATTGAAGCAGACGACTTTTACTTTATTTTTCCCAGTGTCAACTGGGTTATATCTCATATGTTTAACCATGGCATATTTCACAAGTGCATTCTTGAACTCTTGTCGAGACAGAAAAATCTATCCAAAAAAAAATTCATGCTCATCTGTTGCCTCTTCAATTGGCCTTTGGAGTAATCGAGAATTTAGAATATATGGATCATCAGCTATTGAGAACTCCTCCTCTAAGTCACTGTACTGCTCTGGAGATATTTCATATTATTCAATCTGCATATCATCACCTAAGAATTCTTGTACATCTGTATTACATTGCAATTCCTCTCCAATTCGGTTATAATACCCTTCCTCCTCACTCCAAGTAGGCTCAAAGTAATGATCAAGTGTTGTACAAGGATTCAGAACTTCATCTTCTTGAATACTAGCTTCTTCATTTAGATCAAATGTGAAATTACTACTTCTATTTCTATTTGTGTTAGGCACACAACTATACTGCGAAGATAATGGAATATTTGTTCTGGATACTTCTCCTACATTAGCTCCATGTCCAATGCTAGAATTTGTATCAAGTGTATTCCATATCTCAGAGAGAATTTCTTCATTATATGATCGTCCCTAATAAATAAATTCCAAATTAATTTAGTAAATTTGCAACTATATAATCAAGTGTTGTCATTAATTTGTAATTTTGCTCAATTGAAACCACTAGGAAGGGTTAAGCGAGGAAAAGATCTATATGATGTAAAATCCAACTTTTAACCAAAGATCACATTAGGCCTGGTGTCGATGATATCAGGCCCACGTTGGGCCTGATATTATCGATATCAGGCCCACGTTGGGCCTGATATTATTGATATCAGGCCCCTATTGAAGTAAACACTTCTTGTAAATTAGGACCATCACTGACTAAACCCTAAACTCTAAATAAAAAATGGTTAGCCAAACTTAACTATCAACTTCAGAAAATAACAAGACTTAAAAATATTACATCATATTGCAGGTGTTGTTGAATATTTACTCCCCACACAACCAAAATAAACCATAACAACCATTTTTCCACCACCCTTTGCTACAATACTGTAATTTTTATTTACCATCACTACCCTAATTTACAGTAATAAATCTATACATACATGTCTAAATCTTTAAATGTATTCTTCTACTAATTTCACTCTTGCAAGAAGTTTATCCTTCTCGGCTGACGTTCTTAACTGCAGTTGTCCTTTGTTCTCCTCTTGAAACTCTAACAGGCGAAAACCTAATAGGTCTATTGCAATCCTACCAACTAGCACGAGCAGTAATGGCAAGCGCAGGGTTCATATTTCTTTCGTGTTTATAACACCACGCAGAGGGATGGAGGGAGAGAGATGGTGAAATGACGTGCATCCAAACCACAAATTATTTTTCAATTTGATTTGTGCCTTGGATGTTTGGAAAATGATGATTAAACAACGTGGTTGCCAGGTAGCCAGAGGGATAATCTGGGAATTGAATTTGTTAAACTGCATCCTTTGGTAAATATCAACCTACCATGTGCCTTTTGATAAATACACTATACTACGTACATCTTTTGATAAATTACCGTAAAAAAAAAATTATTTGATAACCGACCGTTAGGAATTTTGACTGATATTGAAAAAGAAAATTAATTAGGTATTATAGCATATACTGAAAAATAATAATTATAAAAAATCTATGAAATAATTTAATATTATAAATTAATTGGTACCAATAATTGATAAAAGTGAATGGCATGAATATTTTTTTATTAAAAATTACGATGGCTATTTAAAAAAAATAAACTAAAATTAAAATATTAAAAACAATGGGTTTCAATAAATTTGAGATTTGGCATAAATCTTAATAGTCTATACCTTAAATCGACCCTATCTTCAGCTGAGAATTTATTGTTGGGTCAAAACTCAGCTCATGTGTGATTCTAATCATGATTTCATGTGCCTAGTTTTACTATAACTTAGTAATTACCTAGTTTATAATCATGACTTCAATATTTATTAAGTAATTTATATATGTACACTTACACAACTAGTTAGATCATAACTAATTTAATTTTAATCTTAATTATACATTAAAATTCTGAATTAAATATTATGCACCTAATACCAACAAAAATTACTATAATAATATTGAAATAAAAATCTTTTTAATATTCTTTTTAAAATATGACAACTATTCAGGATTTTTTTTCTCAAACCGTGTCTCAATTAGTTACAAGTGTGCACTACAACTATCCAACTAGAGGTGGAGAGAATAAGGGGGGAGAGTAGATCTCTTGGATCATTTGTTTTGGTTCAGGGGATGAACCATTCATATTTGTGGTCAGATCATGATCGCGATCCGACCACAATTGATTGTGATTCCTTACTGGATTCACCGTTCCCATCAGATTATAGTTTGGTTCAAAGCGGACAGCCGGAGGTCACCTGGAGGACATCGGTGGTGGATAAGTGGCCAGGTTGTTCGGCGTCGAGTGAGGGTCTCCTCCGGGCGGTCTTTGGCCGTCCGCTCCGAACCAAACTATAACTTGATGGGGACGATGAATCCAGAAAAAGATCACAATTAATTATGATCAGACCGTGATCATGATCCAATCACAAATATGAGTGATTCATCCCTTGGACCATAAAAAATAATCCAGAAGATCCTGTCTCATACGGGGTGGTAAAAGCGAAGTGGCAATTGTCAATTGGATTCGCATCGCGTGTGGAATTAGCATTATGCAACAACAACTTACCCATCTCGTTAACCATGTTGTTGCATTCAAAAAAACAGCAATGTATTAGGTTTTAAAGAATAGCATCACTAGTGATAGATTTTTAAAAAAATAATGATGCTGTATTTTAAAAATTAATATGAATACCATTTTAATATTATATAAATTTTAAAATCAACCTCACATTCATATTATTCTTTGAATTGTTTTTCTTATTGATGCAGTATTTTGACTGGAGAGATAAAATAAAAAGCAAACGTGCATTTTAAACAATTAAAAAGTTAAATACGTCTTTTAAATTTTTTATAATTTTAAATGTACCTTTTGATTTTTTTTACCATGGATATTAAAAAACAATTTATTCGTCTCAATTTCAGTGGGCTATCTTTTTGATATTTCAATCGACCTAGCTCTTCGACGGCTCCAGTCGAACGGGTTGTGAGGACTACAAATCTTGGTCCGATTCAAGTCCGCAGATAATGAACAATCGGAGTAGCGACAGACTGAGTGACGCGATCGATTGGGGATGAAGACGAGGGCGAAGAAAGTGAAGACCACCGCCGACGCTGAGACCGCCATGAAGTCCAAAAGGGAACCCTCCAAGAAGTCGAAATCAAAGCCGAAACCTTCCTCCTCCGCAAAGCACCAACACCGCCACAAGCCGAAGAAGCCCCCCACAGCATTCTTCTTCTTTCTGTACGCCTTGTTCAACTCTATCCCCCTTTGCTTTTAACCGCCGCCTATCGAATCTCGGCCATTGGGTTTCTTCATGTTTTTGATGTTGGGGCATGTGTTTCTTGCATAGTTTGATTGTTGCAGTTGGATCGTTGTCTGCAACGCCGTGTTAGAATAGTGATTTATTTTTTTGCATCTGTATTAGCACTTCAGCAAAAAAAAATAATAATAAGGTTCTTTTTTCCTTTTAGGTTCCTTCTTGTCTTTAGCTAGAGTAGTTGAGTGCATCTTGGGGCTTAATTCTTTTGTTCTTAGTGTCGAGGAGATTGGCTGCGTCTAAAGGTTTCGGATTGTTCTCTCCGTTTATATTTTGTGTTTGTTATGTTTGTCTATCGTAATAGGCGCTGGGCTTCTATTTTTGTCTTTTTTTTTTACTTTTTTTATATAAAGAAAAAAATTGATATTTTGGGATTATTTGAGTCCAATTAGCACTTGTACCTATGCTGTTGAATGTGGAGCCACATTAGTCCTCACAGGTGCTCAGTTGGCTAGAGAGTGATAGATTTACTATAATGAGGCAGGATCAATTCCTAGTGGCCGTATGCCCTCGGGACAAAAACTTCTCTCATCCCCTGGCCAGGTTACAACTTAGAACTTGGGCTTAGATACCATGGCTGTAGCATCGTTCAATGTATACATCTTTGTAGGATATGACCTTTATATCTAGTTATGGTCCTGGATAGTAAGGACGTTTTCTGGTTTAGTATTGTTATTATAAAACACGTTCAAGAATCTGATTATCTGCCATATTATCATGACGTAGATATGCTGCTACAATGGTTGCTAGTCTGGTGTTGTTAAAATACAGTTTTATTTTGGTTACAATATACAAGTTCCTAACCTTCCAGGTGTCATCGAGTAGCGTAATGTAGTTGCTGAAATTACCCTTTTTCTACTCTCTGGCTTATTTTTGCTTTGTAATGATTGGGTGTGAGGGCAGGCAATGTGGTCAGAAAACGAGCTATGGCATCTTGACGCTTTGTATCTTGTATTGCATCAGTTACAATGTTATTTCAAAAATCTACTCCAATTTGCAATTGTGGACTATAACTTCTACTTTTGTTTGAATTACAATGTTATTTCAAAATCTACTCCAATTTGCAATTGTGTACTAGAACTTTAACTTTTGTTTGAATTTGACTGTTCATTGTTTCCAGTTCACATGTAATGATTTGTTTGCCATGTTAGATAGAATACCAAGGTCATTAATCCTTTGCATGCCAGTCAAAAATAGTGTTTTATTTCTTACAACCTCGTTTCAGAGAATAAGGCTAATGGCCTTTTTCTAAAGCAACATTAAATAGATCTTGATGAAATTTGATCTTGAATTTACCAAAGTCTCTCATTAATGTTGAAGTTTAGTTTGTATCCAACTCTCCTAATTCTCATGGGAATTGTTGTATTTCAGTTTCTTCACAGCACTGAAAAGTCCTTGCCCTCCCTACCCCTTACCCTACTTGGTCAACCATCATGTAGAATTTGTTCCAGCAGCAGTCATGGTCTGACCAATTGGTCTTGGCAATGAGCATTGTTCCACGTTGAGATGTAGGTTAAACAACTTTTTCAAATGGTCTGAAGAAACTAGAGGTTGAGTTCGGACTTAAGTTATATCATTACTGGTGTAGTAGTCCAATTTAATTTTTAAGATGAGTTTGCAGCATAGAGAAAAGTGCTCTTCATGCTCACATAATTAAAAAAAAAACAATTATGATTAATTTTATAATGTACAAGAAATTGAATGTATAAGTGGATATGTTAATTTTTTGTGTTTGTTTGTTGTTTTGGTACTAAGTTCCTTTTACACTTACTAAAATCTTATGTTGTTTATCTATATATTTTATCTTGCGTAAATTATAGTAATCACCGCTTCAGTATTTCAATATTGTGTCATATACTCCTGCAAATTTCAGAATTGCATTTAGTATGCATGGATGCATTTGTAAGCTGATAGCTTGTACCGCTTTATCATTATTTTATGACTTTTTTACCGACTTTGCTTAATTTAGTTGAGTCCCTCCAATCCAGTTGTACCAATCTTTACTCAGTTGTGGAAGGAGGTGATACTTTTCATCTTATTTGATGTAATAACATACTTGGAGTTGAATCAAATAGTGTCCTCCATATCAAGCCCCTTCACCTCCAACAACCCTCATCTCCTTCTAGCTCGCTTGACCTCAATGACTCGTGGTGCTCTCTCTGTCATTCACATCATTGCACGGTGAAGGATGTTGAAATCAGGATTTTTGTCGACCGAGAACAAAGCACTATGCTGGTGCACCCCTTCGCTAGCCCAACTCCTTAAACTCACAGTGCACCCCATCATTGTGCCATCCAAGAGGTCGTCATTTGGAACTGGAAGTGAGTGCTCAGACTCAAATCAGTAGTCAATGAGGGCATCAACCATGTTCATTGATGCATTGTGGGCATTGACATAGTTGTAGTATGGAGGATCACATGGTGTTTGGGGCTGGGTATTGACCTTGAAAGTAGTGTCTAACAGAGGGTTTGGAGGCATGTCGATGTGGACGCCCTTGGAGGTGACGCCTATGGAGGGTGGAGGTTAGTGGGTATATGATGCGAAGGAATCACTTGGTGCAATTTCTCTTTAAGATGCTAGGTGAAAATGTAATTTGTTCTTGGTCAAGCATTCTTCAAATGGATCGAAGGATTTCAACCATGGCAAGTTGATTTGGATGAAAATATTATAAAATAAGGACACCTGGTATTAGTTATCTTCTGAGTGTACCACTCAGGTGTCATGTGTAATTTTGGAACTCTTAAGAGTATTGAGCATGATAGTAGTTTTGTGAGGTTTACCTTTTGTTGAACATAATATAAGAGAATGACTTCAAGACTGCTTAGCTTGGTTGACTTGTCCAATTATCACTTCTAGCTAACACCTCACATAATGCAACTTGGTGCCTCATAATTTTTGGACTTGGTCAAGGCTGCCAAAATTATATTCTTCTTATAGGGAAAGGACTCTGTATGAATAGATATGGTTCAACAACCCCATGTACCAAAGTCCATGGAGATTCCACAAGTGGAAGAAAATTGAAGAAGCTGTGATCTCCTTATAAGTTAGATCATATTTTGGTATTTGGGTTTGTTGCAAGATAGTATCCCAAATTCTTCTATTTTTCCTTGAAGAGATTTTTGAAAGAAAAAAGTGTATTTATTTTATGCAAGCATTGATAAGTTAGATCATATTTTGGTATTTGTTTGGTTTTTCCACTCCCAAATTCTTATGTTTTTCCTTGAAGAGATTTTTGAAAGAAAAAAGTGTATTTATTTTATGCAAGTATTGAGGTGCCCTTTTTTTTTTGAAGGGAAGATTTTCGGAAGACCTACCAGCAAGAAAACCCAGCTGTCAAAGCAATGCGGGATGTATGACTTTTAGATTTTTTTTTTTTTTTTGGTTGGACCTAATATATCTAGCATGATGTCTTTTTCCACAGATTGGCAAGGCCTGTGGGGAGAAATGGAAAACAATGTCATTTGAGGTTCGACCTTGCATCTTTTTATACACCAATGCAATGCATATGATTGAGTTAGTTTTGTTTGGCAGAAGAAAAATGCTATAATATATATAGGCATGGTTTAAAATCTCGAGTTGTATTTGAGTTTCAATTTATGACTGAAACTATACGATTTCGGTACAATATTATGCCATGTCGATATGATTTCAATATTTTTTAAATATTAAGATCTAAATTAAAAATAAAAAATTAACCTAAATATTAAAAAATAAAATAAATAAATAAAATAAAAAGAAAAAAAAATAAAATCGCTGCGTCTTTATATGGTAAATAAATAAATAATTTATTATATATTTTTGAAATTTAAATAAATAGATAAAATATATATTAAATTAATGAGATAATTTTATTAGGTTTGATTTATCCTATTTATAGCTAGGAGTTAATTGAAATTATTAACCTAACTAGTCCTTAAAAAATAGTCCTTTATTACTTCAATCTCTATATGTCTAGTGTTGGTTGCTACTCGGAAAACCTAATGGTTCTACTGTACAAAAATTTTGTACAGGATCTGAACCTTTCCTAGCTACCGTGTGCTCTTTTAAGTTAAACTTGTATCGTCTGCGGAACTTAACACGTTCGATTCCAAGTTTAACTTATATGTTCTTTTAGGTTTAGACTTGGATCTCCTGCGGAACTTAACACGTTCGATCCAAATCACCTAGGTTATAAATTCAATTAAATATTAGTTTCCAAAATTGGCTTCCAGTACTGCATGGCGAGGCACTTGGCCTTCTTGGATATGGGAGCAACCACCACCAACTAGACAAAGCCTTTTAAGGAAAGTTAATATTTAATTTCCTTATATAACTCTAGGTTAACCAAAAGGAACAATCGAATCACAAGGAAAAGAAAAAAAAACACAACATTGAAAACTAATTTGAAAAACAAGAATCGAATGTCTCTTGTATTTGATATTTTTACAAAGGAAAATTAACTAGTATGATGCGGAAACTAAATACTAGTTATACCTCTTCCTTGTAAGCTAAAAACCTCGAGATCTTCTGCCGTATCCCTCGCCTCCTCTTGGACGTCGTGTGGGCGACGATCTTCCAAGACGAACACCACCTGAAGAACTTCTCCTCCTCCTTTGAGTTTCGGCCACAACCTCCACCAATGAACCAAAAAGAGCAAAAGGGAAGAAAGAAGAAAAAGGGGGCCGGCCACTTGAGATCTCCAACAACACAAATTGAATTGTTATCACATAAGGCCTTCCCTCCCCTTCTTTTATATTACTTGCCCAAGGCAAATAAGGAAAGACTTTCACAAGAAATTAAATTTATTTCTCAAGTTTTCCTTTTCCCTTTTAATTTTTCCTTTTCCTTTCTCTAGATTGAAACAATCACCAATCAACAAATTGTTGATTGACTTGTAAATTTATTTTATGACCGACCACATGCTTGGGCACCAAGCAATGTGGCCGGCCACATTAAAAGGAAAGGAATAATTTTTAAATAAAATTTTACAAAAAGAAAAACTCTTATAAAATTTTAACAAACTCTCTTTCCTAAAGTGGAGGTTTAAAAAAGGAAAGTTCTAAAAATTAAAACCATGTTTTAAAATTTAAAACTTCTCTTATAAAATTTCCTTTTTTAACTTGATGATAGAAAATTTAAAATTTAAAACTTATCTTCCTTTTTTCTTGCACCATGAAGATGGTTAAAAAAGAAAAGTTTTAAAACTTTTAAAACTCTCTATTAAAACATGTGACCTAATTCAAATAAGGAAAGTTTTTTAAAAATTAAAATATCTCTTTTAAAACATATAGTTTTCAACAAAGAGAAGATTTAAAAAATTCAAAACAACCCTCCTTGTTTGAATTATGGTGGTCGACCCCTACTAGCTTGATCACCAAGCAATAGGGCCGGCCCCTATAGAAGAGAATGTGGCCAGCCCTTGCTTGGTTACCAAGCATTGGGTCGGCCCCTTTCTTGGACACCAAGATGGGCCTTTCTTTGGGTGAATCTTGAGGCTCTAATGAGGCTACGATAGGGACCTAGAGGAGAAATTGGTTTTGGTCTCCCGACGAGCTTAAGTATCTCGTGTTCGCCCCGAACACACAACTTAAGTTCATCAATAATAACTCATTCCACTAGAGAGTTATTATTGCACTACCGCACCAATCTCATATTACATTTTTGGGCTCCTTTTTATAAGTGTGTTAGTCTTCCATTTTTGGGCTCCTTTTTATAAGTGTGTTAGTCTTCCTGTGTTTAAGATAACGAATGTCCACTAAGTAAGTAAGTTACTGACAACTCACTTAATTAATATCTAGCTCCAAGAGTAGTACCACTCAACCTTATTGTTATGTCGGACTAAGTCCACCTGCAGGGTTTAACATGACAAACCTTATGAGTTCCTCTTGGGGACATTCTCAACCTAGACAACTAAGACACAGATTCCCTCTATAATCAACAACACACACTATACGTAATATCATTTCCCAACTTATCGGGCTTATTGATTTATCGAGCTAAATCTCACCCTTTGATAAGTTAAAGAAATAAATACTAAATATACGTGCTTGTTATTATATTAGGATTAAGAGCACACACTTCCATAATAACTATGGTCTAGTTCTTTTATAAGTCAGTATAAAAAGAACTTACCTAAAATGGTCCTGCTCAATACACTCTAAGTGTACTAGTGCAATTATATAGTCAAAATAAACTAATACCTAATTACACTACGACCATACTAATGGTTTGTCTCTTTCCATTTTTTGTCGTGAGATACTATTTATAATTTATAAGGCACTTGATAACATGATCTTCTGTGTGTGACACCACACACCATGTTATCTACAATATAAACTAAATGGACAACTACATTTATCATAAATATAGATATTTGACCAATGTGATTATTTATTTCTAATAAATGTTTATACCAAAAGCTAGGCTTTTAGTATACATCCTAACAATCTCCCACTTATACTAAAAGATTATGCTGTCATATATACTGCCATACATCTGATTCCCATCCCCTTATCATGTCTATCTAAAGCTCTCGCCAGAAGGACCTTAGTGAAAGGATCTTCTGTGTAATGCAATCTTGGCGACAACATTTTCACTTCGTTTTACGATGTCTCGTATCGGGTGGTACTTGCGCTCAATGTGTTTACTTGCTTCATGGGCTAGTGGTTCCTTCGAGTTTGCTACTGTACCACTATTATCATAATAAATTGTGATAAATTTGGGCAAACCAGGAATCACTTCTAAGTCCATCTTGAAGTTTCTAAGTCATACAACTTATTTGGCTGCCACAGAGATTGCTAAATACTCAGCTTTCATAGTGGAGTCTGAAAAGCATCTATGTTTAACACTCCTCCATTGTTATGACTCTACTTCCTAAAGTAAACACAAAACCCTAAGGTTGACTTCTTATAGTCCCTTTCTAATTGGAAACCCAAATCCTTGTAACCACAGGGAACTTATTATTTGCTTGGTAAACTTAGCATATAAACTCTAGTCCTTCTTAGGTACTTATATATGATTTACCGCAGTCCAATATTCCTGTCCTAGATTACTTTGATATCTGCTGACTATGCCTTCGACAAAACAAATATCCAGTCTCATATATAGCATCAAATTAAACTTCCTACAGCCGAAACATAAGGAACTGTCTTTATCACCTTTATCTCCTTTGATGTCTCAGGAGACATCTCTTTGGATAAAGGTACTCCATACCGAAAAAGCAAGAAACCTTTCTTGGAGTTTTAAATGCTAAATGAGTTTAGGATTTAATCGAAGTATGAAGCTTGGGATAAGTACTACATCCTTTTCTTGCGATCCCTTATTACTTTGATCCTAAGAATATGTCCGTATTTTCCCAAGTCCTTTATTTCGAAATACTTGGACAACCATACCCTTATGTCTAATTACACTTTGTCATTGTTGCCAACTGACAAAATGTTATCTACATATAGTACAAGAAATACCACCACGTTTCCGTCACTCTTCTTGAATACACAATACTTATCCAGTTATTGAATAAATCCATATAACTGGATTACTTCATTAAATCGGATGTTCCAAGATCTTAAAACTTGCTTCACTCCACAGACCGACTAAGTTTTACAAACTAGATGCTCTTTGCCTTTTTCAATGATCCCCTTTGGTTGTTACATATGAATGTTTTCTTCAAGACTTCCATCAAGGAAAGTTGTCTTGATATCCATTTGTCAAACCTTATAATATGTTTGAGCAGCTAAGAATCCGGATAGACTTAAGCATGACTTCCGGTGAAAAGGTTTTCCTTTTGCAACAAGCCTTGCTTTGAAGGTTTTCACCTTCCCGACTGTCATTCTTTTCCTTTTGTAGATCCATTTACATCCAAAAGCTAGGCTTTTAGTATACATCCTAACATCTAGGATCCTTATTAAGGAAGTGTTTGCTAGTTGATGCCCGGCTAATCATTGTCACTTGAAATGACTATTTCATAGAATAGAATGACTTATTTTCTAGGCAGTTTGAACTTCGAGATAATTTATGATTGATTTGGTTCAACCCCAAAACATCATACATCGGTAATCTGACTGCATTATCAGCAGTCCTTAAAACTAAGTTCGGACAGAGCCCAATTTTTATTTTTATATAGTTTAGCATCCCTTCCTGTCTAAGGTGGAGTAGCACATGCCCCAGAGAAAAGAAACGTAAATCAGTACCATTATGAAGGGTTTGTCAACTGATATAAAATCTCAAAAACTAGAGTGAAATGGGCTACATTATATTTATGATTTATCAAGGTATGGCTATTGCTCCTTAAATATGCTATTGTATCTGATCAAACAACTTAGGCTAGAAATAACAAAGGTAAGACGACATGTTTTCTTAATCAAGTTATAAGTTCTTGTGGCCGAACATGACATTTTGTTAACCTGCATAGACATCTGTTCACGTCCTTTAGAAATTAGAACGATTTGTTTGCTTAGTCAATTAAATATTTTTCTTTACCGGTCAGTTGCTCAAGATTAACTTTTTCTTATTATTTTTATGTGAGGGATGTTTTGATAACCTAAGCTTGTCTAAATGTTCACGTAATGTGTATGATGCATATAAAGTTTGCATAGAAATTTGGCATAGCATGTTTTCTATATCCAAGTCTGTGGGAACTACATGGATTCCATCAGTGATGATGGTCAATTAGGCACAGGACCCTCCCAAGACAATGTGGAAGGGAATACTAATGTAAATTCACCATTGTATAGTTAGAAGATACTTCATGGAAGTAATTTCTGCTAATATTTGCATATGGATTTCTGTGGTTTCATTGTTTAATAAAACGCATGCAATATGTGAAATCAAAGAATATTGTATTTACGGTGGGGCATAAGTTTGTTTTGTTTTTGGTAGGAGAAATGAAGCAACTATATCAAACCCACAGTGTACTTAATTGATAGCATTTGTGCCTTGTTTCTTAGGAAAAGGTTTCTTACTATGACAAAGCTACTGAAAAGAGAGCTGAATTTGAAAAGGCCATGGCTGCATATATCAAGCGAGAAGTTCGTCATCATTTATCTCCCGTCTTTTAGAAAATTGCCTTGCCTTAATACCCTTTTTTTTTTTTGTTAAATTTTGCAGGAAAGTGGAGAGTTCTCTGATGAATCTGATGACTTTGAGTGATTGGTAAGGATGTTGGATATGTATTGCTGCTTGTAAATTATATTAGTTTATTTAGGATCAGAGATCACCTTTATCTTCTTTCATTAGGCCATTTCCAAGATCGTCTCCAGACGGACTTTAATGCAACGTCATTAATCCATTATATATGGAACGTAAGAACTTGTTATTTCTAAACTTTAAACAAAGTCAAACATTGGATCTAAACAGAATATTGAAATAGTCAAAATAATCCAACTAATTGGTCCTTGTCACCTGCTTCTATTGTGGCGTCTGGCTCAGCCCATTTATTTGCATGGCATCCAACCTGTATATTAGGCAGGGCTAACCACAACAGTCTAGTCCATTTAGCAACAACATGATCTGCTGACTTTTACCGATAGCTATTTTTAAATTACTTTTTAGGTTTAATATAAAGATAAAGATTTTATCATTCATCGTTGGTTCCAATATGCGAGTGCTTTCCTGTTCATAGTATTGTGTCATTAGTAGTTGATCCTATTTAGTTGAATTAAAATGTCATGCTTTATCATATGTTTAAATTGATGGTGTTAGAGGGTCTGATAAATTAAACATGAACGGTTGTTTTTCATGCCGTGCAAGTTCATGACTCAAAATTGCACAAAACCTAAGTTTGACAAAACTTTCTTATCAAAGTCTATATAAAGCTTCTTTATTGATTTGCAGCTCACAATGTAGGAAAATAGATGTCACTTTCTCCTCCATTTTAAAGTTTGACACCTCTATCAAAACACAAACTTCAATTCATACCTCAAAATCCATCCCTAATTGACTTCATCATAACATGCCGATGACTAAATCTTTGAAGTTTGAAGTAAGTCTGTAACTCTTCTTCAGTTCTTATCTTAATTATTTCAAATTTCCCTCCCCTGTTCATGTTTTATATGGTATCAAAGCAAGACTACCTTTCAATTTTCTTAATCTGATTCTTGCTTAAACCAGTCATAGCAAAAGAACAAGTCTTACCTTGGCAATTAGGCGAGAGGCCGTAGTAAGCCCAAGCAAACACTTGTGTGAGTGAATACTGGTAGTAGTAAGGATTAGCCTAAAGATCCTTGATAAGGGAACTAATTTATGAACTCTTTTGTTATCACAAAGAACACCCAAACTTTAAGAGACTTTATCCAAGCAATCGAGTCAATCGAACCTCTAGCAGTAGGTTTTGCTAAACCAAGTGATTACCAAAGTTCCTCTACATCTCTCGCTTGTATCATTAAGCAAAACAATACTTAGTTGCAAATCCTCACCCAGATGGCAGAAACTCTTGACACTATCCAAGCAGAGCTCAAGAAAATCCTTGCATCCAAAATTCCTACTACCTTGCCTGAAGATCTCATAGTGAAACTACAAAATCTATCACTACGGCAAGTTGAAAAACCCAAAGAAAAACTAGGCAAACTTCTAGTTTTTCGAGATCCATACCAAATACTAAAGCAGGAACAGGATAAGCTCAAATGACGACAAGAACCCAAGTAGAGCAAGTTTCACCTCAAACCTCACTATTTGAAGATCAAATTCGAGAATATAGGCGGAACCAAAGGCGCCTGTATAATATGCAAAGAACGGCTCAAAGGTTCGGCAGAAGGTTAACAGGATGAACTGCTCCAGTATACATGTTGGAGCAGCAGCTGGACCCTCAAGCTCAATTACAAGCATCAATGCAGGAAAGGGCACAAATTGCCCCTGTAGAAGTCTTGTATCATTCAAGACGAGATGATGTACACCATCGTGTATATATGCACAGGTCAGAAGAACCAATCCTTATAACAAATTCTAATCAATTAGACCGGCAGTTTATACAGGAGGAAAGCTTCATCCAACTTCAAAGAAGCAGGATGCAATATATTCATCTTGGAATCCTCCAGGTTAGAATTCAGACACTTCATCACCAAGGAGTCATGGCATTAGTTGTCTTTCGAGACAATCGATGGCTAGGAGATCAGTCAATCTTAGCAACAATGGAGATTGATCTCACCAGGGGAAGTCAAATGGTTTACATAATGCCAGATATAATGATGACCATTGGAGACTTCTACAAAAATATTCAGATCACAATTCTTACAAGAGGCTATGACCATTGGAGAAATGGAGAAGCAAATTTATTAATCACAAGGGGAATGGTCGGAAGGCTATCTAACACACCAAATGTCAGCTTTGAATACATTATTAACGGAGTTGTTGACTACTTAATTAGCCATGGAGTCAGGGCTTTACCCGGAAGAAGGTATTCTACGGCTACACTCCAAGGACTTGATTGGGTAATCCGACCTAGCCAAGTATGCCAACCTCTACAACCACAAGAGATAAATAGTCGTAACTTAATTGATGGACGAGTTGCTATAAGTTTTACTAACTATACTGCAACAAGGACAAATCTGCAACCTCGCTTTAATGATCTTGATGAAGAAGATATGGCAAACAGCAAAATTATAGTTCTATTAACTGAAAAGCACCCAAGTATTAATGTCTCTTTAGACTATGAATATAATGCTCATGAAACATCAGCCTGCCAAGAAGAATTTCCATTTGTCCTGGTGCATCTTATTTCGTTTACAGCTACTATGCTTGAACGAAAGTCTTCTGGAGCTGCAGGATTTGACTTATCGACCGACGCAGATTGTGTCATAGAGCCTAGAGGGTAAGCACTAGTTTCTACAGGTCTCTGCCTGGAAATTCCCTAGGGAACATACGGCCGAATAGCGTGATCAAGTGCCACATGTAGACTAGGCCTTGATGTGGGCACAGGAGTAGTTGATTCAGATTACAGAGGCGAGATAAAAATTCTAGTCTTTAATCATTCTGATCAACAAGTTGCTATTTTCCAAGGCATGCATGTTGCCCAAATTATTTTTGAGAAAATCATTCTTCCTGATATCTATAAAGTTCCGGCTTTATCTACCACCAACAGAGTTTTGGTTGCTACTCGGAATACCGTACTGGTTTCCCTGTATAAAAATTTATACAAGTACTGAACCTTTCCTAACAACCTATGTGTTCTTTATAAGTTAAACTTGGATCGCAAACGGAACTTAACATTATTGATCCAAATTCAATTTATCTGTTCTTAGAGGTTAGACTTGGATTGCAAACGAAACTTAACATTATTAATCCAAGTTCGACCCATGTTACAAAGTTGATTAAATATTTATTTCTAAGATTAGCTTCTAGGTTAAACATGGCGAGACACTAGACCTTCTTAGGTATGAGATCATCCACCACTTCCTAGACAAAACCTTTCATAAAATTCAATATTTAATTTCCTTATAGTAACCTTAGGTTTAACCACTAAGAACAATCGAATCACAAGATCGAAAAATAAAATAACACTAAGTCGGAAAATAAATACAAAAACGATTGCCTCTCGTGTTGGTATTTCATGATCTATACAAAGAAAATGAACTAGTTATGATGCGGAAACAAAACAACTAGTTATATCTTTCTTTGTAGATTCAACAACCTCTTGATCTTTTATTGTATTCCTCTCATTCTCTTGGACGTCGTGTGGGCGACGATCTACCAAGATGTCCACCAAAGCCTTCCTTTGCTTCCAAGTTTCGGCCACCACCACAAAGCTCCAAGGGATGCAAGGAAACAATGTTTCCTTTCTATACTTCTTCACCTCCAAGCAACCGACCACCAAGGGCTCCACAAGGATTGATGCCGCCGGCCACAAAGAAGAAGAAAAGGAGAAGAGGAAGGGCCGGTGTTATGGTTCCGCAAGTGTACGGAAATGTCGCAAGTAATATAAAAGATTATCGTATCCACAGGGACTGGAATAAGCACTAGAAATGTTTCAACCCAAGTTAGCTAAACAACTAATCAATTGGGTTCCAAAAGCTAAATGTAACTAATGAAAAGTAAATATAGAAATGAAAGATCGACAAACAAGATTATGGGCTATGATAAAGGGATGTTCTAGAAGGTTTGGTTTCTTTGTAAGACTCCTCAATGTAAATGATCTACTAAATCCTACTTCTCAATTGTCCAACATTTGTAGAAGGTTGCCGGTTCTCTCTTGCAATAGACAACCGACCTAGGACTGAAATTTATACCTAAATATGATCAATTAGATATGAACTTATGTTGTCCTTACACGGGCATGTTCCTGTTACGGAGATCCCTCGGATAATCAACACAAAGATCATTACTTCTCAACCCATAAGATATAAAGATTAATTCCTAAATTTATCCTACCCTCTTGAATTATCCTATTTTCCCCTAAAGCTTATCCCTCAAACGTCCTTACACGTGCTTGCACTTTTCGCGTGCTTCCCTCGAAAAATCGAGTGGGAGATAATCTCTACAAGATTTAGAGGACATTCAAACAATCAATCCAGAATGAGAATTAGGTCCACATCACAACAATTCATTCAAGATTAAATTGATACAAACAAGACAATATCATAGAAACAAGGAAATGGCAAATTCACAAGAGTTTACATCAATTCATCGTACAAATACTCCTTTCATCCTAGAACAAAGAAATCTACTCCATGAATCGAAGAGAGAAATCCGAAAATATAAATATTACAAGCATTTCTTTGATCCCCAATCCAAGAAAAGGAGAGAAAGAAAACTTATATATGATGAAGCTTGGTCTTCGGATCCAATCCACGCTCCCGGAGTAAAATCCGTTGAAAATCTTCCTTTAGATCGCCTAGAAATCCTCCCAAGATTGGAAGGAAATACCCAAATCTTGCTTTCTCCCAAGGGGGAGAAGATCCCCTTTCAAATCAAGAAGGGAGCCTTATATAGAGGAGGGGTTTGGGCGCCACACGGCCGTGTGAGGTTCACACGGCCCTGCCCACTCTCCTCTCTGCCAACCTTACACAGCCGTGTGTGAGACACGGTCGTGGCAAGCATCTACCATGACCCCTTTACTTGGCCGTGTAGATCTACACGGCCTGAGCTGCATTCGCTTCTGGAAACCTAGCACGGTCGTGTGGTGCACACGGCCTACTTCCTTCTCTGCCACTGGGAACTTCACACGACCGTGTGGTGCACACGGCCGAGGCTTCTCTAGTCTCTGAAAAACTCACATGGCCGTGTGGTGTACACGGCCAAGGCTTCTCTAGTCTCTGAAAAACTCACATGGCCGTGTGGTGCACATGGCCTAGTCTTCCTTAGCTTCAAAACTTGGCACAGCCGTGTGGTGCACACGACCTGAGTCTTATTAGCCACTGGAAACTTTACACGGCCGTATAAGGTTACACGACCATGTTCCTCTTCAGCTCTAGGTTGTTCAAATCCTGGCACGACCATGTGAGGTTCACACGGCCATGACCACTTCCCTTCCTGCTGCAGTCATATGGCATGTGATCTCCACACGGCCTGGGCAACCCACCATGGCAGGGTCGTGTGGGGTTCAGGTAAGGTCCCTTCTGTTAGGATGTATATTAAAAGCCTAGCTTTTGGTATAAATAGTTATTAGAAATAAAGAATCACATTGGTCAAATGTCTGCATTTATGATAAATGTAGTTATCCATTTTAGTTTATATTGTAGATAACATGGTGTATGGTGTCACACACAGAAGATCATGTTATCAAGTGCCTTATAAATTATAAATAGTAAGCTCACGACTAAAAATGGAAATGGACAAACCATTAGTACGGTCGTTGTGTAATTATGTATTAGTTTATCTTAACTATTAAATTACACTAGTACACTTTGTGTGTATTGAGCAGGACCACCTGAGGATTGTTCATTTTATACTGAACAAATAAATGAACAAACCTCTATTATTATGGAAGTGTGTGCTCTTAATCCTTCTATAATGACAAGCACATATATTTAATATTTATTTTTTTAATTTATCAAAGGGTGAGATTTAGTTCGATAAATCAATAGGCCCGATAAGTTGGGAAATAATATTACTTATAGTGTGTGTTGTTGATTATAGAAGGAAACTGTGTCCTAGTGATCTAAGTTGATAATGTCCCCAAGAGGAGCTCATAAAGTTTGTCATGTAAACCCTGTAGGTGGACTTTGTCCGACATGATAATAAGGTTGAGTGGTACTACTCTTGGACTAAGATATTAATTTAGTGAGTTGTCAGTAACTCATTTAATTAGTGGACATTTGACATCTTAAACACAGGGAGACTAACACACTCATAATAAGAAGGAGCCCAAAACATAATTTGGGATTGGTGCGGTAGTTCAATAATAGTTCTTTAGTGGAATGAATTATTATTGATGAAATTAAGTTGGGTGTTCGGGGCAAACACGGGAAGCTTAATTTCATCGGGAGACCAAAACCAATTCCTCCTCTCGGTCCCTATCGTAGCCTCTTGTATAAAGAGATTTATACCTACCACATACCCACTTCTTACCCACCTTTATACCCATCTTAATGGGGCCGGCCAAGCAAGCTTGGAACTCAAGCTTGGGCCGGCCAAGTAAATAAGATGGATTGAGTTGGTGTGGCCGACCCTAGCTTGAACTCAAGCTTGGTGTGGCCGGCCACATCATATTAAAAGGGATTTTATATTTTAAATATTTCTTATGTGGATAACATGGTTTTAAAAAAGAATTTAAAATTTAAATCTTTCCTTTTATACCTTTCTACAAAAGATTAAGAAAAGATTTGAAATCTTTCTTTATTTGTAGATTAAAAGGTAGAATTTAATTTTGAGAAAATATTTTTTTAACCATGTTCATGATTTAAAAGAGAGTTTAAAAATTAAATATTCTCTTGTATAAGTTTCTACAAAAGATTAAGAAAAGATTTGATATCTTTCCTTATTTGTAGATTGAAAGGAGATTTTAATTTTTAGAGATAACTTTCCTTTTAGGAAATCATCCATATGTTTAAAAGAAAGATTTTAATTTATAAAAAATTTTTACAAACCACCATGAAGGGAAAAATTATTGGAGAAATTTTTATAAATTTTCAGAAACGAATTAGGAAGTTTTAATTCTTGTATTAATTAAAACTCTCCTTGTTTTAGGGATTAAAGTGGGTAGCCATTGAAATTAAGAAAAGGAAATTGATTTTAAATCAATTAAAATTTCTTTTTCATGACAAAGGAATTAAGGAAGTTTTTATTAAAATTTCCTTATTTGCCAAGACCAAGGATTATAAAAGTGGGGGTAGAGGTTCCTTCAAGGGTAATGACTCTATTCTTTTTCCCTTCTCTTCTTCCTTGGTGTGTGGCTGACCATGTTCCCTCTCCTTCTCTTCTTCTCTTGTGGCTGGACCATCCTTCCCTTGGAGCACTTGTTGGTGGTCGGTTCTAGCTAGGAGAAGGGGAGAAAGGAGGCTTTGATCTTGCATCCCTTGGAGCTTGGTGGTGGTGGTCGGACCTCTACTTTTCTTGGAGAATTGATGGTGGCCGAATCTAGCTTGGAGAAGAAGGAGCTTGGTGGTTCTCGTCTCGGAAGATCGTTGCCCACACAACGTTCAAGATTAGAAGAGGAATACGATAGAAGATCAAGAGGTCGTTGTCTACAAAGAAAGGTATAACTAGTAATTGTTTTCTGCATCATACTAGTTTTATTTCTTTGTTAAAAAATAAATACCAAATACAAGAGGCATGCGATTCTTGTTTTTCGAATTAGTTTTCGATGTTGTGTTCTTTTTCTTTTTCCTTGTGATTCGATTGTTCTTTATGGTTACCCTAGGGTTGCTATGGGTAAATTAAATATCCAATTTCCCTAAAAGGCTTTGTCTAGTCGGTGGTGGTTGCTCCCATATCCAAGAATGCCAAGTGCCTCACTATGCAGTACTGGAAGCCGATTTTGGAAATAGATATTTAATAGACTTTGTGACCTAGGTGATTTGGGTCGAACGTGTTAAGTTCCGCAAGAGATCCAAATCTAAACCTAAAAGAACATATAAGTTAAACTTGGAATCAAACGTGTTAAGTTCCGCAGGTGATACAAGTTGTTCAGATCCTGTATAAAATTTTTGTACAGTGGAACCATTAGGTTTTCCGAGTAGCAACCAACATCTTCCTCTCTTGCTTTGCTTGCAGATTCAGGCTCGAACACGCATTCTTTACCAAATTCGACTCCTGTGTACAGAAAATGCACAAAAGCAGATCTCCGAACAAAAAGAGTAAATATGCTAAAAGGAAAGCTGGAAGTACGAAAATGCATAGATCAAGCATGCTCAAAGTATGTGAATGTGCGTCAAAACATGTATAAAAGGGTATATAATCTACGCACATCACACCCCCAGACTTAAACTTTTGCTTGTCCTCAAGCAAAATGTTGCAATCTAAATTCATATGTTCTACAACGCACTCATATCCCTAATGCATTTTCTAAATTCTATCAAAAAGTTTCATCAGCAAGCATGATCATGGAAACAAATTAAGTATGGCTTAAGCATAAGTATCTTGTGCACAGTGTAAAAAATAACTCAAAAACTCTTCAAGTTTCAATCTATGTTCTAGTCAAGTCGTCATCAAATTTGAATTCTTAATGTTTCCGGTGATAGACAAGTAACCAGTGATAGACACTTACTTGCCACACACTTGGTTCATATTTCTCAATCAACCCATGGTCTCAAAGGCGTGCTCAATATCAAGAGAAACTA
This sequence comes from Zingiber officinale, assembly GCF_018446385.1. Lineage (NCBI taxonomy): Eukaryota > Viridiplantae > Streptophyta > Magnoliopsida > Zingiberales > Zingiberaceae > Zingiber > Zingiber officinale. Next base: position 49,961,965 of record NC_055997.1, read on the forward strand.
AGCAGTCATTTCCCCAGTAACCTAACTCGGTCTCAAAGGGGTGACTCATTAGATTCCACTCACGACAACTGTTTTTTATATCCCTTATTCATTTTTTTTCATAAGCATTTGCATTGTGCAAACCTTATTTACAAATGCACTTTTAACACACTTGTTGGGATATTTAGATTTTTCCAAATGAGCTTTAATGATTTGAGCATCATCCAGTAACCAAAATGAAGTTTGAGAAATCACCATGGAAACCAAGTACTAAACAAACAAGATGAATCATGACTATTTCAATGATATCAACTATTCAAGCATCAAGTAAAGGTGTAGTGAAGATAAGATCATTAAGGCCAAGCTAAAACTAAAACTCATCTCCATATGATACTTAGCTTGTTTTGTGCTACTTAAGATAGAGAAAAGAAATTCATTAAGCATACTACTAGCATCATTTGAACATCATGAACTAGATAATGAACGTGCTAACATTTTCACTTGAAGACAAGAAAGCATAAAAGTGAAGTTTGATGTTCTCAAAATGTATGCCACAATTATTTCAAAAGACAATTAAATGACTGTCAAAAACAAGCAATCAAAGCAAAAACAGATGCAAAACAAAACTAAACATGCAAAAAAACATGCAAAAAGAAAAATCAGGTTATTGACACACCCCCGGGACTTAAACTTTTCATCGTCCCGATGAAATCAATATGGTGGAGGAGGTGGAAGATCAGGAAATTCAGGAAGATGCGGAAATTCCTTAACAAACCATTTCACTCTATCTCTAAAAAATTTATGGTATTTAAACAATTTATCAATATCATGTTCTAGAAATTTCATAAAACCCCTAAAATCCTCCATATGAGCTCTATAAGAATTCATAATTCTAGAAATCTTTTCACACAATTCTCTCTCACTTCGAAAATATTCTTGCAATTTTTTAAATTGTTCCGCTTCCATATGCTCTTTACTTGTAAGAATTTTGTTAGTCGAATCCAAATCATTATGAATATTATCCAAGACAGAATGAAGTTCTTGGAAATTAAAACTATGGGCATCACGACTAACTGAAGGAACAGACTTTGAAACAAAAGATGCTAAAGTTCTAGGCTGTTGACATGCCAATTTTAAATGCTAATTTTCTTTAATATGAATGATAGTAAGATCATAATTAGACAATTTTAAAAGGAACCCATTCTTAATAAGAAGACTAAATTCATGTTCTTCCCGTCTTATCATTTTAATTGCTAAACATGAATTCAAGTTTAGACTACAAGAATTATTAATCATTTCTAGTTCACTTAAATCACAACCTAATACTAAAGCCAATTGAGTAAGCAACCCCCCTAAAATAATAGGTGTGGTGGAATCCGATTTACCCAATTTAACCAAATGTTTAAGAAAGAAATACCCAAAATTAATTTGTACATTTTCAACCATTGCCCATAAACAATACAAGTCCACAAGTCTCACCAATCCCTCTTTATCTTCTCTTCCAAACATAGTGTTTTTCATGACCAAATGAGCATATCTGAAAATGGGGTTTATGATGTGAACAACCCTAGAATTATGAGGGTTAAAATGTGATTGTTCAGAAATTTGTTGCCAAAAACATGCATTTTCAAACTTAGGTAAAATTATACAAACATCATTCTTTGACAACTCAAAACAAGTATTAAAATCACTCATCATCCATTCATAATCTTTATTAAGTAATCGAAATTTTAATTTTCCCCCACCTTGAACATTGTCGACCATTATAGAGCTTAAAAATTCAAAAACTATTCTAGGGTAAGTAGGATGTTTCATATTCATCAAATCACTCCAACCTATTCTCTCAAATAACCAATTTAAATTGTCCTTAAACCCTAATGTTTCCATTGTGGTATCATCCATAAACTTGGTGCTCATAAGGGAACGTTTACATAAGGAAGAATACCTAATTTGTTGTTTCTCACTAGAGAAAATAATGCCAAAGTTGTTAGAGATACCTTTAAAACAAGAGTTTCTCTCTTTAGTTGCAACCATCTTCTCTTTTCCTTTTCTTGTAGATGAACTCTCCTTGATCACATTTGCCATAGAAGAAGATATTCTAACCTTCAAAAGAAGAATGAGATGAGAAAATTAGAAAAGGTAGTTTGAAGCCCTAGAAACAAAGAGGTAACAAGGGAGAAGGAAAAAGAATGGGGCGTGCGGCGGTACACGGCCGTGTGCCGCACACACCCCGTGCCCTAACCCCTCTTAAGGGTATGGACTGGGTCGTGTATCAGTGCACGACCTATCCATCTTTTCCTTTGCACGGCCATGTCTAAGACACGACCGTGCCCATCTCTTTCTCAGGATATTTTACACCGCCATGCCAATTGGCACGGCTGCGACCTTCTTTTCTTTGGTTGTCTCTACACGGCCGTGTTTGGGATACAGTCTCACAAATTTCCCTCTCTAAAATCAGCACACGACCATGTCATGGGACACGACCAGTGCAGGCTTCTGTGCTGGTTTCCTCACACGGCCGTGTGTGAGACACGACCATGAAGGTTTCCTTTTCTGGATTCTTCACACGACCATGTCTGGGACATGGCCATGCAAACTTTCTTCTCTGGGAACTCCACATGCCCGTGTCGGGTAGACACGGCCTTAGCTTCCTCCTTCTCTATATCATTTGCCTGGCCGTGTACAGCACATGGCCATGCTCTGTTTTGCTCCAAATAATGATTTTTTCTCCTTTCCTGCTTCTCCAATATTTCTATGCCCATGAGGAAATCATGGCCAGCTCATGGAAGTGAAGTTTAAACCTGAAAAAAAAAACAAAAACAAAGTAAAAACACTACTAAAATGAAATGGAACTAATCTCCAAAAATCAATCCGGAGGACGAGGTTCAGAAAAATACAACCTTTATTTGTCTTCTAATTTCATACCATGCATATATTCCTTCAACCGTTGGCCGTTCACTTTAATCATTCCAAGTTCCTTATTCCAAATATCTACGGCTCCAAAAGGATAAACCTTTTTAACCTCGAATGGACCTGTCTACCTTGATTTAAGCTTCCTCGGAAAAAACTTTAATCTTGAGTTAAACAATAAAACTAGATCTCCTTCTTTAAAAATTTTGCGAAGAATGTGTTGGTCATGTCATTTCTTTGTCCTTTCCTTGTAAGATTTAGCATGTTCATATGCATCCAATCTTAATTCATCAAGCTCATTTAATTGAAGCTTCCTTTTTTCTCCTGCTTCCTTGAGATTCATGTTTAAATTCGTAATCGCCCAATAAGCTTTATGCTCTAATTCTACTAGAAGATGACAAGACTTTCCATAAACCAGCCGAAATGGAGTCATTCTAATAGGAGTCTTGTATGTTGTACGATATGGCCATAGGGCATCATCTAATTTTAATGACCAATCCTTTCGTGAAGTAGACACTATTTTTTCTTGTATGACTTTAATCTCACGGTTAGAAATCTCAGCTTGCCCATTGGTTTGTGGATGATATGGCGTTGCCACTTTATGACTCACTCCATATTTTCTAAGTAAATTTTCAAACTGTCTTTCTATAAAATGCGATCCACCATCACTAATGATTGCTTTAGGCATGCCAAATCTTGGAAAAATTATACTTCTAAATAATTTGATAACTGTTATTACATCACTTGTAGGAGAGGCTATAGCTTCTATCCATTTGGAAACATAATCCACTGCTACAAGAATAAACCTGTTCCCATATGAAAGAGGAAATGGGCCCATGAAATTTATTCTCTATACATCAAATAATTCTACTTGAAGTATGTAATTCAGTGGTGTTTCATTCCTCTTAGTAATATTTCCAGTTCTCTGACATTGATCACATGACTGTACAAATTTCTTGGTATCCTTAAATAGAGTTGGCCAATAAAAACCCACTTGAAGAATTTTTGCTATTGTCTTAAAACTTCCCAAATGTCCTCCATAAGATGAAGAATGACAATGAAATAGGATATCTCTGACCTCTTCCTCTGGTACACATCTTCGATAAATCACATCATTACATTTCTTATAAAGGAGAGGTTCATCCCATATATAATCCTTGACGTCTGAAAAAAAAATTTTCTTTTGTTGATTAGAGAAATTTGGTTGTAAAACTCCACTTGCCAGGAAATTGACAAAATCTGCATACAAAGGTATTTTAACACTTGACAAAGCTAGAAGATGCTCATCGAAAAAAATATCATCAATAGACAAGTCAAAATCTACATCCCTCCTTTTATCTTGCCCTATTCTGGATAGATGATCGGTCACTACATTTTCTGCTCCCTTCTTATCTCTAATCTCAAGGTTAAACTCTTGAAGCAATAAAATCCATCTGATAAGCCGAGGTTTAGCATCTTTCTTACCTAGTAAATATCGGATGACTGCATGATCAGTAAAAACTATCACCCTTGAACCTACTAGATATGATCTAAACTTGTCAATTGCAAAAACTACTGCCAGAAGTTCTTTTTCTATAGTGGAATAATTCACTTGAGCTGCATCAAGTGTTTTGCTCGCGTAATGGATTGCATGTAGAATCTTATTCTTTCTTTGTCCTAAAACTGTAACGCCCCGCCCTTCCCACCACTCGTGAAGGGGCGAAGGACGGGGGTTACTTGAAAACATACATACATGGCAGCTGAAACAAATATAGATATCATTAAATGTTCTCCCTTTTTACTTCTACAACTAAAGCATACAATCGTGTTGTCATATAAACTTGCTCATTATCATAGGATCATATATCCAACATATCATGTCAACCTTCATAACTTGATCTAACATCTACTACCTGTTACGTGATGCATAACATTTTACTTGAATAAAGCATACTATCAGAGATCATGAAACATAAGTTCATAGTGAGTAAACATCAGTAAATATCATTTATCACACGTAAAGTTTTAGATTATAGAAACATTAAGCAGATTTATTCCACCATGCCACTGCCACACACATTCTTGCCCTTCCTGTTGCTCCCTTTTAGTTCAACCATTCTTTGCCTTTCTCTGCAGTACAAGAAAACATAAAACTATAAGCCCATAGGCTTAGTAAGTTCCTTTCCTACTCACAAAACCATAAATCATACATATACATAAAACATATCATAGCTTGTAAGAACATAAACATAACATATCCTTGCATGTGAGAACATAAATATAAGACATATCATAGCATGTGAGAATATATCGTAGCATAGGAGAACATAAACATAAACATATCATAGCATGTGAGAACATAAATATAAGACATATCATAGCATGTGAGAATATATCATAGCATGGGATGACATAAAACATATCATGGCATATGAGAGCATAAACTTAAAGTAATCACATGCATAACTTATCTATATATTTTTTTCCAAAAGGAGCATCTTACTAAAACATGAAGGAAATCATTTAGAATGAATAAGTATATGCAAGATGTCATTTGAAAACGTGCATCATGAATGAGTATATGCAAGATGTCCTTTGAAAACATATATATCATATAAATACTTGAACATAATCACAATATGAGGGCCCGGCTTGTACCACATACATATATAAATACGCGCATCCTAAGTAGATCCAAGGTAGCTAATCTTGAACCTACTAGGAACTAGGCTCGTTTCATAGACCATCGACCTAGGGGCACTTAGGAGCCCATCCTTTTTTACTAGGCTCGTTTCATAGACCATCGACCTAGGGGCACTTATGGAGCCCACCCTTAGTACAAGCCATACAAAAGTAAAATAGCGTACATGTTTCTTGTCATATCATATCCTTTGTCATACATACATGAAGAGTGCTCTTAGTCCCAACTTAAGAGAAGCATCTCTTAGGCTATCATGAAGAGTGATCTTAATCCCAACTTAAGGAAAGCATCTCTTAGGCTTTTCCTCATACATGAGCCTTGCATATCACAACATGAGGCAATGAGTGCCCAATACATATATCATCACATAAGAATCATATCATGGTAGCATAAGATGCACATAACATGTAGCATATCGTAGGAATCATAACATGATGACATAAATTGCATGTAGCATGTCATAGGAATCATACATGATGGCATAAAGTGCATATAGCATGTCATAGGAATCATGCATGATGGCATAAAGTGCACATAACATAATAACATATCATAGGGAACATAACAAGCATAGTTAGGTTTTAAAAACTTTTCCCTAACCCTTTCATTCAACCTTGGCCGAACCTTAAGGGTAAGGTCCTCAACTTCTAATACCACAAAGAGCATAAATCTTAAACTCACAACATAGGATGGTATACATATCATGAGAACAAATAAACAAGTATAGTTGAGGTTTTAAATTGTCTCTAACCCCTTTATCATTCCTTGGCCGAAACCTTAAGAGGATGGCATGAAATTTCGAAGCAATTAGAAGCATGAAAAATTTATACTATCATCATATCATGGTCTACATATCATGAGGACAAATAACAAGCATAGTTAAGGTCTTAAATTGTCCCTAATCCCCTTATCTTTCCTTGGCCGAAACCCTAAAAGTATAGCATGAAATTCCTAAGCAACATGAGGCATACAACTTTAACTAACAACACATAAGAGATCACATATCGTGGAGGAGCATAAACAATCATGTTTTCCTTTCAAAACCTTGCCCTAGACCTTGTACCTAGACTTGGCCGAAACTTCAAGGTAGTGTTCCAAAACCTTTAATACCACATGAAGCATAAATCTTTAACTAACAACATATAAGAGATCATATATTATGAAGGAGCATAAATAAACAAGTTTTCATTTCAAAACTTTATCCTAGACCTTGTACCTAGACTTGGCCGAAACTTCAAGGTAGGGTTCCATAACTTTTAATACCACATGAAGATCTTTAACTAACAACATATAAGAGATCATATATCATGAAGGAGTATAAACAAACAAGTTTTCATTTCAAAACCTTGCCCTAGACCTTATATCTAAACTTGGCCGAAACTTCAAGGTAAATCTCTAGATTTTCAAACAACTTTTAAAACCTAAAACATACAAGAGCAACTTGTACTACAGGTGAGGGAATTCTTGCATCCTTTCGCTAAAGAAAATACCCTTGTTTGGTGAAGCTTTTCCTAGGGAGAAACTCCTTTAGCTTAGTTTCAGCAATGGTGAGGAGAGGGAGTAGATTCTCGGTGGGGGAAGGAAGAATGAGGAGAAAGGAGGGAAAGGATGGTTTTCCTTTCCCTTTCTTCTATTTATTCTCCGTGAAAGGGGGAAGGAAAATCACCTTGGTATTCTTCCTTTCATTTATTCCAATGAAGGGAGAAGAAAAATGGATTTTTCATACTAAATGAAGAGGAGAAGAAAAGATAAACTTTTCTTCTAAGTGAAGGAGAATGTCCCTTCACCATTCCTACTCTTAACTAGCATTTCCCTTTTCTTCCTACCAATATATTCTCTTGGTCCATTGGTTATCCTATACATGCATCTAACAAGGGGTCCAAGGTTCAAGCCTTGGTCATGCCTCTTTTTTTGTTCTATTTACTATTATTATTTATTATTTTTTTTTTTTGAAGAAGGATCAACATATAGCCCATTTAATCATGCAATATTTATATAAAATGGCTAGGGATCCTATGGGTGTTATAAAAAACTGCTCCTACTGCAAAATCACTAGCATCACACATTATCTCAAATGGAAGATTCCAATCCGGGGCTTGGATTACTGGAGTTGAAATAAGGGCACTTTTGATTTTATTAAAAGCCTCCATGCAATCATTATCAAAACAAAATTCAACATCTTTAATTAACAAATTTGTTAGGAGCTTGGAAATTTTTGAAAAGTCTTTGATAAAACGCCTATAGAATCCGGCATGCCCCAAGAAACTCCTTACTCTTTTTACATTAATAGGCGGGGGTAACTTCTCTATTACTTCTACTTTTGCTTGATCCACTTCAATCCCTCGTTCTGATATTTTATGTCCCAAAATAATTCCTTCTCTAACCATGAAATGATATTTTTCCCAGTTTAATTCTAAATTTGTCTCCTCACATCTTCGAAGAACTATAAAAAGACTTGACAAACAAGTGTCAAAGTCATTCCCATAAACTAAGAAGTCATCCATGAAAACTTCCATGATTTTTTCTATTAAATCTGAAAAAATTGCCATCATACATCTTTAGAAAGTGGCTGGGGAATTACAAAGCTCAAATGGCATACGGTGATAAGCAAAGGTGCCATAGGGGCACGTGAAAGTAGTCTTCTGTTGATCTTGGGGATGAATTGGAATTTGAAAAAATCCTGAATATCCATCCAGATAGCAAAAATATGAGTGCTTAGTCAATCTCTCAAGCATTTCATCAATAAAAGGTAAGGGGAAATGATATTTCTTAGTTTCTTTATTCAACTTTCGATAATCAATACACATTCGTCACACTGTTACTGTTCGTGTTGGAATCAATTTATCATCCTCATTTTTAATAACAGTCATTCTCCCTTTCTTTGGAACTACGTGAACTGGACTTACCCATTCACTATCTGAAATTGGATAAATGATCCCGGCATCAAGAAGTTTGAGCACCTCTTTCTTCATTACCTCTTTCAGGTTCGGGTTTAACCTTCTCTGATGTTCGATTGAACTTTTATATCCTTCTTCAAGTAAAATTTTATGCATGCAAAGAGAAGGACTAATCCCTTTGATATCATCGATTGTATATCCAATCGTCTTTCTGTGCAACTTTAACTCTTCAATCAATCTCTTTGTTTCAAACTCAGTTAAATTGACATTGATTATAACTGGAAAGGTGGAATTTGGTCCAAGAAATTCATACTTTAGGTTTGATAGTAATGGCTTAAGTTCAAGTTGAGGCGGCACTATCTCTGGCACAGTTGGCTCTTGCTCTATCAGCTTAATTTCTTCCTCTTGAGTCCCTTTCTCTAAATCTTCTTCATCTTTTAGAGAAATGTCATCCTCCTTATAATCACTTAAGCCTTTCTTCTCTTTTGTTAAAAATATCTCATCATCAAATATTTTTTATAGAGACCCAGAACACCAAGGCAATAATTTTTGAAGATCATTTTTGTTTAGAGTAATTTCTTTCTCATCATTCTCCTTCTCTTCAACCATATTAATAGTCATGTTATTCTGTTCCGGCCAATCATTAAAATTTAATGCAATCCTGCAAATTATCTCATAGGCTTCCTCTATGCTTTTCTTCAAAAAAGAATCTCCATAAGCTATATCTAATTGACTTTTATTTGAAAAAGAAAGCCCAACATAGAATAAGTGCATGATTAACCATCTCTCAATACCGTGATGTGGACATAACTGTAAGAGAGAAGAATATCTTTCCCAAGCCTAATGTAACTCCTCTCCAACAAGTTACTTAAAATTCAAGATTTGGCTTCTCAAATAAGTAGTCTTCTGTGGGGGAAAATATTTGTCCAATAACTTCTACTCTAACTCATCCTAAGTTTCGATACTTTGAGATTTCAGATAATTATATCATCTCTTTGCAGCACCTTTTAGACTAAAAGAAAAAAACCAGTAGCTGTATAACATCAGATGGGACCTCCTCATACTTCAAAGTATAGCAATATATATAAAATTCCATTAGATGCGAATAAGGGTTCTCAATCTTTAGACCCCCAAACTGAGCTTGTTGAATCATTGAGATAAAGGATGGTTTAAGCCTAAAACTTCTTGCTTGAATTTCAAGGTAGACAATTGACCCTAATCCTTTTGCAGATCTTGGAGCTCCATAATCTCTTAATGACTTGAATACCATGCTTAATGTGCAAAAGAAAAAAAAAATAGGAGATACAAAATTACAGTTACCACGGTCAGGAAGAATTGTTAATAAATGGCGAAGTATATAAGAAAGAATTATGAAAACAGATTTCTAACAATTAGGTTTAATTATACAAATGAAAAGAAAAGAAATGTTATATTTAGTCTAACTCAATTGAAAATCTCTAATGTTATAGCGCAGTCCCCGGCAACGGCGTCAAAAACTTGTTATGGTTCCGCAAGTGTACGGAAATGTCGCAAGTAATATAAAAGATTATCGTATCCACATGGACTGGAATAAACACTAGAAATGTTTCAACACGAGTTAACTAAACAACTAATCAATTGGGTTCCAAAAGCTAAATGTAACTAATGAAAAGTAAACATAGAAATGAAAGATCAACAAACAAGATTATGGGCTATGATAAAGGGATGTTCTAGAAGGTTTGGTTTCTTTGTAAGACTCCTCAATGTAAATGATCTACTAAATCATACTTCTCAATTGTCCAACATTTGTAGAAGGTTGCCGGTTCTCTCTTGCAATAGACAACCGACCTAGGACTAAAATTTATACCTAAATGTGATCAATTAGATATGAACTTATGTTGTCCTTACACGGGCATGTTCCTGTCACGGAGATCCCTCGGATAATCAACACAAAGATCATTACTTCTCAACCCATAAGATATAAAGATTAATCCCTAAATCTATCCTACCCTCTTGAATTATCCTATTTTCCCCTAAAGCTTATCCCTTAAACGTCCTTACACGGGTTTGCACCTTTCGCGTTCTTCCCTTGAAAAATCGAGTGGGAGATAATCTCTACAAGATTTATAGGACATTCAAACAATCAATCTAGAATGAGAATTAGGTCCACATCACAACAATTCATTCATGATTAAATTGATACAAACAAGACAATATCATAGAAACAAGGAAATGGAAAATCCACAAGAGTTTACATCAATTCATCGTACAAATACTCCTTCCATCTTATAACAAAGAGATCTACTCCATGAATCGAAGAGAGAAATCCGAAAACATAAAGATTACAAGTATTTCTTTGATCCCCAATCCAAGAAAAGGAGAGAAATAAAACTTATCTATGATGAAGCTTGGTCTTCGGATCCAATCCACGCTCCCGGAGTCGAATCCGTTGAAAATCTTCCTTTAGATCGCCCAAAAATCCTCCCAAGATTGGAATGAAACACCCAAATCTTGCTTTCTCCCAAGGGGGAGAAGATCTCCTTTCAAATCAAGAAGGGAGCCTTATATAGAGGAGGGGTTTGGGCGCCACACGGCCCCGTGGCACGGCCGTGTGAGGTTCACACGGCCCTGCCCACTCTCCTCTCTGCCAACCTTACACGGCCGTGTGTGAGACACGGCCGTGGCAAGCATCTACCATGACTCCTTTACATGGCCGTGTAGATCTACATAGCCTGAGCTGCATTCGCTTCTGGAAACCTGGCACGGTCGTGTGGTGCACACGGTCTGCTTCCTTCTCTGCCACTGGGAACTTCACACGACCGTGTGATGCACACGGCCGAGGCTTCTCTGGTATCTGAAAAACTCACATGGCCATGTGATGCACACGGCCTAGGCTTCCTTGGCTTCAAAACATGGCACGACCGTGTGGTGCACACGGCCTGAGTCTTGTTGGCCACTGGAAACTTTACACGACCTTGTAAGGTTACATGGTCATGTTCCTCTTCAGCTCTGGGTTCTTCAAATCCTGGTACGGTCGTGTGAGGTTCACACGGCTATGACCACTTCCCTTCCTGCTGCAGTTATATGGCCTGTGATCTCCACACGGCCTGGGTAACCCCCCATGGCAGGGTCGTGTGGGGGTTCAGGTAAGGTCCCTTCCTCTCTTGCTTTGCTTGCAGATTTAACCTTGAACACGCATTCTTTTCCAAATTTGACTTTTGTGTACAGAAAATGCACAAAAGCAGATCTCCGAACAAAAAGAGTAAATATGTTAAAAGGAAAGCTAGAAGTACGAAAATGCATAGATCAAGCATGCTCAAAGTATGTGAATGTACGTCAAAACATGCATAAAAAAGTATATAATCTACGCACATCAGCCGACCACCAAGGATGGAAGAGAGGAACAAGAGATATGTTGTGTGTCTCATGAAGGCACCCTCTATCTCTCTTTTATAATTCTTGGTGAATCCAAAAAATGAAAGTTTTATAACAAAAAGTAAAACTTCCTTTTATTCCTTTACATGGTCGGCCACAACATGTTTAAACAAACAAGGAAAGATTTTAAACAAAAATTAAAATCTTTTCTTTTAATATCTCTTTTGTGGATAGCTTTAAAAGACATGTTTTATAAAATTAAAATTTCTCTCTTTTAAATCCTTTTATGGATATCTATAAAAGAAAAGATTTTAAAATAAAACTCCTATTAAATCATGGTTACAAAAGAGGAAAATTTTATTAAAAGTTAAAATCTTTCTTTTAAACATTATAGACAACTACAAATAAGAAAAGATATCAAATCTTTCTTTAATCCTTTGTAGAAAGCTATAAAAGGAAAGATTTTAAAAATTTAAAACTCTCTTTTAAAACTATGTGGATGACATCATAAAAAGAAAGTTTTTAAAAAAATAAAAACTCCCTTTTATTTCCTTTTATGACCGATCTAAAAAAGGAAAGTTTTATAATTAAAATCTTTCTTTTAAATCCTTTTGTGGATAGCTATAAAGAAAAGATTTTAAACAAAATAAAACTTCCTTTTCCTTCTTTTAATGGTTGTCCCCTTGCTTGGACACTAAGCAAGGCTTGGCCGACCCTAGCTTGGGCTCCAAGTAATGCTTGTGGCTGGCACATCTTGGACACCAAGATGAGCTTTGGCCAACCCCTTTTACTTGGCTAAGAAGCTGGGCTTTGGGTGAATATAAAGCTTTATATAAGAGACTACAATAGGAACCGAGACGAGGAATTTGTTTTGGTCTCCCGATGAACTTGAGCTTCCTGTGTTCGCCCTGAATACCCAACTCAAGTTCATCAATAATAACTCATACCACTAAAGAGTTATCATTGAACTACCACACTAATCCCATATTGCATTATGGGTTCCTTCTTATCATGAGTGCATTAATCTCCCTGTGTTTAAGATATCGAATGTCCACTAATTAAATGAGTTACTGACAACTCTCTTAATTAATATCTAGCTCCAAGAGTAGTACCATTCAACCTCATTGTCATGTCGGACTAAGTCCACCTGCAGGGTTTACATGACAATCTTTATGAGCTCCTCTTGGGGACATCATCAACCTAGATTACTAGAACACAGTTTCCTTCTATAATCAACAACATACCATATAAATAATATTATTTCTTAACTTATCGGGCCTATTGATTTAACGAAATAAATCTCACCCTTTGATAAATCAAAGAAATAAATACTAAGTATATGTGCTTGTTATTATATCAGTATTAAGAGTTTGCACTTCCATAATAACAAAGGGTTGTTCTTTTATGCAGTCAGTATAAAAAGAAACTTTCTCAAATGGTCCTATTCAATACACTCATAGTGTACTAGTGTAATTTTATAGTCAAGATAAACTAATACTAAATTATACTACGATCATTCCAATAGTTAGTCACTTTCCATTTTGGTCGTGAGCTACTATTTATAATTTATAAGGAACTGATAATATGATCTTCTGTGTGATACCATATACCATGTTATCTACAATATAAATTAAATGAACAACTGTATTTAACATAAATGTAGATATTTGATCAATGTGATTCTTATTTTAAAATAAATATTTACAAAAAGCTAGGCTTTTAGTATATATCCTAACACAGAGGTGATCAAGGTTTTAGATCCACAGACCAAGCCTCTTCGTCTCGGGAACAACCACATACAACAAAGTATAAACCAAATTGGGATGTCTTACTACCAAAAGAGAAGCATGTCATCACCGTGCTTCTAGAAGATGATCAACCACCACTAGTAGAGTACCCACTTGAAGACCTTGTAGGGACTACAAGCCCATGGGCCTCTGTACCCCAGTCCAAGGACCCTTTAGTGGAAATACTAGAGGAGGATGATCCCTTCTCGTACATCCAATACCTTGTTAATCTGTCAACACAACCACATGTTGGTTGCTACTCGGAAAACCTAATGGTTCCACTGTACAAAAATTTTATACAAGGTATGAACCTTTCCTAGCTACCATGTGTTCTTTTAAATTAAACTTATATCGCCTGCAGAACTTAATACGTTTGATTCCAAGTTTAACTTATATGTTATTTTAGGTTTAGATTTGGATCTCCTGCGGAACTTAACACGTTCGACCCAAATCACCTAGGTCACAAAGTTGATTAAATAACTATTTCCAAAATTGGCTTTCAGTACTGCATTGCGAGTCACTTGGCCTTCTTGGATATGGGAGCAACCACCACCGACTAGACAAAGCCTTTTAAGGAAATTGGATATTTAACCTTCCCATAGTAACCCTAGGTTAACCACAAAGAGCAATCGAAACACAAGTTCGAAAAGAAAATAAAAGAACACGATTCGAAGCATAAATCGAAATCTAGAATATCTGACCTCTTGTGTTTGGAATTTTTACAAAGAAATAAAACTAGTATGATGCGGAAAATAAAATACTAGTTATACCTTTCTCTGTAAACTTCAATGACCTCTTGATCTTCTAACGTATTCCTCTTCTAACCTCGGATGTTGTGTGGGCAACGATCTTCCGAGATGAGAACCACCTAACACCTTCTTCTTCCTCGCAAGTTTCGGCCACAAAAAGTCTCCTTGATGAAGAGGTTCGGCCACTACCAATGCTCTAAGGGATACTAATGCAAAGCCTCATTTCTCTCCTTTTCTCCAAGCTAGATCCGGCCACCACAAGGTCTCCAAGAGATGATGAAGTTTTGGCCACAAGAAGGAGAAGAGAGGAAGAGGAGGGCCGGCCACACCAAGGAAGAAAAAAGGGAGGAAAATAGAATAGAGGTTGTGTCTCATGAAGGCACCCTACCCCCTCTTTTATAATCCTTGGTGTTGCAAATAAGGAAATTTAATTACAATTAAATATCCCTATTTTCCTTGACATGAGCTAATAAGGAAGAATTAATTAAATCTCCCTATTAATCCTGGCGCCATATGTGGGAACGCACTTGCATCCGAGTGGAAGAGATGGAGGAAGCTGGACGACCGCACACTGTGTCGCTCTCTCAGGAGGAACTCGACGCTTTAATCGAGGCAAGAGCAACTAAACTCGTGGAGCAGCAGAAACAGAACGTCCAAGCCGAGCGGGTGCCGCAGCAGGCAACGTCAACATCAGCCAGCCGGGCGGTTCTAGAAGACCGACCGGAGCATATCTCAACAGGGGGCTTTCATCGAGCCCTATTCCGTGCACCTCCGGAAGTTGCGCCAGCTAACCCTGATCAAGGATCTTCATATGACGAGGCGACCAGGCGAGACTACAGAAAAGGCAAGGTGCCCCGAACGGACGCCTCACCCGAGCGGATCAACCGGCAGTTTTCAGAGGCCATCCTGCGAGACCCTCTGCCGAAGCATTATGTGCCCCGGCGATCGGGGAATACAACGGAACCACCGACCCGGACGACCATCTGGGTAAGTTCGACAACACAGCTACATTACATTAATACACAGATGGAGTAAAGTGCCGGGTGTTCCTCACTACCCTTTCAGGATCGGCGCAACGATGGTTCCGGAGGCTGCCGGACGGATCCATCACAAGCTTCAAAGAGTTCCACACCGCCTTTCTCCATCATTTTGCAAGCAACCGTCGCTACCAAAAGACTAGTGTTAGTCTGTTCTCCATCAAGCAAGAGCCCAGGGAGTCGCTCCGAGCTTACATCCAGCGATTCAACCAGGTGGCCATGGATATTCCAACGGCCACGTCGGAAACAATGATGAATGCGTTCACACAAGGCCTCGTGGATGGTGACTTCTTCCGCTCATTTATTCAGAAACCACCCCGAGACTATGATCATATGCTGCACCGGGCCAATGAGTACATCAATGTGGAGGAAGCCCAGGCGGCCAGAAGAAAAGAAGCTCCAACTGAGCGGCTAGCCCCTGCCGAGCGGAAGCCGCTCACTAGTCATCAGCCGCCCAGAGGACCGCGAGCTGAAGCAGCCCACCCTCATAAACAGGCAAGGTCCCATGCCATCCAAGAGGTAGCTGCCGAGCGGCCCAAACCAAAAAAGAAGGTATGGACCTCCATGTTTTGCTCATTCCACCGGACCGACACGCATAACACCCGGGATTGCCGAAGCCTTCCCCTGATCGCCCATCCCGCTCCCCGGAATGGCCGTCGTCGATCGCCATCACCCGACAGGCGACAGCGACACTATGAAGCCGGTCGGCGGACATCCAGAAAGTCTTCCGAGCAGTATCATCCTCAGAGGCACGAAGACAATCCCCGGGGGTCTAAGGAGCGGCCTAGGACGTCCGCACGAGAGGAAGAAAATAGAAGCAACACGTCCCGGGGCGAAATCAACATCATCGCTGGCGGACCGACCGGAGGTGACTCCAATAGAGCAAGGAAGGCGAGTGTCAGACAGCTCAAGATCCATACGGTCGGCTGCAGTCAAGAACGGGTGAGCGGGCCCGAAATCAGCTTCGGGCCTAGGGACCTCGAGGGAGTCGAAGTTCCACATGACGACACCCTCATCATCAAAGCGGTAATAGCTAACTATACTATTCACCGCATTTTCATGGATACAGGTAGCTCGGTCAACATTATATTCAAAAAGACTTTCGACCAACTGCAAATTGATCGAGCTGAGTTGCTGCCCATGACAACCCCCCTCTACGGGTTTACGGGCAACGAAGTTCTGCCGGTCGGACAGGTCCGCCTAGTTATTTCACTAGGAGAGGAGCCGCTCAGAAGGACGCAGACCGCCAACTTCGTCGTGGTCGACTCTCCCTCAGCGTACAATGTTATCCTGGGGCGACCAGCGCTCAGTGAGTTCCAAGCAGCCGTCTCCACCTTCTACCAGAAAATTAAGTTCCCGGTCGAAGACCAAGTGGGAGAAGTACAGGGAGACCAGCTGGCGGCCCGGCGATGCTACGTCGAAATGGGCCGAGCCGAAGTTAAGTCCGCACGGAAGATGCCGCGGATCGAGGTAAACGCCATAACCGAAAAACCACCCTCTTTGGTTTATGAAGAAAAAGAGGAGGTACAGATCCACCCGACCCGACCGGAGGCCACCACATTCATAGCGGTCGATCTAGAGGCAAGCTAGAAAGAGGAGGTGATCAAATGTCTCCAGAGAAACTGCGACGTCTTCGTGTGGTTGACGCATGAGTTGCCAGGGATTTCGCCAAGCGTAGCACAGCATGAACTTCACGTCCGACCGGACGCTCGGCCGGTAAAGCAAAGGAAGAGGGACTTCAGTGCCGAACAAAACGCCATCATCCGAGCGGAAGTCGAGAAGCTCCTGGAAGCCGGCCACATAAGGGAGGTGCAGTTCCCGAGCTGGCTCGCAAATGTAGTGCTAGTCTCCAAGCCAGGCAACAAGTGGAGAGTTTGCATCGACTTCCGGGATCTCAACAAGGCATGCCCAAAGGACTTCTACCCTCTCCTTCGGATTGATCAACTGGTGGATTCCACAGCCGGGTGCGAGTTAATATGCATGCTGGATGCATACCAGGGCTATCATCAGGTGCCGCTCGCCCGAGAAGACCAAGAAAAAGTCAGTTTCGTCACGGCGGACGACACCTACTGCTACAATGTGATGTCGTTTGGACTGAAGAACGCGGGAGCCACTTATCAGCGGTTGATGAACAAAGTATTCCGAGAGCAGATCGGGCGCAACTTGGAGGTGTATGTAGATGATATACTGATAAAATCCTTCCGAGCGACGAACCTTTATGCGGACATGGAGGAAACCTTCCGAACGCTAAGGAAATAAGGAGTAAAGCTGAATCCTCAGAAATGTCTGTTTGAAGCAAAAGGCGGGCGCTTCCTGGGATATATTATGACCGAGCGGGGCATAGAGGCGAATCCCAGTAAGGTGAAAGCACTACAAGATATGCCGCCCCCCCAGAAATCTGAGGGAAGTACATCGTTTGACCGGTCGGATAACTGCATTATCAAAAATCTCTAAGACTGCCCAACCGGAGCCTCCCTTTTTTCAAGGTCCTGCGCAAGGCCACTAAGTTCTAGTGGGATGAGGAATGCGATCGGGCTTTCGAGGAGTTGAAGACATACCTGAATTCCTTGCCCGTGCTGGCCAAACCGGCTGTGGGTGAACCGTTGTACATTTACTTATCTTCGACCGAGTAGGTTGTAGGCTCGGCATTAGTAAGGTCGAGCGACGAAGAACAACCCGTGTACTTCCTAAGCCACATTCTCAAGGATGCTGAATCTCGCTACACTGGACTCGAGAAATTGACTTTTGCTCTGGTTCTTGCCGCTCGGAGGCTCCGCCCTTACTTCCTGGCGCATACAGTCATCGTCAGAACTAATAGCCCGTTGGGAAGAGTGCTGCTGAACCCAGAAGCGTCCGGACGGCTTATCAAGTGGACAACGGAGTTGAGTGAATTCGACATCCAGTATCAACCCCGCTCAGCGACAAAGGCGCAGTCCTTGGCAGATTTTGTGACCGAGGTACAAAATCCTGAGCCCGCAGCTTTGTGGAAAGTGTATGTGGACCGATCATCCACCTGGCAGGGCAGCGGGATCGGTATCCTGCTACTTTCTCCTCAAGGCGAGCGGATGCCTCTGTCTATCCGGTTGGATTATCGGGCGACGAATAATGAAGCTGAGTACGAGGCCCTCATAGCCGGCTTACAGGCCGCCCGGCATGTAGGAGTCGGTCGGGTGACACTTTATTCAGACTCCCAGCTGGCCGCTCAGCAACTCTCTGGGTCCT
Source organism: Zingiber officinale (assembly GCF_018446385.1). NCBI lineage: Eukaryota > Viridiplantae > Streptophyta > Magnoliopsida > Zingiberales > Zingiberaceae > Zingiber > Zingiber officinale. Next base: position 49,980,580 of record NC_055997.1, read on the forward strand.
TCGAGATAAATAACGTGAGGCTTAGGCTCTATGCGGAGGCCTTCAAAAAGCTCAAGCCACACTTCAGAGAAGTCATCATCTAGAAGATACCCCGAGCGGAGAACCAGGCGGCTGATGAGTTAGCCAAGCTCGTGAGTTCAATATCATCGGTCGTCATCCAGCAACCAATTGAGCAAGTATCCTTGGTGATGCACATTGATCGGATGGAGGACCTCGCGTTCCCGAGCGATTAGAGGACAGCCATCATGGAGTTTTTGCGCTCGGGCGTGACGCCGTCCGATCGGGAGGAAGCCCATCTATTGAGGAGGAGAGCCGGTCAGTTCACATTCGTGGGAGACCAACTTTACAAGAAGGCTTTCTCCCGTCCGCTTCTGAAATGCATGAGCTCGGAGGACGCGGAGTATATCCTCCAAGAAGTGCTCCAAGGATCGTGCGGAGGGCATCCGGGCGGACGATCGCTGGCTAGGAAGGTCTGCTAGCTGGGTACTTCTGGCCAACCCTGCAAGCGTACGCCGCTCGGACCGTCGCGACATGCATCTCCTGTCAGAAGTTCCACAACGTCTCTCACCGACCGGCGGAGGAGATGAAAGCGTCCACAGTATCCTGCCCGTTCAACCAATGGGGGATGTGTTGGGTTTTTCGGGCCGCGAAAATCACTTTTTCGCGTCGCAGAAACCCCGAAACTCCCTAGCCAACGGATCCGTGCGAAGAGTATAGAACAAAATTTTACATGTACGAGTTTACTAACTAAATCTACTCTTAGATCTATATGTTTAGAAAATTACCCTTGATGCGTGCCCTTTTCGAATCCCGCTCGTCCAAGGAAGTTCCGGATCTCAAGATTGTCAACGTAGACAATCCTCTAGAAGTATCCACACGAACAAGATGTGTTCTCTAACACACAAGGATGGAGAAGAGAACACCACAAGTGTGCTAGCACTTCTTGATGCTCTCGGATGGGATTGGAAGAAGAAGAAAGGAAAAGATGATAACACACTCCTCTAAAAAATCTCTATGTGACTTTCACTAACCTTTCTTCTTGGATTAGACTCACTCTCCTTTCTTCTCCCTTGCTTGAAACCCACGACCAAGAGAAGAGAAGGAGCAAAAAGAGAGCTTGAGGAAGAAGATGATGTGAATGTGAGTGAATGAAAAATTCATTCTCATTCAAAACAAAAAAGGCTCATTAAATGTGGTCATTAAAGAGAATAGATTTGTAACCCCCATGAGGTGACACACTTTGATGATGTGGCACATCATCATTAGTCCTCCTAATGCCAAATCACTAATGATATGGTAAATAGTCAAGTCAAACTTGACTCTTCCTCTTCCTCTCAAGTCAAGTCAAACTTGACTTAATCTCTCTCATGGTTGATCTAAGCCAACCATTTAATTCAAGCCAATTTAATATAATAAATCTAATTCATTTAATTAAATTGATTCAATGAGTCATAATCTAAATTAGACTCATTGAACACATGAATCAACTTGATTCCAACTCAATTAGCCCAATTAGGATTAGTCTTAATCCAATTTGATTCATCACATGAATATAATCCTCTTGGTTCATCATATGAACCTAATCTCCATCCACTTATTTTTTGTGTGTGACCCAATAGGTTCTTGTAACGTTGGCAATGCCCCTAAACCCATTTAGGATCATAAGTAATGAGCGGTATCTAGCAATACATCATTACTACCCAAGTTACAAGAATGTTGAGATCCAACATCACCTTGTGACTCCTCACAATATATGACAAGTGTCCTTCTATCCTAGACATCTAGATTGATCAATGTGAGGCATAGACCGTATCATCCTCTGATCAATCTAAATCTTGAACTCCAAGTAGACTCACTAAAACAAATGAGCTCAATATCTCATATTGACTCATTTGGGCATGGCCATGCACTTCGTGGTTTCACTCTATCAAGAATACCGATGTCTATCCCGTCATATAGGAGGGATAGATCTCATCTACATCACTCACATCCCTCTGCATAATTCGTTACATACTCAGTAATCACCTTTATAGTCCACCCAGTTACGGGTGACGTTTGACGAAACCAAAGTACATAACTCCTTATATAGGGAGCCATGGTGACTTCAGGTCTAAGGACTAGTAGTCATACTAATAGCCACATGAGAAAGTATATGACACTCATATAACGATCCATAATACTTTCTCATAGCGGGTCATTTAGTATACATTCTCTAATGCATACACATGTGTCAACTTGATATCTCTATATCCATGACTTGTGAGATCAAGTCATCGAGTTGACCTACATGCTAGTCTTATTGTATTAACATTGTCCCTGAATGTTAATACTCGACTAGGAATGATTAAGAGTAGTGTTCCCTATATCATCTCACTATCGATTCAACCAATCGATTGATATAGGTAAGAACCTTCTACTCAAGGACGTTATTATACTTAGTTTATTTGGCACCAATACAAGTAAGTATAATAACCAAAAACCAAATGCCTTTATTTATATAGAATATGATACAACAAGTCCATAATACAATCATTAAATGATTGGCTCTAGGGCTCTAGCTAACAATCTCCCACTAGCACTAGTGCCAATCAGTGTAGGCTCTAAGCCCCAATGACCTAGTGTGACCATCATGCTTCCTCTGTGCCAAAGCCTTGGTCAAGGGATCTGCGATGTTAGCCTCTGTGGGTACTATGCAAATCTTCACATCTCCTCTCTCGATAATCTCTCGAATGAGATGGACGCCGTAGTATGTGTTTGGTCCGCTGGTGTGAGCGAGGTTCCTTCGCCTGTGCTATAGCTCCATTGTTGTCACAATAGAGCTGAATAGGGTCAGCAATTCTAGGAACCACCCCAAGTTCAGTGACGAACTTACGAATCCAAACTGCCTCCTTTGCTACCTCTGATGCAGCAATATACTCGGCCTCTGTCATAGAATCAACTACTGTGTCCTGCTTCAAACTCTTCCAGTTCACAGCCCCACCATTTATGCAAAACACGAACCCTGACTGCGATCGATAATCATCCTGGTCGGTCTGGAAGCTAGCATCACTATAACCCTTTACAGCTAGCTCATCATCGCCTCCATATATTAAGAAATATTCTTTAGTCCTTCTTAAGTACTTAAGAATATTCTTGCTGCTATCCAGTGACTTTCACCTGGATCTGACTGGTATCTGCTCGTCATGCTCAAAGCATACGAGACATCAAGTCGAGTACATAGCATGACGTACATGATAGATCCTATGGCTGAAGCATAAGGGATCTGATCCATGTGGTCTCTCTCCTCTCTAGAAGAGGGACCTTGAGTCTTCGAAAGACTCACGTCATGTGACATTGATAGAAACCCCTTCTTGGAGTTCTGCATGGCAAACCAAAGGAGTACCTTGTCAATGTATGTACTCTGACTTAGGCCAAGCAATCTCTTAGATCTATCTCTATAGATCTGTATCCCTAGAATGCGGGATGCCTCACCTAAGTCCTTCATTGAGAAGCAACTCCCTAGCCAGGTCTTGACAGACTGAAGCATAGGGATGTCCTTCCCAATGAGTAGTATGTCATCCACATACAATATGAGGAAGACAACTATATCCCCTACAACCTTCTTGTAGACACAAGGCTCATCTTCATTCTTGATGAAACCAAACTGTTTGATTGCATCATTGAATCGAAGATTTCAGTTCTGAGAAGCTTGCTTTAGTCCATAAATGGACCTATGTAGCTTGCATACTCTGCTAGTATGCTTTGGATCTACAAAACCCTCAGGTTGTGTCATGTACACATCCTCGAGTAGGTTTCCATTCAGAAATGCGATTTTGACATCCATCTGCCAGATCTCGTAATCGTGGTAAGCTGCAAGAGCAAGCATGATCCGAATGGACTTAAACATCGCTACTGGAGAAAATGTTTCATCATAATCAATACCATGAATCTGCTTGAAACCTTTAACTACCAAGCGACACTTATAGATAAGTCCATCCATGTCAGTCTTTCTCTTAAAGACCCACTTACACCCTATGGATTTTACCCCTTCAGATGGATCAACCAAAGTCCATACTTGGTTGGTGTACATGGATTCCATTTCGGATCTCATGGCCTCTAACTATTTCTCAGAATTTGGTCTCATCATAGCTTCCTGATAGGTGGTAGGCTCATCCTCTATGAGCACAACGTCATCATGGTCAGACAAGAGAAATGAATATCTCTCAGGCTGACGACGTACCCTATCAGACCTGCGAAGAGGTAGGTCTACTTGAACTGGTTGTTGTTCCTCAACTCTTTGTGGAACAACATCATCCACAACACTTTGTGGTTCCAGTTCAACTTCCATCGAGGCTTCAGTGCTAGGATCCGCATCTTGAACTTCTTCAAGATCGAATGTACTCCCACTAGTCTTTCTAGAAACAAAGTTCTTTTCTAGAAAGACTCCAGTCTTTGCCACAACTATCTTGTGCTGACTGGGAATGTAGAAGTAATATCCCTTAGTTTCCTTGGGATATCCAATAAAGTAGCACTTGTCGGATTTGGGTCCTAATTTATCTGAGACTTGACGTCTAACGTAAGCCTCACAACCCCAAATCCTCATGAAAGACACCTGGGCATCTCTCCCAGTCCATATCCTATATGGTGTCTTTATCACGGCCTTAGATGGAACTCGGTTGAGTATAAAAGCTGCCGTGTCTAGAGCATAGCCCCAAAGGAATGTCGGAAGATCTATGTGACTCATCATAGACCGTATCATATCTAATAGGGTATGATTCCTCCTTTCGGATACACCATTCCACTGTGGTGTTCCAGGAGGAGTGAGTTGGGATAGAATCTCACACTCAGCTAGGTAGTCATGAAACTCATGGCTAAAGTATTCTCCACCTCGATCTGATTGAAGTATCTTAATACTCTTGCCAAGCTGGTTCTGTACTTCATTTTTGAATTCTTTGAACTTTTCAAAGGATTCAGACTTATGTGTCATCAAGTACACATAACCATATTTACTGAAGTCATCAGTAAATGTGATGAAGTACCTATAACCTCTTCTAGCAGCGACATTGAAAGGGCCACATACATCACTATGTATAAGTCCTAACAAATCAGTCGCTCTCTCGCTGTGCCCACTAAAGGGAGTCTTGGTCATCTTGCCTCATAGGCATGACTCGCATATCTCATATGATTCAAAATCAAATGAGTCCAGCAAACCATCCTTATGGAGCTGGGATAAGCGCTTGTCATTTATATGACCTAAGCGATAGTGCCAGAGGTAGGTTTGGTTCATGTCATTTGACTTGAACCTCTTGGTATTCATGGTATAGATAGGACTCTCAAGGTCTAGAATATAGAGTCCGTTCATCAGAGGTGCACTACAATAGAACATATCGTTTAAATAGACGGAACAACATTTGTTCTTTATTGTAAACGAAAATCCTTTCTTGTCCAAACAAGAAACTGAAATTATGTTCTTAGTCAAGGCAGGCACATAACAACGATCATCTAATTCTAGTACAAGCCCAGAGGGTAGAGATAGATAGTAAGTTCCTACAGCAATAGCAGCAACCCGTGCTCCATTGCCTACTCGTAGGTCTATCTCACCCTTCGTCAATGCCCTGCTATTTCTCAACGCTTGTACATTAGTACAAATGTGCGAAGCACATCCGATATCTAATATCCACGATGAAGAAATAGAGAGGTTGACTTCTATAACATGTATACCTGAAGTAGAAATCTTATTTCTCTTCTTCTTAAGATCTTCTAGGTATTCTTTGGAGTTCCTCTTCCAGTGCCTTGCTTGTCCTTGATATAGGTGACAAAGATGCTCAATCATATCGTAAGCGCCCATCAACTCATGTTGCTTCTGAAGCTCAGAGTTTATGGTCGCGAGCATAAGACAGGACACATCTAATGCGTCATCTTGATGCTTCTTGTAAGCATCTCGGTCTGCTCGCGTGGCAGTGGCAGGAGGAGCCTCCGGAATGGACTTCTCCAGAACGTACAGTTTACGTTCTTGGGTGAGAACTATTCTCAGGTTCCTGTACCAGTCCAGGAAATTTGCTCCGTTGAGCTTGTCCTTCTTAAGGACAGAACGCAGAGAGAAGTTGTTCGTGTTTGACGTCATGGAAATTCTACAACAGAAATAAATGCAGAAATAAATATCATATTTTTTTAAATCATTTAATTAGGCCTTCAACTAAATGACGCTCCCACTGAATTCTATAATTCATGTGGGACAAGATCCACATCATATTAACCCTTGAGTTAGCTTTGGCTAATATGCCCAAGATTTAGTATGATCGGTAGGTAACGATTACCAATTACATCTCTATGCAACTCTTGTTTATAGGATCAAGATCCGCATTGATATTAAAACTCGAGTTAGCTTTGGCTAATACGCCCGAGAATTAATATAAACGTGATTTTGTCCTACCTTTCCAACCATTGGAAGAATGCCTATAGTTGTACTCGATCCAATTGAGTTCACTAGTTACTCAATCTAATTGAGTTGTACTCACCCATGCGTTGATAGGCGGGACCAAGATTGTCCCTTCGTACCCTACCAAGATAATATGTGTTGCTCTGCTTTGGCAGATTCAACAACGACATGTGATCGAGGTAATAGTAGGTATCACGGCACGGTAGGCATTTTGAGTTGTCGTGATTTAGATCTAATCTAAATGTCAATGTTGTATCATATACTCGATATAGATCTAATCTAATCGATAGGATGCATCTTGTACACAATGTAGATCTAATCTAATCGTAAGGGTGCATCTTGTGCACGATTTAGATCTAATCTAATCGTTAGGCACTAATTAATTACTATTTTACTAGCATGCATCACATACACACATAAGAAATTAATTAAATAATTTTGTGATTATGTCATGGCCCTACTACGATCTTCTCAAGCCAATGAGAAGATCGGATGGTTAACCTAAGGTCAACAGCTTCTCAAGCGCCTTCCTTTTGACCACCTTGTGTTGCTCGCGCCTTCCTCGTAACTCCGTCTTGAGTGGACCTTCCACCGCTTCAAAATTTACATTACATTTTGAAACTCGAGTTACATTCGAGTATAAATCTAATTTACAACCAGAATATAAATAGGGAGGCACGATGCGCAGGTCGCGTATCAAATACAACACACAAACATATGACGGCACGCAGGCCGTATTATAAATTACAACACAAATCCAATCATATTGGGTCCTTTTGGGCCATGATTATCACAAAAATAATATATAATTCAAAATTATATATTTTCATAATTTTCTGTAATTTTTTCGTAATTTTTACAATTTTATGAGTAAATTTTTCCCGGCGGTCTCGATTAGCGATTTCGGGCGCAATCGCGGAGCAAATCCCCTTGCGGGGTTAGGGGCAGTACCCCTACCCGCGATCTAACCATCATGAGTTGCTCCTAAGCGATCCTACAGCGCTTTAGCCCGCTGTCCCAAAAGGTTTTGGGTTGAAACATTGCCGTTACGGAAAAAACTTCTCGGTAGTCGAAGCCCACAAGTGTCTAGACACTTGTGCTCCGCTTCTACGAGAAAAATACCCTTTAAAATTATAAAATTCATGAAATTACAGAAATTCACAGAATGTTTATTTTTCATAAAAACCAAAATAAACTCGCATTCGTCTTCGCACGTGGCTCTGATACCACTGTTGGGTTTTTCGGGCCGCGAAAACCACTTTTTCGCGTCGCGGAAACCCCGAAACTCCCTAGCCAACGGATCCGTGCGAAGAGTATAGAACAAAATTTTACATGTACGAGTTTACTAACTAGATCTACTCTTAGATCTATATGTTTAGAAAATTACCCTTGATGCGTGCCCTTTTCGAATCCCGCTCGTCCAAGGAAGTGTCGGATCTCAAGATTGTCAACGTAGACAATCCTCTAGAAGTATCCACATGAACAAGATGTGTTCTCTAACACACAAGGATGGAGAAGAGAACACCACAAGTGTGCTAGCACTTCTTGATGCTCTCGGATGGGATTGGAAGAAGAAGAAAGGAAAAGAAGAGAACACACTCCTCAAAAAAATCTCTATGTAACTTTCACTAACCTTTCTTCTTGGATTAGACTCACTCTCCTTTCTTCTCTCTTGCTTGAAACCCACGACCAAGAGAAGAGAAGGAGCAAAAAGAGAGCTTGAGGAAGAAGATGATGTGAATGTGAGTGAATGAAAAATTCATTCTCATTCAAAACCAAAAAGGTAACCCCCATTCTCATTAAATGTGGCCATTAAAGAGAATAGATTTGTAACCCCCATGAGGTGACACACTTTGATGATGTGGCACATCATCATTAGTCCTCCTAATGCCAAATCACTAATGATGTGGCAAATAGTCAAGTCAAACTTGACTCTTCCTCTTCCTCTCAAGTCAAGTCAAACTTGACTTAATCTCTCTCATGGTTGATCTAATCCAACCATTTAATTCAAGTCAATTTAATATAATGAATCTAATTCATTTAATTAAATTGATTCAATGAGTCATAATCTAAATTAGACTCATTGAACACATGAATCAACTTGAGTCCAACTCAATTAGCACAATTAGGATTACTCTTAATCCAATTTGATTCATCACATGAATCTAATCCTCTTGGTTCATCATATGAACCTAATCTCCATCCACTTATTCTTTGTGTGTGACCCAATAGGATCTTGTAACGTTGGCAATGCCCCTAAACCCATTTAGGATCATAAGTAATGAGCGGTATCTAGCAATACATCATTACTACCCAAGTTACAAGAATGTTGAGATCCAACATCACCTTGTGACTACTAATTGTGACTCCTCACAATATATGACAAGTGTCCTTCTATCCTATAAATCTAGATTGATTAATGTGAGGCATAGACCGTGTCATCCTCTGATCAATCTAAAACTTGAACTCCAAGTAGACTCACTAAAACAAATGAGCTCAATATCTCATATTGACTCATTTGGGCATGGCCATGCACTTCGTGGTTTCACTCTATCAAGAATACTGATGTCTCTCCCGTCATATAGGAGGGATAGATCCCATCTACATCACTCACATCCCTCTGCATAATTCGTTACATACTCAGTAATCGCCTTTATAGTCCACCCAGTTACGGGTGACGTTTGACGAAACCAAAGTACATAACTCCTTATGTAGGGAACCATGGTGACTTCAGGTCTAAGGACTAGTAGTCATACTAATAGCTACATGAGAAAGTATATGACACTCATATAATGATCCATGATACTTTCTCATGGCGGGTCATTCAGTATGCATTCTCTAATACATACCCATGTGTCAACTTGATATTTCTATATCCATGACTTGTGAGATCAAGTCATCGAGTTGACCTACATGCTAGTCTTATTGCATTAACATTGTCCCTGAATGTTAATACTCGACTAGGAATGATTAAGAGTAGTGTTCCCTATATCATCTCACTATCGATTCAACCAATCGATTGATATAGGTAAGAACCTTCTACTCAAGGACGTTATTATACTTAGTTTATTTGGCACCAATACAAGTAAGTATAATAACCAAAAACCAAATGCCTTTATTTATATAGAATATGATACAACAAGTCCATAATACAATCATCAAATGATTGACTCTAGGGCTCTAGCTAACAGGATGGATATCGTCGGTCCCTTCCCCATGGTGATTGGGCAACGGAGATTCCTACTAGTGGCGGTTGACTACTTCTCCAAATGGGTGCAGGTCGAGCCACTGGCCAAGATCACCGAGCAGATGGTCAAGAGGTTTATCTGGCAGCATATAATCTGTCGGTTCAGCATTCCTCGACGGCTCGTGTCGGACGATGGGTGACAGTTTACGGGTCGGCATCTAGGGGAGTGGTGCGAAGGGTACGGCATCGAACAGCACTTCACTTCCGTGGCATATCCTCAGAGCAACGGTCAAGCTGAAGTAACCAACCGTGAAATCCTCCGAATTCTTCGGGCTCGACTCGATCACATAGGAGGAAGCTGGGTGGATGAGCTGTCAGGCGTCCTGTGGGTTATCCGCATGACCCCAAAGGAGGGAACGGGTGTTACGCCATTCCATTTAGTGTACGGCGGAGAAGCGGTTATCCCAGTCGAAGTTGGCGTGGAGTCCGTATGGATACAGAGCTATGATGAAGATAATGTCGAGCGGAGGCAGCTGGAGTTGGACTTGGACTTGATTGACGAAGAACGAGCTAAAGCATCCGTCCGGTTGATGGCGTACCGGCAGAGAATGAAGCAGAACTACAACCAGCGCGTGATCCCTAGAGCATTCCAGGTCGGCGACCTAGTATGGAAGAAAGTAAAGCCGGTCGGGGACGTCGGCAAGTTAGAAGCTCCTTGGGCTGGGCCCTTCAATGTCGTCGAGAAGCTCCGTTCGGGCGCCTATTATTTGGAAGATGAAGACGGACGGCGGTTGGAGCGACCATGGAGCGCAAATCATCTCCAGCCGTACCGAGCGGGGTGAGAGGTGTGCCGATGTAATTCATTTTTAGTCTTGGCCGCCTGTATCCTTTTAATGCAGGAAGTAAAGTGATAAAACGCATTCGGCATTATTCGCCGAATGGCTGACTACACGAAGACCGTCGAGCTCCGACGTTAAACCCGAGAGTCGGACCGGCGACTATAAACCCCCCGGCCGGAAGACCGTCGAGCTCCGATGTTAAACCCGAGAGTCGGACCGGCGACTATAAACCCCCCGGCCGGAAGACCGTCGAGCTCCAACGTTAAACCCGAGAGTCGAACCGGTGACTATAAACCCCCTGGCCGGAAGACCATCGAGCTCCGATGTTAAACCCGAGAGTCGGACCGGTGACTATAAACCCCCCGGCCGGAAGACCGTCGAGCTCCGACGTTAAACCCGAGAGTCGGACCGGTGACTATAAACCCCCTGACCGGAAGACCGTCGAGCTCCGACGTTAAACCCGAGAGTCGGACCGGCGACTATAAACCCCCCGGCCGGAAGACCGTCGAGCTCCGCCTTAAACTCGAGTCGGACCGGCGACTATAAACCCCCCGGTCGGAACGAAAGACGCCCAAAGATGAGCGGCAAGGATAGAGGAGACATCGTATGCACCTATGCCCGCTCGGGAGGCCTAATAGGCCGGGTTGGCCTATGCGTCCTAGACCCCAAACCAATCACCCACAAGCATACAAAGCATAAATGAATTTGCAAAACATAGACAGATTTTTCATTAAAACCAGAGAAATTCAAGGCCGAGCGGGCGAATTACAAAAAAGAGGCCGTTAAAGCCGAGCGGAATGTTTACAAAAAGACTTATTCAAGAAAATCATAGAGATCCTTAGGAATGGTGCTGAGGAGTGTCGCGTATTCCTGAGCCGGGATAGTCGCGGAATCGGAGAGCTGACCCTTGGACCTCAGATAGTCCGTTGTGGCAGTGATGACAAGCTCAAAGGCAGTATACATCCGCTCGCAAACTTTTTCTGAAAACTCGGTCGAGCGGACGTGCTTCAGGTTTAGGGATGTGACCCGGCTTAGTTCAGCCTCTTTATATTCCTTGAAGGTGGCCCGAGAAGCTTCAAGAGCTTCTTGCAAGGCCTTCAGTTTATCCTTCAGTCTGGTCGCATCCTCCGAACGGCCCTTCTGTTCACTATCTAGCTGGCCGATCAGCTCCTTCACCCGTTGCTCCAGCGCGCGGGCCTCTGTATTCTTGGCCTCCAAATCGTCGATCACGCGTTGCTTCCGGGTGGTCGCCAGTTCTAGCTTCTGGTTGAGACTTTTGACCTGCTTATCGAGGCGGGTCAGATTGTATGCCTGATCGGCAGTCTTTTTCCGCTCGGCCTCCAGCGAGTCTTTGGCCTTCTTGAGCTCCCTCTGCAGCTCGGAGTAGGAGGGGCCTTGAGAAGAAGACGGGCCGCCCTGTCCCTTCAGTTTCTTTATCTCTTCTTCCGCCATGGCCAGGCGGCTGGCCACGGCGATGTCTTCCACCCATCTCTCTGATAAATAGCAACATGTCAACATCTGATCGGAAGGAATACGTAAAAGAGATCTCAACGGAAGATAGGACCTACCCCGGTGGCTTGCTGCATATGACTATTACCCAAGTTGCCGAGCGGCATCATGGCGATGCGAGCCCGAGCGTCCGCCCACATCTCGGCAAGGGGCCCCTTCATTGTGATCATGTGCTCGGGCGCCGTCGGCCGGTCAGAATCCGCCATCAGCTCTTCAGTGGGAAGATGCAGGACAACCTTGATGGTACGACGCCGACCGGGAGTCGTCTGCGCGGATGCAGGGAAGGATCGGAGGCTGGGGCAGAAAATTGGGACAAAATGACCGAGTGTTGTACCCAGCGGGAAGCAGGCGGAAGGGCGCTGACCGGGACGACCTCGAGGGGTTCCCCGGGTGGATCCAACTGGGATGGGGTCCGGTCGGAGGAGAGCGCCTCAACTGAAGGAGCTTTGCCCCATGAAGAAGAGGGGCCCGTCTGCTCGGAGGTCCATGCCATAGAGGTGGCCGAGCGGAGAGGCGTCTCGCTGCGGCGCCTCTTCCGGTTGAGGGGGAGCTGGTCCTCTGGGTCGGAGCCTTCCTCCCGAGCAGTCGGTTCCCTGCTGGGAGTTGGCCCTCCAGTTGCTTCGACAGGGGAAACCCGAGCGGACGACTCCCCGACGCCGGTTTCGCTCTCACCCTCGTGAGAGCCGACCGGATCGATACTCAGCAGCTCCATCTCCTTGGCAGCGGCGGCCTCGAGCGCCGCCGCCTTTTTCTTCAAAATACCAGCCATCACGGACTCCATGACAATGTCCGCTGCAAAGGAAAAAGAAGAAAATCAGTTAGCAATCAAGGCGAATGTACAAGCAAAATTCTTACCGAAGCTGCTCAGGAGGGAAGTCCGGATCGGACTCAGACCAAATATATACAGCACCCATTCAGGTAAGAACTTGTTGATGTCGAGCTTTAGACCGGCTAGCATGTTGGCAGCGTGAAGATAGTCCGGTCGGGTCTTAAACCTCTTTAGCTCAGGGGAGGTTGGCGGTCTGACCTGCCATTTGGTTCGAAAGGGGGCCCGTTCGGGAAGACGAAGATAGAAGTAGTACTCCTTCCAATGTTTATTGGAAGAGGGCAGTTTATTAAAGAAAACTATACCGGGCTGAGCTTGGAACATATATGTACCCAGCTCGGACTGTTTAGGATAGTAAAAATAGTAGAAGACCTCCGGTCGGAGGGGAATGTTGTGGAGTCTGAACAAAACAACCACGCCGCATAGAAGTCGGAAGGTGTTAGGAACCAAACTTCCGAGCGGAATGCCAAAAAAGTTGCAGACTTCCGCGATGAAGGGATGGAGAGGAAATCGCAGACCGGCTATGAACTGGTCGCAAAAAAGATAGATAGCTCCGCGCGGCGGGCTGTGTGGCCGAGCGGAGGGTGAGGGTAAAATAAGTTCAAAATTCGAGGGGATGTCAAAAGCGTTTATCAGGCTCTCGGCATCGCGCCGATTGAAGTAGGACTCCAAGGTGGTATACCATGGGCCGAGGGCTAAGTCCTGAGGTTGAGAAGAGCTCGCCATCGCCAGAAAGGCAGGGAAGGCGAAAAAGAAAAAGACGAAGATCTCCGCGAAGAAGATGAGCGCAACAGTGACCGAAAGGCACCGACCCGATAGAAAAAGAAAACGCAGAGAGCACGAGGAACAAAGAAGAGCAAAAGAACCTTACGTAGGAGGCGAGGATCAAAGGAAGGATACAAGAGGTCGCTGGAAGACGCTGAAGCAGGATCGCCGGAGCAGAAAGCGCAGGAAGAGATTCTGGGAACGCGAAGGCAGAAATGCGGCGATGGAAGAAGGCGAAAGCTTTATAGGGTTGGGACCGAGTAGCATCAGCCGTCGGAGGCAGGTCACAGGAACCAAGGCTCGCATCGGACCGTCCATTTCAAACGGCCGGGGTCTCATCGTACACGACGCCGTCGCCGTACACTGACGGCAGCCGCTCCACGTGGCATTCAGCCACAGGGAGCATTTAATGAGCACCATTACGGTGCACGTCACGCGTGCTCGACCTTAATGGCGGAGATTTGCACGAATTCCGAGGAGATCCAAACGGTGGCAGCGTGGACCGTCAAAGCACTCAGAGCCACCATTAAGGAGAAGCCGAGCGGCTAGGAAGGTATATGCGTCGAACGACTTGAAAGATATTCCAGAAAGCGGCAAGACGATGGTCACCCGGTTAGACACATAGTCCAGTCAGTCGGACTCAACGCCTCCTTCGACTAGACTTGAGGGGAAGGCAAGTGATCCGGTAGTCCAGACGGGAACCCACTCTGACAAGGGTCAAGGACACGTGGAGGTCAAAGGTCAAGGGGGTCAGCCCAATGCCCTTCCGAGCGGACAGGATGTGACTCCGACCGGCCAGAGAACCCCCCAGCCGAATGAGAACAACTCGACCGTAGATCGAGTTTCCGACACTTAAAGAGAGCTTCCACGCCGAGCGGGCATGCCACTCGGCTGAGCGGCAGAGTTATTTAGACGCTCCCATCCGAGCAAAGTGAGCAGACGCCTTTCCACTTGGGCTGATGGGCTCACCAGTCCGGGTAACAAAGAGGACTCGAGCGGAAATCCCAACCCAACTAGTCGCAGATATGACAAAGGGCAAGATAAGACAATCAGCATGTTCGATGACCAGGCCATACGCAGAATCGTACGACGGAAGGGTCTGCTATCACATCAGATATATTCTCGGATTGTAGCGTCATGGCGTCAGGCATGTTCTTCTGACAAGCCCATACTGAGGTACGCTGGAGGACACGTGTACGCCTCGAGAAGTATGCACAAGCCTCCCCGAGATCCTATATAAGGACCCCTCGACGTCGCTAAAGGTATGCGATCTCTGATTCTTGGAGCCTCTTTATTATTTTCCTTGTGCCTGACTTGAGCGTCGGAGGGTCGTCGCCGGGAAACCCCTCTCGGCTCGGCTTCTTTTTCAGGATGGTCGGAGATACACATCATCAGTCTGGAGAGCGCCACGTCCCCAGCGTCCATTGATTCATCACTCGGACAGGATCAAATCCAATACATGGTCGGCCACATCACATTGCTTCAAATAAGGCAAGTTTCAATCACAAATTAAAACTTCCTTATTTGTTTCCGGAAATTTTAAAAATAAAATTTCTCTTTAAAAATCCCTTTATGGTTGGTTTTATAAAATGAAATTTCTATAATTTAAAATTTATCTTTTCACCATGTGGATAATTTACAAATAAGGAAAGTTTATATCAAAATTAAAATCAACCTTTTAATCTACAAATAAGGAAAGAGATTCAACCCTTCTCTTAATCTTTTATAGAATCTTATAAAAGGGAATATTTTAATTTTTAAACTCTCTTTTAAATCATGTATTCCACATAAGAAAATTTTTAAAATAAAATTCCTTTTCTATTTTATTGTGGTCGGCCACCCTTGCTTCGGCTCCAAGCTAGGGCCGGCCACAATACAAAGCTCCTCCTTTAGGCTTGGTCGGCCCCAAGCTTGGCTCCAAGCTTGGCTTGGCTGGCCCCTAATGGTTGGGTAAGAAGGTGGGTATAGGTGGGTATAGTACTCTATAAATAAGAGGCTACGATAGGGACTGAGAGGAGGAATTGGTTTTGGTCTCCCGATAAAATTAAGCATCCCGTGTTCGCCCCGAACATACAACTTAATTTTATCAATAATAATTCATTCCACTAGAGAACTATTATTGAACTACCGCACCAATCCCAAATTATATTTTTGGGCTCCTTCTTATTATGAGTGTGTTAGTCTCCCTATGTTTAAGATATCGGATGTCCATTAATTAAGTGAGCTACTGACACTCACTTAATTAACATCTAGTTCCAAGAATAGTACCACTCAACCTTATTATCATGTCGGACTAGGTCCACCTGCAGGGTTTAACATGATAATCCTTATGAGCTCTTCTTGGGGACATTATCAACCTAGATGACTAGGACACAGTTTCATTCTATAATCAACAACGCACACTATAAGTAATATTATTTCCCAACTTATCGGGCTTCTTGATTTATCGAACGAAATCTCACCCATTGATAAGTTAAAGAAATATATACTAAATATATGTACTTGTTATTATATTAGGATTAAGAGTACATACTTCGATAATATCCAAGGTCTAGTTCTTTTATTTAGTCAGTATAAAAAGAACTTTCCTTTAAATGGTCCTACTCAATACACTCTAAGTGTACTAGTGTAATTATATAGTCAAGAGAGACTAATACCTAATTACACTACGACCTTCCAATGGTTTGTTTCTTTCCATTTTGGTCGTGAGCTACTGTTTATAATTTATAAGGTGATGATAACATAATCTTCTGTGTGTGGCACCACACACTATGTTATCTACAATATAAATTAATTGAACAACTACACTCAATAAACAAATGTAGATATTTTGACCAAATGCGATTCTTTATTCAAAACAAATGTTTACAAAAGCTAAGCTTTTAGTATACACTCTAACATGTCTGCTGCCATACATCTAATTCCCATCCCTTCAACATGCCGATCAAAAGCTTTCGCTGGAAGGGTCTTAGTGAAAGGATCTGCCAGGTTATCTATGTTGGTTGCTACTCGGAAAACCTTATGGTTCCATTGTACAAAAATTTTGTACATGATCTGAACCTTTTCTAGCTATCGTGTGTTCTTTTAAATTAAACTTGGATCTCCTGCGAAACTTAACACGTTTGATCCTAAGTTTAACTTATATGTTTCTTGAGGTTTAGATTTCGATCTCCTGTGGAACTTAACACGTTTGATCCAAATCACCTAGATTATAAATTCAATTAAATATTAGTTTCCAAAATTAGCTTCCAGTATTGCATGACAAGGGACTTGGCCTTCTTGGATATGGGAGCAACCACCACCGACTAGACAAAGCCTTTTAAGGAAAGTTAATATTTAATTGAATTATATAACTCTAGGTTAACCGTAAGGAACAATCGAATCGAATCACAAGGAAAAATAAAAGAACACAACATCGAAATTAAATTCGAAAAACACGAATCGAATGCCTCTTGTATTTGGTATTCATACAAAGAAAATTTAACTAGTATGATGCGGAAACTAAATACTAGTTGTACCTCTTCCTTGTACGCTAAAAACCTCGAGATCTTCTGCCGTATCCCTTGCCTCCTCTTGGACGTCGTGTGGGCGACGATCTTCCAAGACAAACACCACCCGAAAAGCTTCTTCTCCTCCTTCAAGTTTCGGCCACAACCACCACAAATAAATTAAAGAGAGCAAAAAGGGAAGAGAAAAGAGAGAGGGGGTCGGCCGCTTGATGATCTCCAACCACAATATGAATTATGTTATATTCCAAGTCCTCCCCTTCCCCCCTTTTTATATTAGTTTCCCAACGGAAAATTATGGAAAGAGTTTTATAAAAAATTAGACTCTTTCCTATTTCCTTTTAATTTTTTATTTTTATTTTTCTTTCCTTTTAATTAATCAATCCTAGATTGATTTATAAATTAAACAATTATTTATTGATGTTTAATTATTTGACCGGCCCCTTGCTTGGGCACCAAGCAAGGTGGCCGGCCACTTATTAAAAGGGAAAGAAAGAAAAAAAATTTATATAAAATTTTAAAAGAAGAAAACTTCCAATAAAATTTTACAAACTCTTTTTTTTTTTCAAATGTGGATATTAAAAGAAAAGTTTTAAAATTTAAAACCAAGTTTTAAAATTTAAAACATTTCTAATAATATTTCTTTTTAAAAGAAAGTTTTATAAATTTCACAACTCTCTTTTTAAAACTTTGTGGCCTAATTTAAATTAGAAAAAATTTATAAATTTTTAAAATCTCTCTTTTTACAAATTGTAAATATCTGAGAAAATTTAAAAATTCAAAAACAACCTTCCTAATTTAAATATTACGACCGGCCACTTCTAGAGAATTTGTGGCCGGCCATTGCTTGGTCACCAAGCAATGAACCGGCCCCTTCTTGGACACTAAGATAGGCTTTTCTTTGGATGGACTTGAGGCTTTATTGAGGCTATGACAGGGACCTAGAGGAGAAATTGGTTTTGGTCTTCTGATGAGCTTGAGTATCCCGTGTTTACCCCAAACACACAACTCAAATTCATCAATAATAACTCATTCTACTAGAGAGTTATTATTGAACTACCGCACCAATCCCATATTACATTATTGGGCTCCTATTAATTATGAGTGTGTTAGTCTCCCTGTGGTTAAGATAACGAATGTCCACTAATTAAGTGAGCTACTGACACTCACTTAATTATCATATAGTTTCAAGAGTAGTACCACTCAACCTTATTGTCATGTCGGATTAAGTCCACCTGCAGGGTTTAACATGACAAACCTTTTGAGTTCCTCTTGGGGACATTCTCAGCCTAGTTTCACTAGGACACAGTTTCCTTTTATAATCAACAAGACACCATATAAATAATATTATTTCCCAACTTATCGGGCCTATTGATTTATCGAGCTAAACCTCACCCATTGATAAATCAAAAAAATAAATATTAAGTATACGTGCTTGTTATTATATCAGGATTAAGAGCACATACTTCCATAATAACTAAGATCTAGTTCTTTTATAAGTCAGTATAAAAAGAACTTACCTAAAATAGTCCTACTAAATATACTCTAAGTATATTAGTGTAATTAATTAGTTTAGATAAACTAATGCTTAATTACACTCCGACTGTTCTGATGGTTTGTTCCTTTCCATCTCAGTCGCGAGCAACTATTTATAATCTATAAAGAATTAAGAACATGATCTACTGTGTGTGACACCACACACTATGTTATTTACAATATAAATTAATTGAACAATCTACAAATAAATATAGACACTTGACCAATGTGATTCCGTTATTTCTGAAATAAATGTTTTACAAAACTAGGCTTTTAGTATACACTCTAACAATCTTCCACTTATACTGAAAGACTAAGTTGTCATGTCTACTGCCATACATCTGATTCTCATCCCCTCAACATGTCAATCAAAAGCTTTCGTCGGAAGGGCCTTTGTGAAAGGATCTGTCAGGTTATCTGTTGATGCAATCTTGGCGACAACAACTTCTCCTCGTTTGACAATGCCTCGTATCATGTGGTACTTGCGCTCAATGTGTTTACTTGCCTTATGAACTCGTGGTTCCTTCGAGTTTGCAACTGCTCCACTATTATCACAATAAATTGTGATAATTTTGGGCAAACCAGGAATCACATCTAAGTCCATTAAGAAGTTTCTGAGTCATACTGCTTCTTTAGCTGCCTCTGAGGCTGCCACATACTCAACTTCCATGGTTGAGTCCGAAACGCACTTCTGCTTAACACTCCTCCATGATATAGCTCCACCTGCTAAAGTAAACACATAGCCTGAAGTAGACTTACTATTGTCCCTATCTGATTGGAAATCCGAATCCGTGTAACCCACAGGGAGCAAATCATCTGTCTGGTAAACTAGCATATAATCCCTAGTCCTTCTTAGGTACTTCAATATATGCTTTACCGCAGTCCAATGTCCTTGTCCAGGGTTACTTTGATATCTGCTAACCATGCCCACGGCAAAACAGATATCAGGTCTCGTGCATAGCATTGCATACATTAGGCTTCCTACAGCCGAAGCATAAGGAACTGCCTTCATGTCCTCTATCTCCTTTGATGTCTTCGGAGACATCTCTTTAGATAAAGCAACTCCATGCCTAAAAGGTAGAAAACCTTTCTTGGAATTTTGCTTGCTAAAACGAGTAAGGATTGTATCTATATATAAGGCTTGAGATAGACACAACATTCTTTTCTTGCGATCCCTTATAACTTTGATCCCAAGAATGTGTGCACACTCTCCTAAGTCCTTCATATCAAATTGTTTGGACAACCATACCCTAATGTCGGATAATACTTTGACATTGTTGCCAATTAACAAAATATCATCTACATATAGTACAAGAAATACCACCACGTTTCCGTTGCACTTCTTATATACACAAGACTCATCCGGGCTTTGAATAAATCCATAGGTCAGGATCACTTCATTAAACCGGATGTTCCAAGATCTTGAAGCCTGCTTCAGTCCATAAATGGACCGATTAAGCTTACATACTAGATGCTCTTTGCCCTTTGCTATGAATCCTTCTGGCTGCTTCATATGGATGCTTTCTTCAAGACTTTAGTTAAGGAAAGCTGTCTTGACATCCATTTGCCAAATCTCATAATTCATATGAGCAACAATGGATAAGAGTATCCGGATAGACTTTAGCATGGCTACCGGCGAAAAAGTTTCCTCATAATCGATTCCCTCTTTCTGAGTATACCCTTTCGCAACAAGTCTTGCTTTGAAGGTTTCCACCTTCCCGTCTGTCCCTCTTTTCCTTTTGTAGATCCACTTACAACCGATAACTTTTACACCATCTGGCGGTTCTATAAGCTCCCAGACCTTATTAGAATACATAGATCTATTTCGGAATTCATTGCTCTTTGCCAAGAAGCTGCATCTTTATCTTGGAGTGCCTCGTCATATGTTCGAGGATCAGGTTCATGTTCACCAGGAATCAAGTCCGAAGACTCTCCTAAGAACATGAATCTTTCGGGTTGCCTTACAACCCTCCCACTACGACGAGGTACCGTCTGCAATTGTGTATCAATTGTAACACGTGTTGTAGTTTGTTGTGGTACTTCCTCTTGTACTGTTGGTATTAAAGTAGACGTGTCCTCTCTCATTTCTTTCAGAACTATTTTACTCATGAGCTTATGATTTATTATATAATCTTCTTCTAAAAATCGAGCATTGGTGCTAACAATGATCTTCTGACTTTTAGGATTATAAAACAAACCTCCTTTCGTTCCTTTAGGATATCCTATAAACAGACATACTTCTGTACGTGATTCCAACTTGTCAGCATCCGCTTTCAGCACATGTGCTAGACTACCCCATATCTGAATGTATTTCAGACTAGGCTTGTGCCCGCTCCACAATTCAATGGGAGTAATGGGTACTGATTTAGAAGGTACCAAATTCAGAAGATATACTGCTGTTGACCTAACCATTTCCATAAGAGACATATTCCTTCGTTCTGCCACACCATTCTGTTGGGATGTACCTGGTGCAGTCAGTTGAGATTGAATCCCAACCTCTGATAAGTAATTCCTAAACTCTCCAAAAAAGTATTCGCCACCACGATCTGACCGTAGTGTCTTGATACTTTTACCATGACGTTTCTCCACATCAACCTTAAATTCTTTGAACTTATCAAAGCATTCAGACTTGTGGCGCATCAAGTAAATGTACCCATATCTCGAATAGTCGTTAATAAAAGTAACGAAGTATTCGAAACCACCTCTAGCTTGGGCAGACATAGGACCACACAAATCAGAGTGAATCAATTCTAGCACATCTTTGACTCTATACCCCTTGGCTTTAAAAGGCCTCTTGGTCATTTTACCTTCCAAGCAAGATTCACAGGTTGGAAAATTTTCCACCACTAATGAACCCAAGAGTCCATCAGTTATTAACCTTTGAATCCTACTTAAGTTAATGTGACCAAGCCTTAGATGCCAAAGATATGTTTGATTCAATTCTGAAGGTTCTTTTCTCTTATTCGAGTTAGATGATGAGTTATTAATTTCCTTATGTTGCTTTATGGGAGTTATTGGATTAATAGTATATAAATTGTCAACCAATGTACCAGTACAGATAATTACTCTATTTTTCTTGATAACAACTTTATTATCAAAGGAAACAGAATATCCATCTGTGAACAATTTAGAAACTGAAATTAAATTCTTTCTAAAAGAAGGTACATAAAGACAATTTCTTAAAACTAAAATCCTATTTCTATCGAATGATAAATAGACATCTCCCACTGCAACAGCCGCCACTTTCGTAGCATTGCCCATGTAGACGATTATCTCTCCTTCATATAGTCTTCGGGTTTCCTGGAACCCCTGCAAAGAGTTGTAGACATGATCAGTGGCTCCCATATCTACACACCAGGTGCTGGTAAATAACACCGCTAAACATGTTTCAACTATTAAAGAGTAAGATATACCTTGATTGTTCTGCTTCCTACGAGGACAGTCCACCTTCCAATGTCCAGCTCGCTTGCAAATGAAGCACTTGCCTTTCGGCTTCTTCACTCCAGCTTTAGGTCCAGTACCTAGAGGTCGGTTCACTTTCTTTACCGAGCCAGCTTGTTTCTTCTTCTTCTTATTACCTTTCGGTTTAGAAGTAGAAACATTCTCAGTAAAGTGAATTTGAGAACATTGACGAAATAACCCTTCTGCTGCCTGAAGTTCTGTTAGGAATTCTGCCAATGTATATGACCTTTTGTTCATATTATAGTTCAGGCAGAACTGCTCAAAACTTTTGGGCAGTGTTTGGAGAATGATATCGACCTGCGATTCCGCATCGATTTCTGCTCCAAGGATCTCTATTTCATTCAAGTAAGTCATCATCTTGAGGATATGATCCCTTATGGGTGTTCCCTCAGTCATGGTGGTTGTCATTAGTTTTCTCATTACTTCCTGTCTTGCTGCCCGATTCTGGTGTCCGAAGAGATCTTTGAGATTGGACATCATATCATAGGCAGTAGGCATGGCTTGGTGCTGATGTTGCAATACATTCGACATAGATGCCAGAATGTAACATCGTGCCATTTCATCTGCCTTCTGCCACTTTTTATAATATTCAATTTCCTCCTCACTAGAATCTTCACTGGGTGCATTAGGACAAG
Organism: Zingiber officinale; assembly: GCF_018446385.1. Lineage (NCBI taxonomy): Eukaryota > Viridiplantae > Streptophyta > Magnoliopsida > Zingiberales > Zingiberaceae > Zingiber > Zingiber officinale. The sequence continues at coordinate 50,003,263 of NC_055997.1, forward strand.
CCTCTAACAGTACATACTTATAGCTTTCAGCAGTCAAGACAATATCCAGGTTTCTTTTCCAATCTATATAGTTAGGGCCAGTAAGCTTATTCTCTTTGAGAATAACAGCTAGTGGGTTGAAGGCCATTTGTAAACCTAAGAATCATAAAATAACTTTGGTTAGGACTCTAATTTTAGAATAACATTGATTCCTTAAAAACAATATTATTTTAAATTAACCAACTCCTCAAACACCGGGAATTTTACATGTCACGTTAATGTGGACGTATACAAATTCAACATTTGTAAGAGGAGGGCTTTACCCATTAATTATCTTGTCATCCTAATTTTATGACAAATAAAATTATCTCAAACACCGTGAATTTTGTATGTCACGTTAGTGTGGATGTATACAAATTCAACATTTGTAGGAGGGGTTTTACCCATTAATTTTATTATCTTGTCAACCTAAATTCATAACAAATTAATAGTTGATTTTCCTTTGGTCTCACAAGTAATAGCAGTGGCTCCGTTGGGGAGGATACTATTAAATGTGCCTCAGTGTATACCACTACTTGGTATTTAGTCTATTAAATAGGATTGTGCCCCTTCAGTTGGAGAAGATCACACTCTCCTAAATAATTTCCTATAACCATCCATTTAGGAAGTTTAATCTAGCGATCTGCAAACAAGCCCATCCGTTGTGGAGGAAAGCACTCAGAGCCGACACGCAAGCTTGTTTGCATCACTTACAAACCAGTAATGGAGACCGTGAAATTTATTTAAATCCCTCTCCCACTTAGTTATTTAAAGTGAGGAATTTTAACTATGCTAGCCTACTAAACGTGTAAACTAACAATCACACACATCACAACATAAAAGGCAATGAATATAAAAAATATTTCCAACTATCATGGCCTTTTATCCGATGCTGTCCTCCGTATATCGCCAACCCTAGCTGCTGCCACCTTTGGCCACCGCCACCGGATCTGGTTGTCACATCCATCTTGATCCTTGTTCCACTGCGCTTCTGGTCTTCAAAAAATCCCACGCCTCGCAAGTGTCGATTTACGACAAAATTAGAATTTTACATTTTCTGATCCTATATTCCATGAAGGAATGTACATGTATACTAGATCGAACATAAAATAAAATTTACATCCATCGATCCTATATTCCATAAAAGGAATTTACATGTACTCTAGATCAAAAATAAAATCCTTATAAAACCAAATACAGCTCCTGCTGTATTTTAATTACAATCATGCACACACAAAAATATGCCCTCGACATGTCCGAGGGTCCAATCACACACAACACACAATAGGCCATAATAGTCGGAGTCTGCAACCATAGAGTTAGCACATCCTACTATTTTCCTACCTAAATTATGTATGACATGTATGCATAATTAAACTAATATCAAATACACAGAGGCAAATTCCTACCTCTGATACCAATTGTTGGTTGCTACTCGGAAAACCTTATGGTTCCACTGTACAAAAATTTTGTACATGATCTGAACCTTTCCTAGCTACCGTGTGTTCTTTTAAATTAAACTTGGATCTCCTGCGGAACTTAACACGTTTGATCATAAGTTTAACTTATATGTTCCTTGAAGTTTAGATTTGGATCTCCTGCGGAACTTAACACGTTTGATCCAAATCACCTAGATTATAAATTCAATTAAATATTAGTTTCCAAAATTGGCTTCCAATACTGCATGGCGAGGCACTTGGCCTTCTTGGATATGGGAGCAACCACCACCGACTAGACAAAGCCTTTTAAGGAAAGTTAATATTTAATTGAATTATATAACTCTAGGTTAACCGCAAGGAACAATCGAATCACAAGGAAAAAGAAAAGAACACAACATCGAAATTAAATTCAAAAAACACGAATCGAATGCCTCTTGTATTTGGTATTCATACAAAGAAAATTTAACTAGTATGATGTAGAAACTAAATACTAATTGTACCTCTTCCTTGTACGCTAAAAACCTCGAGATCTTCTGTCGTATCCCTCGCCTCCTCTTGGACGTCGTGTGGGCGACGATCTTCCAAGACAAACACCACCCGAAAAGCTTCTTCTCCTCCTTCAAGTTTCGGCCACAACCACCACAAAGAAATTAAAGAGAGCAAAAAGGGAAGAGAAAAGAGAGAGGGGGTGATCTCCAACCACAATATGAATTGTGTTATTTTCCAAGGCCTCCCATTCCCCCCTTTTTATATTAGTTTCCCAACGGAAAATTATGAAAAGAGTTTTATAAAAAATTAGACTCTTTCCTATTTCCTTTTAATTTTTTCTTTTTCTTTTTCTTTCCTTTTAATTAATCAATCCTAGATTGATTTATAAATTAAACAACTATTTATTGATGTTTAATTATTTGACCGGCCCCTTGCTTGGGCACCAAGCAAGGTGACCGACCACTTATTAATAGAGAAAGAAAGAAAAAAAAATTTATATAAAATTTTAAAAGAAGAAAACTTCTAATAAAATTTTACAAACTCTCTCTTTTTTTCTAATGTGGATATTAAAAGAAAAGTTTTAAAATTTAAAACCAAGTTTTAAAATTTAAAACATTTCTAATAATATTTCTTTTTAAAAGAAAGTTTATAAATTTCACAACTCTCTTTTAAAACTTTGTGACCTAGTAATTAGGTTTTCCGAGTAGTAACCAACAGCAGGGACTACAAGCCCATGGACCTTTGTACCCCGGTCCAAGGACCCTTCAGTGGAAATACTAGAGGAGGATGATCCCTTCTCGTACATCCAATACCCTGCTAATCTGTCAACACAACCACAGACTACCCTCCCAATTGGGACAAATATCCGAATGATGAAGACGAAGATGAATGGACCAATCCATTTGCGGAAGATGGTGGGGGTAACCCTTTTCATCTGCATCCCAACAATTATTGGTGGTAGGAAATGAGTTAGAATATCCTACGCTAAGAGAGCTAGCAACAACAATACTTCCTGAACAACAACAAATATACTCCACCAGTACTGTAATATCGCCCTATAGACCGCCACAAGATACGTCAATGGGCCCTCCTGGATATCCGCCAGCAGCCCAGGATCCAGGAACTTCGCAGCCCATCTAACAAACTTTTCATAAAGAGAGTAGAGCAACACTGTGAGGAGGAGGTGTAACTAATGAACTATGGACGCTCCCCTCGGCCCAATAGCAAGGAGGAGCAATCTTTGTAATCCCTGAACAATTGGGTATCTTCCATGATGTTTTCTCAAGATAGGAGTTAATAACCCTAAATCATGTCGCAGCTCAAGGATTCACTGACTCCAGTGATAAGATAGAATATATTGAGAACCTACTAGGAGAAATTGAAAAACTAGTTTGGGTTCAATGGCATATGATGTACCTAGAAGAATATGCTGCCCTTATACAAGCAGGAGAAGGACGCAGGGGTACTCAGAATATAATTTCTCAAATGCGTCGTGTCTTTTTATCAGAAGATCCGACACAAGGATCCACAGTCATCCAAGATGATGCTTACAGAAGTCTTGAGAAATTATCCTGTGATAATATGAAGAATATCATCCAATACATGAACGACTACATGAGGTTAGCATCTAAATCTGGAAGGATATATACTGGACCAGAGTTATCCAAAAAATTCTGGTTTAAAATGCCTGGAGACCTTGGAAAAAGAATTAAGGCAGCCTTTGACGAGAAGTATGCAGGACTTACAATTGGTGTTATCCCAAGAATTCTATTTGCCTACAAATTCCTGGAACAGGAATGTAAGGATGATGCATTTAAAAGGTCGCTAAAGGATTTATCATTCTACAACCAGATTTCCATCCCGGGATATTACAAGGGACAAGGGCAGAAGTAGTATAGTGTACGGAAAAGCCATACCTACAAAGGTAAGCCACATGACACACATGCTCGTATAGAAAAAAGAAAACACCTTTTGAAAAAATAAGAAATGTAAATGTTATTTATGCGGCCAAGAAGGACACTTCGCAAGAGAATGACCTATATATAAGAGAAGCTCAAAAAGGGTGGTCATGTTTGAATAATTAGAAATTCCTAAAGACTGTGATATTTTATTAGTTCAAGAAGGTGAAGAACAGAGTGATACTATTTTTAGCATCTCTGAAGGTGAAGAAGATAATGGTGACCTCCTAAGGTCAATCCAGACTCTGACTATAAATGAAAGTATGTATATGCTAGGGCAAGTTGATGGTGGCTACAGACCAAGGATCAAAGTTACAGAAGAACAATTGCAATGCCAACATGAATGGCAAGCAAATGAGGATATCTTCCCTCCACAACCAACGAAGTGCATGGGGTGCATGATGGAAACCATTAAGCGAGTAAAAATTCATTGCTCCAAATGCCTTGTTACCTCTTGTAATCTATGTGGACCCTATTACTTCGGGAAAAGGGTATCTATTGCACCAGCTTCTCTAGTTCCATTCTTTCCTGACAAATGCCGCCCGTGATTTACCTCCTCCGTGTTGGCCTTGGGACGGGTTGGCGGGGGCGCTGGGGGCGAGCGTATTCACCTTTTGCCACAATTCTTTCCTGACAAATTATTGTAGGAACAACAGAAGTATATCCTTTGGTGTGAAGCTGAAATTAAAAGTCTAACAGAGGCGGTTTCATTTTATAAAGGACTCCTATTGGAGAAAGAACTTGAAAGGGATTTTGTTGCTATGAATTAAGAGAGAATCTCTGAGGAGGAGCAAGAAGCTGTTAATATGTTGTACACAGAAAGAACTGAAAGAATCTCAGCAGCAGAAAGGCAAGGCCCCTGCCTCGTCAAAAATATGCTCTACAATCTTCAAGTTGAAATAGATATTCCAGGAATCCCTAAGTTCTCTCTACGGGCAATTCTGGATATGGGCGCAACCACTTGTTGCGTAGATCAAAGGTCAGTCCCTGAAAATGCCCTCGAAGAAAATACATTTATTATCCATTTTAGCGGGATAAACTCCCAGCAGACTACGAAGTTGAAAATGAAACATGGACGGATGACTATAGGGGATAATAATTTCAGAATCCCCTATACCTACAGTTTCCCGATGATCCTGGGAGACAAAATTCAGATGATTATAGGCTGTAATTTCATCCGAGCCATAAATGGTGGGGTACGTATCGAAGGTAATGTAGTTACCTTTTATAAAAGTCTAACTATTATAAATACACTCTCCACAGCTAACACTGCAGTCGCAATAGAGGAATTAGATCTTGAGGAAGATGAGTATATTCAAATCAAGGAAGTCATTTCTTATTCCATTGGTAAATCCTCTCAGCTCTTCACAGAAAGGTTCGAACCACTTCTGAAGGAGTTAAAGGACCAAGGATATATAGGAGAGAATCCTCTCTAACGCTGGTCGAAAATAAGATCTTATGCTATCTGGATATTAAAAATCTGGATTTTATTATTAAAGATAGGCCTCTGAAGCATTTGACTCCAAAACAAAAGGATGTTTTCTCAAAACATGTGCAAGCTCTACTAAAACTTGGTTTGATCAGGCCATGCACAAGCAGACACAGAACCATTGATATCATAGTAAACTCCGGGATAACAGTTGACCCTGAAATAAGAAAGGAAGCTAAAGGAAAGGAACGTATGGTGTTTAACTATAAAAGGTTAAATGATCTGACAAACAAGGATAAGTACAGTTTACCAGGGATAAACACGATACTTCAGAAGGTCAGCAAGAATTCCATTTACTCTAAGTTTGATCTAAAGAGCGGGTTTCACCAAGTTACGATGCACCCAGAGTCAATTGAGTGGACTGCCTTCTAGGTACCAAAGGGGTTATATGAATGGCTCGTCATGTCATTTAGGCTGAAGAATGCATCCGTAATATTCTAGATAAAAATGGATAATTGTTTCAAAGGAGCGGCTGATTTTATTGTTGTTTTTATTGACAATATTTTAGTCTTCTCCAGAAATGAGGAAGAGCACTCGAGACATCTTAAGGTCATGCTCGAAATATGTCAGCAGCATGGACTCATCCTGAGCCCAACTAAAATGAAGATCGCTGTTCCAGAAATTGAATTTCTAGGCGATGTACTGGGAAATCGGAAAATCAAGTTACAGCCCCACATCATTACAAAGATCATAGATTTCAAGGAAGAGGATTTGATGATAAAGCAAGGGATGCACTCCTAGTTAGGAATTCTTAACTATGCCAGAAATTACATTCCTAACTTAGGTAAATTATTAAGTCCACCTTTATGCTAAAACTAGCCCCGCTGGTGATAAGAGAATGAATTTTCAAGATTGGGCACTAATTAAAAAGATTAAGGAAACAGTAAAGTAAATCCCTGATCTAGAAGTGTCTCCTGAAGACTGTTTCATAATACTCGAGGTGGACGGATGCCCTGAAGGATGAGGTGGCGTGTGTAAATGGAAAAGATGCAAATACGACCCCAAATCCACATAAAGTGTATGCACATATGCAAGCGGTAAATACTCTCTTATCAAATCCACTATAGATGCAGAGATACATGCTGTGATAAATACTCTTGAAGCTCTCAAAATCTATTATCTAGATAAAAAGGAGATGATTATTCAAACTGATTGTCAAGCAATCATCAGTTTCTTCAAAAAAATTGCTACCAACAAGCCTTCTAGAATACGTTGGCTTGCCTTCACGGATTATGTTACTGGAACCGACATCTCCATCTAATTTGAACATATAGAAGGCTAGGATAACCAACTGGCAAATTCATTATCAAGACTAATCAATAGCCTTATTATTTCAAAATGGCCAGTTCAAATTCTCGGAGGCCTGGAGCTTGTACCACTAGCATTGGAGGAAGTCTAGCAGAAGCCCAGCAAGGAGGGTCGGCAGGAAATGATGAAGATACTCGACAACCTCTCGACTTGGCTGAGCAATACCAGAGGCTCTTACAAAGACAATACCCTATCTCCCTTGACGATGACCAAGTCATCAGGGGACAGCTGCGTCAATTACAAAAACAAGCAGCCGCGCGAGCAACGAATGCCCTACAACATTTACGAATCATCCACGCACTCAAGCTACGAGAATGTAAGAACCTAAGCACAAAGGACAATTGGTGGTCGGATTGGGTTTCTACCACTTCACAGGTGGACTACCAACTGGAGTTGGCGGCAAACCTACTAAGCGACGCCATTAGAAGGATGGACAACTTTAAAGTCTAGTGAACGTGGCGAACTGGAAAGAATCTAAGTACCATGAGCTATAAAGTTACTTTAAGGGTGCCATTATATGAGCACTACCTAACTTATTAGCTATTAAGGTACAATAATATGAACACCGAATAACTTTTAAGTGTCGTGATGTACAACGCATAAGATTCCTTCTTATCAGGATAATAGCAGGATCTGTCGATGGGGCCAAGGAGCACCCAATATTTCTCCTTTTCAATCCTATATAAGAAGGATGTATTAGTCATTCCAGGGACATCAAGCGATACTTGAGCCATATCTTGGCAAGAGTTTATAAGCATTTCCTTTGGGAGAATAAATCTTTGAAATTTGAAGTCTACCACTCTTCTTCCGTTCTTATCTTAATTATTTCAAATTTCCCTTCCCCGTTCGATCCGAAAGCAATTTAAATTAGCAAGTAGTTCAAATTTTGGCCAGCATTCTGGTTAAAAATCGAGTTTGATATGATTGAATCAAATTCAAATATTTTGAATAGACAATTTAAGTTGGAATGATCTACCATTTTGTTTTGTCAAATTTTATAATTTAAAAAGTTGAACATTGATATTTTGTCTAAAAACTATAACATTTCTTTCTATTCTTAAACTATTTCGTTTAATTTCCCTAAATCAAGCATATGGTTTAACTCTTAGCAAAGACCATACGGATATCTCTAGTCGTGTAACTCTCGAGAATCTAGCTTAGCAAAATCTCCATAATCTTGGAGACTCTCTGACCCCTAACTGATCTTCTGGTGTTATATGTCAATAGGAACAAACTATGGCATCTAAGAAGATAACCTTCTAACCTTTAAATATTAGACAATTCCCCTTTAAAGTAGGAATACACAAATTAAACAGTACTTATTGTATAAATTTAAACTTCATGAAAAATCAACAAAAGATACTTTGAATAATTATATAAACTCCTTGTAATCAATTGACTCACTAGAATACAATAATAACCACCCAACCTTATTCCACTAAATAAAAATAAATTTTATTTATATTTAAATAATTTTTATCTTATTATTTACTATTTTAAATATTATTTTTTATCAGTGGACTAATTCACATTTACGTTTTTGAATACAGTAAGGTAAAGATATCAAGAGTAAATAGTACATATTGAATACTTATTTTAAAACATGAAAGTTGTAATCTTTGCCACAACTTTTATTGACAATGCACTTAGCCTAAAGCATTTTGTATATTTAATCATCTAAAACATCTAGATTTGTTTTCTCCATAAGATGCCTCTATCATTATCAAAGTCCTACTGCTCTTCAACACCTTGTTAGAAATTACATCGTTCGGTGAACAGATGAAAGAAGAGAAGGGACCCTACTGCTCTTCAACACCTTGTTAGAAATTACATCCTTCGGTGAACAGATGAAAGAAGAGAAGGGACAGAGACAAACGCATATGAAAGATTTCATATGGACAGATCACAAAGAGAAGACTACCATACGGTAGACAAAGAAGAGAGATAGAGAGGATAGGTAGCTAAGAAATTGCATATGAAACATGAGATGAACCACTCATGAAGAAATGGAAAGATTTTTCAATCAATCATTCAGACTTCAGCCTTGATGATGAACTCTGGAGGTGCGCGTTGGCAACTCATACCAATTTGGATTTGGAAGAGATGGACAACAATATTACAGAAAAGATAGTAAAACAAAAAGCATTCCTACAATACATAATAAATGATGATAGTCAAACACTAATACTATATGGATTTTGGCCGGTTGGTCCCGAACCATTATCAACCTCTTCAATACCACGAATCAAAGCTAGAAAGAACTTATTTAACAGAGGTGATCAAATATGAAAAATAAAGAATGAAAACCTTCAGGAAAAGAGGCCCTTCAGCTCTTAGGAATGTAATTCATACAGCCACCCAAGTTCAAATCCCGACAGTTTCACCAAGACCACCCAAGTCCAAATGCCACATACTACTTAGATTGATAATTAGGCTATAAACCAAGTGCCCAATAGTCGACAACACTATGGAAGAGCTACCCAATCCTAAATTTCAACATCCAAGGTGGTCGACCAAATCATTTACTAGCTATCAGACCAAGAGACTAACCTAGGTTTAAACCATACCACACTAATTGGTCAGCCAACTTTTGTAGTGACAGATTATCTCTACCAATTGAAGTAACCAAACATATGTTTGCTACCCAGCTCTAACATCAACTTGACCCTCTAGCTTACTCAATTCCATCTTTGCTTTCAACTTTTATAATTTAAAATAATTTTAGCCTATCATGTTAACAAAGCCAACATTTTGACATCAACAGAGTCCTCAAATGATGATTCCAACTGATTAACTAAGAGTGTTACTAAATTATAAACGTCCTCATTGGGAAAGCAGCCATATCATTTATGCACCCTAAATCTCAAAAGCTAGAAAACATCTCCAAAATGAGAGCATAAGACCACCACAAAAATTGAATTCAAACAACCATTTCAATATAAAGGAAACTCTACATCAGTTGATTCAAATAGAATAGCACTGAAAGCAAAACACCTTGTGACTCTAGTTCATCTAGCTTCAAAATCAAAACAATAAAATGTTCTCAAGTTAACTGACAGGCAACAAGCTATAACCTCCTTGCTTAATCGAACAAGCTGAAGCCCATATCCTGCAATGAAAAAAATGGACCGTGTCCAAAACAGTAATAAATTAATGATCTAAAAAAATGTGTTTTTACGATCATCTAAATTAGTTGGACAAGAAAAAAAAACATAAATTTATGATGGTAATGGAAATTAACAAGAAGGAGAAACTCACATCGTCAGATTCCTCTTTCTCCTCCACCTTCTCTTCCTTCTTAGGCTCCTCTGCCGCCGGAGCAGCTCCCGCGCCTCCTCCAGGGGCAGCAACCGCCACAGCAGACACCGCGCCACCGGTTGGAACAGAGGCGAACTTCTCCCGCCCTGAAGCGATCAGCTCCGTGATGTCCTTGCCCTTGACTTCAGAGAGAAATAGGTTGATCCTCTTGACATCTGATTCCGCTCCGACTGTAAACCAGAACCATGGATTAAGATTAAGAAAACCAGTCAAATAAGAGAGCGCGGGAAGCAAACCGAATAACATCGGACCTGATTCAAGGATGGATACGAGATCATCCGAAGACGGGCTCGAGTTTCCGCCGAGGACAGCAAGGAGATAAGCCGCCACCACCTTCATTTCTGCTTCCAAGAATACAGCCGACGCCGCCGCTACTGTCGTGAGGTCTCAAGGGTTGGGATACGGAGAATGAGAGCCATGGATGGCATTATATAGCATAGGCCTATCGGGTCGCATTAGAAACCCTAGGGTTTGTTTCCGTTGAGCCTGCGGAATGATTGTGACTAAAGTGTACCGGCCTCGATATGATGACATCGGATCGCATCAAATTCGCTAATTTTGTGGCTTATTCCATAACACGACTTGACTCAGCAATTTGTTTAGGTCTTTTGGTTTTTTTAAACCGTTATGTAAATTATAATATTACGTTTGTTTCTCATTTCTATTTTCTTGTGGAAATGATATTTTAAAAAAAATATATAAAATAGTACGTGATTAAATTAAATCGATTTAATTTAATACATTGTAATAAATTTACTGTAACTATTACACATTATAATAACTATCAGCTGTTATAACAATACTATAATAATATTTAATAATATCCCAATTGTTATGAAATTATATAAACAAAAGAAAATATTATTAATCTATTTCTTTTTTCGGCTCTTTTTTTTTACACATTGAAATGAATATATATATATATATATATATTTATTTATTTATATTTATATTTATATTTATAAATACACAATCATATTAAAACTCCCTATGAATTTATATAACTTAGGAGTTTAAAAGATAATAGGTTATGTAAATGAGAGAGTTTATGAAGTCATTGGGGGTTATGGGCATCCACATACTTTATTTTACAACACTTCCCCTTGAATGTCCATAATTAAGAAATCCGCCTCATTAAAACCTTACTAGGAAAAATCCAATGGGAAAAAACCTAATAAGGAAAAAGAGTACGTCATTCCGCAACTGTATCACTATAAATTTACCAGACAATATAATATGTTATAGTAAAAATTTATTCCCCCTATTTGAAATATCATTTGAGATTTTTGTACTGCCGTATTTTAATACCATGTACTAATTTCTTAAATGTTATTGTAGGTAATGATTTAGTAAATAAATTTGTCAAATTATTGCTAGAGCGAAACTATTGAACTTTAATATCACTATTCTTTTGTAGATCATAAGTAAAGAAGAACTTTGATAAAAATATGTTTAATAATTTTCTTTTCTAAAATATCCTTATATTTTTTCATTAATCTCCATCTTATCCTCCATAGAATTTTACAAACCTAACAACTCTCTCTACGTCGACTTTTTTCCCCAATACATGAAGTGTCAGATACTCCCTTCCATTTCTTCTCTCCCCAGTGCACAAATTCTCCGACTCAATTAGAATTTGATTTTTTTTCTGTCTAACTTTATCTTAGGATTTAGAAAAATAAAAGTGTCAAATATATTATTGATAAATTTTTAACTATAGTTTTTATTTGAAATATTAATGATATCATTAAATTTTTAAAAAAATCTAAATTAAAATATCAAATAGTTTTATTTTTTTATATAAGTTTAACCCATTATAAAATTATAAATTATTATATACAATATCTTAATAGTATTATACTCTTTTTGGTAATTTTATTAATAAAAAAATCTTATAATACCAAACACATCAATATCTTTAAGTTGTTTAAAATAAGTTCATCCAAACACTCTAATAGCTTATTTTTAAAATAAGACCTAACGGTTTATAAGCTCATAAAATAACTTATAAGTTGTACAAGCTTATAAGATATTTTTAATAATGTTATCCCCTTTGATGTACCCTTCCTTTAATTGAGCTATACATGTCGCATTGTCATCATATAATATTGTTTAAATTTTCTTATTAGTAGTTAAACCACATTTTTCCTTAATATGTTGAATCATTAATCTCAACCAAACACATTCCTGACTATCTTCATGTATTGCAAGTATTTCAGAGTTATTCGATGATGTAGCGGCTATGGTTTGTTTGATAGATCTCCAAGATATGGTTGTTCCACCATATATAAATAAATAACCAGTCTGAGATCGACCTTTATGTGGATCAGATAAATATCCTGTATCTGCATAACCAATTAACTTTGAAGTAGACATATTAAAATAAAATAAGCCCAAATCGATGGTACCTTGAATATACCTAAATATATGTTTAATTCCATTCCAATGTCTACGTGTTGGAGAAGAACTATATCTTGCTAATAAATTTACAACAAATGTTATATCTGATCTTGTATTATTAGCAAGATACATTAATGCACCAATTGCACTTAAATATGGTACTTCAGGACTAAGTAGTTTTTTTACCATTTTCACTAGGTCGAAAAGGATCTTTGTTCACATCAAGGGATCGAACAACCATCGGGGAACTTAATTGATGAGCTTTATCCATATAAAATCATTTTAGAACCTTTAGTGTATAAGATGATTGATGGATAAAAATTCCATCTGCAAAATATTAAATTTGTAATCCAATACAAAACTTCATTTTTCCTAGATCTTTCATCTCGAATTCTCTTTTCAAAATATCAACTGTATGTACAACTTCTTCAGGACTTCCAATGATATTCAAATCGTCAACATATATAGAAATAATGATACATTTTAGTCCATCCTTTTTTATAAAAACACATGGACATATTGGATCATTTTGATATTTATGTTGCACCAAGTAATCACTTAGACGTTTATACCACATACATCCAGATTGCTTCAATCCATATAAAGATCTTTGTAATTTAATGAAATAAATATTTTTAAAATTTGAACTTGATGCTTTTAGCATTGTGTGCCCTTCAGGGATTTTCATATAAATATCATTATCAAGTTTTCCATACAAATAAGCTACTACTACATCCATCAAACGCATTTCAATCTTTTCTTGTGCTGTCATACAAAGAAGATATTGAAATCTGATTGCATCCACTACAGAGGAATATGTTTCTTCATAATCAATACCAGGTTTTTGAGAAAAATCTTGTGCCACTAAACGAGCTTTATATCTTATGATTTCATTTTTCTCATTTCGTTTTTGTACAAAAACCCATTTGTACCCTACAGGGGTTACACCTTTTGGTGTTTGGACTACAGGTCCCAAAACCTCATGTTTTACAAGTGAGTTTAATTCCTCTTAAATTGCATCTTTCCATTTTGGCCAATCATGCATACTACGACATTGTTCAATAGATTTAGGTTCTTGATCATCATTTTCATAAATAATTTCAAGCGCTACATTATATGCAAATTTATTGTCGATAACAATTCTTGATTGATTCAATTTCTTCCCTGTCCTAACATAATTTATTGAGATGTTTTCATTATTTTCAAGTATCTAGACCTCTTTTGGAGTTTTTATCAAAAGTTATGCCAGTTGTCTCTATAGGAGACCTAGGCGCTTCAAAATGAACATCTTGATTAGTTACTCCTTTCCTTTTTCAAAGATTTTTTATCTTTAGAACCAATTAGTCTACCACGCTTCAAGCGAGTTGTAATCTTATTAATTGATTGTCCAATTGGTACATCAATATGAGCTGGAGCATTAATAGCAGGTATATGTGACTTAGTCACTCTCTTCAAATCAGTGAATGCATCAGGCAGTTGATTTGCAATATTTTACAAATGTATTATTCTTTGAACTTCAAGTTCACATTGATTTATACGAGGATCAAATTGCGATAATGATACATGACAAGCGACTTATTTGGGAAACTCTTTATTTTCTCCCCTCGCTTTGAAAAACTTGTTTCATTAAAGTGGTAGTTGGCAAATTACGCTGAAAAACATCTCCTGTCATTGATTCCAAATATCTTATAATTGAAGGAGAATCATATCCAATATATATCCCCAATTCCCTTTGGGATCCCATTTTAGTGCGTTGTAGTGGGCTAATTGGCACATATACCGCACATCCAAATATTCTCAAATGGGATATATTAGACTCTTGACCAAAAGTCAAGTGTAAAGAGGAGAATATATGATAACTGGTTGGCCTGATAAGTATAAGTGTTGATGCATGCAAAATAGCATGCCTCCAAATAGATATAGGGAGCTTAGTTCTCATAATCAATAGTCTAGCTATTAATTGGAGGTGTTTAATAAATGATTCAACTAAACCATTTTGTGTATGAACATAAGCAACAGGATGTTCAACAGTTATTCCAATAGACATACCATAGTCGTTAAATACTTGGGATGTAAATTCACCGATATTATCAAAACTTATTTTCTTGATAGAATATTCTGGAAATTGAGCTCTCAACCGAATTATTTGGGTGAGCAATCTTGTAAATGCCAGGTTGTGAGTTGATAATAAACATACATGTGACCATCTTGTAGAGGCATCAATTAGCACCATAAAATATTTAAATGGTCCACATGGTGGGTGAATAGGCCCATATATATCGCCTTGTATACGTTCCAGAAATATAGGGGATTCAATTCCAACTTTAGATGGTGAAGGTTGCATAATAAGTTTTCCTTGAGAACAAGCAGAACATGAGAATTCATTAAATTGGAGAATCTTCTGGTTCTTTAATAGGTGTCTATGTGAATTCTTGATAATTTTTTGAAACATTGTAGAACCAAGATGTCCCAATCGGTCATGCCAAAGTATAAAATCATTTGAATCAGTAAACTTGGGGTTTACTATTGCATTTGTTTCTACTGCATATATTATTATGTAGTACAAACCAAATAAGAAAGCGGGTAATCTTTCATATACATGTTTCTTACCCAACACTAATTTTGTAATATAGAGATATTCAATATTCTTATCATATGTCTCAATGTGATATCCATTTCGGCGAATATCTTTAAAACTTAACAAATTTCTTTGAGACTTAGGAGAGAACAATGTATTGTCAATAACAAATTTTGTTCCTCCAAATAATAATATATTAGCTCTTCCGGAACCTTCAATAATATTTGTAGTACCATATATTGTATTAACATTACTTTCACCCATTTCTAAATAAGAATTTTTTTTTTCTTTCTGAATATAGAATGTGTCGTTGCACTATCAATAAGACATAAATCTCCATTATTGAATTCAAAAACCATGATATTCTTCATTAAAACAAAAGAGATATATAATGAGAAACAACTAAAAGATTAGTAAAAGAAAACATAATAGCAAATGAACTAATTTATTTTAAAATATTTGATTAATTTAGACATTTCCATAAATATCTTCATTTCCAATCAAATTGTCTATCCCTCCATCATGATCTGCAAAGAAATCAGAAACATCCAAATGTGTTGTCATAGAAGGACCAACAATTGTGTTATTGTCTTGAAAGACAACATTTGTCTCTATATCTTTTGCCTTGCCCTTTAAAGAGGCTTGGTAGAGATCAATAAAGTATTTTGGCGTACGACAAGTGCGTGACCAATGTCCTTTCATGCCACATCTATAACATGAATTTATGATTTCTTTTCGTCATTATCTTGTCCACTTTGAACCCTTTTACCATTGTCATTTGTCCACTTTTGGTAAATATTATTGTTAACCTACTTATGGTGAGTTGTTGTATTTCTTTTATTATAGCCATCATGATTTTCTTGAGATCGATCATTTTCGTATCTACGACCACAACCACGGCCATGACCACGACCATGATGAAATTTTTGTCTGTGCTGTAGTTTAGCATTTTTACTAGTTATCTCATTCACTTTAGGATTGGACTAGCACCAGTTGGACGGATCTCATGATTTTTCATCAAAAGCTTGTTATTTTGCTCAGCCACCAAAAGACATGTAATCAACTCAGAATATTTCTTAAAACCTTTCTCTCTATATTGCTGCTACAGGAGCATGCTAGATGCATGAAAGGTAGAATATGTTTTTTTCTAACATATCTTCATCAGTAATTTTTTCACCACATAATTTTAATTTTTAGCTAATTCTAAACATTGCTGAGTTATATTCACTTACAGATTTAAAATCTTGTAAACATAAATAAATCCATTTATAACGAGCATTTGGAAGAATCACGGTTTTATAATGGCTATACCTTTCCTTCAAATTATTCCATAGCTCAAGTGGATCTTTAATTGTCAAATATTCAATTTTCAATGCTTCATGAAGATAACGACGAATGAATATCATTGCTTTTGCACGATTTTGTAAAGATTCCTTATTTCCATCTTTTATGGTGTCTCCAAGACACATAGCATCCAAATGAATCTCCGCATTCAAAATTCACGATAGATAATTTTTTTCCCAAAATGTCAAGAGCCACAAACTCTAACTTTGAAAGATTGGACATAGTAAGAATCTATTACAAAGAAAACTAAATTATTAATAATAATTATCGTGCATCATATATATTTATTAATAAATAATAAAATATGATATAATCAAAAGATGATTTGGTAATACTTAACTGTAAAATATTATAAAATTTTTGAAATGTTGCAAGTCATATAAATAAGTAACTAACAAATAGTTAATTGAATAATAACTAACAAATGATAAAGGAACTATAAATTTAACTTCTTGGCATGTGAATAATCTTAATTGAGAAAAAAAATATGTATATATAAATTTATCTATACATTTTTTTATATTACCTGATATGGTTGGCAATGGAGGGGCCCAAGAGGAAAGGGTGAGAAGGGTCAAGGCCATATAACGGTCAAAAGTCAAGAGGATGTGGTGGTCAATACTCAAGGTGACTTGGCAGTCAATAGTCAAGCTGACTAGGCAGTCAGAGGCAAGCATATGGGGTAGTCAGAGGTCAGGCAGACTTGTCGATCAAGGGGGCAAAGTAGTTGAAAGACAAAGGGAGACGACAGGCGGAGCACCGGGCACAGGTCGGGATCAGCAGAGCTGAGTAGAGGCAGCTCGATCTACAGGCCTGCGATTCGAAGGCCCGGAAGTGCAAGTCACAAATCACAGGTCGGAAGCGGTAGAGCTGTGTAAAGACAGCCCGATCTACAGGCTTACGGTCGAGGGCCAGCAAATACTCACGGGTCGGGATTGGCAGAGCTGGGTAGAGGCAGCTCGATCTACAGGCCTGCGATTCGAAGGCCCGGAAGTGCAAGTCACAAATCACAGGTCAGAAGCGGCAGAGCTGTGTGAAGACAGCCCGATCTACAGGCTTACGGTCGAGGGCCAGCAAATACGCACGGGTCGGGATCGGCAGAGCTGGGTAGAGGTAGCTCGATCTACAGGGGTCGGAAGCGGCAGAGCTGTGTAAAGACAGCCCGATCTACAGGCTTATGGTTGAGCGCCAGGAAATACAGGGTACAAAGTACAGACCGTGATCAACAGGGCTGTTCAGGGTTAGCCCGACTGACAAGTAACGCTTAGAGGCGGGATCTGGTCGAGGGGTGTGAGGTAGATGCAGACCGCGATAAATAGGATGAGCTAAGCTGTGCAGGAGTCGGAAGATCACAATTGTCCGTCAAGGGTAATCATTACATACCAGTGAGATGTGCGAAGGCGGAGGTTCCTAAACGAAAAGATGCCCTCATAACCAATAGTAGCCTGACAGATGTCCTTCACTACAAGACAAAACTCATGTGTAAAGGCGGAGGTTCCTAAACAAGAAGATGCCTTCACGACCAATAGCAGCACGACAGGTGTCCGGGATATACGACAAAGCCCAGCGTCTAACGTTTTCTGACAGGGTTGCAGGTTCTGGAAGCAAGGCAGGTGCATAAACAGGAGGAGATTCCTCGTATGCGGGTACGCTCTCTCGTCACTTTTTCCACAACTTTTCATATTCAGTCATTTTTTTTCGGCTCTCTGCTTTTTTTGGGGAAAAAGGACCTGACTTGAGCGTCGGAGGGCCTGATCCGGGGACTTTTTCCCTGGGTTCTGGTCTCTAACGTGAGGAGGGAGATTGTCTGAGTGTGTGCAGGATCCTGCAGCATCGTCAGCCGCCCGTGGGAGCCGAATCACCCACGACTTTCCGTCAACAACCAGGCCGTCGCGACCAGCCTTCGTCCGACTCAGCTTTCGGACAGGATCAAATTTGGCGCCGTCTGTGGGAAACACAACAGCCTGATCCGAAGCGTGGAGATGGAGGACTCTAGTCGAAGCTCCAGCAGGAGGATTAACGTTACCATGACCGCGGGGGAGTACGAGCTCTTCAAGGAGGTCAGAAAGCGAGCCGCCTCTGAAAAAGAAGGCACGGTTTCACGACCTCGCCTAGCACCTGAAGCGTCCAAAGAACCAGCTCCTGTTTCCGACAGGAGCTCAAAGAGAAAGCAACCGGAAGAACTCCCTCGTACTTCATTCCGAGAGCCTCGCCGCAACTATCATCGATCTGGACCTCGAGAGCATAGTCCAAAGAAAGAAGAGCCGCCGACATCGGTGGCGGAGAGCTCTTTACATCCACCCCGGGATTCAGGAAAGGGGAAGGCTATAATCTCTGCCAGAGATCTGCCTGAAGATCCGGATGATAAGGTACCTTTCTCGGCTCAGATCTTGAGGGAAAGCCTGCCAAGGGGTTATCGAGCCCCAAACATCGGAGAATATGATGGGAGCAAGGACCCGAAAGAGCATCTGCAGAAGTTCAAGAACGCGGCTATGTTGTATCAATACAGCGATGCCGTCAAATGTCGAGTCTTCCTACATACCCTATCAGGGTCGGCGCAGAAGTGGTTCGATGGATTGCCCCCAGAGTCCATCAGCCGCTTCATGGATTTCAAAATGGCCTTCCTACGTCGTTTCGCCAGTAGTCGTAAGTATCAAAAAACCGACCATTGCCTTTTCGCTCTTAAACAGGAGCCGACCGAGCCCCTGCGAAGCTACATCAACCGGTTCAGTCAGGTGGCCAATGACGTCCCCTCCGCCACCTCAGAAATATTGATGAGCGCCTTCTCCCATGGATTGCGAGAAGGGGAATTCTTCAGGGACCTCATCAAAAACCCCGCCCGGAGTTTTGACGATATGGTGGAGAAAGCTTCTTGCTACATCAAGGTGGAGGAGGCTCAGGCTGCTAGGAGGAAGGCTGAAAAGACGGTGGCTCCTGGCAACCGACCTGAAAGGAGAGCACCCCAACCAGCTCAGCCCTTTCAGCGCGTTCAACCCAGGCCTGCCCCTTAGCCCGCTCAGGGAGTCAGACCAGCCCTACGAGTTGCTGCCATACACGCGCCCAGGTCTGGACCAAGGGGAGCACCATATTGCATATATCATCAGTCCAGGACGCATGATCTCAGTAACTGCTTCCAATTCGCTCGTGATTCCAGGTGAGCTGCCGAGCAGGGTATGCCCCCCCTGGAGTTAGCGCCCCAAATACAGAGAATAGAGGAAGAACGGGCCGCGGCTGGACGTGCTCGTCAGACCCAACCCGACCTAGCCGGTCCTTCTAACCAAGCCGGTCCCGGGGAAGATCGAAGAGATGCCGGAGAGCTGGAAAACCGGGGCAACGCTGCTGTGCGAGAAATCAGCATGATTTCAGGAGGGCCCACTGACGGGGACTCAGGCCGAGCCCGTAAGTCACATGGTCGGCGGTTATATATGGGAGCCGTGGGATGCAGCCACGAGCAGGCATCCGACCCTGTTATTAGCTTTGGGCCCCAAGACTTGGAAGGTCTGGAACTGCCCCACGACGACGCTCTCATAATCAAGGCCATTATTGCTAATAGCCGAGTGGCTCGGGTCTTTGTGGATACCGGGAGCTCGGTCAACATTTTGTTTAGAGCTGCGTTCGAGGAGATGCAGATTGATGCCGCTGAGCTCCAACCCGTAACCACTTCTTTGTACAGGTTCACAGGCAATGAAGTCAAGCCCATGGGTCAGATCAAGCTGGCCATCTCCATGGGCACTGAGCCACTGGTGCACACCCGGAGGAGCACCTTTATAGTGGTGGATTCGCCTTCCTCCTACAACGTCATCCTGGGAAGGCCAGCTCTGCATGAGTTCCGGGCTGCTGTCTCCACTTTTCACCAGAAGATCAAGTTCCCGGTCGGCGAGCGGGTCGGGGAAGTCAAGGGAGAGCAGAAGGTGTCTCACAGCTGCTACATTGATATGGTCCGGGTGGAGGCGCGCAAAAGCCGGAGGACGCAGGATGGTGGTGTACATGCTATCCAAGAGGAGCCTCTGCCTATTGCCGAGGAGCCTATCCCTTGGGAAGAGATTCGGTTGCACCTTGACAGAGTAAAGAGCATCACTCGCATTGCCAGCGACTTAACACCGAAGCTTAGGTCGGAGCTGATACAGTGTCTGAGCCGTAATAAGGACGTTTTTGCTTGGTTACCGGAAGAGCTGCCCGGAGTCAAACCAGAGGTAGCCGAGCACAAGCTGCATTTAATGCCCGAAGCCAAGCCAGTCAAGCAGAAGAAGAGAAACTTCTCTGCCGACCAGAATAAAATTATCCGAGCTGAAGTGGATCAGCTCAGGAAGGCAGGACATGTTCGAGAGGTGCAGTTCCCGTCCTGGCTTTCTAACATTGTATTGGTAAAAAAGCCTAACAACAAGTGGAGGGTGTGCATAAACTTTCGCGACCTCAACAAAGTCACCCCCAAAGACTGTTATCCTCTCCCGCGGATCGATCAGGTGGTGGATTCAACTGCTGGCTGTGAGAGGATATGCATGATGGACGCTTATCAAGGATATCATCAGATACCCTTGGCTAGGGAGGATCAGGAGAAGGTTAGCTTCATAACGGCTGACGGTACTTTCTGCTATACGGTCATGCCATTTGGACTCAGGAATGCTGGGGCTACCTACCAAAGGATGATGAATAAAGTCTTTCGAAGTCAGATTGGGCGGAACGTCGAAGCCTATGTTGATGACATCCTAATCAAGTCTCCCCCTGGCGCCCAATCTCATAAGAGATGTAGAGGAAACCTGCGGGACTCTAAGGCAATATGGTGTAAAGTTGAATCCTCTGAAATGCTTGTTCGGGGCCAAAGGAGGGAAGTTTCTGGGGTATCTGGTGACTGAACGAGGGATAGAAGCCAATCCTGAGAAGGTTCAAGCACTTCGGAACATGTAGATCCCTCAGAATCTGAAGGAAACGTAGAAGTTGGTCGGCAGGATAACAACGCTGTCCCGATTCATCTCCAGATCTACAGATCGAGCCGCGCCCTTCTTCAAAGTGCTCAGGAAAGCAGCCAAGTTTCAGTGGACGGAAGAATGCACACAGGCCTTTGAGGAGCTAAAGCAATACCTGGAGTCTTTGCCATCGCTGTTTAAGCCTATTGTGGGAGAGCCCCTTTGGGTCTACTTGTTAGCCACCCCCGAGGCCGTGGGGGCCGTGCTGGTTAAAGAGCAGGACAATGTACAATGGCTAGTGTATTTTTTCAGCCATCTATTGAAGGGGGTTGAGTCTCGGTATACGACCCTGGAAAAGTTGGTTTACGGACTTGTTCTCATGGCTCGGCGCCTCCGACCGTATTTTTTGGCGCATCCCATCACCGTCCTGACAAACAGTACAATGGGTCGAGCTCTCACCAAGGTGGAGGTAGCAGGTCGGCTTATCAAATGGGCAACCGAGCTAGGGGAATATGATATACAGTATCAGCCCCGAACTGCGATCAAAGCACAAGCTCTGGCGGATTTCTTGACAGAGGTTTATCAAGCAGACTCGGAGGAGGTCTGGAAAATTTATGTAGATGGGTCGACTACCCATCATGGAAGTGGTGTAGGTGCACTTCTAATATCTCCGCAGGGAGACATTATGCAGCTGGCTGTACGGCTAAATTTTAGAGCTACCAACAATGAGGTAGAATATGAAGCCCTATTAACAGGTCTGCAAGCAGCTCAGCATGTGGGGGCAAGCCGGGTCATAATATATTCAGATTCCCAACTAGTAACTCAACAGGTGACCGGGCAGTTTGAGGTAAACAACGAAAAGATGCAAGTTTACAAGGAAGCCTATGAAAAGATGAGGGAAGAGTTTAAAGAAGTCACAGTCACTAAGATTCCCAGGGCTGAAAATGAAAGAGCGGATGAACTAGCTAAAATGGCCAGCTCCCTGACCACTTGGGCGCTTGACAAATCTATGGTACAGACCTTCCTTATAGCTCAGATAGATCTACAAAATAACCTGGGAGAAGTAATTGATTGGAGGGCCCCCATAATAAGCTTACTCCAACAAGGAATTGTACCCACCAACTTAGAAGAGGCGCGTATGCTCAGGAGACATGCCCATTCTTATGTTATGATCGGAGATCAATTGTACAAAAAGTCTTTCTCCAGACCTCTGCTCAAGTGCTTGAATACGGAAGAAGCAGATCAGGCCTTGCGGGAGATACATTTGGGGTGCTGTGGCAGTCACGCAGGTGGAAGAACGCTGGCCCGGAAAGTACTATTGGCCGGGTATTTCTGGCCTACCCTGCAGAAGGACGCACAGAAGCTGGTGAATAGTTGTTTGTCATGCTAGAGGTATCAGAACCTGACGCACCGACCCACAGAGCTATTGAGAACTTCTATAGTGTCTTGCCCATTTGACCAATGGGGTATGGATATCGTAGGACCTTTCCCGATGGCTACGGGGCAAAGATGTTTCTTGCTGGTAGCAGTAGATTACTTCTCCAAGTGGGTGGAAGCGGAAGCCCTGGCCAGAATCACTGAAGATGCGGTGATCCAGTTCTTGTGGAAGAATATCTTTTGCAGATTCAGCCTGCCTCATAAGTTAGTGTCGGACAATGGCAGACAATTTCAAGGACGCAAAATATAAAATTGGTGCAAGGGGTTCGGCGTAACTCAGGCCTTTACTTCGGTGGCTCATCCTCAAAGTAATGGTCAGACAGAGGTAGTCAATCGGGAAATAGTGCGAGGGCTCAAAGTCAAGCTAGATCACACGGGAGGCAGTTGGGTGGACGAGCTGCCGAGCATTTTATGGGCCTATCGTACGACACCCCGAGAAAGTACAGGTCTGACACCCTTCCATTTAGTGTATGGTAATGAAGCAGTGGTACCTCTGGAGGTCGGGATACCGTCCGTGAGAAGAATGATGTACGACCAAGGGAACACAGAGCGATGGCTGGCCGAACTAGATTTTATCAGCGAAATTCGTGAATAAACAGCTGCCAGGTTGGAAGCCTATAGACAGAGGATGAGACAAAACTATAATAGAAGGGTGATCCCCCGATTCTTCGGAGAAGGAGACCTCGTCTGGAAGCAGACGAAACCCTTAGGGGAAGTGACGAAGTTGGTGCCTCAATGGGACGGACCATACAAAGTTATCAAGAAATTGGCATCGGGGGCCTATTATTTGCAGGATGCTCAAGGAAGGGAGCTAGACCGACCTTGGAGTGCTAACTACCTACGGCCTTATCGAGTTTGAAGGGTGCCGACTCTATGGGTATAAGCCAGGTCGGCCGAGGGTTCTGGAGACGGTAGGGTAGTCAAGTAAAAATTCAAAGATACTCATGTATATGTAAAAATCTCATCAGTTTTAAGCAGTTGGAACAAATCATTTGAAAGGAGCAAAGATCTCATCCGGAAAACCTTGGATGATCTTATCCTGATCCAAGAAGTCTGCGGGAGGGATGGAGTTCAAGAAATTCTGCGCGTGAAGCTGTCTGATAACTCCAGCTGCCGTGTAGGGTACGGTTGCAGAAAAACGTGCCCCGGCTTGGGATAAAAACTCAGGAGAGCTCAGATATGACATTCGACTTTAAAGGCAACGATCACTCTCTCCTTCCCGATAGACCGCCAAGGCCGTGGATACTCCCGTCAGAGCCGCTCGAGACTGGGATAGTTCTGCTTTCAGAGCCCTCAGTTCAGCTGCTTGAGTTTCCAGTTGAGCTGCCTGAACCTCCAATTTCTTGTTCCTCTCTTGCAGAAGGGTATCCTTGGACTGTATTTCCTGAGCCTGGTGGGCTAATTGTTGCTGATACCCTGCCTTAGATGCAGCTCTCTCCTCCTTCAAATCTTGGAGCTCATCTTTGACCTGCACCAGGGACCTTTTCTGTCGATTGGTCTGGTTGGTTAAGGCTTGGACTTCTGCTCGCAATGCATAACTAGCTTGGGTTGGGTCATTCAGTTGCAGCTCTAATTCAGAGACTCTCTCTCGGAGTTCTTTGCTTTCATGATGGAGGGCGTGGAAGGATTGGTTTAGCACCAAAGATTCTGCATGAGTCTGGATGGAAGATATAACCCTCAGTTAAGGCAAACTAATACCAAGTGTAAGGTGAAGAGTACTTACTTTAGCCCAGGACTTCGAGAACCTATCCATCTGAACTAATGGCGACGCGCTATCCATTTGACTCATGCTCTCCGCCCACAAACTGCCGAGGCAGCCTCTCATCATCAGAATGCTCGTGGGGGTGTCGTGTTGACGAGCTAGAGCAGCTTCAGAGGGGATAGTGGTCCTGTAATGATGGCGGGCGGAGGAGGAAGGTTGAGAAGGGCCGGCGTCAGAACTAGGAGGAGCAGGAGGTGGCTCGGGAACGGGCTCAGTTGGCACGGGGTCATGACGATCGCCTGGGCTGTCTTCCTCAGCAGGAGTGGGGGTAAAGCGGAATGCAGCTGGTCTTCCCCTGTAAGGGCTGGGAGAGGCTGCCAGATAAACGAAACAAAAATAAAGAAGGGAGTGGGGTCAAAGTCAGCCACGATGGCAGCAGGGAGCAATATAGTAGTAAAAGGAACAGGATTAAGCGCTCGTAAAGTCAGACCTGGTCTTCGACGCCGTCTGTGAAGTAGGGGCGGGTTGTCAGAGTAAGAATTATCAGAGCAAGGATGACCCCGTGAAAAGGTTGGAGCACCTCTGTCTGTGGCGCCCCGACTGGATGAGCCTCGACCGACACGATGGGGGGCTGCGCGAGCACGTCTGGAGGCCCGGGAGGCTCCTCGGAAGACGCGTCTGGCCAGACGGCCAGTTGTATCACGACCCCGACCTCGGCTCTGGGCGGCAGGTGAAGGAGAAGCGTTGTGTGAGGTGGGGTTGGAAGTAGGCTGAGGCGCTGTCCCAAATGAGGTGGATCCAAAATGAGGGAGTAGCCTCCTCTCCAAGATCACCCGACCGCGCCGTAGTATTTCCAGATCACTGAGGGGCAAAGGCAGAACCTCTGATGCGCGATGCAAAACCTCAGCTGTAGGCACCAACGCGAAGAGTCAGTCTAACAGAAAATGAGCGAAAGGGGGAGCTCAGCACGAACTTACCTAAGGAGTGCAGTGTTTCAGGAGAGGGGGGGGGGGCTTAGCCTGAAATAAGAAAGTAGGTCGCCAGATAGCAGTCTTGTTAGATTTAGGCGCCAATCCTCCATCTGGGTTGCAGCCATACTAAAGGGGAGGTCCATATGGAACTCTTCCAATGCCGGGGGTAGAGGCAGAGTAGATTGCCAGTGCATGGGCCAGTTTGTTTCCTCTGGAAATCGGAGAAAAAAGAACTTTTTCCTCCAGTTAGCACTGGGAGGAGGAAGAGGAGAGAAGAAAGCAGTGTGACTGCGAGCTTGGAAATAAAAAAGCCCGTCGGCGTGCCGAGCAAGAGCAAAGAAGCAGTGAAAAAGGGGAGCTGACCAGGAAACCTCACAAACTTCGCAGAGTATTACGAAGCCACATAAAATCTTTATGGAATTGGGAGTTAGCTGACCTAGGGGGATCTTAAAGTAGCGGCACACTCCAGACAAAAAGGATGTGGGGGTAGACGAAGGCCAGATACAAATTGTTCAGTAAAGAAAGTACAAGAACCAGGCGGAGGATCAAAGTACAGGTTCACACCAGTAGGGATGATGGGGTGAAAGCTAGTAGGGATTTCATAAGTGTACCGTAGGTCATCCCAATCCAACTCAGCAAAAGTCGAAGCGCCTGGGAAATGCTCCGCCAACAAGGAGATCCAAGAAGGAGAGGTCATTGCAAAAGAGATTATCTCAGGAGATAGAAAGAACAAACGAAAAGAAGAGGCTTAGAGAAAAGGAAGGATCGCGGCAAGATCTCGGAGAAAGTCAGTCGGCGACGGCGACGTTTGGGTGCTCCGTGGTGATAGCAAATCATAAGGGAAGGAAAGACGCAAGAAGATACTTATAGGTATTGCGGAGGAAGGACATTTTCGTAAATTGACAACGGACAGTTGATGCAGGGGCGGAAATATACAGGGAACGCCTTGTGATGATCCTCGAAAGTATAACCAGGGGGCATTATAGGAAAGGCAGGGGCTCGAGATATGAAGCGCCTCCTAAGGTGATCTCTCCAAGCAAGACAAAAGTGTACGGAGGAGCCATTAGGAAGACGGGTAGATCAGATCAGCGGGCTTCAGGGACATGCAAGGTAAAGTCTAGCCCTGGCCGGGCTAGGTATAAAGGCAACTATCGGAGGAAGAGCGACGTAGCCGAGCAAAATAAGCAAGGGCGAGCAGATTGTCAGAGATCAACCAAGGCCACGGACAACCTACTAAGAAAAGAAGCAAGCTAAAGACACATGAAGGGGAAGCAATACGATTATCCAGATATAAGTGCAGATAAGTATAGTCATCCAAAGTCCAATATGACCACACGAATTAGTACAATCATGGAAGATTCAAGATCAGCACATAGAAGTTAAGATTACAACATATTGCCAATTACGCAACATCCGAGGAAGAGGGTGCAGGGTCACTGGAGGCCAGCGGAAGGAGCACGGGGTCGGCTAGCACCAGGGAGGAAGACGCAGGATCGGCAGACGCTTCAGGAACAGCAACAGGAAGAGCCTGGGCAGAAATATCCATGGAAGCCTGATCGGCCGCAGGGGGAGGAGCCTCCAGGAGGAAAACTCCATCATCCGCTTCGAAGGAAGGGAAAGTTTCCTGCGGCAATTCCCTGGATAGGCGAGCTGTGTCCAGGAAGGGGACAGGAGGTGACGAGCATAGAAAGCCTTGCTCGAAGGCCTGTTTGACCCCGCCCGCGGTCCCGTGACACAGCAACAAGACCATCCAGCACCCCAGCTTTTGGAGGAAAAAGGAAGAGCTGACATAGGCCAGTCGGTAGGCTTTCAGCCGCCCTGGTTCACCGACCTAGTACACTTCCAGGCTGTTCTTGTTCTTGGCAGCCTCAGCGCGAGCCATAGATAAATTGCTCTAGCCCTGAGACACTGCTTCCTAGGCCTGAGAGAGCTCCGCTTGCAAAGATAGAAGAGTGTTTTGGCAAGCTTCCCACTGAGTCTGCACGGTTGCCTCCCGGCTAGCGGCAGCACTAGCCAGGGCCTGGGCATCGGCCAACCCTATTTACAGGAGCTCCTGACTTTGTCGTAGCAATCTCAACTCTGCTGATCGGGAGAGCAGATCTGCCTCTTTGTCTTTTAGCTCAGAAACTGCCGCTTGATGACGCTCCGCTTTAGAAGCCAAGGAAGACTCACTTGTCTTTAAGGCCGCCTCCAACTTTTGAAGTTTATCGAAGGCGGCATGGGAGATGGCTCGGGCAGAGGCCGCAGATTCCCCGACGGCACGCAGATAAGCATCCAAGCTTCCAAGGGAAGGCTCAGGAGGAGCTGAGGAAGCCACAGGGGGCTCTAGTTCCTGAAGACGTGCCTTGAGCCCCGCGTTCTCTCGCTGAAGCTCGGTCGCTCGCTGAACGACACTCAGACTCGCGGAACAGGTCTGCAGGTGGCCATAGGAAGGGAAAGGGAGTTATAGAAGCATATGAATACCCAGAAGAGGAAGAAGAGGAGCTTACCGCTACCAAGGAACGAGCAATTTGATCAAACCCCTCCAAAGGGGAACTGCTCTCCCAGAATTGGCGGTTGGCTGATTGCCAGGTGGTGGCCAAGTCCCCATAGAAATCGACCCTACCAAAGATAGAAGATAGGTCGGCAGCGGGCGCATAAGCCGGGTCGGTCTCTGAAGGAAGTCTCCAGGAAGCCTCGAAAGCTAGGTCTGCGGAAGGCAGGTTCAGAGTCGGTATGGCTGAGCTCACAGGCGCAAGAAGAGGAGAGGCTGGGGGAGTCAGCAAGCCCAGGGGCTGATCGTCAGAGGATGAAGGCGGGGCAAGTAATACACTCTGGATTGGTATCGGAGCTGTCAGGTCCAATGACGGGTCTGCCACTTCCAGATCAGAGGCCTTCTCCAGGGCCAAGCTTGTCTCCTGAGTCGAGCTCGTATCCGAGGACCTAGAGGGGGAAGAGATACTCACTACACGTTGACGGCGAGGAGGTGGAGGAGAAGTTGCGGTGACTAGGGCCGCTCTCTTGCCCTTGCGCGTAAGGCGCAGCTTCATAGTAGGAGGGAGAGAAGGTACTTGTCCTGCTAGCGATGGCTCAGATGTAGGTTGATCAGAGATGCGGGGTAGGGCTGAGTCTGCAGGGCTGGGGGCAGGTGGCTCAATAAGCGCCGAGGCGGCTACCGTCTCTGAGGTTCGGGGTCCCGAAGGCTGTGGACCGGCGGAAGCAGCGGGGTCAGAAGATAGGCCTTGTGTTAGCTCCTCGTTCAGAGCTTGCAGAACGGCAACCGAGGGTGTCTCCTGATTGGCAAAAGAGCGGAGGATGGCAACCACTACAAGAATAAGAGGAAAAAGCACCTCAGTTAGCGAAGAGCGGCATATAAGAAGTAACAACTTACCAAAAGGAGCTCCGATTTCTGTGGAAACAGGACTAAGACCAAAAGCGTACAAAATGCCTTCTAGCATCAATGCAGACAAGTGAACAACAACACCGCTCAGCTTGTCCGCAGCTGCGGAGCAGGCAGGTTCATGAGCGTGCAAAGGGAAGTCTGAAGCAAGGATGGGACGCCATTGGGAAGGCCCGGTTAAGGGGATGGGGGGCTTGAGGAAGAAAAAGCGAGATCTCCAGCCTTTATTGGAAGAAGGTAAGTCATCAAAAAACTTATAGCCCGGCTTGGCCTGAACGTTGAATACCCCCGCCTCGGCCCGCCGGAAGGAATAGAAATGATGGAATAATCGAGCGGTCAAGGGAATGTGATAAATGCGGCACAAGATGATGGTTCCGCAGACAGCTCGGAATACATTAGGGGCAAACTGAGAAATGCTGAGGCCGCAGTACTGACACAGCTCGGAGAAGAAAGGGTGTAAAGGAAAGCGAAGGTCGCCTAAGACTTCATCCCTAAAGACGGTGACAAAACCTTCGGGAGGAGAAGAGGGGTGTTCAGTGGACAAAGGGAGACGAAGCTCATACGAGGAATCTAACTTCAAATGGGATTGCAGTAAAGACAAGTCGTGATGGTCCAGATCAGAGATATAGCATGAATACCAGAAGGTTTCCTTACTGTCAATGATTGTGAGGAGTAAGCAAAGGAGGAGGTCGAAGACAAGAGGGGTCACAGGTCGGGCGCGAGCAGGAAGACGAGAAGTTGCACTACCAGAAGCGGCCACGAACAAGAGAAAGAGGATAGTGAAGCGTCGAAGTGAAGATGGCGGACTGCCTTTAGGGTTTATAAAGCCCATTCATTCCTAGGAAACATCGAGAGTCGAGCCAAGTATCTTTTTGTGTAATACACCCTAGCGCCGTCAGATGGGAAGTAAGCGCCGGAGGGTGCGAAAAAGGGTCGAAAGATGGCATCAGGAGGCGTGAGCAATAGAGGCGCCGGACAAGTGTCATCGCGAGAGGAAGCGCATTAAAGATTGACATGGCGAGGTAATCATGAAGGGGCATGGCCCCAAAAAAGGGGCATTCTTCATGAAAGGCCCGAGGCTAGGCGGGAAGTCTCATAAAGCTACAAAAGCCAGGCAATTCAAAAGGGTCGCGAATGAGACAAGGCAGGTCAGCAGAAGTGAATGTCAGATCAGAGAAGTATCATGCGGGCCTGTGGGGGTGTTGCTTGCTCGATCATTCGAGCAAGTAGCTCTGCGTAGGCAGCCCCTGATCCGATCAGCTAACCAAGCGCATCGCGAGAACTGCGGGGTCATCATAAGCTGCAAGGGCACTGTGGCCCAGGGGTTGAGTAAGGTTTTTACGCTCCCTTCTCTATTCTTAATTCTATACCATACACAATGCAATTGCAGGGAGAAACGCGACGCGAATGAGTAAGCCCAAAGCTAGCAATAACGACCAGATCAACCAAAGCAATGAGGTCGGCATAGGCGAGATGGATGAAGGTGGAGAAGAGCAATGCATCTATGCCTTCGCCGTTTGGGGTCCAGCTGGTCTCAGACCAGCACCATCGCCACCGGTCTCGGACCGGAGTATCATTACTAGTCTCAGACCATCACCACCGGTCTCGGACCGGAGTATCATTACTAGTCTCGGACCAGCACCATCGCCACCGGTCTCGGACCGGAGTATCATTACTGGTCTCGGACCAGCACCGTCGCCACCGGTCTCGGACCGGAGTATCATTACTGGTCTCAGACTAGCACCATCGCCACCTGTCTCGGACCGGAATGTCCCAGACTCTCGCCCCAGTGCGAGTTATAAGTGAGCTCTGTTCTCACGCCCAACGACCTTTCAGGTCGGCTCCCATGCGAGAATTAAAAGTGAGCCTTGTGCTCACGCCCAACGAACTTTTAGGTCGGTAGTCCCAGACTCTCGCCCCAGTGCGAGTTATAAGTGAGCTCTGTTCTCACGCCCAACAACCTTTCAGGTCGGCTCCCATGCGAGAATTAAAAGTGAGCCTTGTGCTCACGCCCAACGACCTTTTAGGTCGGTATCTCCAGACTCTCGCCCCAGTGCGAGTTATAAGTGAGCTATGTTCTCACGCCCAACGACCTTTCAGATCGGCTCCCATGCGAGAATTAAAAGTGAGCCTTGTGCTCACGCCCAACGACCTTTTAGGTCAATAGTCCCAGACTCTCGCCCCAGTGCGAGTTATAAGTGAGCTCTGTTCTCACGCCCAACGGCATTTCAGGTCGGCTCCCATGTGAGAATTAAAAGTGAGCCTGTGCTCACGCCCAACGACCTTTTAGGTCGGTAGTCCCAGACTCTCGCCCCAGTGCGAGTTATAAGTGAGCTCTGTTCTCACGCCCAACGACCTTTCAGGTCGGCTCCTATGTGAGAATCAAAAGTGAGCTCTGTCCTCACGCCCAACGACCTTTCAGGTCGGCCCCCGTGCGGGAATCAAAAGCCATCTCCCCTGGGAAAATCATAAGCGAGCTCGGCGCCCACGCCTAACTACCTTTCAGATGGATATGCCTCACGATGAGCGGAACGTCTCCCACTAATCAGGTTAACTACATCTGGTCTTGTTGTAGTTCCTTTATGCAAATTGCAAATATGCAGCAAATATGCGAGGTACGGAGTACGGGAGGCCATCCACCCTACCCCTAAAGCATCAATATTAACTGCGGAATCAGGTTTTGCATGTTCATTGCAGTTTTAATTTTCAAGCACTATGTTGGTTTTATTATCCAAAATTCATACATAAAAATGAGTCATGATGCAACTCTTGGCTCTTACATACGGGTCAGTTTCTAAAAATGCTTGCTAGATGAAAATTGAGCAGGAAAGACTATGCCGGAAAAGGACAGATATACAAGTACAGCAGCACAGTTCAATAAGCAAGCGATACAGCCAAGACTACAAGAGGGAACGTTTTGCGGCAAAGGAGCCACTGAGACAACTATGGCCTGAACTAGTTTTAACTCGGGGAAAGGATTGGTCATGGAGAATGAGCACTACCGTGTGAAGAAATGTCTGGGGACTTAGGAGCCTCTGGGGCGTTCCAAGCTCGAGCCAGCTCCGCGTGTAAGGAGTTGATGACTGTTTATTGCCGAGCGATCGTGTCTTGCTTGTCGTCGAGATACGCACGGAGGAGAGATAGCTCCGTTTCATGCTCTTGCTGCAAGCGTTTCTGAAGGCTGAGTTGGCGCTGCGGGCTAGCCTGGCATTCCTCTTTCCTCGCCTTCTCAGCATGCACGCAAGACTTTGCAACACGATACTGAGCTTCCATGGAGTGCAGGGCAGCTAGTTGACGAGCTCGATCCTTGGATACGTGCTCCAGTTCACGTTCTTTCTCGGCAAGTTGTAAGGTGAGCTGATCTATCCGCGTTTGGGAAGGTGGTTGATCAACCTCCTCAGAAAAAGGAGAATGCATCTCGTGGGGAAGAAGCTGGTGGAATGCGGGTTAGCAAAAGAAAGTGGGAAGGCGTGACAGAAGAAGGATAGAATAAAGAAGTGACCGTAAGACTCTTTATAAAGAGGATGGGTAGCCAAGTCAAAGCAACTACGTGGGCACGGTACCCCAAGCGACTGGCAAAGCAATTAAGGAGGCATGGCATCCCCGGTGATGCGACACAAAGGTTGCTATGTGAGGTAGGAAGCAGGGCGCGCAGAGGTGTGGTAAGACACAGAGATAGGCTGAGGTCATAAAGATATGCTGAGGTGACGGAGATATGCTGAGATCTTAGAGATGCGCTGAGGTCTAGTCAGTCAGACTGTCGTCCTCCTTCGACTAGACTTGTGAGGGAGGCTTGTGATACGGTTGGCAATGGAGGGGCCCAAGAGGAAAGGGTAAGAAGGGTCAAGGCCATATAGCGGTCAAAAGTCAAGAGGACGTGGCGGTCAATAGTCAAGGTGACTTGGTAGTCAA
The DNA here is from genome assembly GCF_018446385.1 of Zingiber officinale. Taxonomy (NCBI): domain Eukaryota; kingdom Viridiplantae; phylum Streptophyta; class Magnoliopsida; order Zingiberales; family Zingiberaceae; genus Zingiber; species Zingiber officinale. The sequence goes on from NC_055997.1 coordinate 50,035,909, forward strand.
TAGTCAAGCTGACTAGGCAGTCAGAGGCAAGCATATGGGGTAGTCAGAGGTCAGGCAGACTTATCGATCAAGGGGCAAAGTAGTTGAAAGACAAAGGGAGACGACAGGCGGAACACCGGGCACAGGTCGGGATCGGCAGAGCTGAGTAGAGGCAGCTCGATCAACAGGCCTGCGATTCGAAGGTCTGAAAGTGCAAGTCACAAATCACAGGTTGGAAACGGCAGAGCTATGTAAAGACAGCCCGATCTACAGGCTTACGGTTGAGGGCCAGCAAATACTCACGGGTCAGGATTGGCAGAGCTGGGTAGAGGCAGCTCGATCTACAGGCCTGCGATTCGAAGGCCCCGAAGTGCAAGTCACAAATCACAGGTCGGAAGCGGCAGAGCTGTGTGAAGACAGCCCGATCTACAGGCTTACGGTCGAGGGCCAGCAAATATGCACGGGTCGGGATCGGCAGAGCTGGGTAGAGGCAGCTCGATCTACAGGCCTATAATTCGAAGGTCCGGAAGTTCAAGTCACAAATCACAAGTCGGAAGCGGCAGAGCTGTGTAAAGACAGCCCGATCTACAGGCTTATGGTCGAGCGCCAGGAAATACAGGGTACAAGTACAGACCGTGATCAACAGGGCTGTTCAGGGTTAGCCCGACTGACAAGTAACGCTTAGAGGCGGGATCTGGTCGAGGGGTGTGAGGTAGATGCAGACCGCGATAAATAGGATGAGCTAAGTTGTGCAGGAGTCGGAAGATCACAATTGTCCGTCAAGGGTAATCATTACATACCAGTGAGATGTGCGAAGGCGGAGGTTCCTAAACGAAAAGATGCTCTCATAACCAATAGTAGCCTGACAGATGTCCTTCACTACAAGACAAAACTCATCTGTAAAGGCGGAGGTTCCTAAACAAGAAGATGCCTTCACGACCAATAGCAGCACGACAGGTGTCCGGGATATACGACAAAGCCCAGCGTCTAACGTTTTCTGACAGGGTTGCAGGTTCTGGAAGCAAGGCGGGTGCATAAAAAAGGAGGGGATTCCTCGTACGCGGGTACGCTCTCTCGTCACTTTTTCCACAACTTTTCATCTTCAGTCATTTTTTTCGGCTCTCTGCTTTTTCTGGGGAAAAAGGACCTGACTTGAGCGTCGGAGGACCTGATCCAGGGACTTTTTCCCTGGGTTCTGGTCTCTAACGTGAGGAGGGAGATCGTCTGAGTGTGTGCAGGATCCTGCAGCATCGTCAGCCGCCCGTGGGAGCCGAATCACCCACGACTTTCCGTCAACAACCAGGCCGTCGCGACCAGCCTTCGTCGGACTCAGCTTTCGGACAGGATCATTACCTATAACTGATTTAAAAGAAAAAGTAGAGCTCTTCGTGCTGATAACGTGTTGTGAAATTATATAAACAATGGAAAAGAAATATTATTAACCTATTTCTTTTCTCCACTCTCTTTCTTACACATTGAAATGAATATATACTTATGTATTTATAGGTACACAATCATATTAAAACTCCTCATGAATTTACATAACTTAGGAGTTTAAAAGATAATAGGTTATGTAGATGAGGGAGTTTATGAAGTCATTGGGAGTTATGAGCATCCACATACTTTATTTTACAACACCAATATTTTTTCATTTCAAAATATTATTATTACAGTGTTATTGCAGTAGTCATGTTGTAGCTATATTAAATTACAAAAATATAAAGTAAAATTGTTCCAATTTGATTAAAATTATTGGAATACTATTAAAATTATTTTTTAATCTATTTAATTAAAACTATTTAAACTTCATTAAAATCATGTCAAAAATTAATCAACACTATAATTGCAATTATTATGCATAGCCGCTACAAATTAGAGTAGTTAACTAGTTATGGATACTATAATATATAGTTATGGCATATATGACATATCTACTTCAATAGTTATTCATAGCCCTTAATCGCCTTGGATCATACATCTAGGATTCAAAACTCAACTGTGATATATTATGGGGAATTTTTTTCTTAATGAATAGCAGAGCCATCAAGATAGACCTCAAGTGCACTTTTCCGATGTATCCTAATGACTAATGGAAATTTTCTATAGGACTAGTCACCTCCAAAATTAGTCGAGCCCAAAGGCTTGGATACCCAGTGCCAACTAATAATAATAATAATAATTTTAATTAAGTTGAATTAATTTTAATAAAAATTTAAGCAATTTGGCTTAATTTAGTAAATAATATTTTGATATAATCATGTTTTATGTATAGTAATTTAAATTAAGTTGAGTCAGTATATTATAAGTTTTGTTATATTAAAATATTGTCTAAAAAATTAATAAAAATTAATTAAACTATTTTAATTTAGTAAAAATTAATTTAAAATTATTTTAACAGTTATATAAGTGTTAACTTGTTTTAACTACATTGAATTAGATAATTTTGATTATTAAAAAATATTTTAATATGACAATACTTCCTGTATAATAATTTTGTATTATATTGTAATAAACTTCAACACATTATAACAACTACCCTATAAGAAAGATATTCCAATTGAAACAAGACTATTTGGCTGATTTACAATGGCTAATCATGTTAAAATTTATAGAGTTTTGCACAAATATAGAAAGATGAGGATAAACAAGGAGGATAAAATATTTTTCTCAATCAATTTCATTGATAAATAAATGTTGGTGTAGGAACAGTGGTTTAGATGGTAAGAGGAGAGGGGTGAATAATAACTTAAAATAAAAAAAAACTATTTCTCTTGCTAAGTAATTAGTAAGGACACACACATTACAAATAACAAGAACACATAAAAATATAAAGAGACTCGATGTTTACTTGATTTGCAACTAGGAGGTTGCTAGTCCAAAACTATGAAAAGCTCCACTAAAATATCCTTCTTCGAACATAAGTTAGAGGCAGAGAAGCCCTTTACAATAGTTGAGTACAGGGCTTGAAAGAAATAAAAGCAATTGAATTAATACAAGTGTGTTACTTTAACTTCAAGCTTAAGTCCTCTATTTATAGCGTTTACTTTCAATTTAACCGTTTACTGACGTGGCACTTTTCAGACGCCTAGAAGCAGTCCGGGGACTTGGATTCGATGACCTTTATTCACTATGACAATGGTCCACTAACAGCTCTAGATGACTCCTTGCTTTTCAGACGCGTGGACTCTGCTCATGTGGATACCATCCTGATCTGTTTCGACAAGATGACATCCAAGTGACTTGATAGGTTGCGGGAGCCTAGACTCCAAGTGCTTGAAAATGTTCCAAGTGCTTAGAACGATCAACTTCTAGATTTGACCATTTTCTTCTCCAAACGTCTAGATGATTTTCTTCTCCGGAATTGAGCTCACCTCAACTCAATCCTATTCTTCTTTGCAAGTGGTTTTCCTTCTGGCTCTTCGTCCCTTAGGTGCATCCCGTGCATCCTTTTCACTCCTCCGGAATACTCTTTTGCAACTTCTAGTACCTTGGATGCACTAAGTTCATCGACTCATTTCCATGCCATCCTTTTTCAATTAATTGTCTTCTACCATCTTAGATGCTTGTATGTTTCCTTAAGTCCCTGTATATTTAGACATACAAGTTAAATCAATAAGATCTAACTTAATCTTATTAAACTCAGATAAAAAATGTGGCTCAACTACTTGAAATACTTACAATCTCTCTCTTTTTTTATATGAGTCAACACAGATTGAGTTAGAGATAAAATAAATGTAAAAACCAATGATTATATATATATATATATATATATATATATATATATATATATATATATATATAATTCCCATAAAGGTATGCAATTATGCAATTTGGTAAAATTAATCTAATAAACATTTACCAAATGTAGAGCACAATATTCATTATTATAGAAAATTAATTCATCAAAAATTTATTTTAATTAATTTTCTATTTTCAATAAGTAGGTTCTTTTTTTTGGGAGAATTATTAAAAAAAAAAAAAAAACTAAAACGTCTAAATTGGTTGAAATTTTAGATAATGATAGAAAACATGCATGTTATATTTTCATATAAAAATGGTTTTTATAAAATTTTAAAAAAATTAACTTTACTCGTGCATATCGAGTCAACTATATTAATAAAAAAAATTCTTTCCCCTTTTTTTTTTTTGTAGTTAAATATTTTTCAATTTTTCTAAATGATTAAAATAGATTTAGACACCCAAAATAAATTCATGCCATTTATCAAATATTTTTGTGGAATCAAATATTTTGATTCTTTTCTAATTTAACCCCTAGAATTTCAAAAATTAAATTTTGTTTATCCTCTTCCAAAATTTTTCCTTTGGTTCTTTAATAAATTTAAATTATCTGAACCAATTGAACATTTTTCTAAACTTAGTTTCAATGTGTTACGCCCCAGATAGTCTCTGTCCGAAGAAAATTTCGGCAACATCTCCCCTGTACGGGTGACAATATGAAACTTGACTACATCAATCCAGATACCTCGGCCAACACGGCCGGAACATATATATATATATATATATATATATATATATATATAACTAATGCAACGATAAGGAAATCATCTCAAATATTCTACTCAACTTCACACATAAAACTCAAATCTTATATCCTATACAACTACACATATAAAACTCAAATCACCAGCATACATCCAAACCTACCTCTTCTGCCGTCCGGGCAGGCATGTAGAAAGATATACCAAATAAAAATCCATCGATAATAAAGGACTATACAAGATCCAAAGTGCCAAAAAGATACAAGTTTGAAAACATAGACGGTAACATAATAAGAAAACCAAAGAAACGATCGAAAATGGGAATCCTCACAATCTGGAAGGGGGACTAGCGACTGGAAATTCTCTTGACAGCCTCAATATGAAAATGGTAATATCAACGGGATGAGTCAACTCCTCAGCGAATATCTACTGACATGCATCGTAAGAAATAACAACTAATAATAAATATGCGTACAGTCTCCTGGATATATATCATATGGGAAATGTAAACTGTAAAAAAAAGGAGTAACTGTACTAACTAGGATCTATGTATAAAGATAATAAGGTCGTCATACCGAGAGTATCATAAATCTTGTATGCATGTCAAACATATTCATCCACCAAATATGCAACATATAAAGTGCAGCAAACACAAGAAATAAATGCATATGATGCCAATGACCTGTCCTGGTCACCCTTACTCCCAGTCAGCCGTCTCACACATGATGGTGAGACTGAGTGGGTAGGGCTGTGACAACCATGCACTCTGTCATTATTGCTCCTAAGTGACCGAGTGGACGAGATGTTATCGGAGTACATCTATCCTCCTTACCCCAAATCATAAGTGGGAGAGCTTAATGCTCTCATCTCTCTGAGCCAGTCTAGAGGAGGGATACATGTTCTGCTACCACGCTGTGTCACACTACCCATGAGTGACCCAATGGAGCCCTTGACAGAGCAACCTACTGCAATACACCCTGTCTGATAAAAACCAGTAACCCATAAGTGGTTGTGTGTGTAGATCCATGTAACTGGTGATGTGCTCAACAATAATGGAGTCGACTATTACACAGCATGCAATCATGGGAGATGATTCATGACACTAAGCATGGAAATATCCTAATCCTATCTATCACTACACAATGTGTACCATAGGACAAATAGATCATATCAAAGGTCTAGGTACATAGGTCAGATATGATATAAAAACCTAGGTCTTGAACATAATAAGACATGGTATGTCATTACCTTAAGGTTATATATAATCAAAGGAACATGAATGCAAAAGCATGAAATAAATACAGCATGCTCAGGTAATAGATAATGACAAACCAATGCAAGAATGAATATAAATATATTACTACTCATTAAATATTACTATGCATATCAGACGATAATATCTAAAAGATAAGTCAAGGTACTCGCCTCCAATAGAAAGGTCCAATCCAGTCCAAATCCGACGTCGAGATGCTCGTCTCGCGTCAAAGTCCTGTGTCACCAATATATATACATTTTTACTTAGCTACAACTCAAATGAATATATAGAAAATCCTTAAGAATAATTTAGGGAAAAACCCTAAACCCTAAACCTCAATCTACCTAAATTAAATCTAACGATTAATTAGGGTTAGTCACCTAATCCCCAATCAACCCATTAGATTAATAATCCAAACCTAAATCAATTATACTAATCATGAAGTCTACCTTATACCTAATTCAAACACATAAACAATACTCATTTCATTACCCTACTTCTTACCTCAAATCATAGCCGCTGTTGCTGCTGGAACAAGGGTAGCTGGATGGGGTTGCTGTCGAAAATCAAGAACAGAGCCGCAACTGCTGAAACCAGAAACCCTAATCAGTAATTTCCCTATCAAACCAAGTACCCCAAACTAACCATCTCACATTCCCCTACCCAAATCAGTGGTTAGGGTTGATGATTACCTTAGATTTTGGAAGCTAAGAAGGAATTTACAACTAAATAATCTGTCCAACAACTCCCACAGGCGGTGGAGGCAGTCTAGGGCACATACACAAGGGGAAATGAAGTAGGGACCTTGGCTGGCAATGGTTGCTCGGTGTCCGCAGCCGGAAGAGGGTCGGCGGTGATAGGCAGTAGTGGTGTCATGATGGAGAAGAGGCAATCGGCGGCCCTAGGCACAGGTGAGGTGGAGACTCAGATGATAGATTCCCGGCGATCTCCAATGCCCGCGACCAGGAGAGGAGAGGGAGGATTTGGCGCTAGGGTTCCTGTGGCCGGTGATCGGCGCGATGGGGGTGATCGGTGACGGAGTGAACAGTGATGGCAGCGATCAGTGATGGCAGCGATCAACTGAGGATGGCACAGCGTGATCGCAAAAGAGAGGGGGACTCGGCGATACTAGATCTCCCCTGGCCGGCGGTGTCGAGCTGTGGCAGACAAAGATGATGCAAAGAGGCATGGAGAGGGGGATTTTGTGAGCAAGAGGAATTGACGCAAGGAGAAGGGCTCAGCCAATGGGTTTTGTATGCACGAGAGAAGGGAGGAACCATCGCATAGCGGTTAGGGCACGGGTTCGGTGGGGGAGAAGAAAAGGATCGGCGTGAGAGGAGGCTCGGCGCGTGGGGAGAAGGAAAAAGAAAAGGAAAACAAAAGAAAAAGGAAAATAAAACTTTTCCTCGTTTAATGGGGTACCTTAAAAGGCTTTCCCAGGGCCCACAATTGATCCCCTTAAATTCGTCATACGAGCTCCGAAAAATTTTCAGAAAACTTCTAAAAATTTCAAAAAATTCCCTTATGGTGATTCACCCATTTTCGATATTTTACATTCTTCTCCACTAAAAAAAATTTGGTCCCCAAATTTTGTTATCTACCATCAGCAAGTACTAACAATAGATAAAGAGTATAAATGCCGAATGGTAAATTAACCCACATACCTCAAGTGAAAAGATGGAGATTGTATCCTCGGGCTCCCAGGTAGCCTGCTCGTCCGAATGATGCTACCATCCGACTTTAATCAGCTGGATAGTCTTGTTCCACAGTTGACGCTCTTTCTGGTCCAGAATCCGTACCGAAACCTCCTCATAGGTAATGTCAGGCTGAATAGGAATTGAGATATCTGTCAGCACATGTGTAGGGTTGGATATATATCTCCTCAGCATAGACACATGGAATATGTCATGAACGCCTGTTAGGGACGGTGGTAGTGCCAGACGATAAGCTACCGCTCCAATCCTCTCTAAGATCTGGAAAGATCCAATGTATCGCAGAGCTAGCTTACCTCTGAGGCAAAATCTCTTCACCCCTTTCATGGGTGAGACTCACAGAAAAACATGGTTGATAATAGAGAACTCCAGGGGTCTGTGTCTCCGATCAACATAACTCTTCTGGCGGTCCTGCGCCTCTAACATCCTCCATCTGATAGTATGAACCAACTCTACCTCCTGTTGAGCTCTATGAGGCCCTAACAGCTGGGCCTCCCCAACTTCATCCAAGAGGGTGAGTGTCAAACAAGGCCTACCATACAATGCTTCAAACGGTGCCATCTGGATAGCCAAATGAAAGCTGTTGTTGTAGGCAAACTCTACCAATGGAAAATGATCCTCTCAACTGCCTCCAAAATCCAATACACATGACCTCAGCAAGTCATCTAGAGTTTGAATGGTCCACTCTGACTGTCCATCTGTCTGTGAATGGAAAGTTATACTGAAATGGAGTTGAGTGCCCAAGGCCTGCTGCAGACTCTGCCAGAATCAAGACATGAACCGAGGGTCTCTATCCGAAATAATACTCAAAGAAACTCCATATAATCTGATGATCTCTCGGTAATACAAATCTGTCGATCAATCTAGGAAATTAGTCTTCCAGATCGCTAAGAAGTGTGTGGATTTGGTTAATCGATCAACGATTACTCATCGCGTCATGGCCTCGACATGTACTTGGCAAACCCTCCACAAAATCCATAGTAATCTGTTCCTATTTCCACTCAGGAATAGGAATCCGCTGAAGTAATCCGGTAGGTCTCTGGTGCTCAGCCTTCACTTGCTGACAGACAAGACATCTAGCTACGAATTCTGTGATGTCTTTCTTTATACCGTTCCACCAGTAGGAATGCCTCAAATCTCGATACATGCGGGTCCCGCCTGGGTGGATAGCAAATCGGGAGTGATGAGCCTCCTGAAGTAACTCCTCCCTGACTGGGTGAGATGGAGGTACGCATAATCGACCTCGGAAATATATAATACCCACATCATCTCGGGTGAACTCTGTCTGCTGCCCGAAAGCTATCTGGCTGCCAATGAACTGAAAATGCTAATCTCCAGCCTGGGCCTCTCGGATCCCCATCCTGATCGATGACTGAGCAACAATGGTAACCAACATACCCTGCTCTATCCATCCCTGCTCCTGAAGGCCCAACTCAGAGAAACCCTGAATTAAGTCCGTGATTGAAGCTTGGTAGCAAGCTAAAGTCCCTCTGAACTTCCCATTGAGTGCATCGGCAACCACATTAGCTTTCCCCGGGTGGTAGCTAATGGTACAATTGTAATCCTTCAGGAACTCCATCCATCTCTTTTGTCAGAGATTAAGTTCCATCTGGGTGAAAATATATTTGAGACTCTTATGATCTGTGAGAATATTAAAGGTAATGCCGTACATATGATGTCGCCAAATCTTTAAAGCAAAGATGATGGCGGCTAACTTCAGATCATGTACAGGGTAGTTCTTCTCATGCTCCTTCAACTGACGAGAAGCATAGGAGACTACTCTGCCGTACTGCATCAGAACAGTGCCCAAACCCTGAAGAGATGCATCAGTGCTGTTAGGATGTATACTAAAAGCCTAGATTTTGATATAAACATTTATTTTGAAATAAGAATCACATTGGTCAATGTCTGCATTTATGTTAAATGTAGTTGTCTATTTAATTTATATTGTAGATAACATGGTGTGTGGTGTCACACAGAAGATCATGTTATCAGTTCCTTATAAATTATAAATAGTAGCTCACGACCAAGATGGATAGGGACAAACCATTGGAACGGTTGTAGTGTAATTTGGTATTAGTTTATCTTGACTATAAAATTACACTAATACACTTTGAGTGTATTGAGCAGGAATATTTGAGGTTGTTCTTTTTATATTGACTGCATAAAAGAATAGGACCTCTGTTATTATGGAAGTCCATACTCTTAAACGCAATATAATAACAAGCACATATACTTAGTATTTATTTCTTTAATTTATCAATGGGTGAGATTTAGTTCATTAAATTAATATGCCTGATAACTTAGAAAATAATATTATTTATATGGTGTGTTGTTGATTATAGAAGGAAACTGTGTCCTAGTAATCTAGGTTGAGGATGTCCCATTGAGGAGCTCATAAAGATTGTCATGTAAACCCTGCAGGTGGACTTCGTCCCGACATGACAATGAAGTTGAGTGGTACTACTCTTGGAGCTAGATGTTAATTAAGTGAGTGTCAGTAACTCATTTAATTAATGGACATTCAATATCTTAAACACAGGGAGATTAAGACACTCATAATAAGAAGGAGCCCATAAATGTAATTTGAGATTGGTGTGGTAGTTCAATAATAACTCTTTAGTGGTATGAGTCATTATTGATGAACTTGAGTTGGATGTTCGGGGCCAACACAGGAAGCTCAAGCTCATCGGGGGACCAAAACCAATTTCTCCTCTCGGTCCCTGTTGTAGGCTCTATAAAGCCTTGTATCCACCAAGCTCACTTTTTACCCAAGTAATGGGCCAGACACATCCTTGCTTGGTGCAAGGGGGCCGGCCAAGCATAAGCTTGGAGCCCATGTAGGAGCCGGCCAAGCCATGCTTGGTGACCAAGCATGGGGCCGACCACTAGAAGAGATAAAAGGAGATTTTAATTTTATTTAAAATCTTTCCTTTTATAGTCATCCATGAAGGGAATTAAAAGAGAAATTTTAATTTTAAAATCTTTCCTTTTATAGCTATCCACAAAGGGATTTAAAAGAGAGATTTTAATTTTAAAGTTTTTTCTTTTTTGTTGCCTTATGTATGGCCGACCATGTCATGGATTAAAAGGAAGTCTTAATTTTGTTTAAAACTTTCCATTTTAGCATCCATAGAAGAGAGGAAAAGGAAGATTTTATTTTGTTAAAATCTTTCCTTTTTTGAAGCGATCCACATGGTTTTAAAAGATAGTTTTAAATTTTAAAATATTTTCTTTTATAGCTATCTACAAAGGATTAAAAGAGAGATTTTATTTTTATTAAAATATTTCCTTATTTGTAGTTATCTATAATGTTTAAAAGAGAGATTTTAATTTTGATAAAACTTTCCTTTTTTGTAACTATGATTTAAAAGAGAAGTTTTAATTTTAATCTTTCCTTTTTGTAGCCATCTACATTGTTTAAAAGAGAGAGATTAATTTTAAAACTTTTCTTTTGTTGCCATGGATAATAGGAAATTTAAAAGAGAGAGATTTTAATTGTTATTAAAATTTCCTTTTTTTACCATGACCAAGGATTATAAAAAGAGAGGTAGAGGGTGCCTTATGAGAAACACAACCTATGCCTTGCCTCCTCTTCTATTGTGGTCGAAACCCTCTCCCTTTCTCTTTTCCTTGGTGTGGGCGGCCCCTTCCCTTCTCCCTTTCTCTTTAGGTCGGCATCCCATCTTCTTCCTTTCTTCCCTCTAGGGCTGGTTCTTCCTCTTCTCTTGGTGGCCGGAGCTTGGAGAAGAAGAAGAAGAGGAGAAGGATCACATAGGTGGTCGATTGCTTGGTCGAGGAAAAGAAGAGAAGGAAAATTTTCTATTTTTACATCTCTTGGTGGCCGAAGCTTGTAGGTAAAGAAGAAGTGATTCGGGTGGATTTCATCTTGGAAGATCATCGCCCACACGACGTCCAAGAGGAGGTGAGGAATACAACAGAAGATCAAGAAGTCTTTAGCTACAAAGAAAGATATAACTAATTAATTGTTTCCACTTCGAATTAATTAGTTTGTGTTCTTTGTATGGATCCTAAAATACCAACACAAGAGGCTAGCGATTTCAATTTTTGTTTTCTTTGTGCTTCATTTTTTGTGTTTCGATCTTGTGCTTTGTTTGAGGTCTCTATAGTTAAACCTAAGGTTACTGTAAGGAATTAAATATCAAATTTCTTTGAAAGGCTTTGTTTAGGAAGTGGTGGATGATCCCATACCCAAGAAGGCCGAGTGCCTTACCATGTTTAACCTGGAAGTCGATCCTTGAAATAGTTATTTAATAAACTTTTGTAATATGGTTTAACTTCTAAAGAACACATGGGTTAAACTTGGAGTAAAAATGTTAAGTATCATTTCCAATCCAAGTTTAACTTCTGAAGATCGAACTTGGAGTAAAAATGTTAAGTTCCATTTCCAATCCAAGTTTGACTTCAGACGAGCACATGGGTAGCTAGAAAAAGTTCTGTGCTTGTATAAGTTTTTGTACAGGGGAAACAGAATGGAACTCCGAGTAGCAACCAGTAATTGGTATCAGAGGTAGTTTTTTACCTCTGTTGTTTGGTTTTCAGTTAAATTATGAACTTTTCATACATAATTATAGGCAGGATAATAGTAGGATGTGCAAATAGATTAACTCTGTGGTTGCAGGCATCCTAGATCCAATTATTATGACCCTATTGTGTTTTGTGTGTGATTGGACCCTCGGACATGTCGAAGACATTTTATGTGTGTGCATGATTGTAATTATTAAATATAGTAGGAGCTATATTAGTTTTAGGATTTTACATTATGTTCGATCTAGATTACATGTACATTCCTTCATAGAATATAGGATCAATAAATGTAAAATTTTATTTTCGTTGCGAATCATATCCTTGTGAGGCGTGGTGCTATTTGAGGACTATAGGCATAGCAGAAAAGGAAGCAAGATGGACGCGACGACATAAACCCTAGGGCTGGCGGCAGCTAGGGTTGGTGCCATACGAAGGATAGCTATGGATGAGGCCATAATAGTTGGAAAAATAGTTTTTATATTTATTGCCTTTTATGTCGTGATGTGTGTGTTGTGTTTGTTTTCTTGTGTGCATGTTAAAATTCTTCGTTTCTAAATAACTAAGTGGGAGAGGAATTATTTAAATTCCACAGTCTCCATTACTAGTTTATAAGTGATGCATTCAAACTTGCGCGTTAGCTCTGAGTGCCTTCCTCCACATCAGATGAGTTTGTTTGCGGATCACTAGATCAAACTTCCTTTATGGATGATTATAGGAAATTATTTAGGTGCGTGTGATCTTTTCCATCTGAAGGGGCACAATCCTATTTAATGGACTAAGTATCAAGTAATGGTATACACTTAGGCGCATTTAATAGTATCCTCCCCATCGGAGTCACTGCTATTATTTGTGTGACCGAAGAAAAACTAACTATTAATTTTATTTGTCATAAAGTTAGGTTGACAAGATAATAAAATTAATGGGTAAAACCTCCTCTTACAAATGTTTGAATTTGTATACATTCACACTAACGTGGCATACAAAATTCACGATGTTTTGAGGTATTGGTGAATTTAAATAATATTTTTTGAGGAATCAATATTATTTTAAATTCTAAAGTATTGACCAAATATTTTGTGATTTTTAGGATTTCAAATGGCTTTCAAACCTACTGCTGTTATATTAGAGAATAAACTTACTAGTCTCAATTATATTGATTGGAATAAAAAAGTATACTGTCCTCGTAGAATTGAGAACAATAAAGGTGTATCCTATTCATTAGTTATTGAAACATGTTTAGTGGTGTTATCTACCGGTACTTGGTGTGTAGATATGGGAGCCACTGATCATGTTTGCAATTCATTGCAGAGGTTCCAGGAAATCCGACGACTACATGAAGAGGAAATCACCGTCTACATGGGTAATGCTACGAAAGTAGCGACTGTTGCAGTGGGAGATGTTTATTTATCTTTTGATAGGAATAAAACATTGATTTTGAGAAATTGTCTTTACGTACAAAGTTTTAGAAAGAACTTGATTTCAATTTCTAAACTATTTATGGATGGATATTCTGTTTCTTTTGATGACAAAGTTGTTGTCAAGAAAAATAGGGTAATTATCTATTCCGGTACATTGGTTGGAAATTTGTACACTCTCAATCCAATAACTCCCACGATGCAACAAATAGAAATTAATAACACATCTTCTAATTTTAATAAGAGAAAGCAACATTCGAAAATGAACCAAATATATCTTTGGCATCTTAGTCTTAGTCATATTAACTTGAGTAGGATTCAAAGTCTAATAGCCGATGGACTTTTGGGTTCATTGATGGTGGAAAATTTTCCAACCTGTGAATTTTGCTTGGAAGGAAAAATGACCAAGAGACCTTTTAAGGCCAAGGGGTATAGAGCCAAAGATGTGTTGGAATTAGTTCATTCTGATTTGTGTGGTCCTATGACTATCCAGGCAAGAGGTGGTTTCAAATATTTTATCTCTTTTATAGATGACTATTCAAGATACGGGTACATTTACTTGATGCGCTGCAAGTCTGAGTGCTTTGATAAAGTTCAAAGAGTACAAGGCTAATGTGGAGAAACGTCATGGTAAAAGTATCAAGACACTACAGTCTGATCATGATGGCGAGGATTCAATCCCAACTGTCTGTACCTAATACACTCCAACAGAATGGTGTGGCAGAACGAAGGAATAGGACTCTTATAGAAATAGTTTGATCGATGATGAGTTATTACCAAATTTGTTTAGGGGATATGGTCTGGAAACAACAGTATACATTCTGAACTTGGTACCTTCTAAGTCAGTACCTTCTACTCCCACAGAATTGTGGAATGGGCATAAGCCTAGTCTGAAACATATTCGAATTTGGGGTAGTCCGGCACATGTGTTGAAGGGAGACATTGATAAGTTGGAATCACGAATAGAAGTTCGCTTGTTTGTGGGTTATCCTAAAGGAACGAAAGGTGGTTTATTTTATAGTCCTAAAGATCAGAAGGTCATTGTTAGTATCAATGCTCGATTTTTAGAAAAAGACTATGTAATGAATCATAAGCCCATGAGTAAAATTGTTCTTGAGGAAATAAGAGAAGACACGTTTACTTTAGTACCAATGGTACAAGATAGATACCACAAGAAATTGCAACACATGTCACAAATGATGCACAACCACAAGTAGTGCCTCATCGTAGTGGGAGGATTGTTAGGCAACCTGAAAGATTCATGTTTTTGGGAGAATCTTCAGACTTGATCCCTGGTGAACATGAACCTGATCCCCGGACATATAATAAAGCACTCAAAGATAAAGATGCAGCATCTTGGTAAAGTGCAATGAACTCTGAAATAGAAACTATGTATTTTAATCAGGTCTGGGAGCTTGTAGAACCATCGAATGGTGTAAAAGCCATTGGATGTAAATGGGCCTACAAAAGAAAAAGAGGGATGGACGGGAAGGTGGAAACCTTCAAAGCAAGGCTTGTTGCAAAAGGGTATACTCAGAAAGAGGGAATCGATTATGAGGAAACCTTTTCGCTGGTAGCCATGCTCAAGTCTATCCGGATTCTTTTATCTATTGCCGCTCATATGGATTATGAGATTTGGCAAATGGATGTCAAGACATCTTTCCTTAATGGAAGTCTTGAAGAAAACATCCATATGAAGCAACCAGAGGGATTCATTGCAAAGGGCAAAAGCGCATCTTGTATGTAAGCTCAATCGGTCTATTTATGGATTGAAACAAGTTTCGAGATCTTGGAATATCCGGTTTAATGAAGAGATCCAGTCGTACAGATTCATTTAGTGTCCAGATGAGTCTTGTGTATACAATCAGAGTAACAGAAACGTGGTGGTATTTCTTGTACTATACGTAGATGATATTTTGCTCATTGACAACAATGTCAAAGTATTGCCAGACGTAAGGGTATGGTTGCCCAAGTAGTTTGATATGAAGGACTTGGGAGAATGTGGACATATTCTTGGGATCAAAGTGATAAGGGATCGCAAGAAAGGATGTTGTGCTTATCCCAAGCTTTGTACATCAATACTAAAAGAAGGAGCCCAAGGGAATATACATATAATCTAGATCGAACAAAATGTAAAATCCTAAAACTAATACACCTCCTGCTGTATTTTAATAAATACAATCATGCACACACATAAAATGCCCTCGACATGTCCGAGGGTCCAATCACACACAAAACATGATAGGGCCATAATAGTTGGATCTAGGATGCCTGCAACCACAGAGTTAATCTATTTGCACATCCAACTATTATCATGCCTAAATTATGTATGACTAGTGCATAATTGAACTGAAAAACCAAACACATAGAGGCATAGCTCTGATACCAATTTTTGGTTGCTACTCGTGTTGGGTTTTTCGGGCCGTGAAAACCGCTTTTTCACGTCGCGGAAACCCCGAAACCCCCTAGCCATTGGATCCGTGCGAAGAAAAATTTCGAAAATACAAGTACAAGTTTCAAACGACGATCTACAGTAGATCTACAAAGGAAAAACATTTTATACCTTTGAAGCGTGCCCTCGCAAATCCCGCTCGTCCAACGTACGCCGGATCTCGAAGTTGTCAATGTAGACAACTCTCTAGTGATATCCACACGAACAAGAAGTGTTCTCTAACACTCAAGGATGGAGAAGAGAGCACCACAAGTGTGCTAGCACTCTCTAGGGCTCTCGGGTAGGATTGGAAGAAGAAGAAAGGAAAAAGAAGAGAACACACTCCTCTAAAATCTCTAAGTGACTTTCACTAACCTTTCTTCTTGGATTAGATTCACTCTACTTTCTTCTCCCTTGCTTGAAACCCACGACCAAGAGAAGAGAAGGAGCAAGAAGAGAGCTTAGGAGGAGGAAGATCACTTGAATGAGAGTTACACTTGAAAAATGAAACTCTTTTCATCTAATTAAGTGGTTTGTAACCTCCATGGGATACCAAGTGTCACAACTCTTGGTAACTCCCATGAGGTGGCACTTCACTTAAGTAACCATGATGATGTGGAGCATCATCATTGGTCCACTTAATGCCAACTCACCAATAAGGTGGCATAAAGTCAAGTCAAACTTGATTCTTCATCTTCCTCTCAAGTCAAGTCAAACTTGACTTAATCTCTCTCATAGTTGATCTAATCCAACCATTTAATTCAAGCCAATTTAATATAATGAATCTAATTCATTTAATTAAATTGATTCAATGAGTCATAATCTAAATTAGACTCATTGAACACATGAATCAACTTGAGTCCAACCCAATTAGCCCAATTAGGATTACTCTTAATCCAATTTGATTCATCAAATGAATCTAATCCTCTTGGTTCATTATATGAACCTAATCTCCATCCACTTGTTCTTTGTGTGTGACCCAATAGGTTCTTGTAACGTTGGCAATGCCCCTAAACTCATTTAGAAACATAAGTAATGAGCGGTATCTAGCAATACATCATTACTACCCAAGTTACAAGAATGTTGAGATCCAACATCACCTTGTGACTACTAATTGTGACTCCTCACAATATATGACAAGTGTCCTTCTATCCTAGACATCTAGATTGATCAATATGAGGTATAGACCGTGTCATCCTCTAATCAATCTAAATCTTGAACTCCAAGTAGACTCACTCGATCAAATGAGCTCAATATCTCATATTGACTCATTTGGGCATGACCATGCACTTAGTGGTCTCACTCTATCAAGAATACCGATGTCACTCCCGTCATATGGGAGGGATAGATCCCATGTACATCACTCACATCCCTCTGCATAATTCATTACATACCCAGTAATCGCCTTTATAGTCCACCCAGTTACGGGTGACGTTTGACGAAATCAAAGTACATAACTCTTTATGTAGGGAACCATGGTGACTTCAGGTCTAAGGACTAGTAGTCATACTAATAGCCACATGAGAAAGTATATGACACTCATATAATGATCCATGATACTTTCTCATGGCGGGTCATTCAGTATACATTCTCCAATGCATACCCATGTGTCAACTTGATATCTCTATATCCATGACTTGTGAGATCAAGTCATCGAGTTGACCTGCATGCTAGTCTTATTGCATTAACATTGTCCCTGAATGTTAATACTCGACTAGGAATGATTAAGAGTAGTGTTCCCTATATCATCTCACTATCGGTTCAACTAACCGATTGATATAGGTGAGAACCTTCTACTCAAGAACGTTATTATACTTAGTTTATTTGGCACCAATACAAGTAAGTATAATAACCAAAAACCAAATGCCTTTATTTATATAGAATATGATACAACAAGTCCAGAATACAATCATCAAATGATTGGCTCTAGGGCTCTAGCTAACAATCTCCCACTAGCACTAGTGCCAATCAGTGTAGGCTCTAAGCCCAAATGACCTAGTGTGACCATCATGCTTCCTCTGTGCCAATGCCTTGGTCAAGGGATCTGCGATGTTAGCCTCTGTAGGTACTCTGCAAATCTTCACATCTCCTCTCTCGATGATCTCTCGAATGAGATGGAAGCGTCGTAGTATGTGTTTGGTCCGCTGGTGTGAGCGAGGTTCCTTCGCCTGTGCTATAGCTCCATTGTTGTCACAATAGAGCTCAATAGGGTCAGCAATGCTAGGAACCACCCCAAGTTCAGAGATGAAACACTAAGAACAATCAAATCATAGGATCAGGAAAACAAAAAAAAAAAAAACAAAGTCAAAACATAAAACCGATTGCCTCTTGTGTTGGTATTTCAAAAACCATACAAAGAAAACTAATTAATATGATACGGAAACAATTAATTAGTTATACCTTCCTTGTATGCTAAAAACCTCTTGACCTTGTGTTGTATTCCTCACCGCCTCTTGGACGTCGTATGGGTGACGATCTACCAAGATGAAATCCACCGAAACCACTTCTTCTCCTCCAAGACTCTCGAGCCACCAAGGGATGCCAAAATAGGAAATTTCCTTCTTCTTCTTCTCCTTCAAGCAACGGGCCACCAAGTGCTTCTCTTCTTCTTCTTCTTCCTCTCCAAGCAACCGGCCATAAGGATTTAGCAATCGTTGATGCCGCCGGCCCTAAGGAAGCAAAAGAGGAGACAAGTAAAAATGGTGTTGCCGGCCACAAGGAAGAAGAAAGGGAGGAGATAGTGGCCGGTCATCAAGGGAAAAGAGAGGGAATAAGAATAGGTTATGTGTCTCATGAGGTAGCCTCTCCCTCTCTTTTATAATCCTTGATCTTGGTAAAAAAGGAAAATTTAATTAAACTTCCTTTTAATCTTCTTATGACCGGCCACATCATGGAGACTAAAAAGGAAAAATTTTTACAACAAAAATTAAAGCTTCCTTTTAAACCATGATGTCTACAAAAAAATAAAGTTTTAAACATAATTAAAACTTCCTTATTTGTGGCCTCCCTTTAAAAGAGAAAATATTAATAACAATTAAAATCTCTCTTTTAAATTTCTTATTGTAAATGGCAATAAAGAAAAGTTTTAAAATTAATCTCTCTCTTTTAAAACATGTAGACAACTACAAAAAGAAAAGATTAATTAAAACTTTACTTTTTAAATCATGGTTACAAAAAGGAAAGTTTTATCAAAAATTAAAATCTTTCTTTTAAACATTATAGACAACTACAAATAAGCAAAGAATTTGACAAAATTAAAATCTTTCTTTAATCTTTTGTAAATATCTATAAAAGGAAAGATTTTAAAATTTAAAACTCTCTTTTTAAAACCATGAGGATGACTATAAAAGAAAATTTTAAAATTAAAATTTCTCTTTTAAATCTCTTTCATGAATTGCTACAAAAGGAAAGATTTTAATAAAAAATAAAATCTCCCTTTAAACCTATGTGGTCGGCCCCATGCTTGGAAACCAAGCATGGCTTGGCCACCAAGCATGGCTTGGCTGGCCACTACTTGGGCTCCAAGCCATTACTTGGCCGACCCCCTTGCACCAAGCAAGGTTGTGTCCAACCCTTTACTTGAATAAGAAGTGGACTTAGTGGATACAAGGTTTTATAGAGGCTACAACAGGGACCGAGAGGAGAAATTAGTTTTGGTCTCCCGATTAGCTTGAGCTTCATGTGTTCGCCCTGAATACCCAACTCAAGTTCATCAATAATAACTCATACCACTAAAGAGTTATTATTGAACTACTGCACCAATCTCAAATTACATTATGGGCTCCTTCTTATTATGAGTGCATTAATCTCCTTGTGTTTAAGATATCGAATGTCCATTAATCAAATGAGTTACTGACACTTACTTAATTAACATCTAGCTCTAAGAGTAGTACCACTCAACTTCATTGTCATGCCGGACTAGGTCCAGCTGTAGGGTTTACATGACAATCTTTATGAGCTCCTCTTGGGGACATAATCAACATAGATTACTAGGACACAGTTTCTTCTATAATCAACAACACACCATATAAATAATATTATTTCCTAACTTATCGGGCCTATTGATTTATCGAACTAAATCTCACCAATTGATAAATTATAGAAATAAATATTAAGTATATGTGCTTGTTATTATATCAGGATTAAGAGCACACACTTCCATAATAACAGAGCTCCTGTTCTTTTATATAGTCAGTATAAAAAGAACAACCTCTAATGGTCCTGCTCAATACACTCAGAGTGTACTAGTGTCATTTTATAGTCAAGATAAACTAATACCAAATTACACTACTACCATTCCAATGGTTTGTCCCTATCTATCTTGGTCGTGAGCTTACTATTTATAATTTATAAGGAACTGATAAGATGATCTTTTGTGTGACACCACACACCATGTACACACCATGTTATCTACAATATAAATTAAATGGACAACTGCATTTAACATAAATGCAGACATTGACCAATGTGATTCTTATTTCAAAATAAATGTTTATACCAAAAGCTAGGCTTTTAGTATACATCCTAACAATCTCTCACTTATACTAAAAGACTATGCTGCCATATATGCTGCCATACATCTGATTCCCATCCCCTCAACATGCCCATCAAAAGCTCTCACCGGAAGGGCCTTAGTGAAAGGATCTGTCGGGTTATCTTCTGATGCAATCTTGGTGACAACAACCTCACCTTGTTTTATGATGTCTCGTATTAGGTGGTACTTACTATCAATGTGTTTACTTGCCTTATGGGCTTATGATTTCTTCGAGTTTGCTACTGCACCACTATTTATCATAATAAATTGTGATAATTTTGGACAAACCAGGAATCACATTTAAGTCCATCAATATGTTTATAAGCTATACAGTTTCTTTGGCTGCCTAAGAGGCTGCCACATACTCTACTTCCATACTGGAGTTTGTAATGCACTACTACTTTACACTCCTTCATGATATGGATCCACCTCCTAAAGTAAACACAAACCCTGAGGTTGACTTACTATTGTCCCTATCTGATTTGAAGTCTGAATCCGTGTAACCCACAAGGAGTAAATCATCTGCCTTGTAAACTAGCATATAATCTTTAGTCCTTATATGCTTTACGGCAGTCCTATGCCCCGGTCTTGGGTTACTTTGATATCTACTAACCATGCCCACGGTAAAACAGATATCTGGTCTCGTGCATAACATTGCATACATTAAGCTTCCTACAACTGAAGCATAAGGAACTGCCTTCATGTCCTCTATCTCCTTTGATGTCTTAGGAGACATCTCTTTAGATAAAGGTAATCCATGCTGAAAAAGGTAAAAAAAACTTTCTTGGAGTTTTGCATGCTAAAATGAGCAAGGATAGTATTGATGTATGAAGCTTGGGATAAGGACAATATCCTTTTCTTGTGATCCCTTTTGATCCCAAACATATGTCCACATTTTCCCAAGTCCTTTATATCAAAACACTTGGACAACCATACCCTTACATCTGACAACACTTTGACATTATTGCTAATGAGTAAAATGTCATCCATGTATAGTACAAGAAATACCACCACGTTTCCGTCACTCTTCACAAGACCCATCCGGTCACTAAATAAATCCATAAGACTGGATCACTTCATTAAAACGGATATTCCAAGATCTCTTGCTTCATCATATGTCCAGGGATCAGGTTCATGTTCACCAAGGATCAAGTCTTGAAGACCCTCCCAAAAACAACACTCCCACTACGATGAGACATTACTTGTAATTAGAGATGTAAACGAGCCGAACTGAGCCAAACAGTATTAGGCTCAAGCTCGGCTCGTTTAAGATATATTCGGGCTCGAGCTCGAATCAAACTTTTATTACAAGGCTCGAGCTCGACTTATTTTGGAATTATCAAGTTTGCAAATAGTTCGAGCTCGGCTCGTTATTAGCTCGATTATCATAGTTAACGAGCCTAATTCGTTAAGCGAGCTCGGGCTTGTTTTCGGGCTCATTTTAGAGCTCGTTTTTGGCTCATTTTAAAGCTTGTTTTAAGATTCATTTTAGAACTCATTTTTTGGCTTGTTTTAGAGCTCAGTTTTTGGCTAGATTTAAGACTCATTTTTTGGCTCTATTTAAGGCTCATTTTAAGGCTCGTGAGCCTACAAACGAACATGTTCGTGAGCTCACGAGCCGAATATCCTTAAGCTCAAGCTCGGATCGATAAAACTGTTGAGCTCGAAATCAAGCTCGAGCTCGGCTCGATAAGATAAACAAATGAACTCGAACAAGCTTTTTACCGAACCGAGCTCTGAATAACTCGCGAACCATTTGGTTCATTTACATCCCTACTTGTAATTGTGCATCTTTTGTAACATGTGTTGCAGTTTCTTGTGGTATATCATCTTGTACCGTTGGTACTTAAGTAGACGTGTCTTCTCTTATTTCCTTAAGAACAATTTTTATTCATGGGCATAGTCCTCTTCTAAAAATTGGGCATTGGTGCTAACAATGACCATAATAGTTGGTACTTAATAGTTGGTTTTCTTTGGTCACACAAAGAATAGCAGTGACTTCGATGGGGAGGATACTATTAAATGTGCCTAAGTGTATACCATTACTTGATACTTAGTCCATTAAATAGGATTGTGCCCCTTCAGATGGAGAAGATCAAACACTCCTAAATAATTTCCTATAACCATCCATAAAGGAAGTTTGATCTGGTAATCTGCAAAAAAACTCATCCGATGTGGAGGAAGGCACTCAGAGCCAACGTGTAAGTTTGTTTGCATCACTTACAAACCAGTAATGGAGACCGTGAAATTTATTTAAAATCCCTCTCCCACTTAGTTATTTAGAAATGAGGAATTTTAACATGCACACAACATATGCACACACACACATCACAACAAATAAAAAACAATAAATATGGAAAAATAATTTTCCAACTATTATGGCCTCTTCCATCACTGTCCTCTGTGTGCCGTCAGCCCTAGCAGTCATCAACCCTAGCCGCTAGTCCTAGGGCTCATGTCGTCGTGTCCATCGAGCTTCCTTTTCCGCTGCACCTCTGGTCCTCAAATAGTACCATGCCTCGCAAGGATACGATCCACAACAAAAATAAATTTTACATTTATTGATCCTATATTCCACAAGGGAATGTACATGTAATCTAGATCGAACAAAAATGTAAAATCATAATAACTAATACAGCTCCTGCTGTATTTAATATTTACAATCATGCACACACATAAAAATACTCTCGACATGTCCGAGGGTCCAATCACACACAAACACATTAGGGTCATAATAGTTAGATCTAGGATACCTACAACCACAGAGTTAATCTATTTACATATCCTACTATTATCATGCCTAAATTATGTATGACTTGTGCATAATTAAACTAAAAACCAAACACACAAAGGCAAAGTCCTAGCTTTGATACCAATTGTTGGTTGCTACTTGGAATAACATACTAGTTCCTCAGTACAAAAATTTATACAAGTCCTGAACCTTTCTTAACAACCTATTGTGTTTTTTAGAAGTTAAACTTGGAATCACAAACTGAACTTAATATTATTAATTCCAAGTTCAACTTATCTGTTCTTAGAGGTTTAGACTTGGATTGCAAACGATGCTTAACATTATTAATCCAAGTCCAACCCATGTTACAAAGTTGATTAAATATTTATTTCAAGGATCGGCTTCCAGGTTAAACATGACGAGGCACTAGGCCTTCTTGGGTATGAGATCATCCACCACTTCCTAGATAAAGCCTTTCAAAGAAATTCAATATTTAATCTCCTTATAGTAGCTCTAGGTTTAACCACTAAGAATAATCAAATCATAGGATCAGGAAAACAAAAAAAAAAAAACACAAAGTCGAAACATAAAACCGATAGCCTCTTGTGTTCGATATTTCAAAAATTCGTAAAAAGAAAACTAGTATGATGCGAAATAAAACAAATAGTTATACCTTTCTTTGTTAACAAAAATCTCTTGATCTTATGTTGTATTCCTCACCTCCTCTTGGACGTTGTGTTAGCGACGATCTACCAAGATGAATTCCATCCGAGCCACTTCTTTTCCTCCAAGACTTTCGAGCCACCAAGGGATGCCAAAATAGGAAATTTTCTTCTTCTTCTTATCCTCCAAGCAACCGGCCACCAAGTGCTTCTCCTCTTCTTCTTCTTCCTCTCCAAGCAACCGGCCACAAGGATTTAGCAATCCTTGATACTGCCGACCCTAAGGAAGCGAAAGAGGAGACAAGGAAAAAAGGTGCCGCTAGCCACAAGGAAGAAGAAAGGGAGAAGTGGCCGACCACCAAAGGGAAAAAGAGAGGGAATAAGAATAGGTTGGATGTCTCATGAGGCACCCTCTCCCTCTCTTTTATAATCCTTGATCTTGGCAAAAAAGGAAAGTTTAATTAAAACTTCCTTTTCTTCTTTTTATGGCGGGCCACATCATGGAGACTAAAATGGAAAATTTTTACATCAAAAATTAAAGTTTCCTTTTAAACCATGATGTCTACAAAAAATAAAGTTTTAAACATAATTAAAACTTCCTTATTTGTGGTCTCCCTTTAAAAGAGGAAATTTTAATAATAATTAAAATATCTCTTTTAAATTTCCTATTGTATATGGTAATAAAGGAAAGTTTTTAAAATTAATCTCTCTATTTTAAAACATGTAGACAACTACAAAAAAGGAAAGATTAATTAAAATTGCTCTTTTTAAATCATGGTTATAAAAGAGGAAAGTTTTATCAAAAATTAAAATATTTCTTTTAAATATTATAGACAACTATAAATAAGGAAAGATTTTAACAAAATTAAAATATCTTTTTAATTTTTTGTAGATAGCTATAAAAGGAAAGATTTTAAAATTTAAAACTCTCTTTTTAAAACCATGAGGATGGCTTTAAAAGGAAATTTTAAAATTAAAATTTCTCTTTTAAATCCCTTTAATGAATGACTATAAAAGGAAAGATTTTAACAAAAAATAAAATCTCCCTTTAAACCTTTGTGGCTGACCCCATGCTTGGACACTAAGCATGGCTTGGTTGGCCACTACTTGGGCTCCAAGCTATTACTTGGCCGACCCCCTTGCACCAAGCAAGGTTGTGTCCAACCCTTTACTTAGATAAGAAGTGGACTTAGTGGATACAAGGTTTTATAGAGGTTGCAACAGGGACCGAGAGGAGAAATTGGTTTTGGTTTCCCGATGAGCTTGAGCTTCCTGTGTTCGCCCCGAACACCCAACTCAAGTTGATCAATAATAACTCATATCACTAAAGAGTTATTATTGAACTACCGTAGCAATCCCAAATTACATTATGGGCTCCTTCTTATTATGAGTGCATTATTCTCCCTATGTTTAAGATATCAAATGTCCATTAATTAAATGAGTTACTGACACTCACTTAATTAACATCTAGCTCCAAGTGTAGTACCACTCAACTTCATTGTCATGCCAGACTAGGTCCACCTGCAGGGTTTACATGACAATCCTTATGAGCTCCTCTAGGGGACATCATCAACCTAGATTACTAGGACATAATTTTCTTCTATAATCAACAACACACCATATAAATAATATTATTTCTCAACTTATCGGGTTTATTGATTTATCGAACTAAATCTCACCCATTGACAAATTAAAGAAATAAATACTAAATATATGTGCTTGTTATTATATCGGGATTAAGAGCACACACTTCCATAATAACAGAGGTCCTATTATTTTTATGTAGTCAGTATAAAAAGAATAACCTCAAATGGTTCTGCTCAATACACTCATAGCGTACTAGTGTAATTTTATAGTTAAGGTAAACTAATACCATATTACACTACAACCGTTCCAATGGTTTGCCCCTATCCATCTTGGTCGTGAGCTACTATTTATAATTTATAAGGAACTGATAACATGATCTTCTGTATGACACCACACACTATGTTATCTGCAATATAAATTAAATGGACAACTACATTTAAATTATGATAATTTTAGACAAACTAGGAATCACATCTAAGTCCAACAAGAAGTTTTTGAGCCATACAACTTCTTTGGTTGCCTAAGAGGCTGTCACATACTCAGCTTCCATGGTGGAGTCCAAAACACATTTATGCTTAACACTCCTCCATGCTTTGGCTCCACCTCCTAAAGTAAACACATACCTTGAGGTAGACTTATTATTGTCCCTATTTAAATCCATATAACCCATAGGGAGCAAATTATTTGCCTCATAAACTAGCATATAACCTCTAGTCCTTCTCAGGTACTTAATATATGCTTTACGACAGTCCAATGTCCTTGTCTTGGGTTACTTTGATATTTGTTATCCATGCCCACGGTAAAATAGATATCTGGTCTCGTACATAGCATTGCATACATTAGATTTCCTACAGCCAAAGGAACTTCCTTCATGTCCTCTATCTCCTTTAATGTCTTAGGAGACATCTCTTTAGATAAAGGTACTCCATGCCGAAAAGGTAAGAAACCTTTCTTAGAGTTTTGCATGCTAAAACGAGCAAGGATTGTATGAAGCTTGGGATAAGCATAACATCTTTTTCTTGTGATCCTTTATTACTTTGATCCCAAGAATATGTTCACATTCTCCCAAGTCCTTAATATCGGATTGCTTGGACAACCATTCTCTTACGTCTGATAACACTTTGACATTGTTATCAATTAACAAAATGTCATCTATGTATAGTACAAGAAATACCACCACGTTTCCGTCACTCTTCTTGTATTCACAAGACTTATCCGGACACTGAAAAAATCCATAAGATTAGATCACTTTATTAAATTGGATGTTCCAAGATCTTGAAGCTTTCTTTAATCCATAGACCGATTTGAGCTTACATATAAGATGTTCTTAGCCTTTCGCAATGAATCTTTCTCAGAGTTCATTGCACTTTGCCAAGATGCTGCATATTTATCTTGGATTGCTTTATCATATGTCCAGGAATTAGGTTCATGTTTACCAGGGATCAAGTCTAAAGACTTTCCCAAAAACATGAATCTATCAGGTTGTCCAAACAACCCTCCCACTATGACGAGGCACTACTTGTAATTGTATATCATTTGTGACACGTGTTGCAGTTGTTGGGTTTTTCGGGCCGTAAAAATCGCTTTTTGCGTTGCGGAAACCCCGAAATTCCCATGCCACGGATCTGTGCCAAGAAATAAAAATTTTAAAAACTTTTGAGTACGAGTTTCTAAACCTAGATCTACTTTAGATCTACAAGATTAAGAGGTTACCCTTGATGCAAAGCCCTTCACTTAATCCCGCTCGTCCAAGGTCCGCCGGATCTTAAGGTTGTCAAGTGTACAACCCTCTATGTGTATCAACACAAGCAATAGAGATGGAGAAGAAATCTTGAGTGTGCTAGCACTCCAAGAAGTCTCGGCAAGAAGGAGGAGAGGGAGAGCAAGAATGAGAGGAGGAAGAAGAACACTTGAATGAAAATGAATTCACTCTAGTAACCCCCACCCAAAGTGGCCGGCCACTTATGCTTCTAAAACTCCCATGGAATATCAAGAGTCAAGTCTCTTGATCTCCTCCATGAGGTGGCATTTGGTCAAGTCAAACTTGACCAAATGAAGAAGCCTTGATGATGTGGCATTGGTCAAGTCAAAGTCAAGTCAAAACTTGACTCTTCATCTTCCTCCTTAAGTCAAGTCAAACTTGACCACTTCTCTCCCTTGGTTGATCTAATCTAACCATTGGTTGATCTAATCTAACCATTGGTTCAAGTCAATTTTAATTTAATGAATCTCCATTCATTGAATTAAATTGACTCAATGAGTCTAAGTCCAAATTAGACTCATCTAACACATGTACCAAATTGAGTCTAACTCAATTAGCTCAATTTGGATTACTCTTAATCCAATTTGGTTCATCACATGAACCTAATCCTTTAGGTTCATAAAATGAACCTAATCTCTATCTAATTGCCCTTTGTGTGTGACCCTATAGGTTCTTATAATGTTGGCAATGCTCCTAAACCCATTTAGAAGCATAAGTAATGAGCGGTATCTAGCAACACATCATTACTACCCAAGTTATAAGAATGTTGAGATCCAACATCACCTTGTGACTCTTCACAATATATGATATTGTCCTTCTATCCTTGACATCTAGATTGATCAATGTGAGGCATAGACCGTGTCATCCTCTAATCAATCTAAATCTTGAACTCCAAGTAGACTCACTCAATCAAATGAGCTCAATATCTCATATTGACTCATTTGGGCATGACCATGCACTTAGTGGTCTCACTCTATCAAGAATATAGATGTCTCTCCCGTCATATAGGAGGGATAGATCCCATCTACATCACTTACATCCCTCCGCATAATTTGTTACATACCCAGTAATCGCCTTTATAGTCCACCCAGTTACAGGTGACGTTTGACGAAGCTAAAGTATGTAACTTCTTATGTAGGGAACCATGGTGACTTCAAGTCCAAGGACTAATAGTCATACTAATAGCCACATGAGAAAGTATATGACACTCATATAACAATCCATGATACTTTCTCATGGTAGTTTATTCAGTATACATTCTCTAATGGATACCCATGTGTCAACTTGATATCTCTATATCCATGACTTGTGAGATCAAGTCATCATGTTGACCTACATGCTAGTCTCATCGCATTAACATTGTCCCTAAATGTTAATACTTGACTAGGAATGATTAAGAGTAGTGTTCTCTATATCATCTCACTATCGATTCAACCAATCAATTGATATAGATAAGGACCTTCTACTCAAGGACATTATTATACTTAGTTATTTGTCACCAATGCAAGTAAGTATAATAACTATAAACAAATGCCTTTATAAATATAAGAATATGATACAATGAGTCCATACAACAATCATCAAATGATTGGCTCTAGGGCTCTAACTAACAATCTCCCACTAGCACTAGTGCCAATCAGTATAGGCTCTAAGCCCCAATGACCTAGTGTGACCATCATGCTTTCTCTGTACTAAAGCCTTGGTCAAGGGATCTGCGATGTTAGCCTTAGTGGGTACTCTGCAAATCTTCACATCTCCTCTATCGATGATTTCTCGAATGAGATGGAAGCGCCGTAGTATGTGTTTGGTCCGCTGGTGTGAGCAAGGTTCCTTAGCCTGCGCAATTGCTCCATTGTTGTCACAATAGAGCTCAATAGGATCTGCGATGCTAGGAACCACCCCAAGTTTAATGATGAACTTACGGATCCAAACTACCTCCTTTCCTGTTTCTGATGTAGCAATATACTCGGCCTCTGTTGTAGAATCAGCGACTGTTTCCTGCTTCGAACTCTTCCAGCTCATAGCACCACCATTTATGCAAAACATGAACCCTGACTGCGATCGATAATCATCCTGGTCGGTCTGGAAGCTGGCATCACTGTTACCCTTTACAGCTAGCCCGTCATCGCCTCCATACATCAAGAAATATTCTTTAGTCCTTCTCAAGTACTTAAGAATATTCTTGACCACTATCCAGTGACTTTCACCTGGATCTGACTGGTATCTGCTCGTCTTGCTCAAAGCATACGAGACATCAGGACGAGTGCATAGCATGGCGTACATGATAGATCCTATGGCTGAGGCATAAGGGATCTGATCCATGCGGTCTCTCTCCTCTCTAGAAGAGGGACTTTGAGTCTTCGAAAGACTCACACCATGTGACATCGGCAGAAATCCCTTCTTGAAATTCTGCATGGCAAACCGAAGTACGACCTTGTCAATGTATGTACTCTGACTTCGGCCAAACAATCTCTTAGATCTATCTCTATAGATCTGTATGCCTAGAATGTGAGATGCTTAACCTAAGTCCTTCATTGAGAAACAACTCCCTAGCCAAGTCTTGACAGACTGCAGCAAAGGGATGTCACCCCCAATGAGTAGTATGTCATCCACATACAATATAAGGAAGACAACTGTGTTCCCTACAATCTTCTTAAAGACACAAGGCTCATCTTCATTCTTGATGAAACCAAACTATTTGATTGCATCATTGAATCGAAGATTCCAGCTCTGAGAAGCTTGCTTTAGTCCATAAATGGACCTATGCAGCTTGCATACTCTGCTAGTATGCTGTGGATCTACAAAACCCTCAGGTTGTATCATGTACATATCCTCGAGTAGGTTTCCATTCAGAAATGCGGTTTTGACATCCATCTGCCAGATCTCATAATCGTGGTATGCTGCAATAGCAAGCATGATCCGAATGGACTTAAACATCGCTACTGGAGAAAAAGTTTCATCGAGAAGCTTACTTTAGTCCATAAATAAACCTATGCAGCTTGCATATTCTGCTAGTATGCTGTGGATCTACAAAACCCTCAGGTTGTATCATGTACATATCCTCGAGTAGGTTTCCATTCAGAAATGCGGTTTTGACATCCATCTGCCAGATCTCATAATCGTGGTATGCTGCAATAGCAAGCATGATCCGAATGGACTTAAACATCGCTACTGGAGAAAAAGTTTCATCGAAAAGCTTGCTTTAGTCCATAAATGGACCTATGCAGCTTGCATACTCTGCTAGTATGCTGTGGATCTACAAAACCCTCAGGTTGTATCATGTACATATCCTCGAGTAGGTTTCCATTCAGAAATGCGGTTTTGACATCCATCTGCCAGATCTCATAATCGTGGTATGCTGCAATAGCAAGCATGATCCGAATGGACTTAAACATCGCTACTGGAGAAAAAGTTTCATCATAGTTAATACCATGAATCTGCTTGAAACCTTTAGCTACCAAGCGACCCTTATAAATAAGTCCATCTATGTCAGTCTTTCTCTTAAAGACCCACTTACACCCAATGGGTTTAACCCCTTCAGGTGGATCAACCAAAGTCCATACTTGGTTGGTGTACATGGATTCCATTTCAGATCTCATGGCCTCTAGCCATTTCTCAGAATCTGTGCTCATCACAACTTCCTGATAGGAGGTAGGCTCTTCCTCTATGAGCACAATGTCATCATGGTCAGACAAGAGAAATGAGTATCTCTCAGGCTGACAACGTACGCTATCAGACCTGCGAAGAGGTATGTCTACTTGAACTGGTTGTTGTTCCTCAACTCTTTGTGGAACGACATCATCCACAACACTTTGTGGTTCCAGTTCAACTTCCATCGAGGCTTCAGTGCTATGGTCCGCATCTTGAACTTCTTCAAGATCGAACGTACTCCCACTAGTCTTTCTAGAAACAAAATCCCTTTCTAGAAATACCCCAGTCTTTGCCACAACTACCTTGTGCTGACTGGGAATGTAGAAGTAATATCCCTTAGTTTCCTTAGGATATCCAATAAAGTAGCACTTGTCAGATTTTGGTCCCAGTTTGTCTGAGACTTGATGTTGAACGTAAGCCTCACAACCCCAAATCCTCAAAAAAGACAACTGGGCATCTCTCCCAGTCCATATCCTATATGGTGTCTTTATCACAGCCTTGGATGGAACTTGGTTGAGTATAAAGGCTGTCGTGTCTAGAGCATAGCCCCAAAGTGATATAGGAAGATCTGTGTGACTCATCATAGACCGTACCATATCTAATAGAGTACGATTCCTCCTTTCGGATACACCATTCCACTGTGGTGTTCCAGGAGGAGTGAGTTGGGATAGAATCCAACACTCAGCTAGATAGTCACGAAACTCATGGCTAAGGTATTCACTACCTCGATCTGATCGAAGTATCTTAATACTCTTGCCAAGCTAGTTTTGTATTTTATTCTTGAATTCTTTGAACTTTTTAAAGGATTCTGACTTATGTGTCATCAAGTACACATAACCATATCTACTGAAGTTATCAGTAAATGTAATGAAGTACCTATAACCGCCTCTGGCAGTGACATTGAAAGGGCCACATACATCACTATGTATAAGTCCTAACAAGTTAGACGCTCTCTCACTGTGCCCACTAAAGGGAGTCTTGGTCATCTTGCCCAGTAGGCATGACTCGCATGTCTCGTATGATTCAAAATCAAATGAGTCCAGCAAACCATCTGTATGGAGCTGGGATAAGTATTTGTCATTTATATGACCTAAGCGATAGTGCCAAAGATAGGTTTGGTTCATGTCATTTGACTTGAACCTCTTGGTACTTATATTATAGATAGGGTTTGTTGGTTGCTACTCGGAAAACCTTATGGTTCCTCTATACAAAAATTTTGTACATGATCTGAACCTTTCTTAGCTACCGTGTGTTCTTTTAAATAAAACTTGGATCTCCTGCGGAACTTAACACGTTTGATCCTAAGTTTAACTTATATGTTCTTTTAGGTTTAGATTTGGATCTCTTGCGGAACTTAACACGTTCGACTCAAATCACCTAGGTCACAAAGTCATATTAAATATCTATTTCCAAAATTGACTTCCAGTTCTGCGTGGCGAGGCACTTGGCCTTCTTGAATATGGGAGCAACCACCACCGTTCTAGACAAAGCCTTTTAGGGAAATTGGATATTTAATTTCCATATAGCAACCCTAGGGAAACCAAAAAGAACAATTGAATCATAAGGAAAACGAAACAAGAACACAACATCGAAAATAAATTCGAACAAACACGAATCGAATGCCTCTTGTATTTGGTATTCATACAAAGAAAATTTAACTAGTATGATGCGGAAACTAAATACTAGTCATACCTCTTCCTTGTACGCTAAAAACCTCGAGATCTTCTGCTATATCCCTCGCCTCCTCTTGGATGTCGTGTGGGCGACGATCTTCCAAGACGAACACCACCCAAAAAGCTTCTTCTCCTCCTTCAAGTTACGACCACAACCACCACGAAGAAATTAAAGAGAGCAAAAAGGGAAGAGAAAGGAGAGAGGAGAGAGGGGGTGGACCACTTGATGATCTCCAACCACAATATGAATTGTGTTATGTTCCAAGGCCTCCCCTTCCCCCCTTTTTATATTAGTTTCCCAACGAAAAATTATGGAAAGAGTTTTATAAAAAAATTAGACTCTTTCCTATTTCCTTTTAATTATTTTTTTTCTTTTTTCTTTCCTTTTAATTAATCAATCCTAGATTGATTTATAAATTAAACAACTATTTATTGATGTTTAATTATTTGACCGGTCCCTTGCTTGGGCACCAAGCAAGGTGGTGGCCACTTATTAAAAGGGAAAGAAAGGAAAAAAATTTTTATATAAGATTTTAAAAGAAGAAAACTTCTAATAAAATTTTACAAGCTCTCTTTTTTTTTTAATGTAGATATTAAAAGAAAAGTTTTAAAATTTAAAACCAAGTTTTAAAATTTAAAACATTTCTAATAATATTTCTTTTTAAAAGAAAGTTTATAAATTTCACAACTCTCTTTTAAAACTTTGTGGCCTAATTTAAATTAGGAAAATTTTATAAATTTTTAAAAACTCTCTTTTTACAAATTGTAAATATCTGAGAAAATTTAAAAATTCAAAAACAACCTTCCTAATTTAAATATTGCGGCCGACCCCCTTGCCTTCGACCACTTCTAGAGAATATGTGGCCGACCATTGCTTGGTCACCAAGTAATGAACCGACCCCTTCTTGGACACCAAGATAGACTTTTCTTTGGATGGACTTGAGGCTTTATTGAGGCTATGACAAGGACCTAGAGGAGAAATTGGTTTTGGTCTCCCGATGAGCTTGAGTATCCCGTGTTCGCCCCGAACACACAACTCAAGTTCATCAATAATAACTCATTCCACTAGAGAGTTATTATTGCACTACCGCACCAATCCCATATTACATTATTGGGCTCATACTAATTATGAGTGTGTTAGTCTCCCTGTGTTTAAGATAACGAATGTCCACTAATTAAGTGAGCTACTGACACTCACTTAATTAACATCTAGTTCCAAGAGTAGTACCACTCAACCTTATTGTCATGTCGGACTAAGTCCACCTGCAGGGTTTAACATGACAAACCTTTTGAGTTCCTCTTGGGGACATTCTCAGCCTAGTTTCACTAGGACACAGTT
Organism: Zingiber officinale; assembly: GCF_018446385.1. Taxonomy (NCBI): domain Eukaryota; kingdom Viridiplantae; phylum Streptophyta; class Magnoliopsida; order Zingiberales; family Zingiberaceae; genus Zingiber; species Zingiber officinale. The sequence goes on from NC_055997.1 coordinate 50,069,687, forward strand.
TCCTTTTATAATCAATAAGACACCATATAAATAATATTATTTCCCAACTTATCGGGCTTATTGATTTATCGAGCTAAACCTCACCCATTGATAAATCAAAGAAATAAATATTAAGTATACATGCTTGTTATTATATCAGGATTAAGAGCACACACTTCCATAATAACTAAGGTTTAGTTTTTTTATAAGTCAGTATAAAAAGAACTTACCTAAAATGGTCCTACTCAATATACTCTAAGTATATTAGTGTAATTAATTAGTCTAGATAAACTAATGCTTAATTACACTCTGACTGTTCTGATGGTTTGTTCCTTTCCATCTCAGTCGCGAGCAACTGTTTATAATCTATAAAGAACTAATAACATGATCTACTGTGTGTGACACCAAACACCGTGTTATTTACAATATAAATTAATTGAACAATCTACAAATAAATGTAGACACTTGACCAATGTGATTCCGTTATTTCTGAAATAAATGTTTTACAAAACTAGGCTTTTAGTATACACTCTAACAATCTCCCACTTATACTGAAAGACTAAGTTGTTATGTCTACTGCCATACATCTGATTCCCATCCACTCAACATGCCGATCAAAAGCTTTCGCCAGAAGGGCCTTTGTGAAAGGATCTGCCAGGTTATCTGCTGATGCAATCTTGGCGACAACAACTTCTCCTCGTTTGACAATGTCTCGTATCAGGTGGTACTTGCACTCAATGTGTTTACTTGCCTTATGAGCTCGTGGTTCCTTCGAGTTTGCAACTGCTCCACTATTATCACACTAAATTATGATAATTTTGGGCAAACCAGGAATCACATCTAAGTCCATTAAGAAGTTTCTGAGTCATACTGCTTCTTTAGCTACCTCTGAGGCTGCCACATACTCAGCTTCCATGGTTGAGTCCGAAACGCACTTCTGCTTAACACTCCTCCATGATATAGCTCCACCTCCTAACGTAAACACATAGCCTGAAGTAGACTTACTATTGTCCCTATCTGATTGGAAATCCGAATCCGTGTAACCCACAGGGAGCAAATCATCTGCCTAGTAAACTAGCATATAATCCCTAGTCCTTCTCAGGTACTTCAATATATGTTTTACCGTAGTCCAATGTCCATGTCCAGGGTTACTTTGATATCTGCTAACCATGCCCACGGCAAAACAGATATCAGGTCTCGTGCATAGCATTGCATACATTAGGCTTCCTACAGCCGAAGCATAAGGAACTGCCTTCATGTCCTCTATCTCCTTTGATGTCTTCGGAGACATCTCTTTAGATAAAGCAACTCCATGCCTAAAAGGTAGAAAACCTTACTTGGAATTTTGCATGCTAAAACGAGTAAGGATTGTATCTATATATGAGGCTTGAGATAGACACAACATTCTTTTCTTGCGATCCCTTATAAATTTGATCCCAAGAATGTGTGCACACTCTCCTAAGTCCTTCATATCAAATTGTTTGGACAACCATACCCTAATGTCTGATAATACTTTGACATTGTTGTCAATTAACAAAATATCATCTACATATAGTACAAGAAATACCACCACATTTCCGTTGCACTTCTTATATACACAAGACTCATCCGGGCTTTGAATAAATCCATAGGTCAGGATCACTTCATTAAACCGGATGTTTCAAGATCTTGAAGCCTGCTTCAATCCATAAATGGACCGATTAAGCTTACATACTAGATGCTCTTTGCCCTTTGCTATGAATCCTTCTTGTTGCTTCATATGGATGTTTTCTTCAAGACTTCCATTAAGGAAAGCTGTCTTGACATCCATTTACCAAATCTCATAATCCATATGAGCAGCAATGGATAAGAGTATCCGGATAGACTTTAGCATGGCTACCGGCGAAAAAGTTTCCTCATAATCGATTCCCTCTTTCTGAGTATACCCTTTCGTAACAAGTCTTGCTTTGAAGGTTTCCACCTTCCCGTCTGTCCCTCTTTTCCTTTTGTAGATCCACTTACAACCGACAGCTTTTACACCATCTGGCAGTTCTACAAGCTCCCAGACCTTATTAGAATACATAGACTCTATTTCGAAATTCATTGCTCTTTGCCAAGAAACTGCATCTTTATCTTGGAGTGCCTCATCATATGTTCGGGGATCAGGTTCATGCTCACCAGGAATCAAGTCCAAAGACTCTCCTAAGAACATGAATCTTTCGGGTTGCCTTACAACCCTCCCACTACAACGAGGCACCGTCTGCAATTGTGTATCAATTGTAACACGTGTTGTAGTTTGTTGTGGTACTTCCTCTTGTACTATTGGTATTAAAGTAGACGTGTCCTCTCTCATTTCTTCCAGAACTATTTTACTCATGGGCTTATGATTTATTATATAATCTTCTTAGAGCATTGGTGCTAACAATGATCTTCTGACTTTTAGGATTATAAAACAAACCTCCTTTCGTTCCTTTAGGATATCCTATAAACAGACATACTTCTGTACGTGATTCCAACTTGTCAGCATCCGCTTTCAGCACATATGCTGGACTACCCCATATCCGAATGTGTTTCAGACTAGGCTTGCGCCCACTCCACAATTCAATGGGAGTAATGGGTACTGATTTAGAAGGTACCATATTCAGAAGATATACTGCTGTTTCCAGTGCATATCCCTAAAACAAATTTGGTAATTCTGGATAACTCATCATTGACCTAACCATTTCCATAAGAGACCTATTCCTTCGTTCTGCCACACCATTCTGTTGGGGTGTACCTGGTGCAGTCAGTTGAGATTGAATCCCAACCTATGATAAGTAATTCCTAAACTCTCCAAAAAGGTATTCGCCACCACGATCTGACCGTAGTGTCTTGATACTTTTACCATGACGTTTCTCCACATCAGCCTTAAATTCTTTGAACTTATCAAAGCATTCAGACTTGCGGCGCATCAAGTAAATGTACACATATCTCGAATAGTCGTCAATAAAAGTAACGAAGTATTCGAAACCACCTCTAGCTTGGACAGACATAGGACCACACAAATCAGAGTGAATCAATTCTAACACATCTTTGGCTCTATACCCCTTGGCTTTAAAAGGCCTCTTGGTCATTTTACCTTCCAAGCAAGATTCACAGGTTAGAAAATTTTCTACCACTAATGAACCCAAGAGTCCATCAGCTATTAACCTTTGAATCCTACTTAAGTTAATGTGACCAAGTCTTAGATACCGAAGATATGTTTGATTCAATTCTGAAGGTTCTTTTCTCTTATTCGAGTTAGATGATGAGTTATTAATTTCCTTATGTTGTTTTATGGGAGTTATTGGATTAATAGTATATAAATTGTCAACCAATGTACCAGTACAGATAATTACTCTATTTTTCTTGATAACAACTTTATTATCAAAAGAAACAGAATATCCATCTGTGAACAATTTAGAAACTGAAATTAAATTCTTTCTAAAAGAAGGTACATAAAGACAATTTCTTAAAACTAAAATCCTATTTCTATCGAATGATAAATAGACATCTCCCACTACAACAGCCGCCATTTTCGTAGCATTGCCCACGTAGACGGTTATCTCTCCTTCATGTAGTCGTCGGGTTTCCTGGAACCCCTGCAAAGAGTTGCATACATGATCAGTGGCTCCCGTATCTACACACCAAGTGCTGGTAGATAACACCGCTAAACATGTTTCAACTATTAAAGAGTAGGATATACCTTGATTGTTCTGCTTCCTACGAGGACAGTCCACCTTTCAATGTCCAGCTTGCTTGCAAATGAAGCACTTGCCTTTCGGCTTCTTCACTCCAGCTTTAGGTCCAGTACCTAGAGGTCGGTTCACTTTCTTTACCGAGCCAGCTTGTTTCTTCTTCTTCTTCTTACCTTTCAGTTTAGAAGTAGAAACATTCTCAGTAAAGTGAATTTGAGAACATTGACGGAATAACCCTTCTGCTGCCTGAAGTTCTGTCAGGAGTTCTGCCAACGTATATGACCTTTTGTTCATATTATAGTTCAGGCGGAATTGCTCAAAACTTTTGGGCAGTGTTTGGTGAATGATATCGACCTGCGATTCCACATCGATTTCTGCTCCAAGGATCTCTATTTCATTCAAGTAAGCCATCATCTTGAGGATATGCTCCCTTACGGGTGTCCCCTCTGTCATGGTGGCTATCATTAGTTTTCTCATTGCTTCCTGTCTTGCAGCCCGATTCTGGTGTCCAAAGAGATCTTTGAGATTGGACATCATATCATAGGCAGTAGGCATGGCTTGGTGCTGATGTTGCAATACATTCGACATAGATGTCAGAATGTAACATCGTGCCATTTCATCTACCTTCTGCCACTTTTTATAATATTCAATTTCCTCCTCACTAGAATCTTCACTGGGTGCATTAGGACAAGCCTCTAATAGTACATACTTATAGCTTTCAGCAGTCAAGACAATATCCAGGTTTCTTTTCCAATCTATATAGTTAGGGCCAGTAAGCTTATTCTCTTTGAAAATAACAGCTAGTGGGTTGAAGGTCATTTGTAAACCTAAGAATCACAAAATAACTTTGGTCAGGACTCTAAATTTAGAATAATATTGATTCCTCAAAAAAATATTATTTTAAATTAACCAACACCTCAAACACCGGGAATTTTGCATGCCACATTAATGTAGACGTATACAAAATCAACATTTGTAAGAGGAGGGCTTTACCCATTAATTATCTTATCATCCTAATTTTATGACAAATAAAATTATCTCAATCACCGTGAATTTTGTATGCCACGTTAGTGTGGACATATACAAATTCAACATTTGTAGGAGGGGTTTTACCCATTAATTTTATTATCTTGTCAACCTAAATTCATGACAAATTAATAGTTGGTTTTCCTTTGGTCACACAAGTAATAGCAGTGGCTCCGTTGGGGAGGATACTATTAAATGTGCCTAAGTGTATACCATTACTTGGTACTTAGTCTATTAAATAGGATTGTGCCCCTTCAGTTGGAGAAGATCACACGTTCCTAAATAATTTCCTATAACCATCCATTTAGGAAGTTTGATCTAGTGATCTGCAAACAAGCCCATCCATTGTGGAGGAAGGCACTCAGAGCCGACACGCAAGCTTGATTGCATCACTTACAAACCAGTAATGGAGACCGTAGAATTTATTTAAATTCCTCTCCCACTTAGTTATTTAAAATGAGGAATTTTAACTATGCTAGCCTTCTAAACGTGTAAACTAACAATCACACACATCACAGTATAAAGGGCAATAAATATGAAAACATATTTCCAACTATTATGGCCTTTTATCCGATGTTGTCCTCCGTGTATCGCCAACCCTAACTTATGCCACCTTTGGTCACCGCCACCGGGTCTGATTGTCACATCCATCTTGCTCCTTGTTCCGCTGCGCTTCTGGTCTTCAAAAAGTCCCACGCCTCGCAAGAGTCGATTTGCGACAAAATTAGAATTTTACATTTTCTGATCCTATATTCCATGAAGGAATGTACATGTATACTAGATCGAACATAAAATAAAATTTACATCCATCGATCCTATATTCCATAAAAGGAATTTACATGTAGTCTAGATTAAAAATAAAATCCTAGTAAAACTAAATACAGCTCCTGCTGTATTTTAATTACAATCATGCACACACAAAAATATACCCTCGACATGTCCGAGGGTCCAATCACACACAACACACAATAGGCCATAATAGTCGGAGCCTGCAACCACAGAGTTAGCACATCCTACTATTGTCCTGCCTAAATTATGTATGACATATATGCATAATTAAACTAATACCAAATACACAGAGGTAAATTCCTAGCTCTGATACCAATTGTTGGTTGCTACTTGGAAAACCTTATGGTTCCTCTGTACAAAAATTTTGTACATGATCTGAACCTTTCCTAGCTACCGTGTGTTCTTTTAAATTAAACTTGGATCTCCTGCGGAACTTAACACGTTTGATCCTAAGTTTAACTTATATGTTCTTTTAGGTTTAGATTTGGATCTCCTGCGGAACTTAACACGTTCGACCCAAATACCTAGGTCACAAATTCATATTAAATATCTATTTCCAAATTGGCTTCCAGTTCTGCGTGGTGAGACACTTGGCCTTCTTGGATATGGGAGCAACCACCACCGTTCTAGACAAAGCCTTTTAGGGAAATTGGATATTTAATTTCCATATAGCAACCCTAGGGAAACCAAAAAGAATAATCGAATCACAAGGAAAATGAAACAAGAACACAACATCGAAAATAAATTCGAACAAACACGAATCGAATGCCTCTTGTATTTGGTATTCATACAAAGAAAATTTAACTAGTATGATGCGGAAACTAAATACTAGTCATACCTCTTCCTTGTACACTAAAAACCTCGAGATCTTCTGCCGTATCCCTCGCCTCCTCTTGGACGTCGTGTGGGTGACGATCTTCCAAGACGAACACCACCCGAAAAGCTTCTTCTCCTCCTTCAAGTTACGGCCACAACCACCATGAAGAAATTAAAGAGAGCAAAAAGGGAAGAGAAAGGAGAGAGGGGGCCGACCACTTGATGATCTCCAACCACAATATGAATTGTGTTATGTTCCAAGGCCTCCCCTTCTCCCCTTTTTATATTAGTTTCCAACGAAAAATTATGGAAAGAGTTTTATAAAAAAATTAGACTCTTTCCTATTTCCTTTTAATTAATTTTTTTTCTTTTTCTTTCCTTTTAATTAATCAATCCTAGATTGATTTATAAATTAAAGAACTATTTATTGATGTTTAATTATTTGACCGGCCCCTTGCTTGGGCACCAAGCAAGGTGGCCGACCACTTATTAAAAGGGAAAGAAAGAAAAATTTTTTTTATATAAGATTTTAAAAGAAGAAAACTTCTAATAAAATTTTACAAACTCTCTCTTTTTTTTCTAATGTGGATATTAAAAGAAAAGTTTTAAAATTTAAAACATTTCTAATAATATATCTTTTTAAAAGAAAGTTTATAAATTTCACAACTCTCTTTTAAAACTTTGTGGCCTAATTTAAATTAGGAAAATTTTTTAAATTTTTAAAAACTCTCTTTTTACAAATTGTAAATATCTGAGAAAATTTAAAAATTCAAAAACAACCTTTTTAATTTAAATATTGCGGCCGACCCCCTTGCCCAAGGCAAGGGCCAACCACTTCTAGAGAATATGTGGCCGGCCATTGCTTGGTCACCAAGCAATGAACCGACCCCTTCTTGGACACCAAGATAGGCTTTTCTTTGGATGGACTTGAGGCTTTATTGAGGCTATGACAGGGACCTAGAGGAGAAATTGGTTTTGGTCTCCCGATGAGCTTTAGTATCCCGTGTTTGCCCCGAACATACAACTCAAGTTCATCAATAATAACTCATTCCACTAGAGAGTTATTATTGCACTACCGCACCAATCCCATATTACATTATTGGGCTCCTACTAATTATGAGTTTGTTAGTCTCCCTATGTTTAAGATAACGAATGTCCACTAATTAAGTGAGCTATTGACACTCACTTAATTAACATCTAGTTCCAAGAGTAGTACCACTCAACCTTATTGTCATGTCGGACTAAGTCCACCTGCAGGGTTTAACATGACAAACCTTTTGAGTTCCTCTTGGGGACATTCTCAGCCTAGTTTCACTAGGACATAGTTTCGTTTTATAATCAACAAGACACCATATAAATAATATTATTTCCCAACTTATCGTGCCTATTGATTTATCGAGCTAAACCTCACCCATTGATAAATCAAAGAAATAAATATTAAGTATACATGCTTGTTATTATATCAGGATTAAGAGCACACACTTCCATAATAACTAAGGTCTAGTTCTTTTATAAGTCAGTATAAAAAGAACTTACCTAAAATGGTCCTACTCAATATACTCTAAGTATATTAGTGTAATTAATTAGTTTAGATAAACTAATGCTTAATTACACTCCGACTGTTCTGATGGTTTGTTCCTTTCCATTTTAGTCACGAGCAACTGTTTATAATCTATAAAGAACTAATAACATGTCCTACTGTGTGTGACACCACACACCATGTTATTTACAATATAAATTAATTGAACAATCTACAAATAAATGTAGACACTTGACCAATGTGATTCCGTTATTTCTGAAATAAATATTTTACAAAACTAGGCTTTTAGTATACACTCTAACAGTTCTCAAGGTCTAGAATATAGAGTCCGTTCATCAGAGGTGCACTACAATAGAACATATCATTTAAATAAACTGAACAACATTTGTTCTTTATTATAAATGAAAAACCTTTTTTGTCCAAACAAGAAACTGATATAATGTTCTTAGTCAAAGCAGGCACATAACAACAATCATCCAACTCTAGTACAAGCCCAGAGGGCAGAGATAGAAAATAAGTCCCTACAGCAACAGCAGCAACCCGTGCTCCATTGCCTACGCGTAGGTCCACCTCACCCTTTGTCAATGCCCTGCTATTTCTCAGCGCCTGCACATTAGTACAAATGTGAGAAGCACATCCGGTATCTAATACCCATGATGAAGAAATAGATAGATTGACTTCAATAACATATATACATGAAGTGGAAGTCTCACTTCTCTTCTTCTTAAGATCGTCCAGGTACACTTTGCAGTTCCTCTTCCAGTGCCCAGTCTGACCGCAGTGGAAGCAGGTAGCATCCTTGGCAACCCCTCCTTTGGATTTCAGTGCCTTGCCTTTGCCCTTGGTTTGAGACTTTCCCTTACCTTTGGGATTTCCCTTGCCCTTATGCTTCTAGACCATCAGAATGGAGTTTGGCTTAACCTTCTTAAGGTTGAGCTCAGCAGTTCTTAACATGCTAAGAAGCTCGAGCAGTGACTTGTCAATTTCGTTCATGTTATAATTTAGAACGATTTGACTATAGCTATCTGGCAAGGATGGCAAGATCAGGTCAGTGGCCAGCTCTTGGCCAAGTGGGAATCCCAACGTCTGTAGGTATTTCTATGTACCCAATCATCTTGAGTACATATGGGCCTACGGGAGTCCCGTCTTGCATCTTGCACTGAAACAGTGCCTTAGAGATCTCGAATCTCTCGTGCCTCGCTTGTCCTTGATATAGCTGACGAAGATGTTCAACCATATCATAAGCACCCATTAACTCGTGTTGCTTCTGAAGCTCAGAGTTCATGGTCGCGAGCATTAGACAAGACACATCTAATGCGTCATCTTGATGCTTCTTGTAAGCATCTCGGTCAGCTCGTGTGGTAGTGGCAGGAGGTGCCTCTGGAATGGGCTGCTCCAGAACGTACAGTTTACGTTCTTGAGTGAGAACAATTCTCAGATTCCTGTACCAGTCCAGGAAATTTGCTCCGTTGAGCTTGTCTTTCTCAAGGATAGAACGCAGGGAGAAAGAGTTCGTATTTGACGTCATGACAATCTATAACAGAAATTAAAGCAGAAAGTAAATATCATATTCTTTTAAATCATTTAATTAGGCCTTTAACTAAATGATGCTCCCACTGAATTCTATAATTCATGTGGGAGAAGATCCACATCATACTACGCCTTGAGTTAGCTTTGGCTAAATCGCCCAAGACTTAGTATGATCGGTAGGTAACTAATTACCAATTACATCTCTATGCAACTCTTGTTTATAGGATCAAGATTCGCATTTATATTAAAACTTGAGTTAGCTTTGGCTAAATCGCCCAAGAGTTAATATAAACGTGATTTTATCCTATCTTCCAACCATTGGATAATGCCTACAGTTAAACTCAATTTAACTAGTTATACTCAATCTAATTGAGCTTCTACTCACCCATGCGTTGATAGGCGGGACCAAGATTGTCCCTCCGTACCCTACCAAGATAATATGTGTTGCTCTGCTTTGGCAGATTCAACAACAACATGTGATCGAGGTAGTGATAGGTATCACGACATGGTAGGCATTTTAGAGTTGACGCAATTGAGATCTAATCTAATCGACAATGTGTATCATATACATGATTTAGATCTAATCTAATCGTTAGGGTGCATCTTGTACACGATTTAGATCTAATCTAATCGTTAGACACTAATTAATTACTAATCTAGCATGCATCACATACACACACTCAAGCAATTAATTAAATTTTGTGATTAGTCATGGCCCTACTACTATCCTCTCAAGCCAATGAGAAGATCGGATGGTCAACCTAGTGTCAACAACTTCTCAAGCTCCTCCCTTTGACCACCACGTGTTGCTCGCGCCCTCCTCGTAACTCCGTCTCGAGTGGACGTTCCACTGCCTCATTTTGTATATTACAAAAAGTGAAACTCGAGTTACATTCGAGTCTAAACTAATTTTACAACAGGAAATAAAATAGAAAGGCACGACGCGCAGGTCGCGTATCATATATACAACACGCACAATCACATGACGGTACGCAGGCCGTATTATGAATTACAACACACAATTTCCAATCTAATTGGGTATTTTGGGCCATGACTATCACAAAATAATACATAATTCTAAATTATGTAATTTCTATAAATTTCTGTAAATTTTTCACAATTTTATTTTATTTTTTTTTAATTTTATGGGTAAAATTACCGGCGGTCCCGTTTAGTGATTTTCGGGCGCAATCGCGGAACGAAGCCCCTTGCGGGGTTAGGGGCAGCACCCCTACCCGCGATATAACCATCGCGAGTGTTCCTAAGTGATCCTACAGTGCCTTAGCCTGCTGTCCCAAAATGATTTGGGGCGAAAACTTACCGTTTCGGAAATATTTTCTCGGTAGTCAAAGCCTACAAGTGTCTAAACACTTGTGCTTCGCTTCTACAAGAAAAATACCCATAAAATCTATAAAAATCACAAACTTATAGAAAGTTACAGATCTGTAATTTTTCATAAAAAATACAAATGAAACTCGTACGTGCTTCGCACGTGGCTCTGATACCACTGTTGAGTTTTTCGGGCCGCAAAAATCGCTTTTTGCGTTGCGGAAACCCCGAAATTCCCATGCCACGGATCCGTGCGAAGAAACAAAATTTCGAAAAACTTTTATGTATGAGTTTCTAAACCTAGATCTACAAGATTAAGAGGTTACCCTTGATGTGAAGCCCTTCGCTTAATCCCGCTCGTCCAAGGTCCGCCGGATCTCAAGGTTGTCAAGTGTACAACCCTCTATGTGTATCCACACAAGCAATAGAGATGGAGAAGAAATCTTGAGTGTGCTAGCACTCCAAGAAGTCTCGGAAAGAAGGAGGAGAGGGAGAGCAAGAATGAGAGGAGGAAGAAGAACCCTTGAATGAAAATGAATTCACTCTAGTAACCCCCACCCAAAGTGGCCGGCCACTTATGCTTCTAAAACTCCCATGGAATATCAAGAGTCAAGTCTCTTGATCTCCTCCATGAGGTGGCATTTGGTCAAGTCAAACTTGACCAAATGAAGAAGCCTTGATGATGTGGCATTGGTCAAGTCAAAGTCAAGTCAAAACTTGACTCTTCATCTTCCTCCTTAAGTCAAGTCAAACTTGACCACTTCTCTCCCTTGGTTGATCTAATCTAACCATTGGATCAAGTCAATTTTAATTTAATGAATCTCCATTCATTGAATTAAATTGACTCAATGAGTCTAAGTCTAAATTAGACTCATTTAACACATGAACCAAATTGAGTCAAACTCAATTAGCTCAATTTGGATTACTCTTAATCCAATTTGGTTCATCACATGAACCTAATCCTTTAGGTTCATCAAATGAACCTAATCTCCATCTAATTGCCCTTTGTGTGTGGCCCTATAGGTTCTTATAACATTGGTAATGCTCCTAAACCCATTAGAAGCATAAGTAATGAGTGGTATCTAGCAACACATCATTACTACCCAAGTTATAAGAATGTTGAGATCCAACATCACCTTGTGACTACTAATTTTGACTCTTCACAATATATGACATTGTCCTTCTATCCTTGACATTTAGATTGATCAATGTGAGGCATAGACCGTGTCATCCTCTAATCAATCTAAATCTTGAACTCCAAGTAGACTCACTCAATCAAATGAGCTCAAAATCTCATATTGACTCATTTGGGCATGGCCATGCACTTAGTGGTCTCACTCTATCAAGAATATAGATGTCTCTCCCGTCATATAGGAGGGATAGATACCATCTACATCACTCACATCCCTCCGCATAATTTGTTACATACCCAGTAATCGCCTTTATAGTCCACCCAATTACGGGTGACGTTTGACAAAGCCAAAGTATGTAACTCCTTATGTAGGGAACCATGGTGACTTCAGGTCCAAGGACTAATAGTCATACTAATAGCCACATGAGAAAGTATATGACACTCATATAACGATCCATGATACTTTCTCATGGTAGTTTATTCAGTATACATTCTCTAATGGAGACCCATGTGTCAACTTGATATCTCTATATCCATGACTTGTGAGATCAAGTCATCATGTTGACCTACATGCTAGTCTCTTCGCATTAACATTGTCCCTGAATATTAATACTTGACTAGGAATGATTAAGAGTAGTGTTCTCTATATCATCTCACTATCGATTCAACCAATCGATTGATATAGATAAGAACCTTCTACTCAAGGACATTATTATACTTAGTTATTTGACACCAATACAAGTAAGTATAATAACTATAAACAAATGCCTTTATAAATATAAGAATATGATACAATGAGTCCATACAACAATCATCAAATGATTAGCTATAGGGCTCTAACTAACAGCAGTTTCTTATGGTATCTCATCTTGTACTATTGGTACTAAGTTAGACGTATCCTCTCTTATTTCCTCAAGAACAATCTTACTCATGGGCTTGTGGTTCATTATTTAGTCCTCTTCTAAAATTCGGGCATTGGTACTAACAATAACCTTATGATCTTTAGGACTACAAAACAAACCACCTTTCGTTCCTTTAAGTTATCAAACAAGCAAACTTCTGTATGTGATTCTACCTTATCAGTGTCTCCCTTCAGCACATGTGCTGGACTACCCTAAATCTGAATATGTTTCAGACTAGGCTTATGCCCATTCTATAATTCTATATGAGTAGAGGGTACTGACTTAGAAGGTACCAAGTCTAGAATGTACACCGCTGTTTCTAGAGCATATCCCAAAATGAATTTGGTAATAACTCATCATCGATCTAACCATTTCCATAAGAGTCCTATTCTTTCGTTCTGCCACACCATTCTGTTGGGGTGTACTATGTGCAGACTATTGGGATTGAATCCCGACCTCTGATAAGTAACTCTTAAACTCTCCTAAGAGGTATTCGCCACTATGATCAGACCGTAGTGTCTTAATACTTTTACCATGACATTTCTCCACATCAGCCTTGTATTCTTTGAACTTATCAAAACACTTCAAACTTACGACGCATCAACTAAATGTACCCGTATCTCGAATAATCATCTATAAATGAGACAAAATATTCAAAACCCCCTCTCGTCTGGATAGTCATAGGTCCACACATATCAAAATGAACTAATTCCAACATATCTTTGGCTCTATACCCCTGTGCTTTAAAAGGTCTCTTGGTCATTTTTCTTTCCATGCAAGACTCACAGGTTGGAAAGTTTTCCACCACCAATGAACCCAAAAGTCCATTAGCTATAAACCTTTGAATCCTACTCAAGTTAATATAACCTAGCCTTAGATGCCAATGATATGTTTGGTTCATGTCCGAAGGCTACTTTCTCTTATTAGAAGATGTGTTATTAATTTCCATTTGTTGCATCATGAGAGTTATTGAATTATGAGTATACAAATTCTCGATTAATGTACCAGAACAGATAACTACCCTATTTTTCTTGACAACTACTTTGTTATCAAAAGAAATAGAATATCCATTCATAAAAGTTTAGAAACTAAAATCAAGTTCTTTCTAAAACTTGGTACATAAAAGAAATTTCTCAAAATCAATTTTTTTATTCCAAAAATAAAATTTTCCCACTACAATAGCCGCCACTTTCATAGCATTGCCCATGTATACGGTGAATTCTACTTTATATAGTTGTCGGGTTTCCTGGAACCCCTGCAATGAATTGCAGACATGATCAGTGGCTCCCATATCTACACACCAGGTATTGGTAGATAACACCACTAAACATCTTTCAACAACTAATGATTAAAATATACCCTTATTGTTCTCATTTATGAGAGGACAATCCACTTTACTCAAATGATCCATCATTTTGAGGATATGATCCCTCACAGGTGTTCCCTCAGTCATAGTGGTCATCAATAAGTTTCTTATGGTCTCCTGTCTAGCAGCCTGATTATGGTGTTTGAAGAGTTCTTCGAGATTGCACATCATGTCATAGGCAGTAGGTATAACTTGATGTTGATGTTGCAGCACATTTAACATAGAAGCCAAAATATAACTCCACACCATCTCATCTGCCCTTATCCATTTCCTATGACACTCAATCTCCTCTTCTCTAGAATCCTTATCAGGTATGCTAGCAGCAGTTAAGACTATTGTCCAAGTTTTGTTTCCTAATATGATTGGGACTAGTAAGTTTATCCTATAACAGCTAGAGGATTGAAAACTATTTGAAATCCTAAGAATCACAATATATGGTCAAAACTTTAGAATTTAAAATAATATTGATTCCTCAAACAATATCATTTAAATTCACCAACACCTCAAAACACCGTGAACTTTGTATGCCACGATAGTGTGGACGTATACAAATTCAAACATTTGTAAGAGGAGGTTTTACCCATTAATTATCTTGTCAACCTAACTTTATGACAAATAAAATTATCTCAAAAATCATGAATTTTGTATGCCACGATAGTGTGGACGTATACAAATTCAAATATTTGTAAGAGAGGTTTTACCCATTAATTTTATTTTGTCAACCTAACTTTATGACAAATAAAATTACCTCTAACATCGTGAATTTTGTATACCACGATAGTGTGGACGTATACAAATTTAAACATTTGTAAGAGGAGGTTTTATCGATTAATTTTATTATCTTGTCAACCTAGCTTTATGACAAATTAATAGTTAGTTTTCTTTGGTCACACAAATAATAGCAGTGACTCCGATGGGGAGGATACTATTAAATGTGCCTAAGTGTATACCATTATTTGATACTTAGTCCATTAAATAGGATTGTGCCCCTTCAGATGGAGAAGATCACACGCTCCTAAATAATTTTCTATAACCATCCATAAAGGAAGTTTGATCTAGTGATCTACAAACAAACTCATCCAATGTGGAGGAAGGCACTCAGAGCCAACGCGTAAGTTTGTTTGCATCACTTACAAACCAGTAATGGAGACCGTGAAATTTATTTAAAATTCCTCTCCCACTTAGTTATTTAGAAATGAGGAATTTTAACATGCACACAAGCACACAACATATGCACACACACACACACACACATCACAGCAAATAAAAAGCAATAAATATGGAAAAATAATTTTCCATCTATTATGGCCTCTTCCATCACTATCCTCCATGTGCCGCTAGCCCTAGTAGTTGTCAACCCTAGCCACCAGTCCTAGGGCTCATGTCGTCGTGCCCATCGAGCTTCATTTTCCTACTGTGCCTCAGGTCCTCCAATAGCACCATGCCTCGTAAAGATATGATCCATGACAAAAATAAAATTTTACATTTATTGATCATATATTCCACAAGGGAATGTACATGTAATCTAGATCGAACAAAAATATAAAATCCTAATAACTAATACAACTCCTACCGTATTTAATATTACAATCATGCACACTGGCGGATGCAAGGGGGTGCTTCTGCACCCCCTTGATTCTGGAAAAAAGTGAAGGAATTAGGTATGATTATTAAAAAAAAAATTAAAGGACCTACTTGTAATTTTTGAAATTTATTGGACTTTTTTTCAAAAGTTCTTCATTAAACCTAACCTTTCCTCTTTCTCATTGCTCTTCAAACCAAAGACAAGTCGAGCACCATTTTTTCTTCAAACCAAAAACCCTAATCGCTAAGAGATTTCATCTTTTCTTTCTCTCCAGTCTCCTCAAGTTGTTACCCTCATCTTTGTCGCCTCTTCACTTCGTCGACGCCTCACGCCACTGCTGTTCGCCACTTCGCCTCTTCCATCGACGCCGCTACCACTATGCTCCGCCACCGTTCCTCCACAACAAGTAAAATCCCTTCAATTTTAGGTTAATCTTGTTCCTTATTTCATCTTATTCCTAATTTCATGGCAGTGCTCAATTGTTATGTTGATTGCATAAATTAATAATTTTGATGAATTGATATAGGTTATGGAGACATTTTTAAAAGAAAGTGTTGAGTCTTCTAAGAATTCTATGGAAGAAAATAGTAAGAAAAAATATTCTCGTGTTGAATTCAACCAGGACGATGTTGTTAGTGACCCAGGACTACACAAATCAATAAATGAATTTGATGTTTCAAGCACCCCTCTAAATGTTTGTCTGGATCCGCCACTGATCATGCACACACATAAAAATGCCCTCGACATGTCCGAGGGTCCAATCACACACAAACACATTAGGGCCATAATAGTTGAATTTAGGATATCTGCAACCACAGAGTTAATCTATTTGCATATCTTACTATTATCATGCCTAAATTATGTATGACTTGTGCATAATTAAACTGAAAACCAAAGACACAGAGGCAAAATCCTAGCTCTGATACCAATTGTTGGTTGCTACTCGGAATATCGTACTGGTTCCCCTGTATAAAAATTTGTACAAGTGACTAACCTATCCTAACAACCTATTGTTTTCTTTAGAAGTTAAACTTGGATTGCAAACAAAACTTAATATTATTAATCCAAGTTCAACTTATCTGTTCTTAGAGGTTTAGACTTGGATTACAAACGATGCTTAACATTATTAATCCAAGTCCAACCCATGTTACAAAGTTGATTAAATATTTATTTCAAGGATCAACTTCCAGGTTAAACATGGTGAGGCACTAGGCCTTCTTGGGTATGAGATCATCCACCACTCCCTAGATAAAGCCTTTCAAAGAAATTTAATATTTAATCTCCTTATAGTAACCCTAGGTTTAATCACTAAGAACAATCGAATCAAAAGATCAAAAAATAAAAGAAACACAAAATCGAAACATAAAATCGATTGCCTAAAACTGATAGCCTCTTGTGTTTGGTATTTCAAAAATCCATACAAAGAAAACTAGTATGATGCAGAATAAAACAACTATTTATACCTTTCTTTATTAATAAAAACCTCTTGGTCTTCCGTTGTATTCCTCTCCTTCTCTTAGACGTCGTGTGGGCGACGATCTACCAATATAAATTCCACCGTAACCACTTCTTCTTCTCCAAGACTCTTGAGCCACCAAGGGATGCCAAAATAGGAAATTTCCTTCTTCTTCTTCTCCTCCAAGCAACCAGCCACCAAGTGCTTCTCCTCTTCTTCTTCTTCCTCTCCAAGCAACCGGCCACAAGGATATTGCAATCCTTGATGCTGCCGGCCCTAAGGAAGCAAAAGAGGAGATAAGGAAAAATGGTGCCGCTAGCCACAAGGAAGAAGAAAGGGAGGAGACAGTGGCCGACCATCAAGGGAAAAGAGAGGGAATAAGAATAGGTTATGTGTCTCATGAGACAACCTCTCCCTCTCTTTTATAATCCTTGATCTTAGTAAAAAGGAAAGTTTAATTAAACTTCCTTTTAATCTTCTTATGGCCAGCCACATCATGGAGACTAAAAAGGAAAAATTTTTACAACAAAAATTAAAGCTTCCTTTTAAACCATGATGTCTAAAAATGGAAAGTTTTAAACATAATTAAAACTTCCTTATTTATGGCCTCCCTTTAAAAGAGAAAATTTTAATAACAATTAAAATCTCTCTTTTAAATTTCCTATTATACATGGCAATAAAGGAAAGTTTTAAAATTAATCTCTCTCTTTTAAAACATGTAGACAACTACAAAAAAAGAAAGATTAATTAAAACTTTACTTTTTAAATCTTGGTTACAAAAAGGAAAGTTTTATCAAAAATTAAAATCTTTCTTTTAAACATTATAGACAACTGCAAATAAGGAAATATTTTGATAAAATTAAAATCTCTCTTTAATCTTTTGTAGATAGCTATAAAAGGAAAGATTTTAAAATTTAAAACTCTCTTTTTAAAACCATGAGGATGACTATAAAAGGAAATTTTAAAATTAAAATTTCTCTTTTAAATTCCTTTCACAAATGACTACAAAAGGAAAGATTTTAACAAAAAGAAAATCTCCCTTTAAACCTATGTGGCCGACCCCATGCTTGGACACCAAGCATGGCTTGGCCGACCACTACTTGGGCTCTAAGCCATTACATGGCCAGCGCCCTTGCACCAAGCAAGGTTGTGTCCGACCCTTTACTTAGATAAGAAGTGGACTTAGTGGATACAAGGTTTTATAGAGGCTGCAATAGGGACCGAGAGGAGAAATTAGTTTTGGTCTCCCGATGAGTTTGTGTTTCCTGTGTTCACCCCAAACACCCAACTCAAGTTCATCAATAATAACTCATACCACTAAAGAGTTATTATTGAACTATCACACCAATCCCAAATTACATTATGGGCTCCTTATTATTATGAGTGTGTTATTCTCCCTGTGTTTAAGATATCCAATGCCCATTAATTAAATGAGTTACTGACATTCACTTAATTAACATCTAGCTCCAAGAGTTGTACCACTCAACTTCATTGTCATGCTGGACTAGGTCCACCTATAGGGTTTACATGACAATCCTTATGAGCTCCTCTTGGGGACATCATCAACCTAGATTACTAGGACACAGTTTCCTTCTATAATCAACAACACACCATATAAATTATACTATTTCCCAACTTATCGGGCCTATTGATTTTTCGAACTAAATCTCACCCATTAATAAATTAAAGAAATAAATACTAAATATATATGCTTGTTATTATATCGGGATTAAGAGCACACACTTCCATAATAACAGAGGTCCTGTTATTTTTATATAGTCAGTATAAAAAGAACAACCTCAAATGGTCCTACTCAATATAATACACTTATAGTGTACTATTGTAATTTTATAGTTAAGATAAACTAATACCATATTGATGTGCGTAGATTTTATATACTTTTATGCATGTTTTGACGCACATTTACATACTTTGAGCATGCTTGATCTATGCATTTTTGTACTTCCAGCTTTCCTTTTAGCATATTTACTCTTTTGGTTTGGAGATCTGCTTTTGTGCATTTTTTGTATACAGGAGTCGAGTTTGATGGAGATTTCGTGTTCAAAGCCAAATCTTCAAGCAAAGAAAGCGAGAAAGCATCTGGCCGTGTACCAGACACGACCCTGTATTGGTAGGGAGCCCAGGCCGTGTGGAGCTCAGTGGCCGTGTGGCAGCAACAGTAAGGGAAGAAGGCCTGGCCGTGTGAACCTCACACAGTCGTGCCAAGTTCTAAGGTGAATCAGAGTGAAGACCTTACATGGTCGTGTGGATCTACACGGCCGTGTGAGGATTCCAGAATCCAGAGGTACCCTGGCCGTGTGCACTACATGGCCGTGTAGGGTTTCTAGTGAGCAGAACATTCTCGGCTGTGTGCACCATACGGCCGTGCTAGGACTCCAGAAGCTAAGACAGACCAGGCCATGTGGATCTACACGGCCGTGCTTGGAGGTCTTGAAGAGAGTTGGCCACGGCCGTGTACACCACACGATCGTGTGAAGATGGCAGAGAGGGGAATGAGACAGGCCGTGTGAACCTCACACGGCTGTGTCTCGGGGCCGTGTGGCGCCCAAACTCCACCTCTATATAAGCCCTCCTTCAAGATTTAAAAGGAATCTTCTCCCCCTTTGGGAGATAGCAAGATTTGGTGGATTCCTCCCATTCTTGGGAGGATTTCTGGGTGATCCAAGGGAAGATCTTGACAAATTCGACTCTGGGAGTGAGGATTAGATCCGAAGATTGAGCTACATTTTAGATAAGTTTTCTTTCTTTCCTTTTCTTGGATTGGGGATCAAAGAAATGCTTGTAATTTTCTATTCTTCAGGTTTCTTCCTTCGATTCATGGAGTAGATCTCTTGTTTCTAGGATGGAGGGAATATTTGTAAGATAAATTGATGTAAACTCTTGTGGATTTGCCATTTTTTCATTTCTATGATGTTGTCTTGTTTGTATCATCAATCAAATCTTGAATGATTGTTGTGATTAGGGCTTAATTCTCATTCTTGATTGATTGTTTGGATATCTTATAGATCTTGTAGAGATTGTTTCTCACTCGATTATCCGAGGGAGGCATGTGACAGGTGCATATCCCGTGTAAGGATGTTTGAGGGATAACCTTGATGGGGAAATGGGATTATTCAAGAGGGTAGGATAGATTGCATGAATTAATATTTGTATCTTAATGGGTTGAGAAGTTATGAATTTCTATGTTGATATCCGAGGGAAGCATAATAATAGGTGCAATCCTGTGTAAGGACAACATAGATTCATATCTAATTGATCACATTTAGGTATTGATTTCAGTCCTAGGCCGGTTGTCTATTGCAAGAGGGAACCGACAACCTTCTACAAATATTAAGGCAATTGAGGAATATAATTTGGTAGATCATTTATATTGAGGAATCTTACAAAGAAACCAAAACTCCTAGAATATCCCTTATCATAACCCAAACTCTTGTTTGTTATTCTCTCATTTACATGTTGCTTTTCATTAGTTTTCATCTTAACTTTTGAAACTAAAAGAATAGTTGTTTAGCTAATTTGTTTTGAGACATTTCTAGTGCTTATTCCAGTCCCTGTGGATACGATAATCTTTTATATTACTTGCGATATTTTCGTACACTTGCGGAAGGATAACAAGTTTTTGGCGTCGTTGCCGGGGACTGCGCTATAACATTAGGAATTATCAATTGAGTTAGACTAAACATAACGTTTCTTTCCATTTCACTTGTACAGTTGTAACTAATCTTTAGAATTCTATTTTTTTTTGAAATTTTTCTTGTATACCTTTCTTGCCCATTCCTTTTTGATGAAATGCTTGAGAGATTAGCCAAACACTCATACTTTTGCTATTTGGATGGATATTCAAGATTTTTCCAAATTCCAATTCATCCTCAAGATCAGGAGAAGACTACTTTTACTTGCCCCTATGGAACTTTTGCTTATCGTCGTATGCCGTTTGGGCTTTGTAATGCTCCAACAACTTTTCAGAGATGTATGATGGCAATTTTCTCAGATTTAATAGAAATAATTATGGAAGTATTCATGGATGATTTCTCAGTTTATGGAAATGACTTTGATTCCTGTTTGCTAAACCTTTCTACAGTCCTTCAGAGATGTGAAGATACAAATCTAGTGTTAAACTGGGAGAAATGTCATTTCATGGTTAAAGAATGAATAGTTTTGGGGCACAAAATTTCTAAACGTGGGATTGAGGTAGATCAAGCAAAAGTAGAAGTAATAGAGAAGTTACCCCCACCAATTAATGTAAAAGGAGTTAGGAGTTTTTTAGGGCATGCTGGTTTCTATAGACGTTTTATTAAGGATTTCTCAAAGATTTCTAAGCCATTAACAAATCTTTTGATTAAAGATGTTGAATTTTGTTTTGATAGTGATTGCATTGGAGCTTTCAACAAAATCAAAAGTGCTCTTATAACAACCCCAGTTATTCAAGCTCCAGATTGGGATTTTCCTTTTGAAATAATGTGTGATGCTAGTGACTTAGCTGTAGGAGCAGTTTTGGGACAAAGGAAAAATAAGATCCTACATGCAGTCCATTATGCAAGTAAAACACTTGACGCAGCTCAAGTAAATTATTCTACTACAGAAAAAGAACTCCTAGTAGTAGTATTTGCTATTGATAAATTTAGATCTTATCTAGTTGGTTCAAAAGTGATTGTATATACTGATCATGCGGCTATCCGGTATTTGCTAGGAAAGAAAGATGCTAAACCTCGACTTATCAGGTGGATTTTATTACTACAAGAATTCAACCTTGAGATTAGGGATAAGAAAGGAGCAGAAAATGTAGTAGCTCACCATTTATCTAGAATAGCACCAAATGCAGAAAAGGAAGTAGATTTTGATTTACCTATTGATGACTTTTTTCCAGATGAACACCTTTTAGCTTTGTCAAGTGTGAAGACACCTTGGTATGCAGATTTTGTGAATTTTCTTGCTAGTGGAGTCTTACCCCCAAATTTCTCTTATCAACAAAAGAAAAAGTTTTTTTCAGATGTTAAAAATTATGTTTGGGATGAACCTCTCCTATACAAGAAGTGTAATGATGTGATTTATCGAAGATGTGTGCCTGAGGAAGAAGTTAGGGATATTCTATTCCATTGTCATTCTTCATCGTATGGAGGACATTTGGGGAGTTCTAAGACGATTACAAAAATGCTTCAAGCAGGATTTTATTGGCCAACCCTATTCAGAGATACTAAGAAGTTTGTTCAGTCTTGTGATCAGTGTCAGAGAACTGGAAATATATCTAGAAGAAATGAAACATTGCTGAATTACATTTTGGAAGTTGAGCTATTTGATGTATGGGGAATAGATTTCATGGGACCTTTCCCTCTTTCATATGGGAATAGGTTTATTCTGGTGGCAGTGGATTATGTGTCTAAATGGGTAGAGGCTGTAGCTTCTCCTACAAGCGATGTGAAAATAGTTATTAGATTATTTAGGAGTATAATTTTTCCAAGATTTGGGGTACCTAAGGCGGTCATTAGTGATGGTGGATCACATTTTATAGAAAGACAATTTGAGAATGTGCTTAGAAAATATGGAGTAAAGCATAAAGTGGCAACACCTTATCATCCTCAGACTAACGGTCAAGCAGAGATATCTAACCGAGAGATTAAATCTATATTAGAGAAGACCGTATCCACCTCAAGAAAAGATTGGACACTAAAGCTAGATGACGCCTTATGGGCATATCGTACTGCCTATAAAACTCCTATTGGAATGACTCCATTCCGGTTAGTTTATGAAAAGCCTTGCCACCTTCCGGTTGAGTTAGAACATAAGGCTTATTGGGCAATTACAAATCTGAACATGGATTTAAAGGAAGCAGGTAAAAAAAGGAAGCTCAAATTAAATGAGCTTGATGAATTAAGAATAGATGCATATGAGCATGCTAAATCTTACAAGGAAATAACGAAGAAATGGCATGATCAACACATTCTTCGTAAAAGCTTTGAGGAAGGAGATTTAGTGTTGTTGTTTAATTCGAAACTAAAACTTTTTCCGGGTAAACTTAAATCAAGGTGGACAGGCACATTTGAGGTAAAAAAGGTTTATCCTTTTGGAGCTGTTGATATTTGGAATAAAGAGCTTGGGATAATTAAGGTGAATGGTCAACGTTTGAAAAAATATGTTCAGGGTATGGAAGTAGGAGGGGAACAAAGGTTGTATTTTTCTGAACCCTGTCCTCCAGATTGATTTTTTTAATAGTTGTGTTTTGTATTTTGACTTCTATTTTGTTTTCACTTTGTTGTGGTTTTGTTTTCAGGTTAAAATCTACTTCCATGAGCTGGCCATCATCTCTTCATGGGCATGGAAGTATTGGAGAAGTAGGGAAGGAGGAAAAATCTTCAAGAGAAGCAAAACAGAGCTTGGCCGTGTGCTATACACGGCCAGGAAAAGGCTCCAGAAATGGGGGATGACTTGGTCGTGTCTACTAGACACGGTCGTGTGGTGTCACCAGTGAAGGAAAGGAGCATGGCCGTGTCCCAGACACGGCCGTGCAAAGAAGCTAGAGGAGGAGAGTTCTTGGGCCGTGTCTCGCACACGGCCGTATGGAAAAAATTAGAACAAAAGCTTGCACCGGCCGTGTACCAAACACGACCATGTGCTGGATTTACAGAAGAGAACTCAGAAGGCCATGTCTTGCACACGACCGTGTGAAGAAAGTTGAGAAGAAGAAGGTTGCGGCCGTGTACCAGACACTGCCGTGTGAGTCAAGCCGAGGAGAAAAAGGAGGGGGTTGTGTAGATCTACACGGCCCGTGTGGAGAAACCCTTAAGAGGCCGTGTCTCCACTACACGGTGAAATTCTAGCAGTGTCCCGCACACACCCACTTTTCCTAAAGACATTTTCTTGTCTCCTAACCGCTTCAAAAACTCCTCTCTTCTTCAACCTCTCATCCAAACCTTGTAGATCTAGGTTTGAAACTCTTTCTTTCTCACAATCTTCATCTAGATCTAGATTCTTCTCTCCTCTAGGATTCGAGATCTCCATTTTCCTAGTCCAAAAATCTTGTGTTTCCTAGATCTATTCCTAAAAGACCTTATTTCTCCAAACCACAAACAACCCTCTCCATCACTCAAACATTTTGTGATGTCTAATCTTTTGAAGAAGCTTCGCAAGGGTGGTGCTAGTCCTAGTGGAGACAAAGGGAAGGGACCATCTCAAGATAAAGGAAAACAACCAATGAAGGGCAAAGGGAAGAGGATTTCACGTGACGAAGGTAA
The DNA here is from genome assembly GCF_018446385.1 of Zingiber officinale. NCBI lineage: Eukaryota > Viridiplantae > Streptophyta > Magnoliopsida > Zingiberales > Zingiberaceae > Zingiber > Zingiber officinale. The sequence goes on from NC_055997.1 coordinate 50,094,082, forward strand.
TGACAATGAATTTAACATTGTGTTTAGAAATGATGATCAAATAACTAGATTTGCAATTCTTGCCAATAGAAAAATAGTATGTACTAGATACATGGACCCAACTATTTTAGACATACTTGGAATTAGGGATGATGTGGATTTAATGATTGGGTTCTTAGAGTGGGGTGATATTATGTACACACATTTGCCTATATATCCTCGTCTTGTTTTGGAATTTTTGAGTTCATTAGATGTCCATTTTGTTAATGAGGATGATTATATTGGTAAAATTTCTTTTAGATTGATGAATCAAAATTTTTTATAGGAATTTAGTGATTTTAACTCCTGTTTTGGTTTGTCTACTGGTAGCCATCGTAGATTTGATTCTAGGTTTAATTGGAATAATTTTTGGAATGCAATAACTGGATTGGATCAACCTTATGAGCCTTCTAGAGCTAAGGCCTCACATATGCAAAATCCCGTCTTTAGATACCTACATAGGGTCATGAGCAAAACTATTTTTGGTAGGGGAGAAAGTGATGGGGTAGTTAAACAGGTAGAACTTTAATTACAAGGTTCTAAAGTTGATTTTAAACTATGGGCTATGTTAAACAAGGTTGATTTTGATTCTGGTTTTCATTTTTTACAAACCATATTGAGAGCTGCAAGGGCATCCTCAGGGACAATTGTTTTTGGTGGTTTAATTACCCGAATAGCTTATAATTTAGAACTTGATCTAGATGGTTTGGAAGTTGTTCATGGTAATGACATGATAGACATTGATGCATGTCTTGCCATGAAAATGATTGTCTAGGATGAGAATGGTTTTGCATTTCCTAGAAGAAATGGTTTTCCTTTACCTCTTCCTTTTCCCGAACAAACTACGATTCACAACCAAGCTAATTGGGTAATTTCTGAATTAGACCCCGAGAATATTCCTTTTTTATCCGGTGATACGGAGCCACACCTTGAGCCCTCATCATCTGGACACCCGCAACCGTCGGGACATCCAGACCCAGCTAGGCATTCTTTTGCCTATGGTATGGGTTCTTCCAGATTTGATTTTTCAGATTTTCTTACTTCTTTAGAGTCTCTTCACGAGAAGCAAGATGCCCAACGAAGGATGTTGGAGGGGCACTTCTCTTTATCTGATGATCAGTTTAGAGAAGTACAAGATCATTTTCAGTACACTAGGAATTTTCAAGGTCAAATTGCTGAATTTGTTCAGGACTATGATACTGATCAAGCTAGAATGAGGGATTTTATGCAAAGCATGAGAGTCACTAGCCAACAAGTTGATGCTTTTCTTGATTATCATATTGTCCTAAGTGAGACTACATGTTTTCCTAGTTTTCCTATTGGTCAACCACGTCATAGGCCTCCTTTTCCTCGTCCTCCTCCACCTCCACCACCATATTGATTTCATCAGAACGATGAAAAGTTTAAGTCTAGGGGGGGGGGGGTAATAATCTAATTTTTCTTTGCATTCTAATGTTTAGTTTCATTCAGCACTTTCTACTTTGTTTTTGTTAGACTTTTGAAAATTTTTTGTGGCAAACATTTTGAGAACATCAAATCTTCACTTATATACTTTCTTGGATTCAAGTGAAAATGTTAGCACGTTCATTATCTAGATTTATGATGTTTAAATGATGCTAGTAATAGACCATATGTAGTTCTTTTCTCTATCTTGGGTAGCATGAAACAAGCTAAGTATCATATGGAGATAAGTTTTAGTCTTGGTTTAACCTTAAGGATCTTACTTTCACTTCACTTGAACTTAGAACTTGAATAGTTTATATCATTGAAATAGTCATGATTCATCTTGTTTGTTTAGTACTTGGTTTCCATGGTGATTTCTCAACCTTCATTTTGGTTACTGGATGAGGCTCAAGTCATTAAAGCTCATTTGGAAAAATCAAGATATCCCAACATTTGTGCTAAAAGTACATCTGTGAATAAGTTGTGCACAATGCAAATACTTATTAAAAAAAATGAATAAGGGATATAAAAAACAGTTGTCGTGAGTGGAATCTAGCAAGTCACCCCTTTGAGACCGAGTTAGGTTACTGGGGAAATGACTGCTTAGCTTCTATTGGGATTGAGCACGCCTTTGAGACCTTGGGTTGCTTGAGAAATATGAACCAAGTGACTGGCAAGTAAGTGCCTATCACTGGTTATTTGTCTTTCACTGGAAACATTAGGAATTTAATTTTGATGACGACTTGACTAGGACATAGATTAAAACTTGAAGGGATTTAAGGACTTTTTGCACTGAGCACTAGATCCTTATGCTTGAGCCAAACTTAACTTTGTTTTCATGATCGTGCATTTTAGTGATACTTTTTGATAGAGTTAGGAAAGCACATTAGGGTTTATGAATGCGTTGTAGAACATATAAATTTAGATTGCAACATTTTACTTGAGGACAAGCAAAGGTTTAAGTCTGGGGGTGTGATGTGCATAGATTTTATATACTTTTATGCATGTTTTGACGCACATTTACATACTTTGAGCATGCTTGATCTATGCATTTTTGTACTTCCAGCTTTCCTTTTAGCATATTTACTCTTTTGATTTGGAGATATGCTTTTGTGCGTTTTTTGTATACAAGGGTCGAGTTTGATGGAGATTTCGTGTTCAAAGCCAAATCTACAAGCAAAGCAAGCGAGATAGCATCTGGCCGTGTACCAAACACGACCCTGTATTGGTAGGGAGCCCAGGCCGTGTGGAGCTCAATGGCTGTGTGGCAGCAACAGCAAGGGAAGAAGGCCTGGCGTGTGAACCTCACACAGCCGTGCCATGTTCTAAGGCGAATCAGAGTGAAGACCTTACATGGTCGTGTGGATCTACACGACCGTGTGAGGATTCCAGAATCCAGAAGTACCCTGGCCGTGTGCACTACATGGTCGTCCAGGGTTTCCAATGAGCAGAACATTCTCGGCCATGTGCACCACACGGCCGTGCCAGGACTCCAGAAGTTGAGACAGACCAGGCCGTGTGGATCTACACGGCCGTGCTTGGAGGTCTTGAAGAGAGTTGGCCACGACCGTGTGAAGATGGCAGAGAGGGGAATGAGACAGGCCATGTGAACCTCACACGGCCGTGTCTCGGGGCCGTGTGGTGCCCAAACTCCACCTCTATATAAGCCCTCCTTCAAGATTTGAAAGGGATCTTCTCCCCCTTTGGGAGATAGCAAGATTTGGTGGATTTCTCCCATTCTTGGGAGGATTTCTGGGCGATCCAAGGGAAGATCTTGATGAATTCGACTCTGGGAGCGAGGATTGGATCCGAAGATTGAGCTACATTGTAGATAAGTTTTCTTTCTTTCCTTTTCTTGGATTGGGGATCAAAGAAATGCTTATAATTTTCTATTCTTCGGGTTTCTTCCTTCGATTCATGGAGTAGATCTCTTGTTTCTAGGATGGAGGGAGTATTTGTAAGATAAATTGATGTAAACTCTTGTGGATTTGCCATTTCCTCATTTCTATGATGTTGTCTTGTTTGTATCAATCAAATCTTGAATGATTGTTGTGATTAGGGCTTAATTCTCATTCTTGATTGATTGTTTGGATATCTTATAGATCTTGTAGAGATTGTTTCTCACTCGATTATCCGAGGGAGGCATGTGACAGGTGCATATCCTGTGTAAGGGCGTTTGAGGGATAACCTTGAAGGGGAAATGAGATTATTGAAGAGGGTAGGATAGATTGCATGAATTAATCTTTGTATCTTAATGGGTTGAGAAGTTATGAATTTCTATGTTGATATCCGAGGGAAGCATAATAATAGGTGCAATCCTGTGTAAGGACAACGTAGATTCATATCTAATTGATCACATTTAGGTATTGATTTCAGTCCTAGGCCGGTTGTCTATTGCAAGAGGGAACCGGCAACCTTCTACAAATATTAAGGCAATTGAGGAATAGAATTTGTAAGATCATTTATATTGAGGAATCTTACAAAGAAACCAAAACTCCTAGAATATCCCTTATCATAACCCAAACTCTTGTTTGTTATTCTCTCATTTGCATGTTGCTTTTCATTAGTTTTCATCTTAACTTTTGAAACTAAAAGAATAGTTGTTTAGCTAATTTGTTTTGAGACATTTCTAGTGCTTATTCCAGTCCTTGTGGATACGATAATCTTTTATATTACTTGCGATATTTCCGTACACTTGCGGAAGGATAACACATATTACACTACGACCGTTCCAATGGTTTGTCCCTATCTATCTTGGTCATGAGCTTACTATTTATAATTTATAAGGAACTGATAACATAATCTTCTGTATGACACTACACACCATGTTATCTACAATATAAATTAAATGGACAATTACATTTAACATAAATGCAAACATTGACCAATGTGATTCTTATTTCAAAGTAAATAGTTATACTAAAAGCTAGGCTTTTAGTATACATCCTAACAGTGTATACAATCAGAGTGATGGAAACGTGGTGGTATTTCTTGTACTATACATAGATGATATTTTTCTCATTGGCAACAATGTCAAAATATTGTCAGACGTAATGGTATGGTTGTTCAAATAGTTTGATATGAAGGACTTGGGAGAATGTGGACATATTCTTAGGATCAAAGTGATAAGGGATCGCAAGAAAAGGATATTGTGCTTATCCCAAGCTTCGTACATCAATACTATCCTTGCTCATTTTAGCATGCAAAACTCTAAGAAAGGTTTCTTACCTTTTCGGCATGGAGTACCTTTATCTAAAGAGATATCTCTTAAGACATCAAAAGGAAATAGAGAAAATGAAGGCAGTTCCTTATGCTTCGGCTGTAGGAAGCCTAATGAATGCAATGCTATGTACGAGACCAGATATTTGTTTTGTCATTGGCATGGTTAGAAGATATCAAAATTACCCAAGTCAGGGACATTGAACTGCTGTAAAGCATATATTAAGTACCTGAGAAGGATTAGAGATTTTATGCTAGTTTGCCAGGTAGATGATTTGCTCCCTGTGGCTTATATGGATTCAGATATGGACAATACTAAGTCGACCTCGGGGTATGTATTTACTTTGGAAGGTGGAGCCATAATATGGAGGAGTGATAAGCAGAAATGCATTTCGGACTCCACCATGGAAGCTGAGTATGTGACATCCTCTTAGGCAACCAAAGAAGTTGTATGGCTCAGAAACTTCTTGTTGGACTTAGATGTGATTCCTAGTTTGGCCAAAATCATCACAATTTATTGTGATAATAGTGGTGAAGTAGAAAACTTGAAGGAACCATAAGCTCATAAGGCAAGTAAACACATAGAGTGCAAGTACCACCTGATACGAGACATCGTAAAATGAGGTGAAGTTATTATCGCCAAGATTGCATCAGAAGATATCCTGGTAGATCCTTTCACTAAGGCCCTTCCGGCGAGAGCTTTTGATGGGCATGTTGAGGGGATGGGAATCAGATGTATGGCAGCATATATGGCAGCATAGTCTTTTAGTATAAGTGGGAGATTGTCAGGATGTATACTAAAAGCCTAGCATTTGGTATGAACATTTATTTTGAAATAAGAATCACATTGGTCAATGTATGTATTTATGTTAAACGTAGTTGCCCATTTAATTTATATTATAGATAACATGGTGTGTCGTGTTACATAGAAGATCATGTTATCAGCTTCTTATAAATTATAAATAGTAGCTCACGACCAAGATAGATAGGGACAAACCATTGGAACGGTCGTAGTGTAATTTGGTATTAGTTTATCTTGACTATAAAATTACACTAGTACACTTTGAGTGTATTGAGCAGGACCATTTGAGGTTGTTCTTCTAATACTGACTGCATAAAAGAACAAGACCTCTATTATTATGGAAGTGAGTACTCTTAAACCCGATATAATAACAAGCACATATACTTAGTATTTATTTATTTAATTTATCAATGGGTGAGATTTAGTTTGTTAAATCAATATGCCCGATAAGTTAGGAAATAATATTATTTATATGGTGTGTTGTTGATTATAGAAGGAAACTGTGTCCTAGTAATCTAGGTTGAGGATGTCCCCTTGAGCAGCTCATAAGGATTATCATGTAAACCCTGTAGATGGACTTAGTTCCGACATGACAATGAAGTTGAGTGGTATTACTCTTGGAGCTAGATGTTAATTAAGTGAGTGTTAGTAACTCATTTAATTAATTGACATTCGATATCTCAAACACAGGGAGATTAACACACTCATAATAAGAAGGAGCCCATAAATGTAATTTGGGATTGGTGTGGTAGTTCAATAATAACTTTTTAGTGGTATGAGTTATTATTGATGAACTTGAGTTGGATGTTCAGGACGAACACATGAAGCTCAAGCTCATCGGGAGACCAAAACCAATTTCTCCTCTCGGTTCCTATTGTAACCTCTATAAAGCCTTGTATCCACCAAGTCCACTTCTTACCCAAGTAATGGGCTAGGCACATCCTTGCTTGGTGCAAGGGGGCCGGCCAAGCATAAGCTTGGAGCCCATGTAGGGGCCGACCAAGCCATGTTTGGTGGCCAAGCCATGCTTGGTGGCCAAGCATGTGGCCGACCACTAGAAGAGATAAAAGGAGATTTTAATTTTATTTAAAATCTTTCCTTTTATAGACATCCATGAAGAGAATTAAATGAGAAATTTTAATTTTAAAATATTTCCTTTTATAGCTATCCACAAAGGGATTTAAAAGAGAGATTTTAATTTTAAAGTTTTTCCTTTTTTGTTGCCTTATGTATGGCCGACCATGTCATGGATTAAAAGGAAGTTTTAATTTTATTTAAAACTTTCCTTTTTAGCATCCATAGAAGAGAGGTAAAGGAAGATTTTATTTTGTTAAAATCTTTCCTTTTTTGAAGCCATCCACATTGTTTGAAAAGAGAGTTTTAAATTTTAAAATCTTTCCTTTTATAGCTATCTACAAAGGATGAAAAGAGAGATTTTATTTTTGTTAAAATCTTTCCTTATTTGTAGTCATTTATAATGTTTAAAAGAGAGATTTTAATTTTGATAAAACTTGCCTTTTTTATAACTATGATTTAAAAGAGAAGTTTTAATTTTAATCTTTCCTTTTTTGTAGCCGTCTATATTGTTTAAAAGAGAGAGATTAATTTTAAAACTTTTCTTTTGTTGCCATGGACAATAGGAAATTTAAAAGAGAGAGATTTTAATTGTTATTAAAATTTCCTTTTTTTACCATGACCAAGGATTATAAAAAGAGAGGTAGAGGGTGACTCATGAGGAACACAACCATGCCTTGCCTCCTCTTCTATTGTGGCCGAAACCCTCTCCCTCTCTCTTTTCCTTGGTGTGGCCGACCCCTTCCCTTCTTCCTTTCTCTTTAGGTCGGCATCCCACCTTCTTCCTTTCGTCCCTCTAGGGCCAGTTCTCCCTCTTCTCTTGGTGGTCAGAGCTTGGAGAAGAAGAAGAAGAGGAGAAGGAGCACATAGGTGGCCGATTGCTTGGTGGAGGAAAAGAAGAGAAGGAAAATTTCCTATTTTTGTATCTCTTGGTGAGTAATCTGATACCAATTTATTTGGTATTAGAGCTGGTGTGCAATGCCTGTTTTTCATGTTCTGGAGTTTGCGAGCTTATCTGGGTATTTTTGAATTGTACGGATTTCCATCAATTTTCTCGTTTCGGATTCTGAGGTATTTTGATGAGGTTCTATTTGGGGACTAGGCGACAATGGAACATCTCCAGACAACAAATAGGTAAATTAGTTAATTGTATATGTTTAAACTTGTAGTGATATCTGGGTAATATTATTTAACAGATATGAAGCGACAGACTCGTACTTCTGCGTCGAGACGTGGTGTAGAACGACCACGTAAGAGTGCGTTGGAGTCTCTAGCGACGGAGTCTCCGGAGAGGTCTACTGGGGTCGAGCCTATTAGTTAGGGATAGGCTCCTCAGGGTATTGTGGGCACTTCGGGTCCTCAGATTTCGATGGTTCCTACTTCAAAAGTACATACCTTGACTGTACCACCAATGGTATCACCTTTAGTATACCCGGCACCCCCTCCAGTCATGCCTGCTACTACATATTCGGTACCTCCTCCAGTTGTACCTGTTACTGCACCTTCACCAATAGTACCAGATGTTTCTTATCCAGTACCACCACCTGCCGTACCTTCAGTCGCTCCTATTTACATCTATTCTACAGTGCCACCAGATGTACCTATCCTGACTTATACAGCAACACCAGTAGTACCTTCCCCATCCTATCCAGTGGTGTCTCCTGTAGTACCAGCTGTTCAGCCAATTTCCACGGCGATCCATGCTCACCCTACTGATATGATTGCGGCACGAGCTCAGATCCTAGCTTTGGCAGAGTCAGTGAAAGGCCGATTCACTCTATTTCATGGAGAGACTGATCCACACGTGACTCAGTCTTGGATAGAGACTATAGAGCAGACATTCTTTTATATGGCTTACTCCGAGTGGGAGAAGGCTGAGCTGGATGCTTTTCACTTACGAGATGAGGCTAATATCTGGTGGGACACGCAACGCTCAATTATAGGCGAGCAGCGTATTACTTGGATGAGATTTAGGGAGGCCTTTGAAAACTAGTATTTTCCATGAGCATATCAGATGACACGTCGTCAAGATTTCCTGAGTCTTCGGTAGAATAACCGCTCAACGATGGAATATAATGCTGAATTTAATCAGCTAGACAGATTCTGTCCCGAGTTAGTTGCCGAAGATAGGTCACATATGCTTTAGTTTGTCTAGGGATTGGATGGACATCTTCAGGTGAAGATTGTGGATTTTGGTAATTCATCGTACATAGAGGCACTGGATAGAGCTCTTATGATTGAGTTTGCTCAGCAGAGAGCGAATGCAGATAAGAAAAGAAAGCAGACTGATCAGACTTTCGGATAGATCTAGTAGCCACAGGCTACTAGACATCAGCAGAGCAGTCGCACTTAGTCGAGTCAAGGTACTTCTAGGTCATCTAGCCGACCTCAGAAGTCAGGATGATCTTCATTAGGACGTTCCCGGTCTTCTCAGTAAAATCGAAAATAGTCCACCGATGACCCTCACTACACCCGATGTGGATCCAGAGATCACATCACCTCAGTATGCTCCCTGGGATAGTTAGTTTGCTATTATTGCAAATACCTGGGCACATAAGCCGAGACTATTTGCTGAAGGCTCAGCATGTAGCTTCCGGGGTTTCTATTCTGGGAGGATAGTTTGGTTTGTCCGAGACTCAGCGAGGGGGACGAAAGCTCAATCTTCACATCATCAGTAGAGGATAGCTCCCCCTGCAGCAGCTGCATATGGCGTGCACGGATAGGAGCATTCCGATGTCCTTATAGAGTCCTAGAGTTCTATTTCGGGACCTCAGTATCTGACACAGGGCCAGTATTAGTTATAGCCTCAGCCATAGGTATAGTATCAGTTGCAACCCCAGCCACCGGTTTAGTACCTACTGCAACCCACATGTCCATCTCTGGCTCAGTATAGAGTACCGATTCAGTGGCAGGCTCAGGCTTGTTGATGTGGGAAGCATCCGACGATTGAACTTTGTTTTGATAATGGCAAAGGAATTTAAAGTTAAGTTTATTTGTGATCTAACATGTCTGATTGAGCTTGTAGGAAAGTCCTAAGGGTCCTTAGGCGCTACGGTTAGGCAAGGTAAAAACCTTAGGGGGTGGTAACCCTAGGTCATAGGGGGTAGTAACCCTAGGTAGAGGGAAAACCCTAAGGGGCGGCAACCTTAGGTCCTAGGGGTTGGTAACCCTAGGTGGAGGAAAATCCTAAGGGGGGGGGGGGTAACCTTAGGGCCTAGGGGGTGGTAACCCCAGGTGGAGAAAAACCCTAGGGGGTGGTAACACTAGGAGGAAAAGTCCAGTTGGTCTGGAGGACCAAACTAGCATCAGGTATGCTCTCCCGAGAGGAGTAGGTGAGGACGCGTTCCCCGGAAGAGGGAACAGTAGGCGTTGGTTCGACCTAGAGTTTTCGGTCAGAAATCTGAAGTCAGAACCGGACAGTCCGGAGATTGTCAAAATATTCTGTTTATATTATTTTTTTGTGCTAACTTTGTTTTGTAGGGTATTTTTGGGACTAACATACTTTACAGGTATAAAAGAGCACCTTAAGCCTCAGATGAACAGTGTCCGAGGCGCCTTCATGGAGCTTAGAGGCGCCTCAGGTGATAAGCAAGAGCTGGCTGCGAAGCAGTGCTGGAGGCGCCTTGGACCAGAGGTTGAAGGCGCCTTAGGGAGGCTTGAAGGCGCCTTAAACCAGATAAGGTGCAACAAGTTCTGTGCTGATCCACGCGTGCGACTCGGCGGCCTGGAGGCACCTTGGACAGGCTTGGAGGCGCCTTCAACACAGTATAAAAGAAGGTCTCGAGGCAACATTCAAGACAACAATTTAAAAGTGATCCTTCTTCAACGTGCTACTTAAGTGACGACCCTGAAGTGTTGTTTCAAGTTCCCGACGACCCAGAGCTCTGATATTCTAATTCTGTCGTCAGTATATTATTTATATTATTACATTCATTGTAACTCATATATGTACTATTCTTGCACGATATAGTTGTTGCCCACAGAAATCGATCAACGATCGCGGGCCTTGGAGTAGGAGTCGCCACATGCTCCAAATCATGTAAACAACCTGTGTCTCTCTGTGTTTGTCTTTATTTTTCCGTTGCTTATTACTCGAGTTTTTACGAATCTGAAACAAGTGAAAGCCACGAGCGCTATTCACCCCCCCTCTAGCGCTTCTTGATCCAACAATTGGTATCAAAGCAGGGCCGTTTTGAATTGGTGCAACCACCGTTCAAAGTAATTTTTCGTGGTATTTTCAGTTTTTTCGGAGTCAATTAGAATTATCTTAATAGCTACATTCTAATTCTTTTTACGAATTGGTTTTGCTCGAAACTGGTGCAACACCACTCAAGTTCAGTATTTTTAACTTTATTCCCACACTACTAATCCAAGACCTAGTCTTGGGACATTTTGTTCTATTTTTGTCGTGCAAGGTATCAATGGCCCAACAAGAGGGTTTTAGCACTGTTCGTCCCCCACTCTTCACCAAAGAAGATTTTGGGTACTGGAAGGGACGAATGGAAAACTTCATGAAGATCCAGTTTGAGATGTGGATGATCAACCAAACTGGATTTCAACTACCAATTGACGGAGACGGCAAGCCTACACCCTGCGAGAACTGGGAACCAACCCTAATCAAAAAGGTGGAAGTGAATGCCAGAGCGACCTTCACCCTCCAGTGTGGACTGACCAAGGAGGAGCTCAACAGAGTTGGACCATTCTCCGGCGCAAAAGAGTTTTGGGAGAAGCTGATCGAACTCCACGAGGGCACCTCTGACACCAAAGTAAGTAAGCGAGATTTACTATTCAATAAACTGTATAACTTAGAAATGCAAGAAGGTGAGACGGCTAGCCAACTCCACGCCCGAATTTAAGAACTACTCAACGGACTCCATGCGATCGGACAAAAGGTAGATAACCGGGACATAATCAGGTATTCCTTAAACGCCTTTCTGAGGAACACCTTGTGGGCATCCATGGTAGATGCCTACAGGGTTTCTAAGGACCTCTCTATTATCAAATTATATGAGTTATTTTCTGTGTTTGAGCTTTATAAATAGACTAACTCACGCCCGGCCGAGAAAGGGTTGGCTTTGATTGCAGGTATAGGAAAATCACGCGAATCGAAAATGAAATGCAGAACTGAATCGGAGTCAGAAGAAGAACTAGATTCGGACGACGACAACGAGTTCACAACCGAAATCGTCAACTTGGTGAAGAAACTCTACAAGAAGAAATGCTTCAACAAAAAGGATGTCAGAAAGGTCATCCAATCCAAAGAAGCCCTGTAGGATCGAGACGCGCTAGAGGGGGGGGGTGAATAGCGCTCGTGGCTATTTCATTCTTCGAAAATCGTAAAAAGTTCGAGTAATAAAATACGCAGCGGAATGAGGAAAAACAAGAACACAAAATACACGGTCGTTTTACATCGTTCGGAGCCTAGATCGACTCCTACTCGAAGGCCCACGATCCTTGATCGCTTTTCGTGGGCAACAACTATAAGATCGATATTACAATAATTGTTACAATTAAGTATAGTAAAAGAACAATATACCGACAACAGGAAATGTAGAAGATGAAACTCCGGGTTGTCAAAATGTCGCAGCAGCACTTCGAAGGCAATACTTGAGTAAACGCAGCATGAGGAAGCTTTTGATTTTCGTTGATTTTGAAGCACCCCCTGTGCCTTCATTTATAAGAGGCTCCGGGCGCCTGGATCGCTTCCGGGCGCCTGGAGTATGACGTGGCCAGCCAACCGGGTCACTCCACCTGGCAACGACTAGTTCAGGATAAAATTTGATCCCGGGTGCCTGGACCTGTTCCGGGCGCCTGTACCTCAGGACGCCCGGGTCCATTCCGGGCGCCCGGACCTCTTTTTCTAGCAGTTCCTTCTCCTGCAAGAAAAAGTTAGTCCGAGCAAATATGTATCCTGCAAGACAGAGTCAGCACATCAAATATAATAGCATAAGTAAATGACAGTCTTTGGACTGTCCGAGTCTGACTTCGAATTTCCAATCGGAACTCCTAGGTCGACCCGACACCTACTGTTCCCTCTGCGGAGAACGCGTCCTCACCTACTCTTCTCAGGAGATTTACCTGTTGCCAGTACGATCCTCCAGATCGACTGGATTTTTGCTCGGCACTCGAAGCTTCTGGACTTTCTGCTGGACATCCGCTTCCCAGCTAGTCCAGTCTTTCACCTAGTTCGCGACACTAGGACTCTTCACTTAGGGTTACCACCCCCTAGGACTTTTGCCTGAAGCCCTCGATCTGCCAAGACTTTCCGCATAGGGTTACCACCCCCCATGACCTAGGGTTACCACCCTCTAGGGTTTTCACCTTGCCTAACCGCAGTTAGGACTTTCCTGAAACACTCAATCAGACTTGTTAGATCACAACATGACCTTAACTTTGAATCTTTTTCCATTATCAAAACTAAGGTTCGATCGTCGGATGCTTCCCATACCAACAATTTCCCCCTCTTTGATAATGGCAACCGAAATTCAAAGTTAAGTAAAAGTATGCAATAAAGTGTAAGCCATAATGATAAACACAAGCATAGCTCCCCCTTAATATAAACTCCCCTTATAAGTTTAAATTGAGTTGATTTACTTTGATCAATAATGATAAACACAAGCATAGCTCCCCCCTATTATAAACTTCCCTTTTAAGTTTAAATTGAGTTGATTTATTTTGAATTTTACTTTGAATTTCTCTACTAATCTCTCCCTTTTTGATAATGACAACTGAAATTCAAAGTTAAGTAAAAGTATGCAATAAAGTGTAAGCCATAATGATAAACACAAGCATAGCTCCCCCTTAATATAAACTCCCCTTTTAAGTTTAAATTGAGTTGATTTACTTTGATCAATAATGATAAACACAAGCATAGCTCCCCTTAATATAAACTCCCCTTTTAAGTTTAAATTGAGTTGATTTACTTTGAATTTTACTTTGAATTTCTCTACTCTCCCCCTTTGTCATATATCAAAATAAACCAGTTTGAAAACAAACTTAACTTTTCAAAACAGATTTTAGTAAAATTTGTTTGAAAATCTTAACTTAGGAAAAAGGGTCCATAGCAACATTTTTGTAAATAAAATTTGCTAAGCAAAATTGTTTAAGTGCAAAAAATTTTATTTTTCTTTGTAACATAGCAAACAAACTTTTAGTTTTAAATAATTCTTTTTAAGTTAGCCAATTTTGAAAACTTAGGTTTTAAAGAGGGATAAAAATGTATTTATAACACTTAACTTTTTATAAACGTTTATTAGCTAAGTGAAGAAAACGTCTTAAAGAAATATTCTTCTTTCAACTAAGTGTAAAACCAAGTAGATTTTGAAGGATAGCTTTGGTCTTTTTGAAACTTAGTTGAATATTCTTCTAAAATTGCAAAAACATATTGTTCTCTTGAAAAAAGTTGGCTAATTTTTGAAAATTTTGCATAAAGAATACTTATGCGTAAAAACTTAGTTGAATTTTTGAAAAGATTTGTTAGAAAAATACTTGGGAACATTTTGAGGAGTAAAAACTTAAAAAGAAATATTTTTATTCAAGTTTTAATTTTTGAACAGATTTGAAATATTTAAATTTTGAAAAACTTTTCAAAAAACTGTTTAAAAAATTTCAATATACTTAAGGCAAAGGAGAAGCAATAAGCTCAAATTAAAGTTCAAAGTTGACTAATATTTCTTTTAATAAGGTATCAGAGCCCTAAAGCCCTAACTTGAGTAAGACCTAAAAGTTATAAAATCAAGCACTCAACTCTTTTGCCCACATGTCTAACCATTCGTTACTAGCTGTTTGCCTAGAGAGCAACAGTTTTCACTTGGTTAGTCAAGTCAAGTCAATTGATCCAGTTAGATTTGACTAAGTCTGGATGACTTAACTTGATTAATGTTGGTTTGGTTTTTAACGCCCAGATTCATATTGATGCACAGATATAAGCATTCTTGAATCCAGACTGTACCCTATGCATATCACGTCATTCTATGTTTTTCAAGCACAAACAAGGTAAGCCTAGGTGTTTGTGAGATGCTCTGGCTGAATCCTAGGGGAACATGATTTCTAGGGTTAGAGCATAGGCTAAGTTCAAATTTTAAAGTCTAGTAAAACAGGGATTTTGAAAACATTTTTCCTAGAAATTTTCAAAGCAATTTAAAAATGTTTTTGAAAAACAAGTAAAACATTTGAGAACAAAGTAAAAACTGATTTGAAAAACAAGATCTATTCTACCCAACATATTCCTATTTGTTTTCTAAGTGCACTGAACTCAAGTTCAGGTAAGGGTTTTGTGAAAATATCAGCTAGGTTTGACTTGGACTCAACATGGTTAAGTACAATCTCACCCTTAGCTACATGATCCCTTATAAAATGGTGTCTCACTTCTATGTGTTTGGTCCTGGAATGATGAATTGGATTTTTGGTGAGATTATAGAACTTATGTTATCAATTAAAACCTTTGTATTTTTAAATTCTAGTTGATAATCTTTTAGGGTATGCATCATCCATAACAGTTGAGAGGCACACTCACCTAGGGTTATATACTCAGCTTCAGTAGTGGATAAATCAACACAGTGTTGCTTTCTGCTTGACCAACTTACTAGGCATTGACCTAGAATTTGGCAACTACCACTTGTGCTTTTTCTGTCTAGTTTGCACCCGGCATAGTCTGAATCAGAATAGCCAAAAAGGTCAAAGGTGCAAGATCTGGGGTACCAAAGTCCTACATTTAGGGTTCCCTTAATATACCTAAGTATCCTTTTAACATATGTTAGGTGTGATTCTTTTGCACAAGATTGGTATCTTGCGCACATACCTACTGCAAATAATATATCTGGTTGACTTGCAGTTAGGTAGAGTAAGCTACCTATTATACTCCTATAGTACTTTGGGTCTACTGGTTTTCCTTATGGGTCAGAGTCAATGTTGATATTGGTTGCCATAGGAGTATTTATAATTTTTGAATTTTTCATGCCAAATTTTTTAACTAATTCCTTAGCATATTTAGTTTGATAAATGTAGATTCCATCTTTGGTTTGTTTTATTTGTAGGCCTAAGAAAAGGTTAAGTTCTCCAACCATGCTCATTTCAAATTCATGTTCCATTAACAAATTCTTTTAAAAATTTAGAGTTTGTTGAGCCAAAAATTATATCATCAACATAGATTTGGGCTACGAAGATGCCTTTTTCTATAGTTTTTACAAATAGGGTTGGATCTATTTGACCTTGGTTAAAGCCTTTGGACATTAAGTAATTGGATAATCATTCATACCATGCCCTAGGTGCTTGTTTTAGTCCATATAAGACTTTTCTCAGTTTGAATACATGGTTTGGGTAGTCTAAGTTCTCAAATCCTGGGGGTTGACTTACATAGACCTCTTCTTTAATAAATCCATTTAAGAAGGCTGACTTGACATACATTTGGTATAATTTAAATCCTTTATGGGCTGCATAGGCTAGCAACATCCTAATGGATTCTAGTCTAGCTACTGGTGCATATGTTTCATCATAGTCCAAACCTTCAACTTGGCTAAATCCTTTAGCTACTAGTCTGGCCTTATTTCTTATTATCTCACCCTGATCATCTAATTTGTTTCTAAATGCCCATTTGGTGTCAATTATATACCTATTTAAGGGTTTTGAAATGAGTTCCCAGACTTGGTTTCTATCAAATTGGGCTAACTCTTCCTGCATAGCAATGATCCAATCTGGGTCAGGTAGGGCTTCCTCTATTGTTTTTGGTTTAATTTTGGAAATTAAGGCAATCTTACTCAGGTTTCTATAGGAAGATCTAGTTCTAACTCCTAAGTTTGGATCACCCAAAATTTGGTCAGGTGGGTGAGAGGTACCTATTCTTGTTGGTCTTACATTTGTGTTTGGAGTTGATTCCTCTGGTTTACTAGTGTTAGGTTGAATTTCATCATCTTCTATATTTCTTGGATTAATATCACCATTTTCATTTATATTTGGTAAATTATTTTCTTCATCAAATATTACATTAGTTGTTTCTTCCACTTTTAAAGTATTTTGATTATATACCCTAAATGCCCTACTGGTTGAGGAATACCCTAAACATATTCCTTGGTTTGATTTGGGTGTAAATTTTCCTAAGTAATCTTTAGTATTTAAAATATGAACTTTACATCCAAATACTTTTAAATAATTTAAGTTGAGAATTTTATTGTAATATAGTTCATAGGAAGTTTTATTGTGAAATTTGTTAACCAGAATTCTATTTTGAATATAATTTGCTGTATTTATTGCTTCGGCCCAAAATTGATAATTTAAATTGTACTCATTTAGCTTGGTTCTAGCGGCTTCTTATAGGGTTCTATTTTTACGTTCCACTAGACCGTTTTGACTCATTTTTTTAAAATAATTAATTTAAGTTAATTTTGAAAATAATTTAAGTTAATTAATTTGAAAATTATTTAATTAAGTTGAAAATAATTAATTTAAAAATAATTTTAAAGTTAATTAATTTGAAAATATTTTAATTAAGTTGAAAATAATTAATTTGAAAATTCTTTAAGATGAAAATAATTAAAGTTAATTTTGAAAATAATTTAAGTTAATTAAGTTGAAAATTATTTAATTAAGTTGAAAATAATTAATTTAAGTTAATTTTGAAAATAATTTAAGTTAATTAATTTTAAAATTATTTAATTAAGTTGAAAATAAATAATTTAAGTTAATTAATTTGAGAATATTTTAAGTTAATTTGAAAAATAATTTTAAGTTAAATTAATTTAAAAATTATTAAGTTGAAAATAATTAAAGTTAATTTTGAAAATAATTTAAGTTAATTAAGTTGAAAATTATTTAACTAAGTTGAAAATTAATTAATTTAAGTTAATTTTGAAAATAATTTAAGTTAATTTAATTAAGTTGAAAATAATTTAAGTTAATTAATTTGAAAATTATTTAATTAAGTTGAAAATAATTAATTTTGAAAATAATTTTAAAGTTAATTAATTTGAAAATATTTTAATTAAGTTGAAAATAATTAATTTGAAAATTATTTAATTAAGTTGAAAATAATTAATGTTAATTTTGAAAATAATTTAGGTTAACTTCGACATTGAATTAATTTCAAAAAATATTTGAAGTTAATTATCCTGTTCGAATTTTTTTTCTTTAATTTTAAATTTGAATTTCGAATTACGAATTTAAATTTCGAATTTCAATTGAATTTGAGTTTTGAATTTCAATCGAATTTTGAATTTTGAATTTCGAATTACAATCGAATTTGAATTTTGAATTTCGAATTTCAATTGAATTTGAATTTCAAATTTCGAGTTTTAAATTTTAATTTTCTCCTTAATCTTTTCACCCGATCTAAGTCTTCAATCAGGGAATCCTATGATTTTTGTGAGATGAATTTAGATTTAATTTTAGGGTTGGGTTTAACTTTGTGTTAGATTCAAGTTTAGCTTTGGCCCCAACAAATAGGCATTTTTCGGATAAACCTCTAAGCTTGGTGAGTCACTTGGACATCATTAGAGTAACCAACCCTTCGAGGTTTTTCGAATAGTCCTATCCACTGAGATTAGTACCAAACTTTGGTCTAACTAGTTAGGATCCATTTAAGGGTAGCTTCGGTTAGTTCCACTTGGCCAAATGCACCAGATTTAAGTCATATCGTTCTAGACATATGATGTCCAAACTTCCCCAACGTACTATCATCCAAAAATTTCACCAGTACCGTAAGTCAAGTTAAACTTAACCTTTTATTCTAACCTTAATTACCCTGCCGGGTAGGTAAAGTTTGGCTAACCTATCGGGTAGATTAAGTTCGGCTATCCCATTCGGGTAGTTTAGTTCGAAGGTGCCAGCTATTCTGGATCCTCCTTCTATGTTTCTTAGTTTTATTTTGAATTAAGTTTTAATTCGATTTTAACTTTGATTTGAATTTTAATTTAATTTCGAATCTTGATTTTTTTTTACTTAATTTCGAATTATTAATTTTTAAGTTAATTTTGAATTTTGACTTTTTAATTTAATTTCGAATTTTGATTTTTTTTAATTTAATTCCAAATTTTTAATTTTTAAGTTAATTTTGAATTTTGAATTTTTAAGTTAATTTCGAATTTTAAATTTTTTAATTTAATTTCGAATTTTAAATTTTTAAATTAATTTCAAATTTTGATTTTGTTTTTGACTTAATTTCAAATTATTAATTTTTAAGTTAATTTTGAATTTTGACTTTTTAATTTAATTTCAAATTTTGAATTTTTTAATTTAATTTCAAATTTCAAATTTTTAAGTTAATTTTGAATTTTGAATTTTTAATTTAATTTCGAATTTTTAATTTTTAAGTTAATTTTGAATTTTGAATTTTGAATTTTTGAGTTAATTTCGAATTTTAAAAATTTTAATTTAATTTCGAATTTTTAATTTTTAATTTAATTTCTAATTTTTAATTTTTAATTTTTAATTTAATTTCTAATTTTTATTTTTTAATTTAATTTCAAATTTTGAATTTTGAATTTAATTTCAAATTTTTAATTTTTAATTTAATTTCAAATTTCAAAATTTGAATTTAATTTCGAATTTTTAATTTTTAATTTAATTACAAATTTTTAATTTGAATTGTTTTTCTTCTAGCTCCCCCTGGATCATAGTCTCGATATGACCTATTGAGGTAATGTATTTGATCCTTAGGGACCCAATATTGACCAAGTCCAACTTGATTAATCAATTTGGACTTGGGGACCCATGCTTGGACTGATTTACTATTTGATTTCTTTATTAAAGATAAATAAGATTTATATTTGTTTTTAGTTTTATATCCTAGCCCAGATTTATTGTAGACGGCTCTTTGTGACCTAAGAATTAGGTCAAGATTCTTGGACCCTAAAGAAAACCGTTCTAATGTTAACTTCAAATCCTTGATCTAATTTTTCATACTGGAATTTTCTTCCTCAAATTTTTGGACTTGAGTTGAATTTCCAGTCTGAACTGGGTCAGACAAGATTTTGGAGTTAGTCACTTCTTTAAGGACTGCTACTTCCTTTAGAAGTGACTTTACTTTAAGATTTGATTTAGCTAATTTGCGAAGTAAATAATTCACTAAGTTATTAAGTCTAGGAATACTTACAGAGGGATCAGGCCCTTCGGAAACGGATACGGATCCGTGGCTTCGCTTGGACTCGACCTTCGACTCGCTCTCATTTTCGGACGCGTCGATCTGGTCCCGGGCCATTAACGTAAGAAGGCTCATCTGTTCGAGCTCGTCATCGGTGTCTTCTTCTGAGGATTCGTCCCAAGTTACTTTCAGCACCTTCTTCTTCCTCTGCTTCTTTGCGTCCTTCTGATTTGGGCAGTTGGCTTTGATGTGCCCCTTCTGGTTACATCAATAGCAGGTCACCTCGAATTTTGCTTTAGAACTTGGTTGGGCCTCCCTAGTTTGGACTGCCTTTGTAAGATACCGCAAAAAATTAAAAAAATAAATATTATTGGAAGAAAAATCTTATTGGATTTTTCCGGATTTTTTAGAAATTTTTCGGGATTTAAACGGAGTCCGTATGACCCGTTTTGAGGGGATGGATTCGGAGTACAGAGGAAGCCTATTTTGGGTACCCAATAAAGTAGGGAGTTGATTGAGAAACTAACTTAGGGCTTAATTAAATCTAACCTAAGTATTTAATTAAAAACCTAACCCCTAAATTCCCGATTTCCTCTCCCCTATTCCCGATTCTTCTCCCTTCTCCCTCACGCACTGCCTTCTCCGGCGATTCCTCCTCGCTCGATCGCCGACCACTGTGAGTTCACCGCCGGAAACGATCTTCCTTCTCCTCCAGCGTGCCTCGGCAGAGTCTCCCTCCTTCTCCCTCTCGATGCGTGGAGTGTTTCTCCTCTTCCTCTCTCGCCCGCGGACGACTCGACGCCGACGGCTTCCCCAGCGATCTCGGCTTCGTCGCGTCACCAGGGGGAAAGCGTCACCCGATCTTGATGGCTCTGATCATCTCCGACGCAACGATCTCCTCTTTGGCTGTGCTGGCACACGAGGCAATGACTCGGCGGAGCTAGGGCATGGCGGGGAGAGGTTGATTCGTGTCTTTTCCAGCCGATCGAGCTTCTTTTGCCTCTCCTCTTCGATCTACTTGCTGGGGGTGAACTGGATCGTCATCAGTGGAAGTGGATCACACGACGCCAACTAGAGGCGATTGGTTAAGGTAAGGAAGTGCCGGGAAGTGCTGTGAATTCAAGGATTCTTATGTAATTGGGTTTGTTTGTGATGTTCTTCATGATGCTGGACTTGTAGGAGGCATTAGATCAGCTTCTTGGTGGATTCTTCATGAGCATATCACTGCCCCTTCACTTCTGGTAGCTGTTGAGGTCTCGGTGGGAGGATTAGGGATCAATGGAGGTGAGTAAGGTCTATATTTGTTGGAGTTGCAGCAAAATAGATACTCTACATTTAGGTTCTGGGTTAATCTTGGAAAGAATTGGTGTAGGGGAGGCTCTTGGTGGCTGTTGGCAGGGGCTCTTGCGGAGCTGTGAGTTTGGATTGGCTGCCATATATTAAGGTAAGAGATGTTCTTCCAGTATGGTGTTTCAATATTGGTATTAGTAGTGTGTTACATAATTAGGTTTTCTATGGATTGTGTGGGGTTTTGTATTGCTTAGATTTATGAGTGGTGGGATGCGGATTGGATGAATTATTGTGGATTAAGGATTAGGGTTTTGCCTCTAGTGGTAAGTATTGTTTTGATTGATATAGATTATTATGTGATCATTTTTAGGATCATTGGATTGGTTGTTGATTGGATTATTAGATGAGGTAGGTTGATGATTTGGTTGTTTGGTTGATGTGGATTTATGATGAAGATTTGAGCTTATGATAGGTTTTATGGTTGATATCATTATGTGGTGGGTTGGTAATTAAGAGAATAGATTTATTATTGGATTAAATGTGTTGTTTTGGGGGAGTTTTGGAGATGTATCATGTATAACCTAATTTAATTAGGTTGTATTATGATTAAGGTTAGTTGGAGGATTAATCCTTAATCATGTTTGATTAGGGTTATTCTAATTAGGTGGGGGAAGTTGCTTAGTTATTTACTTCGTATGTAATTAGCTAAAAATATTATGTGATCGCAGGACTTTGATTCGAGGCGAGCGTCTCGACGTGGATTGGTTTATTTGATACGGTCGACAGATAAAGGCGGGTATTTCTTCCTTGGCTCTATGTAGATTTTTATTGAGCTTAGTGCATGGTTTTATGTGATGGATTAGACTGCTTTATCTTATATCATGATCGGTTGCTATTTTTCCTGCATGATACTTATGCTTGACCCTTGTGATGATCTACGTAATTCATATACAGTCTTCACTTTTGATATCTACTCTGTTGTGATTACACGTGTAGAGTATGTCTTGTAGGGATTGTCGGGTTGTTGGTATTACCATGCTGATTGGGTATATGATGTGGACTGTACATAGATGGGTATGTGTTATAGGAGTTATCTTGTTGACCGTGCATTTGCATGTTGTATGTACACACGTATTTGTCATGTACTTTGGAGGAGTTGTGTTGATTGTATGTTCGGAGTATATACACATGTCCGTTGTGTTTTTATTGGAGGATACATGTTGATTGTACTTATATTTTTGTGTACATGTGTCTGGTGGGATTATTGGAGTTTTGGTTGATTATACATGTGTAGTGGGTACATATGTTTGGTGGGATACGTGGAGGTATCATGACGATTATACTCTTGTTGGAGGTATTTATGAGGTTTGGGGTTGTTGCATGGATGATGATTATATATATATATATATATATATATATATATATCATGTTCATCATTCATTGCATCTGATGACCATTATCTCCCTTGTGGTGAGAGAGTCGTCAGTTGGTTTGGTTTAGCGCCGCACACTCGGCCACTCATGGGTAGTGGTAGCTAGAGCAGTTGCCGCTCGTCCTGTCGTGCCACCCGGTCATGAGGTTTAGTGAGATCCGGCGTTGTGAGCAGTCAGGGACCCTGATGCTATTTAGCTAGATAGCTATTAGCGGACTGTCCACCTCGACCACTATATAGTGGGCTGGAGGGTAGTACAGTTGTCACAGACCCAAGCCTCTCGGCCATACAGGGGTCGTGGTGTTCGGAGAGGTGGCAGGGGTGACCATGCATGGAGCATGCATGCACTTTTGCATATGATGCACGATGCATCTGGGGGTTATATTTGCATACATGCTTACTAGATACTAGTTGCATGTGTTTGTGGTATGTTGCATTTGTTTGCGATATGATTGTTGCATTTGGTTGTCATGCTGCATACATGTCATTTATTTTACATGTATATGCAGTCGTACTTATATTGCACAGGTGTCACGGGTATATCTGTTGCAGATCTGGTGAGTTTACTGATCATTGTACCATGTGTCGATTCCAGATTAGGTATGTATCTGTCATTATGCTAGTTGTGGTTTGTACAGTTTATGTCAGGTTATTATGTCAGGTATGTTCAGATGCATTGATTATGATAGTATGATCATGTTCTTATTCCCTACTGAGACTGTATACTTGTGATCTCCATGTTTTGTTTATGGACCATGCACTATCTTGTCTATTACCCGCTGAGTTACCTATACTCACCACCGCATGTATATCTTTATGTTTTCAGGTAGATGGTTGGAGTGTCGCTCGGAGTATCCTGTCTGCCGGGTCCTACGTCACATCTGAAGACTGTGTTCGTTTTCTATTGTATATTCTTTTCTTATTCGTGGCATTGTATTTATGTTTAGCCATGTGGCTATCTTATTCTTTTGGTGTTGTATTTGTGTTTAAGCCGTGCCGGCATGCATTGTATCTATTTGTCTTGTGTGGGCTTTCCGTTTTCGTTTTTCCGCTGTGTTGGTTGTTGGTACAGCCGTGTGGGCTGTTTTATATATAACTGCGTGGTTGTGATTGTTTCATTCCAGCCGTGTGGGCTGTTATTATAACTGCGTGGTTGTGTATATAAATATTCCAGCCGCATATGGCTGATGTATTTTGCTTGTAGTGATGCTTCATATTGTCACTGGTACAGGGGAGATTCTGTCGGATTTTTGTCTGGCAGGGACTCCTTTGGGGCGTGACAGCCTTCTTTAGATCTCTCTTGTTGAAGCCCTTCTTCTTCTTATAGAGCTTCTTCACGAGGTTCACAAGCTCGGTTGTAACTTCATCGTCTTCGTCGTCAGAGTCTGGTTCATCTTCCGACTCTAGTTCAGTTCTTCGCCGTGATCTCGGTTCGCGTGTTCGACTGGTACCTGCAACCAAAGCAATACCCTTCTCGGTTGGCTGTGCATTAGTCTGCTCATGAAGTTCAAATTCACTAAATAATTCATTTAACTTTAAAGAATACAAGTCCTTGGAAACTTTGTAGGCATCTGCCATTGATGCCCACAATGTGTTCCTCGGAAACGAGTTTAGTGCATACCTTATAACGTCCTGATTCTCTATCTTCTGCCCGATTCCGAGAAGGGAGTTGAGGATGTCTTGGATTCTTGTGTGTAGGGAACTCGCCGTCTCGCCTTCCTACATTTTCAGATTATATAACTTATTAAGTAAAAGGTCTCTTTTACTTACCTTGGTGTCGGCGGTGCCTTCATGGAGTTCGATCAGCTTCTCCCAAAGCTCCTTTGCGGAAGAGAACGGGCCAATTCTGTTGAGCTCCTCCTTGGTAAGACAGCACTGGAGGGTGCAGGTAGCTCTGGCGTCGGCTTCCACCTTTTTGATAAGGGTTGGATCCTAGTTCTTGCAAGATGTAGGCTTGCCGTCTTCATCGGTTGGTAGTCGCAGTCCCGTCTTGACTATCATCCAGGTTCGAACTGGATCTTCAAATATGTCTCCATTCGCCCCTTCCAATACCCGAAGTCTTCTCCGGAGAAAAGTGGGGGGTGAACAGTGCTGTAACCCTCTTGTTGGGCCATTGAGAGAATATGCAACACAAAAAACAAAAGATATGTGCCAAGACTAGGTCTTGGATTAGCAGTGTGGGAATTAAGGATAAGAAATAATGAACTCGAGTGGTATTAACCAACTTCGAGCAAAGCCGATTCGAAAAAGAATTAGAACTTTAGCTAATAAGCTAATTTCTAATTGACTCCAAAAAAAAATAAAAATACCATGAAAAAAATTATTTTGAACGGTGGTTGCACCGATTCAAAATGACCCCGCTCTGATATCAATTGTAGGATCGAGACGTGCTAGAGGGGGGGGGGGGGGTGAATAGCACTCGTGGCTATTTCGTTCTTCAGAAATCGTAAAACGTTTGAGTAACTAAAATACGCAGCGGAATGAGGAAAAACAAGAACACAAAATACACAGTCGTTTTACTTCGTTCGGAGCCTAGATCGACTCCTACTCGAAGGCCAACGATCCTTGATCGCTTTCTGTGGGCAACAACTATAAGATCGATATTACAATAATTGCTACAATTAAGTATAGTAAAAGAACAATATACTGACAACAGGAAATGTAGAAGACGAAACTCCGGGTTGTCAGAATGTCGCAGCAGCACTTCGAAGGAAGTACTTGAGTAGACACAGCACGAGGAAGCTTTTGATTTTCGTTGATTTTGAAGCACCCCCTGTGCCTTCTTTTATAAGAGGCTCCGGGCACCTAGATCGCTTTCGGGCGCCTGGAGTATGACGTGGCCAGCCAACCGGGTCACTCCACCTGGCAGCGACTCGTTCAGGATAAAATTTGATCCCGGGCGCCTGGACCTGTTCCGGGCGCTCGGACCTCAGGGCGCCCGGGTCCATTCCGAGCGCCCAGACCTCTTTTTCCAGCAGCTCCTTCTCCTGCAAGAAAAAGTTAGTCCGAGCAAATATGTATCCTGCAAGACAGAGTCAGCACAACAAATATAATAGCATAAGTAAATGATAGTCTTTGGACTGTCCGAGTTTGACTTCGGATTTCCAACCGGAACTCCTAGGTTGACCCGACGCCTATTGTTCCCTCTGCGGGGAACGCGCCCTCACCTACTCTTCTCAGGAGATTTACTTGTTTCCAGTACGATCCTCCAGATCGACTGGACTTTTGCTCGGCACTCGAAGCTTCCGGACTTTCTGTTGGACATTCGCTTCCCGGCTAGTCCAGTCTTTCACCTGGTTCGCGACACCAGGACTTTTCACCTAGGGTTACCACCCCCTAGGGTTTTCATCTTGCCTAACAGCAGCTAGGACTTTCCTGAAACACTCAATCAGACTTGTTAGATCACAACATGACCTTAAGTTTGAGTCCTTTGCCATTATCAAAACTAAGGTTCGATCATCGGATGCTTCTCGCACCAACAAGCCCAACCAAGCTCAAAGGTCAAATTCGAGGTGACGTGATACGGGTGCAATCAGAAGGGGTACATCAAGGTGAACTGCCCAAACCAGAAGGATTTAAAGAAACTAAGGAGAAAGAAGGCCTTGAAGGCGACGTGGGACGAGTCCTCTTTCGAGGAAGACGACGATGAAGAACTCGAGCAGAGTCTTCTCGCGTTGACGGCCTGGGACTACACCAACGAATTCGGAAGCGAGGACGAATCGGAAGCTGAGTCCGAGAGAAGCCACGGATCCATATCCATTTCCGAAGGGCCAAACCCCTCTATAAGTATGAATCATCTTTATAGTTTAATTAATTACTTAATGCAAAAAGTAGCTAAGTCCAAAGTACGAATCAAGTCGCGTCTAAAGGAGGTAACTATCCTTAAAGAAGTGACTAATACCGAATCCTTGACTGATCCAATTCAGACTGAAACCTCTACTCAAGTTCAAAAAGTTGAGGAAGAGAATTCCAACCTGAAAAGTCAAGTTAAGGATCTGAAGACTGCCTTGGAGCGGTTTACACTGGGTTCCAAGAATCTTGATTTGATTCTTGGAAAACATAAAGCCGTCTACAATAGATCTGGATTAGGATATAAAATCAAGAAAAAATATCGATCTTATCTATCCTTAGTAAACAGACCAAATAGTAAATCATTCCAAGTATGGGTACATAAGTCCAACCTGATCAATCAAGTTGGACTTGGTCAATATTGGGTCCCCAAGGATCAAATATATTACTTCAATAGACTATATCGAGGCTGTGATCAGGGGGAGCTAGAAGAAAAACTATATTAATAAAAAGAACATAATTAAAAATTAAATCTTAACTAAATTAAATTTAAATTAAAAATTCAAATTAAATTAAAATTCAAATTAAATTAAAATTAAAATCAAATTTAAATTAAAAATTTAAATTAAATTAAAATTTAAATTTAAATTAAAAATTCAAATTAAACTAAAATTCTAATTAAAATTTTAAATTAAAATTCAAATTAAAAATTCAAATTAATTTTTTACAAAACCTTAAGGGAAGGCTCCAGATTAGCTGGCACATCCAAAACTTAATCTACCCGACAAGGGTAACCAAGAGTAGTCTACCTGGCTGGGTAATTAAGGTTAGAATAAAAAGAGATAAAAGTTTAACTTGACCAATGGTATTGGTGAAGTTTTGGATGATAGTACGTTGGGGAAGCTTAGTCTATGCATGTCTAGGAAGATATGGCTTCGACCTGGTGCATTTAGCTAAGTGGAACTGACCGAAGCTACCCCTTACGGATCCTAACTAGTTAGACCAAGGTTTGGTACTAAGCTCCGTGGATAGGACTATTTGAAAAACTTTGACGGCATGGTTACTCTAATGATGTCCAGGTGACTCACCAGAGCCCAGAGGTTTATCCGAAGAATGCCTATTTGTTGAGACCAAAGCTAAACCTGAATCTAACGTAAAGTTAAACCAAACCCTATAATTAAACCTAATTTATCTCACAAAATTATAGGATTCCCTGATTTGAAATTTAGATCGGGTGAGATGACTAAGAAAATTAAAATTAAAATTAAAATTAAAATTAAATTATATTAAATTAAAATTAAAATTAAAATTAAATTAAAATTAAAATAAAATTAATTTACTTAAAATGTTTTTCAAATTTAATTAACTTAAAATATTTCTCAAAATTTAATTAAATTAAAATATTTTTCAAAATTTAATTAACTTAAAATATTTTTTCTTAAAATGTTTGTCAAATTTAATTAATTTAAAATGTTTTTCAAATGTAATTAACTTAAAATATTTTTTCTTAAAATGTTTTTTAAATGTAATTAACTTAAAATATTTTTCAAAATTTAATAAACTTAAAATATTTTTTCTTAAAATGTTTTTTTAAATTTAATTAACTTAAAATATTTTTCAAATTTTAA
The DNA here is from genome assembly GCF_018446385.1 of Zingiber officinale. NCBI lineage: Eukaryota > Viridiplantae > Streptophyta > Magnoliopsida > Zingiberales > Zingiberaceae > Zingiber > Zingiber officinale. The sequence goes on from NC_055997.1 coordinate 50,121,849, forward strand.
GTTATTTTAAAATTTAATCAACTTAAAATATATTTCAAAATTTAATTAACTTAAAATATTTTTTCTTAAAATATTTTTTAAAATTTAATTAACTCAAAATATTTCTCAAATTTAATTACTTAAAATATTTTTCAAATTTAATTAACTTAAAATATTTTTCAAAATTAATTAACTTAACCTATTTTCAAAATTAATCAATTTAATATTTTCCAAAGTTAATTATCTTAATATTCTCAAAATTAATTAACTTAAAACATTTTTCAAATTCAATTAACTTAAAATTATTTTTTAAATTCAATTAATTTAATTTTTTTAACTTAAAATGTTTTTTAAATTTAATTAACTTAAATTTTTTTTAAATGATTAACTCAAAAAAAAAATTGACATGTGGGCGTCTCTCGGAGGCGCCTCCTACACGAGGGAGACTCCCTGAGAGCGACGGGAAAACTCCCGCCGCCTTATTTGAAGGCGCCTCGGATCATCTCCGAGGCGCCTCCAACAACCTTTTTATGGTGCCTTAGAACATGTCTAAGGCGCCTTCAACCCTAGTTTTTGCCACAAATAGAACGCTTCTGTTCGTATTCGTGCCGACTTCTCCACGAGTTTCCCGTGCCGCTTTTCTTCCCAAATCCGTCAACCAAGGCCTTCAACCCAAATCTTCCCCTCTACACCTAGAAATGCCTCCTAGGTATACTCTAAATCGTTCTAAATCATCTTTTACATGATTCTTATGCATGTTTTGCTATTTTTTCATGTATATTGTCAAAAATAGGAAACATCGTAATGTTGAACCTACTCCGGCTAGAACCCCAACCGCGGATCTCAGATTCCCATCAGAACAACATAGGGTTACCTTTCCTAGATACACATTTGACCCTATCAAACCTAGATACCTAAGTAGGACATTTTTTGCTCAGTTTTGCCACCCATCAGTTAGATGATAGAATACTACCAGTTAGGTAAACTGGTTTACTACAGTAATGCAGTAAATCATGATTTATGTGCACAGTTCTATCACAACCTCGAGAGGGTTGATGATAGTACCTATTCTACCAAAGTTGGTGGGACAGACATCCAATTTTCCCCCTCACTCATCCGCACTACTTTAGAGCTTAGGGCATCTACATGTCATTTTCTATGCTACCCTAGTAGGGATTTGCCATTTGGCGATTCCTACTCCCATATTACATTAGATACCATCTATATGTATTTTTTTGTGGAGGAGAGACTACTTGGCTTGACTGAGTTTAAGTCAGTCTCTCTTAGGGTTCAGGACTATGTGATGTATAGAGTCCTAACAGTATGCATTTTACCGATTTCATCTTGGGATGTCCCGAAGATGCGATCCTCACATTCATTCTTTTTGTATGCCTTGAGTCACCGTTTAGACATAGACATCGTATTACATATGTTCCAGAACATTATTTATGCATCTAGTATAGTCACATCCCATGTAGTCCATATGCCTTACTGCCATGTTTTGACTTACATATTTTCGACCCTTAGGATAGACACGACCAGAGGGACAGTTATCCCTCTTACCCTATTTGACGAGTTAGGGCAGCACAATTTTAGATTAGCTCGTGTTGAGATCACCGCTGGTGGAGTTCTAGCCTGGAGGGGTCAACCACAGCCAGCCGCTGCTCCAATCGAGCCAGAGGCCGATGATGCACTTCCGGGCGAGGGAGAAGAGTGGCCCGAGTTCTTAGTCGAGGAGTTACTCGGTGATCCATTACCTTCCACTTGGGCTGGGCCTTCGACTTTGGCATCGCTCTCCGTCGAGGACTGACTCGCTCATCTCGAGGTCCAGTCTGTTCAGACACGACGGATTGTTCTAGATAGTTATCGCTCCCTCTGATCCGAGATAGCTGCCGGATTTGCCTCTCTTCGGGATGAGATACGCCGATAGGGACAGCCTACTCCTGAGCAGCCCTAGGGACAGCCAGCACCCGAGCAGCCTCTTGCACCACCTCCAGCTGATGATCCTCTGGCTGATTGACTCTTTGATGCAATCCCTTCATGCATTGTACTTTGGACTTTTGACTTTGGACACTGACACTCTTATCTCCTTGTCTATCTTGTTTAGTTAGACTTTTGCGTAGTACTTACTTATTTATCTGCTTACCAGTTTTGTGTTATAATTTGCTTAGTTCTACTTAAATTTGACTTTTACTTAATCTTAAAACTTATATTTTTTAAATCCTAGGAAAAACATTATTTTCAAAACTCTAATTTTATTAGATTTTCAAAATTTGGATTTAGCCTAGGCTCTAACCATAGAAATCATATTCTCCTAGTTTCAGCCAGAGTATTTCACAAACACCTAGGCTTAACTTGCTTGTGTTTGAAAAACTTAGAACAACGTGAGATGCATAGGGTACAGCCTGGACTCAAGTATGCTTATGTCTGTGCATCAATATGAGTCTGGGTGTTAAACACCTAATTTACAGTAATCAAGTCAAGTCATCCAGTCATAGTCAAATCTAGCTGGATCAATTGACTTAACTTGACTAACCAAGTGAAAGCTGCTACCTTCTAGGTATTCAGGCAGTAGCTAAAGGTTAGACAGTTGGTTAAGAATAATAAAAGTGTACCCATGCTTGCACTTTAGGGCTATGATACCTTTCTAAAGGAAATTGGTTAATTTGAAATTCTTTTAACTCAACTCATGCTTAGACTTTAGGACATATAATCTTTAAATTTTTTTTTTTGAAAATAGCCTTAGATTTTCTTAAAATCTTTTTTTGGTATTTTTCAAAGTCGTCTGGAAATTCAGTATTTTTCAAAAAAACCTTCTATTTGATTAAATTTCTTCCAAAGTTATTGTTCAAAAAGTTTCTTTCTTCCAAGTTTATCTAAGTATTTTAAGATTTTTACTACAAATTTTGGAAATTTAGTTCTTTTACAAAAATCTTTCCTTCGAAATTTAGCCAAATTTTCTCTCTTTAAGCTAAATACTTTTCAAAAGCTTTTCAAAATTTAGCTAAGTTAAAAAGGAGTTTTTCAAAACTATCTCAAATTTGACTAAGCATTTTTTTTTTAAAAATGTTTTCAAAAACTTGCCAAGTTATGTTTCAAAGTCAAAATACTTTTCTCTTAGCTAAAAGCTTTACAAGAAAGATTATTCTAAAAAGCTAAGTGTTTTTCAAAGGGCTTGTTAAAATTTAGCTAAGTAAGCTTCTTTTCAAATTTAGCTAAGTACCTTCTATAATTTTTTTTAAAAATTAACTAAGTTAAATATTTTTCTCAAAAGACTTTTCGAATTTAATTAAGTATTGTTTAGAAAATTCCTTCAAACTTAGTTAATTACTTTTTCAAACTACTAAGGCCATTGATCCTTATTCCTATCTTACTCCCTTGTTTATTTTTGATAAATGGCAAAGGGGGAGAGTAGGGAAATTTAAAAGCAAAATTTATAAAGAGAGCCTTTATTAAGGGGGAGTCTTACAAAGTTTAAGTTATAGCTTAAGTCTGCTTGCATTTAAAATTATTTACATAAGCTTGTTGATATTTTACTTAAACTTTGAAGTTCATTTATGCATCTATTTTACTTAACTTTGAATTTCAGTTGCCATAATAAAAAAGTGGGAGATTGTTGGTGCGGAAAGCATCCGACGATCGAACTTTGTTTTGATAATGGCAAAGGAATTTAAAGTTAAGTTTATTTGTGATCTAACATGTCTGATTGAGCTTGTAGGAAAGTCCTAAGGGTCCTTAGGCAAAAGTCCTAGCTGCGGTTAGGCAAGGTAAAAACCCTAGGGGGTGGTAACCCTAGGTCCTAGGGGGTGATAACCCTAGGTGGAGGGAAACCCCTAAGGGGCGGCAACCTTAGGTTCTAAGGGGTGGTAACCCTAGGTGGAGGAAAATCCTAAGAGGGGTAACCTTAGGTCCTACGGGGTGGTAACCCCAGGTGGAGAAAAACCCTACGGGGTGGTAACCCTAGGTGGAAAAGTCCAGTTGGTCTGGAGGAGCACACTGGCATCAGGTATGCTCTCTCGAGAGGAGTAGGTGAGGATGCGTTCCCCGGAAGAGGGAACAGTAAGCGTCAGTTCGACCTAGGGTTTCCGGTCGAAAATCTGAAGTCAGAACCGGACAGTCCGGAGACTATCAAAATATTATGTTCATATTATTGTTTTGTGCTAATTTTGTTTTGTAGGGTATTTTCGGGACTAACATACTTTGCAGGTACAAAAGAGCACCTTAAGCCTCGGATGAACAGTGTCCGAGGCGCCTCCATGGAGCTTGGAGGCGCCTCGGGTGCTAAGTAAGAGTTGGATGTGAAGTAGTGCTGGAGGCGCCTCGAATGAAGCTGGAGGCACCTTGGACCAGAGGTTGAAGGCGCCTTGGGGAGGCTTGAAGACACCTTAAACCAGATAAGGTGCGACCAGTTCTGTGCTGATCCACGCGTGCGACTTGGCGGCCTGGAGGTGCCTCGGACAGGCTTAGAGGCGCCTTCGTACAGTATAAAAGAAGGTCTCGAGGTAGCACTCAAGACAACAATTTAAAAGCGATCCTTTTTCAACGTGCTGCTTAAGTGACGACCCTGAAGTGCTGTTTCAAGTTCTCGACGACCCGGAGCTCCGATATTCTGATTCTGTCATTGGTATATTGTTTATTTTATTACATTCATTGTAACTCATATCTGTACTTGTAATGCCCGCCCTCCAATTGCTCAAGGAGAAACGGGGTTACTTACTTATATCTAGTCATTCATATAACATCATGGCAGCGGAAACAGTTATTTGTTTGAAACTAATCTAATCATCATGCTTATCATACTGAACATGTATGCTCTCTAGGGTTCATTACCATCATAGTTCATGATATCATAATCATACTAGCCTGAAGCATGAAGAACATAAGTGCATAAGTATCCATTTTAGTTAAAGTGCCATCATAGCATAAAGATAACACATGGTTCATATGCAAATTTAGAACTTAAAATCATATAGCAGTTTCTTTTTTTTTTCCACCATGCCACTGCCACACACACACTTGCCCTTCCTGCTGCTCCTCTTAGTTTAGCCATTCCTTTCCTTTTTCTGCAGTACAAGGAAACATAAAAACTATAAGCCCATAGGCTTAGTAAGTCTCTTTCCTACTCACAAAAAAAACCATGAGTCATGCATGAACATAAAGTGGTAAATCATAACATGTGAGAGTATGACATATGAGAGCATAACATAAAGTCATATCATATCATGTGAGAACATTACCTAAAGTCATATCATATCATGTGAGAACATAACATAAAGTCATATCATAGCATGTGAGAACATAACATAAAGTCATGACATGATTGTATAAACATCATAGATATATCTCAAGAGCATCTTTAAGAAATAATAAGGAAAACATATATCATGAACTTGTAGATGCAAGATGTTCTTTTGAAAACATGTATTATGGAATGAGTATATGCAAGATGTTCTTTTGAAAACATATATCATATACATACTTAAACATAATCTCAACATGAGGGCCCGATTTGTACCACATACATACATGAATGCGCGCATCCTAAGTAGATCCAAGGTAGCAAATCTTGAACCTACTAGGAACTAGGCCTGTTTCATAGACCATCGACCTAGGGGCAACTTAGGAGCCCATCCCTTTTACTAGGCCCGTTTCATAGACCATCGACCTAGGGGCGCTTGTGGAGCCCACCCTTGGTACAAGCCATACAAAGTAAAATAACATGTCATATCATGTCATATCATAAACATATCATGTTCTTGTCCTTTCTTAACATTTCATGTTCTTGTCATATCATGAAGAGTGCTCTTGATCCCACTTCAAGGGAAGCATCTCTTAGGCTTTTCATCTTACATAAGTCTTGCATAAACATAGCATGATGGCACCAAGTGCATATAACATGTAGCACATCAAAAAAAAAAAAACCATAACATGATAACATGAAGTGCACCTTATATAGCATCTCATAAACACAACGTGATAACATGAAGTGCACATATCAATTAACATGGTGACATAAAAAAAAATTCATATCATAACATAAGAGTCAACATCATGTATGATTAAGGTTTTGAAACTTCTTACAAGCCCTAAATCATGCTTAGCCAAAACATATACATCATGGATTTTCAAGCAACATGGATACATGAAATCAACTTCCTAAGTCTTCATAATCCTATCTTGGTCGAAACCTCAAGGTGGTATTTCTAGGTTTTTCATGCAACATAAGCCATGGAAAGTTAACCTAAAATTTACATAGGAAATCATACCCCATGAGGAAGCATAAAACAAGTATAATTTAGGTCTACAACTTTCTCTAAGTCTCTAATTCAACCTTGGCCGAAACCTAAAGATATGGTTTCTAGATTTTTCATGCAACTTAAGTCATGGAATTTCATCCTAACATTGTCTAGCAAATCATATATCATGGGAAAACATAAATAAGCATGTTTAGATTTCAAACCTTGCCCTAGACCTTGTAATCATCTTTGGCCGAAACCTAAGGGTAAACTCTAGGTCTTTGTTTATACATTATGTAGCATGAGAACTTATCTAACAACATATAATAAATCATGTATCATGAGGGAGCATAAACAAGCATGTTTAAGTTTCAAACTTTGCTCTAAACCTTGCATTCCATCTTAGCCGAAACCTAAGGTAAGGTTCTAGGTTCTTGTCTATACAACATGTAGCATAAAAACTTAACTAACAACATGTACTAGATCATGTATCATGAAGGAGCACAAGTATGTTTAGGTTTCAATACTTTGCTTTAAACCTTGCATTCCATCTTGGCCAAAACCTAGAGTAAGGTTCTAGGTTTTGTTTATACAACTTGTAGCATGAAAACTTAACTAACAACATGTATTAGATCATGTATCATAAAGGAGCATAAACAACATATTTAAGTTTCAAAACTTTACTCTAAACCTTGCATTCCATCTTGGCCGAAACCTAGGGTAAGGTTCTAGGTTTTGTTTGTACAACTTGTAGCATCAAAACTTAACTAACAACATGTAATAGATCATGTATCATGAAGGAGCATAAAATGGCATGATTTGATTTCAATATTTTTCTCTAAGCCTTATTTGCTATCTTGGCCGAAACCTCAAAAGTGGGGTTCTAGACTTTCGTTTTTTTTTTCTGTTACAACATGGAGCATAAATAGTAAACTTGACAACCCTAAGGGACCACAACTTATTATCTTGGCCGAAACTTGCAAGGAAAATCCCTAAGTTTTTTTTGAACAACTTTTAAACCTAAAGTGTATGAAAACTATTCTACTACAGGTGAGGGAGTCACTACAACAAAAACTGCAAATGACAACACCCCTACGACAACGGTTTGAATAGAAAGCGTTGCGTATTTGCTCAAAGACAACGGTTTTTGCCAAAACCATTATCTTTGAACTCCCCATTAAATATAAAAGATAACGGTTTTGGGAAAACTGTTGTCATTGAGCGATTTCTTTTTGAATCAACAACACTTTTTACAATGATTTTCTAAAACCGTTGTCTTTAAGTGCTTTTTTAGGGGCTACAACAACAGTTTTAATAAAACCGTTGTCTTTGGCTTTATTCGTTTCATCATTTCCCCTCGCAGTTTTGCTTTCCCTCTCTACAAAAATCTTTTCGCGCCGTGTTTTCCCCTTAGCGTTCCTGAACCCTAAGCCATTTTTCTTTCCTCTCCTCGACTATCTCTTCATGCCATGACACCAAATGGAGTGCTTGCGCGAGATTTGCAAGTGCCTCAAAACCCTAGTCGACTTCCTCCTCTGCCATTGCGACAACCTTCCGAAGCACGACCCCAAGTCATGGGATCCTCCCTTCGACCTGTCGCAGCCGAAGCTTGATCCGCCTCTTGCCGTCGCCTTCACCGTCTTCCTCTTCGTTGTTACTGCTCTCTCGTCTCACTACCACCATGGTGAGTTATTCGTCAGTTTGTTCCTGTGTAGGTAGGGCGGAGATCGAGCCGCCGAACAACTAACTGCGTTTTCTGCCAAAGTTTCTAGGTTTTGCTGGATCTAAATCTGAAGAATGTTCCGCTGTTGTAGATCGGTTCCGGAGGATTGGGGCGAACCCGAGGAGTTCTACCTATCAGGCCAGATTGCCGGGATGAGGTTCTCGCTTCTCGTTTCAAGCCCACTATTAGTTTCTCTTCTCCCTCGATTTTCCCCCCCTGTATTTTGCATCATTTATTTAGGTGAAAACAAGAGAAGGAAAGAAATTAAATCAAATGATTGATTTCTCTTGTTTAGTCGGAAGATAACTGAGAAGAAGAGGAAGAATGCAATTCCATTCCTTAACCACTTCCTTCCATCCTGCTGTTTAGGTGAAACAAACAATGATTGTATGATGAAGTTTTTTTACCCGTTCATTCCTTTTCTTCTTTAGCATGCAACAAAACAAGGAGCCCCATGTCGAGCACATCAAAATGCATGTTTAGTTGCGTTAGTGTACTATTTTAAAGGATCTAGGTCTTCAAGATGAACATTCTAATGAATGTGTCATCTTTCTTTGAATGTTTATGCTTTTCATCAAGTGTTAAAGGTTGTTCTTCTATCAATTCAGCTCGAAAAAATGCTTAGTGGAAGACGGTGGCATTCTTCGTTCTCAGAAGAGGGGCATTTGGACATTGCAAGAGTTCTTAGTAGGATACAAAGAGGGGTGAGTGATTTGTTGCACATATTACTGTTAGTGAACATTAGCGTAATTTATTTTATATCATTGTGTTAGGGAGTTCATCCAACAATAAAAGGAGAAGCTTGGGAGTTTCTACTTGGTTGTTATAACCCCAAAAGTACCTTCGACGAGCGCACGCAATTAAGAGAGAGTCGAAGGTAACAATACTACCAAATATTCCCATTTTGTTTATCTTCTCAAAGCCAATATGATAGCATTTTTTTAATCAAAAGTTATATTCTAAGTGATGCAACAACCATTTCGGTATAGTAAACTTATTATATATTAGTTCAGTTGACTTTTAATTGATACATTATATTTATATTTAGAAATAATTAAACTAGCGGGTGACAAAATTAAATACTATAAGATTAAATCTCAACATAACGTGTGCCAAATTGTGCCAAAACAAAACCTTAACTTCTTGGAAGAGGAAGTTACAAAGAGTCTATTATATTCAATGTTTTATTTTTCAATTTGGTGTATGCAAGGGAGGAAGAAATGCAGGGAGGATGCAGGGGAGGAAGAAATTCATGAGGATGCAGGGAAGGAAGAAATTCATGAGGCACTTCCAGAGTACTGGATAATATAATTATCTTGGTAGCCACACAAAACAGGTCCTTCAAAGACAGGAAGGGAGCTCAAATAAAAGACCTGTCCAGACAAGCATCCAGAAAAATCGATTGTGAAGCACCGGCTAGCTACTACATAGACAAGAAGGAACTTTGGGAAATTCAACAACTTAGCTATATTTGGGAAATTCAACAACTTAGCCGTATTTTGTAGTTCAGCCGTACAATTTTAGTCTAGTGCAAGGCCTTCGTCTTGACTTCACATATGGTATTGCTATACGTTCTTGTGCTTTACAACTTTGGGTTGGGAGGTTCCTGATTTCGAATAGAAAGGCTAATGGTGGAGAAATTATTATAGCTTTGTTTGCTGTAATTTTGAGTAGCCTGTAAGTAAGTTTTGTTATGAAATCTACATTCATCTCCAGTATATCTTTTCATTTTCTCTCTAGGATATCTTTTGTTCTCATTAAGTCTGTCATTTTCAGGGGACTTAATCAAGCAGCTATCAATTTCTATTCATTTGAGTAAGGGAGAATTGCTGCTTATAAACTTTTTGAGATGATAAACTGTTCAAATTCTTCTCTTAATCAGGATGGAAGTACCTTAGCTACAATGCAAGGAAATATTGAGTTCAGGAATGTTTACTTCAGCTATCTTTCACATCCATAAATTCTCATACTGAGTGGCTTTTACCAAAATGTACCTGTTAGAAAAATTGTGGCCCTTGTTGGTAGGAATGATTCTAGAAAAAGTAGTATAATTCCTCTTATGGAGTGTTTCTATGATCTTACCTTAGGTTTGTCTTCTTTGACTATGTTTTCCTATCATACACTAATGTACATTTCATTGATGCTTGACAGTTTCGTCTTGATTTCTTGATGCAGGTGAAGTTCTATTGGATGGGGAGATATAAAACATCTGAAGTTGGAATGGTTGAGAAGCCAAATTGGACTAGTTACCCAGGAACCAACTTTGTTAAGTTTGAGCATCAAGGATAATATAGCTTATGGAAGATTTGCTACATCTGATCAGATTGAAGAAGTTGCTAAAAAATTCATGCACATGATTTCATAACTTCTCTTGAAATGGGATACGAAACTCAGGTTGATCTTGCACATGTTTAATTTTGAGCTTGTCTTTTGATCATGTTTAATTTTGGGTGAGTCTCATTTGATATTCTATTTTGCATTACACTTATTGAACATGATGCAATATAGGTTGGTAGGACTGGTTTAACATTAACTGAAGAATAGAAAATAAAAATCTCAATAGCTCGTGTTGTGCTTTCAAATCCTTCTATTCTTCTACTGGATGAGGTCACAAGTGGACTTGATTTTGAGGCTAAAAAGGTTGTTCAAGAGGCTCTGGATATTCTCATGTTGGGGAGATCCACTATTATAATAGCTAGACGCCTTAGTCTTATTCTGCTCTATATTTGACTCTGGAAGTTCTTTCAAATTTTCATTTGCAGATACATGACAATTCTTTCCTTTAAATACACATGCAAATTTGCTGGATTTTGTTACATTTACATGCCTTTTCTTCAGCCATTTAGTTTGCACTTGATAGTGTTAAAAGTCTACAGGTTCTACGCATGTTTTGCATCTGTGTGACAGAGATTCCTATTGATCTGTTCCAAGAAGTGAATTGGCTATTTGTTCAAGTGTGCCTTCTCACATATGCATAAGGTAAAAATTTGATCCTATATTTCTTCCTAAGTGTGTAATTTTCTTTCTAATGAATCTTTTAGTATTCAATACCTCTCAAACACATACATATTTGTCTGATTCTTTGCTATTTTTCCAAAAGTTAGTTTATAGATGAAAAATTTACAGAATTTACTGTTTCCAATGCTGGGCATTTACTTCAGGGATCTATTATTTTGCCAACTATAATCTTAGGGCAGTTGTCAAAAAGTCATTATCGTGGTTATAGATAAAAATTGATGTAGTATCTGTCTGAAATTTCAATATTAGTAATATGATTGTCTAGAAATGTTTTCTCACTTATACATGACATATAACATAGATGGTAGGAAAATTGAGCACTATATGGTAGTTACATTTTAGAAATACTAAGATTATGCTTTATGATGCACTGAATCCCTGGTGTTTTGACTCATGATATCCTAGAAGAGTTAACATTAATTTTTTCTCTTTGTGAGATGCACTTCCTTACATCATTTCATGGATATGCAGGTTTCAAGTTGTTCTTCTATAGAGTGAGACCACTAAGTGCATGGCCATGCCCAAATGAGTCAATATGAGATGTTGAGCTCATTTGATCGAGTGAGTCTACTTGGAGTTCAAGATTTAGATTGATTAGAGGATGACACGGTCTATGCCTCACATTGATCAATCTAGATGTCTAGGATAGAAGGACATTCTCATATATTGTGAAGAGTCACAATTAGTAGTCACAAGGTGATGTTGGATCTCAACATTCTTGTAACTTAGGTAGTAATGATGTGTTGCTAGATACCGCTCATTACTTATGCTTCTAAATGAGTTTAGGAGCATTGCCAACATTACAATAACCTATAGGGTCACACACAAAGGACAATTAGATGGAGATAAGGTTCATATGATGAACCAAGAGGATTAGGTTCATGTGATGAACCAAATTGGATTAAGAGTAATCCAAATTGGACTAATTGAGTTGGACTCAATTTGATTCATGTGTTCAATGAGTCTAATTTAGATTATGAATCATTGAATCAATTTAATTAAATGAATTAGATTCATTAAATTATGTTGGCTTGAATCAAATGGTTGGATTAGATCAACCATGGGAGATAATAAGGTCAAGTTTGACTTGACGTGAGAGGAAAATGAAGGGTCAAGTTTGAGTTGACCATTTGCCATCTCATTTGTGAGTTGGCATTAGGAGGACTAATGATGATGTGCCACATCATCAAAGCTAGCACATGTGTGTGCCACCTCACGGAGGTTACAAATCCCCTCTTTAATGGCTGGCCACATTAAATGAGAAGGGGGTTACAATTGTGGCCGACCACACACACACTTGAATTGCAAGTGAATGCAATTCAAGGCTATTTTTCATGTGATCATCTTCCTCCTCTCATTCTCCTCTCATCTCCTCCTCCTTGGCCGAACCACCTAAGTTGCTAGCACACCTTTTTGTTTGGTCTTCTCCACCTAGTTTTTTCGTGTGGATACATATAGAGGAGTGTCCACTTGAACACTCTCGAGATCCGACACCGATTGGACGAGCGGGATAAGCGAAGGGCGTCGCTACAAAGGTATAAGTCTCTATCATGTAGATCTAGAGTAGATCGAGGTTTTGAAACTCGTACTTGAAGTTTTACAAAATTTTATTCTTCGCACGGATCCGGTGGTATGGGAATCGGGGTTTCCGCAACGCGAAAAAGCGGTTTTTGCGGCCCGAAATTCCCAACGGTGGTATCAGAGCCACGTGCGAAGTCTTGTACGAGTTTAATTTGTATTTTTATGAAAAATAGCAGATCTGTAAGTTTCTGTGAAGTTCCTAATTTTATAGTTTTTATGGGTATTTTTCTCGTAGAAGCGAAGCACAAGTGTTTGTACACTTGTAGGCTTCGACTACCGAGAAAATATTTCCGAAACGGCAAGGTTTCGCCCCAAATCATTTTGGGACAGCGGACTAAGGCGCTGTAGGATCGCTTAGGAGCAACTTGTGATGGTTATATCGCAAGTAGGGGTACTTCCCCTAACCCCGCAAGGGGCTTTGTTCCGCGATTGCGCTCGAAAATGCTAAATGGGACCGCCGGGAATTTTTTACTCATAAAAATTGTAAAAATTGTAGGATAAATTACAGAAAATTATGGAAATTACATAATTTATAATTATGTATCATTTTGTGATAGTCATGGCCCAAAAGACCCAATTTGATTGGAAATTATGTTGTAATTCATATTATGGCTTGCGTGCCATTTTTGTGATGTGCGTGTTGTATTTGATACGCTACCTGCGCGTCGTGCCTTTCTCTTTATTTATTCTTGTTGTAAATTAGTTTAGACTCGAATGTAACTCGAGTTTCACCATTGTAATGTATAAAATTGGAGCAGTGGAAGGTCCCCTCGAGACGGAGTTACGAGGAGGGCGCGAGCAACACAAGGTGGTCAAAGGGAGGAGCTTGAGAAGTTGTTGACCTTAGGTTGAACATCCGATCTTCTCATTATCTTGAGAAGATCATAGTAGGGCCATGACTAATCACAAAATATTTAATTAATTGCTTGTGTGTGTATCTGATGCATGCTAGCAAAATAGTAATTAATTAGCGCCTTAACGATTAGATTAGATCTAAATCATGTACAAGATGCACCCTAACGATTTGATTAGATCTAAATCGCGTATATGATACACATTGTCGATTAGATTAGATCTCAATCGCATCAACTCTAAAATACCTACCATGCCGTGATACCTATCACTACCTCGATCACATGTGTTGTTGAATCTGCCAAAGTAGAGCAACACGTATTATCTTGGTAGGGTACGGAGGGACAATCTTGGTCCCGCCTATCAATGCATGGGTGAGTAGAGACTCAATTTGATTGAGTACAACTAGTTAAATTGAGTTTAACTGTAGGCATTATCCAATGGTTGGAAGATAGGACAAAATCACGTTTATATTAACTATTGGGCGTATTAGCCAAAGCTAACTCGAGTTTTAATATAAACGTGGATCTTGATCCTATAAACAAGAGTTGTATAGAGATGTAATTGGTAAATTGTTACCTACCGATCATACTAATTCTTGGGCGATTTAGCTAAAGCTAACTCAAGGCGTAGTATGATGTGGATCTTGTCCCACATGAATTATAGAATTCAGTGGGAGCATCGTTTAATTAAAGGCCTAATTAAATGATAAAAAGAATATTATATTTACTTTCTGCTTTTATTTCTGTTGTAGATTGCCATGACGTCGAATATGAACTCTTTCTCCCCGCGTTCTATCCCTGAGAAGGACAAGCTCAACGGAGCAAACTTCCTGGACTGGTGCAGGAACCTGAGAATCGTTCTCACTCAGGAAAGGAAACTGTACGTCCTGAAGCAGCCTATTCCCGAGGCACCTCCTGCCACTGCCACGCGAGCTGATCGAGATGCTTACAAGAAGCATCAAGATGACGCATTAGATGTGTCCTGTCTTATGCTCGCGACCATGAACTCTGAGCTTCAGAAGCAATACGAGTTAATGGGCGCTTATGATATGGTTGAACATCTTCGTCAATTGTATCAAGGACAAGCGAGGTACGAGAGATTCGAGATCTCTAAGGCACCGTTTCAGTGCAAGATGCAAGACGGGACTCTCGTGGGCCCATATGTACTCAAGATGATTGGGTATATAGAAAACCTACAGAGGTTGGGGTCCCCACTTGGTCATGAGCTGGCCACTGACCTGATCTTGCAGTCCTTGCCAGACATCTACAGTCAATTTGTCATGAACTACAACATGAACGAAATTGACAAGCCACTATCTGAGCTACTTAGCATGTTAAGAACTGCTGAGCTCAACCTTAAGAAGGTTAAGCCCAACTCTATTCTAATGGTTTAGAAACATAAGGGCAAGGGCAAGCCCAAAGGTAAGGGAAAGTCCCAAGCCAAGGGCAAGGGCAAGGCACTGAAACCCAAAGGAGGGGTTGCCAAGGATGCTACCTGCTTTCACTGCGGTCAGACCGGGCACTAGAAGAGGAACTGCAAGGTGTACCTGGAAGATCTTAAGAAGAAGCGAAGTGAGACTTCCACTTCAGGTATATATGTTATAGAAGTCAATCTATCTATTTCTTCATCATGATATTAGATACCGGATGTGCTTCTCACATTTGTAATAATGTGCAGGCGCTGAGAAATAACAGGGCATTGACAAAGGGCGAGGTGGACCTACACGTAGGCAATGGAGCACGGGTTGCTGCTGTTGCTGTAGGGACTTATTTTCTATCTTTGCCCTCTGGGCTTGTACTAGAGTTGGATGATTGTTGTTATGTGCTTGCTTTAACTAAGAATATAATTTTAGTTTCTTGTTTAGACAAGAAAGGTTTCTCTTTTATAATAAAGGACAAATGTTGTTCAGTTTATTTAAAAGATATGTTCTATTGTAGTACACCTCTGATGAACGGACTCTATATTCTAGATCTTGAGAGCTCTATCTATAATATAAGTACCAAGAGGTTCAAGTCAAATGACATGAACCAAACCTATATCCGGCACTGTCGCTTAGGTCATATAAATGACAAACGCTTATCCCAGCTCCAAAAAGATGGTTTGCTGGACTCATTTGATTTTGAATCATATGAGACATTCGAGTCATGCCTACTGGGCAAGATGACTAAGACTCCCTTTAGTGGACACAGCGAGAGAGCGACTGACTTGTTAGGACTCATACATAGTGATGTATGTGGGCCTTTCAATGTCGCTTCCAGAGGTGGTTATAGGTACTTCATCACATTTACTGATGACTTCAGTAGATATGGCTATGTGTACTTGATGACACGTAAATCTGAATCCTTTGAAAAGTTCAAAGAATTCAAGAATAAAGTACAGAACCAGCTTGTCAAGAGTATTAAGATACTTTGATCAGATCGAGGTGGTGAATACCTTAGCCATGAGTTTTGTGACTATCTAGCTGAGTGTAGGATCCTATTCCAACTCACTCCTCCTGGAAACCACAGTGGAATGGTGTATCCGAAAGGAGGAATCGTACCTTATTAGATATGGTACGGTCTATGATGAGTCACACAGATCTTCCTATATCACTTTGGGGCTTTGCTCTGGACACAACAACCTTCATACTCAACCGAGTTCCATCCAAGGCTGTCATAAAGACACCATATAGGATATGGACTGGGAGAGATGCCCAGGTGTCTTTTATGAGGATTTGGGGTTGTGATGCTTATGTTCGACGTCAAGTCTCGGACAAACTGGGACCCAAATCTGGCAAGTGCTACTTTATTGGATATTCCAAGGAAACTAAGGGATATTACTTCTACATTCCCAGTCAGCACAAGGTAGTTGTGGCTAAGACTGGGTTTTTCTAGAAAGGGACTTTGTTTCTAGAAAGACTAGTGGGAGTACCTTTGATCTTGAAGAAGTTCAAGATGCGGACCATAGCACTGAAGCCTCGATGGAAGTTGAACTGGAACCACAAAGTGTTGTGGATGATGTTGTTCCACAAAGAGTTTAGAAACCACAACCAGTTCAAGTAGACATACCTCTTCGCAGGTCTGATAGGGTATGTCATCAGCCTGAGAGATACTCATTTCGCTTGTCTGACCATGATGACGTTGTGCTCATAGAGGATGAGCCTACCTCTTATCAGGAAGCTGTGATGAGCCCAGATTCTGAGAAATGGCTAGAAGCCATGAGATCCGAAATGGAATCCATGTACACCAACCAAGTATGGACTTTGGTTGATCCACATGTGGGGGTTAAACCCATTGGGTGTAAGTGGGTCTTTAAGAGAAAGACTGACATGGATGGACTTATCTATAAGGGTTGCTTGGTAGCTAAAGGTTTCAAGCAGATTCATGGTATTAACAATGATGAAACCTTTTCTCCAGTAGCGATGTTTAAGTACATTCGGATCATGCTTGCTATTGCAGCATACCATGACTATGAGATATGACAGATGGATGTCAAAACCGTGTTTCTAAATGGAAACCTGCTCGAGGATATGTACATGACACAACTTGAGGGTTTTGTAGATCCACAGCATATTAGTAGAGTATGCAAGCTACATAGGTCCATTTATGGACTAAAGCAAGCTTCTCGGAGTTGAAATCTTTGATTCGATGATGTAAACAAACAGTTTGGTTTCATCAAGAATGAAGATAAGCCTTGTGTCTACAAGAAGGTTGTAGGGAACACAGTTGTTTTCCTAGTATTGTATGTGGATGACATACTACTCATTGGGAATGACATCCCTTTGCTACAGTTTGTAAAGACTTGGCTAGGGACTTGTTTCTCAATCAAGGACTTAGGTGATGCCACCTGCATTCTAGGCATACAGATCTATAGAGATAGATCTAAGAGATTACTTGGCCTAAGTCAGAGTACATATATTGACAAGGTACTCCTACGGTTTGCTATGCAGAACTCCAAGAAGGGATTTCTGCCGATGTCACATGGCGTGAGTCTTTCGAAGACTCAAGGTACCTCTTCTAGAGAGGAGAGAGACTGCATGGATATGATCCCTTATGCCTCAACCATATGATCTATCATGTACGCCATGCTATGTACTCGTTCTGATGTCTCGTATGCTTTGAGCATGACGAGCAGATATCAGTCAAATCTAGGTGAAAGTCACTGGATAGCGGTCAAGAATATTCTTCAGTACTTGAGAATGACTAAAGAATATTTCTTGATATATGGAGGTGATGATGGGCTAACTGTAAAGGGTTACAGTGATGTCAGATTCCAGACTGACCAGGATGATTATCGATCGCAGTCAGGGTTCATGTTTTGCATAAATGGTGGTGCTGTGAGCTGGAAGAGTTTGAAGCAGGACACAATCGTTGATTCTACAACAAAGGCTGAGTATATTGCTGCATCAGAGGCAGCAAAGGAGGCAGTTTAGATCTGCAAGTTCACCACTGAACTTGGGGTGGTTTCTAGCATCGCTAACCCTATTGAGCTCTATTGTGACAAAAATGGAGCACTTGCGCAAGCTAAGGAACCTCGCTCACACCAGTGGACCAAACACATACTACGGCGCTTCCATCTCATTCAAGAGATTATCGATAGAGGAGATGTGAAGATTTGCAGAGTACCTACAGAGGCTAACATCGCAGATCCCTTGAGCAAGGATTTAGCACAGAGAAAGCATGATAGTCACACTAGGTCATTGGGGCTTAGAGCCTACACTGATTGACACTAGTGCTACTGGGAGATTGTTAGTTAGAGCCCTAGAGTCAATCATTTGATGATTGTTGTATGGACTCATTGTATCATATTCTTGTATATTAATAAAGACATTTGGTTTTGGTTATTATGCTTACTTGTATTGGTGCTAAATAAACTAAGTATAATAGCGTCCTTGAGTAGAAGGTTCTTACCTATATCAATCAATTGGTTGAATCGATAGTGAGATGATATAGGGGACACTACTCTTAATCATTCCTAGTCGAGTATTAACATTCAGGGACAATGTTAATGCAATAAGACTAGCATGTAGGTCAACTCGATGACTTGATCTCACAAGTTATGGATATAGAGATATCAAGTTGACACATGGGTATGCATTGGAGAATGTATACTGAATGACCCGCCATGAGAAAGTATCATGAATCGTTTTATGAGTGTCATATACTTTCTCATGTGGCTATTAGTATGACTATTGGTCCTTGGACCTGAAGTCACCATGGTTCCCTACATAAGGCGTTACATACTTTGGCTTCGTCAAACGTCACCCGTAACTAGGTGGACTATAAAGGCGATTACTGGGTATGTAACAAATTATACAGAGGGATGTGAGTGATGTAGATGGGATCTATCCCTCCTATATGACGAGAGTGACATCGATATTCTTGATAGAGTGAGACCACTAAGTGCATGGCCATGCCTAAATGAGTCAATATGAGATGTTGAGCTCATTTGATCGAGTGAGTCTACTTGGAGTTCAAGATTTAGATTGATTAGAGGATGACATGGTCTATGCCTCACATTGATCAATCTAGATGTCTAGGATAGAAGGATATTCTCATATAGTATGAGAGTCACAATTAGTAGTCACAAGGTGATGTTGGATCTCAACATTCTTGTAACTTGGGTAGTAATGATGTGTTGCTAGATACCGCTCATTACTTATGCTTCTAAATGGGTTTAGGAGCATTGCCAACGTTACAAGAACCTATAGGGTCACACAAAGGACAATTAGATGGAGACATGGTTCATATGATGAACCAAGAGGATTAGGTTTATGTGATGAACCAAATTGGATTAAGAGTAATCCAAATTGGACTAATTGAGTTAGACTCAATTTGATTCATGTGTTCAATGAGTCTAATTTAGATTATGAATCATTGAATCAATTTAATTAAATGAATTAGATTCATTAAATTAAGTTGGCTTGAATCAAATGGTTGGATTAGATCAACCATAGGAGATAATGAGGTCAAGTTTGACTTGACTTGAGAGGAAAATGAAGGGTCGAGTTTGACTTGACCATTTGTCATCTCATTTGTGAGTTGACATTAGGAGGACTAATGATGATGTGCCACATCATCAAAGATAGCACATGTGTGTGCCACCTCATGGAGGTTACAAATCCCCTCTTTAATGGTCGGCCACATTATATGAGAAGGGGGTTACAATTGTGGCCGGCCACACACACACTTGAATTGCAAGTGAATGCAATTCAAGGCTATTTTTCATGTGATCATCTTCCTCCTCTCATTCTCCTCTCCTCTCCTCCTCCTTGGCCGAACCACTTAAGGATCTATCACACCTTTTTGTTTGGTCTTCTCCACCTAGTTTGTTCGTGTGGATACGTATAGAGGATTGTCCACTTGAGCACTCTCGAGATTCGGCACCGATTGGACGAGCAGGATAAGCGAAGGGCGTTGCTACAAAGGTATAAGTCTCTACCATGTAGATCTAGAGTAGATCGAGGTTTTGAAACTCGTACTCGAAGTTTTATGAAATTTTTTTCTTCGCACAGATCTAGTGGCATGGGAATCGGGGTTTCCGCAACGCGAAAAAGCGGTTTTTGCGGCCCGAAATTCCCAATAGGCAAGTGGAGTTTGCTATTGAGTTAATTCTAGGAACTACGCCAACATCACAAGCTCATTATCGTATGATACCAAAAGAGTTGGATGAATTAACGGTTCAACTCCAGGAGTTATTGGGCAGGAGATTTATTCACCCTAGTGTATCTCTGTGGGGTTCTCCAGTATTATTCGTCAAGAAAAAGAATGATACTTTGAGGTTGTGCATCAATTATAAGCAACTGAATGCAGTGACTGTCAGAAATAATTATCCTTTGCTACAGATAGAGGATTTGTTTGATCAGCTCAGAGATACATCAGTGTATTTTAAGATTAATCTGCGGTCCGGATACCATCAACTAAGGGTCAAAGTATCTGATATTCAGAAGACAGTATTTTGCACTAGATATGGACATTATGAATTTTTGGTAATACCATTTGGGCTTACCAATGCTCCAGCAGTGTTTATGGATTTGATGAACCATATGTTTCTGGAGAATCTAGATCAGTTTGTTGTTGTCTTTATCGACGACATATTGATCTATTCGCATTCCAAGGAGGAGCATGCACAGTATCTTCACATAGTCTTGGTGGCTCTTTGACAATATCATCTATACTCGAAGTTTAGTAAGTGTGCTTTTTGGCTACCCTTAGTTGGTTTTCTGGGACACGTGGTGTCTAGCCGAGGTATTTCAGTAGACCCTCAAAAGATAGAGGCTGTCACCAGCTGGGAGCAGCCAAAATTAGTTCAGGAGATCCACAGTTTCTTGGGACTGCCCGGATATTACAGATGGTTCATCGAGGGTTTCTCTCGCATTGCTATGCCGCTGAAAAATCTGATCAGGAAAGGCGTGAAATTCACTTGGTCAGAAGCCTGTGAGACCAGCTTTCAGGAGCTGAAGCAGAGATTAGTATCAGCACCATTTTTGGTTTTACCTTTTGGAGAGGACGGATTCACTACAAGAAAAACCCTCATAGACATCGATTTTCCACTGTTGTCTATTACAAAATCGACCGATGTCTATGAAGGCGATGTAAAAAGTCTGCCATTTTAGACATCAGATTATAACTGGTATAGTATCACTTAATGACATTGATTTTTGAATCGGTTATGAACCGGTGTAGTATCACTTAACGACATCGTTTCAGCAACGGTGTAAAACCAATGTAATATATGTTAATAACGCCAGTTTTGGCAACGGTGGAAAACTGCTGTAATATCAGTATTATTTAATGACGCTGATTCGATTTCTGAAACAATGAAAAACCGATATTATACAACATTTTAATAGTACAAAATTTAGTTAATATTATTATACATCGGTGTATCTAAACACACCAAGTCAATATCCATGAAACCAACACATAAATATTATTCTTACAATATAAAAAGATAACAGATATTGTACACATCAAGTCCGTATCAATAAATTACACAAATATTCTTCTTACAACATCAAAAGATAATTAACTATGATGCCTAAATTGCATTGGCTGATGACAAATCACCGACAGGGGCTAAATCATCTTGAAAAATTATATCAAGCTTACAGTTGCAGGGAGCAATGTTGCCATTTTCAGTCAACTTCTGTAAAAATCTTCTACCATTGTTGAATTTATGTTTGTAGTTGATGCCAAATGTATTTCATCAATTTCTATTGTAAGCAAGGCATCGCATACAACCTGTCCAACTTGGAGAATTTTTGGACAACCTGATAGGATGTAGCTATAATGAGCAAAAAGATCAACAACGAAAGATCAACTGCAACAGATAGGGCACTTACCTGCAACTGGGCATCGAGGATGTGGTTTCTTTGTGCTTATGTAGTGGATTACTGGTTCCTTCTCATAAATGTGCTTGCAGTCCATCCTGCTTGATGAAGTACAACAGATAGAAAGAACATGGTTTATGTCTTTAATAATAATAATAACATACCTTTTGCTTGGGAAACAAAAAAAAAGTGAAACAGACTAGTCATAAGCTTCTTCATCACTTGATAAATAAATATACATCAAGCATTGTTCAAGGAACATGAACAATTGAATCAACAGAATCTGTTAAAAGGTTTTTTTAGTTGTTAGAAGGAAATATAAGTAGAAAGCTATGGAATGTTGTCTACGACATTAACATATCTTGTTAGTTGAAGCCCTAGAGCCAATCATTTAATGATTATATGGACTCATTGTATCATATTCTTATATATAAAGGCATTTAGTTTTGCTTATTATTATGCTTACTTGTATTGGTACCAAATAAACAAAGTATAATAGTGTCCTTGAGTAGAAGGTTCTTATATATATCAATCGATTGGTTGAATCGGTAGTGAGATGATATAGGGAACACTACTCTAAATCATTCCTAGTCGAGTATTAACATTTAGGGACAATGTTAATGCAATAAGACTAGCATGTAGGTCAACTCGATGACTTGATCTCACAAGTCATGGATATGGAGATATCAAGTTGACACATGGGTATGTATTGGAGAATGTATACTGAATGACCTATCATGAGAAAGTATCATGGATCGTTATATGAGTGTCATATACTTTCTCATGTGACTATTAGTATGACTATTGGTCCTTGGACCTGAAGTCACCATGGTTCCCTACATTAGGAGTTATGTACTTTGGTTTCGTCAAACGTCACTCGTAACTGGGTGGACTATAAAGGTGATTACTGGGTATGTAATGAATTATGGAGAGGGATGTGAGTGATGTAGATGGGATCTATTTCTCCTATATGACGGGAGTAACATCGGTATTCTTGATAGAGTGAGACCACTAAGTGCATGGCCATGCCCAAATGATTCAATATGAGATGTTCAGCTCATTTGATCGAGTGAGTCTACTTGAAGTTCAAGATTTAGATTGATTAGAGGATGACACGGTCTATGCCTCACATTGATCAATCTAGATGTCTAGGATAGAAGGACATTGTCATATATTATGAGGAGTCACAATTAGTAGTCACAAGGTGATGTTGGATCTCAACATTCTTGTAACTTGGGTAGTAATGATGTGTTGCTAGATACCGCTCATTACTTATGCTTCTAAATGAGTTTAGAAGCATTGCCAACGTTACAAGAACCTATAGGGTCACACACAAAGGACAATTAGATGGAGATTAGGTTCATATGACGAACCAAGAGGATTAGGTTCATGTGATGAACCAAATTGGATTAAGAGTAATCCAAATTGGGCTAATTGAGTTGGACTCAAGTTGATTCATGTGTTCAATGAGTCTAATTTAGATTATGACTCATTGAATCAATTTAATTAAATGAATTAGATTCATTATATTAAGTTGGCTTGAATCAAATGGTTGGATTAGATCAACCATGGGAGAGATTTGGTCAAGTTTGACTTGACTTGAGAGGGAACATAAAGAGTCAAGTTTGACTTGACTATTTGCCACATCATTAGTGAGTTGACAAGATGTGGACCAATGATGATGCTCCACATCATCATGGTGTGTCATCTCATGGAGGTTACAACTCTTAATGGCCTCCACATTAAATGTGAAGGGGGTTACACCACTTAATGTGGCCAGCCACTTAATGTTGTAAGGAGAATGAATTTTTCATTCATGTGAATTCATTCCAGCATCTTCTTCCTCAAGCTCTTTTTCCTCTCCCTCTCCTCCTATCTTGGACGAACCATCCAAAGGTGCTAGAACACCTTTTGTGTGGTTTTTCTCCACCTACTTGTTCGTGTGGATATGTATAGAGAGTTGTCTACTTTGACAACTTCGAGATCCGGCACCTTGGACGAGCGGGATTCGCGAAGGGCGCGCATCAAGGGTAAATCCTTTTTAACTTATAGTTCTAGTGTAGATCTATAGGTTGGTAAACTCGTACTCATAGTTTTATGAATTTTTATTCTTCGCACGGATCCGGTGGCGGGGTTTCGGGGTTTCCGTGATGCGAAAAGCGATTTTCGCGGCCCGAAAAACCCAACAGTGGTATCAGAGCCACTTGCGAAGACTTGTACGAGTTTAGTTTGTATTTTTATGAAAAATATAGATTCTGTAACATTCTGTAATTTTAAGTATTTTATAATTTTTATCGGTATTTTTCTCATAGAAGCGAAGCACAAGTGTTTAGACACTTGTAGGCTTCGACTACCGAGAAATTTTTTCTGAAACGGCAAGCTTTCGTCCCAAATCCTTTTGGGACAGTGGACTAAGGCGCTGTAGGATCGCTTAGGAACACTTGCGATGGTTATATCGCGGGTAGGGGCGCTGCCCCTGGCCCTGTAAGGGGATTCGTTCCGCGATTGCGCCCAAAAACCGTTAAACATGACCGCCGGGAAATTTTACTCATAAAAATTGTAAACAATTATGGAAAAATTACAGAAAATATATAATTTAGAATTATATATTATTTTTGTGATAGTCATGGCCCAAAAAGACCCAATTTGATTGGAAATGTGTTGTAATTCATAATACGGCCTGCGTGCCGTTATGTGATATGCGTGTTGTATATTTGATTTGCGACCTGCGCGTCGTGCCTTTCTCTATTTTATATTCTTGTTGTAAATTAGTTTAGACTCGAATGTAACTCGAGTTTCAAAATTGTAATGTACAAAATTAGAGCGGTGGAAGGTCCACTCGAGACGGAGTTACGAGGAGGGCGCGAGCAACACAAGGTGGTCAAAGGGAGGAGCTTGAGAAGCTGTTGACCTTAGGTTGACCATCCGATCTTCTCATTGGCTTGAGAAGATCGTAGTAGGGCCATGACTAATCACAAATAATTTAATTAATTGCTTATGTGTGTATGTGATGCATGATTAGTAATTAATTAGTGTCTAACGATTAGATTAGATCTAAATCGTGTACAAGATGCACCCTAATGATTAGATTAGATCTTAATCAAAAACATAAATGCGTATATGATACACATTCACGATTAGATTTGATCTAGATCGCGTATATGATACACATCGTCGATTAGATTAGATCTCAACCGCGTCAACTCGAAGTGCCTACCATGTCGTGATACCTACCACTACCTCGATCACATGCTGTTGTTGAATCTGCCAAAGCAGAGCAACACATATTATCTTGGTAGGGTACGGAGGGACAATCTTAGTCCCGCCTATCAACGCATGGGTGAGTACAACTCAATTAGATTGAGTAACTAGTTAACTCAATTGGATCGAGTTTAACTATAGGCATTCTCCAATGGTTGGTAGATAGGTGAAAATCACATTTATATTAATTCTTGGGCGTATTAGCCAAAGCTAACTCGATTCTTAATATACATGCGGATCTTGTCCTATAAACAAGAGTTACATAGAGATGTAATTGGTAATCATTACCTACCGATCATACTAAGTCTTGGGCATATTAGCCAAAGCTAACTCAAGAGTTAGTATGATGTGGATCTTGTCCCACAAGAATTTTAGAATTTAGTGGGAGCATCGTTTAATTAAAGGCCTAATTAAATGATTAAAAGAATATGATATTTTTTCTGTATTTTTCTGTTGTAGATTACCATGTCGTCAAACACGAACTCTTTCTCCCTGCATTCTGTCCTTAGAAGGACAAGCTCAACGGAGCAAACTTCCTGGACTGGTACAGGAATCTGAGAATTGTTCTCACTCAAGAATGTAAACTGTACATTCTGGAGCAGCCCATTCCTGAGGCACCTCCTGCCACTGCCACGCGAGCAGACAAAGATGCTTATAAGAAGCATCAAGATGACGCATTAGATGTGTCATGTCTCATGCTCACAACCATGAACTCTGAGCTTCAGAAGTAACATGAGTTGATGGGTGCTTATGATATGGTTGAACATCTTTGTCATCTATATCAAGGACAAGCAAGGCACTGGAAGAGGAACTGCATAGGATACTTGGAAGATCTTAAGAAGAAGAGAAATAAGATTTCTACTTCAGGTGTACATGCTATAGAAGTCAATCTATCTATTTCTACATCATGGGTATTAGATACCGGATGTGCTTCTCACATTTGTACTGATCTGCAGGCGCTGAGAAATAGCAGGGCATTGACAAAGGGCGAGGTGGACCTACGCATAGGCAATGGAGCACGGGTTACTGCTGTTGTTGTAGGAACTTATTTTCTATCTCTGCCCTCTAGGCTTATACTAGAGTTGGATGATTGTTGTTATGTGCCTACATTAACTAAGAACATTATATCAGTTTCTTGTTTGGACAAGAAAGGTTTTTCATTTATAATAAAGAACAAATGTTGTTCCGTCTATTTAAACGATATGTTCTATTGTAGTGCACCTCTGATGAATGGACTCTATATTCTAGACCTTGAGAGCCCTATCTATAACATAAGTACCAAGATGTTCAAGTCAAATGAGATGAACCAAACCTATCTCTGGCACTGCCGCTTATGTCATATAAATGACAAGCGCTTATCCCAGCTCCATAAGGATGGTTTGTTGGACTCATTTGATTTTGAATCTTATGAGACGTGCGAGTCATGCCTACTAGGCAAGATGACCAAGACTCCCTTTAGTGGGCACAGCGAAAGAACAACTGACTTGTTAGGACTCATACATAGTGATGTATGTGGCCCTTTCAATATCGCTGCCAGAGGTGGTTATCGGTACTTCATCACATTTACTGATGACTTCAGTAGATATGGTTATGTGTACTTGATGACACATAAATCTGAATCCTTTGAAAAGTTCAAAGAATTCAAGAATGAAGTACAGAACCAGCTTGGCAAGAGTATTAAGATACTTCGATCAGATCGAGGTGGAGAATACCTTAGCTATGAGTTTTGTGACTATCTAGCTGAGTGTGGGATCCTATCCCAACTCACTCCTCCTGGAACACCACAGTGGAATGGTGTATCCGAAAGGAGGAACCGTACCCTATTAGATATGGTACGGTCTATGATGAGTCACACAAATCTTCCTACATTTCTTTAGGGCTATGCTCTAGACACGGCAGCTTTTATACTCAACCGAGTTCCATCCAAGGCCGTAATAAAGACACCATATAGGATATTGACTGGGAGAGATGCCCAGGTGTCTTTTATGAGGATTTGGGGTTGTGAGGCATACGTTAAACATCAAGTCTCAGACAAATTGAGACCCAAATCTGACAAGTACTACTTTATTGGATATCCCAAGGAAACTAAGGGATATTACTTCTACATTCCCAGTCAGCACAAGGTAGTTGTGGCAAAGACTAAGGTCTTTCTAGAAAGGGACTTTGTTTCTAGAAAGACTAGTGGGAGTATGTTCGATCTTGAAGAAGTTCAAGATGCAGACCATAGCACTGAAGCCTCGATGGAAGTTGAACTGGAACCACAAAGTGTTGTGGATGATGTTGTTCCTCAAGGAGTTGAGGAACCACAACCAGTTCAAGTAGACATACCTCTTCGTAGGTCTAATAGGGTACGTCGTCAGCCTGAGAGATACTAATTTCTCTTGTCTGACCATGATGACGTTGTGCTCATAGAGGATTAACCTACCTCCTATCAGGAAGCTGTGATGAGCCCAGATTCCGAGAAATGGCTAGAGGCCATGAGATCCGAGATGGAATCCATGTACACCAACCAAGTATGGACTTTGGTTGATCCACTTGAAGGGGTAAAGCCCATTGGGTGTAAGTGGGTCTTTAAGAGAAAGACTGACATAGATGGACTTATCTATAAGGGTCGCTTGGTAGCTAAAGGTTTCAAACAAATTCATGGTATTGTCTATGATGAAACATTTTCTCTAGTAGCGATGTTTAAGTCCATTCGGATCATGCTTGCTATTGCAGCATACCATGACTATGAGATATGGTAGATGAATGTCAAAACCGCGTTTCTGAATGGAAACCTACTCGAGGATGTGTACATGACACAACCTAAGGATTTTGTAGATCCACAGCATACTAGCAGAGTATGCAAGCTACATAGGTCCATTTATGGACTAAAGCAAGCTTCTCGGAGCTGGAATCTTCAATTCGATGATGCAATCAAACAGTTTAGTTTCATCAAGAATGAAGATGAGCGTTGTGTCTACAAGAAGGTTGTAGAGAACACAGTTGTCTTCCTCATATTGTATGTGGATGGCATACTACTCATTGGGAGTGATATCCCTTTGCTTCAGTCTGTCAAGACTTGGCTAGGGAGTTGTTTCTCAATGAAGGACTTAGGTGAATCAGGCCGTATGCTGGGCATACAGATCTATAGAGATAGATCTAAGAGGTTGCTTGGCCTAAGTCAGAGTACATATATTGACAAGGTACTCCTACAGTTTGCCATGCAGAACTCCAAGAAGGGATTTCTACCGATTTCACATGGTGTGAGTCTTTCGAAGACTCAAGGTCCCTCTTCTAGAGTGGAGAGAGACCGCATGGATCAGATCCCTTATGCCTCAGCCATAGGATCTATCATGTACACCATGCTATGTACTCGTCCTGATGTCTCATATGCTTTGAGCATGACGAGCAGATACCAGTCAGATCCAGGTGAAAGTCATTGGATAGCGGTCAAGAATATTCTTAAGTACTTGAGAAGGACTAAAAAAATATTTCTTGATATATGGAGGCGATGATCAGTTAGCTGTAAAGGGTTACAGTGATCCTAGCTTCCAGACCGACCAGGATGATTATCGATCGCAGTCAGGGTTCGTGTTTTGCATAAATGGTGGTGCTCTGAGCTGGAAGAGTTCGAAGCAGGACACAGTCGCTGATTCTACAATAGAGGTCGAGTACATTGCTGCATCAGAGGCAACAAAGGAGGCAGTTTGGATCCGTAAGTTCATCACTGAACTTGGGGTAGTTCCTAGCATAGCTGACCCTATTGAGCTCTATTGTGACAACAATGGAGCTATAGCACAGGCTAAGGAACCTCGCTCACACCAGCGGACCAAACACATACTACGGCGCTTCCATCTCATTCGAGAGATTATCGATAGAGGATATGTGAAGATTTGCAGAGTACCTACAGAGGCTAACATCGCAGATCTCTTGACCAAGGCTTTGGCACAAAGAAAGCATGATGGTCACACTAGGTCATTAGGCCTTAGAGCCTATACTGATTGACACTAGTGCTAGTGAGAGATTGTTAGTTAGAGCCCTAGAGCCAATTATTTGATGATTGTATTGACTCATTGTATCATATTCTTATATATAAAGGCATTTAGTTTTGCTTATTATTATGCTTACTTGTATTGGTGCCAAATAAACTAAGTATAATAGCTTCTTACATATATCAATCGATTGGTTGAATCGATAGTGAGATGATATAGGGAACACTACTCTAAATCATTCCTAGTCGAGTATTAACATTCAATGACAATGTTAATGTAATAAGATTAGCACGTAGTTCAACTCGATGACTTGATCTCACAAGTCATGGATATGGAGATATCAAGTTGACACATGGGTATGCATTGGAGAATGTATACTGAATGACCCGTCATGAGAAAGTATCATGGATCGTTATATGAGTGTCATATACTTTCTCATGTGCTATTAGTATGACTATTGGTCTTTGGACCTGAAGTCACCATGGTTCCCTACATAAGGAGTTATGTACTTTGGTTTCGTCAAACGTCACCCGTAACTGGGTGGACTATAAAAGCGATTACTGGGTATGTAATGAATTATGTAGAGGGATGTGAGTGATGTAGATGGGATCTATCCCTCCTATACGATGGGAGTGACATCGGTATTCTTGATAGAGTGAGACCTCTAAGTGCATGGTCATGCCTAAATGAGTCAATATGAGATGTTGAGCTCATTTGATCGAGTGAGTCTACTTGGAATTCAAGATTTAGATTGATTAGAGGATGACACGGTCTATGCCTCACATTGATCAATCTAGATGTCTAGGATAGAAGGACATTGTCACATATTGTGAGGAGTCACAATTAGTAGTCACAAGGTGATGTTGGATCTCAACATTCTTGTAACTTGGGTAGTAATGATGTGTTGCTAGATACCGCTCATTACTTATGCTTCTAAATGAGTTTAGGAGCACTGCCAACGTTACAAGAACCTATAGGGTCACACACAAAGGACAATTAGATGGAGATTAGGTTCATATGATGAACCAAGAGGATTAGGTTCATGTGATGAACCAAGAGGATTAGGTTCATGTGATGAACCAAATTGGATTAAGAGTAATCCAAATTGGGCTAATTGAGTTGGACTCAAGTTGATTCATGTGTTCAATGAGTCTAATTTAGATTATGACTCATTGAATCAATTTAATTAAATGAATTAGATTCATTATATTAAGTTGGCTTGAATCAAATGGTTGGATTAGATCAACCATGGGAGAGATTTGGTCAAGTTTGACTTGACTTGAGAGGGAAGATAAAGAGTCAAGTTTGACTTGACTATTTGCCACATCATTAGTGAGTTGACAAGATGTGGACCAATTATGATGCTCCACATCATCATGGTGTGTCATCTCATGGAGGTTACAACTCTTAATGGCCTCCACATTAAATGTGAAGGGGGTTACACCACTTAATGTGGTCGGCCACTTAATGTTGTAAGGAGAATGAATTTTTCATTCATGTGAATTCATTCCATCATCTTCTTCCTCAAGCTCTTTCTCCTCTCCCTCTCCTCCTATCTTGGCCGAACCATCTAAAGGTGCTAGCACACCTTTTGTGTGGTTTTTCTCCACCTACTTGTTCATGTGGATACGTATAGAGAGTTGTCTACTTTGACAACTTCGAGATCCGGCACCTTGGACGAGCGGGATTCACGAAGGGCGTGCATCAAGGGTAAATCCTTTTTAACTTATAGTTCTAGTGTAGATCTATAGGTTGGTAAACTCGTACTCATAGTTTTATGAATTTTTATTCTTCGCACGGATCTGCTGGCGGGGTTTTGGGGTTTTCGCGATGCGAAAAAGCGGTTTTCGCGCCTCGAAAAACCCAACATATCTCACATTGCATTCTACAAAGCACACTAATTCATAGTTCGCAACTAATAAAATAAGGACTCATGCCAAATTGAATATGGTTCAAGAAGGAACATGATTTTCAAGGAAACCAAGCTCTGCATTTTAAGAAAGAAGTTCACTTAAAATAGTTATTTTTAGTTAACTTGTGAACCGTTTAATATTTGTTCATTCACAAAGAAAAAAAATGGCATTGTACATATGAAACAATCTCACTTGACCGTCATGTTTTCATCTTTCATTACTAACAAACAAAAAATTAGGGAATTTTAATTTATATTGGATAAAAACATAACTATAAAACTCTGGTAAAGAGTGAAGCACTACTTTACCAGCGGACAGGATTTTGTAATTCTGTAACAAGCTTTCGACCAAATGCATGCTAAAATAAAATTGAAGAATGCATGTTCCTCTTGGCTGCATACCCTCACATCACTAATAAAGACAATATTTACATGGCTCTTGAATAACAGAAACACACTAAAGAAAAGAGGATTTCTTTTCACAATTAAACATGCTTAATTCATACATAAAATTGAGAAATGACAAAAACCAAAATTCATAGAATAATTGGGAAATAGAGGAGAAAAAATTGAAAATAACTTAACCATAAACAATGATTGCAGAGGAAATGCCATAAACATATGTAAGAAAAAACTTATTATTCCAGTTTTAAAGTAAAAACTTATGGCATACATTCAATCATATGAAAATAGGCAATGCAACCATGTAGTTTTTTCATATACCAAGCTAAAAATATGACCACACACTCATAAAAGAACAGCAGGATAATAAACTTCACGCATATGGTGCAACGACAAGCATTGGTTTTAGTATTTTTTTTATTATAGTCAGAAAATATGTTCTTCTCTTATGATTTGCTTAGCTATAATAGTCTTCACATTCCCTTTTGAGATGACCCATGATTTAATTTTCTACATGGAATTGGAACCATGGACAAAATTCTTTGGCATGAGGTTGACATGGTGTTACCGAGGGTATTAACTGAGTCAACAGTGAGCTGGTAAAATATCCCATTAACTTGAGAAATTTCATTTTGTCAAGACTCTTCCATAACACACCAATAAGCTTTCTTTAAACCCTTCCAGTTTCAACTATCTAATTAATAAAAATTAACACGACACTTCAAGATAACTAGCCAACCAACTAGAATATTTCATCTCATAAGGAAAAGTTAAATGTCATCATTTCATCTTGTTGATGGGTATAGCACCCTCTCTGCATCTTAAATGAACTAAATC
Organism: Zingiber officinale; assembly: GCF_018446385.1. NCBI lineage: Eukaryota > Viridiplantae > Streptophyta > Magnoliopsida > Zingiberales > Zingiberaceae > Zingiber > Zingiber officinale. Next base: position 50,153,938 of record NC_055997.1, read on the forward strand.
TGCCAGATTTTCTTTGTTCATGTGATTTTGGTGGAAGTGTCATTTTCACAAGTAGCCTCATAGCCGCACCTTGAGCTGCATCACAACAACAACAACCACAAAAACTACTTTTGGCATATGAAATTGTGTTAGGGGCAAACTAGAATTGATACCACAAGTGACATTAACTAGCATTTACCACTCAAGAGAATCATGAAAGAACTTTTTGGATTTGTTGAGTGAAGAAACTCAATCTTCTTATACAAATAAATAAACTATGAGTCATTCATGAATCATCACCTAACCCTAAACCGTATTAGGAACTATTCAGATGGATTCAGAAATTCACAAAATCATAATTAACTTGGTCATGAATTTATTTAACAAGAAGGTCAAAAGAAAATACTCACTTAATGATCAAAACCTTTAAGTTGTATATGTAGCACGTCTAAGAAGCCCAACACACAAATCCTGTAGAAACAACAACAACAAAAGAGGTAAATTTATAAACTAGAAAACATGGCATATCAGTGAAAATAATTAGCATAGACATAAAAGAAACTTGATAGTTCAAGGAATACATAAAACCAACTTAGAAACAGGAAATAACAACTCCTCAATCTAGCAAACAAAAATGATAAAATCAACTCAGGGTAGTGTATGAGGAAATTCATCAAACACATTGCATGCATCAATCAATTAATACTTGCAATCAAGAGATCAAGAAGATGAAACTATCGAAGATGAGGAAGGATTTCAGTAGCGACTTCCATAGCCTGTGATCATTTACCAAGAGATAAATCATTTTAGTTTAATTGTTTAATTTTTTTTTCTACTTAAATTTTCATAAGCATCACAAACACTAAGGCATGTTCTATGTTTGCTACTATTCCTTGAAAACACTTGTCACTCTGACAAAAGGAGCATGAAAATAGAGTGAGCACTGCAGAAGAACATAGAATTTCAAACAATAAGAAAGCCATAACTTTGCTGAGAAATTGGAAGATCATTTTCTACTTATAGAATGCCAAGTCTTCCAGAGTCGGCAATGAAGAGATGGCCATGAAACAGATCATATCGGCTAAGGTTAACATTCAAACCCACAGAAGGTCTCCTCTCAGCAATAAGTTCGAACAAAAATGCATAATATGCATTTAACTCTTGATTACACTCAAATTGGTCAAGTATGGAAGCACTGGTACTTTCATTTCGGATGAAAGACAAAAATACTTGACATTTGTTACCCAGTTCACAAATCGATAACCATAAGGAGTACTTGTCAATTGACACTTATCTTTCTTCAGCCCCTCCACATCAGGCACCTATATACAAGAATGAATTCAGGCCAATGTTGCTTACAAGAAAAATAGAGAGAGAGAGAAGATTATTAGGACACCTCAATTCAGCATCCTGTCCGAGAGATTGTTAATAAGAAGTTTACTACTCCTACAACTCACAGGCAACGGGGTCGGATCCAGCGCCCCCTGGATCATAGCGGGATTGCCTCCCGAGTCGATGGCAAGGCAAGCCAGCTCCATGACCGACTCCGGCAGCCACCAGATCATGCCGTTGGCACCTTGGCAGTGGCGGAGGTGCTCATTCTTGGCAGAGGAAGGAGGTGAGAAAGGGACAAGAAAACGGAAGCACGATGCGATCTCCCGGGTCTTGGAGATGGGAACAGTAGATGAATCGTCGGGGGAGCCGAGGAGGACGAGGAGGTTCGAGGCGAAGGATAGGGGAGAGGAGGGAGGGGGAGGTTGGGAGAAGGATTTGAAGGCAAGGACGAATGGGATCTTGGGGAGGGAGATGATTGGCGAGGGGGAAAGTGGTGGTAGCGTCGCGACGGTATACGGTGGACGACACGATATTGGTTTAGGTTTAGAGGGAAGAGTGAATTGTTGACGGCACGATATAGGTTTAGGTTTGGAGGGAAGAGTGAAGTGTTACAAATTTTAGCTAAGTATTGGTGGGAAAATTAAATTATTTTATTTTGGTTCATTAACACCACTTTTAACAATGGTTTTTTACTATCCATTTCGTAGATAGAACAAGGAAGCTACCATAGACACCGGGTTTTAAAAACCGCTGTTAAAATCAGTGTCTATTAACGAAAAAATGCGCTCATAGACATCGGCTAAAAAATCGATGTTTATGAGCGAAAATTTACGCTCATAGACACTGGTTTTTGGAAAAACTGGTGTAAAATACTCAAAGACATTGGAATTTGATTAAAACCATTATTGTTCCACCGATGTCTATGAGAGTTTTTCTTGAAGTGATTCATACTCTACATTGACACATCTCTTCAGGGTTTGGTCGCTGTTTTGATGCAACATGGTAGGGTAATCTCCTATGCTTCTTGTCAGTTGAAGGAGAATGAGAAGAACTACCCAGTATATGATTTAGAACTAGGCGCTATTATCTTTGCTTTGAAGATTTGGTGACATCATCTGTATGATATTACTTTTGAGGTTCTTACTGATCATAAGAGTCTCAAATATCTTTTTATACAGAAGGAACTTAATCTCTGACAAAGGAGATGGATGAAGTTCCTGAAGGATTATGATTGTACTATTAGCTACCACCTAGGTAAAGCTAATGTGATTGTCGATGCACTTAGCAGGAAGTCCAGAGGGACTTTAGCATGCTATCGAGTTTTAATCACGGACTTGAATCAAGGTTTCTCCAAGTTGGGCCTTGAGGAGCAGGGACAGACATAGCAGGGTATTCTTGTTACCATGGTTGCTCAGTTATCGATTAGGATGAGGATTAGAGAGGCCTAGGTTAGAGATTAACATTTACAGTTCATATGTAGCCATATAGCTTCCGAGCAGCAGACTGAGTTTACACGAGATGATGAGGGTATTATTTATTTTCGTGGCAGATTATGTGTGCCTCAGTCTCACCCGATCATGGAGGAGTTACTTCAGGAGGCTCATCTCTCTAGATTTGCTATCAACCTAGGTGGATTTCCGTATGTATCTCGATTTGAGGCGTTCCTATTGGTGGAACGGTATGAAGAAGGACATCACAGAATTTGTAGCTAGATTTCTCATCTGTCAGCAGGTGAGACTAAGCACCAGAGACTTGCTAGATTACTTCATAGGATCCCTATTCCAGAGTGAAAATGGGAGCACATTACTATGGATTTGTGCTAGGATTGCCTAGGACTCGACGAGGTCATGATGCAATTTGGGTAATCGTTGACTGATTAACCAAATCCGCACACTTTTTAGCCATCCGGAAGACTGATTCTTTGGATCGATTAGCAGAGCTATATTATCGAGAGGTTTTCAGATTACATGGTATTCCTTTGAGTATTATCTCGGATAGAGACTCACGGTTCATGTCCCGATTCTGGCAGAGTCTGCAGCAGGCCTTGGACACACAACTCCGTTTCAGTACAGCATTCCATCCGCAGATAGATGGACAGTCAGAGCGGACCATTCAGACTTTGGAGGACTTGCTAAGGTCTTGCGTTATAGATTTCAGAGGCAGCTGGGAGGACCACCTGCCATTGGTGGAGTTTGCCTATAATAACAGCTATCATTCGGTTATCCAGATGACACCGTTTGAAGCGTTGTATGGTAGACTTTGTCAGACACCCACCCTCTGGGGCAAGGTTGGAGAGGCCCAGCTGTTAGGACCTCATCGAGCTCAGCAGGAGGTAGAGTTGGTTCGCACTATTAGATGGAGGATGTCAGAGGCTCTGGACCATTAGACGAGTTATACTGGTCAGAGATGGAGACCCCTGGAGTTCTCTACTAGTGACCATGTATTGCCGAGAGTTTCACCCACAAAAGGGGTGAAGATATTTGGTCTCCGAGGTAAGCTAGCTCCATGATATATTGGGTCGTTCCAAATCTTAGAGAGGATTGGAGTAGTAGCTTACCATCTAGCACTACATCTCTAGCTGGCATTCACAATGTATTTCATGTATCTATGCTAAGGAGATACGTATCCGACCCAGTACATGTTCTGTCAGATATATCAGTTCCCATTCAGCCTGACGTTACTTACGAGGAGGTTCCAGTATGGATTCTGGACCACAAAGAGTGTCAGCTGCGGAACAAGACTATCTGACTGGTTAAGGTCGGATGGCAGTATCATTCTGACGAGGAGACTACCTGGGAGCTTGAGGATACGATCTGAGCTCGATACCCCTATCTTTTTACTTGAGGTATGTGGTTAGAGTTCTGTTTAGCATTTATACTATTTTTATATCTATAGTGCTTACTGATGGTAGATAGCTAAATTTAGAGACCAAATTTTTATAAGTGGGGGAGAATTTAATATATGGCAATAAATAATAAGGTTAAATGGATGAATAACCTTAATAGAATTTTTCTAGAATTTTTAGAAATTTTTTGGGAATTTTTCGGTGCTCGTACGACGGGTTTGAGAGGATAAATAGAAGGTTAGAAGAAAGTCTATTTAGGCTACCCCATTTAAGTGAGGAAATTTTTATTATATATATTCTTTTCCTTTACTTTTTCTTCCCCCAAACACCAATCCTCTCCATTCGACCACGTGCTTTCTTCTCTTCTTCCCTGTGATTTCCCAATCGCCTCCTCTCACCATCGAAGCTTCACCATCTTGCCTTTACCGCCGACCCTGAGGAACACGTCGCCGGATCTTGACGGTACCAGCAGAGTCCAAGCTATCTTCAGTCCTGTGATCGCTTCTATGGCGGTTACTGCAGTCGATCGTCGACGACACGGTGGCTAGGGCACGGTGAGGGACAAGATTTCGCGTCATCTTCAACCGATTGACCTTCTATTTTTTCTCTTCGAGCTTCTCACGGAGTGATTCACATCTTCTCTAGCCGGATCAGATGAGCGACACCACCGGGAGTGATCAAGAGAGGTAAGGCGTCGCTGGATCTTGTAGATTCAAAGGTTTCTCTAGATTAGGGTTCTTTTCGACATTGACTCTTCTTGTTTTGGTTAGCGAAAGGTATAAGATCAGACTCGTGCTATTTTTTCCCCTGATCAGATTTTGGACCTCTTCTTCCTTGCTGCTAATTAAGGTCACAGGATTGGAGAAGAAGAGGTAATGTGTATAATTTGTTTATGGTTTTTAGTTGGTGATAGGTTGTCTTGTTGATCAGGGATTTCCTCTTCTTGATCCGATTAGTGGGGAGGAATCTAGCAGGGAGGTTTTGTTCTATGGTGTTCTTTGATCTCATCAGGGCAGCAATGATCCTTGACTATGGATCAATAGCAGCTGTGAAGTGAGGTAATGGTAGCTAATTGGTCTTTGTTGTAGAGCATGGTTTGAATTGAATTGTGGTATGATTAGGGTTAATGAAGTTAACCCTAGTTGACCAATATATTATGATTAGTTAGGGTTAATGACTATATTGATTAGGGTTTTCCCTAACTAAGTTGGGGATTTCTATTTAGATATTTAATTCATATGAATTTAGCTAAATAAAATATATACATTGATTGATGCAGGACTTTGATTCGAGACGAGCGTCTCGACTTCGGATTTGTTTGATTCGGTCTTCTTTTGAGGCGGATACCTTTTGACTTATCTCTTTGATAATGTTATTTAGATATGTGTAGTATGTATAACTAATGGTAACTGTTATGTTTATAACTTCTATTGGTAAGTTGCTAGATGATACCTGTAACATGCTTTTACTATTAGTTGTTATGCATTACTTATATGCTCTTATCTCTTGCAATGTGTATTTCTATTCATAGAGGTAGTGATATATAGTGTTTCTATATATATCAGATTAGTTGTTAGGTATACCTTATATGTGTTCATAGATTTATATTGCTTAGACCATTGTTATGGATGCATTTACCTTTTGCACATATACTATGGATGAGGATATTGTTAGGATTTACATGTTGTAGTGTCATGCACCATCCTGCATGATTGCATGCTGTGTGATTGTCAGCTCCATTATTATTGAGCGCATCGCCAGTTACATGACCTGCACACACAGCTACTCATGGATTAGTGGTACATTATTCACGGTGTGTGAAGTTTGCTCTGTCAGGCTTCGCTGGTCTGCTCATGGGTAGTGTGACTGCAGTGTGGTAGCGGGCAGGGATCCCTCCCCGTGACATCATACCGAGAGATGAGAGTTTCGGCCCCCCACTATGTTTGGGGTTGGAGGATAGTTGTACACCGACAATATCCCATCCATTCGGTCACTCAGGAGTAGTGATGACAAAGTGCACGGTTGTCATAGCCCTACCCACTCAGTCTCACCATCGCGTGCGAGATGGCTGACTAGCGTCAGGGGTGACCATGTCGTAATGCCTCATATGCACAGATTCCATTTATTGTATCTAATTGTTGTATATTGGATTTGCATTTTGATGACTGCATATGATTGACATGCATATAGGATATATTTCTTATTTAGTCTGACTACCTTTACCTATTATATGTTCATATTGTTATGCTCAGATAGGACTTGCTGGTGAGTACAGTTTATTTCAGTTATGCATTTCTTGTTATTGTTCAGGAGACTGTATTACATGCTTATTACTGGTGAGTACAGTTTATTCAGATATGCATTTCTCTATATTGTTTAGGAGACTGTAGTATATATTTATTATTGGTAGTTATATGTTACTGTACATATCTACTGGTTACCTGCATAGTTCTTTGAACTCACACCATTGCATTATTTCTTATTTAAGTTGAGACCGTCGGGAGGTTCTAGTTGTTATGTCCCCTTGTCGTGACGGATTTTAGATTTTTGACTTTATAGTTCCTTGTTGAGTTTTGTTATACTGTGGACTGTGTGATTGTATTTATGGACTTTATGTCGAGCATTTGAGTTCACTACTCTTGTTTTCCGCTGCGGTATTTTCATTACTTCGTAAATTTCATTTTTTCATTGTAGTGGAGTAGGTTTACATATATCTGCGATGTTTTCTATATCATCTTTTCTTTTAGTAATATTTCTTGTCAGCCGGAGGCTACATTATAAACTGTGTGGATTGTCTTCTTATTTTGTTTAGTATATTGTACCGGTCGTGTGGTCCGTGTATGTTGATATATGTATCTTGGGATTCATATTGTCACCGGTACAGGGGAGATGCTGCCGGATTTTCGTCTGGCAGGGACTGCTCGGGGCGTGACAGATACAATCCAAACTGGTATCATTGCCTTTTTGAAATTTTTTCATAGCAAATAAAACTGAATTGGTGCAACACCAATTCAGTCTTAAATTTCCTTTTTCTCCCACACTACTAATCCATGACCAAGTTTTGGGATCTTTTTCCTTATTTTCTTGTGTGCAAGATCAGTGTCTCAAATCAAAGGTTTCAGCATAGTTCATCCTCCTCTGTTCAATGGTGATGAATTCCCCTACTGGAAGAAGTGAATGGAGGTCTATTTGAAGACTGACTTCAACCAGTGGTTTAGCATCACCAGAGGCTACAAGGCACCTGTTGACAACTCCGGAAATCCATTAGACCCGGAATAGTGGAATTCAGACATGAAGAAGAAAGCCCAAACAGACTTCAAAGATCTCAACACACTACAATGCAGGCTAACAAAGGAAGAGCTCAACCGAGTGGGCCCACACCAAAATGCAAAAGAACTGTGGGACAAGCTCATTGAACTTCACGAAGGAAAGAGTGACGCCAAGGTAACTAAATGTGATCTTTTCCTAAATAAATTATTTAATATTAAAATACAGGAAGGAGAAATCCTGAGTCAGCTCCACGCTAGGATCAAAAGCATCCTCAACGGACTTCATACTATCAACCACCAAATGGAGAACCCTGATTTAATCAGGTATGCTCTAAACACGTTTCCTCGAAATGCATTGTGGGCATCCATCATGGATGCCTACAAGATTTTGAAGAATCTTTCTAAGTTAAAGTTAGATGAGCTGTTTTGTGAACTTGAGCTACACGAGCAAACTAACGCCAGAACTGAGAAGGGTATTGCTCTTTTTGTAGGTTCCTCTAAGGAAAAGACCAAGCATGAACCTGAAGATGAGTTTGACCAAGATTCAGAAGATGAAGAGTACTTGGTGAACTTGGTAAGAAAGATGTTCACCAGGAGAAAGAAGAACTTCAGCAGAAAAGACCTACAGAAGATCAACTCCACAAGTAAACCAAGAAACGTGACCTGCTTCAGATGCAATAAGAAGGGACCCTATAAGAACGAGTGCCCAAAATTGAAGAACGACAAGTCAAAGACAACCAAGAAGAAGACACTCAAAGCAACGTGGTGTTAGAGTGTATACTAAAAGCCTAGTTTTTATAAACATTTATTTTAGAAATAAAAGAATCACATTGGTCAAGTGTCTACATTTATTTGTTATTTGTAGATTGTTCAATTAATTAATATTGTAGATAACATGATATGTGGTGTCATACACAGAAGATCATGTTATCAGTTCTTTATAAATTATAAACAGTTACTCATAACTAAGATAGAAAGTAACAAACTATTGGAAAAGTCATAGTGTAGTTAAGTATCAGTTTATCTTAACTGATAAATTACACTAGTACACTCTGTGTGTATTGAGTAGGACCATTTTAGGTAAAGTTCTTTTCATACTGCTTATAAAAGAACTAGACCTTAGATATTATGGAAGTGTGTGCTCTTAATCCTAATATAATAACAAGCACATATATTTAGTATTTATTTCTTTAACTTATCAAAGGGTGAGATTTAGTTCGATAAATCAATAAGCCCGATAAGTTGGGAAACGATATTACGTATAATGTGTGTTATTGATTATAGAGGGAATATGTGTCCTAGTTGACTAGGTTGAGAATGTCCCCAAGAGGAACTCATAAGGTTTGTCATGTTAAACCCTGCAGGTGGACTTAGTCCGACATGACAATAAGGTTGAGTGGTACTACTCTTGGAGCTAGATATTAATTAAGTGAGTTGCCAGTAACTTACTTGATTAGTGGACATTCGTTATCTTAAACACAGGGAGATTAACACACTCATAATTAGAAGGAGCCGAATAATGTAATATGGGATTGGTGCGGTAATGCAATGATAACTCTCTAGTGGAATGAGTTATTATTGATGAACTTGAGTTGTGTGTTCGGGGCGAACACGGGATACTCAAGCTTATCGGGAGACAAAAATCAATTTCTCCTCTAGGTCCCTGTCGTAGCCTCAATAAAGCCTCAAGTCCATCCAAAGAAAGGCCTATCTTGGTGTCCAAGAAGGGGTCGGTTCATTGCTTGGTGACCAAGCAATGGCCGACCACATATCCTCTAGAGGTGGTCGGCCCTTGCCTTGTGCAAGGGGGTCGACCATAATATTTAAAATTAGGAACGTTGTTTTTGAATTTTAAAATTTTTCTCAGATATTTACAATTTGTAAAAAAAGAGAGATTTTAAAATTTATAAAACTTTCCTAATTTAAATTAAGCCGCATGGTTTTAAAAGAGAGTTGTAAAATTTATAAAACTTTCTTTTAAAAAGAAATATTATTAGAGATGTTTTAAATTTTAAAACTTGGTTTTAAATTTTAAAACTTTCCTTTTAATATCCACATTAGGAAAAAGAGTTTATAAAAATTTTATTAGAAGTTTTCTTCTTTTAAAATTTTATATAAAATTTTCTTTTAACTTTCCTTTTAATAAGTGGCCGACCACCTTGCTTGGTGCCCAAGCAAGGGGCCGGTCAAGAATTAGCATCAACAAATTATAGATTAATTAATAAATCAATCAAGGATTGATTAATTAAAAGGAAAGAAAAATAAAAATTAAAAGGGAAAAGGAAAGATTCTAATTTTTTTTGAAACTCTGTCCTTATTTGCCATTGGGCAACTAATATAAAAGAGAGGGGGGGGGGGGGGGGGGGGCCTTGAAAAACAACAGTTCATATTGTGCTGTGGAAATCTCAAGTGGTCGGCCCTCTCTCCCTCTCTTCTCCCTTTTGCTCTCTTTGATTCCTTGGTGGTGATTGTGGCCGAATTCTAGAGAAGGAGGAGAAGCTCTTCGGGTGGTGTTCATCTTGGAAGATCGTCGCCCACACGACGTCCAAGAGGAGGCGAGGGATACGACAGAAGATCTCGAGGTTTTTAGCATACAAGGAAGAGGTATAACTAGTATTTAATTTTCGTATCATACTAGTTAATTTTTCTTTGTATAAATACCAAATACAAGAGGTTTTCGATTCATGTTTTCAGAATTTAATTTCGATGTTGTGTTCTTGTTTCTTTTCCCTTGTGATTTGATTATTCTTTTTCGGTTTACCTAGGGTTATATAAGGAAATTAAATATTAACTTTCCCTAAAATGCTTTGTCTAGTCAGTGGTGGTTGCTCCCATATCCAAGAAGGCCAAGTGCCTCGCCATGCAGTACTGGAAGCCGATTTTGGAAACTAATATTTAATTGAATTTATAACCTAGGTGATTTAGATCGAACATGTTAAGTTCCGTCGGAGATCTAAATCTAAACCTAAAAGAACATATAAGTTAAACTTGGAATCGAACGTGTTAAGTTCCGCAGGAGATACAAGTTTAACTTAAAAGAACACACGGTAGCTAGGAAAGGTTCAGATCATGTACAAAATTTTTGTACAGTGGAACCATTAGGTTTTCCGAGTAGCAACCAACAATTGATATCAGAGCTAGGATTTGCCTCTGTGTATTTGGTATTAGTTTAATTATGCATACATGTCATACATAATTTAGGCAGGACAATAGTAGGATGTGCTAACTCTGTGGTTGCAGGCTCCGACTATTATAGCCTATTGTGTGTTTTTGTGATTGGACCCTCGGACATGTCGAGGGCATATTTTTGTGTGTGCATGATTGTAATTAATATACAGCAGGAGCTGTATTTAGTTTTATTAGGATTTTATTTTTGATCTAGACTACATGTAAATTCCTTTTATGGAATATAGGATCGATGGATGTAAATTTTATTTTATGTTCGATCTGGTTTACATGTACATTCCTTCGTGGAATATAGGATCAGAAAATGTAAAATTCTATTTTTGTCGCAAATCGATTCTTGCGAAGCGTGGGACTTTTTAAAGATCAGAAGCGCAACGGAACAAGTAGCAAGATGGATGCGACGACTAGACCCGGTGGCGGTGGCCAAAGATGGCAGCAGCTAGGGTTGGTGATACACGGAGGACAGCTTCAGATAAAAGGCCATAATAGTTGGAAATATTTTTTATATTCATTGCCTTTTATGCTGTGATGTGTGTGATTGTTACTTTACATGTTTAGTAGGCTAGCATAGTTAAAATTCCTCACCTTAAATAACTAAGTGGGAGAGGGATTTAGATAAATTTCACGGTCTCCATTACTGGTTTGTAAGTGATGCAAACAAGCTTGCATGTCAGCTCTGAGTGCCTTCCTCCACAACGGATGGGCTTGTTTACAGATCACTAGATCAAACTTCCTAAATGGATGGTTATAGGAAATTATTTAGGAGCGTGTGATCTTCTCCAACTGAAGGGGCACAATCCTATTTAATAGACTAAGTACCAAGTAATGGTATACACTTAGGCACATTTAATAGTATCCTCCCCAACGGAGTCACTGCTATTATCTGTGTGACCGAAGGAAAACCAACTATTAATTTTATTTGTCATAAAGTAAGGATGACTAGATAATAAAATTAATGGGTAAAACCTCCTCTTACAAATGCTTAATTTTGTATACGTCCACACTAACGTGGCATGCAAGATTATCGGTGTTTGAGGTGTTGGTAAATTTAAATAATATTGTTTGAGGAATCAATATTATTCTAAATTTAGAGTCCTGACCAAACTTATTTTGTGATTCTTAGGTTTACAAATGGCCTTCAACCCACTAGCTGTTATTCTCAAAGAGAATAAGCTTACAGGCCCTAACTATATAGATTGGAAAAGAAACCTAGACATTGTCTTAACTTCTGAAGGCTATAAGTATGTACTATTAGAGGCCTGCCCTAATGCACCTAATAATGATTCTAGTGATGAGGAAATTTAATATTATAAAAGGTGGCAGAAGGCAGATGAAATGGCACGATGTTACATTTTGGCATCTATGTCAAATGTATTGCAACATCAGCACCAAGCCATGCCTACTACTTATGATATGATGTTCAATCTCAAAGATCTCTTCGGACACCAGAATCGGGCTACAAGACAGGAAGCTATGAGAAAACTAATGACCGCCACCATGACTGAGGGGACTCCTGTAAGGGATCATATCCTCAAGATGATGGCTTACCTAAACGAAATACAAATACTTGGAGCAGAAATCAATGCGGAGTCGCAGGTTGATATCATTCTCCAAACACTGCCCAGAAGTTTTGAGCAGTTCCGCTTGAACTATAATATGAATAAAAGGTCATATACGTTGGCAGAACTTCTGACAGAACTTCAGGCGGCAGAAGGGTTATTTCATCAATGTTCTCAAATTCACTTTACTGAGAATGTTTCTACTTCTAAACTGAAAGGTAAGAAGAAGAAGAAGAAACAAGCTAGCTCAGTAAAGAAAGTGAACTGACCTCTAGGTACTGGATCTAAAGCTGGAGTGAAGAAGCCGAAAGGCAAGTGCTTCATTTGCAAGCAGGCTGGACATTGGAAGGCGGACTGCTCTCGTAGAAGCAGAACAATCAAGGTATATCTTACTCTTTAGTAGTTGAAATATGTTTAGCGGTGTTATCTACCAGCACTTGGTGTGTAGATACGGGAGCCACTGATTATGTCTGCAACTCTTTGCAGGGGTTCTAGGAAACCCGACGACTACATGAAGGAGAGATAACCGTCTACATGGGCAATGATACGAAAGTGGCGGCTGTTGCAGTGGGAGACGTCTACTTATCTTTTGATAGGAATAAGATTTTAGTTTTTAAAAATTGTCTTTATGTACCTTCATTTAGAAAGAATTTAATTTCAGTTTATAAATTGTTCACAGATGGATATTTCGTTTCTTTTGATAATAAAGTTGTTATCAAGAAAAATAGAGTAATTATCTGTACTGGTACATTGGTTGACAATTTATATACTATAAATCCAATAACTCCCACAAAGCAGCATAAGGAAATTAATAACTCATCATCTAATTCAAATAAGAGAAAAGAACCTTCAGAATTGAATCAAACATATCTTTGGCATCTAAGGCTTGGTCATATTAACTTAAGAATGATTCAAAGGTTAATAGCTAATGGACTCTTGGGTTCATTAGTGGTGGAAAATTTTCTAACCTGTGAATCTTGCTTGGATGGTAAAATGAACAAGAGGCCTTTTAAAGCCAAGGGGTATAGAGCCAAAGATGTGTTAGAAATGATTCACTCTGATTCGTGTGGTCCTATGTCTGTCCAAGCTAGAGGTGGTTTCGAATACTTCGTTACTTTTATTGACGACTATTCGAGATATGGGTATATTTACTTGATGCGCCGCAAGTCTAAATGCTTTGATAAGTTCAAAGAATTTAAGGCTAATATGAAGAAACGTCATGGTAAAAGTATCAAGACACTACGGTCAGATCGTGGTGGCGAATACCTTTTTGGAGAGTTTAGGAATTACTTATCAGAGGCTGGGATTCAATCCCAACAGACTGCACCAGGTACACCCCAACAGAAAAGTGTAGCAGAACGAAGGAATAGGTCTCTTATGGAAATGGTTAGGTCAATGATGAGTTATGCAGAATTACCAAATTCGTTTTGGGGATATGCACTGGAAACAACAGTGTACCTTCTGAATATGGTACCTTCTAAATCAGTACCCATTACTCCCATTGAATTGTGGAGTGGGCGTAAGCCTAGTCTGAAACACATTCAGATATGGGGTAGTCCAGCACATGTGCTGAAAGCGGATACTGACAAGTTGGAATCACGTACAGAGGTATGTCTGTTTATGGGAGATCCTAAAGGAACGAAAGGAGGTTTATTTTATAATCCTAAAAGTTAGAAGATCATTGTAAGCACCAATGCTCAATTTTTAGAAGAAGATTATATAATGAACTATAAGCCCATGAGTGAAATAGTTCTAGAAGAAATAAGAGAGGACACGTCTACTTTAGTACCAATAGTACAAAAGGAAGTACCACAAGAAACTGCAACACGTGTTACAATTGATACAAAATTACAAATGGTGCCTCATCATAGTGGGAGGGTTGTAAGGCAACCCGAAAGATTCATGTTCTTAGGAGAGTCTTCGAACTTGATCCCTGGTAAACATGAACTTGATCCCCGAACATGTGACGAGGCACTCCAAGATAAAGATGCAGCTTCTTGGTAAAGAGCAGTGAATTCCGAAATAGAGTCTATGTATTCTAATAAGGTCTGGGAGCTTGTAGAACCGCCAGATGGTGTAAAAGCTGTTGGTTGTAAGTGGATCTACAAAAGAAGAGGGACAGACAGGAAGGTGGAAACCTTCAAAGAAAGACTTGTTGCGAAAGGGTATACTCAGAAAGAGTGAATCGGTTATGAGGAAACTTTTTCGCCGGTAGCCATGCTAAAGTCTATCGAGATAATCTTATCCATTGCTGCTCATATGGATTATGAGATTTGGCAAATTGATGTCAAGACAGCTTTCCTTAACGGAAGTCTTGAAGAAAACATCCATATGAAGCAACCAGAAGGATTCATAGCAAAGGGCAAAGAGCATCTAGTATGTAAGCTTAATCAGCCAATTTATGGACTGAAGCAGGCTTCAAGATCTTGGAACATCCGGTTTAATGAAGTAATCCTGACCTATGGATTTATTCAAAGCCCGGATGAGTCTTGTGTATATAAGAAGTGTAGCAGAAACGTGGTGGTATTTTTTGTACTATATGTAGATGATATTTTGTTAATTGACAACAATGTCAAAGTTGTTGGAGTGTATACTGAAAGCCTAAGCTTTGTAAACATTCATTTTGAATAAAGAATCATATTTGGTCAAATTGTCAACATTTAGTTGTAGTTGTTCAATTAATTTATATTGAAGATAATATAGTATGTGGTGTCACATACAGAAGATGATATTATCAGTACCTTATAAATTATAAACAGTAGCTCACGACCAAAATGGAAAGGAACAAATCATTAGAAGGTCGTAGTGTAATTAGGTATCCGTTTATCTTGACTGTATAATTACACTAGTACACTTAGTGTGTATTGAGTAGGACCATTTGAGGTCGTTTCTTTTATACTGACTTTATAAAGAAACAAAGACCTCGGTTATTATGGAAGTGTGTGCTCTTAATCCTGATATAATAACAAGCACATATATTTGATATTTATTTCTTTAATTTATCAATGGGTGAGGTTTAGTTCGATGAATCAATAAGCCCGATAAGTTGGGAAATGATATCACTTATAGTGTGTGTTGTTGATTATAGAAGGAAACTGTGTCCTAGAGATACTAGGTTGATAATGTCCCCAAGAGGAGCTCATAAGGATTGTCATGTTAAACCCTGCAGGTGGACTTAGTCCGACATGACGATAAGGTTGAGTGGTACTACTCTTGGACTTAGATATTAATTAAATGAGTTGTCAGTAACTCACTTAATTAGTGGACATTCGATATCTTAAACACAGGGAGACTAACACACTCATAATAAGAAGGAGCCCAAAAATGTAATTTGGGATTGGTGCGGTAGTTCAATGATAGTTCTCTAGTGGAATGAATTATCATTGATAAAATTAGGTTGTGTGTTCGGGGCGAACACGGGATGCTTAATTTTATCGGGAGACCAAAACCAATTCCTCCTCTCGGTCCCTATCGTAGCCTCTTAGTTATAGAGTTCTATACCCACCTATACCCACCTTCTATACCCACCCAATAGGGGCCGGCAAAGCTAGCTTGGGAAACAAGCTAGGGTCGGCCTAGGTATAAAATTGGGTGGCCGGCCCTAGCTTGAACCCAAGCTAGTAGGGCCGGCCAAATTAAATTAAAAAAGAAATTTAATTTTAATTTTTATTATTATGTGGAAGATATAATTTAAAGAGAATTAAAATTAAAATATCTCTCTTGTAAAAGATCTACAAAAGATTAAAGAAAGAGATTAGATCTCTTTCCTTATTTGTAGATTGGAGAGATGTTTTATTTTCTCTTTAAAAATTATTATTCACATGTTGATAAAATTAAAATTATAGAAATTTCCTTTTATCAACCATGAAGAGATTTTAAAGAGAAATTTTATTTTTTAAAATTTTCGGAAACAAATTAGGAAGTTTTAATTGTTGATTAAAACTTGTCTAATTTTTCCCTTCATTGATGTGGCCGGCCATTGGTTTTAATTTGGGAAATTTTATTTTATTTTTCTCAATAAAATCATGTCAAGGAAATTGAGGAAATTTTATTGTAATTAAATTTCATAATTTGCCTAGGCCAAGGAATATAAAAGAAGGGGTGAGGGTGCCTTCATGAGATACAACATCTATTATTCCTCTCCCTCTTTTGTTCCTTGGTGTGGCCGGCCATCCTCTCCCTCTCTTCCTCTTGTGGTGGCCGAACCCTTCTCTTCCATTGGAGCTCTTGTGGTGGCCGGATACTACTCGGAGAAGAAGAAGAAGAAGGAGAGAAAGCTAGCATCTCTTGGAGCTTGGTTAGTATTTTGGTTTTCCTCCTTGGTGAAGTTTTTCCTTTGTGGCCGAACCTTGCTTGGAGGAGAAGAAGGTGGTTGGTGGTTTCTCATCTCGGAAGATCGTTGCCCACACAACGTTCGAGGTTAGAAGAGGAATACGGTAGAAGATCAAGAGGTTTTTCTACAAGGTATAACTAGTAATTTTTCTTTCCGCATCATGCTAGTTATTTATTGAAATAATACCAAATACAAGAGGCTTACGTTCTAGAATTTCGAATATGTTTTTCGATATTGTGTTCTTTTGTTTTTTCTTTTCCTTGTGATTTGATTGTTCTCTTTGGTTAACCTAAAGTTATTTTAGGAAATTAAATATTAGCTTTCTATAAAAGGTTTTGTCTAGTCGGTGGTGGTTGCTCCCATATCCAAGAAGGCCATGTGCCTCGCCACGTCAGTACTGGGAACCAATTATGGAAATTAATATTTAATGGAATTAATAACTTAAGGAGACTTGGGTCGAACGTGTAAAGTTCCGCAGGAGATCCAAGTCAAAACCTAAAAGAACAAATAGATTAAGTTTTGGATCAAACGTGTTAAGTTCCGCAGGCGATCCAAAATTTAATTTAAAAGAACACATGGTAGCCGGAAAAGGTTCAGACTGTACAAAATTTTTGTACAGTGGAACCTATAGGTTTTCCGAGTAGCAACCAACAATTGGTATCAGAGCTAGGGTTTTGCCTCTGTGTATTTGGTATTTAGTTTAATTATGCACATGTCATACATAATTTAGGCAGGTTAATAGTAGGATGTGCTAACTTTGTGGATGCAGGATCCAACTATTATGGCTTTTAGTTATTATGTGTGTGATTGGACCCTTGGACATGTCAAGGGCATTTATCTGTGTGTGCATGATTGTATTAAAATACAGCAGGAGCTGTATTTAGTTTTATTAGGATTTTATTTTTGATCTAGATACATGTACATTCCTTTTATGGAATATAGGATCAAAATGTAAAATTCTATTTATGTCGCGGATTGAATCTTGCAAAGCGTGGAACCTTCTAAGGACCAGAGGCGCAGCGGAACTAGGAGCAAGATGGATGCGACAGCTAGATCCGGTGGTGGTGGCCAAATATGGCAGCAGCTAGGGATGAAAACACACGGAGGACAATTAGTGATAAAAGCCATAATAGTTGAAAATTAAATTTTCTATTTATTGCTTTTATATTATGCTGTGTGTGCATGTTAGTTTACAAGTTTTAGTAGGCTAGCATAGTTAAAATTCCTCATTTATAAATAACTAAGTGGGAGAGGGATTTTTAAATAAATTCCATGGTCTCCATTACTGGTTTGTAAGTGATGCAAACAAGCTTGCGCGTTGGCTCTGAGTGCCTTCCTCCATAACGGATGAGCTTGTTTGTGGATCACTAGAACATACTTCCATTTTTGGATGACTATAGGAAGTTAATTAAGAGCGTGTGATCTTCCCCAACGGAAGGGGCATAATCTTATTAATGGACTTAGTGTCAAGTAATGGTATACACTTAGACACATCTAATAGTATCCTCCCCATCGGAGTCACTGCTATTATTTGTGTGACCAAAAGACACCAACTATTAATTTTATTTGTCAAAAAGTTAGGTTGACAAGATAATAAAATTAATGGGATAAAACCCTCCTTTTACAAATGTTGAATTTGTATACGTCCACACTAACGTGGCATACAAAATTCACGGTGTTTTGAGGTGTTGGTTAATTTAAAATAGTATTGTTTGAGGAATCAATATTATTCTAAATTTAGAGTTCTGACCAAAAGTTATTTGTGATTCTTAGGATGTCTTTCAACCCACTGTCCATCATACTTCAACAGAATAGACTTACTGGACCAAACTACATAGATTGGAAAAGAAACCGGACATTGTTCTTACTTGAAAGCTATAAATTTGTACTGACTGAGGCTGATGCACCTATCGTGAATCTACCCAAGAGGAGATTGAATATCATAGGAAATGGGTAAAAGCGATGAGATGGCGCGGTGTTACATTTTGGCTTCAATGTCAAATGTATTGCAACATCAGCATCAAGATTTACCAACAGCCTATGATATTATGAACAATCTCAAGGAACTCTTTGGTCATCAGGATAGGGCTTCTAGGCAAGAAGTCATGAGAAAGATAATGACAGCCACCATGCAAGAGGGTACTGCTGTAAGGGATCACATCCTAAAGATGATGGCTTATCTGAATGAGATACAAATCTTTGGAGGAGAAATTGATGGGGAAACCCAGATCGATATGATCCTCCAAACGCTACCTAGAGTTTAGAATTATAATATGAATAAGAGGGTTTATTCATTAGCGAAACTACTGACGGAACTTCAAAAGGATTATTTCGTTACAATGCTCAAATTCACTATGCTGAAAATGGTTCTACTTCTAAACCGAAAGGAAAGAAGAAGAAGAAACAAGCTGGTTCAGCAAAGAAAGTGAATAAATCTCAGAGTACGGGATTTAAAGCTGGAATGAAGAAGCCAAAGGGCAAGTGCTTCATCTGTAAGCAGGTAGGACATTGGAAGGCGGACTGTCCTCGTAGGAACCAAAACAAAGGTATATCTCATACTCTAGTTGTTGAAACATGTTTAGCGGTGTTATCTACCAGCACCTGGTGTGTAGATACAGGAGCCACTGATCATGTCTGCAATTCCTTGCAGGGGTTCCAGGAAACCCAACGACTATCTGAAGGAGAAATTACCGTCTACATGGGCAATGCTACTAAGGTGGCAGCTGTTGCAGTGGGAGACGTCTACTTATCTTTTAGTAGAAATAGAAATTTGATTTTAAGAAATTGTCTTTATGTACCCAGTTTTAGAAATAATTTAATTTCAGTTTCTAAACGGTTTTTAGATGGATATTCAGTTTCTTTCAGTAACGATGTAGTTATTAAAAGAAATAAAGTGATTATCTGTTCTGGTGCATTAGTTGGCAATTTGTATACTTTAAATCCAATTTCTTCCACAAAGTAAAACATGGAAATTTATAACTCATCTTCTAACTCTAATAAGAGAAAAGAACCTTCGGAGATGAACCAAGTACATCTTTGGCATCTAAGGCTTGGTCATATTAACTTAAGTAGGATTCAGAGGCTTATAGCCGATGGACTTTTGAGTTCATTTGAGTTGGAAAATTTTTCAACTTGTGAATCTTGCTTGGAAGGTAAAATGACCAAGAGGCCGTTCAAGGCCAAGGGGTATAGAGTCAAAGAAGTGTTAGAGTTGGTTCACTCTGATTTGTGTGGTCCTATGTCTGTCCAGGCAAGAGGGGGTTTTGAATATTTTGTCTCTTTCATAGACGATTATTCAAGATATGGATATATTAACCTAATGCGCCGCAAGTCCGAGTGCTTTGATAAGTTCAAAGAATACAAGGCTGATGTGGAGAAACGACTAGGTAAAAGTATCAAGACACTACGGTCAGATCGTGGTGGCGAATACCTCTTAGGAGAGTTTAGGAATTACTTATCGAAGGCGGGATTCAATCCCAATTGTCTGCACCTGGAACACCCCACAGAATAGTGTAGCAGAACGAAGGAATAGGACTCTTATGGAGATGGTTAGATCAATGATGAGTTATTGAGAATACCAAATTCGTTTGGGGATATGCTCTGGAAACAGAACGTTCCGAACTTAGTACCTTCTAAATCGTTTCTTCTACTCCCATAGAATTGTGGAATGGGCGAAATCCCAGTCTAAGACATATTCGGATTTGGGGTAGTCCAACATGTGCTGAAACCAGATGTTGATAAGTTAGAATCCCGCATGGAAGTTTGCGTGTTTGTAGGATATCCCAAAGGAACGAAGGTGGTTTATTTTATAGTCCTAAGACCGGAAGGTCATTGTTAGCACCAATGCCCGCTTTTAGAAGAAGACTATATAATGGATCACAAGCCCAGAGCAAAGTTGTTTTAGAAGAACTTAGAGAGGACATGTCCACTTACCAACAAGACAAGATGAAGTACCACAAGAGACGCAACACGTGTCACACATGATACACAACCACGGACGGTGCCTCGTAGGGAGGGTTGTAAGGCAGCCAGAAAGATTCATGTTTTTGGGAGAGTCTTCGGACTTGATCCCGGGTAAACATGAACCTGATCCACGAACATACGACGAAGCACTCCAAGATATAGATGCAGCATCTTGGCAAAAGGCGATGAATTATGAAATAGAGTCTATGTACTCTAATAAGGTCTGGGAGCTTGTAGAACCACCTGATGGTGTAAAAGCCGTTGGATGCAAGTGGATCTATAAAAGGAAAAGAGGGACAGACGGGAAGGTAGAAACTTTCAAAGCTAGGCTTGTTGCGAAAGGGTATACTCAGAAAGAGGGAATCGATTATGAGGAAACCTTTTCACCGGTAGCCATGCTTAAGTCTATCCGGATACTCTTATCCATTGCTGCTCATATGGATTATGAGATTTGGCAAATGGATGTCAAGACAGCTTTCCTTAATGGAAGTCTTGAAGAGAACATCCATATGAAGCAACCAGAAGGGTTCATTGAAAAAGGCAAAGAGCATCTAGTGTGCAAGCTCAATCGGTCCATTTATGGACTGAAGCAAACTTCAAGGTCTTGGAATATCCGGTTTAATGAAGTAATCCAGTCATATGGATTTATTCAGTGTCCAGATGAGTCTTGTGTATACAAGAAGTATAACGGAAACGTGGTGGTATTTCTTGTACTATACGTAGATGATATTTTGTTAATTGGCAACAATGTCAAGGTATTATCAGACGTAAGGGTATGGTTGTCCAAACAATTTGATATGAAGGACTTAGGAGAGTGTGCACACATTCTTGGGATCAAAGTGATAAGGGATCGCAAGAAAAGAATGTCGTGTTTGTCCCAAGCTTCATATATAGACACAATCCTTGCTCGTTTTAGTATGCAGGATTCCAAGAAAGGTTTCTTACCTTTTAGGCATGGAATAGCTCTATCTAAAGAGATGTCTCCGAAGACATCAAAGGAGATAGAAGACATGAAAGCAGTTCCTTATGCTTCGGCTGTAGGAAGCCTAATGTATGCAATGCTATGTACACGATATCTGTTTTACCGTGGGCATGGTCAGCAGATATCAGAGTAACCCTGGACAAGGACATTGGACTGCGGTAAAGCATATATTAAAGTACCTGAGAAGGACAAGAGATTATATGCTAGTTTACCAAGCAGACGATCTGCTCCCTGTGGGTTACACGGATTCAGATTTCCAATCAGATAGGGATAACAGTAAGTCTACATCAGACTATGTGTTTACTTTAGGAGGTGGAGCCATTTCATGGAGGAGTGTTAAGCAGAAATGCGTTTCGGACTCAACCATGGAAGCTGAGTATGTAGCAGTCTCTGAGGCAGCTAAAGAAGCAGTATGGTTCAGGAACTTTCTAATGGACTTAGATGTGATTCCTGGTTTGCCCAAAATTATCACAATTCATTGTGATAATAGCGGTGCAGTTGCAAACTCGAAGGAACCACGAGCTCATAAGGCAAGTAAACATATAGAGCGCAAGTACCACCTGATACGAGATATCGTGAAGCGAGGAGAAGTTGTCATCGCCAAGATTGCATCAGCAGATAACCTGGCAGATCCTTTCACTAAGGCCCTTCCGGCGAAAGCTTTTGATCGGCATGTGGAGGGAATGAGAATCAGATGTATGGTAGAAGATATGGCAGCTTAGTCATTAGTATAAGTGGGAGATTGTTGGAGTGTATACTGAAAGCCTAAGCTTTGTAAACATTCATTTTGAATAAAGAATCATATTTGGTCAAATTGTCTACATTTAGTTGTAGTTGTTCAATTAATTTATATTGAAGATAATATAGTATGTGGTGTCACATACAGAAGATGATATTATCAGTACCTTATAAATTATAAACAGTAGCTCACGACCAAAATGGAAAGGAACAAATCATTAGAAGGTCGTAGTGTAATTATGTATCAGTTTATCTTGACTGTATAATTACACTAGTACACTTAGTGTGTATTGAGTAAGACCATTTGAGGTCGTTTCTTTTATACTGACTTTATAAAGAAACAAAGACCTCGGTTATTATGGAAGTGTGTGCTCTTAATCCTGATATAATAACAAGTACATATATTTGATATTTATTTCTTTAATTTATCAATGGGTGAGGTTTAGTTCGATGAATCAATAAGTCCGATAAGTTGGGAAATGGTATCACTTATAGTGTGTGTTGTTGATTATAGAAGGAAACTGTGTCCTAGAGATACTAGGTTGATAATGTCCCCAAGAGGAGCTCATAAGGATTGTCATGTTAAACCCTGCAGGTGGACTTAGTCCGACATGACGATAAGGTTGAGTGGTACTACTCTTGGACTTAGATATTAATTAAATGAGTTGTCAGTAACTCACTTAATTAGTGGACATTCGATATCTTAAACACAGGGAGACTAACACACTCATAATAAGAAGGAGCCCAAAAATGTAATTTGGGATTGGTGCGGTAGTTCAATGATAGTTCTCTAGTGGAATGAATTATCATTGATAAAATTAAGTTGTGTGTTCGGGGCGAACACGGGATGCTTAATTTTATCGGGAGACCAAAACCAATTCCTCCTCTCGGTCCCTATCGTAGCCTCTTAGTTATAGAGTTCTATACCCACCTATACCCACCTTCTATACCCACCCAATAGGGGCCGGCCAAGCTAGCTTGGGAAACAAGCTAGGGCCGGCCTAGGTATAAAATTGGGTGGCCGGCCCTAGCTTGAACCCAAGCTAGTAGGGCCGGCCAAATTAAATTAAAAAAGAAATTTAATTTTAATTTTTATTATTATGTGGAAGATATAATTTAAAGAGAATTAAAATTAAAATATCTCTCTTGTAAAAGATCTACAAAAGATTAAAGAAAGAGATTAGATCTCTTTCCTTATTTGTAGATTGGAGAGATGTTTTATTTTCTCTTTAAAAATTATTATTCACATGTTGATAAAATTAAAATTATAGAAATTTCCTTTTATCAACCATGAAGAGATTTTAAAGAGAAATTTTATTTTTTAAAATTTTCGGAAACAAATTAGGAAGTTTTAATTGTTGATTAAAACATGTCTAATTTTTCCCTTCATTGATGTGGCCGGCCATTGGTTTTAATTTGGGAAATTTTATTTTATTTTTCTTAATAAAATCATGTCAAGGAAATTGAGGAAATTTTATTGTAATTAAATTTCATAATTTGCCTAGGCCAAGGAATATAAAAGAAGGGGTGAGGGTGCCTTCATGAGATACAACATCTATTATTCCTCTCCCTCTTTTGTTCCTTGGTGTGGCCGGCCATCCTCTCCCTCTCTTCCTCTTGTGGTGGCCGAACCCTTCTCTTCCATTGGAGCTCTTGTGGTGGCCGGATACTACTCGGAGAAGAAGAAGAAGAAGGAGAGAAAGCTAGCATCTCTTGGAGCTTGGTTAGTATTTTGGTTTTCCTCCTTGGTGAAGTTTTTCCTTTGTGGCCGAACCTTGCTTGGAGGAGAAGAAGGTGGTTGGTGGTTTCTCATCTCGGAAGATCGTTGCCCACACAACATTCGAGGTTAGAAGAGGAATACGGTAGAAGATCAAGAGATTTTTCTACAAGGTATAACTGGTAATTTTTCTTTCCGCATCATGCTAGTTATTTATGGAAATAATACCAAATACAAGAGGCTTACGTTCTAGAATTTCGAATATGTTTTTCGATGCTGTGTTCTTTTGTTTTTCTTTTCCTTGTGATTTGATTGTTCTCTTTGGTTAACCTAAAGTTATTTTAGGAAATTAAATATTAGCTTTCTATAAAAGGTTTTGTCTAGTCGGTGGTGGTTGCTCCCATATCCAAGAAGGCCATGTGCCTCGCCACGTCAGTACTGGGAACCAATTATGGAAATTAATATTTAATGGAATTAATAACTTAAGGAGACTTGGGTCGAACGTGTAAAGTTCCGCAGGAGATCCAAGTCAAAACCTAAAAGAACAAATAGATTAAGTTTTGGATCAAACGTGTTAAGTTCCGCAGGCGATCCAAAATTTAATTTAAAAGAACACATGGTAGTTAGGAGAAGGTTCAGACCTTTGTACAATTTTTTTGTACAGTGGAACCTATAGGTTTTCCGAGTAGCAACCAACAAAAGTATTATCAGACATAAGTGTATGGTTGTCCAAACGATTTGATATGAAGGACTTAGGAGAGTGTGCACACATTATTGGGATCAAAGTTATAAGGGATCGCAAGAACAGAATGTTGTGTCTATCTCAAGCCTCATATATAGATACAATCCTTACTCGTTTTAGCATGCAAAATTCCAAGAAAGGTTTTCTATCTTTTTGGCATGGAGTTGCTTTATCTAAAGAGATGTCTCTGAAGACATCAAAGGAGATAGAGGACATGAAGGCAGTTCCTTATGCTTCGGCTGTAGGAAGCCTAATGTATGCAATGCTATGCTCAAGACCTGATATCTGTTTTACCGTGAGCATAGTTAGCAGATATCAAAGTAACCCTGGACAAGGACATTGGACTACGGTAAAACATATATTAAAGTACCTGAGAAGGACTAGGGATTATATGCTAGTTTACCAGGCAGACGATTTGCTCCCTGTGGGTTACACGGATTCGGATTTCCAATCAGATAGGGATAATAGTAAGTCGACTTCAGGCTATGTGTTTATTTTAGAAGGTGGAGCTATATCATGGAAGAGTGTTAAGCAGAAGTGCATTTCGGACTCAACCATGGAAGCTGAGTATGTTGCAGCCTCAGAGGCAGCTAAAGAAGCAGTATGGCTCAGGAGCTTCTTAATGGACTTAGATGTGATTCCTGGTTTGCCCAAAATTATCACAATCTATTGTGATAATAGTGGAGCAGTTGCAAACTTAAAGGAACCATGAGCTCATAAGGCAAGTAAACACATTGAGCGTAAGTACCACCTGATAAGAGACATCGTCAAACGAGGAAAAGTTGTTGTCGCCAAGATTGTATCAGCGGATAACCTGGCAGATCCTTTCACAAAGGCCTTTCTGGCGAAAGCTTTTGATCGGCATGTAGAGGGGATGGGAATCAGATGTATGGCAGTAGACATGACAACTTTGTCTTTCAGTATAAGTGGGAGATTGTTAGAGTGTATACTAAAAGCCTAGTTTTTGTAAACATTTATTTTAGAAATAAAAGAATCATATTGGTCAAGTGTCTACATTTATTTGTTATTTGTAGATTGTTCAATTAATTAATATTGTAGATAACATGGTGTGTGGTGTCATACACAGAAGATCAAGTTATCGGTTCTTTATAAATTATAAGCAGTTACTCATGACTAAGATAGAAAGGAACAAACTATTAGAAAAGTCATAGTGTAGTTAAGTATCAGTTTATCTTAACTGATAAATTACACTAGTACACTCTGTGTGTATTGAGTAGGACCATTTTAGGTAATGTTCTTTTTATACTGACTTATAAAAGAACTAGACCTTAGATATTATGGAAGTGTGTGCTCTTAATCCTAATATAATAACAAGCACATATATTTAGTATTTATTTCTTTAACTTATCAAAGGGTGAGATTTAGTTCGATAAATCAATAAGCCCGATAAGTTGGGAAATGATATTACGTATAATGTGTGTTATTGATTATAGAGGGAATCTGTGTCCTAGTTGACTAGGTTGAGAATGTCCCCAAGAGGAACTTATAAGGTTTGTCATGTTAAACCCTGCAGGTGGACTTAGTCCGATATGACAATAAGGTTGAGTGGTACTACTCTTGGAGCTACATATTAATTAAGTGAGTTGTAAGTAACTTACTTGATTAGTAGACATTCGTTATCTTAAACACAGGGAGACTAACACACTCATAATTAGAAGGAGCCCAATAATGTTATATCGGATTGGTGCGGTAGTGCAATGATAACTCTCTAGTGGAATGAGTTATTATTGATGAACTTGAGTTGTGTGTTCGGGGCGAACACGGGATACTCAAGCTCATCAGGAGACCAAAACCAATTTCTCCTCTAGGTCCCTGTCGTAGCCTCAATAAAGTCTCAAGTCCATCCAAAGAAAGGCCTATCTTGGTGTCCAAGAAGGGGCCGGTTCATTGCTTGGTGACCAAGCAATGGCCGGCCTCATATCCTCTAGTGGTGGCCGACCCTTGCCTTGTGCAAGGGGGCCGACCACAATATTTAAAATTAGGAAGGTTGTTTTTAAATTTTTATATTCTTCTCAGATATTTACAATTTGTAAAAAAAGAGAGATTTTAAAATTTATAAAACTTTCCTAATTTAAATTAAGCCGCATGGTTTTAAAAGAGAGTTGTAAAATTTATAAAACTTTCTTTTAAAAAGAAATATTATTAGAGATGTTTTAAATTTTAAAACATGGTTTTAAATTTTAAAACTTTCCTTTTAATATCCACATTAGGAAAAAGAGTTTATAAAAATTTTATTAGAAGTTTTCTTCTTTTAAAATTTTATATAAAATTTTCTTTTAACTTTCCTTTTAATAAGTGGCCGGCCAGCTTGCTTGGTGCCCAAGCAAGGGGCCGGTCAGGAATTAGCATCAACAAATTATTGATTAATTAATAAATCAATCAAGGATTGATTAATTAAAAGGAAAGAAAAAAAAATTAAAAGGGAAAAGGAAAGATTCTAATTTTTTTTTAAACTCTTTCCTTATTTGCCATTGGGCAACTAATATAAAAAGGGGGGGAGGGGAGGCCTTGAAAAACAACAATTCATATTGTGTTGTGGAAATCTCAAGTGGTCGGCCCTCTCTCCCTCTCTTCTCCCTTTTGCTCTCTTTGATTCCTTGGTGGTGATTGTGGCCGAATTCTAGAGAAGGAGGAGAAGCTCTTCGGGTGGTGTTCGTCTTGGAAGTTCGTCGCCCACACGACGTCCAAGAGGAGGCGAGGGATACGGCAGAAGATCTCGAGGTTTTTAGTATACAAGGAAGAGGTATAACTAGTATTTAATTTCTGCATCATACTTGTTAATTTTTCTTTGTATAAATACCAAATACAAGAGGTATTCGATTCGTGTTTTTCGAATTTAATTTTGATGTTGTGTTCTTGTTTCTTTTTCCTTGTGATTTGATTGTTCTTTTCGGTTTACCTAGAGTTATATAAGGAAATTAAATATTAACTTTCCCTAAAAGGCTTTGTCTAGTCGGT
This sequence comes from Zingiber officinale, assembly GCF_018446385.1. Classification (NCBI taxonomy): domain Eukaryota; kingdom Viridiplantae; phylum Streptophyta; class Magnoliopsida; order Zingiberales; family Zingiberaceae; genus Zingiber; species Zingiber officinale. The sequence goes on from NC_055997.1 coordinate 50,181,565, forward strand.
GGTAGTTGCTCCCATATCCAAGAAGGCCAAGTGTCTCGCCATGTAGTACTGGAAGCCGATTTTGGAAACTAATATTTAATTGAATTTATAATCTAGGTGATTTAGATCGAACGTGTTAAGTTCCGCAGGAGATCTAAATCTAAACCTAAAAGAACATATAAGTTAAACTTGGAATCGAACGTGTTATGTTCCGCAGGAGATACAACTTTAACTTAAAAGAACACACGGTAGCTCGGAATGGTTCAGATCATGTACAAAATTTTTATACAGTGGAACCATTAGGTTTTCTGAGTAGCAACCAACACGTGGGACGATTCATCTTCAGAGGTATGGGAAGCCGAAGAGCAAAAGCAACAAAGCCAACTCGCACTGATGGCCCGGGAATTAGAATCGGAGGACGAATCAAAAGACGGGTCTGAACCCTAATTGAGCCACGAGTCCATACTCGTTTCTGAAGGTCTCGATGAGGTAAATTTTTATTTAAGCAAAAAGTTTTTAAAGGTTATTTCATGTTTGAATATAAAATTAACTGAACAAGAAAATCAAAATAAAATGCTCCTTGAGGAAAACCAACAACTCAAGGTTCAAATTGAAAAATCAAATCCATATCAAGTTTTAACACTTGAGGAGGAAAACTCAACACTAAAAGCTATAATTAAAAAACTATAAGGGCTTTTAGAAAACTTTACAACTATATTTAAAAATTTAGATCTTATCTTAAACAATCAAAAGGTTGTCTATAATAAATCTAGACTTGGATACAAGTCAAATTCAAATAAATCATTTATATCACTAATAACTCAACACAAACAACAAACTAAAGCTTGGGTTCCGAAAGCGTACTTAACCACGCAAGTAGGAATTAACCAATACTATTGTTAGGATGTATACTAAAAGCCTAGCTTTTGGTATAAACATTTATCTAGAAATAAGAATCACATTGGTCAAATGTCTACATTTATGATAAATATAGTTGTTCAATTAATTTATATTGTAGATAACATGGTGTGTGGTGTCACACACAGAGGATCATGTTATCAGTACCTTATAAATTATAAATAGTAGTTCATGACCAAGATGGAAAGGAACAAACCATTGGAAGGTCGTAGTGTTATTAGGTATTAGTTTATCTTAACTATATAATTACACTAGTACACTTAGAGTGTATTGAGTAGGACCATTAGAGGTCGTCTCTTTTATACTGACTTTATAAAGAGACAAAGACCTCAGTTATTATGGAAGTGTGTGCTCTTAATCCTAATATAATAACAAGCATATATATTTGATATTTATTTCTTTAATTTATCAATGGGTGAGATTTAGTTCGATAAATCAATAAGCCCGATAAGTTGGGAAATGATATCACTTATAGTGTTTGTTGTTGATTATAGAAGGAAACTGTGTCCTAGTAATCTAGGTTGAGAATGTCCCCAAGAGGAGCTCATAAGGATTGTCATGTTAAATCCTGTAGGTGGACTTAGTCCGACATGACAATGAAGTTGAGTGGTACTACACTTGGAGCTAGATATTAATTAAGTGAGTTGTCAGTAACTTACTTAATTAGTGGACATTTGTTATCTTAAACACAGGGAGACTAACACACTCATAATAAGAAGGAGCCCAAAATGTAATTTGGGATTGGTGCGGTAGTTCAATAATAGTTCTTTAGTGGAATGAATTATTATTGATGAAATTAAGTTCTGTGTTCGGGGCGAACACGGGATGCTTAATTTCATCGGGAGACCAAAACCAATTCCTCCTCTCGGTCCCTATCGTAGCCTCTTGTATATAGAGATTTATACCCACCACATACCCACCTTCTTACCCATCCAATGGGGCCGGCCAAGCTAGCTTGAATCCCAAGCTAGGGCCGGCCAAGACCAAGTGGATGAGCCAAGTTGGTGGTCGGCCAAAGCTTGGGTCCCAAGCTTAGGTGGCCGGTCACTAGAGTATTAAAAGGATTTTTATTAAAATTATTTCTTATGTGGATATCAAGGTTTTTAAAAGAGAGTTTAAAAATTAAAAATTTTCTTTTATAGCTTTCTACAAAAGATTAAGAGAAGAGATTAATCTCTTTCCTTATTTGTAGATTAAAAGGATGGTTTTAATTTTTGGTAAAAACTTTCCTTATTTGTAAATCATCTACATGTTTAAAAGAGAGTTTAAAATTTGAAATCTTTCCTTATTTGTTGATTAAAAGGTGGATTTTAAATTTTAAGAAAACTCTCCTTTTTAACCATGTTCGTGATTTAAAAGAGAGTTTAAAAATTAAATATTCTCTTTTATAAGTTTCTACAAAAGATTAAGAAAAGATTTGATATCTTTCCTTATTTGTAGATTAAAAGAGATTTTAATTTTTAGAGATAATTTTCTTTTTATCCACATGTTTAAAAGAAAGATTTTAATTTATTAAATTTCCTTTTTATAAACCAATAATGAAGGGATAAAAATTATTAGAGAAATTTTATTTTAAAAATTCCGGAAACAAATTAGGAAGGTTGTATTTCTTGATTGAATTAAATTTCCTTTGCTTAGATTATTGTGGCCGGCCATGTTGATTAATAAAAGAGAAATTGATTTTATATCAATTAAATTTATTTTTCATGGCAAAGGAATTAAGGAAGTTTTTATTAAAATTTCCTTATTTGCCAAGACCAAGGATTATAAAAGAGGGGGTAGAGGTGCCTTCATGACAAGAACTCTATTCTATTTTTCTCCCTCTTTTTCTTCCTTGGTGTGGCGACCATCCTCTCCTCCTCTCTTCTCTTTGATGGCCGAACCTCATCCTTCTTGTGGAGATTCATATGGTGGCCGGATCAAGTTTAGAAAAGAAGAAGAAGAAGGAGAGAAAGAAAGCTTTGTTTCTAGCATCCCTTGGAGCATGGTGGTGGTGGCCAAACCTCTTCATCCTAGGAGAAGTTTTGATGGCCGAAGCTTGCAAGGAAGAAGAAGGTGCTTGGTGGTTCTCATCTCGGAAGGTTGTTGCCCACACAACGTTCGAGGTTAGAAGAGGAATACGATAGAAGATCAAGAGGTTTTTCTAAAAGGTATAACTAATATTTTTCCTTTTCCGCATCATACTAGTTATTTTTGGAAATAATACCAAATACAAGAGGCATGCGATTCTAGTATTTTGAATTTATTTTCGATGTTGTGTTCTTTTGTTTTTCTTTTTCCTTGTGATTCGATTATTCTTTTCGGTTGACCTAAAGTTATTTAAGGAAATTAAATATTAGTTTTCCTTAAAAGGCTTTGTCTAGTCGTTGGTGGTTGCTCCCATATCCAAGAAGGCCATGTGCCTTGCCACGTCAGTACTGGAAGCCAATTTTGTGAATTAATATTTAATAGAATTAATAACCTAGGTGATTTGGATCGAAAGTGTTAAGTTCCGCAGGAGATCCAAGTCTAAACCTAAAAGAACAAATAAATTAAACTTAGGATCAAACATGTTAAGTTCTGCAAGCGATCCGAGTTTAATTTAAAAGAACACATGGTAGCTAGGAAAAGGTTCAGACCTTTGTACAAAATTTTTGTACAGTGGAATCATTAGATTTTCCTAGTAGCAACCAACAATTGGTATCAGAGCTAGGGTTTTGCCTCTATGTATTTGGTATTAGTTTAATTATGCACATGTCATACATAATTTAGGCAGGATAATAGTATGATGTGCTAACTTTGTGGATGCAGGATCCAACTATTATGGCTTATAGATATTGTGTGTGTGATTGGACCCTTGGACATGTCAAGGGTATTTTATTGTGTGTGCATGATTGTATTATAAAATACAGCAGGAGCTATATTTAGTTTTATTAGGATTTTATTTTTTGATCTAGATACATGTACATTCCTTCGAGGAATATAGGATCGAAAAATGTAAAATTCTATTTATGTCGCGGATCGAATCTTACAAGGTGTGGAACCTTTTGAGGATCAGAGGCGCAGCGGAAAAAGGAGCAAGATGGATGCGACAACTAGACCCGGTGGCGATGGCCAAAGATGGCAGCAGCTAGGGTTGGCGACACACGGAGGACAACAATAGATAAAAGCCATAATAGTTGAAAATTAGTTTTTCTATTTATTACTTTTTATGTTGTGCTATGTGTGCTTGTTAGTATGCATGTTAAGTAGGCTAGCATAGTCAAAATTCCTCACTTTAAATAACTAAGTGGGAGAGGGATTTATTTTTAAATAAATTCCACGGTCTCCATTACTGGTTTATAAGTAATGCAACAAACTTACGCGTTGGCTCTGAGTGCCTTCCTCCATATCGGATAAGTTTGTTTGTGGATCACTAGATTAAACTTCCATTTTGGATGACTATAGGAAGTTAATTAAGAGCGTGTGATCTTCCCCATCGGAAGGGGCACAATCTTATTAATGGACTTAGTGTCAAGTAATGGTATACACTTAGGCACGTCTAATAGTATCCTCCCCATCGGAGTCACTGCTATTATTTGTGCGACTGAAGAAAACCAACTATTAATTTGTCAAATAAATAAGTTGACAAGATAATAAAATTAAAAACCCCTCTTACAAATATTTGATTTTGTATACGTCCACACTATCGTGGCATACAAAATTCACGGTGTTTGAGGTAATTTTATTTGTCATAAAGATTTATTGACAAGATAATTAATGGGTAAACCCCTCCTCTTACAAATGTTTAATTTTGTATACGTCCACACTATCGTGGCATGTAAAATTCACAGTGTTTGAGGTGTTGGTGAATTTAAATAATATTGTTTGAGGAATCAATGTTATTTTAAATTCAAAAGTTTTGACCAAATATTTGATCAAAGAAAAATCAACTATTAATTTTATTCGTCATAAAGTAAATTTGACGAGATAATAAAATTAATGGATAAAATCTCTTCTTTGATTTTGTGTACGTCCATACTATCGTGGCATACAAAATTCATGGGGATTTTAAGGAATTGATCTTGACCAAATATTTTTGTGATTCTTAGGATTTAAAATGTTTGTCAATTCCCTAGTTGTTATACTATAGAAAAGACTTAGTAGTCCCGATTGTAATGATTGGAAATAGGACTTGGACATTAACGTAGTCTGTCTTTTTAGAACTAAAGAACAATATAGGTGTATTTAATTCATTAGTTGAAACATGTTTAGTGGTGTTATCTATCAGAACCTGGAGTGTAGATACAGATGCCATTAATCATGTCCGCAATTCATTGCAGGGTTCCAGGAAACCCGACAACTAAATGAAAATAAAAACACCGTCCACATGGGCACTGCTATAAAATGGCAGCTATTGCAGTGGGAGATGTTTATCCTTTGATAAAATATGGATTTTAAGTAATTGTCTTTACATACCAAGTTTAGAAAGAACTAGTTTTCAGTTTCTAAATTATTCAAAGAACTTGATATTCTGCCTCTTTTAATAACAAAGTTATTATTAAGAAAAAGAGGGAAGTTATCTGTTCTGGTACGTTGGTTGGCAATTTATAAATCCAATAACTCCCACGATGCAACAAATGGAAATTAGTAACACATCTTCTAACTTTAAGAGAAAGCAACCTTCGGAAATGAACCAATTATATCTTTGGCATCTAGGGCTAGGTTATATTAACTTGAGTAGGATTCATTGGTAGCTGATGAACTTTTCGGTTCATTGGTAGTGGAAATCTTTCCAACCTGCGAGTCTTACTTGGAAGGAAAAATAACCAAGAAGCTTTTAAGTATAAGGGGTATGGAGCCAAAGATACATTGGAATAAGTTCATTCTGATTTGTGTGATCCTATGACAAGAGTTAGTATCGAATATTTCATCTATTTTATAGACAACTATTCAAGATACGGATACATTTACTTGATGTGTCGCAAGTCTAAGTGCTTTGATTAGTTCAAAGAGTACGAGGCTGATGTGGAGAAACGTCAAAGTAAAAGTATCAAGACACTACGGTGAGATCGTAGTGGCAAGTACCTCTTGGGAGAATTTAGGAGTCACTTATCAGAAGTAGGGATTCAATCCCAACTAACTGCACCTGGTACACCCCTACAGAATGGTGCAGAAAAAGGAAGGTATAGGACTCTTATGGAAATAAGTAGATTGATGATGAGTTATTTGGAAAATTACCAAATTTATTTTAAGGATATACTCTGGAAACGGAAGTGAACATAGTACCTTCCAAAGTCAGAACTCTCTACTCATATAGAATTACTAAATAGGCATAAGCCTATTTTGAAGCATATTCAGATTCAGGTAGTCCAGCGCATATGCTGAAGAGAGACAATGATAAGTTGGATAGGAATTCACTTGTTTGTAAGTTATCCTAGAGAAATGAAAGTAGGTTTATAGTCTTAAAAATCAGAAGGTTATTGTTAGCATCAATGACCGATATTTAGAAAAGGACTATGTAATAAACCACAAGCCCATAAGTAAATTTGTTCTTAAAGAAATTATAAAGGACATGTCTAATCTAGTACCAACTGTACAAGATGAAATATCACAAGAAACTGCAACACGTATCACAATTGATACACAATTATAGACAGTGCATCATCGTAGTGCGAGGGTTGTCAAACAACCAAAAGGATTCATGTTTTGGGAGAGTTTTTGGACTTGATCCCAAATGAACATGAATCTGATCCCAGAAATATGATGAAGCACTCCAAGATAAAGATGTAGCATATTGGCAAAGAGCAATGAATACAGAATTAGAATATATGTATTCTAATCAAATCTAGAAGCTTATAGAACCACCAGATGGTGTAAAAGTCATTGGGTGAAAATAGGTCTACAATAGGAAAAGATGGATAGACAGGAAGGTGGAAACTTTCAAAGCAAGGCTTGATGAAAAAGGAAATTTTTTCACTGGTAGTCATGCTTAAGTCTATCCGGATTCTTTTATCTATTTGGCAAGAGGATGTCAAGACAGCATTCCTTAATGGAAGTCTTGAAGAAAGCATCCATACAAAGCAACCAGAAGGGTTCATTGCAAAGGGCAAAGAGCATCTTGTGTGTAAGCTCAATCAGTCTATGGACTGAGGTAAAGCTTCAAGGTCTTGGAACATCCGATTTATCAAAATAATCCAGACCTATGAATTTATTTAGTAACCGGATAAGTCTTGTGTATACAAAAAGTGTGATGGAAACGTGGTGGTATTTCTTGTACTATACGTAGATAACATTCTTGGTAGTTGGAAATAATATCAAAATGTTGTCAGAAGTAAGGGTATGGTTGTCCAAACAATTCGATATGAAGGACTTGGGAGAATGTATATATTCTTGGGATCAAAGTAATAAGAGATCGCAAGAAAATAATATTTTACTTATCCCAAGCTTCATATATCGAAAAAATCCTTGCTCATTTTAAGCATGCAAAACTCCAAGAAAGGTTTCTTACCTTTTTAGCATGGAGTAACTTTATCTAAAGAAATGTCTCTGTAGACATCAAAGGAGATAGAGGATATGAAGGCAGTTCTTTATGCTTCGGCTATCAAAAGCCTAATGTATGCTATGCACGAGATCAGAAATCTGTTTTGCCAAGGGCATAGTTAGCAGATATCAAAGTAACCCTAGACAAGGATATTGGACTGCAGTAAAGCATATATTGAAGTACCTTAGAGGCACTAGAGATTATATGCTATCTTACAAGGCAGTTAATTTGGTCCCTGTGGGTTGCACGGATTTTGACTTCCAATCAGATAGGGACAATAGTAAGTCAACCTCGGGGTTTTGTGTTTATTTTAGGAGGTAAAGTCATAACTATGGAAGAGTGATAAGCATAGGTGCTTTTCGGACTCCACCATAGAAGCTGAGTATATAGCAAACCTTTGAGGTAGTCATAAAAGCTGAATGACTCAATAACCTCAAGATAGACTTAGATATGATTTCTAGTTTGTCCAAAAATTATTACAATTTATTGTAATAATAGTGGTGCAGTAGCAAACTCGAAGAAACCATGAGTCTATAAGGCAAGTAAACACAATAGAGCGCAAGTACCACCCAATACGAGAAATCGTATAAATGAGGACAAGTTGATGCTGCCTAGATGATGACCTATAGATCTTTTCAATAAGCCCCTTAAGGCAAGAGCTTTTGATGGGCATGTTGAAAGGTTGGGAATCAGATGTATGGCAGCAGATATGGCAGCTTAGTCTTTTAGTATAAGTGGGAGATTGTTAGGATGTATACTAAAAGCCAAACTTTTGGTATAAACATTTATCTAGAAATAAGAATCACATTTGTCAAATGTCTACATTTATGATAAATGTAGTTGTTCAATTAATTTATATTGTAGATAACATGGTGTGTGGTGTCACACACAAAGGATCATGTTATCAGTACCTTATAAATTATAAATAGTAGCTCACGACCAAGATGGAAAGGAACAAACCATTGGAAGGTCGTAGTGTAATTAGGTATTAGTTTATCTTAACTATATAATTACACTAGTACACTTAGAGTGTATTGAGTAGGACCATTAGAGGTCGTCTCTTTTATACTGACTTTATAAAGAGACAAAGACCTCAGTTATTATGGAAGTGTGTGCTCTTAATCCTAATATAATAACAAGCATATATATTTGATATTTATTTCTTTAATTTATCAATGGGTGAGATTTAGTTCGATAAATCAATAAGCCCGATAGGTTGGGAAATGATATCACTTATAGTGTTTGTTGTTGATTATAGAAGGAAACTGTGTCCTAGTAATCTAGGTTGAGAATGTCCCCAAGAGGAGCTCATAAGGATTGTCATGTTAAACCCTGTAGGTGGACTTAGTCCGACAAGACGATGAAGTTGAGTGGTACTACACTTGGAGCTAGATATTAATTAAGTGAGTTGTCAGTAACTTACTTAATTAGTGGACATTTGTTATCTTAAACACATGGAGACTAACACACTCATAATAAAGAGCCCAAAATGTAATTTGGGATTGATGCGGTAGTTCAATAATAGTTCTTTAGTGGAATGAATTATTATTGATGAAATTAAGTTGTGTGTTCGGGGCGAACACGGGATGCTTAATTTCATCGGGAGACCAAAACCAATTCCTCCTCTCGGTCCCTATCGTAGCCTCTTGTATATAGAGATTTATACCCACCACATACCCACCTTCTTACCCATCCAATGGGACCGGCCAAGCTAGCTTGAAACCTAAGCTAGGGCCGGCCAAGACCAAGTGGATGAGCCAAGTTGGTGGTCGGCCAAAGCTTGGGTCCCAAGCTTAGGTGGCCGGTCACTAGAGTATTAAAAGGATTTTTATTAAAATTATTTCTTATGTGGATATCAAGGTTTTTAAAAGAGAGTTTAAAAATTAAAAATTTCCTTTTATAGCTTTCTACAAAAGATTAAGAGAAGAGATTAATCTCTTTCCTTATTTGTAGATTAAAAGGATGGTTTTAATTTTTGGTAAAAACTTTCCTTATTTGTAAATCATCTACATGTTTAAAAGAGAGTTTAAAATTTGAAATCTTTCCTTATTTGTTGATTAAAAGGTGGATTTTAAATTTTAAGAAAACTTTCCTTTTTAACCATGTTCATGATTTAAAAGAGAGTTTAAAAATTAAATATTCTCTTTTATAAGTTTCTACAAAAGATTAAGAAAAGATTTGATATCTTTCCTTATTTGTAAATTAAAAGAGATTTTAATTTTTACTGATAACTTTCTTTTTATCCACATGTTTAAAAAAAGATTTTAATTTATTAAATTTTCTTTTTATAAACCAATCATGAAGAGATAAATATTATTAGAGAAATTTTATTTTAAAAATTCTGGAAACAAATTAGGAAGGTTTTAATTCTTGATTGAATTAAATTTCCTTTGCTTAGATTATTGTGGGCGTCAATGTTGATTAATAAAAGAGAAATTGGATTTATATCAATTAAATTTATTTTTCATGGCAAAGGAATTAAGGAAGTTTTTATTAAAATTTCCTTATTTGCCAAGACCAAGGATTATAAAAGAGGGGGTAGAGGTGCCTTCATGACAAGAACTCTATTCTATTTTTCTCCCTCTTTTTCTTCCTTGGTGTGGCGGCCATCCTCTCCTCCTCTCTTCTCTTTGATGGCCGAACCTCATCCTTCTTGTGGAGATTCATATGGTGGTCGGATCAAGTTTAGAGAAGAAGAAGAAGAAGGAGAGAAAGAAAGCTTTGTTTCTAGCATCCCTTGGAGCATGGTGGTGGTGGCCGAACCTCTTCATCCTAGGAGAAGTTTTGATGGCCGAAACTTGCAAGGAAGAAGAAGGTGCTTGGTGGTTCTCATCTCAGAAGGTCGTTGCCCACACAACGTCCGAGGTTAGAAGAGGAATACGATAGAAGATCAAGAGGTTTTTCTAAAAGGTATAACTAGTATTTTTCCTTTTCCGCATCATACTAGTTATTTTTGGAAATAATATCAAATACAAGAGGCATGCGATTCTAGTATTTCGAATTTATTTTTGATGTTGTGTTCTTTTGTTTTTCTTTTTCCTTGTGATTTGATTGTTCTTTTCGGTTGACCTAAAGTTATTTAAGGAAATTAAATATTAGTTTTCCTTAAAAGGCTTTGTCTAGTCGGTGGCGGTTGCTCCCATATCCATGAAGGCCATGTGCCTCGCCACGTCAGTACTGGAAGCCAATTTTGGGAATTAATATTTAATAGAATTAATAACCTAGGTGATTTGGATCGAAAGTGTTAAGTTCCGCAGGAGATCCAAGTCTAAACCTAAAAGAACAAATAAATTAAACTTAGGATCAAACGTGTTAAGTTCCGCAGGCCATCCGAGTTTAATTTAAAAGAACACATGGTAGCTAGGAAAAGGTTCAGACCTTTGTACAAAATTTTTGTACAATGGAACCATTAGGTTTTTCGAGTAGCAACCAACAATTATATACCCAAAGATAAAATATATTATGTAAAATCAGATAAAGAAAATCAAAAGCTAAAACACAAACCTAGACCAACTAAACCAAAATCAAACCATTTTATTGTTGGTGCAATATCTCTTAGGTCATGGTTGACCAGGTTGACCAGTTTGACTAAGCTTGAGTTTGCTCAAGCTTGAGTCTTGGTTTGGGTTTCGATGTTTGACAATACAATACATGGAGATAATAAGATGTGGAGATTACAGGTGCAATCGTTCGACTGGGTTGTAAAGAGTCAAGTAGGTCAAGGTTGACGAGCTACTCGACTGGAAAGATCTAGTGAGTGAAGCTAGGCTGTGGGAAAATCCTGGTGAGTGAAGCCAGGTGAAAATCCTAGTGAGTGAAGCCAGGTGAAAGACCTAATGAGTGAAGCTAGGCAGTGGGAAAATCCTAGTGAGTGAAGCCAGGTGAAAATCCTAGTGAGTGAAGTTGGGTGAAAGTCCTGGTGAGTGAAGCCAGGTAGATAGAAAGTCCTGGTGAGTGAAGCTGGGTAGTGGGAAAATCCTGCTGAGTGAAGCCAGGTGAAAGACCTAGTGAGTGAAGCTAGGCAGTATGAAAATCCTAGTGAGTGAAGCTAGGTGAAAGTCCTGGTGAGTGAAACCAGATGGATCAAGGCTAATCGGATATCTGGTGTTGGGAAGTCCAAGTATGTCAAAGGGATTGACCGGACACTTGGTGAAGCTAGGCAGGTCAAGGGTGACCAGACACTAGGCATGATATATCGACAGGCCATGGATGACCGTATGTTGGTTTAAGGGGCGTTTGGACTTGATTTGGCAAGTCTCACATAGGCTGGATCGATCAACTGATCGATTGGCTCATGCCCAATCGATCGGTTGATCGATTAGGTGAGTCCCGTAGAAGAAATCCTCCCAATCGATCAATGGATCGATTGGAAGAAATCGTCGTTCGCACAGAACGTCTCCCGATAGATTGCCCGATCAATTGGGAGCTACGATTTCACGCGATAAGCCCTGGATCGATCGGCCGATCGATCCAGGCAATTCCCAGAGAGCACAGAGGTGCTCTGGATCGATCGATCGATCGATCCAAAGCCTCCCTGATCGATTGGGAGCAATCCAATTGATTGAGATTCGATCGTTGGCACAGATAAAGATGTTGGCGAGCATTTTTCCCAGCAGCTCTTTGATTCTCTTCTACAAGCGACTACAGCGACAGCTTAGGGCGATTTCCATAGCTCTCACCACCAGTTCTTGAAGATTCTTGGAGGCTTGTGCTGGTGCACATCCAAGTCAAGAGGCGAGGAAGAAGTTAGGATTAGGGTTTCTTGTACAAACTTGTAAGATCTTATTGTATTTTATTTCTCTTTCCTTTCTTCTTGTACTGAGAGCTTGTAAAGCTTCTCCGACTTTGGTAGTTACCGTAAAGGATTATTTTCATAGTGGAGGGTGCATGAGTGTAACGACCCGGCCCATTTGGCAGCCTATTTGGCGGCACATTTGGCGACCTTGTGTCGTCGACTGTCGACCGTCGACCGTGCCGTTACTCACTAGGACTTTCCACCCCTAGCCAGTGGATTTTTGCCTCCCCCAGGATTCAAACTCTAAACCTCCAGACTTAAGTATTAGAGTTTATGAATCCTGGTAACCAATTGAGAGCTTATTGTAACGCCCAAAAATTTCCAAATAAATTATTAGAAATATTCTACTATTTTTCTGGAATTTTAGGATATTTTTATAGAATTTTTAGAATAGCGGAAGTAGCAAAAATAAATAGAAATATAAAATAGTCTAAGCGGGAATTGAATCTGCAACCTATGGACCCAATGTCTTATATAGAACTCTAGTAACCAGGAGGCCCCAGCAAGGGTGTGCTGAAAGAAGAGGGAAGCAATTATATTTAAGTTTAAGTTGGCCGAATAAACCACTTAATATAAATAGGAAAATAATTAAGTGAGGTTTGTTTTAACGCAACTTTTCCTTTCCCTCAAACCCTCACCGCCGAACCTCTCTTCTTCCTCACCTCTCGGTGTACCAAGCCCCAAGAGGAACCTAGGGTTCCATCCCTAGGGTCATAGGAGCACCTTCCGGCAACAACTTCGGCACGAGGACGCTCCTCTCCGCGAGAAGAGCACGTAGACGTAGGAGGATCGTCGAGAAGATCATTTTTTCGGAAAACCTAGCGAACAGATCGTAAGGAAATCTAGCCCAGGATGTAAGAAACCCCTCACCGGTAGTATATGTAGCTATTCGCATGTTTTTATGCATTAGTTTAGTTGTATGCAGATTTTTAGTATGTAGGGTGTGATCTAGTGCACACCACGTGTTTGATAAAATGTTTATCTTAGTAAAATGCTACAGTAGGCATTTTAATAGCTTAGTAAATGCGGTAGAAGCATTTGAATAGCACATTTAGTCTTATTTCAGCTATATGGGACTACGGTCCAATGGGTGGGCTCCCATAGTCGCCTCTAGGTTCAGATAACCTAAGTTCAGATAACCTAGTAAAGCAAGATAAGATAATTCAGATATGAAACAATATTTTACTTTTATCAGTGGCACTGTACTGGACTAGATGTCCTTGGGTTGGGATCTCATAGTCGTCCCTAGGTTTAGATAACCTAGTAAACCCTACTAGATTCAGGATTTGCTACCTCGGGTCTAGTCAGAGATGCGTGCATAGCAAGTACAGTTGCCGGACCCATCAACAACATGATTAGTATTTTCATCTATTTATGATAAATAGTTTTCAAAACTTCACGAATTAGTTATGTGAATACAGTGCAGCTTTAGCATTAGTTTGATATTAGTTCAGCTCAGCTTTCATTTCAGTTTAGTTTTCTTGTGGATTCATATGATAGTTCTATGCTTAGTTTTGAATGCCATGTATTGTATGTCATTATGCCATGTTTTAGCAACCATGTTTTATAAATCTTAGCATAATTATCAGCATGTTCTAAAAGAATAAATTACATCGAATGCATGTTTTGTGAGGTAGATGGTTTCTTACTAAGCTCCCAAGCTTACAGATACTTCTTTTTCTTATACTGCAGATAAAGGTAAAGGAAAGATGGATTAGCAGAAGCTGGAGGACAATGCTATGGAGATGTGTGTGGGCAGGAAATTAGAATAAAGATCTTTGGAGAAGCTAGCAAACTTAAGAACTTAGTATTCCTTATAGTGTTACTTTTCTGCACTTTTTGTTATATAAATGCCTCGAATGGTGAAAGTTATCCTTAGATTACTTGTTGTCATGATCTTAGAGAGTTAACTGTGAGTAATGATGTGTCTAGTAGTGATATTATGCTTTTAGGTTTGTTCTCGAAGTTCTGTACGAGTTTCGGGTCTGATTTCTACAGAAATCAGAAACCTAATTGATCAGCTGATCGATTGAGCAGTCCTCAATCGATCAGTCGATCGATTGGAGGTAGCTCCCGTGTACAGAACACTATGGGATCGATCAGATGATCGATTGAGGAGCCCTCAATCGATCAGCCGATCGATCGGGGAATTAGCTCCCGCGAACAAAGAGCTTTGGAATCGATCCCTGGATCGATTGGCCAGGCTGGATCGATCAGCGGATCGATCCAGAATTCACCTCCATGCATAGTAGCACGCTGAATCGATCAGTGGATCGATCGAGATGACTCCAATCGATTGAGATTCCATCTTAATCGATCAGAGAGCCTGATTTCAGCTGGACACACTTGAGTTTAGTTCCTTGATCCTACGGGATGTTGGGATATCATTAGTAGCATGTTTAAATGCCTAGTTTTGACAATAATTAGCAAAAGTTTTTAATTAATTCAGTTTTCCGCACATTAAGAATAGTTAGCAAAGGTAATGTAACCCCCGGCCTTACAGCATAGTTAGTAGAAGGTGGGTCGTTATAGAGTGGTATCAGAGCAAGTTCCATACTTCCTCCACACACATCAGCATTGAACCTGCAGCTTCCAAGTAAGAATACCTCTCACTTTACTTATGTGTCTTGCTTTCATGTTTATAGATAACTAAAGCATGCTTATGTATGATAGCCTCTAACATGATTATAGTAGCTAGTTATACATGATAGTAGTAGTTATTTATGTCCTCTATCTCTTTAGAAAATGGTACGAGGACGACCAGCTAAAAGAACACTAGTTACTGAGCCCCAGCATGAGGCAGACAGCTCAGTGCCTCCCCCAGACCTTACAGCAGTAGTGGTCCAGTTACAGAAGCAGCTAGCTGAACAGCAACAGGAAATAGCCGCCCTAAGGGCTAACCAACATAACACTCCCACCGTCACCCTAGAACCTAACTTAGCCACCCCAGTAGTTCAGAGGTTCCACCAGTCCTACCTACAGCCGCAGCAGCCCCAGCAGCAGGGGCAAGGAGGGAAGCCTATCTGATCTAGTGGCAGAAAATCAAGCCAGAGAACTTCTCAGGCACCAGCGAACCCTAGGATGCTCAAGATTGGTTCAAAACACTGGAAAGTACGATGGAGCTTCTGGACTGGCCAGAACATGAAAAGGTGAAATGCACCTCCTTCTGCCTGGTAGGAGACGCACGTATGTGGTGGGAGAGAATTAGAGCGAAGCGCCCAGTGAATCAGATGACATGGGCTGACTTCGAAAGAGAATTCTTTGAAGAGTTCTTTCACATGCAGGTCACAAATCACCACTACGACGAGTTCACTGAATTTCGTCAGGACAACCTTTCAGTTGAGGAGGCCGTGAAGAAATTCAACAGGCTGGCTCGTCTGTGCCCCGAACTAGTCAGCACTGAAAGCGAACGAGTTCGACTGATGCTTAAAATGCTAAGGTCTAAGGTCGGACATAGCACTAAATGTGGCCAGCGGCGTCCATAGGCCACAAACCACGAAAAAACTAGTAAGTAGTGCTCTGATCATCGAGCATTACCAGAATACCATCAAGCAGCAGAAGCAAGTCTTCTCAGAATCCAAAGGCCAAGGAGGCTCAGGTACTCAGAAACCTCATGGCCACAACTCTAACTGGAAAGGGAACTCCAGTAACAAACACAAACCAGGGAGTTACCCAAAAGGAGGACCAGCTAGTAAACAGCCTAGCTATCCCAAGTGTGCTACTTGTGGGAAATTTCACCCAGGAGTTTGTCACAAGGGCACACGAGGATGCTTCGAATGTGGTCAGGAAGGGCATATAGCCAAACAATGCCCGAACAAGACTAGCTTTCCTCCACCGCAGCCGATCCAGTATGAAGGCAAACCAGCACAGTTGCATCAGATGCAGACCGCTTTAGATGGTCCACACATCAGCCAAGGCAGACTAGAAGCCCCCTCAGTTACGACGAATGTGAGGATCTACTCCCTAACCAGAGAGGACGTAGCGAATGCCTCGACAGTTGTTACAGGTCAGATTAGTATTTTACAGCAAAATACAATTGTCTTATTCGATACTGGGGCAACCCATTTTTATATATCCAGGGCATTTGCTGAAAAGTTAGCAATACCTCCAGAGGTACTCAGTAGTCGGTTTCTGACAACACTACCGTCAGGAGAAATCATGGCATCCACGCACTGGCTCCGAGCAGTGCCAGTCATTATAGCAGACAGAGAACTCTTTGGTGATCTGATAGTGCTAGACATGACAGATTACGATGTCATCTTTGGGATGAACTTCCTGATCAAGTATGATGCCTCCATAGAGTGTCTTAAACAGAAAGTTACATTTCAACCCGAAGCAGGAGTGCAGTTTGAGTACATCGGAGAACCAAAGAGAAAAGCCAAGAAGTTTCTCTCAGCTCTGAAAGTATAAAAACTACTGGATTCGGGATGTATGGGATTCCTAGCACATGTAGTCAGTACTAGTCAGAACAAGGACCAAAAGCTAGAAGAGGTCCGCGTTGTATGTGACTACCCAGCAGTCTTCCCTGAGGAGTTACTAGGCCTAGCACCAGACAGGGAGATTGAATTTGAGATAGAACTCATCCCCGGTACGAATCCCATCTCCAAAGTACCCTACCGCATGGCTCCAACAGAACTGAAGGAACTTCAGGAGCAACTATAGGAGCTGCTTGACAAGGGCTTCATACGTCCTAGTCACTCACCATGGGGAGTGCTTGTATTGTTCGTGAAGAAGAAGGACGGGAGCATACGCTTGTGCATAGATTACAGAGCACTGAACCAAGTCACGATTAAGAACAGGTAGCCTCTTCCCATAATAGATGACCTGTTTGATCAGCTAAAGGGAGCAACAATGTTCTCTAAAATAGACCTCAGATCAGGATATCATCAAGTTAGAGTTAAAGAAGGTGATATACCTAAGATAGCTTTGAGGACTAGATACGGACATTATGAGTTTGTAGTCATGCCCTTTGGTGTGAAAAATGCTCCAGCTACTTTCATGGACCTCATGAACAGAGTATTCAGAGAATACTTAGATAAGTTTGTTATTGTGTTCATAGATGACATTCTTATCTATTCAGGAACTCAGGAAGAACACACAGAGCACCTGAAAATAGTATTGCAGACCCTTCAACAGAACCAGCTGTATGTCAAGTTCACGAAATGTGAATTCTGGCTTAATCAGGTGTCCTTCCTGGGTCACATCATCTCCAAGGATGGTGTTATGGTATACCCCAGTAAGATAGAAGTAGTGAGTAACTGGAAAAGATCGAAGAACGCGAGTGAAATCAGAAGCTTTCTAGGACTAGCAGGCTATTACAGAAAATTCGTAGAGGATTTCTCCAGGATAGCCTCCCCACTGACAGCTCTCACCAGGAAGAACAGAAAATTTCAGTGGACAGAGGACTGTGAGAACAGCTTCAACGAGCTAAAAAGGAGATTGACCAGTGCTCCCATTCTGACGCTGCCAGAAAATATAGACATCTTTGATATCTATAGTGATGCCTCTAAATTGGGACTAGGAGCAGTACTGATGCAAAATGGCAAGGTAATCGCCTATACCTCCACACAACTCAAGGAGTATGAGAGGAATTACCCTACTCATGACCTTGAGCTTGCAGCAGCAGTCTTCGCTCTCAAAATTTGGAGACATTACTTGTATGGAGCTCAGTGCAGAGTGTATACAGATCATCAGAGCTTGAAGTACTTCTTCACTCAGAAGGATCTGAATATGCGACAGCGTAGATGGCTCGAGCTGGTCAAAGACTATGACATAGATATCCTCTACCACCTAGGAAAAGCTAATAAGGTGGCAGACGCACTTAGCAGAAAGTCCAGTGCTATCTTACTATCCCTAGCAGTCATGTCACCGCCCCTACAAAAGGAGATTTCAGATTTCAATCTCAAACTTATAGTGGGACAGCTCACTACTATGACATTAGAATCCACCTTGCTTGGTGACATCCAGACAACTCAGGATCAGGATCCTGAAATTCAGAAAATCAAGCAAGGGATAGCAAGATCAGAAAGTCGAGAGTTCAGAGTATCTGATAGTGGGGCATTATATTTTGGTGATAGACTTTGTGTTCCAGATCAGGAGGAACTACGGAGGAAGATCTTAGACGAGGCTCACGGAACTCCTTATGCGATGCATCCTGGTTCCACCAAGATGTACCAAGACTTGAAGAAACGTTTTTGGTGGCCGGGGATGAAAAGAAACATCGCTAGATATGTCAGCACCTGTCTAACCTGTCAGAGGGTCAAGGCAGAACATCAGAGACTAGGAGGAGTTTTGCAGCCTATTCAGATTCCAGAATGGAAATGGGAGGATATTTCCATGGATTTCATAGTGGGACTACCCAGAACCACGAATGGTTTTGATGCCATCTGGGTAATAGTCGACAGATTGACTAAATCAGCTCACTTCTTAGCTATAAGGATATCCTACTCCATGGAGCAGCTAGCTTAGTTGTATCTCAAGGAGATTGTCAGACTGCATGGAGTCCCACAGACCATTATATCAGACAGAGACAGTAGGTTCACGTCACACTTCTGGGAGTGTGTACAGTCAGCATTGGGCACTAAGTTAAAATTCAACATAGCTTTCCATCCTCAGACAGATGGTCAGACGGAGCGAGTAAATCAGGTACTCGAAGATATGCTCCGAGCATGTGCCCTAGACTTTAAGGGAAGTTGGTGCAAATATCTGAGTTTAGCAGAATTTGCATACAATAATAGCTATCAGGCTACTATCGGTATGGCACCCTACGAGGCTCTCTACAGGCGGAGGTGTAGATCTCCAATCTGCTGGTATGAGAGTGGTGAACAGAAAGAACTAGAACTTCAGACAGATCTAGTAGCAGATACCATAGCAGCTATACAACAGATCTGCCAGAGGATAGAGACAGCTCAGAGCCGCCAGAAAAGCTATGCTGATACACGGCGCAGACCCTTAGAGTTTTCAGTTGGAGATACAGTATTCCTCAGAGTGGCTCCCATGAAGGGAGTAATGTGTTTTAGGAAGAAGGGCAAACTAAGTCCCAGATATGTGGGACCATACCTTATCACCAGAAGAGTTGGCAAAGTAGCATATGAGTAAGAGCTACCCCAGGAGATGTTAGCTATCCATAATGTATTTCATGTCTCTATGCTGAAGAAGCATATCCCAGATGCCACCCAGGTGATTGAGCCCCAGTCGGTACAAGTCTGCGAAGACCTCAGCTATGACAGTCGGCCTATTCAGACAAAAGATTGAGCAGTTAAGAAATTACGGAACAAGGAAGTACCATTAGTAAAAGTCATTTGGCAAAGTCACACAGCGGAAGAGGCAACTTGGGAGACAGAAGCCAGTATGAGACAGAAGTACCTAGAGCTTTTCTAAGTTCAAGGACAAACTTTGTATAAGGTATGGGGGATTGTAATGCCCAAATATTTCCAAATAAATTATTAGAAATATTCTACTATTTTTCTGGAATTTTAGGATATTTTTATAGAATTTTTAGAGTAGCGGAAGTAGCAAAAATAAATAGAAACGTAAAATAGCCTAAGCGGGAATTGAACTCGCAACCTATGGACCCAGTGTCTTATAGAGAACTCTAGTAACCAGGAGGCCCCAGCAGGGGTGTGCTGAAAGAAGAGGGAAGCAATTATATTTAAGTTTAAGTTGGCCGAATAAACCACTTAATATAAATAGGAAAATAATTAAGTGAGGTTTGTTTTAACACAACTTTTCCTTTCCCTCAAACCCTCACCGCCGAACCTCTCTTCTTCCTCACCTCTCGGCGCACCAAGCCCCAAGAGGAACCTAGGGTTCCATCCCTAGGGTCGTAGGAGCACCTTCCGGCGATAACTCCGGCACGAGGACGCTCCTCTCCGCGAGAAGAGCACGTAGACGTAGGAGGATCGTCGAGAAGATCGTTTTTCCGGAAAACCTAGCGAACAGATCGTAAGGAAATCTAGCGCAGGATGTAAGAAACCCCTCACCTGCAGTATAAGTAGCTATTCGCATGTTTTTATGCATTAGTTTAGTTGTATGCAGATTTTCAGTACGTAGGGTGTGATCTAGTGCACACCACGTGTTTGATAAAATGTTTAGCTCAGTAAAATGCTACAGTAGGCATTTTAATAGCTCAGTAAATGTAGTAGAAGCATTTGAATAACACATTTAGTCTTGCTTCAGCTATATGGGACTACGGTCCAATGGGTGGGCTCCCATAGTCGCCTCTAGGTTCAGATAAGCTAGTAAAGCAAGATAAGATAATTCAGATATGAAACAGTATTTTACTTTTATCAGTGGCACTGTACTGGACTAGATGTCCTTGGGTTGGGCTCCCATAGTCGTCTCTAGGTTTAGATAACCTAGTAAACCCTAATAGATTCGGGATTTGCTACCTCGGATCTAGTTAGAGATGCACACATAGCAAGTACAGTTGTCCGGCCCATCAGTAGCATGATTAGTATTTTCATCTATTTATGATAAATAGTTTTCAAAACTTCACGAATTAGTTATGTGAATACAGTGCAGCTTTAGCATTAGTTTGATATTAGTTCAGCTCAGTCATTTCAGTTTAGTTTTCTTATGGATTCACATGATAGTTCTATTCTTAGTTTTGAATGCCATGTATTGTATGTCATTATGCCATGTTTTAGCAACTATGTTTTAGAAATCTCAGCATAATTATCAGCATGTATTTCAAATACCATGTTCTAAAAGCATAAATTGCATTGAATGCATGTTTTGTGAGGTAGATGGTTTCTTACTAAGCTCTCAAACATACAGATACTTCTTTTTCTTATACTGCAGATAAAGATAAAGGAAAGATGGATTAGCGGAGGCTGGAGGACAATGCTATGGAGATGTGTGTGGGCAGGAACTTGGAATAAAGATCTTTGGAGAAGCTAGCAACCTTAAGAACTTAATATTCCTTATAGTGTTACTTTTCTGCACTTTTAGTTATATAAATGTCTCCAATGGTAAAAGTTATGCTTAGATTACTTGTTGTCTTGATCTTAGATAGTTAACTGTGAGTAATGATGTGTCTAGTAGTGATATTATGCTTTTAGGTTAGTTCTGGAAGTTCTGTACGAGTTTCGGGTCTGATTTCTGCATAAATCAGAAACCCAATTGATCAGCTGATCGATTGAGCAGTCCTCAATCGATCAGCCTATCGATTGGAGGTAGCTCCCGTGTACAGAACACTATGGGATCGATCAGATGATCGATTGAGGAGCCCTCAATCGATCAGTCAATCGATCAGAGAATTAGCTCCCACGAACAGAGAGCTTTGGAATCAATCCCTAGATCGATTGGCCAGGCTGGATCGATCAGTCGATCGATCCAGAATTCACCTCCGTGCATAGTAGCACGCTGAATCGATCAGTGGATCGATCGAGATGACTCCAATCGATTGAGATTCCATCTCAATCGATCAGAGAGCCTGATTTTAACTGGACACACTTGAGTTTAGTTCCTTGATCCTACGGGATGTTGGTATATCATTAGTAGCATGTTTAAATGCCCAGTTTTGACAGTAATTAGCAAAAGTTTTTAATTAATTCAGTTTTCCGCACATTAAGAATAGTTAGCAAAGGTAATGTAACCCCCGGCCTTACAGCCTAGTTAGTAGAAGGCGGTCGTTACAGTGAGTGTGTGGATCCTTGGATTAGTCACCTCTTCTTGAGGTGGATATCAAGTAACTCCCTAATGTTAGCGTTGTATGTTGTTTCTTATATTCTCCGCTGCTATCATCTTGAAGAAACAAGCAACGAAGAGCATGACAAGCATGAAGAGCTTTTTACCCGCCCCCTCTAGCTACATTTCAGTCCCAACAAGTGGTATCAGAGCAAGGTCGCTCTTCATCGGAATCATCGCCGGAAGGGGCAACAAGCTAGAGGGTGAAGAAGTTGGAGCAATTCTACAAGTCAAGACTTCATCAAAAGGCTCAACTTCAACATGGAATTCTAAGACGGACTTGTATTTGATACAAGGGTGCCTCCACCATTCACAATGATGAGCTTCGATCTTTGGAGATCAAGGATCTAGAATTTCTTGATAGTGGAGATAGAGCAATGGTTTACTCTAATGGAAGGCTTCGAAGCTCAAAAGAATTCAAAGGGCAAAATTCTCAAGAGGAGCAAGTGGAGCCAAGAACAAATCCAAAGGTGTGAGGCAAATGACAAAGTGACCAAGCTTGTGGTCAATCTATTGGCGAGCAACATCTTAGAGAAAATTGGAAAATTTGAAGATGCCAAAGAGCTATGGAGAAAATTGGCCAAGCTTCATGAAGAACCCTCCACTGTACCAAATCAAGACAAATCCAAAGAGGGTGACTCATTAGAGCAAGACCAAGAGGAGGAGGACTCTGAAGTTGAGAGATGCTCAACTTCCAAAGAAGAGGTCCAAGAAGCTTCATCTTCAAAGGAATACAACAAAAAGGGAAAAGAGGGAGCATACTCTTTGTTCCATGTACAAGAGGAAGATGAAGAAGTCTCCACCTCTAGAATTGAGGGGGAGAGACCTTTGTTGACATCGGATCAAGTAGAAGGAGAAGCTTCTACATCCGGGTCAAAGGGAGAAGAAGACAATGCATCCTCCAAAAATCAAGAAACATCAAATGGAGGAGTAAGTGCCATCCCTACATGTGAAGGTATAAATGGTTCAATTAAAAATAAAAATCACATTATATGTTTTGAGTGTAGGAAATATGGGCACTACAAAAGAAAATGCCCTAAATTGGCCAAGAAGAAGGGTCAAGTGGCACCAAAGGGTAAGGAGAAGCCCAAGGAGACCGCCCCCACTATAAAGAAGAGAAAGGAGCACATTGCGTGCTTCTTGTGTAAACAAAAAGGACATTATCGGAGCCAATGTCCTAAGGGGAAAAAGGCGGTCAAAGCTAAAGGAGGAAGCATGACTCAAGGGGGGACTTCCAAGATAAAACGCAAGGTATACTTTATTGAACCTATTTCTTTGACAAATGGTAAAAATCATGCTAATTCCAATTTTTATCATTTTGATGCTATTTACCATAAAAATAGGAAGCATGATAGCATTAAAGAAAAACATATGGCTCTCCATGCTAAGACTACCACACCTAGGGTTAGGAAAGTAGGTAAAAGTTTGGGCAATAACACTAAGGACCATATTATATGCCTAGAAATACAAATGCTCAAGGATTTAATGAAAAATCAAAATCTAGGGATTTATGGGAAGAAAATCAAGTCTTGAGGTCAAGGCTTGATAAAATAGAGAAGACCCTAAAAAGGATGGAAAATATCCTAAAAGGGCAAAAAGAGCATAACCTAGGTCTAGAAGTACAAAAGTCATCTAATGGTTATAGAGGTTTGGGATACAAACCTAAGGCTATGAAGGATGTAATTTCTTACCATAGGGTTCCATATAGCTATGGAACCAATCCTAGGTCTAGTGGTCAAGTCAAAAATACTAGGGAGGTCATCTCTAAGAGTATTTTTGCAACAAATGTGACTAAGACTTCTTAGAACTCTAAGAAAGTCACTAAGAAGGTCACAAGGAAAGAAATCCCTAGAGTTGACCTAGACAAAGTGACCAAGGCTTCTAAGAAGCCAAACATGGTCACTAGGAAGGTATCTAGGGAAGTTATCCCTAGAGAGTACCTAGAGCATCCAAGGAGCGCCAATAGATTTTGGGTTCCTAGGAGCATTTTCTCTACCCCTTAGATGAGTTAGTTAACCCAACTTTGATGAAGTTGACACTCAGAGAACATTTTCAAGGCTATTATCAACCTTTGAAAATGAAGTGGAGTTTCATTTACTCTTTGGAAGAGTAAAATGTGCCATAATTTGAAAGTTTCAATTTTAAATAAATTCGGCACAATTGGGACAATTATAAGAACTACCAAGTTGGGATTTTGGTATAATATTAAGGGATTAAGGGAAAAAATTTAGGACTTGATCTAAATGATTACTCCTTGAAGGAGAAAATTATGCCAAGATTTTAGGAATGTGCTTGATTTTAATTGGCATAAATTAATTAAGAGAAAAAGGAATGCCAAGTAGGGTTTTGGCATTTTTCTTGTGAACACAAGGGACAATCTAGGTTTAATTTTAATTTAGCTAAGGTTGTAGGATACTTAGATAGGTAATCTAGGTATATCTTATTTATGTTAAAACTTGCCATGATTGTTTGCCCATCATATGCCATGACATTATATTTTGCATTCATGATTATTGTGAAAAACATAAAAATGTCATGTCATGTCATACATACATCATGTAGTTATAGAAATTTTTCTTTTGAAAATTATCTATTTTGATGTATGCCATAAATCATCATGGATTAGTTTTAATTCCTCATAATTAAGGACAATGACATTTATTAACAAGAAACATCTTAGGTGGATGTTCATGATTCCAAAATACCTAGATAGATATGCATGATCCCTAGTTTAGGGCAAAACTAAAATTTGCATCTCATAAATGTTGGTGCAATCGACCTAGGTTTTGATGTGTGTGTCAAAGAGTTTAAGTTAGGCTTTCATATGTATTTGATATGTGTTTGAGTCATGCAGGACTTGGTGGAACACATAAGGACTTGGTGTGACCAAGTTCGGGAAGCTCATCCAAGGGCTCGGATCGTTGAGTCGGTGAAGGATGGTGTGGAAGACATCCGAGGGACCGCACTGACGAGGAGCAATGGAGTGGAGCCGAAGGAAGTGGACTTCAAGGCAGCGTGAAGGATGGCACGGAGAGGAGCCGCGGGCTCGGGTGCATCTGAGGGACGAAGGCCGAGGAAGAGGACTTCAAAGGCGACTCCGGAAAGGATGAGAGGAGTGAATGTACTGGGACCAGTCGACTGGTCATGGGACCAGCTTCACAGAATGCACAGAAGCATTCTGTGCTTGTCGACTAAGGGGACCAGTCGACTGGTCCTAAGACCAGTCGACTGGTACATGACCGTTGGCAGAAAACGGGCTCTAAAGAGAGCCGTTGGTGTTGCCTAACGGCTAGCACCAGTCGACTGGTGCATGGACCAGTCGACTGGTGTCAGGGTTTGAGTTGATTGATGATCAACTCTTTCCTCTTATTTAAGGGGAGCTTTAGGGCATTGAAGGGGTTACTGATACTCATTGTAAACCTTCTGAATCTTGCCCAAAGCTTCCAAGCCAACTCTCTTCCTTCTAGCCCTAAGTTTCATCTTGTAAAGAGGAAGAGAACTTTGTGAGAGGTTTGCTCCACCGAGAAGGAGAAGCTTTAGCCGGAGATTGCCGGGGACTGATCCACCAAAGGATCAAGGGCTCGTCCACCTCAAGGACACGTCGTGGAGTAGGAGCAAGCAATCTCCGAACCACGTTACATCGAGCGTGTTAGCGTTTGTATTCTCGTTTGTGTTTCATTGTTTTAGTTTCTATATTTCCGCTTGCGCAAACTAACGTATTGTAAAGAAGAAATCAATTTGGGGGTGGCCTAGCTATCCAACCCCCCTTCAAGCCGGCCACCGATCCTCCAACAATTGGTATCAGAGCGAGGAAGCTCTTCAACGGACTAATCGCCAAGAAGAACAACATCATCAAATGGCCGGCTCAAACATTCATCCACCCAAATTCGAAGGAGACTTCTCTTGGTGGAAGAGGAGAATGGAGGTATTCTTTAATACCGATTTTGACATTATGCTAATCATGAGGAGTGGTTTTGAAGAGCCCAAGGATGAACACAATGAGACAATCGACATAACAAGATGGACCAAAAGGCAAAAAGAAGAGCATCTAGAAAATGCCAAGGCAATCCATCATCTACATAATGTTCTTCCCCAACAAGAAATAACAAGGGTTGGAAGCTACTCAAGCGCCAAGGAATTATGGGAAAAGCTAGTGGAGCTTCACGAAGGGACATCGGAAGCAAAATTGGCAAGAAGAGACCTCCTTCGAACTCAACTCAACAATATCAAGCTTGAGAAAGAAGAAAAGGTATCAACTTTACATTCTAGAATTAAAGAAATTATTAATGGACTAACAAGTGTAGGTGAGACACTCTCAAATCGAGACATGATGACAAAAGCCCTAAATGCTTTCCCAAGAACCACAACTTGGAGCTCCATTGTAGATTCATACTACATATCAAAGGACCTAGAGAAATCCTCTCTAGATGAACTCTTCTCAAGAATGGAGCTCCATGAAACAAGAGTTGAAGGATTAGATGAAGAAGCACATAGATCAAGAGGAGTAGCCCTTGTGGCAAACAAGGGAAAGGGAAAGAAGAAGAAATCTTCATCACCATCATCTTCCGACTCCGAAGAATCAAGTGCCTCAATGGATAGCGATCAAGAGGCATATATGGTAAGAAAGATGAGAAAGGCGTTTAAATCTTTTTCTTCTAACAAATCTCATGCTAGGAAAAGCTCGAGAAGTAAAAGTAGGACAAGGAAGATAATCTGCTACAATTGCCAAGGAGAAGGACACATAAGAGATGATTGTCCTCTCTTGAAAAAGAAGGAAGGGAAGAAGAAGAAGGAGAAGACAAAAGAAAAAGGGAAGAAGGCTCAAAACCTAAAAGCAACATGGGATGATCCTTCATCATCATCGGAGGAAGAAGAGCATCACATAGTCAATTTTGCTCTCATGGGGATTGATGATGTAGCTTCCACCTCATCCGAACAAGAAGAAAGAAGGAGTTCAAGTGAAGATGAAGAAGGAAGCTCAAGTGAAGGGGGAGGTCAAATTTCGGATTCGGACTTCTCGGTAAGTGAGGTATATAATCTTCCTCCTCATGTTTTAATTAAAATTATTAAAAGTACAAATGATGATTTGTTTAAGGCAAAAAGGAAAAACAAATCTTTGAAAAATGATATTTGTATGCTTGAAGAAAAATTAGAATCCATGACTCTTAGGGAAAATGATATGCATGTTTCCTCTACAAGTTCAAATGATTCATGTTTAGAAGAGGAAAATAGGAAATTAAGGGAAAAGGTAGAATACCTTACCAACGCCCTTAGGAAATTTGAAATTGGCTCAAAAACCCTAAATATGATCATTGGGAGCCAAAGGGCAAGTTTTAAGAAAAATGGGATAGGATACAATGAACAAAATAATGAAAAGACCTATCATTGTCTACTTGCTAGGGGGCAATCCAAGACAAAGACCATAGATAGGAAATGGATCCCCAAAGAGTACTTGGTCAACCCAATTAGAAAGAATTTCTATTGGGTGCCAAAATCAATCCTCAAGGGTTAGAGGATTTTATGGCAAGTCAACCATAGAAGTCAATAATTCAAATTTTTCCTATATGGTTGACTTGAGACCTTAAGGGGGAGGACTTAGCCTTGATAGAGATTTATGATCAAGAGGGCTAAGTAGAGGTTACCTTTATCTCACAATGATTTGTATTATTTTCTAACCATGAATGTGAGATATTAGGATGATACAAGTAATTCACTTATGCTTATAGCATTTTGATGAGTTATGAAGTATATCAATGTTTAGTGATCATAGGCCAACTATGGGAAAAGCAAATGTTTAATTAATGGACATCTTGCCCATAGATCATAGTTGGACATTTCAAATGTTTTGAAAACAATTCTATGTTTTATTTACTGTGGTCTAGCTATTTTAAAACATATGATTGCAAAACTGAGCTTGAAATTGATACAAACTTGCATGTTTTTGATATTTTTGAAACTTGGTCAAAGATTTTGAAAATAGGTTGACTTTTCATGAAAACATATTTTTCTTAGTTAAAGAACATTATAAGAAATATGTGTTCAAAATTTCATGATTTTTCGAATTTTCTTGAATTTTTTATGGATTTCTGAAGTTGGCTGCCGTAGGCTGAAATTGATGTTCAGTTTGTGCCAGTCGACTGGTGCAGAGACCAGTCGACTGGTACCAGCCTTTCAGCATTCTGTTGATCTTTAAAATCAAATTTTTGGTTCAAATTTGGTTGGAACTGATACCATAGTATGTGTACGTATCTGGTACAATATTTTTGATGGTGTCAAAGGGGGAGAAATGGGTAGGTTTAAGTTAGAAATCTACTTGGGTGCAAATCTTTGAAAATTACGATTAAGAGCATGTGTTAAGGGGGAGCTTGGGTTTTATGCTTCATATTTACATATTGCCTGTACTTTTCAAAGTTGTTATTGGTGCCTAACTTAAACATATTGCCACACATCAAAAAGGGGGAGATTGTTGGTGCAATCGACCTAGGTTTTGATGTGTGTGTCAAAGAGTTTAAGTTAGGCTTTCATATGTATTTGATATGTGTTTGAGTCATGCAGGACTTGGTGGAACACATAAGGACTTGGTGTGACCAAGTTCGGGAAGCTCATCCAAGGGCTCGGATCGTTGAGTCGGTGAAGGATGGTGTGGAAGACATCCGAGGGACCGCACGGACGAGGAGCAATGGAGTGGAGCCGAAGGAAGTGGACTTCAAGGCAGCGTGAAGGATGGAGGAGCCGCGGGCTCGGGTGCATCCGAGGGACGAGGCCGAGGAAGAGGACTTCAAAGGCGACTCCGGAAAGGATGAGAGGAGTGAATGTCTGGGACCAGTCGATTGGTCATGGGACCATCGACTGATCCCAATTACAGAATGCACAGAAGCGTTCTGTGCTTGTCGGCTACGTCCTAAGACCACCGATCTGGTACATGACCGTTAAAACGGGCTCTAAAGAGAGTCGTTGGTGTTGCCTAACGGCTAGCACCATGGACCAGTCGGCTGGTGTCGGGGTTTGAGTTGATTGATGATCAACTCTTTCCTCTTATTTAAGGGGAGCTTTGGGGCATTGAAGGGGTTACTGATACTCATTGTAAACCTTCTGAATCTTGCCCAAAGCTTCCAAGCCAACTCTCTTCCTTCTAGCCCTAAGTTTCATCTTGTAAAGAGGAAGAGAACTTTGTGAGAGGTTTGCTCCACCGAGAAGGAGAAGCTTTAGCCGGAGATTGCCGGGGACTGATCCACCAAAGGATCAAGGGCTCGTCCACCTCAAGGACACGTCGTGGAGTAGGAGCAAGCAATCTCCGAACCACGTTACATCGAGCGTGTTAGCGTTTGTATTCTCGTTTGTGTTTCATTGTTTTAGTTTCTATATTTCCGCTTGCGCAAACTAACGTATTGTAGAGAAGAAATCGATTTGGGGGTAGCCTAGCTATCCAACCCCCCCTTCAAGCCGGCCACCGATCCTCCAACAATAAAGACCTATAAGGTGACTTGTATGTGTTTTAGTGCACATTAGATACAAGTGAGATTCTAGGATGATGAACAAAACTCAAGATGTTGATTTTGTGCATTCCTTTGAGTTTTCGGTTCATCAAAACACATAGTTATGTGTTTTCCCAATCATTGGGAAAGCTAATGTACAAGTCATGTGCATTGAGCCCAAGGAACATGATTGGATATTAGTTTTGAAAATGATTTTGAAATGTTTTTGGAAAACCTTGGTGAAGGCTATCTTTTGATAGTAATCATCATTGAATAGTTAGGCACAAACTTGGAAGAAAACACTAAAGTTTTTACAAGTTTTCAAGTTTATGCCAATCTTTGAAAATATGAAGTATTTTCTTAGAAACTTATTTTTCCATGATAATACCCTAAATAATGTCTACAATGATTTTCATGATTTTTGAAATTTTGTAGAATTGTCTAGGGGTTTCTGAAGTTGACTGAAATGAAATTTCGGCAACTTCAAACCTTCAATCGAACACCCGATCGATTGAAGGGTCTCAATAGATCAGGCGATCGATTGAGAGTGAGCTTCTCGTGAATAGAAGCTCATTGGATTGATCCATCGATTGATCCACACTAGCTGAATCGATCAGTAGATCGATTGAGCAGGTTTCAATCGATTGGGACCCAACTCCAATCGATTGGGCTGAGAAAGCTCATTTTCAGCATTTTGAACCAATTTTAGTCTAAGTAACCATTCCTAACCCCTCAAGACATATTTGTACACATTTAGAGGGAGTTTTCATGATAAAAACAAGGATGGATTGGTTAAAGGAGACTAAGTAGAAGTTTAGGTTGAGGTTTGACTTTAGTATGGAATTTTTAAGCCTCTAATCTTCTAAATTTGGGTTTCCTAAAGGTTTAGGGATTCTAATTAAGTCATTGTTGGTGTAAGGAAATAGGTTGCTAAACACGCAAACGTACAGTAGAAAAACCTATTTCCTCCAGAAGATCCATGCAAAGGGAAAGAGAAGATTCCTACATATACTAAGTTTTCTAACATAGCATGAGAGATTATACCTTTGTAGCGTGCTCACGGACTCTTGACAGCTTGGATCACAGCACGATCTCACGTTCGCGCCTCTACGGTATCCACATGAACAAGCGTTCATTTGTCTCACAAACTCACAAGATGGAGAAAGGTTGTGCTAGCAACCTATGGAGTTGAATTCGGCCAAGAGAGGAGAGGAGCAAATGAGAATGAAGAAGTACCCAAAATGAAGAGAAAAATTGCTTAAGTATTTTCATCCAATGAAAACACTTAATTATCATTAATGGTCTTAATGAGTATTTACACTCCATTAAGGATCACATTTGTAACTCTTCATTTTAAATGAGTGTAACTCCTCATTTCAATTTCGAGAATTGAATGAAATAAATAATCATTAAATTTCAAAATTTAATGATTATCTCCATTAAACCTCACTTGAGTCTAACTCAAGTCTCCTCACTTGAGTCTAACTCAAGTCTAATTCAATCAAGTCTAACTCAAGTCTAATTCAATCAAGTCTTACTCAATTAATCCTCATACAATTCAAATTCAATGAATCACTATTTCATTAATTCAAATTGACTCCTTGAGTCTAGTTTGAATTGGACTTAATCCAACAATTAGATCCAATTGAGTCTAACTCAATAAGTTCAATTCGGATTAGACTTAATCCATTGATTCATCATATGAGCTCATCTCTAAATCTACTTGTTCTTTGTATGTAACCCAATAAGTTCTCATAACGTTGGCAATGTACCCAAATCAACATTTGGATACATAAGCAATGAGTGGCATCTAGCAAGGCATCATTGCTACCCAAGTGACAAGAAGGTCAAGATCTGACCTAACCTGTCCATGGCTATTATCTTGTATGACTTGGTCCCTCTATCCTTAATATCTAGATTAATCAATGAAGCATAGACCGTGTCATCCTCTTATCAATCTTTGTGTTTCCTGATCTCTAAGTACACACACTTAATCAAATAAGCTCAATATCTCATATTGACTTATTTGCGCATGATCATGCTTTCTTGTGTCCTACTAATCAAGAGGCCCACAGATATCGCTTCCATCATATGGAAGGGATAGATCCCATCTACATCACTCACATCCCTCCGCATAATTCATTGCATACCCAATGATCGACTTTATTGTCCACCTTGTTACAGGTGATGTTTGCCGATACCAAAGTACACAACTCCTTATGTAGGGAACCGTAGTGACTTCAGGTTCAAGGACTATTCATATCAATAGTCACATGAGAATGTTTATGACACTCATATAACGATCCATGAAACATTCTCATGGTGGATCGTTCAATAGGTATTCTCTAATTTATACTCATGTGTCAACCTGATATCTCATATCCATGACTTATGAGATTAAGTCATCCGTTGACCTATATGCTAGTCTCAACGCATTAATATTGTCCTTGTATATTAATGCTTGACTAGAAATAATTAAGAGTAGTGTTCTATATATATCTACATATCTCACTATCAATTCAACTAATTGATATGTTGTAGATAAGAACCTACTACCTAAGGACATTATTATATTTATTCAATCGACATAAACTGAAATAAATATAATAACCAACTTTACCTTTTATTTATAATGAAATATGATACAATAATGTGCTCTTTACAATCATCTCATAATTGGTACTAGGGCTAATACTAACAATCTCCCACTAGCACTAGTGTTAATCACTAAGATATCGAATACCCATGGACCTAGTGTGACCATCATGCTTTCTCTGTGCCAAAGCCTTGGTCAAAGGATCTGCAATGTTAGCATCGGTCGGTACTCTGCATATCTTCACATCTCCTCTATCGATAATCTCTTGAATGAGATGGAATCGCCGTAGTATTTGTTTGGATCTTTATGAGAGCGAGGTTCCTTAGCATGTGCAATAGCCCTATTGTTATCACAATAGAGGTCTATTGGACTTGCTATACTAGGAACAACATCAAGCTTTGTAATGAACTTCCTGATCCAAATAGCCTCCTTTACTACAGCTGAAGCAGCAATGTACTCGGCCTCTGTTGTAGAATTAGCGACTGTGTCCTGCTTTAAACTCTTCCAGCTCATAGCACCACCATTTAAGCAAAACATATACCCTGACTGTGATTTGTAATCATCCTTATCTGTTTGGAAGCTAGCATCAGTGTAACCCTTTACAACAAGCTCTTCATCACCTCCAAAGATCAAGAAATAGTTTTGAGTCCTTCTCAAGTACTTAAGAATATTCTTGATTACTGTCTAGTGGATCTGACTGGTATTTGCTTGTCATGCTTAATTCATACGAGACATCTAGGTTAGTATAAAGCATGGCGTACATGATAGATCCTATAGCATATGCATGAGGAATCTGATCCATGTGGTCCCTTTCTACCTTAGAAGAGGGACATTGAGTCTTGGAAAGACTCACACCAAGTGACATAGGCAGGAATCCCTTCTTGGAAATCTCCATGGAAAAATGTTTAAGCACCTTGTCAATGTATGTACTGTCACACCCCGGAGGAGTCCCTATCAGAAGAAATTTCGACAGCATCTTCCCTGTACGGCGGACAATTTGAAACTTTCTACAACTCCATATACCTCAGTCACATGCGGCTGGAATAATAACAGAATTAAAATATAATACACAGACATTCCACGCAGCTTATATAATAAGTAAACAGAACAATAATATAAGCACAACACATATTTTATTTAACTAAATTCTCAATCTTCGATTAACATGAAAATGGATCTACCCTCCTTTTCCACATCGAAACACCTCTGAAGATTATTCCAGATCCTACTCCTCTTATAGAAAACAATCAGTATTATACAATCCAGGTAATCGAGGTCAGAGCTTCCCCTATTCAGCCATTGCCTCTCCACGAAGGATCCCTAATAACGGTACACAACAGCAATAAATAGTGAGCAGGAGAGGTCTACTATCTGCTCACAGTAAAATTTTCGACAAGCAGCTGCTATACACGCCTCACTTCTGGTTAATGTAAATAATAAAACTAGTAACAATGAATATAGGCAAAGCTGTGAAATCTCACCATGGATGATCAGAATGGGGAGGGGTTGCCGGCTGGGAACTAGGGCTCAGCTGTGAAGACCAAGCTAGGCATGAGAAGGTGGCCGTCTACCGGTGCTAGAGCAAAGAGAAGGGCTCTGCTCGACAATCGAAGGAAAGGCTCGGCCGACGGTGCTCGCGCATCGCCGGTGCTTGGGACAGGGAGGAAGAAGGGAGGCGACATCGACACACAAGAGGAGAATCGGCTCGCTAGGGCACAAAGGAGGTCACTCGGCTGCAGAGAGGGAGAAAGGAAGTGTCGGCTTCCCTTGGTCCGGGGCTTATGCACGCGTGGGAGAGGAGGAGGGAACCGCCGAGTGGCGGTTAGGGCATGGGAGCGACGTCGGGAGGAAAGGCTCGGGTCCGCGACAGAAGAAGTAGAAAAAGAGAGAAAAAGAAAAGGAAATGATTTAAAGTAAATAAACATTTCCTCGTTAAGATGGGGTAGCCTAAACAGGCCTTTTCGGGACCCACTTTTATCCCCGTAATCTCGTCCGTATGAGCTCCGAAAAATTCCCGAAAAATTTCCAAAAATTCCGGAAAATTCCCTTATTAATATTCTTCTATTTTCGGTATTTTACATTCTCCCCCACTAATAAAAATTTGGTCCCCAAATTTCAGTATCTACCATCAGCAAGTACTAATAACAGGTAACAATTATAAATGCTGAACGGTAAATTAAATCACATACCTCAAGTGAAAAGATGGGGATATCGAGCTCGGATCAAAAATAATAGATTACAACATTGTCAACAAGGACAATGGAAACCGATCCAAACAACCTAGGAATACCGAAATCATCGAGTCCATGAAAACATCTAGGGCTTTGTAAGCCTAAATGGTAAAATCTAGAACTCATAATACCCGTACAACAGGCATACTCAACTATAAGATCCCGACAACAAGTATGAAATCTGATCACTAGCTACAAATCACCACAGAAATAGATCATCGAATGTGAGAGCAACGCTCCATCACAAGAAATACTACATATATGGGAGCAATGCTCCACCACAACAATCTATAAATACTGCTACAGCATTGATAAGCCCAAATGACATTACCAAAAACTCATAATGGCCGGAATGTGACCACCCTCGTCTAGCAACCAATAGTGGCATGACATGCGAACAAACAATCTATGCCAAGAATAATATCAAGGTCGACCATTTCCAATACTAGAAGATCTACCGTAAGTATCATGTTGCCAAAATCTAACGGGCAACCTCTAACTTCCTGAGTGACGCCCAAAGTATCACCGAACGGTAGAGAGACGGTCAGTCGCTGGTGTCTAAAAGTGGGTGATCTACCAATCTCCCGCATAAAGGTATAGGATATAAATGAATTCGAGCTACCAGTATCTATCAGCATATCAGCAGATAATGCATAAATAGAAACGTACCAGAAAATAGTAGGGATAGGTACACTCGGTACAGCCGAGGTAGGTACCTCTAAAGGAGTCATCGGGGTCTGAGAGCCCGACGCGCTCGCAGTATGCTGAGTCTGTCCCTGACTGACAGGCTCAACAACAGTAGGCATCTTTGGTAAGTCCAGAGATCCCAAGGTCCTCGTACGTGGTCGTCCAGCACCACATCTCGCAGTTATACATGTAGATCTCCTCATATCTGTTAAGTTATATCACAGATATTACTACAAGTATAAAAATTTATAAAAGTACCTTATTACCTAGTTGTCGTCTGGAGATGTTCCGTCGCTGTCCAGTCCCCAAATTGACCTCAAAATTCCGAACGATAAAATCATCAGAAATCCATATAAATCTGAAACGAAAGTCCGAAACATAAACATAACAAAAATCCGAAAATGCCCAGTTTGACTCGCAAACCTGGCTAACCCAAATATCCAGAATACCATAAGCAGGTATCATAACCCGCTCTGATACCAATAAATTGGTATCAGACAAATCTTGAAAATCCGTAACACGAAAATCAAACAAGTATCGCCAACCTTGGCGCTCTAATACCAAAAAAATTGGTACCAGATAAATCTCGAAAATCCAGAACACATAGGAAGTATCGTAAACTTGGCTCTAATACCAAATAAATTGTCACGCCCCGGAGGAGTCCCTGTCCGAAGAAATTTTGGCAGCATCTCCCCTGTACGGTGGACAATCTGAAACTTTCTACAACTCTATATACCTCAGCCACATGCGGCTGGAATAATAACAGAATTAAAATACAATACACTGACATTCCACGCAGCTTATATAATAAGTAAACAGAACAATAATATAAGCACAACACATATTTTATTTACCTAAATTCTCAATCTTCGATTAACATGAAAATGGATCTACCCTCCTTTGCCACATCGAAACACCTCTGAAGATTATTCCAGATCCTACTCCTCTTATAGAAAACAATCAGTATTATATAATCCAGGTAATCGAGGTCAGAGCTTACCCTATTCAGCCATTACCTCTCCACGAAGGATCCCTAATAACGGTACACAACAGCGATAAATAGTGAGCAGGAGAGGTCTACTATCTGCTCACAGCAAAATTTCCGACAAGCAGGTGCTATAGACGCTTCACTTCAGGTTTCAATGTAAATAATAAAACTAGTAACAATGAATATAGGCAAAGCTGTGAAATCTCACCGTGGATGATCAGAATGGGGAGGGGTTGCCGGCTGGGAACTAGGGCTTGGCTGTGAAGACCAAGCTAGGCATGAGAAGGCGGTCGTCTACTGGCGCTAGAGCAAAGAGAAGGGCTCTGCACGACAATCGAAGGAAAGGCTCGGCCGACGGTGCTCGCGCGTCGCCAGTGCTTGGGACAGGGAGGAAGAAGGGAGACGACGTCGACACACAAGAGGAGAATCGGCTCGCTAGGGCACAAAGGAGGTCACTCGGCTGCGGAGAGGGAGAAAGGAAGTGCTGACTTCCCTTGGTCCGGGGCTTATGCACGTGTGGGAGAGGAGGGAACCTCCGAGTGGCGGTTAGGGTATGGGAGCGGCGTCGGGAGGAAAGGCTCGGGTCGGCGACAGAAGAAGTAGAAAAGAAGAGAAAAAGAAAAGGAAAAGAAAATAAAAAGAAAAAAGGAAATGATTTAAAGTAAATAAACATTTCCTCGTTAAGATGGGGTAGCATAAACAGGCCTTTTCGGGACCCACTTTTATCCCCGTAATCTCGTCTGTACGAGCTCCTGAAAATTCCCGAAAAATTTCCAAAAATTCTGAAAAATTCCCTTATTAATATTTGCCTATTTTCGGTATTT
This sequence comes from Zingiber officinale, assembly GCF_018446385.1. Classification (NCBI taxonomy): domain Eukaryota; kingdom Viridiplantae; phylum Streptophyta; class Magnoliopsida; order Zingiberales; family Zingiberaceae; genus Zingiber; species Zingiber officinale. The sequence goes on from NC_055997.1 coordinate 50,218,250, forward strand.
TACATGTACTCTGGCTTAGGCCAAGCAATCTTTTAGATATATCTCTATAGATCTTAAGGCCTAAAATATAGGCTGCTTCACCTAAGTCTTTCATTGAAAAACAATTCCCAAGCTAAGTCTTCACTGATTGAAGAGTAGGGATATCATTTCCAATGAGAAATATGTCATCTACATACAATATGAAAAAGATGACTGTGCTCCCACTAACCTTCTTGTAGACACAAGGTTCATCTTCATTCTTGTTGAAACCAAACGTTTTGATTGCATCATCGAATCGAAGATTCCAGCTTCTGTAAGCTTGCTTTAATCCATAAATGGATTGTTGCAACTTACAAACCTTTCCAGCATTCTTTGGATCTACAAAACCTTCAGGCTGTGTCATGTACACATCGTCGAGTAGATTTTCGTTAAGAAATGCGATTTTGACATCCATCTTCCAGATCTCATAATCATAGTAAGCTGCAATAGTAAGTAAAATTTGAATGGACTTAAGCATCGTAACTGGTGAAAATGTTTCATCATAGTCTATACCATGAATTTTCTTGAAACCTTTAGCTACCAATCTACCTTTATAGGTATGCTTATGCCCATCCATGTCAGTCTTCACTTTGAAGACCCACTTACACTCAATAGGTTTGATCCCTTTAGGTGGATCAACCAAAGTCTATACTTGGTTAGTGTACATGGATTCCATTTCGGATCTCATGGCTTCTAGCCATTTCTCATAATCTAGGCCCTGTATAGCTTCCTGATAAGATGTAGTCTCATCAAGACTTATAAGCTCTATATCTCTGTGGTCAAACAAGAGAAATGAATATCTCTCAGGCTGATGACGGGTCCTATAAGATCTGCGTAGAGCGTGTGCTACTTGAACAGGTTGTTGCTCCACAACTTCTTATGGTGCCTGTTTAATTTCCATCAAGGCGTCGGTGCTAGTTTGTGTATCTTGAATTTCTTCAAGATCGACTTCACTCCCACTAGTTCTTCTAGAAATAAATTCTCTTTCTAGAAAAACACTAGTTCTGGCAACAAACACCTTACCTTATGTGGGGTTATAGAAGTAATATCCCTTTGTTTCCTTGGGATATCCTATAAAATAGCACTTGTCTGATTTCGTATATGGTTTCTTTATGACGACCTTGGATGGAACTCGGTTAAGTGTGAAAGTGGCCGTCTCTAGAGCATGTCCCCAGAAGGAAGTAGGAAGATTTGCATGACTGATCATCGATCGTACCATATCTCGATCATTTAATTAGGCCTTTAATTAAATGATGCTCCCACTGAATTGTAAAGTTTTGGTAGGAGCAAGTCATGGTTGTGTTTTTACCCACACTACTAGCCCCAAATCCAATCGCAATGACATTCACGTGGGACAAGATCCTTTATTATACTCATCTTGAGTTAGCTTTGGCTAATCGCCCAAGACTCGTATAATGTAGGTAGGCATCATATACCAATTGCATCAAATGCAACTCTTGTATAACTAGATGAACAAGACTATTTATTCATTTTGCCCATCTTATGAAATCCATATTATAGCTCATCTTGAGTTAGCTTTGGCTAATCGCCCAAGATTAGTACAATTTGAATTTCATCTTATGGGATATGCCTTTAATTCTCAATCTAAGTGAGACAACTTAGTTAAGTTGTACCCAAAGTTTAATAGTTAGACATCACAATTGTCCCATCGCACTCTAACAAGATAAATTGAGTTACTTTGCTTTGACAAAACCTTACTACAATTGATCGAGCTAGGAGTGAGTATTAAACTTTTGGTAGACATATTTTAAAAGACCTAATTATATTAAACTAGATTTGTATCGAATACAATCAAGCACACAAGCACACATCACATATATGCATAAATTAAGCATGACATGGTTATGATCCCCATAAACTACAATCTTCTCAAGCCAATGAGAAGAGCGGTGAGTTAACCTAGGTCAAAGCAGCTTCTCCAAGCACTTCCTTGGTCATCGTGTGTTTTAGTCCTTCCTTCTTTTTCACTCGTCGTCCAGTAGACTAAATTATTTCTAATTGTACATTACAAAATCTAAAGAAACTCGAGTTATATTCGAGTGTAGTCTAAAATTACAACAGGAATGAAAAGATGAAGGCACGACACATAGGCTGTATTATGGATCATAACCATGCACCATGTCATTTATATATATTCACAATATACCTACGACATAAATTCAACACTAAAAGCTAAAATTAAAAAACTAAAAGGGATTTTAGAAAACTTTACAACTAGATTTAAAAATTCAGATCTTATCTTAAACAATCAAAAGGCTGTCTATAATAAATCTGGACTTGAATACAAGTCAAATTCAAATAAATCATTTATATCACTAATAACTCAACACAAACAACAAACTAAAGCTTGGGTTCCAAAAGTGTGTTTAACCAAGCAAGTAGGAATTAACCAATACTATATACCCAAAGATAAAATATATTATGTAAAATCAGATAAAGCAAATCAAAAGCTAAAACACAAACCTGGTCAAGGTTGACATGGTTGACCAGTTTGATTAAGCTTGAGTTGGCTCAAGCTTGAGTTTTGGTTTGGGTTTCGATGTTTGACAATACAATACATGGAGATAATGAGATGTGGAGTTTGCAGGTGCAATCATCCGACTAGGTCTGGTTAGGGTTTGATCAGACTGGGTTGTAGAAGAGTCAAGTAGGTCAAGGTTGACTAGATACTCGACTGGAAAGATCTAGTGAGTGAAGCTAGGCAGTGGGAAAATCTTGATGAGTGAAGCTAGGTGAAAATCCTTGTGAGTGAAGTCAGGTGAAAGACCTAGTGAGTGAAGCTAGGCAGTGGGAAAATCCTAGTGAGTGAAGCTAGGTGAAAATCCTAGTGAGTGAAGATGGGTGAAAGTCCTGGTGAGTGAAGCCAGGTAGATGGAAAGTCCCGGTGAGTGAAGCGGGGTAGTGGGAAAATCCTGCTGAGTGAAGCCAGGTAAAAGACCTAGTGAGTGAAGCTAGGTAGTATGAAAATCCTAGTGAGTGAAGCTAGGTGAAAGTCCTGGTGAGTGAAACCAGATGGATCAAGGCTGATCGGACATCTAGTATTGGGAAGTCCAAGTAGGTCAAAGGGATTAACCGGACACTTGGTGAAGCTAGGCAGGTCAAGGGTGACTAGACACTAGGAATGATATACCGACAGGTCATGGATGACCGTATGTTGGTTTGAGGGACGTTTGGACTTGATTTGGCAAGTCTCACATGGGCTGGATCTGTAAGATACCGTAAAAATTAAATAATAAATGTTATCAGACAAAAAATCTTATTGGATTTTTCTGAAATTTTTAGAAATTTTTCGAGATTTAAACGAAATCCGTATGACCCGTTTTAAGGGGATGGATTCGAGGTACAGTAGAAGCCTATTTAGGATACCCATTTAAATGGGAGTTGATTGAGAATTTAACTTAGAGTTTAATTAAATTTAACCTAATGTATAAAAATCAAATCCCTAATTTCCCTTTTATTTCCTTCGATTCTTAATCCCTCTTCTTCCCTATCTCCTTCCCCGATCCTGACTCTTCTTTCTTTTCCCCTTTCTCTCTCGCGAGCAGGCGACCTAACAGCGATGGAGAGACTTCTTCCACCGCCGGCTGAGCCTCCCTCCTCCCTCTCCTTTTCGAGGCGTGGGGTCTCTCTTCGTTCTATCTCACGCACGGATGACCCGACGCTGACGGCTTCCCCAGCAATCTCGGCTTCGTCACGTCATCAGGGGGGAAAACGTCACCAAATCTTGATGTCTCCGACCATCTTCGACAGAGCAACCCTCCCATAAGTTGTCCTTGCACGCGCGACTACGACTTGGCAGAGCTAGGGCACGGTGAGGGGTTGACTCGCGTCTCCAATCGATTGGCTCCTCCCCAATCTGTTCGCTAGGGATTGCTTTGTTGCTCCATACCTGCTGGATTGGATCGGGTGATGACATCAGAGGCGATCGATCAAGGTATGTACCTTGCCACGTCCGAGAATTTGTGGATTCAAGGTTTTGGTTTTATAGGTTTCAATTTTCAATATTCCTCTTGTTTTAGACTAGGGGAAAGTATCAAATCAGCTTAGCGAAAGATCTTCCTTGAGCAAATCTTGACCTTCTTCCTCCTTGTGGTTGATTGGAGTTTCGGCTGAAGAATTAAGGTTCATTTGAGGTAAGTGTGGTCTTGTTTATTAGAGTTCCAGCAAATCCATTGTTGTCCAATTGTTTCCTAAATCGATCTTGGAAAGGATTGGTGTTGGGTGTTCAATTTAGCTTTCAGACAGTAGATTGTTGGGTGGTGAGCTGCTGAATTTCTTGTTCCCCTTTCTTGGCTGATCAGTGGATGCTGTTGCTGGAATTTCTATGGGTTGTGAGTGTGGATCAACTGCAACCTCTCAAGGTAAGTGATGTTCCAATGAGGTATTTATGTTGGATTCATTAGTATGTTGCTAAATTTAGTTTCTAGAGTATGGTAGGGTTTGTGCTTGCTTAGATTTATGTGAGGTTGATGTGGTGGTTAGGGATTGATTATGTGGAAGAATTATACATGTTAGATTTATGGGGAGATTTGATTTGCATGATTTGTGGTTGTTTGGATAAATTGTTAGAGGTGAATCATGAGAATGATTAAGTATGTTTGATTTATGATGTATACTAGATAATAATGGGATGTTGGAGTTTATGATCGGTTATGGATTTGGGATTCATTTTTGGATTGAGTTAAACCTAGTTGGATTAATTTGGGTGGATGAATTTTATATTATGGATTCATGATTAGCTTATTCTAATTGGGCTGTGTGATTAAGGATTATTTGGAGATTAATCAGATATCAGATTTGAGTGGAGTTATCTTAATTGGGTTAGAGATTTTATTTAGCTATTTTAGTTCTTATGAATTTAGCTAAATAAATACATATACATTGATTGATGCAGGACTTGGATTCGGGACGAGCGTCTTGACGCGAGGTTACTTGACACGATATACATTTTAAGGCGGGTATTTCTTCCTTGGCCTCTATGTAGATTTTCTTGTATTTAGTGCATGGTTATTATGTGATGGATTCGGCTCCTCTACCTTATATCGTATTCGTTGTTGATTTCCTACTTGAGACTTATGCTTGATCTTTGAGGTGTTCTATTTAATTCATACACAGTCTCAACTCTTGATATCTACTCTGTTGTGATTACACTTGTAGAGTATGTCATGTAGGGATTGTCCGTTGTTGGTATTACCATGCTGATTGGGTATATGATGTGTACTGTTCATAGGTGGGTATGCGTTATAGGAGTCATCATATTGACCGTACATTTGCATGTTGTATGTACATATGTATTTGGTATGTACTTTTGGAGGAGTTGTGTTGATTGTATGTTTGAGGTATATACACATGTCTGTTGTGTTTTTACTGGAGGATTCATGTTGATTATACTTGTATAGTTGTGTACATGTGTTTGGTGGGATATGTGGAGATATCATGACGATTATATTCATGTTGTGGGTTACTTATGTGGTTTAGAGGTTGCATTGATGATGATGTGTTGGTATTATGATTATATATATATATATATCATGTTTATCAATCATTGCATCTGACGATTATCGTCTCCCTTGTGGTTGAGAGGTTCGTCAATCTTTTATAGATGTCCTTTCGACCACTGTTGGAGAGTGGTAGTTAGGAATGGAGCTAGTCCTATCACGCTCATTCAGCCGCTCAGTGTTCTGTCAGCCTCGACCACTCTGGAGTAGTGGGTCTTGAGGGTACAACAGTCAGAGGGTTTGAGTTATGAGTGGTCAGGGGCCCTTAGCTATGTAGTTAGATAACTACTTAGCTGACAGTCCGCTTCGGGCGCCTATAGCGCTGCATGTACTGGAGGCTAGTACGGTTTGTCACTGACCCTAGCCTCTCGGCCATACAGAGGTCGTGGAGTCTAGAGAGGTGGCGGGGGTGACCATGGAGCATGCATGCACATTGCATTTGATGCGCGGTGCATCTTTGGAGATATATTTGCATACATGCCTAGTAGATACTAGTTGCATGTGTTTGTGGTATGTTGCATTTGTTTGCAATATGATTGTTGCATATGGTTGTCATGCTGCATACATGTCATTTATTTTACATGTATTTGCAGTCGTATTTATATTGCACAGGTGTATACTAAAAGCCTAGCTTTTGGTATAAACATTTATCTAGAAATAAGAATCACATTGGTCAAATGTCTACATTTATGATAAATGTAGTTGTTCAATTAATTTATATTGTAGATAACATGGTGTGTGGTGTCACACACAGAAGATCATGTTATCAGTACCTTATAAATTATAAACATTAGCTCACGACCATAATGGAAAGGAACAAACCATTGGAAGGTCGTAGTGTAATTAGGTATTAGTTTATCTTAACTATATAATTACACTAGTACACTTAGAGTGTATTGAGTAGGACCATTAGAGGTCATTTCTTTTATACTGACTTTATAAAGAAACAAAGACCTCAGTTATTATGGAAGTGTGTGCTCTTAATCCTAATATAATAACAAGCACATATATTTGATATTTATTTCTTTAATTTATCAATGGGTGAGATTTAGTTCGATGAATCAATAAGCCCGATAAGTTGGGAAATGATATCACTTATAGTGTGTGTTGATTATAGAAGGAACCGTGTCCTAGTGATCTAGGTTGAGAATGTCCCCAAGAGGAGCTCATAAGGATTGTCATGTTAAACCCTGCGGTGGACTTAGTCCGACATGACGATGAAGTTGAGTGGTACTACTCTTGGAGCTAGATATTAATTAAGTGAGTTGTCAGTAACTTACTTAATTAGTGGACATTTGTTATCTTAAACACAGGGAGACTAACACACTCATAATAAGAAGGAGCCCAAAAAATGTAATTTGGGATTGGTGCGGTAGTTCAATAATAGTTCTTTTGTGGAATGAATTGTTATTGATGAAATTAAGTTGTGTGTTCGAAGCTGAATTTCATCGGGAGACCAAAACCAATTCCTCCTCTTGGTCCCTATCGTAGCCTCTAGTATATAGAGATTTATACCCACCGCATACCCACCTTCTTACCCATCCAATGGAGCCGGCTAAGCTAGCTTGGAACCCAAGCTAGGGCCGGCCAAGTCCAAGTGGATGAGCCATGTAGGTGGCCGGCCAAAGCTTGGGTCCCAAGCTTAGGTGGCCGACCACTAGAATATTAAAAAGGATTTTTATTAAAATTATTTCTTATGTGGATATCATGGTTTTAAAAGAGAGTTTAAAAATTAAAAATTTCCTTTTATAGCTTTCTACAAAAGATTAAGAGAAGAGATTAATCTCTTTCCTTATTTGTAGTTTAAAAGGATGATTTTAATTTTTGGTAAAAACTTTCCTTATTTGTAAATCATCTACATGTTTAAAAGAGAGTTTAAAATTTGAAATCTTTCCTTATTTGTTGATTAAAGGAGGATTTTAAATTTTAAAAAAACTTTCCTTTTTAACCATGTTCATGATTTAAAAGAAAGTTTAAAAATTAATAATTCTCTTTTATTAGTTTCTACAAAAGATTAAGAAAAGATTTGATATCTTTCCTTATTTATAGATTAAGAGAGATTTTAATTTTTTAGAGATAACTTTCTTTTTATCCACATGTTTAAAAGAAAGATTTTAATTTATTAAATTTCTTTTTTATTAACCACCATGAAGGGAAAATTTATTTGAGAAATTTTTATAAATTTCCGAAAGCAAATTAGGAAGTTTTAATTCTTGTGTGAATTAAAATTTCCTTGATTAAAGGGATTAAGGTGGCCGGCCATGACAAATAGAAAAGAAAAATTATTTTTAATTAAATAAATTTTCCTTTTTAATGGCAAAAAAAATAATAAGGAAGTTTTTTATTAAAATTTCCTTATTTGCCAAGACCAAGGATTATAAAAGAGGGGGTAGAGGAGGCTTCAAGGGGAATGTCTCTATTTATTTTTCTCCCTCTTATCTTCTTTGGGTGTGGCCGGCCCTTTCTTTTCTTTCCTCTCCTTTGTGTGGCCGAAACTTTCTCATGGTGGAGTTAGCTTTGGTGGCCGGATCTAAGAAGGAGAAGAAGGAGAGAAAAGAAGCCTCTTTTCTAGCATCCCTTGGAGCATGGTGGTGTTGGCCGAACCTCTTCATCCTAGAAGAAGTTTTGATGGCCGAAACTTGCAAGGAAGAAGAAGGTGCTTGGTGGTTCTCATCTCGGAAGATCGTTGCCCACACAACGTCCGAGGTTAGAAGAGGAATACGGTAGAAGATCAAGAGGTCTTTCTAAAAGGTATAACTAGTAATTTTTCTTTCCGCATCATACTAGTTATTTTTGGAAATAATACTAAATACAAGAGGCATATGATTCTAGAGTTTCGAATTTGTTTTCGATATAGTGTTCTTTTGTTTTTCTTTTCCTTGTGATTTGATTGTTCTTTTCGGTTAACCTAAAGTTATTTTAGGAAATTAAATATTAGCTTTCTATAAAAGGTTTTGTCTAGTCGGTGGTGGTTGCTCCCATATCCAAGAAGGCCATGTGCCTCGCCACGCCATATTGGGAACCGATTATGGAAATTAATATTTAATGGAATTAATAACTTAAGGTGATTTGGGTCGAACGTGTTAAGTTCCAGGAGACCCAAGTCAAAACCTAAAAGAACGAATAGATTAAGTTTTGGATCAAGCGTGTTAAGTTCCAAGGCGATCCAAAATTTAATTTAAAAGAACACATGGTAGCTAGGAAAGGTTCAGACCTTTGTACAAAATTTTTGCACAAGGGGAACGCTATTCTCAGTAGCAACCAACAATTGGTATCGAGCTGGGATTTGCCTCTGTGTATTTGGTATTAGTTTAATTATGCACATGTCATACATAATTTAGGCAGGATAATAGTAGGATGTGCTAACTTTGTGGATGCAGGATCCAACTATTATGGCTTATAGTTATTATGTGTGTGATTGGACCCTTGGACATGTCAAGGGCATTTTATTGTGTGTGCATGATTGTATTATAAAATACAGCAGGAGCTGTATTTAGTTTTATTAGGATTTTATTTTTTGATCTAGATACATGTACATTCCTTTTATGGAATATAGGATCAAAAATGTAAAATTCTATTTATATCGCGGATCGAATCTTGCAAAGCGTGGAACCTTCTAAGGACCAGAGGCGCAGCGGAACAAGGAGCAAGATGGATGCGACAACTAGACCCGGTGGCAGTGGCCAAAGATGGCAGCAGCTAGGGTTGGTGACACACGGAGGACAAATATAGATAAAAGCCATAATAGTTGAAAATTAGATTTTCTATTTATTGCTTTTATATTGTACTGTGTGTGCATGTTAGTATACATAGATTAGTATAGTTAAAAATTCCTCGTTTATAAATAACTAAGTGGGAGAGGGATTTTTAAATAAATCCCATGGTCTCCATTACTGGTTTGTAAGTGATGCAAACAAGCTTGCGCGTTGGCTCTGAGTGCCTTCCTCCATAATGGATGAGCTTGTTTGTGGATCACTAGAGCAGACTTCCAATTTTGGATGACTATAGGAAGTTAATTAAGAGCGTGTGATCTTCCCCAACGGAAAGGGCATAATCTTATTAATGGACTTAGTGTCAAGTAATGGTATACACTTAGGCATGTCTAATAGTATCCTCCCCATCGGAGTCATTGCTATTATTTGTGTGACCAAAGAAAACCAACTATTAATTTGTCAAATAAAAAGGTTGACAAGATAATAAAATTAAAAACCCCTCTTACAAATGTTTGATTTTGTATACGTCCACACTAACGTGGCATACAAAATTCACGGTGTTTGAGGTAATTTTATTTGTCATAAAGATTTATTGACAAGATAATTAATGGGTAAAACCCTCCTCTTACAAATGTTTAAATTTTGTATACGTCCACACTAACGTGGCATGCAAAATTCACGGTGTTTGAGGTGTTGGTGAATTTAAATAATATTGTTTGAGGAATCAATGTTATTTTAAATTCAAAGAGTTTTGACCAAATATTTGATCAAAGACAGATCAACTATTAATTTTATTCGTCATAAAGTAAAGTTGACGAGATAATAAAATTAATGAATAAAATCTCCTCTTCAATTTTGTATATACAAAATTCATGGAGATTTTAAGGAGTTGATCTTGACCAAATATTTTTTTGATTCTTAGGATGTTTGTCAATCCCTAGTAGTCATACTATAGAAAAAGACTTAGTAGTCCCAATTGTAATGATTGGAAATAAGACTTGGACATTAAGGTAGACTGTCTTCTTAGAACTAAGAACAATTTAGGTGTATTTAATTCAATAGTTGAAACATGTCTAGTGGTGTTATCTACCAGAACCTGGAGTGTAGATACAAGATGCCATTAATCATGTATGCAATTCAGGGTTCCAGGAAACCCGACAACTAAATGAAAGGTAAATCACCGTCCACATGAGCACTACTGTAAAAGTGGTAGTTGTTGCAGTGGGAGATGTTTATCCTTTGATAAGAATAAAATATGGATTTTAAGTAATTGTCTTTACGTACCAAGTTTAGAAAGAACCTGATTTTAGTTTCTAAACTATTATAGATATTGTGTCTATTTTGATAACAAAGATGTTATCAAGAAAAATAAGGAAATTATCTATTCTGGTATGATGGTTGACAATTTATAATCCAATAACTCCCACGATGCAACAAATGGAAATTAGTAACACATCTTCTAATTTTAAGAGAAAGCAACCTTCAGAAAAGAACCAATTATATCTTTGGCATCTAAAAGCTAGGTTATACTTGAGTAGGATTCATTGGTAGTGATCTTGGCGGTAGGAAATCTTTCAACCCCATGGAGTCTTACTTAGAAAGAAAATAACCAAGAAGCTTTTAAGGGGTATGGAGTCAAATATATGTTGAAATTGGTTCATTCTGATTTGTGTGATCCTATGACTATCCAGACAAGAGGTAGTATTGAATATGTTGTCTATTTTATAGACAACTATTCAAGATACAAATAAATTTACTTAATGTGCCGCAAGACTAAGTACTTTGATTAGTTCAAAGAGTACAAGGCTGATGCGGAGAAATGTTAAAGTAAAAGCCACTATGGTAAGATCGTAGTGGCAAGTACCTCTTGGGAGAATTTAGGAGTCACTTATCAGAAGTTGGATTTCAATCCCAACTAACTACATCTGGTACACCCCAACAGAATGATGTAGTAGAAAGAAGGTATAGGACTCTTATGGAATAATTAGATAGGTGATGAGTTATTCAGAAAATTACCAAATTTGTTTTAAGGATATGCTCTGGAAACGGAAGTGAACGTAGTACCTTCCAAAGTCATAACTCTCTACTCATATAGAGTTGCTGAATAGGCGTAAGCCTATTTTGAAGCATATTCGGATTCGGGTAATCCAGCACATATGAGAGATAATGATAAGTTGGATAGGAGTTCACTTGTTTGTAAGTTATCCTAGATAAACAAAAGTAGGTTTATAGTCTTAAAAAATCAGAAGGTCATTGTTAGCATCAATGACTGTTTTTTAGAAAAGGACTATATAATGAACCACGTGCTCATAAGTAAATTTGTTCTTAAGGAAATAATAAAAGACATGTCTAATCTAGTACCAACTGTACAAGATGAGATACCACAAGGAAAACTGCAACACGTATCACAAATGATACATAATTAAAAAATGTCTTGTCGTAGTGGGAGGGTTGTTAAGCAACCTTAAAAGATTCATGTTTTGGGAGAGTTTTTGGACACGATCCCTGAAGGACATGAACCTGATCTCCGGACATGTGACGAAGCACTCCAAGATAAATATGCAGCATCTTGGCAAAGAGTAATGAATAATAGAATTAGAATATATGTATTCCAATAAAATCTGGAAGCTTGTAAAATCACCAAGTGGTGTAAAAGCCTTTGGGTGTAAAAGGTCTATAATAGGAAAAGAAGGATAGACAGGAAGGTAGAAACTTTCAAGGCAAGGCTTGATGAAAAAGGAAACTTTTTCACTGGTAGCCATGCTTAAGTCTATCCGGATTCTTTTATCTATTTGGCAAGTGGATGTCAAGACAACATTCCTTAATGGAAGTCTTGAAGAAAGCATCCATATAAAGCAACCAGAAGGGTTCATTGCAAAGGGCTAAGAGCATCTTGTGTGCAAGCTCAATCAGTCTATGGACTAAGGCAAAGCTTCAAGGTCTTAGAACATCCGGTTTATTAAAGTCTATGGATTTATTTAGTAACCGGATAAGTCTTGTGTCTACAAAAGGCGTGATAGAAACGTGGTGGTATTTCTTGTACTATACGTAGATAACATTTTTGGTAGTTGGAAACAATATCAAAGTGTTGTCAGAAGTAAGGGTATGGTCGTCCAAACAATTTGATATGAAGGAATGTAAATATTCTTGAGATCAAAGTAATAAGGGATCACAAGAAAAGAATATTTTACTTATCCTAAGCTTCATACATCGAAAAAAATCCTTGCTCGTTTTAAGCATACAAAACTCCAAGAAAGGTTTCTTACCTTTTCAGGATAGAGTAACTTTATCTAAAGATGTCTCTGTAGACATCAAAGGAGATAAAGGAAATAAAGGCAGTTCTTTATGCATCGGCTGACAGAAGCCTAATGTATGCTATGCACGAGATCAGAAATCTGTTTTGCCAAGGGCATAGTTAGCAGATATCAAAGTAACTCTAGACAAGGACAGTGGACTGCAGTAAAGCATATATTGAAGTACCTTAGAGGTACTAGAGATTATATGCTAGCTTACAAGGCAGTTAATTTGGTCCTTGTGGGTTACATGGATTTTGATTTCCAATCGGATAGGGACAATAATAAGTCAACCTCGGGGTTTTGTGTTTACTTTAGGAGGTAAAGTCATAACTATGGAAGAGTGATAAGCATAGGTGTTTTTCTGGACTCCACCATAGAAGTTTAGTATATGGCAAGCCTCTAAGGCAGCCATAAAAGCTGAATGACTCAATAACCTCAAGATAGACTTAGATATGATTTCTAGTTTGTCCAAAGATTATTACAATTTATTGTAATAATGTTGGTGCAGTAGCAAACTCAAAGAAACCATAAGTCTATAAGGCAAGTAAACACAATAGAGCGCAAGTACCACCCAATACGAGAAATAGTATAAACGAGGAGAAGTTGTTTCCGCCCAGATTGCATCAGGTGATGACCTATAGATCCTTTCATTAAGGTCCTTAAGGCAAGAGCTTTTGATGGGCATGTTGAAGGGTTGGGAATCAGATGTATGGCAGCAGATATGGCAGCTTAGTCTTTTAGTATAAGTGGGAGATTGTTAGAGTGTATACTAAAAGCCTAGCTTTTGGTATAAACATTTATCTAGAAATAAGAATCACATTGGTCAAATGTCTACATTTATGATAAATGTAGTTGTTCAATTAATTTATATTGTAGATAACATGGTGTGTGGTGTCACACACAGAAGATCATGTTATCAGTACCTTATAAATTATAAACAGTAGCTCACGACCATAATGGAAAGGAACAAACCATTGGAAGGTCGTAGTGTAATTAGGTATTAGTTTATCTTAACTATATAATTACACTAGTACACTTAGAGTGTATTGAGTAGGACCATTAGAGGTTGTTTCTTTTATACTGACTTTATAAAGAAACAAAGACCTCAGTTATTATGGAAGTGTGTGCTCTTAATCCTAATATAATAACAAGCACATATATTTGATATTTATTTTTTTAATTTATCAATGGGTGAGATTTAGTTCGATGAATCAATAAGCCCGATAAGTTGGGAAATGATATCACTTATAGTGTGTGTTGTTGATTATAGAAGGAAACTGTGTCCTAGTGATCTAGGTTGAGAATGTCCCCAAGAGGAGCTCATAAGGATTGTTATGTTAAACCCTGCAGGTGGACTTATTCCGACATGACGATGAAGTTGAGTGGTACTACTCTTGGAGCTAGATATTAATTAAGTGAGTTGTCAGTAACTTACTTAATTAGTGGACATTTGTTATCTTAAACACAGGGAGACTAACACACTCATAATAAGAAGGAGCCCAAAAAATGTAATTTGGGATTGGTGCGGTAGTTCAATAATAGTTCTTTAGTGGAATGAATTATTATTGATGAAATTAAGTTGTGTGTTCGGGGCGAACACGGGATGCTTAATTTCATCGGGAGACCAAAACCAATTCCTCCTCTCGGTCCCTATCGTAGCCTCTAGTATATAGAGATTTATACCTACCGCATACCCACCTTCTTACCCATCCAATAGGGCCGACCAAGCTAGCTTGGAACCCAAGCTAGGGCCGGCCAAGTCCAAGTGGATGAGCCATGTAGGTGGCCGGCCAAAGCTTGGGTCCCAAGCTTAGGTGGTCGGCCACTAGAATATTAAAAAGGATTTTTATTAAAATTATTTATTATGTGGATATCATGGTTTTAAAAGAGAGTTTAAAAATTAAAAATTTCCTTTTATAGCTTTCTACAAAAGATTAAGAGAAGAGATTAATCTCTTTCCCTATTTGTAGTTTAAAAGGATGATTTTAATTTTTGGTAAAAACTTTCCTTATTTGTAAATCATCTACATGTTTAAAAGAGAGTTTAAAATTTGAAATCTTTCCTTATTTGTTGATTAAAGGAGGATTTTAAATTTTAAGAAAACTTTCCTTTTTAACCATGTTCATGATTTAAAAGAAAGTTTAAAAATTAATAATTCTCTTTTATTAGTTTCTACAAAAGATTAAGAAAAGATTTGATATCTTTCCTTATTTGTAGATTAAGAGAGATTTTAATTTTTAGAGATAACTTTCTTTTATCCACATGTTTAAAAGAAAGATTTTAATTTATTAAATTTCCTTTTTATTAACCACCATGAAGGGAAAATTTATTTGAGAAATTTTTATAAATTTCTGGAAACAAATTAGGAAGTTTTAATTCTTGTGTGAATTAAAATTTCCTTGATTAAAGGGATTAAGGTGGCCGGCCATTAACAAATAGAAAAGAAAAATTATTTTTAATTAAATAAATTTTCCTTTTTAATGGCAAAAAAAATAAGGAAGTTTTTATTAAAATTTCCTTATTTGCCAAGACCAAGGATTATAAAAGAGGGGTAGAGGAGGCTTCAAGGAATGTCTCTATTTATTTTTCTCCCTCTTTTCTTCTTTGGTGTGGCCGGCCCTTTCTTTCCTCTCCTTTGTGTGGCCGAAACTTTCTCATGGTGGAGTTAGCTTTGGTGTCCGGATCTAAGAAGGAGAAGAAGGAGAGAAAAGAAGCCTCTTTTCTAGCATCCCTTGGAGCATGGTGGTGGTGGCCGAACCTCTTCATCCTAGAAGAAGTTTTGATGGCCGAAACTTGCAAGGAAGAAGAAGGTGCTTGGTGGTTCTCATCTCGGAAGATCGTTGCCCACACAACGTCCGAGGTTAGAAGAGGAATACGGTAGAAGATCAAGAGGTTTTTCTAAAAGGTATAACTAGTAATTTTTCTTTCCGCATCATACTAGTTATTTTTGGAAATAATACTAAATACAAGAGGCATACGATTCTAGAGTTTCGAATTTATTTTCGATATAGTGTTCTTTTGTTTTTCTTTTCCTTGTGATTTGATTGTTCTTTTCGGTTAACCTAAAGTTATTTTAGGAAATTAAATATTAGCTTTCTATAAAAGGTTTTGTCTAGTCGGTGGTGGTTGCTCCCATATCCAAGAAGGCCATGTGCCTCGCCACGTCAGTACTGGGAACCGATTATGGAAATTAATATTTAATGGAATTAATAACTTAAGGTGATTTGGGTCGAACGTGTTAAGTTCCGCAGGAGACCCAAGTCAAAACCTAAAAGAACGAATAGATTAAGTTTTGGATCAAACGTGTTAAGTTCCGCAGGCGATCCAAAATTTAATTTAAAAGAACACATGGTAGCTAGGAAAAGGTTCAGACCTTTGTACAAAATTTTTGTACAGTGGAACCTCTAGGCTTTCTGAGTAGCAACCAACAGTTGAGAGGGTCGTCAATCTTTTATAGATGTCCTTTCGACCTCTGTTGGAGAGTGGTAGTTAGGAATGGAGCTAGTCCTATCATGCTCATTCAGCCGCTCAGTGTTCTATCAGCCTCGACCACTCTGGAGTAGTGGGTCTTGAGGGTACAACAGTCAGAGGGTTTGAGTTATGAGTGGTCAGGGACCCTTAGCTATGTAGTTAGATAACTACTTAGCTGACAGTCCGCTTCGGGCGCCTATAGCGCTGCATGTACTGGAGGCTAGTACGGTTTGTCACGGACCCTAGCCTCTCGGCCATACAGAGGTCGTGGAGTCTAGAGAGGTGGCGGGGGTGACCATGGAGCATGCATGCACATTGCATTTGATGCGCGGTGCATCTTTGGAGATATATTTGCATACATGCCTAGTAGATACTAGTTGCATGTGTTTGTGGTATGTTGCATTTGTTTGCAATATGATTGTTGCATATGGTTGTCATGCTGCATACATGTCATTTATTTTACATGTATTTGCAGTCGTATTTATATTGCACAGGTGTCACTAGTAGGTCGGTTGTAGATCTGGTGAGTTTACTAATCATTGTACCATGTGTCGGATTTCAGATTGGGTATGTATCAATCATTTTGTTAGCTGTGTTTTGTACAGTTGGTATGTCAGGTTATTATGTCAGATATATTTAGGTGCATTGGTTATGATAGTATGATCATGTTCTTTATTCCCTACTGATACTGTATACATTTGATCTCCATGTATTTTTATAGACCATGCACTATCTTGTCTATTACCCGCTGAGTTACCTATACTCACCACCGCATGCATATCTTTATGTTTTCAGGTAGATTGTTGGAGTGTCGCTTGGAGTATCCTGTCTGTCGGGTCCTACGTCACATCCGAAGACGGTTTCACCTTGTGTTTGTTTTTTTTGTATATCTTTGTATTATTGATGACATTGTTTTTGTGTTTAGCCATGTGGCTATCTTTTGGTATCAGTGTTGTATTTGTGTTTAAGCCGTGCCGGCATGCATTGTATTTATCTAGTTTGTGTGGGCTTTCCTTCGTTTTTCTGTTGTGTTTTTAGTACAGCCGTGTGGGCTGCTTTATATATAACTGTGTGGTTGTGATTGTTTCATTCCAGCCGAGTGGACTGTGATTATAACTGCGTGGTTGTGTATATATTCCAGCCGTATGTGGCTGATGTATATTTTGTTTGTATCTATGTTTCAGATTGTCACCCGTACAGGGGAGATGTTGCCAGATTTTTGTCGGGCAGGGACTCCTTTGGGGGGCGTGACAATTTTTGGTATCAGAGCAGGTACGATGCCTGTTTTGTTTCATGTTCTGGATTTTTGAGATTTATCTTATACCAATTTTTGGTATCAGAGCAAGTTTGTGATGCCTGTTTTCGTGTTTTGGGATTTTGTGTTTCAGTTTTCTTGATGTGACTTTTTGGATTTTGGGACCAGGCAGCGTCAGGACATCTTCAAGCTATAGGAGGTATGTTTGCATATTGTTACCTAAATTTCTATTAGTACATGCATAGTTGTTCAGATAGTTATGACGTGTTAGTACTCTTTTGTTAATACCTGTCTAGTTGTGTGTAGCATGCATTTCTTGTGTTGGGTCAATCACTGATCACGGTTGACTCTATTAGAGATCAACATTTTACAGTCTCAAGGGATTCATCATATTATACTACCAGTAATTTTAGTGTATGTTACTACTAGTTGGTGGAGTGTTAGAGTCATGCCAGTCTATGTTATTATTGGCTGGGTAGTGGATAATATCTGTATACTCATATTGACTTAGTTAGTAGAGTACTGGTTTACTATTGTTGATTTGATCAGTAGAGAATTGGTTTACTTTTGTTGGTTCTGTCAGTTTAGGATTGATTTACCTGATTGACTAGTGTAGTTGAGGTTTGACTGATTTTAGTTGGTTTTATGCTCCTGTTAGTTTGGTTAGTAGAGGATTAATCTACACCTGTTAGTTCGATTAATAGAAGCCCAATTTACCTGGTTGATTTAGATAGTTAGGTATCGATTTACCTTAGTTAGTTTTATCAGTGGATGATTGATTTACTCCTATTGGATCAGATAGTAGTTGACCGATTTATTTTATTGGTCCGACCAGTAGGGGACCGACTTACTCTATTTTTAGAGATTCTTATCTTTGGGTTGTTTCGTGCATGGTTAAATATTTTGACTTGTACCATTGTAGAGAAGACTGAATTAGTCGTATACCATTTTCAGCTTGATCAGTCTGTAGAGGATTGTCGTATCCTATACCATGGGGACTTTGACCATGAACTGTCTGTACCTTATTGGTTGACGTAGAAGGTATATTCGGATAGGATACCCTACGATGTGGAAAAGTGTAAAGCTACCTGCTTAACACTTATGAGATACAGACTTTGCTAGGGTGTATGAGTTGGAGAGTACATTCGAATATACTACTTGTACTAGTGTGAGAAAATTTGAGTTAGCTGCTTAACCTTTACGTGACCCGGTACCACGTGAAGGAAGAAGCAAAAGAATGTTTTTGGAGATCATATCGTAACTTAGTGATGACTAGTAGACTCGCCTATCGTTGCTCTATGGGAGACCCAGACTCATGGACTGATCGGATATAGTTAGATATACTTGATGGGTAGACTCTTAGTCAGGACGTCGTGTGACCCTTTGACATAGGATTGACATTTCTTTATTGTGGATATTTGATTATTAGAAAGGATGAGATGATGAGATTTGTCAGACTTTTTGGATACATTTAGTTTGTTGGTAGTGAGTGTTGAAGGTTGGATACTTTCCTTTTACTCCTTCTTTGTTTAGGAGACTATCTGGTATGATTGATTGATGTTGATGATGATTTGTGATTGGTGGACATTATGAGATCAGGTGTGGTGATATGTTGTCTTTTGATGATCTATTGGTAGATATTTGACTTGATCTATTATTTGGTGTTTGATATTGATAGTGACACGGAATGTAATGTGTCTGTGATATTTATGGATTTGGTGATTTGTAGTTGGTGATCAGATCACAAAGTTATTGGAGATCTTACGGTTGAGTGTGCTTGTTGTATGGATAATATGAGTCATTGGTTTTATCATTTAGGCATATAGTGCCCTAGATGTTTACATTGACTTGATATATTTGATATGCTTAGGGTGTTGGATCATTTTTCATTGTCTTTATTGACGATGTTGTAATCTATTTCCGATCCGAGGTGGATTACGTACACTATCTTCGCATAATTTTAGAGATATTTCGACGGGAACATCTATATGCGAAGTTTAGTAGTACGTATTTTGATTGTCTTCTATGATATTTCTGGGACACATGGTCTCTAGTAGAGGTATATCAATAGATCCACAGAGGATAATGGTTGTTACTAGTTGGGAGTAATCATAGTTTATACATGAGACTCGCAGTTTCTTAGTTTGGCTGGATATTATCGGAGTTTGATTGAGGGTTTCTCCAGCATTATACAGTTGACCAGGCTGTCTAGGAAGGGTATGGAATTTTCCTAGATAGATGTTTGTGAGATCAGTTTAGATAGCCGCACCTGTCTTAGTAGTACTTTCTGGTGTAGACGGATTTGTACTCTACACAGATGTATCATACCTGGAGTTAGGTGTGGTTTTGATTTAGCATGAGCAAAGTAGGCTCATGCTAGTAGTTAGAATTCTCGTATAATGAGAATTAGATTCTTTATCTCTATGGGAGATTATGTGTGTTTCCGGTGTCACTTATCCGGGAGAAGTTTCTGTAGGAAACAACTCGTTCTGGATTTGTGGTATATGTTGTATAGAGATTTAGAGCGTTCTTATTGGTGGATTGACATGAAGGATGACATCACGGATTTTTTAGCTTGATGCCTAGTGTGTCGGCACATGGAGATTGAATATTAGAGACTAGTAGGATTGTCTCTATTGATTCAGGTACTAGTGTGGAGTTGGGAGTATGTTTTAATGGATTTTATTGTGGGATTGTCCAAGACATGGAGACGATATGATGTGATTTGGGTAATCATTGTTTGGTTGACTACTTTGCCCTTTTTCTATGGATTTGTAGGACAGATTCTTTGGATCGAGTAATATACTGTAGAGAGATTACCGAACCTCATGGTATATCTCTAAGTGTGGTATTGGATGGAGATATGTGATTTCACATCATGATTTTGACTGTGGATATAGCAGATTTTGAGTTCAGAGCTTTGTTTTAGTATTGATTTTCACTCTCGGACTGATGGATAGTTTGAGCCCTACACAGATGTTGGAGGATATGTTGAGAGTGGATTATGGATTCAGAGGTAGTTGATTTATCCATAGTTGGTTAGGTAATAGTATGGGAGTAGCAGAAGTAGGGTGAGCTTATAACCCACAGAGTCATTTTTCAGGGTTGGAGATTTGTTCATGATATTTGGATGGAGTGGTATATAAGTATGTGGGTTAGATGTTACCCTTCGATGAGGATCCCTGAGTTGACCAATAAATTTGGGCACCAAATTTTTATTAGTGGGGGAGAATGTAAGATACCGTAAAAATTAAATAATAAATGTTATCAGACGAAAAATCTTATTGGATTTTTCTGAAATTTTTAGAAATTTTTCGAGATTTAAACGGAATCCGTATGACCCGTTTTAAGGGGATGGATTCGGGGTACAGTGGAAGCCTATTTAGGATACCCATTTAAATGGGAGTTGATTGAGAATTTAACTTAGAGTTTAATTAAATTTAACCTAAGGTATAAAAATCAAATCCCTAATTTCCCTTTTATTTCCTCTGATTCTTAATCCCTCTTCTTCCCTATCTCCTTCCCCGATCACGACTTTTCTTTCTTTTCCCCTTTCTCTCTCGCGAGCAGGCGACCAAACGACGATGGAGAGACTTCTTCCACTGCCGGCTGAGCCTCCCTCCTCCCTTTCCTTTTCGAGGCGTAGGGTCTCTCTTCGTTCTCTCTCACGCACGGATGACCCGACGCCGACGGCTTCCCCAACAATCTCGGCTTCGTCACGTCATCAGGGGGAAAACATCGCCAAATCTTGATGTCTCCGACCATCTTCGACAGAGCAACCCTCCCATAAGCTGTCCTTGCACGCGCGACTATGACTCGGCAGAGCTAGGGCACGGTGAGGGGTTGACTCGCGTCCCCAATCGATCGGCTCCTCCCCAATCTGTACGCTAGGGATTGCTTTGTTGCTCCATACCTACTGGATTGGATCGAGTGACGACATCAGAGGCGACCGATCAAGGTATGTACCTTGCCTCATCCGAGAATTTGTGGATTCAAGGTTTTGGTTTTATAGGTTTCAATTTTCAATATTCCTCTTGTTTTGGGCAAGGGGAAAGTATCGGATCAGCTTAGCGAAAGATCTTCCTTGAGCAAATCTTGACCTTCTTCCTCCTTATGGTTGATTGGAGTTTCAGCTGAAGAATTAAGGTTCATTTGAGGTAAGTGTGGTCTGGTTTGTTAGAGTTCCAGCAAATCCATTGTTGTGCAATTGTTTCCTGAACCGATCTTGGAAAGGATTGGTGTTGGGTGTTCAATTTAGCATTCAGACAGTAGATTGTTGGGTGGTGAGCGGCTGAATTTCTTATTCCCCTTTCTTGGCTGATCAGTGGATGCTGTTGCTGGAATTTCTATGGGCTGTGAGTGTGGATCAACTGCAACCTCTCAAGGTAAGTGATGTTCCAATGAGGTATTTCTGTTGGATTCATTAGTATGTTGCTAAATTTAGTTTCTAGTGTATGGTAGGGTTTGTGCTTGCTTAGATTTATGTGAGGTTGATGTGGTGGTTAGGGATTGATTATGTGGAAGAATTATACATGTTAGATTTATGGGGAGATTTGATTTGCATGATTTGTGGTTGTTTGGATAAATTGTTAGAGGTGAATCATGAGAATGATTAAGTATGTTTGATTTATGATGTATAGTAGATAATAATGGGATGTTGGAGTTTATGATCGGTTATGGATTTGGGATTCATTTGTGGATTGAGTCAAACCTAGTTGGATTAATTTGGGTGGATGAATTTTATATGATGGATTCATGATTAGCTTATTCTTATTGGGCTGTGTGATTAAGGATTATTTGGAGATTAATCAGATATCAGATTTGAGTGGAGTTATCTTAATTGGGTTAGAGATTTTATTTAGCTATTTTAGTTCTTATGAATTTAGCTAAATAAATACATATACATTGATTGATGCAGGACTTGGATTCGGGACGAGCGTCTTGACGCGAGGTTACTTGACACGATATACATTTTAAGGCGGGTATTTCTTCCTTAGCCTCTATGTAGATTTTCTTTTACTTAGTGCATGGTTATTATGTGATGGATTAGAATCCTCTACCTTATATCGTATTCGTTGTTGATTTCCTACTTGAGACTTATGCTTGATCTTTGAGGTGTTCTATTTAATTCATACACAGTCTTAACTCTTGATATCTACTCTATTGTGATTACACGTGTAGAGTATGTCTTGTAGGGATTGTCGGTTGTTGGTATTACCATGCTGATTGGGTATATGATGTGTACTGTACATAGGTGGGTATGCGTTATAGGAGTCATCATATTGACCGTACATTTGCATGTTGTATGTACATATGTATTTGGTATGTACTTTTGGAGGAGTTGTGTTGATTTTATGTTTGAGGTATATACACATGTCTGTTGTGTTTTTACTGGAGGATTCATGTTGATTATACTTGTATAGTTGTGTACATGTGTTTGGTGGGATATGTGGAGATATCATGACGATTATATTCATGTTGTGGGTTACTTATGTGGTTTGGAGGTTGCATTGATGATGATGTGTTGGTATCATGATTATATATATATATATATCATGTTCATCATTCTTTCCATCTGACGATTATCGTCTCCCTTGTGGTTGAGAGGGTCATCAGTCTTTTATAGTTGTCCTTTCGGCCACTGTTGGAGAGTGGTAGTTAGGAGTGGAGCTAGTCCTGTCACGCTCATTCAGCCGCTCAGTGTTCTGTCAGCCTCGACCACTCTGGAGTAGTGGGTCTTGAGGGTATAGCAGTCAGAGGGTTTGAGTTATGAGTGGTCAGGGACCATTATCTATGTAGTTAGATAACTACTTAGCTGACCATCCGCTTCGGCCGCCTATAGAGCTGCATGTACTGGAGGCTAGTTCGGTTTGTCACGGACCCAAGCCTCTCGGCCATACAGGGGTCGTGGTGTCTAGAGAGGTGGCGGGGGTGACCATGGAGCATGCATGCACATTGCATTTGATGCGCGGTGTATCTTTGGAGATATATTTGCATACATGCCTAGTAGATACTAGTTGCATGTATTTGTGGTATGTTGCATTTGTTTGCAATATGATTGTTGCATATGGTTGTCATGCTGCATACATGTCATTTATTTTACATGTATTTGCAGTCGTATTTATATTGCACAGGTGTCACGAGTAGGTCGATTGCAGATCTGGTGAGTTTATTGATCATTATACCATGTGTCGGATTTCAAATTGGGTATGTATCTATCATTTTGTTAGCTGTGATTTGTACAGTTGGTATGTCAGGTTATTATGTCAGATATGTTTAGGTGCATTGGTTATGATAGTATGATCATGTTCTTTATTCCCTACTGAGACTGTATACTTTTGATCTCCATGTATTTTCATAGACCATGCACTATCTTGTCTATTACCCGCTGAGTTACCTATACTCACCACCGCATGCATACTTTATGTTTTCAGGTAGATTGTTGGAGTGTCGCTTGGATTATCCTGTCTGCCGGGTCCTATGTCACATCCAAAGACGGTTTCACCTTTTGTTTATTTTCTTTTTGTATATCTTTGTATTATTGATGGCATTGTATTTGTGTTTAGCCATGTGGCTATCTTTTGGTTTCGGTGTTGTATTTATGTTTAAGTCGTGCCGACATGCATTGTATTTATTTGGTTTGTGTGGGTTTTCCTTCGTTTTTCCGCTGTGTTTTTAGTACAGCCGTGTGGCCTGCTTTATATATAACTGCGTGGTTGTGATTGTTTCATTCCAGTCGAGTGGGCTGTGATTATAACTGCGTGGTTGTGTATATATTCCAGCCGTATGTAGCTGATGTATATTTTGTTTGTATCTATGTTTCAGATTGTCACCCGTACAGGGGAGATGTTGCCGGATTTTTATCGGGCAGGGACTCCTTTGGTGGCATGGCAGGATCGATCAATCGATCGATTGGCTCATGCCCAATCGATCGGTTGATCGATTGGGTGAGTCCCGTGGAAGGAAATCCTCCCAATCGATCAGTGGATCGATTGGAAGGAATCGTCGTTCGCACATAACGTCTCCCAATCGATTGCGCGATCAATTAGGAGCCCCAATCGATCGGGTGATTGATTGGGAGCTGCGATTTCGCGCGATAAGCCCTGGATCGATTGGCCGATCGATCCAGGCAATTCCCAGAGAGCATAGAGGCGCTTTGGATCGATCGGTCGATCGATCCAAAACCTCCCCAATCGATTGGCAGTAATCCAATTGATTGAGATTCAACCGTTGGCGCATATAAAGATGTTGGTGAGTGTTTTTCTCAGCAACTCTTCGATTCTCTTCTACACGTGACTACAGTGACAGCTTAGGGCGATTTCCACAACCCTCACCGCCAGTTCTTGAAGATTCTTGGAGGCTTGTGCTGGTCCACGTCCAAGTCAAGAGGCGAGGAAGAAGTTAGGGTTAGGGTTTCTTGTGCAAACTTGTAAGATCTTATTGTATTTTGTTTCCCTTTCTTTTCTTCTTGTATTGAGAGCTTGTAAGGCTTCTCTACCTTTGGTAGTTACCGTAAAGGAGTGTTTTCATAGTGGAGGATGCGTGAGTGTGTGGATCCTTGGATTAGTCACCTCTTCTTGAGGTGGATACCAAGTAAATCTCTAGTGTTAGCGTTGTATGTTGTTTCTTGTATTCTCCGCTGTTATCATCTTGAATAAACAAGTAACGAAGAGCATGACAAGCGCGAAGAGCTATTCCCCCCCCCCCCCCCCCACCTCTAGCTACATTTCGGTCCCAACATTTATAACCTACCCAAAATCATATTATCATCAAGTCAAATATAATTATAAAAGTAATCGACATAAACCCAATACTAAAACCTAAATCAGATCAATAATTCAGGGGGAGGCTCCAGAATAGCTAACACCTCCAAAACTAACCTACCCTGTAGGGTAATTAGGAATAACTTAAGGGACTAAATTTAAACTTGACCTATGGTACTGGTGAAGTTTTAGATGATAGTAGGTTAGGGAAGCTCAATCTATGCATGTTTAGGAAGATATGGCTTCGACCTGGTATATTTGGCTGAGTGGAACTAACTGAAGCTATCCCTTACGGATCCTAACTAGTTAGACCAAGATTTTGTATTAAGTTCAGTGGATAGGACTATTTGGAAAACCTCAAAGACATGGTTACTCTAATGATGTCCAAGTGACTCACCATAGCCCAGAAATTTATCCAAAAATGTCTGTTTGTTGAGCCAAAAGCCTGAATCTAGCACAAAGTTAAACCAAATCCTAAAAATTGAATTTAACTCATCTCACAAAATTATAGGATTCCCTAATTGAAAATTTAGATCGGGTGAGATGATTAAGGACTTAAATTAAATTAAATTAAATTCAATTCAATTTAAAATAAATTAAATTCAATTTAAATTAAATTCAAATTAAATTAAATTTAAATTATATTAAAAATTATTTTAACTTTAAAAATTATTTTAACTTTAAAAATTATCTTAACTTAAAAAAAAATATTTTAACTTTAAAAATTATTTTAACTTTAAAAAATTATTTTAACTTTTAAAAAATTTATTTTAACTTTTAAAACAAATATTTTAACTTTAAAAAATTATTTTAACTTTTAAAAAATTTATTTTAACTTTTAAAACAAATATTTTAACTTTAAAAAATTATTTTAACTTCAAAAATTATCTTAACTTAAAAAAAAATTAACTTTAAAAAATTATTTTAACTTAAAAAATTTATTTTAATTTCAAAAATTATTTTAACTTTAAAAATTATTTTAATTTTTTTAAATAAAGTTATTTTAACTTCAAAAATTATTTTAAATTTACAAATTTATTTTAACTTTAAAAATTTATTTTAAAAAATTATTTTAACTTAAAAATTATTTTAAAATTTATTTTGATTTAAAAATTATTTTAAAAATTTCTTCAAAAATTAATTTTACGTAAAAATTATTTTAACTTAAAAAATTATTTTAACTTAAAAAATTATTTTTAAAATTATTTTAACATATAAATTTTAAAAAAATTATTCTAACTTAAAAAATTATTTCAACCTAAAAATTATTTCAGAAATTATTTTAACTTAAAATTTTTTTAAAACAAAAATTCAGAAACTGGTCAGAAACCAGAGGCGCCCGCCCTTCGTATTGCCTTCCCGGCACCTTGAAAGTTCTTCGGGCATGCCGTCCAAGCACCCTGCTCCAGGCGCTCGGAGCTGGTTCGAGCGCCCGGAGCACCCTATATAAGGGGCGACAGGGGCGCCCCAACTCCTTGCACCTCTCCTTTCCACTCTTGCAAAGGCTCTCATTGGGCTTTAACGAAAGAGGGATCAAATTTAAAATTTTATTTCCTCTTTCGGTTATTACACCGCTGTGAAACAACCGATGTCATCATTTCTATTATCTTCATTAACGATGCCTCGGTAAATTTTTTTTCCCTTCCTAATTTCTATATTACTTTATTTTAATATTTTATGCTTAGTTTAGTTTTCTTTAATAATTTAGGAAATATTCTAGATTTGATGCTGGGCCCTCTACAGCTAGTACAGACCCTAGGTTTTCGACTGAGCAACTTAGGATTAGGTTTGCTAGTACTATCTGCATGCCTATCTAGACTAAGTGTTTAGATAGATAGTTTTTCTTACGTTCATGCATTCTTGTTGTAGAGGTCATTGACTACTACAGATTGCATAGTATGATTTATTGTACTAGTTCAGTCAACATAAGTTTATGTACTAAACTATGCAATAACCTACTTAGAGTAGATGACCTTATATATACCACAAGGGTAGCTGATATTGATATCATGCTATCCCCTGCTGTTATCCGTACCTTTCTAGATTTATGTCCTGCCGCATGCACTTTTCAGTGTTATCCCCCTAGGGACCCATCATTTAGTGATCCCTACTCACACATTACACTGGATACGATTTCCTCGTAGTTTTTCTGAGAAGAGCGAGTACCTACTGTTACTCAGTTTAGGTCTATCTCCCTTTGAGTCCAGGATTATATCCTCTATAGGGTCTTGGTCTCTTGCATTTTGCCACTAACCACTCACGACATTGCGATGATGCATCCTTTTCACTCATTTTTATTATATGTCCTATGTCATAGATTAGATATAGACATTAGTTTACATATTTTTCATACTATCATTTACTCAGCTGGACTCATCACGAGCAGGCGAGTGCATATGCTCTACTGCCATATCTTGACTGCATACCTTGCATCCTTAGAGATTGATGTCACTAGAGGTGATGTCAAAGCCCTGACTGAGTTTGACATGGTAGGGTCCAAGAACTTCTCTTTAGGAGGCATTCATATAGATGATAAGGGTATCTTGTCCTGGTGGAGGGGGGGGGCCCGACACCAGCTTGACTTGGACGACGAGCCAGATGCTGAGGGAGAGGATGCAGAGGTGTATGAATTTATGGATGCACTTTTTGGCGATCAAGCTACTCTAGAACCGCCTCCAGCTTGAGCACCACATCCCACCCCTTGATAATTAATATTTTTGTGCATAAATTTGGCTCTTGAATTGAGTATTTTGCATCTCCTTATATGATGAATTCTTGTTTTATCTTATATCTTATGAGTTGAGAATTATTTAGAGTCTTGTCGCATTTTCTATATATTTCTTGTGGAATCCTATCTAACAATGGTATTTTATTTGTTTTGTAAGGAATGGGTTCATTAGACTATAAGAATTTGGATTGGGCCCGATCCATTAAATGGAGCTTTCCTCTTGAGCTAACCCATGCCAAATCTTCTCATCAAACCCCTAATTCCTCCCTAAACCAACCCTAAACCAAATGCAAATCCCGGTTCAAATCATGGTATAAAACCCAAAAGAATCGTGGATGAACAGTGGTTGCGCCTATTGTTCATCGTGCCAACGGCAATTTTTTCTCCGCGAGCACGCGTGTATGCCCCCGATTCCAGTGATAATCTCATCTTGAGCTACAGATCCATAGAGGAAGATGCAAGGAAGTTGCTGACCCATTTTCCTAAAGCTGGAAGTCCGCTGGAGAGGTCTCGACAGTGAACTTTGCTGGGATTCTGATCTTCATCTCCACCCCTGTTTGAACGGTGTTGATAGCAGGAATTCATCCTCTGTACTCGGGGAACATCAGAGAGTTTTCTCTGATGGATTTCGACTTACATCAGGCTGCCATCCACCATCCAGCAGCAAGTCATTGCTGAGCACAGAACTGAATCGCAGATCCAGGTTTTGACAATTCCGCGCAGATCTGAACTTGTGCTCTTCCAGAGAGGTTTCTTTGGTCAAGATCAGCGGGTTTCAGATCTGAACTCAGATCAGCTGCGTTCCTTTTCTTCTTTTCTGTATTTCACATTTGAAGTTTCAAATGAGGACTCTTGTGTGACGACAAAAGTTGTGATTTAAGAATTCGTTGTGCTTGGAATTGGTTTAGTTTTAGTCTTGCATTTCATTACTATTTTTAGCTAGATCTAGAACTTGTTTGTAGCACAGTTTAGTGCATAGATTAGTTTCTTTTCAGAATTTTACTTTCAATCCATGTTCTATAATGCAGTAATACCAGCAAGTTTCTGATAGTGTAATCAGTTTTCAATCTTTAAATTTGATGCAGTAATTCGTAGAATCTGTTTAGTGTAATGGGTTACTGATTTTATATTTGTTGTAGATTTCATTATTGTTCTTCGATGTAGAATTTCCAGCAAGTTTCTTTCAATGAAAGTAGTTTACAATCCTGGTTTTCAATGCAGTAATTTCAGTAGTTTATGTTTGGTTTAGTTAGTTTGTAACGACTCAATTTTCCCTATTTCAAGTTCTAAAAGTCCATAAAAATATTTGGAAATACTTTTAAAATATTCTAGAGATTTTTAGGAATTTTAGAGTATTTTTACGTAATTTTTGGAGGTCGTTTAGTAGGGTTACATAAAGAAAGAAGTTTAAAAAAAAAAACGTTGAAGGTGAGATTCGAACCCACGACCTCGGGTCGGACTGACCCAAGCAAAACCGGCCCAACCAGCTGAGCTACACGATTTTGTTAACCTTATATGGTGAGAATTAAGTTTATAGCATAGTTAATGATTAGGGAATAAATTGGAAAAAAAATGCGCGGCTGAGGGATTTAAGCCGAGACACCTTATTTTGGTTAAAAGCCGGTTAACCAGCTGTGCCGGTGAGTTTTTGTTAATTATGGAAAGAACGGATTTTATTTAAGGTATAGTTAGTAATCGAATATCCAATTTATAAAGGGAGTTTTATTTTCTCCCGTGACCTAACTTTCTTCTCTTCTCTTCTCACGCGACGGCGCCGATTCCTGTTCGGACGAATTAGCAGCAGGGGATCTAGGGCTTCTCTGGCGGTGGGCGAGGAGGTTCTCCGATGGATTTCTCCACCTCCTTGAGATCGTCTCATCGAGGAGCTTCCGTGGACACGAAGAGGAGCCGAGACCTTCAAGCTATACCCGAAACCTTAGGGTTTTTTTCCTCTCCGTCGATTGTAAGTGCAAGAACAAGGGGTGAGTTGCTTCTCACCTGCAGTAGGAGTAGTTCCATGACTTGGTTTTGGTTTTGAATTGGGTTTATGCTCGGTGGATTTTTTTATTTTCCTCAAGGTTACTTGCGAGCTCTCTGAACGTTCTCTGTTTGCATAAATGCCTAGCCGAGATGTTAGATGAATGTATAAGTTGTGTTTTAGATTCTACAGCCCTTGTAGTTTAATTCTGGTTGAATTGTTATGGCTGCCGTGCACCTCAAAGAAAGGGATTCTCTGTTCGAAGTGGATCACAGGAAGAAAGTTTGGTTTTTTTTTCTTTTATTGTGCTTGCTGCTGAGAACCCTTAAGAAAGAAGGAAGATGTTTGGTTTAGATTAAGCATGTAGGTTAGTGTTTTTGTGGGTTGTCTTCATTCAGACAGTGAAATTAGCATAGTAGCATTTGACCCAAACTTTCTGTTGCAACCTTGATGAACCTGCTCGGTTCTTGTGGGGTTTTACAAGCTTCAAAATTTTGGTTGCTTTGTAAAAAGATTAAGCTGTGAATTTGTTGTATAGGTTTGTTTTAAGTTTTACATCAAGTTCAACTTGATTTTATGCAAAGAAAAGGGGCACAAGTAGCTCCCTTGGGGTTGCTGTGCAATTCAGCTATTTAGCTTAACATGAGAAGGCATAGATTGTTGATTAGCATGTAGTTTTCTTTATGTTGTTACCTTATTGTTGCTGTTTTAGGGGCAAGAACAATCTTTATTTAGTTGGAATAAGTTTAGCATTACAGCTTTCTTGTCTTTGCACTTAAGGAGCAAGAACAGTCCTTAACATCAGTGTTTTAGTTTTGGGTACCTTGCATTTTAACAAGCATGAACAATTTGTGTCGAGTTTCGGATTTCTTTTGAAGTATAAAGTTATTCCAGTAAGCATGAGATTTCCTATTTGTCATTCCAGCAAGAATGAAGTTTTCATTGCTAGTTATTAAGCACGAACAACCTCTAATTTCCATAAAGAAGTTTGTTTCTGTTTAATTACAGTTAGTATATCTTGAGCATGCAATTATTAGTTTCTTTGCTATTTCAAAAGCATGAGTTTCTGTCTTTGAGAAACTATAAGCAAGAAAGACCAATGTCTAGGCTTGATCTCAATTCCAGAAGTTGAATATCAAAAGCGCACACAAAGTGTTTGCGTAAATGCCAAGTAAGGGCAAGTATAAGGAAGTTATAGTTAAAAAGAAAGTATTTTACTTTTAGTGGCATGTACCGGACACAAGGTCCAGGACACAAGGTCCATTGGGTGGGCTCCTAGATCGCCCCTAGGCACAAGATCGCCTAGAAGTACCTTAGTAGTTTCGGGATTAGCTACCTCGACTCTTATTAAGGATGCACGCAAATTGGTACAATGCCGGGCCCAAAAGAAGTTTATTATTATTTTGAATTATTAAAGTATAAGTTTTGAAACAAATGAAACAAGCTTCAAATATGTTTAGAATTAGAAAGTTTAGTTTCTTGTTATTTGAAGCATGCAGTAGTAGTTTTATTTGTTTCTTGCTATTAGATTATTCAGCATGTTTAGCTTTATTTGCTTTCAGCATGCAGTTATAGTTTTATTCTTGTGAGCGTGAGTAGCTTTACATGTTTATCAACTTTACATGTTTAGTAGCTTTACATGTTTAGTATTTCAGTTAGTATGATTCCTTTGCTATTTATGAGCATGTGTAGTTTTATATGTTAGCATTCAGTTTTAGCATGTTTTTATTTATATACATGCATATCGAGTTTTTTTTTGTGAGTAGATAGCGCTCACTAAGCTTTATGCTTATAGACTGCATTTCCTCCTACTGCAGTTAAAGGAAAGGAAAAGATTTAGCAAGGAAGGCGACAAGGTGGTGGTGATGAAGGTGTGTGATGGCTGGACTATAGGGAGATCAAGAGTTTACTAAGGAATTGTCAAGACTTTTCTGTTTTGAGTTCTTTAAATGTTATTATGAGTTAAGTTTGTAATTAAGTTTATTCCGCATTTGTAGTTGGGTTCTATTGATGGAGTGATATAGTTGTTTGCGATTTCTAGAGTAGTTTTCTTCTTTTATTTGTGATATTATACTGCGTGGTTGTGATATAGTAGTTTTCTTCTATTGATGGAGTGATCTCACTTGGTTACCAGGATTCATAAACTCTAGTACTTAAGCCTGGAGGTCTAGAGTTCGAATCCCGGGGGAGGCAAAAATCCACTGCCAGGGGTGGAAAGTCCTAGTGAGTAACGGCACGGCCAAAGGGTCGTCGGTCGACGACATGAGAGGTCGCCAAATGGGCCGACGACATAAGGGCCGCCAGTTGGGCCGCCACAAGGGCCGCCCAAGAGGCCAAAGGGTCGTGTCGTTACAATAAAAGGCGCCTTTTATTGTAAATCTAAGTGATAAATCTAAGTGTCGTTAATAATAGCATAAGTGACACTAGTAAGTAGAGTAGGAGTTAGGTAACGGTCGCCCTTAGAGAGTAGTAGTAAGAAGGGTGGTTGTTACAGTTGGTATCAGAGCAGTGTTCCATTCTTCAGCATCACACACACATCAGCATCATCCTCGCCGTCTCCAAGTAAGAAAGTATTTAAATCCCTTCTTTATTCTGCTTTCCTTATTATTAACTGCAGTATAGAGTACTGGTTTTTTTTTAGTACTGAAGTAAGATAGAAGATTTAGTTTCCCTTTTCTTTATTCATATTTATGTATGTTTAGAAAGGATAGAGAAATGTTTAGAAGTACCTACTCATAGGTGTTGAAAGTCAAGAATCATGTATAAGTAAGATATATCTAGAAAGTATAATGATAATTGTAAGTTTTCTTTTCCTCTGCCTGACTTGATGTCAAGAAGAGGACGTCCTCGTACCGCTGGTACTGAGAACCAAGATCAGGAGAACGAAGAGCTTAGATCAACGGAGCCCAATCTCTCTGAAGTTGTTGCCTAATTCCAGAGACAAGTAGCCAGCTTAGTTTTCTTTTCTAAACAACAGCAAGTGATTGTCAATCTAATGGCCAATCAGAAGCCAGCTACTCCCACTCCCCCAACCATTAATGTGGAAACCCCAGTGGTGACTGAAGTCTTATCGGTTGCCCAGGCAGTCGCCACAACACCTAGAAGACAAGAAGCATACCTTATCCAGTGGCTGAAGCTGAAACCAGAAAGATTCTCAAGCACGACTGAGCCTTGGGATGCCCAGACTTGGTTCAAGACACTTGAGAGCACAATGGAGCTTCTTGACTGGCCAGAAGTCGAGAAGGTCAAGTGCGCATCTTTCTGCCTGTCTGGAGATGCTCGTATGTGGTGGGAGAGGATAAAGACCAAGAGAGCAGCCGATCAGATGAGCTGGGCAGATTTTCAGTTAGAGTTCTATGAAGAGTTCTATCACCAACAAGCACTAAGAGGAGTTTATAGAGTTCAAGTCAGCCAAGATAGAAGACAAGACAGTGGGAAAACAGAGACCCCAGTCAAGTAAGTGTAGAAGAACAGAAAGAAGGTAAGACAGAGAGGGGTTCGGGTGGTTTGCGAATATCCCGAAGTGTTCTCAGCAGATCTACCTGGACTACCTCCCAATAAATGAGTGGATTTGAGATTGAATTGGTTCCTGGAACCGGTCCAATTTCAAAAGTTCCGTATCGCATGTCCCCAGCAGAGCTGAAAGAGTTACAAGAGCAACTACAGGAGTTACTTGACAAAGGCTTCATTCGCCCTAGTCACTCACCTTGGGGAGCTCCTGTGTTGTTTGTCAAGAAGAAAGATGGGACAATGCGGATGTGCATAGACTACAGAGCTTTGAATCAAGTGACAATCAAGAACAAGTACCCCCTTCCCAGGATCGATGACTTATTTGATCAGTTAAGAGGAGCGACGGTGTTCTCAAAGATAGACTTGCGCTCTGGGTACCATCAGCTGAAGGTGAAAGAAAGAGATATACCCAGAACGGCGTTCAGGACCAGATATGGACACTACGAGTTTGTAGTTATGCCATTTGGAGTGACCAATGCACCTGCGGTCTTCATGGACCTAATGAATAGAGTGTTCAGAGAATATCTTGACAAATTTGTCATTGTATTCATCGATGACATTCTGGTCTATTCAAGGACCCCAGAGGAGCATGACACGCACTTGAGGATAGTACTGCAGACTCTTCAGCAGAAGCAGCTTTATGCTAAATTCTCAAAGTGTGAGTTCTGGTTAAATCAGGTGGCGTTTTTAGGTCACATTATTTCCAAAGAAGGTATTCAAGTGGATCCAGCCAAAGTGGAAGCGGTCAACAACTGGAGTAGACCCAAGAACGTCAGAGAGATCAGAAGCTTCCTTGGTCTAGCAGGGTACTACAGGAAGTTCGTGGAGGATTTTTCCAGGATAGCTTCTCCGCTAACAGCCCTCACCAGAAAGAACAAGAGATTCGAATGGTCAGATAAATGTGAGCAGAGCTTCCAAGAGCTAAAGAAGAGACTGATCAGTGCTCCCATTCTGACTGTTCCACAGAGCGACAAGAGTTTCGACATCTACAGCGATGCTTCCAAGATGGGTTTAGGAGCGGTACTCATGCAAGAAGGAAAGGTCATAGCTTATGCTTCCAGACAACTCAAAGACTATGAGAAGAACTACCCTACTCATGATCTCGGGCTGGCAACTGTAGTTTTTGCACTTAAACTCTGGCGACATTATTTGTATGGAGTCCAGTGCAGAATTTTCACAGATCATCAGAGTCTTAAGTACTTCTTCACTCAGAAGGACTTAAACATGAGACAGCGTAGGTGGCTGGAATTGGTCAAAGATTACGACTGTGAAATTCTCTACCACCCAGGCAAAGCTAACAAAGTGGCAGATGCACTCAGCAGAAAATCTAGTGCATCACTGATGTCTTTGTCATCACTAGCCCTGCCACTGCAGAAGGAGTTGTCAGATTTTGGGCTTGAAATTATCGAAGGACAGCTCTCTACATTGACCTTAGAGTCTACACTGCTTGTGGAGATACAGAGAAAGCAAAGTGAAGATCCGGACATCCAGAAGATCAAGCAAGGGATACAGAAAGAAGACAACTCAGAGTTTAGAGTGACAGATAGCGGAATTCTTTATCAGGGGAGTCGCATTTGCGTGCCCAATGATGAGGAACTGAGAAAGAAGATCTTAGAGGAAGCTCACAGTACACCATATTCCATGCATCCTGGTTCTTCCAAGATGTACCAAGATGTGAAACAGAGGTTTTGGTGGTCAGGACTCAAAAGAGATGTAGCTAAGTATGTCAGTACCTGCTTGACATGCCAGAGAGTCAAAGCAGAACACCAGAGACCAGGAGGAGTTCTTCAGCCTCTTCCAATACCAGAATGGAAATGGGAAGATATATCCATGGACTTCATAACAGGTCTTCCAAGAACCACCAATGGATATGATGCGATATGGGTAATAGTAGACCGATTGACCAAGTCTGCTCACTTCCTAGCCATCAAGATGTCCCACTCCATAGAGCAGTTGGCCCAGCTATATGTTAAAGAGGTAGTCAGACTTCATGGAGTTCCTAAATCTATCATTTCTGATAGAGATGGGCGTTTCACCTCACACCTTTGGGAGTGCGTTCAGAATGCACTAGGCACCAAACTCAAGTTCAGCACAGCTTTCCATCCACAGACTGATGGACAGACAGAGCGAGTGAATCAGATTTTAGAAGACATGCTCAGAGCTTGTGCGCTAGATTTTAAAGGAAGTTGGTGCAAGTATTTGTGCTTAACTGAATTCGCTTACAACAATAGCTATCAGACCACCATCAAGATAACACCTTATGAAGCACTATATGGCAGGAAATGCAGATCACCCATATGCTGGCAAGAAGTAGGAGAGAGAAAAGAGATGGAAGCAGAGTTGGGCATTCAGACAGAGGTGATAGACGAGACTACTCAAGCAATCCAGAAAATCAGACAGACTAGAGTAGACAGAAGAGTTATGCTGACAACCGCCGTAGGCCATTGGAATTCCAAGTAGGAGATTCGGTTTTCCTCAAGGTCGCTCCTATGAAGGGAGTGATGAGATTTGGCAAGAAGGGCAAATTAAGTCCTCGCTACGTAGGACCTTACCTAATCATAGAGAGGATTGGGAAAGTAGCTTACAGGCTGGACTTACCACAAGACATGTCAGCAATACACAATGTATTTCATGTCTCCATGCTAAAGAAGTGTCTCCATGACCCGAGCCAAGTGATTCAGCCTCAGTCAGTGCAGATCCAAGAGGATCTTAGTTATGAGAGCAGACCTACACAGATAGTGGACAGAGCAGTCAAGAGATTGAGAAACAAAGAAGTACCACTAGTGAAGGTCGTCTGGCAGAACCAGAAGCACGAGGAAATCACTTGGGAGCGGGAGGACAGTATGAGACAAAAGTATCCAAAGCTATTCTAAGTTCGAGGACGAACTTTTTATAAGGTATGGGGGATTGTAACGACCCAATTTTCCCTATTTAAGTCCTAAAAGTCCATAAAAATATTCGGAAATGCTTTTAAAATATTCTAGAGATTTTTAGAAATTTTTAGAGTATTTTTACGCAATTTTTGGAGGTCGTTTAGTATGTTTACAAAAAGAAAGAAATTTTGACAAAAATTTGTCAAAACCGAAGCTCGAACCCGTGACCTCCGGCCAAACCAACAGCAAACCAACTGGGTTGCATACGCTTTGTTAACCAAGTATGAGGAGAAATAGGTTTAAGGTATAGTATAATGGGAACCCAAAATTAGACCTAGCTATAAAAGGTTAAGTGAAATGGGATTTATTTTTATTCTTCTTTTTCTCCCGAAATCCTTTCTTCCTCTCGTTCTCGCGTGCGACGGCGTCGGCGCTACTTGGTGCGAAGACGAAGCCGAACTTAGGGCTTCACTCCGGCGGCCGACGAGCACCCTTCTCCACGGGTTCTTCACAGATCCGAGCTCCCCTCGGCAAGGAAGACGCGCGGACACAAGGAGAACTCTAAGACCGTGAGCTTCTCGCCGAACCCTAGCCACCCCTCCCTCTCGGTTGTAAGTCCAAGCAATCAAGGGTAAGTACTACTCACCTGTGGTAGGAGTTGCTCCGATCTTTCGGTTTTGTTTCCTTGTTTTCTTGAATTTTGCCGTGAAGAAGTTTAGTTTTCGGTTTGCTGTCGTGAACCCTAAAGGAAGAAGAGAAGAGTTAGTTCAGTTTAGGCATGAAGGACAGGTTTGATTTAGGGTTTAGTTTCTTTTTTTATTCGGATTAACCTGCATATCTTTTGCTGCCATGAGTTGCTTGTTTCGGTTTTGTTCCCTGTTTTCTGGAGGTTGTTGGAAACCCTAGAGTGGTTCCGAGATTTAGTTGCTTCTCTTTGTTTGTGAGCATGATGCTTAGATTGGGCGGTGTTGGTTTGATGTAGCTGCCGTGTACCTCAAATGGGCAGCAAGTTCAACTTGAAATTTTGCAAAAATAGGGATATGAACAGCTTCATTTGGAGCTTAGAACAGCCCCATGCCATTTGCATTTCTGCGGGCATGAACCAAGCCATCTGGAGCTTACGGATTGGGTCTGTTTTTGGTAATTGCAGTAGATAGTTAGAAGGGAACAATACATCTAGCACTGTTGTTTGTTGTTCATTAAGTGCAGAATTCTTTAAGCATGACATATGTTTTATTTTAATAGCAATCTATTCCTTCTGGTAATTGCTTCAAGTATTGCTTCTGGTATGCATCAAGGCAAGATCAAATTAGTTTTCTTTTGCTCTATTTGGTAGCATGATTAGTAAGATCATATTAGTCTTCTTTTGCTCTATTTTATAGCATGTTTAGTAAGTCCAAGTTAGCTTTCTTTTGTTCTATTTTATAGCATGTTTAGTAAGTCCGAATTAGCTTTCTTTTGCTCTATTTTATAGCATGATTAGCAAGTTTGAATTAGTTTTCTTTTGCTTTATTTATAGCATGATTAGAATCATTCCATACTTGATTTTACAGCATGTTTAGAAGCACTAAAATAGCATCCTTTGCCATGTTTTCACCGTATGATTCAAAGGCTTTAAATTGCTTTCTTTAGTTTAGCTTATAGCATGATCAGTAAGCTTTAAGTTACTTGTTTTATTCTGTTATATAGCATGGTTAGTTGATTATACACCCATACTTGTTAAGTATATTTAAAGGACTCCCACAATCTTTAATAAAAGATAATAAGGAAGACAAAAGAATAAGAAAGATAACAAGTAAGTCAAGCAAGAGGCTAGTACCCGACATCCAAGAGCTTGTCGTTAAACAAATCCAGGTGACCATTTCCGAGGTCTTGGCCCTGGTAGACCGAGGTCTGCTCTTTTAGGATTGGTGGCTCGCAACCCCAACCTATTAGGGAACGCGCATGAGATGGTACTAAGCCTGGGCCCAAAGAAAAGAAAACCCGAGAAAAGAAAACCTAAGAAAGAAAAGTTAAGTAAGAAGGAAGAAAGAAAGAAGAAGAAAGTAAAAGATAGAAATTAAAAGATTAATTTCTAACACAAGGATACAAGAAATGAAATAAGTTCCAAGCTTAGAATAAATAAGAATGGTTAGTTTTCTTTGATTCTAAGTTTACATTGTTAGTTTCTTGTTATCCTGCTTGATACTGAGTATGATTTGTATCTAGTTCATTTTCTGTATACCATGAGCATATGCAGATAGTTTTAGTATTTCAGTTTCAGTACTTATGCATTTCATTTATGCATTTCGAGTTTTGTGAGATAGATTAGTACTTACTAAGTGTTTTCGCTTATAGATCTTGTTTTCTTTCCTCCTACTGCAGATAAAGGAAAAGCTAAGATATGAAGGGGGGCGATAGGGTGGTGGTGATGATGGATGTGTGTGGTGGCTGAACTATGGAGGGATCCAGAGGGGACTAGCAAGACTTATTCATTTAGAGTTTATGTCTAGTTCATTTTCCTTATTTCCATTATGAAATCCTGAGTTTATGCTTGAGTTCGAAGTGCACTGTAGCTTGTTATGCTTTGTTCTGAGAGTTTTGAGTTTAATTCTTATTGCTAGTTTAGTTTTTGACTAGAATATGATTTATTAATGCGTGGTTGTGAAGAATATTGTGATCCAGCCGCATGTGGCTGTGTATATCTTTTATGTATTGTGGATTTGGTCACCGGTACAGGGGAGACTCTGCCGAATTTTTCGGTGGGAATTCCTCTGAACCGTGATAAATCTAGTGTCGTTAATAATAGCATAAGTGACACTAGTAAGTAGAGTAGGAGTTAGGTAACGGTCGCCCTTAGAGAGTAGTAGTAAAAAGGGTGGTTGTTACATATATGTTCTAGCCGCCTGTGGCTGAGTATAGTTTGTTTGTATTGTTGATTTGGTCACCGGTACAGGGGAAACTCTGCCGAAATTTTTCGGTAGGGATTCCTCGTGGTTTTTTAATTATACCGGTTAAGTAAAGTTAGTAATTAAGTAACGGTCACTCTTAGAGAGTAGTAGTAGTAGTAGTAAGAAGGATGGTCGCTACAGTTGGTATCAGAGCAGGTCCCATTCTCCAGCATCACACATCAGCACCAGCTTTATCGTCTCCAAGTAAGAAAGTATTTAAAATTCTTTCTTTATTCTGCTTTCCTTATTATTAACTGCAGTATAGAGTATTTGTTTTTAAGTGCTTAAGTAAGATAGAAGATTTTGTTTCCCTTTTCTTTATTCATATATATATATATATATGATTAGAAAGGGTTAGAGAAGCTATTTGGCCTTTTCCTCTGCATAATTGGATGTCAAGACGAGGACATCCCCATACCGTTTATATTGAGAACCAAGATCAGGAGAACGAAGAGCCCAGAACCCCTGAGCCTATTCTCTCTGAAGTTGTTACTCAACTTCAGAGACAAGTAGCGAGCAGCAGCAAGTGATTGCCAATCTAATGACCAATCAGAAGTCAGGTCCTCCCACTCCCCCAACCATTAATGTGGAGACTCTAGTGGTGACTGAAGTTCTATCAGTTGCCCTAGAAGTCGCCACAACACCTAGAAGTCAAGAAGCATACCTCATGCAGTGGCTGAAGCTGAAACCAGAGAGATTCTCAGGCACGACTGAGCCCTGGGGTGCCCAGGCTTGGTTCAAGATACTTGAGAGCACAATGGAGCTTCTTGACTGACCAGAAGTCGAGAAGGGTAAGTGTGCCTCTTTCTGCCTATCTGGAGATGTTTATATGTAGTGGGAGCGAGTTAAGAGTAAGAGAGCAGTCAACCAGATGAGCTGGGTTGACTTTGAGATAGAGTTTTACTAAGAGTTCTTCCGCCAACGGATCACCCATTTGCTGGCAAGAGGCAGGTGAAAGAAGAGAGATGGAAGTGGAACTGGGCATTCAGACAGAGTTGATAGATGAGACTACTCAGGTTATTCAGAAGATCAGACAGAGAATTGAGACTGCCCAGAGTAGACAAAAGAGTTATGCTGACACACGTCGTAGGCCACTTGAATTCCAAGTAGGGGATTCAATCTTTCTCAAGGTTGCTCCTATGAAGGGAGTGATGAGATTTGGCAAGAAGGGCAAATTAAGTCCTCGTTATGTAGGACCTTACCTGATCATAGAGAGGATTGGGAAAGTAGCTTACAGGCTGGACTTACCACAAGACATGTCAGCAATACACAATGTATTTCATGTCTCCATGCTAAAGAAGTGTCTCCATGACCCGAGCCAAGTGATTCAGCCTCAGTCAGTGCAGATCCAAGAGGATCTTAGTTATGAGAGCAGACCTACACAGATAGTGGACAGAGCAGTCAAGAGACTAAGAAATAAAGAAGTACCACTAGTGAAGGTCGACTGGCAGAACCAGAAGCACGAGGAAATCACTTGGGAGCGTGAGGACAGTATGAGACTGAAGTATCCAGAATTGTTCTAAGTTCGAGGACGAACTTTTTATAAGGTATGGGGAATTGTAACGACCCAATTTTCCCTATTTCAAGTTCTAAAAGTCCATAAAAATATTTGGAAATACTTTTAAAATATTCTAGTGATTTTTAGGAATTTTTAGAGTATTTTTACGTAATTTTTGGAGGTCGTTTAGTAGGGTTACAAAAAGAAAGAAGTTTTAAAAAAAACGTTGAAGGTGAGATTCGAAACCACAACCTCGGGTCGGACTGACCCAAGCAAAACCGGCCCAACCAGCTGAGCTACATGGTTTTGTTAACCTTATATGATGAGAATTAAATTTATAGCATAGTTAATGATTAGGGAATAAATTGGAAAAAAAATGCGCGGCTGAGGGATTGAAGCTGAGACCCCTTGTTTCGGTTAAAAGCCGATTAACCAGCTGTGCCGGCGAGTTTTTGTTAATTAAGGAAAGAACGGATTTTATTTAAGGTATAGTTAGTAGTCGAATATCCTAGTTATAAAGGGAGTTTTA
Source organism: Zingiber officinale (assembly GCF_018446385.1). NCBI lineage: Eukaryota > Viridiplantae > Streptophyta > Magnoliopsida > Zingiberales > Zingiberaceae > Zingiber > Zingiber officinale. Next base: position 50,259,331 of record NC_055997.1, read on the forward strand.
TTTTCTCTTGTGACCTAACTTTCTTCTCTTCTCTTCTCACGCGACGGCGCCGATTCCTGTTCGGACGAATTCGCAGCAGGGGATCTAGGGCTTCTCCGGCAGTGGGCGAGGAGGTTCTCCGAGGGATTTCTCCACCTCCTTGAGATCGTGTCGTCGAGGAGCTTCCGTGGACACGAAGAGGAGCCGAGACCTTCAAGGTATACCCAAAACCCTAGGGTTTTTTTCCTCTCCGTCGGTTGTAAGTGCAAGAACAAGGGGTGAGTTGCTTCTCACCTGCAGTAGGAGTAGTTCCGCGACTTGGTTTTGGTTTTGAATTGGGTTTATGCTCGGTGGATTTTTTATTTTCCTCAAGGTTTCTTGCGAGCTCTCTGAACGTTCTCTGTTTGCATAAATGCCTAGCCGAGATGTTAGATGAACGTATAAGTTGTGTTTTAGATTCTACAGCCCTTGTAGTTTAATTCTGGTTGAATTGTTATGGCTGCCGTGCACCTCAAAGAAAGGAATTCTCTGTTCGAAGTGGATCACAGGAAGAAAGTTTGGTTTTTTTTTCTTTTATTGTGCTTGCTGCTGAGAACCCTTAAGAAAGAAGGAAGATGTTTGGTTTAGATTAAGCATGTAGGTTAGTGTTTTTGTGGGTTGTCTTCATTCAGACTGTGAAATTAGCATAGTAGCATTTGACCCAAACTTTCTGTTGCAACCTTGATGAACCTGCTCGGTTCTTGTGGGGTTTTACAAGCTTCGAAATTTTGGTTGCTTTGTAAAAAGATTAAGTTGTGAATTTGTTGTATAGGTTTGTTTTAAGTTTTACATCAAGTTCAACTTGATTTTATGCAAAGAAAAGGGTCACATGTAGCTCCCTTGGGGGGGTTGCTGTGCAATTCGGCTATTTAGCTGAACATGAGAAGGCATAGATTGTTGATTAGCATGTAGTTTTCTTTATGTTGTTACCTTATTGTTGCTGTTTTAGGGGCAAGAACAATCTTTATTTAGTTGGAATAAGTTTTGCATTACAGCTTTCTTGTCTTTGCACTTAAGGAGCAAGAACAGTCCTTAACATCAGTGTTTTAGTTTTGGGTACCTTGCATTTTAACAAGCATGAACAATTTGTGTCGAGTTTCGGATTTCTTTTGAAGTATAAAGTTATTCCAGTAAGCATGAGATTTCCTATTTGTCATTCCAACAAGAATGAAATTTTCATTGCTAGTTATTAAGCACGAACAGCCTCTAATTTCCAAAAAGCAGTTTGTTTCTGTTTAATTACAGTTAGTATATCTTGAGCATGCAATTATTAGTTTCTTTGCTATTTCATAAGCATGAGTTTCTGTCTTTGAGAAACTATAAGCAAGAAAGACCAATGTCTAGGCTTGATCTCAATTCCAGAAGTTGAATATCAAAAGCGCACACAAAGTGTTTGCGTAAATGCCAAGTAAGGGCAAGTATAAGGAAGTTATAGTTAAAAAGAAAGTATTTTACTTTTAGTGGCATGTACCAGATACAAGGTCCAGGACACAAGGTTCATTGGGTGGGCTCCTAGATCGCCCCTAGGCACAAGATCGCCTAGAAGTACCTTAGTAGTTTCGGGATTAGCTACCTCGACTCTTATTAAGGATGCGCGCAAATTGGTACAATGCCGGGCCCAAAAGAAGTTTATTATTATTTTGAATTATTAAAGTATAAGTTTTGAAACAAATGAAACAAGCTTCAAATATATTTAGAATTAGAAAGTTTAGTTTCTTGTTATTTGAAGCATGCAGTAGTAGTTTTATTTGTTTCTTGCTATTAGATTATTCAGCATGTTTAGCTTTATTTTCTTTCAGCATGCAGTTATAGTTTTATTCTTTTGAGCGTGAGTAACTTTACATGTTTAGCAGCTTTACATGTTTAATAGCTTTACATGTTTAGTATTTCAGTTAGTATGATTCCTTTGCTATTTATGAGCATAAGTAGTTTTATATGTTAGCATTCAGTTTTAGCATGTTTTTATTTATATACATGCATATCGAGTTTTTTTTTTGTGAGTAGATAGCGCTCACTAAGCTTTATTCTTATAGACTGCATTTCCTCCTACTGCAGATAAAGGAAAGGAAAAGATTTAGCAAGGAAGGCGACAAGATGGTGGTGATGAAGGTGTGTGATGGCTGGACTATGGGGAGATCAAGAGTTTGCTAAGGAATTGTCAAGACTTTTCTGTTTTGAGTTCTTTAAATGTTATTATGAGTTAAGTTTGTAATTAAGTTTATTCCGCATTTGTAGTTGGGTTCTATTGATGGAGTGATATAGTTGTTTGCGATTTCTAGAGTAGTTTTCTTCTTTTATTTGTGATATTATACTGCGTGGTTGTGAAAATATATGTTCCAGCCGCCTGTGGCTGAGTATAGTTTGTTTGTATTGTTGATTTGGTCACCGGTACAGGGGAGAATCTGTCGAAATTTTTCGATAGGGATTCCTCGTGGTTTTTTAATTATACCGGTTAAGTAAAGTTAGTAGTTAAGTAACGGTCACTCTTAGAGAGTAGTAGTAGTAGTAAGAAGGGTGGTCGCTACATAGTTTCTATTCTTGTTCATTGATATAGCAATTTCAGCAGAATCTTGTTGTGTAATTAGTTTCCAATCTTGTCTTAGAGAAGAATGTTATTGCTTTAGCAGTAAAGAGTAGTTGCTATTTGATTGTAATTGTTTTTGCTTGCTTAGAATTACTTGAATCGTTTCAATTTTGAGTAGTTGACAATTTTAGAAAATTGCTTTGTTTTTACTCTACTTTTGATTTTATTCATTAGTGCGTAACTCAATTCAGCTAATTTAGCTTAGGAATAAATGAATACCATAACACCTATTCTATTGAGAAAACTCCAAAAAAACAATCCTAAGTCTAAAATGAATATTCGACTACTAGTTTCCTTGAGACACTCGATCTTGGCTTTATACTGCAACAATTTGGAGTAGTTGAGAGTTTTCAAGATTAATTAATTTGGAGTTCATTCGTGACAACCAATTTGAACTTATCACCCCTCGCACCCTAGCCGACCGTGTTACCGACCTTGAGACAGCTATGACCGGTCTTCGACAGGAGGCCTCTGATTTTCAGCAGGTCATGCTATAGGAGATTTCCGATCTAGGATGAGATGTGAGGCAGGATGTCTTCGATCTTTGATGGGACATATCCAATGCTCGAGAGGATGACCGAACCCATCACGCTGAGCTGATAGAGATGTTACGCTCTTTGGGTTCTAGACCACCCTTCTCATCATCCCGATAGATTAGATTGCTACTATTTACGTGTATTTTACCTTGACTATTGTACTTATATATTGACTTATTTATATTTCAGCTCAAATATTTACTTGTCATGTTCTGATTAATAGACTAGGATTCTTAAATTGTAAAATTATTTTCAAAAAATTGTCTTTAAAATTCTAGGGTAAAACTTTTTATATTTCTTAAAATTCCCTATTTTTAGTGTTTTAAAAATCAATTTTACCCTTAGACTAGCTCAATCCCTTAGAAAGCATGCTCCTATAAGTCTAGAACTTGAGCATCTCACCAACACACTAGGACTACCTTGTTTGTGAATTGCTGAACTTAGAAAGAAGTGAGATGTATAGGCATATTGCCTGGACTTAAGATACTTATATAAGTGCATCGACATAAGTCTGGGCGTTAAATACAAAACAAATATCAATTATGTTAAGTTATTCAGCTTAGTCAAACACTAGCGGAATACAATTAAGTTAACCTTACTAACCAAGTGAAAGCTGCTATCCTCTGATAGTTAGTAACTAATGGCTAGACAGTTGAGAATTTTTTATTTTAATATCATGTGCAGGGGGAGGATTAATTCAAATTATTTTCACACTTAGTAAAACTATTTATAACAAAATTATTTTTTCTTCTTTGAAAATATTTTGTAAAATTATTTTTGAAGAGTGATTGTCATTTCCTTAAAAATACTATAGCAAAATTGTTTTAAAATTTCTTTAATCTTACAAACTTATTTTTAAAAATTGTCTTTTATAAACTTATTTTTGAATTTTTTTTAAAAAAAATTGCCTTAATTTTGCAAACTTATTTTTGAAAATGGTTTTAATTTTGCAAAGCTTGTTTTTGAAAATTACTCTAAAAATTACTAACTTATTTTAAGTTATATAACTTACAAGGTTAGTAGTTTTTTTTCTTAATATTTTGCAAAATTAGTTGTGAGAATATTTTTTGGTAAACTTAAAAACTATGCTATTTTTTACAATTATAAAATGTGTAATTTTTCAAAACTTGGCTGTTTTGAAAAAAATAGAAAATGTTAAACATTATTTCTAATATCATAAGTTTAAAGCTTATATTTTTTTTTTTACCTTAAACGACTTTTTTCAAAATTTTCCTTTAAATTGTTTTTTACATTAAACTCCCCCAAGTCACTCTAAATTCAGTCAGCATTTTCTATTACATTTTTTTAGCCATTTATTCCTATCTTTTCTATGTTTTTGGATGAATGTCATAGGGGAAGGGTTAGGTGATTTAAATTAGCACAAAAAATACCAAGTATACAACACCAACTAATTTAACTAACTTGAAAACCATCACTTACTTTTTGCATATTTTTCACTAACTTAACTCAGGTTGTCATTACATCAAAAAGGGAGAGATTGTTGGTGTGATTAGCACTAACGGTCTAACTCAGGTTTTGATGAATGATAAAGTAGGTTAAGTTAGTTTCATTATAATCTAACACTTTGACTAAGTGTGCAGGAGAAGCCCGGCTAGGTCGACGGGTCGACCGGATAGCTGGCATGAAGCCCAACTAGGTCGATGGGCCGACTGGATAGCTGGAACGAACCCAGCTAGGTCAACATGCCAACCGGATAGCTGGAACAAAGTCCAGATAGGTCAACGGGCTGACCAGATGTCTGGCACGAAGTCCAGCTAGGTCGACGGGCTGACCAGATAGCTGGCACGAAGTCCAGACAGATCGACGGGCTGACTAGATGTCTGGCAGGTAAGTTAAGGTAAGTCACTAGAGGGGAGTGACTTGGTAAGAATGCATTCCCAGTTAGAGAATTTAGGCGTCAATCCAACTTAGAACCATTTTGGGAATCTAAGTTGAGATCGTGACTAGATTCTAGTCTCAGTGAGACAAAATCTAATTACTACTCGTTTACTATAATTGTGCTAACACTTTGTTTTACAGGGTAGTATAATTTGTATTTGTCTCAGGCTAACATTTTCTTGCAGGAAATTAAGTTGCTGGAAAATGGCGGTCCAGGCACCCGGAAGGGATCCGGGCGCCCAAAGTGTAAAACTCTATCCCAACGCAAACATGGATCGCGCTGGTTGGCCGAGCCTACGTCATAGTCCAAGCGTCCAGAAGGGATCTAGGCGCCCGGAGCTCTCCTATAAAAGGAGCCTACCTCCAGAGCTGAGAACAACAACTTCTTCTTACGACTGCTCTATTACGCACTACTCTTGTGATGCTACAAAGCTTCTCTGACAACCTACAACTCAAGTTTATTTTTTATGTTGTCAGTATTATTTTTTAATTATTATTGTACTTACATTTCTAATCATTTTTTGAACTGCTAGTGAATTGCTCAATGAAAGCACTCGACGAGTGCAGGCCTTGGAGTAGGAGTCGACGAAGGCTCCGAACCAAGTAAAACTAGTTTGTGTTAGCATTGTACTTTTATTTTTCTACTGCATACTCGACTTGTCTTTGCTACGAGTTTTCGATCGCTATTCACTCCCCCCCCCCCCCTCTAGTGACTTCTACGATCCAACAGTGGTAATCGATTGGGAGGAGCGCTAATCGATTGGAAGCCCTAGAAACATAGATATAAAGGTGACGAAGCATTCAAACGGGATAACCCTTTCTTCTCCAGCTCACGTGATCTTCTCCGACACTCACCACCAGTTTTTCGAAGCTCTTGGAATAAGTGTTGTTGCACTTCCATGGTTGAAGAGGCATTCTTCAACAACAAGGTCAAGTAAGGAGAGGTTTTTCTTTTGTATACTTGTATTTCCTTTTTGCGTATGTTGTATCTTGTTGTGTGAGTCTTGTACGAGGTTTCTCCACCTTTAATTGTTACTAAAAAGGAGTATTTTTTATATTGGAGAGCGTGTCGTATGTGGATCCTTGGATTAGTCATCTCATCTTGAGGTGGATACCAAGTAAATCCTTGTGTTAGTGTTGTGAGTGTTGTGAGTCTTGTTTCGAGTTATTCTTCTGCATATCATCATCATGAAGTAAGCAAACGAAGCGCTACGAGCTATTCAACCCCTCTAGCTACAAATTGACCCTAACAAGTGGTATCATAGTGAGGTCACTCTTCACCGGAATCATCGTCGGAAAGGGAAACAAGCTAGAGGGAGAAGAAGTGTAAACAAATTTCAACAAGTCAAAGACTTCATCAAAGGCTCAACTTCAAGATGAAATTCCGAGATAGACTTAGATTCGACACAAGGCTGCCTCCGCCATTTACATCAATGACAAGCTTCATTTCTTGGAAATCAAGAATTGAAAATTTCTTCATGATGGAGATAGACCAATGGTTTGTGCTAATGGAATGCTTTGAAGCTCCAAGTGATTCAAAAGGCAAATTCTTAAGAAAAGCAAATGGAGTCAAGAGAAAATTCAAAGAAAATTATTTTCTTTTGAAAATTATTTCTATTTTGATGTATGTCATAAAATCATCATGCATCATTGTAATTTTCTTGTAATTAAGGATAATGGTATTTACTAATAAGTGACATCCAAGGTGGATGCTTATAATTCCTAAAATAACTAGATAGATATGCATGATCCTTAGTTTAGGTCAAAACCAAAATCTACATCTCACAAACACTATACGGTGACTTGTATGTGTTTTAGTGCATATTAGATACAAGTGAGATGCTAGGATGATGAACAAGACTCAAGATGTTGATTTAGTGCATCTATTTGAGTTTTGATTTCATCAAAACATATATTTATGTGTACTCCAATCATTGAAAAAGCTAATGTACAAGTCATGTGCATTGGGCCCAAAGAATATTGTTAGAAATTAGTTTGGAAAATTATTTTAAATGTATTTTGGAAAACCTTGATGAAGGTTATATTTTGATAGTAATCATCATTGAAAAGTTAGACACAAGCTTGGAAGAAATATTGAAGTTTTCGTAAGTTTTCAAGTTTGTGTCAATTTTTAAAAATAAGAAGTAATTTCTTAGAAAACTATTCTTTTCCTTGATAGTATATACCCTAAACAATGTTTACAAGAAGTTTCATGATTTTTAGAATTTTGTATAATTTTTAGGATATGTCTGAATTTCACTGAAATTCAATTTCAGGAAATCAGACCTCCAATCAATCAATCGAGCGATTGGAGTGTTTCAATCGATCGGGCGATCGATTGAGACGGGTATTCCCGTGAGCAGAAGCTCACTGAATCAATCAATCGATCGATTCACTCATGCCTGGATCGATCAGTGGATCTATTCAAGCACTTTCTCCACAGACAGAAGCTCGCAGAATCGATCAGGCGATCGATTGAGCAAGTGGCAATTGATTGAGTCCTAACCCAATTGATTGAAAAGGCTGATTTTGGCTGGGAAAGTCTGATTTCAAGACTTTAAGTCATTTTTAGTCCCTCTAACCACTCCTAACCCCTTAGAATATATTTATATACATTTAAGGGTGGTTTACATGATGAAAAAGGAGAAATAGTTAAGGAACACTAGATTGAAGTTTAGGATGAGGTTGGTTCCAATACTGAATCTTTCAAACCTCAAAACTTCAAGTTTTGGGTTTCCTAAAGGTTTAGGAATTTCAAGTCATTATTGGTGCAATGACAGAAGTATGTAGCATGTTTTCTAGTGAGAGCTACTCTTTAAGGACATAAAAATTAATTTTTTCAAACACCTTGGAAGGTGGTTAACCTTCTTTAGAGTAAATGCTCAAGGTTGATCATTGAAAAACAATGGAGAGTAGACATCTTTATTGTTAAGTTGTGAATGCTCAATAATGAGCATTGTGAAGAGGTTAATGCTCAAGGGTGGACATTGGATACAATGAAAGGTATGAGACATTCATTATGGTGTTGTGACCAACATGGTAGGTTGTGAATAACATTGAGTAACTCTTTAGGGGGAGAATTTTTTATGTGTGCCAATAGAGGGAGAATGTAGGGTTTAAGTTAGGCTTTTGCTCCTATAGGAAAGTTTAGAGGAGAATATAGGGTCTAAATTATGCCTTCATTATCCAAAGGGGGAGTTTGCCCTCTAGGAAAGGGAGATAATGAAGGAAACCCTCATTCATGCATTGGTGCAATGAAGACATTTTCAAACATCAAAAAAGGGAAGATTGTTGGTGCAATATCCCTTGGGTCAGGTTGACCAGGTTGACTAAGCTTGAGTCTTGATGTTTGGGTTTCGATGTTTGACAGATTACAGATGCAATCATCCGATTGGGGAGATTGTTGGTGCAATTCCCCTCTGGTTAAGGTTTCACCAGTTTGATGAGAAGAAGAGTCAAGTAGGTCAAGATTGACCGGATACTTGACTGGGGAACGTCCTAACTGGAGGTTAGACAAGTGAAAGTCCTGGTGAGTGAAGCCAGGAAATTGGAAAATCCTGGTGAGTGAAGCCAGGTGAAAATTCTAGTGAGTGAAGCTAGGTGAAAGCCCTGGTGAGTGAAGCTAGATAGATGAAAGTTCTGGTGAGTGAAGCCGGGCAGTGGGAAAATCCTAGTGAGTAAAGCTAGGTGAAAGTCTTGGTGATTGAAGCTAGGCAGAGGAATGTCCTAGTGAGTGAAGCTAGGCATATGGGAAGTCCTAGTGAGTGATGTTAGACAGATGGAAAGTCCTAGTGAGTGAAGCTAGGCAGAAGGAAAGACCTGATGAGTGAAGCTAGGCATGTGTTAATCCAGGTGGGCTAAGGTTGACCGGACACCTGGTGTTGGGAAGTCCAAGTAGGTCAAAGAAGTGATCGGATACTTGACACAAGAAAATCCAGATGGGTCAAGGGTGACCAGACATCTGATAGAAGGAAGTCCAAGTGGGTCAAGGTTGACCAGACACTTGGCACGAGGAGAAAAGTCTATGTGGTTTAAAGGATTAACCGAACACTTGGTAAAGAAGTCCCAGCAGGTCAAGGTTGATTGGGTGCTAGGCACGAGGAGTCCCAACAGGTTATGGTTGACTAGATGTTGGATTTGGGAGCCCTAGTCTTGACTCAAGTGAGCTAGGGTTGGTCAATTTGATCAAATGATCAAATTGGACCAAGCCCAATCGATCAGCTGATCGATTGGGCACAGTGTTGCGGCAAACAGTAACCCAATCGATTAGCCGATCAATTGGGAGCCTAAATCACAGGCACAGAACCTTCCCTAATCAATCAGCCAATCGATTGTGCACTGCCAATCAATTGACCGATCGATTAGGGGGGGGCTGGAAATCACGCGCGTCGCAATAAACGCTGAATCGATTGGTTGATCGATTCAGGCCTTTCCAACGAGAGTACAGAGGTGCTTTGAATTGATCGACCGATCAATTCAAGCCTCCCCAATCGATTGGTCAATTAATTGGGATACGATTGTTGCATAGGATGCAGGTTTTGGATGGCCTAAATCGTTGGGATCTGACGTGGAAATCGATTGGGAGGAGCCCCAATAGATTGGAAGTCTTAGAAGCATAGATATAAATGAGGCGAAGTGTTCAAACTCAGTAACCCTTTCTTCTCCAGTTCGCTCAATCTTCTCCGACACTCACTGCCAGTTCTTAGAAGCTCTTGGAACAAGTGCTATTGCAATCCAAGGTTCAAGAGGCATTATTCAACAACAAGGTCAAGCAAGGAGAGGTTTTTTTTTGTATACTTGTATATCCTTCTTGCGTGTGTTGTATCTTATTATGTGAGTCTTGTACAAGGTTTCTCCACCTCCGATAATTATCGAAAAGGAGTGTTTTTCATAGTGGAGAGCGTGTTGTGTGTGGATCCTTGGATTAGTCACCTCATCTTGAGGTGGATACTAAGTAAATCCTTGTGTTAGGGTTGTGAGTCTTGTTTTGAGTTATTCTGCTGCATATCATCATTACGAAGCAAGCATACAAAGCACGATGAGCTATTCACTTCCCCTCTAGCTACAAATCAACCCTAATACTATATAGTCTTAAACAAGCACCTAGGGCTAGATATGAATGATTATCTACTCATCTGATTTAAAAAGAATTCAAATAAGGTCGAATTGATCAAACCTTGTTTGTAAAAACCTTTAAATTAGACATTTTTGTCACCCAAGTTTGCGTCGATGACATAATCTTTGGATCTACAAACTTATACTTTCTACCAGAATTTTTAAACCTAATGGAACAAGAATTTGAAATGAGTCTTGTAGGAAAGTTAACTTTCATTTTAGGCTTACAAATTAAACAAACTAATGAAGGTAATTATGTCTATCAAGAAAAATATACAAAGAAATTACTTAGAAAATTTAGAATATATAATACTAAAGAAATAAAAACACCGATGGCAATAAATGAAAATATAGATAGCGATCCTAATGGAACATCAATAGACCTAAAGTATTATAGAAGTGTTATAGGTAGTTTGTGTTGGCACAATTTACACTAACGGTCTAACTCAGGTTTTGATGAATGACAAGTGAGTTAAGTTAAGCGTTATTGTGATCTAACCTTGTTACCAAGTGTGTAGGGTTGACTAACTTGATGGGTCAAGAGGACCTAACACTACGTAGGAAGTCCAGTCGGGATCTACGATTCCCGGTTGACAAAGTCCAGATGTAGGATTCAACTCTAGGCTAGTCGAAAGATCCTTGCAGATTCAAGTCTCTCTGCCTCCAATTCTACATGGCATGAGACGTCAGTGAAAGTCTTGATACTTTCACTATGAGTTCGGGTCTACTTTCACCATGAGTTAGGGCCTACTTTCACTATGAGTTAGGGTCTACTTCATGGTCTCCCAAGAATATGGAATGGAACGAATAACTTCTTGAGCCTGCTGCTCATCGGTCAACTCAAGACTAGCATTTTTAAGCTCCCGAATCATGTTTGACATCTCCTTGAGGTGTTGAACCATCGAAACATTTAGATGCTTCTTATAGCTGTCAAACTTGATCGTAAGCTATCGAAGCTTATTCAAACTTACTCCACTGTACTTTTCCTTAAGGGCTGCCTAGACTGCATGAGCCAAAAGATATGACTCATACTCAAAAGCTAGGTCATCTATCATTGAACTAATCAATATGACATTTGTAGTGGAATATTTTTTCTTCCATGCCTTATAGACATCAATATCTTGCCTGTGTTGTATAGTGGGACCATCTATAGGTTCTACCATAACCTGATTTATAGTCTCTAGAACTTCATATTCCTCAAGTACATACTGTTCCTGAGATGCGAAATCTTATAGCTATCCCTATTAAGTTTTTCACCCTTATTGAGTTCAGCTATAATATTTTTTGTTGTCATAATTTATCATAAATAAATATATTATTTAGTATCCAGTGTAACTCATATGTATGCAATTTATTATTGACTTTATATTAATTTGAGTTACTTTATAAAATTAAGTAATAACTATATTTTCACTCATCAATTGTATGACCCATCAAATTGATCAAATTAATATTGATCAATACTATTACACACATTCCAACTAATGAACTAATCATTAATTAAATCATGATTTTTTTAATAAAATGAACTAATCATTTAATAAAACAAACTAATCATTTATCATGCATCATGTAGAGTAAACATATGAATGAATATATCATAAAAATATAGTCTATTGTTAACATATAACAAACTGACATGAACTAAATTGACTAATATTGTTTATATATAATGATAATAACAGAACTCTAATAAACTAGATAGGCTAACACCACTCCCACTAGGATAAACATTAGTATAGTGGCCAACATTATCCCTTTCAACTTGGACTCATTTGGGGTAATCTCAGGTAGGACAGTTTCAGGATTCTCCATTAGATCCACAATCGAATCCTCTTCTGGATCTTCCTCAAACATTTCCAGATCCTCTTCGAACTCTTCAGGATCCTCGTTAGCCATATGGTGAAGTAGCCCTCACATAATTCTGAATATGCAATGCGTCGTTCATGATGCCCCAAACATAGTTTGATATCACCTTAGGATACTTTGGCAATGAATGCATCAAAGCTCAAATCCTATAACTGTCTAGGATTCGAAATTTTTCTCGCTCAAGTTTCCAAAATAGTTCATTAAGCCATCCAACATGTTCGTCGACTCCATGAGCAGAGTTTACTCTATCTCCTGAATTTCCTCCCTGAGCTAGTTCCGCTGCACTTTGCGATGAGTCAATATGGCAATCGTTTGTGCCTTCTAAAAAATTAAAATTAAATAAGTCAGTACAAAATTGACTAACCATGACAAAACTAGCTTAATTCAATTTATACATGTATAAAACCAACATTATAAATCAAGAAAAATAAATCATCTCAATTTTCAGAAGTCTAAGTCGCCTAATCCATTGGACTGGTCGATTGAGAATCAAGATCTTAAGCTCAGTCTATTGTCTTCGTTAGAACTAATCTAACTGGACTAGGATATTTTACATATGTTCTGTTCTTGTTTAATCTAAGCTCATTTCAGCCAATCTCAGACTTATTGTTCAAACTCAGGTTCATTTGATCAAACCAATACATATTTAGTTTTAGTTTAACCCATTAGAATAAATCTAATCATTTGATCAAATTTGACCTAATCAAATCAACATAAATTGATTCTGATTTGAATCAAACGAGTTCGATTAAACTAATTAATGATTTAAACCATATTGAAATCTAATGGTCTGATTGGACCAATATAGTTCAAATCCATTTTGACTTGAACCTAACCGGTTAAAAAAAACTTTTTATTATTTTTTAAACCTACAGTTATTCTCACATCAAAGAAAAAAAAATTCTTTCCTTTGCGTTTTTTTTCCTTCGGGAGAATCAAATCTCACGTTCCCCTCTTTTAATTTTTTTAATCAAACTTCTTCTCACGGATTTATGAAGAAGCTTCTTAATCGATTGTTTTAATCGATTAAATTTGTTTAACCGATTGCTTTAATCGATTAAAACAATTTAATCGATTATTTTAATTGATTAAAATAGTTTCTTCATTTTCTACTCTTTGCACAGTATCTCTGTCACACATTCCATGCCGCTGCCGTGACGAGTGCGGCGGCCGGAGCGGATGCCGAACACGGTAGCTAGAGAGACTGTCGACGCTAGCATCCCAACGCAGTCACTGGTGCTCTCTGGAAACAAAAGCCGATACAACCACGGAATACTGTCGCCAGTGTTCTCCTTCGAGGTGAGCCCGGTGGAAATTGCATATGATCACAATTTCCTGTCTCGACTCTACACTAGCACCTATGGCGGTGAGAAACATGATTGCAGACTTGTGACTCTGTCGCTGGCCTCTCAAGTCTACCCTCCGACCATGGATCTCTTAGTGATGTTCAACACCTTGCGATGTGTGTGGAAAACAAGATAAATTCACGATTTTCCTTCATGCAGGATTTCTTCCATTCTAATGCTCTAATACCAATGATGAAAATAGAACAGAAATAGATAGTAAATCCCTTGCGCTACGGAAGATCTTGGAGAGATTGACAGAGAAAACACCGGATGGAGGAAGTTGTATCTTGCTATCTGCAAAAAGGTTACGTAGATGAACGCTTCTCGACGATTCCACAAACCAAATCCCTCATTTCCGTGAATGTACTCCCTCATCCTTTTGATTTGCTTGGATGCTCTTAAAGGGAGAAGAGTGAACATCATTTGTCCACTCTCTCAGCAACGTGTGCCTTTCACTTGGCAATGTGTGCAGTAACTACACATGTCCAAGCACACATCCAACACTAATAAGGATTCAAAATTTAAATGCAAGAACTACATTTAAATGTTGTAAACTAAATTATACTGACAACAACAGATCTGAAGATTCTCACTTTTAGTCGTCAGAGCAGCATTACAATATCGTATAGGGCTTTTCTGATCAACGCGAATGAGTGAAAGTTATTTGGATTGATATTCTTGAGCTGCTGGTCGAACTCTCCTTTTATAACCCCATCTGGGCACCTGGATCCCCTCCCAGGCACCTGGAGTGTGCTGACATGGTGAGCTCTCATCGAAACTTTATTCGAGAAGTTTATTAATGTCCGATCGCCCGAACCACCTCCGGGCGCATGTATTGCCGACGTGGGTCGGCCAACCAACGCGTGACACTGTAGCTCAAAGATAAACTTTTGCGTTCCGAGCGCCTAGACCCGTTTGGGCCGCCGGACCATCCAGCTGCCCCCGCTGCCACCCGGGGACTCCTCTTCATTGCTGACTCGGGTACCTAGAGAAACTCTGGGCGCTAGGACGTTCGAACACCTGGGCATGCTCCTGACGCCTGGACTCCTCTTTTTCAGCCATCAACTTTCTACAACACAAGGTTAGTGCAAGCACAAATAATAGATAAAGAAGAATAATTTTGACAATCTTCAGATTGTCCGGTTTTGACTTTAAGTTTTGCTAAAACTCTAGGTCAGACCTACGTCTACTATTCTCTCTATAGGGAATGTGTTATCACATACTCCTATCAGGAGAGATTACCTTTTGCAAATCGATCCTCCAGACTATCTAGACTTTTGCTCGGCATCCTAGACCTCAGGACTTTCCGTTGGACGTTCGAACCCTGACCCGTTCAGTCTTCCGCCTGGTGTTCGCGACCCCTAGGACTTTCACCTAGACCTAGTGTCCTCAACCCTAGGATTTTGCCCACGTCTTCAACCTGCCAAGACTTTGCCTAGTCCCATGGATCAAGACTTATTGCCTAGCCATAGCTAAGACTTTCCACCTGCCTAGTGTCCACTAGAACTTCTTTACCTAGCTTCAACTAGGACTTTCATCTTTCCTAAGATCACTTAGGACTTTCTTACACGCTCAATTAGATTTGTTAGATCACAACATAACTTAACTTTGAACCTTTACCAAATATCAAAAATACAATTTTGATTAGCTAGTGCTTTAAGCACCAACAATCTTCCCCTTTTTGATTTATGACAATGTAGTTCAAAATTAAGTAAAAACATTCAAAGTAATAATGTAAGATTTGTAGAACAAATAAAGTAATATTTTAAAGTCAAATAACAAAAATGAATCCCTTAAATGTTACTCTTTCTCAATTTAAACATTTTACTTTACTTTTAATACATTTTTCTCCTCCTTTGACATATATAAACAAAAATACTAAGTAGAGAAAAGCTATTAACTTGTAAAAATAGTTCTTAAATTTGAAAACTTCTTTTGAGAAATACTTCTCTTTGAAAGTATTAAAAAAAACTTAAATAACAACATAACTTTTAATCCTTTTAAAATAAATTAACTTTAAGCTCCCCTGAAAAATAGCATTTAACCTTGAAAAACATCTAACTTTTAAAATATTCTTTTCAAAAGAAATACTAAGCTTTGAAAATACTTAGTTTATGAAAGAACTTTGCTTTAAAAAAATTAGCTTTTAATTTCCTTTTTCTCTTTAGTTTTTAACACCACCTTAGCCCCTTTTAAAGACATAACTTGAAAGAATACTTAGCTTTAAAAAGGAATGATACTTTTGAAAAACTATTTAGCTAAATATTTAGTAGTTATACTTAAAAAGAGAACTACTAAATATTTAGCTTTGAAAAGAATCTCTTAAAACAAATACTTAGCTAATTCCTTAGCTTTTAAAGAGAACCACTTGACTTAACTTTTGAAAAATTACTTGATTTTGAAATACTTCACTTCAAAACAACACTTAATTTTTAAATCAATACTTTTGAAAAATAAAATACTTAAGTTTTAACGTCCTTTTTTTCTCTTGATTAATGCCTTAAAAAACTTTCTAAGTAAGTGCTTTAAGTTTGATGGGACTTTAAAATTTGGTAAACTTAATGGCATGATTATAATCCTAGGGTCTAAGCATGGGAAAATCAGAATAAGTTTAAAAATATATTTAAAATAATTATCTATTTTCCTAGCATCTCATCTATTTTAGATTTTCAAATATGGTAGCCTTATGTATTTCGAGCGATGAATAATTCCATTAATTAAGAATTAATTTGATTTAGAGTTTAATCATATGATTTGAATTAAGTTAAATTTAAGTTTGTTAATTGATTTAAATTCTAGTTGAACTTGGATTTAGTTCAAATCATTTTTGGATTAAAGTTTTGAAATTAATTAAAGTTTAGAAAATTAATTAAGGTTTTGAAATTAGTTAATATTTTGATATTAATTAAGATTTTAAAATTAATTAAGATTTTGAAATTTGGTTTGGATTACATTTGATTAAGTGAATTAATTTATGTTTGATTAGAGTTTGGGTTACATTTGATTAAGTGAATTAGTTTATATTTGAATTAAGTTTGGTTTATATTTGAACAAAGTTTGGTTATGTTTAATCTAATTTAATTTAATTTGATTTAGATTTAATTAAGTTTGATTTGGTTTGATTAAGATTAATTTGAGTTTGATTAGGTTTAATTAAGTTTAATTTCATTAGATTAAGTTTAATTTGAATTTGATTTAGTTTTAATTAAGTTTAATTTGAATTTGATTTAGTTTTAATTAAGTTTAATTTGAATTTGATTTAGTTTTAATTAAGTTTAATTTGAATTTGATTAAGTTAAGTTTAATTTGAATTTAATTAGGTTAGACTTGGTTTGACTAATTTTCATTTTTAACCTAAATTCACCTCACCATTTTCTAGATTTTTAATTATGGAACCTTATGAGTTTTGTGAGATAATTATTAATTTTATCTTCAATTTAAGTTGAATCTATAGATTGATTTACATTTGAGTTGCGCTAAGGTTTAACAGTTAGTTGGTTAAATATCCATTTCGATAATCGATTTTTAGGCTATGGTGAGGCACGAGGCCTTATTGGGTATTGGAGCAACAACCACTTCTAGACAAAGCCTTTTAAGGAAATTAAATATTTAGCTTTCTTTCTAAAAATCCTTAGTTAAACTAGTCAAGTGTCGATCATGCTGGGATTTTCTATCCGCAAAAATCGCTTTTTGAGTTGCAGAAACCCCGAAATCCCATGCCACTAGATCCGTGCGAAGATAAAAATTGCATGTACTTGTTTTTCTATCCTAGATCTACTCTAGATCTATATGGTTAAGAGATTACCCTTGATGCGAAGCCCTTCGCTTATCCCGCTTGTCCAAGGTTGCCGGATCTCAAGAGTGTCAAGTGAACACCCCTTTATGTGTATCCACACGAACGATTAGGTGGAGAAAAACCTCTTAAGTGTGCTAGCGCCCAAGAAGGTTTCGGCCAAGGTGGAGGAGAGGGAGAGAAGAGAAGAAGAGAGGATGAAGAAACCTTGAATGAAAATAATTCACTCACTTGTAACTCCCACAAGTGGCCGGCCACAATAAAGAGGTTTTAAACCTCCATGGGATATCAAGAGTCACAACTCTTGATCTTTCTCATGAGGTGGCACACACATAAGCCAACCTTGATGATGTGGAACATCATCATTGGCCCACCTTATGCCAACTCACAAATGAGGTGGCAAATGGTCAAGTCAACGTCAAGTCAAACTTGACCTTTCATCTTCCCTCTCAAGTCAAGTCAAACTTGACCTCTTCTATCCCATGGTTGATCAAATCTAACCATTGGTCCAAACCAACTTATTTAATGAATCTATATTCATTGAATTAACTTAATTCAATGAGTTATAATCTAAATTAGACTCATTTAACATATGAATCAAATTGAGTCCAACTCAATTAGTCTAATTTGGATTACTCTTAATCCAATTTGGTTCATCCCATGAACCTAATCCTCTATGTTCATCATATGAACCTAATCTCCATCTAATTGCCCTTTGTGTGTGACCCTATAGGTTCTTATAACGTTGACAATGCCCCTAAACCCATTTAGAAGTATAAGTAATGAGCGGTATCTAGCAACACATCATTACTGTTAGAGTGTATACTAAAAGCCTAGCTTTTGGTATAAACATTTATCTAGAAATAAGAATCACATTGGTCAAATGTCTACATTTATGATAAATGTAGTTGTTCAATTAATTTATATTGTAGATAACATGGTGTGTGGTGTCACACACAGAGGATCTTGTTATCAGTACCTTATAAATTATAAACAGTAGCTCACGACCATAATGGAAAGGAACAAACCATTGGAAGGTCGTAGTGTAATTAGGTATCAGTTTATCTTGACTGTATAATTACACTAGTACACTCAGAGTGTATTGAGTAGGACCATTTGAGGTCGTTTCTTTTATACTGACTTTATAAAGAAACAAAGACCTCTGTTATTATGGAAGTGTGTGCTCTTAATCCTAATATAATAACAAGAATATATATTTGATATTTATTTCTTTAATTTATCAATGGGTGAGATTTAGTTCGATGAATCAATAAGCCCGATAAGTTGGGAAATGGTATCACTTATAGTGTGTGTTGTTGATTATAGAAGGAAACTGTGTCCTAGAGATACTAGGTTGATAATGTCCCCAAGAGGAGTTCATAAAGATTTTCATGTTAAACCCTGCAGGTGGACTTAGTCCGACATGACGATAAGGTTGAGTGGTACTACTCTTGGACTAAGATATTAATTAAATGAGTTGTCAGTAACTCACTTAATTAGTGGACATTCGATATCTTAAACATAGGGAGACTAACACACTCATAATAAGAAGGAGCCCAAAAATGTAATTTGGGATTGGTGCGGTAGTTCAATAATAGTTCTCTAGTGGAATGAATTATTATTGATAAAATTAAGTTGTGTGTTCGGGGCGAACACGAGATGCTTAATTTTATCGGGAGACCAAAACTAATTCCTCCTCTCGGTCCCTATCGTAGCCTCTTATTTATAGAGTACTATACCCACCTATACCCACCTTCTATACCCACCAATAGGGGGCCGGCCAAGCTAGCTTGGGAACCAAGCTAGGGCCGGCCTAGGTATAAAATTGGGTGGCCGACCCTAGCTTGAACCCAAGCTAGTGGGGGTCGGCCAAATTAAATTAAAAAGGGATTTTAATTTTAATTTTTATTATGTGGAAGAAATAATTTATTAAAGAGAATTAAAATTAAAATATCTCTCTTGTAAAAGATCTACAAAAGATTAAAGAAAGAGATTAAATCTCTTTCCTTATTTGTAGATTGGTGAGATATTTTATTTTCTCTTTAAAATTATCCACATGTTGATAAAATTAAAATTATAGAAATTTCCTTTTATCAACCATGAAGAGATTTTTAAAGAGAAATTTTATTTTTAAAATTTCCGGAAACAAATTAGGAAGTTTTAATTTGTTGATTAAAACTTGTCTAATTTATTTCCTCTTGATGTGGCCGGCCATTAGAGATTAATTGGGGAAATATTATTTTATTTTTCTCAATTAAATCATGTCAAGGGAATTAAGGAAATTTTATTGTAATTAAATTTCCTAATTTGCCTAGGCCAAGGAATATAAAAGAAGGGGTGAGGGTGCCTTCACAAGACACAACAACCTCTATTATTCTCCCTCTCCTATTCTTTGGTGTGGCCGGCCAACATCTTCTCCCTTTCTTCCTCTTTGTGGTGGCCGAAATTCTCTATTGCTTGGAGCTCTTGTGGAGGCCGGATACTACTTGGAGAAGAAGAAGAAGAAGAAGGAGAGAAAGCTTGCATCTCTTGGAGCTTGGTTGGTGTTTTTCTTCTTCCTTGGTGAAGCTTTATTTTTTGTGGCCGAACCTAGCTAGGAGGAGAAGAAGGTGGTTGGTGGTTTCTCATCTTGGAAGATCGTTGCCCACACAACGTCCGAGATTAGAAGAGGAATACGGTAGAAGATCAAGAGGTTTTCTACAAGGTATAACTAGTAATTTTTCTTTCCGCATCATACTAGTTATTTATGGAAATAATACCAAATACAAGAGGCTTACGATTCTAGAATTTCGAATATGTTTTTCGATGTTGTGTTCTTTTGTTTTTTCTTTTCCTTGTGATTTGATTGTTCTTTTCGGTTAACCTAAAGTTATTTTAGGAAATTAAATATTAGCTTTCTATAAAAGGTTTTGTCTAGTCGGTGGTGGTTGCTCCCATATCCAAGAAGGTCGTGTGCCTCGCCACGTCGATCGGGAACCAATTATGGAAATTAATATTTAATGGAATTAATAACTTAAGGTGATTTGGGTCGAACGTGTTAAGTTCCGAAGGAGATCCAAGTCAAAACCTAAAAGAACAAATAGATTAAGTTTTGGATCAAACGTGTTAAGTTCCGCAGGCGATCCAAAATTTAATTTAAAAGAACACATGGTAGCTAGGAAAAGGTTCAGACCTTTGTATAAAATTTTATACAGTGGAACCTCTAGGTTTTCCGAGTAGCAACCAACAATTGGTATCAGAGCTAGGGTTTTGCCTCTGTGTATTTGGTATTAGTTTAATTATGCACATGTCATACATAATTTAGGCAGGTTAATAGTAGGATGTGCTAACTTTGTGGATGCAGGATCCAACTATTATGGCTTTTAGTTATTATGTGTGTGATTGGACCCTTGGACATGTCAAGGGCATTTATATGTGTGTGCATGATTGTATTATAAAATACAGCAGGAGCTGTATTTAGTTTTATTAGGATTTTATTTTTGATCTAGATACATGTACATTCCTTTTATGGAATATAGGATCAAAATTGTAAAATTCTATTTATGTCGCGGATCGAATCTTGCAAAGCGTGGAACCTTCTAAGGACCAGAGGCACAGCGGAACAAGGAGCAAGATGGATGCGACAGATAGACCCGGTGGCGGTGGCCAAATATGGCAGCAGCTTGGGATGACAACACACGGAGGACAACTAGAGATAAAAGCCATAATAGTTGAAAATTAGATTTTCTATTTATTTCTTTTATATTGTGCTGTGTGTGCATGTTAGTTTACAAGTTTAGTAGGCTAGCATAGTTAAAATTCCTCATTAAAAAATAACTAAGTGGGAGAGGGATTTTTAAATAAATCCCATGGTCTCCATTACTGGTTTGTAAGTGATGCAAACAAGCTTGCGCGTTGGCTCTGAGTGCCTTCCTCCATAACGGATGAGCTAGTTTGCAGATCACTGAAACTTCCATTTTGGATGACTATAGGAAGTTAATTAAGAGCGTGTGATCTTCCCCAACGGAAGGGGCATAATCTTATTAATGGACTTAGTGTCAAGTAATGGTATACACTTGGACACATCTAATAGTATCCTCCCCATCGGAGTCACTGTTATTATTTGTGTGACCAAATGAAACCAACTATTAATTTGTCATAAAACTAGGTTGACAAGATAATAAAATTAAAGGGTTAAAACCCCTCTTACAAATGATTGATTTTGTATACGTCCACACTAACGTGGCATACAAAATTAACGGTGTTTGAGATAATTTTATTTGTCATAAAGTTACGTTGACAAGATAGTTAATGGGTAAGACCCTCCTCTTACAAATGTTGATTTTGTATACGTCCACACTAACATGGCATGCAAAATTTACGATGTTTTGAGGTGTTGGTAAATTTAAATAGTATTGTTAGAGGAATCAATATTATTTTAAATTTAGAAGTCTTGACCAAATATTTGATTAAAGATAGACCAACTATTAATTTTATTCGTCATAAAGTAAGGTTGACGAGATAATAAAATTAAAATTTCCTCTTTGAATTTGTATACGTCCACACTAACGTGGCATACAAAATTCATGGGGATTTTTAAGGAGTTGGTCTTAACCAAATATTTTTGTGATTCTTAGGATGATGGTCAATCCCTAGCTGATATACTTTAGGATAGACTTAGTGGTCCCAATTATAATTGATTGGAAATAGGACTTGGACATTAAGGTAGACTATCTTCTTAGAACTAAGAACAATATAGGTGTATTTTATTCATTAGTTGAAACATGTTTAGTGGTGTTATCTACCAGAACCTGGAGTGTAGATACATATGCCATTAATCATGTCCGCAATTCATTGCAGGGTTCCAGGAAACCCGACAACTAAATGAAAATAAAAACACCGTCCACATGGGCACTGCTGTAAAAGTGGCAGCTGTTGCAGTGGGAAATGTTTATCTTTTGATAAAAATAAAACATGGATTTTTAAGTAATTGTCTTTACGCGCCAAGTTTAGAAAGAACTAGTTTTCAGTTTCTAAATTATTCAAAGAACATGATATTCTGTCTCTTTTAATAACAAAGTTGTTATTAAGAAAAAAAGGGAAGTTATCTGTTCTAGTACGTTAGTTGGCAATTTATAAATCCAATAACTCTCACGATGCAACAAATGGAAATTAGTAACACATCTTCTAACTTTAAGAGAAAGTAACCTTCAGAAATGAACCAATTATATCTTTGGCATCTAAGGCTAGGTTATATTAACTTGAGCATGATTCATTGGTAGCTGATGAACTTTTGGGTTCATTAGTAGTGGAAATCTTTCCAACCTGCGAGTCTTACTTGGAAGGAAAAATAACCAAGAAGCTTTCAAGTCTAAGGGGTATGGAGTCAAAGATATGTTGAAATTGGTTCATTCTGATTTGTGTGATCCTATGACTATCCAAGCAAGAGGTTGTTTCAAATATTTCATCTATTTTATAGACAACTATTTGATATACGGATACATTTACTTGATGTGCCACAAGTCTAAGTGCTTTGATTAGTTCAAAGAGTACAAGGTTGATGCGGAGAAATGTTAAAGTAAAAAGTCACTATGGAAGATCGTAGTGGCAAGTACCTCTTGAGAGATTTTAGGAGTCACTTATCAGTAGTTGGATTTCAATCCCAACTAACTGCATCTGGTACACCCCAACAGAATGGTGTAGTAGAAAGAAGGTAAAGGACTCTTATGGAATAATTAGATAGATAATGAGTTATTCAGAAAATTACCAAATTTGTTTTAAGGATAAAACTCTGAAAACGAAAGTGAACATAGTACCTTCCAAGTTAGAACTCTCTACTCATATAGAATTGCTGAATAGGCGTAAGCCTATTTTGAAGTATATTCGGATTCGGGTAATCCAGCACATATGTTAAAGAGAGATAATAATAAGTTGGATAGGAGTTCACTTGTTTGTAAGTTATCCTAGATAAACAAAAGTAGGTTTATAGTCTTAAAATCAGAAGGTCATTGTTAGCATCAATGACTGATTTTAAAAGGACTATATAATGAACCACGTGCTCATAAGTAAATTTGTTCTTAAGGAAATAATAAAAGACATGTCTAATCTAGTACCAACTGTACAAGATGAGATACCACAAGAAAACCGCAACACGTATCACAAATGATACACAATTGCAGAAAATGCCTTGTCGTAGTGGGAGGGTTGTTAAGCAACCTTAAAAGATTCATGTTTTGGGAGAGTTTTGAACTCGATCCCTGAAGGGCATGAACCCGATCTCCGGACATATGATGAAGCACTCCAAGATAAATATGCAGATCTTGGCAAAGAGTAATGAATAATAGAATTAGAATATATGTATTCTAATAAAATCTGGAAGCTTGTAGAACCACCAAGTGGTGTAAAAGCCTTTGGGTGTAAAAGGTCTATAATAGGAAAAAAGAGGGATAGACAGGGAGGTAGAAACCTTCAAAGCAAGGCTTGATGAAAAGGAAATTTTTCACTGGCACCATGCTTAAGTCTATCCGGATTCTTTTTGGCAAGTGGATGTCAAGACAAGATTCCTTAATGGAAGTCTTGAAGAAAGCATCCATATAAAGCAACCGAAGGGTTCATTGCAAAGGGCTAAGAGCATCTTGTGTAAAGCTCAATCAGGACTGAGGCAAAGCTTCAAGGTCTTGGAACATCCGGTTTATCAAAAGTAATTCAGACCTATGGATTTATTTAGTAACCGGGTAAGTCTTGTGTATACAAAAGGTGTGATGGAAGTGTGGTGGTATTTCTTGTACTATACGTAGATAACATTTTTGGTAGTTGGAAACAATATCAAAATGTTGTCACAAGTAAGGGTATGGTTGTCCAAACAATTCGATATAAAGGACTTGGGAGAATGAATATATTTTTGAGATCAAAGTAATAAGGGATCGCAAGAAAAGAATATTTTACTTATCCCAAGCTTCATACATCGGAAAAATCCTTGCTCGTTTTAAAGCATGCAAAACTCCAAGAAAGGTTTCTTACCTTTTCAGGATAGAGTAACTTTATCTAAAGATATGTCTCTGTAGACATCAAAGGAGATAAAGGAAATAAAGGCAATTCTTTATGCTTCGGCTATCGGAAGCCTAATGAATGCTATGCACGAGATAAGAAATCTGTTTTGCCAAGGGCATAGTTAACAGATATCAAAGTAACCCTAGACAAGGACATTGGACTGCAGTAAAGCATATATTAAAGTACCTTAGAGGCGCTAGAGATTATATGCTAGCTTACAAGGCAGTTAATTTGGTCCCTGTGGGTTACACGGATTTTGGCTTCCAATCGGATAGGGATAATAATAAGTCAACCTCGGGGTTTTGTGTTTACTTTAGGAGGTAAAGTCATAACTATGGAAGAGTGATAAGCATAGGTGTTTTTCTGGACTCCACCATAGAAGCTTAGTATATGGCAAGCCTCTGAGGTAGCCATAAAAGCTGAATGACTCAATAACCTCAAGATAGACTTAGATATGATTTCTGGTTTGTCCAAAGATTGTTACAATTTATTGTAATAATGTTGGTGCAGTAGCAAACTCGAAGAAACCATAAGTCTATAAGGCAAGTAAACACAATAGAGCGCAAGTACCACCCAATACGAGAAATCGTATAAACGAGGAGAAGTTGTTGCCTAGAATGCATCGGTGATGACCTATAGATCTTTTCACTAAGGTCCTTAAGGCAAGAGCTTTTGATGGGCATGTTGAAGGGTTGGGAATCAGATGTATGGATATGACAGCTTAGTCTTTTAGTATAAGTGGGAGATTGTTAGAGTGTATACTAAAAGCCTAGCTTTTGGTATAAACATTTATCTAGAAATAAGAATCACATTGGTCAAATGTCTACATTTATGATAAATGTAGTTGTTCAATTAATTTATATTGTAGATAACATGGTGTGTGGTGTCACACACAGAGGATCTTGTTATCAGTACCTTATAAATTATAAACAGTAGCTCACGACCATAATGGAAAGGAACAAACCATTGGAAGGTCGTAGTGTAATTAGGTATCAGTTTATCTTGACTGTATAATTACACTAGTACACTCAGAGTGTATTGAGTAGGACCATTTGAGGTCGTTTCTTTTAAACTGACTTTATAAAGAAACAAAGACCTATGTTATTATGGAAGTGTGTGCTCTTAATCCTAATATAATAACAAGCACATATATTTGATATTTATTTCTTTAATTTATCAATGGGTGAGATTTAGTTCGATGAATCAATAAGCCCGATAAGTTGGGAAATGGTATCACTTATAGTGTGTGTTGTTGATTATAGAAGGAAACTGTGTCCTAGAGATACTAGGTTGATAATGTCCCCAAGAGGAGCTCATAAAGATTGTCATGTTAAACCCTGCAGGTGGACTTAGTCCGACATGACGATAAGGTTGAGTGGTACTACTCTTGGACTAAGATATTAATTAAATGAGTTGTCAGTAACTCACTTAATTAGTGGACATTCGATATCTTAAACACAGGGAGACTAACACACTCATAATAAGAAGGAGCCCAAAAATGTAATTTGGGATTGGTGCGGTAGTTCAATAATAGTTCTCTAGTGGAATGAATTATTATTGATAAAATTAAGTTGTGTGTTCGAACACGAGATGCTTAATTTTATCGGGAGACCAAAACTAATTCCTCCTCTCGGTCCCTATCGTAGCCTCTTATTTATAGAGTACTATACCCACCTATACCCACCTTCTATACCCACCAATAGGGGGCCGGCCAAGCTAGCTTGGGAACCAAGCTAGGGCCGGCCTAGGTATAAAATTGGGTGGCCGGCCCTAGCTTGAACCCAAGCTAGTGGGGGCCGGCCAAATTAAATTAAAAAGGGATTTTAATTTTAATTTTTATTATGTTGAAGAAATAATTTATTAAAGAGAATTAAAATTAAAATATCTCTCTTGTAAAAGATCTACAAAAGATTAAAGAAAGAGATTAAATCTCTTTCCTTATTTTTAGATTGGTGAGATATTTTATTTTCTCTTTAAAATTATCCACATGTTGATAAAATTAAAATTATAGAAATTTCCTTTTATCAACCATGAAGAGATTTTTAAAGAGAAATTTTATTTTTAAAATTTCCGGAAACAAATTAGGAAGTTTTAATTTGTTGATTAAAACTTGTCTAATTTATTTCCTCTTGATGTGGCCGGCCATTAGAGATTAATTGGGGAAATATTATTTTATTTTTCTCAATTAAATCATGTCAAGGGAATTAAGAAAATTTTATTGTAATTAAATTTCCTAATTTGCCTAGGCCAAGGAATATAAAAGAAGGGGTGAGGGTGCCTTCACAAGACACAACAACCTCTATTATTCTCCCTCTCCTATTCTTTGGTGTGGCCGGCCAACATCTTCTCCCTTTCTTCCTCTTTGTGGTGGCCGAAATTCTCTATTGCTTGGAGCTCTTGTGGAGGCCGGATACTACTTGGAGAAGAAGAAGAAGAAGAAGAAGGAGAGAAAGCTTGCATCTCTTGGAGCTTGGTTGGTGTTTTTCTTCTTCCTTGGTGAAGCTTTATTTTTTGTGGCCGAACCTAGCTAGGAGGAGAAGAAGGTGGTTGGTGGTTTCTCATCTTGGAAGATCATTGCCCACACAACGTCCGAGATTAGAAGAGGAATACGGTAGAAGATCAAGAGGTTTTTCTACAAGGTATAACTAGTAATTTTTCTTTCCGCATCATACTAGTTATTTATGGAAATAATACCAAATACAAGAGGCTTACGATTCTAGAATTTCGAATATGTTTTTCGATGTTGTGTTCTTTTGTTTTTTCTTTTCCTTGTGATTTGATTGTTCTTTTCGGTTAACCTAAAGTTATTTTAGGAAATTAAATATTAGCTTTCTATAAAAGGTTTTGTCTAGTCGGTGGTGGTTGCTCCCATATCCAAGAAGGTCGTGTGCCTCGCCACGTCAGTACTGGGAACCAATTATGGAAATTAATATTTAATGAAATTAATAACTTAAGGTGATTTGGGTCGAACGTGTTAAGTTCCGCAGGAGATCCAAGTCAAAACCTAAAAGAACAAATAGATTAAGTTTTGGATCAAACGTGTTAAGTTCCACAGGCGATCCAAAATTTAATTTAAAAGAACACATGGTAGCTAGGAAAAGGTTCAGACCTTTGTACAAAATTTTTGTACAGTGGAACATCTAGGTTTTCCGAGTAGCAACCAACAATTACTACCCAAGTTACAAGAATGTTGAGATCCAACATCACCTTGTGACTACTAATTGTGACTCTCACAATATATGGCATTGTCCTTCTATCCTTGACATCTAGATTGAGCAACTTGAGGCATAGACCGTGTCATCCTCTAATCAATCTAAATCTTGAACTCCAAGTAGACTCACTCTAATCAAATGAGCTCAATATCTCATATTGACTTACTTGGACATGGCCATGCACATAGTCGTCTCACTCTATCAAGAATACTGATGTCACTCCCGCCATATAGGAGGGATTGATTCCATCTACATCACTCATATCCCTCTGCATAATTTGTTACATACCCAGTAATTACCTTTATAGTGCACCCAGTTATGGGTGACGTTTGACGAAGTCAAAGTATATAACTCCTTATGTAGGGAACCATGGTGACTTCAGGTCCAAGGACTAATAGTCATGCTAATAGCCACATGAGAAAGTATATGCCACTCATATAACGATCCATGATACTTTCTCATGGCAGGTCATTCAGTATACATTCTCCAATGCATACCCATGTGTCAACTTGATATCTCCATATCCATGACTTGTGAGATCAAGTCATCGAGTTAACCTACATGCTAGTCTCATCACATTAACATTGTTCCTGAATGTTAATACTTGACTAAGAATGATTAAGAGTAGTGTTCTCTATATCAACTCACTATCGATTCAACCAATCGATTGATATAGATAAGAACCTTCTACTCAAGGACATTATTATTCTTAGTTATTTGGCACCAATACAAGTAAGTATAATAACCATAAACAAATGCCTTTATATATATAAGAATATGATACAGTGAGTCCATACAACAATCATCAAATGATTGGCTCTAGGGCTCTAACTAACAATCTCCTACTAGCAATAGTGCCAATCAGTTTAGGCTCTAAGGCCCAATGACCTCGTGTGACCATCATGCTTTCTCTGTGCCAAAGCCTTAGTCAAGGGATCAGCGATGTTAGCCTCTGTGGGTACTCTGCAAATCTTCACATCTCCTCTATCGATGATCTCTCGAATGAGATGGAAGCGCCGTAGTATGTGTTTGGTCCGCTGGTGTGAGCGAGGTTCCTTAGCCTGCACAATTGCTCCATTGTTGTCACAATAGAGCTTTATGGGATCAGCTATACTAGGAACCATCCCAAGCTCAGTAATGAATTTGTGGATCCAAACTGCCTCCTTTGCTGCTTCTGATGCAGCAATATACTCGGCCTCTGTTATAGAATCAGCAACTGTGTCCTGCTTCGAACTCTTCCAGCTCACAACACCACCATTCAAGCAAAACATGAACCCAGACTGTGATCTATAATCATCCTGGTCAGTTTGGAAGTTGGCATCACTGTAACCCTTTACAGCTAGATCGTCATCGCCTCCATATATCAAGAAATATTCTTTAGTTCTTCTCAAGTACTTAAAATATTCTTGACTGCTATCCAGTGACTTTCACCTGGATCTGACTGGTATCTGCTTGTTATGCTCAAAGCATATGAAACATTAGGACGAGTACATAGCATGATATACATGATAGATCCTATGGCTGAAGCATAAGGGATCATATCCATGCGGTCTCTCTCCTCTCTAGAAGAGGGACTTTGAGTCTTTGAAAGACTCACACCATGTGACATTGGCAGAAATGCTTTCTTGGAATTCTGCATGGCAAACCAGAGTAATACCTTGTCAATATATGTACTCTGACTTAGGCCAAGCAATCTCCTAGATCTATCTCTATAGATTTGTATACCCAGAATATGGGATGTTTCACCTAAGTCCTTCATTGAGAAACAATTCCCTAGCCACGTCTTTACAAACTGCAGCAAAGGGATGTCATTCCCAATGAGTAGTATGACATCCACACACAGTACAAGGAAGACAACTGTGTTCCCTACAACCTTCTTGTTGTCACAGGGTTCATCTTCATTCTTGATGAAACCAAACTGTTTGATTGCATCATCGAATCAAAGATTCCAGCTCCGAGAAGCTTGCTTTAGTCCATAAATGGACCTATGCAGCTTGCATACTCTGCTAGTATGCTGTGGATCTATAAAACCCTCAGGTTGTGTCATGTACACATCCTCAAGTAAGTTTCCATTCAGAAACGTAGTTTTGACATCCATCTGCCAGATCTCATAATCGTGGTATGCTTCAATAGCAAGCATGATCCGAATGGACTTAAACATCGCTACTGGAGAAAAAGTTTCATCATAGTCAATACAATGAATTTGCTTGAAACCTTTAGCTACCAAGCGACCCTTATATATAAGTCCATCCATGTCAGTCTTTCTCTTAAAGACCCACTTGCACCCAATGTGTTTGACCCCTTTAGGTGGATCAACCAAAGTCCATACTTGGTTGGTGTACATGAATTCCATTTCGGATCTCATGGCCTCTAGCCACTTCTCAGAATTTGGGCTCATCTCAGCTTCCTGATAGGAGGTAGGCTCATCCTCAATGAGCACAACGTCATCATGGTCAGACAAGAGAAATGAGTATCTCTCAGGCTGACGACGTACCCTATCAGACCTGTGAAGAGGTAGGTCTACTTGAACTGGTTATTGTTCCTCAACTCCTTATGGAACGACATCATCCACAACACTTTGTGACTCCAGTTCAACTTCCATCGAGGCTTCAGTGCAATGGTCCACATCTTGAACTTTTTCAAGATTGAACGTACTCCCACTAGGTTTTCTAGAAACAAAGTCCCTTTCTAAAAAAACCCCAGTCTTAGCCACAACTACTTTGTGTTGACTGGGAATGTAGAAGTAATATCCCTTCGTTCCCTTGGGATATCCAATAAAATAGTACTTATCAGATTTGGGTCCCAGTTTGTCCGAGACTTGACGTTGAACGTAAGCCTCACAACCCAAAATCCTTATAAAAGACACTTGGGCATCTCTCCCAGTCCATATCCTATATGGTGTCTTTATCACTGCCTTGGATGGAATACGGTTGAGTATGAAGGTCGTTGTGTCCAGAGCATAGCCCCAAAGTAATATAGGAAGATCTGTGTGACTCATCATAGACCGTACCATATCTAATATGGTACGATTCCTCCTTTCGGATACACCATTCCACTATGGTGTTCCAGGAGGAGTGAGTTGGGATAGAATCCCACAATCAGCTAGATAGTCACGAAACTCATGGCTAAGGTATTCTCCACCTCGATCTGATCGAAGTATCTTAATACTCTTGCCAAGCTGGTTTGGTACATCATTCTTGAATTCTTTGAACTTTTCAAAGGATTCTGATTTATGTGTCATCAAATACATATAACCATATCTACTGAAGTCATCAGTAAATGTAATGAAGTACCTATAACCACCTCTGGCAGCGACATTGAAAGGGCCACATACATCATTATGTATAAGTCCTAACAAGTCAGTCGCTCTCTCGCTATATCCACTAAAGGGAGTCTTGGTCATCTTGCCTAGTAGGGATGACTCGCATGTCTCATATGATTCAAAATCAAATGAGTCCAGCAAACCATCTTTATGGAGCTGGGATAAGCGTTTGTCATTTATATAACCTAAGCGACAATACCAGAGATAGGTTTGGTTCATTTCATTTGATTTGAACATCTTGGTACTTATGTTATAGATGGGGTTCTCTAAGTTTAGAATATAGAGTTCGTTCATCAGAGGTGCACTCGCATGTCTGACCGCAGTGGAAGCAGGTAGCATCCTTGGAAGCCCCTCCTTTGGGTTTCAGTGCCTTGCCTTTTCCTTGGCTTGGGACTTTCCCTTACCTTTAGGCTTGCCCTTGCCCTTATGCCTTTGCACCATCAAAATGGAGTTGGGCTTAACCTTCTTAAGGTTGAGCTTAGCAGTTCTTATAATGCTTAGAAGCTCGGGCAGTGGCTTGTCAATTTCGTTCATGTTGTAATTCATGAAAAATTGACTGTAGCTCTCTGGCAAAGATTGCAAGATCAAGTCTGTGGCCAGCTCTTGGCCAAGTGGGAATCCCAACCTCTGTAGGTTTTCTATGTACCCAATCATCTTGAGCACATATGGACCTATCGGAGTCCCGTCTTGCATCTTGCATGAAATAGTGCCTTGGAGATCTCGAATCTCTCGTGCCGTGCTTGTCTTTAGTTGATGAAGATGTTCAACCATATCATAAGCACCCATCAACTCGTGTTGCTTCTGAATCTTAGAGTTCATGGTCGCGAGCATGAGACAGGACACATCTAAATCCTTCACCAGACCCGAAGCCATCAACCTGAGTCACATGTGTATCCTGCAAACCTGCACAACTCAAATACACATATCAAATACAAGGGTGAACCTAACTTAAACCCTTTGCCCAAACACCAAAACACATGGTCCCGCGGACCATTGGGATTGCTCCAACAATCTCCCCCTTTTTGGTGTTTGGCAATACGTTTAAGTTAGGGAAAACATATAGAAAATAATCATGTTAAAAACAAATGGACTTACGTTGCCAAGGGTATACACTTGGACTTACACCGCCAAAACAATGCAATCTGCATTAGAACCTATAACAAGGCTCCCCCTACACCTAAGCTCCCAATTGAGCTAGGATTTTTTCACAGGGTTTTTTTTTAAAAAAAAAACTTATCACAAGGCTCCCCCTACACCTATGCTCCCCATTGAGCTAGGATTTTACCACAAGGCTTTTTAAGAACCTATCCCTAGGCTCCCCCTACGCAAAGGCACTAAAGGTTTTCCCAACTAAACCTTACTTCTCCCCCTTTGCCTAATATCTAAAAAGTTCTCCAACAATATCCCAATTATTGAAAACTTATCATCCAAATTGACCATAAACTCATATATTAATCCCCTATGGATTTCATACACCTGTATGAGTTAACTTGTTCAAAATACAATGCTGAAAACAATTTCAGACTGGTATCAGTCGACTGCAAGAAGTACCAGTCGACTGGTCGCTACTGGCTGAGCGAACAGAATGCCTCTGTTTCCAGCCAGTCGACTGCATGTTTTAGCAGTCGACTAGTGCAGTCGACTGCTAAAACTAGCAGTCGACTGGCACAGTTTTTCAGCCTTTTTCAACATTTCTGACCCACTTTCAGAAATGCACCAATAATTCTACAGACCTCTAAAAATCTCCAAATTTTGTGGAGAGATCTGTTTTACCCATGTCTACTTGGGAAAAATACATTAAAAAATGAATCTATCACTAATCCCAAGATTGACACAAAATCCAAAACTAGCTTAAATAGTTCAATAAAACCTTGACCTAAAGTCCTAGTTTTGGCTTCCTCTTGATGTATTTGCCAATACTAACCCACAATGCATCCCTAGCAATGGTTTATATGGCATCTATACATCCAAAACCAATTATCATGCTATATGACCTCAATGTCATATTTCCAAGCATGAAACACATCCCATGTGTGCTAAATCCCTAGGTTTGAGACTCAAGTCCGTCTCTAAACCATTTGGCACACTCCATGGCTCCTCTAGACTCCCAAGTAAAACCCACTTGAGATCCATTGTCTATGGATCCCAACATGACTCTTTGAGCTCCCCCTAGAGCTCTTAGCCTTAGCCACCTCCTTAGGTGACTCATCCACAATGGCTAGGCCACATCGATGCACCTCCGGTGACACTTGGCCTACAAACCTAACCTTTTTAACCTTGGACACCTTGCCCTTGGTTAATTTTTCCTTACCTTTAAATGGCTTTCCCTTGCCATTTATTGGCTTCTCCTTGCTATAGTCATATGCAACCCTAGCATAAGACTTTCCCTTAGCCTTGGAGACACTAGATCGGTATCTCAAACCCAATCTATCATTGTTGGGTCTTTGACTACCCAACACCATACCTAAACCCTTAGATCCAACATTGAATCTTTCTAGGGTTTTCTCCAAACGATCAAGCTTTTCCTTCAAAGCTTGATTTTCCCTTTCTAGGTTCCTAAACCTAGAATCAACATGTCTACCATGGACATTCCTAGACCTACCCATTTTTCTAGGCATATGTCTTCCCTTCTTGGGATTAATGCCTTGGGTCTCCTTAGGTCTACCATTTCTAGGTTTTTCATGAATTGGTCTCCTAGGGTTATGATCTACTTTTACCCTATTTCTATCATGATACCTAAATCCAAAATTATGCATGGGTAAATAATAAGAGTTATTTCTGTTGGTGCAACCTTAGGTCAAGGTTGACCTGGGTGACCCGACTCGAGTTGACCTGACTCGAGGTATATTTTGATGTTTGACAAGAATGGAGAAGTTATATTTTGATGTTTGACAAGAATAGGAACTTGGGAGATTGTGGGTGCAACCTTTGGTCAAGGTTGATCTGGTTGACCCGACTTAAATTGACCTGATTCGGGAAAAAGTACAAGTATGGAGACTTGGCACGGAAAAGTCCAAGCAGGGAACTTGGCACGGGGAAAAGTCCAAGTATGGAGCTTGGCAAGGGGAAAAGTCCAAGCAGGGAGCATGGCACGGGGAAAAGTCCAAGTATGGAGACTTGGCACGGAAAAGTCCAAGCAGGGAGCTTGGCACGGGAAAAGTCCAAGTATGGAGACTTGGCACGGAAAAGTCCAAGCAGGGAGCTTGGCACGGGAAAAGTCCAAGCAGGGAGCTTGGCATGGGGAAAAGCCCAAGTATGGAAGCTTGGCATGGGAGGTCAGAGAGGGCTCGGTAGCTCGTTCTCTGGACTAGGTCAGAGAGGGCTCGGTAGCTCGTTCTCTGGACCGGACGAAGTTGGAGAGGGCTCGGTAGCTCGTTCTCCAGACTAGGTCAGAGAGGGCTCGGTAGCTCGTTCTCTGAACTGGACGAGGAAGTTGGAAAGGGCTCGGTAGCTCGTTCTCCGGACTAGGTCAGAGAGGGCTCGGTAGCTCGTTCTCTGGACCGGACGTCGAAGTCGGAGAGGGCTCGGTAGCTCGTTCTCCGGACTAGGTCAGAGAGGGCTCGATAGCTCGTTCTCTGGACCGGACATGGAAGTCGGAGAGGGCTCGGTAGCTCGTTCTCCGGACTAGGTTAGAGAGGGCTCAGTAGCTCGTTCTCTAGATCAGGAAGGCTTTAGGGTTTAAGGCTCGGAAATTGGATCGGTCTACTGACCGATCCAGTGATACTATGGGTATTTGGATCGGTCTGCTAACCGATCCAGTGATACACTGATTCTCACTGTGGGTCATCTGATCGGTCTGGTGACCGATCAGTAACCAAACAGATTGGGAGAAGGAATATAAGGGATCGGTCTTTGGACTGATCCACCTATGGCCTGATCGGTCCATAGATCGATCAGGGATCGCAACCAACTCTCTGTGAGAGTTGGGATCGGTCTGGGGACCGATCAGCGTAGGGCCTGATCAGTCCCCTAACTGATCAGATCCGCCCTAGACCGATCAGGGTGGAGCCTGATCGGTCCAGGTCTAGCCGTTGAGTCACAACAGCTAGAAATCTGTGTCTTCTTCTTCGCAGGCTCATATAAATCAAGAGGTGAAGGAGGTGGACAGTAACGACAGAAGAGTAAGGTGCTGATCTCTTCTTGTTCCTTGCGATCTGAGCTTTGCTGAGCTCTCCATTACTGAAGCTTCGTGTGAGCTTCCCTCGGCTGGGTCTCCAACTGATAGTTGCTGCTGTGGTTGGCCTCCGTGAAGTTGCTGCTTTATCAATAGTCGACAAGAAGGCAAGCAAACTAGTGTTTTTACATTCATATTGTTCTTGGCTTCTTGCTGTATTTCTTGTACGCTGATCTTGCTGTTGTAAGAGAGATTATGGCGAGGTTTCTCCACCCAGAAGGAGTTTTTATTAGCTGATTCTCCGGGGTCTCATCCACCGACAGATTGATAGGATTCGTCCACCTTACGGACACGCCGAGGAGTAGGAGTATCATCTCCGAACCTCGTTATATCGTCGCGTTTGAGGTTTGATCTTCTCCATTTTCGTTTCTATCTTTTATTTCTGCTGCGCTAACTCAAATTGTAGGAAGAAACATGAATTTGGGGTCGGCTATTCACACCCCCCCTCTCTAGCCGCGTCCGAAGGTCCTAACAAGTGGTATCAGAGCAAGGTCACTCTTCGTCGGATTAACACCTGGGGGAGCACGAGCTAGAGAATGGATCAACTTGGAGAAGACGTCACGATTCCACCCTTCTACGATCGCGACGACTTCGCGTATTGGAAGGTAAGAATGAAGTATTTTCTTATGACTAACCTAGTAAATTGGAATTGTGTACAAATAGGTTTTATTCCTCCGGTGGATAAAGGAGGAGAACCTCTCGAGAAGAAGAAGTGGACGAAGGAACAAATCCACCAATCCATAATCAATGACGAGGTAACGAAAATCTTTGAATTTTCATTACCTAATGATATCTTGTGTAAGATAGGTAGATACAACAATGCCAAGGAGTTGTGGAACAACTTGGCTAAGTTCCATGAGGAGAGCTCCAATTCAAGTCATGAAGAGGAGTCAATGGAGCCAAGTAGCTCACATCATGGAGGTATGGAATTAGAAGTTGAGGGCTACTCAACATCTAAGGAAGAAGAGGAGGAGAGTTCTTCTTCAAGACTGGAGCATGAAGAAGAAGCCTCTACCTCCGGAAGGGATGAAGGAGAGAGCTTATATCCATCCTCAACCCTAGGTAACTCAAGCAACTTAATTTCAAGTAAATTACATATAATGTGCTTTGAGTGTAGGGAATATGGGCATTACAAAAGTAAATGTCCAAAGAGGATTAGGAAGACTCCACCGGAGCCAAAGGTCAAGGAAGCTGGAGTCCCTATACGCAAGGGCAAGGAGCACGTGGTGTGCTTCCAATGCAAGCAAAGGGGACATTATAGGAGTCAATGTCCAAGGGGGAGGCAACCTCACAAGGACAAGAGACCAAGCACATCTATGGGGGGAGCTAAGGCAAACCCTAAGGTATCCTTTAAGGCACATTCTTGCAATTCTAATAAGACACATGCTAGTAGTTTTATTGCAATTGTCAATAATGATAAGCATGATAACCATAGAAACCGATACATGTGCTTAGGTGCCAAACATGTTAGCCTAGATAAGGACAATGCTAGAAATGCCAACCCTAGAGTTAACTCATCTAAGGTTAAGGAAAACCTAGATAGGAATCCCAAAACAACTAGACATACGCCTAGGAATACCTCAAAGAAAAATGGAAAATTAAAGCTTGAGGTATTAAAGAAGGAAAATCAAATCTTGAGGTCAAGACTTGACACTTTAGAAAAGGCTCTTAAGAATTTGGAGAAGTCAACTCAAGGGTCTAAGGGTCAAAAATCAAAGCCCAAGGACATGAGAGGTTTGGGTCACAAACCTAAGTCTCAAGTGGTCAAGCCAGCTTATCATAATGTTCCATTCGATTATGGAACAAGACCTAGGGCTAAGAAGACCATCACCAAGGTCACAAGGGGAGTCACTCCTAGAGTTGATCTTGATGAGTCCCAAATGACCAAGGCTTTAAAGCCTAGGAGGGTCATTAGGAGGGTTGCTAGGGAAGTCATCCCTAGTGAATATTTAGTGAACCCAATGAGCTCAAATAGGTATTGGGTTCCTAGGAGCGTGATTCCTTCACGCTAGATGGTTTAGGGTGTGCCAACCTTAATTGGATAGGTAGTTAACCTACTCATGGCAAAAGGTGGCATTTTAGGAATTTTCAAAGTGTAATCAAGCCTTGAAAATGAAATTAAAAATTATTCCTAAGGTGATTAGGATGTGCCAACCACATTTGAGGAGTTTTCTAGGGTCAATCTAATTGGCACATAGTGATCTAAAAATCTTTAGTATATGATTTTAGGTCTATTACACTTAGGAATATAGAATTTATGGTAAAATGATCAAAATTATCAAAAATGGCAACTAAGGCTAGAATTAGGTATTTTCTATACCTTTATATGTTATTCGTCATACATTGTTTGTCATATGCCATGTCATGACATCATATTTATTTTATTATCATTTGAAATGTCATGATAATGCTTAGGTTAGTTATATGTCATGCCTTATTTAAGTTTTATACTTGATGACATGACATCATGACATTG
The DNA here is from genome assembly GCF_018446385.1 of Zingiber officinale. Classification (NCBI taxonomy): domain Eukaryota; kingdom Viridiplantae; phylum Streptophyta; class Magnoliopsida; order Zingiberales; family Zingiberaceae; genus Zingiber; species Zingiber officinale. The sequence continues at coordinate 50,296,704 of NC_055997.1, forward strand.
GCACATGTTTCCACTTATGATATTATTTTATGCCATGTCATCATCTCTTGCATTTATGATCAATTAAATTGATTTAAGGATAGAAACACAATTTGATATGGAGATCAAATTGTTGTTTAGAAAATGCATGAGAACTTAGCTTAAGATGACCTAAACCCATATCTCACATCAAAATTGACTTGGATGTGTTTGATACACCTTAGCTGTGTGTGAGATATTAGGATTATGAGTTAGGATCAAGGTGCATAGTTCTTATACCTAGATGAGCCTAATTCGAATTTGAGGATCATAGGGAAAACTTGTGTACAAGTCATGTACATTTAGCCCTAAGATTGTGGTCCTAAATTGAATGGTTTAAGATCATTTCAAAATTGATTTGAAAAACCTTGATGAAGCTTTTCTAGTGATAGCATTCATCATTGAGCAAGTTGATACAAAGATGGATTAACCTTGAACTATTTCAAAGTCTTTCGAACTTTGTATCAAGATTAAAAAATGGGAGTTATTTTCATAGAAAACTAATTTTCCATGATAATATATGTTATGAGGAATGTATCCTCAAAATTTTATAATTTTTAGAATTTTCTGTAATTTTTTAGGGGTTTCTGAATTTCGGGAAAAAAATTAAAAATTCTTATCAGAGAATTGTGGACCGATCAGAGAAGATTCTGATCGGTCCAGGGAGGTCTGGATTGGTCACTGGACCAATCCAGGGCAGTGTGGATCGGTCTGGTGACCGATCCAGTGGAGTCCTGATCGGTCTGGTGACCGATCAGAGCGTGCCAAAATGTTGATTTTCGACTGTTCTCTGAAATTACAGCTATGGAAGTTGGTGTTTTAGATTTCTAAAGGGTTGAAACTCTCCAAGACATTGTTGGTGCAATGGTCAAGGAGGAGTTGACCTTTAGGGGGAGTTTTACCTATTGGTCAAGGGGGAGTTGACTTTTAGGGGGAGTTTTTACTCGTCAAGATTTTTGAGGATGAGTGATATGGGATTATCACTAAGTTGATTGTTGATTTTAGTATCAAGGGGAAATTAAGGGTTTCAATGAAAGGTATGGGACTTTCATTAGGAAGAAACACTTGACCTTGATTCACTCTTTTTGATGTGTGTCAAAAAGGGGGAGAATGTCCAGAGAATATTCAAGGAAGAACATTGGAGTTTGGGGAGAATGTTCAGAGAATGTTCAAGGAAGAACATTGGAGAACTATTGAAAAACCTAAGTTTGGTTATCGGGTTAACCTAACTTGATTATGATTTTTGTCAAACATCAAAAAGGGGGAGATTGTTGGTGCAACCTTAGGTCAAGGTTGACCTGGGTGACCCGACTCGAGTTGACCTGACTCGAGGTATATTTTGATGTTTGACAAGAATGGAGAAGTTATATTTTGATGTTTGACAAGAATAGGAACTTGGGAGATTGTGGGTGCAACCTTTGGTCAAGGTTGATCTGGTTGACTCGACTTGAATTGACCTGATTCGGGAAAAAGTACAAGTATGGAGACTTGGCACGGAAAAGTCCAAGCAGGGAGCTTGGCACGGGGAAAAGTCCAAGTATGGAGCTTGGCACGGGGAAAAGTCCAAGCAGGGAGCTTGGCACGGGGAAAAGTCCAAGTATGGAGACTTGGCACGGAAAAGTCCAAGCAGGGAGCTTGGCATGGGAAAAGTCCAAGTATGGAGACTTGGCACAGAAAAGTCCAAGCAAGGAGCTTGGCACGGGAAAAGTCCAAGCAGGGAGCTTGGCATGGGGAAAAGCCCAAGTATGGAAGCTTGGCATGGGAGGTCAGAGAGGGCTCGGTAGCTCGTTCTCTGGACCGAACGAAGTTGGAGAGGGCTCGGTAGCTCGTTCTCCGGACTAGGTCAGAGAGGGCTCGGTAGCTCGTTCTCTGGACCGGACGAGGAAGTCGGAGAGGACTCGGTAGCTCGTTCTCCGGACTAGGTCAGAGAGGGCTCGGTAGCTCGTTCTCTGGACCGGACGAAGTCGGAGAGGGCTCGGTAGCTCGTTCTCCGGACTAGGTCAGAGAGGGCTCGGTAGCTCGTTCTCTGGACCGGATGTGGAAGTCGGAGAGGGCTCGGTAGCTCGTTCTCCGGACTAGGTCAGAGAGGGCTCGGTAGCTCGTTCTCTAGATCAGGAAGGCTTTAGGGTTTAAGGCTGGGAAATTGGATCGGTCTGCTGACCGATCCAGTGATACTATGGGTATCTGGATCGGTCTGCTGACCGATCCAGTGATACACTGATTCTCACTGTGGGTCATCTGATCGGTCTGTGGACCGATCCACCTATGGCCTGATCGGTCCACAGACCGATCAGGGCTCTGCAACCAACTCTCTGTGAGAGTTGGGATCGGTCTGGGGACCGATCAGCCTAGGGCCTGATCAGTCCCCTGACTGATCAAATCCGTCCTGGATCGATCAGGGTGGAGCCTGATCGGTCCAGGTCTAGCCGTTGAGTCACAACGGCTAGAAATCTGTGTCTTCTTCTTCGCAGGTTCATATAAATCAAGAGGTGAAGGAGGTGGACAGTAACGACAGAAGAGTAAGGTGCTGATCTCTTCTTGTTCCTTGCGATCTGAGCTTTGCTGAGCTCTCCATTACTGAAGCTTCGTGTGAGCTTCTCTCGGCTGGGTCTCCAACTGATAGTTGCTGCTGTGGTTGGCCTCCGTGAAGTTGCTGCTTTATCAATAGTCGACAAGAAGGCAAGCAAACTAGTGTTTTTACATTCATATTGTTCTTGGCTTCTTGTTGTATTTCTTGTACGCTGATCTTGCTGTTGCAAGAGAGATTGTGGCGAGGTTTCTCCACCCAGAAGGAGTTTTTATTAGCTGGTTCTCCGGGGTCTCATCCACCGACGGATTGATAGGATTCGTCCACCTTACGGACACGCCGAGGAGTAGGAGTATCATCTCCGAACCTCGTTATATCGTCGCGTTTGAGGTTTCATCTTCTCCATGTTCGTTTCTATCTTTTATTTCCGCTGCGCTAACTCAAATTGTAGGAAGAAATGTGAATTTGGGGTCGGCTATTCACACCCCCCTCTCTAGCCGCGTCCGAAGGTCCTAACAATTTCTAGCATGCATGGAGGAGTTTAAATTTGAATTAACCTTCAAGTTAGGGTGTACCTCCCTTACCCTTGAAGCTCCCCCTTGACTCTTGCTTCTCTTCTTCTCCCATTTCTTCAAATGCGCTAGCTTCTTGATCTCTCCCTTCTTGGGGCATTTGGTGTGGTAGTGGCCCTTCTCTCCACACGTGAAGCATATGATGCGCATCCTCTTCTTTTGGACTTCTTCTTTCCTACAACCCTTGTTAGTATTTAAATTAAATTGAATGGGTTTAGGAATTACCTCTTTCTTACCCATAGGACATCTACTCTTGTAGTGTCCCTTTTTATTGCACCCAAAGCATACTATGTGATCTTTTGACTTTACTTCGGTGGAGGTGCTGACTATGTTGACTTCCAAGACTTCTTCTTCTTCACTTGTCTTGGAATCTTCTTCAATATTTGAGGATGTAGATGCTACCTCATCTTCCTCATTCACACTTGTGGATGACCTTTCTTCATCCTTCTCCTCCTCGGAAGTTGAGCATGAATCGACTTTCGGTTGCTCCACCTCCTCTCCTTGAGTAATTGAACCCATCTCCTTGGGCTCTACCCCTTCATGTGTAGGCAAAAATTCCTCCCATGGAAATTTCTTCACTTTGCTCCACAATTCATGGGCATTCTTGTATTTACCTACACGACTCATCACGTTATTAGGAAAAATTTCAATTATCATAGATATTACCTTATCGTTTGCCTTTGACCGTGTGGTTTGCTCTTCCATCCAATGTCGTGGTCGGAGCTTCTTTCCCTTCTTGTCCTTTGGGACTTCAAATGGCTCTTTGGTCACCACCATGATATCCCAATCCGTGTTGAAGAAGACCTCCATCTTCATCATCTAATAGGTGATGTCCCATAAGCCTCCACCTTCAAACTTCGGCGGTTCAATCAAGCTGGTCATCTTCTTTTATTTGCTCTTCTCAGCGATTAGTCTAATGGAGAGCGTCCTCGCTCTGATACCACTTGTTGGGGATCGGACAGCCGGCTTGAAGGGGGTTGGATAGAAGGCACCCCCAAATCACTCACTTCCTACACTTGCTAGTTTGCGCAGCGGAAATACAAACAAAACAAACAAGCTTAAAGACAAAGACAAGGAAAGAAACGCAAACCGCTAACACGTTCGTTTACGTGGTTCAGAGATAACTTGCTCCTACTCCACGGCATGTCTGTAAGATGGACGATCACTCAATCCGTCGATGGATTAGTCCCCGGCAAACTCTGTTGGAACCCCAAGGTGTTTTGATGTGATCAAACAAGCTAAGTTAGGTCCTGCGTTTGTTTAACCCTTGTGTCTAAGTGTGCAGGAGCTTAGGAACACAAGAAGTCGAGCGGAAGATGCGGCTAGCGAGAAGGATGGCACGGGGAGAGAGCCGACGGGCTCGGTGCGTCCGAGGGACGAGGTGTCCGCGGAAGAGTACACCGGTGGACGAGAAGAGCGTGCGCGGTGCTCGAGGGACGAGAAACCGGGAAGGAAGGATGCTCGAGGAGAAGGCCGGAACATGGGTTCGGGTGAGCCCTATTCCGGAAGGCCGAGATCACCCAAACTAGCGGAGCCGGAGCGAACAGACCCGGACCAAGACGAGCCGAACTGAGACGAACTGAACCGGAGCAGAGAGCCTGGACCAGAGTCAACTTTGTTGACTTGACAGGTCCGGGCGCCCGGATCAATTCCAGGCGCCCGGACCTCCGAGCGCTCGGAACCATTCCGGGCGCCCGGGGGTTCAAATTTGACCAGATCGAAGCTGATCGCGAGATGACCATTGGGGGATAAAATTTATCCCCCCGGGGGCACCCGGAACCCCTTCCAGGCGCCCGGACCAGTACTATAAATAAAGTACTGATCCGTATATTCAGAACAACGAACTTGTAATCAATTCTTTCTGTGCTTTCAATTCTATTCTTTTCATTTGTGCTGTCAATGTTGTAAAGAGGCTACTCCGCCCAGAGGAGAATCAGATAGTGCGCTTACATTCCTTGGATTAGCAATCCCTGATTGCAAACCAAGTAAAACTCTGGTGTCTGCTTTTCTTTACTTAGTCTCTTTTATTTATTTATTACAAGTATTCATTAATATATAGTTGAAATCCGAGAAAGGTTCGAGTTTTATTTTGTAGGGCAATTCACCCCTCCCCTCTTGCCGGCCTCCAAAGGGACCAACAAGTGGTATCAGAGCGAGGCGCTTCAGGAGGACTAACCGCCGATCGAAGCAACAAGATGGCCGGACCAAGCATCGTTCCACCAAAATTTGAGGGGAACTTCGCAGACTGGAAGCGTCGTATGGAGGTATTCCTAAAAACAGATTTTGAAATTCAGTTTATTAATAAATATGGTTTTGTAGCTCCAATAGATAAAGATGGAAAAGAAAAAGAAGAGAGCGATTGGACCAAGAAGGAGCAGAATGAGTCGGTAGCAAACAGCCGTGCGGAACATCACCTGCTGAGCGTGTTACCGCCTCAAGAGGTCAACCGCATCGGAAACTACTTATCTGCTAAAGAACGTTGGGAGAAGTTCTTGGAATTCCACGAAAGCACGCCTGAAGCAAAGCTCACTAGAAGGGACATCCTCCGCAACAAACTGATGAACATCCGTCTGGAGAAAGGTGAGAAAGTAGTCGGTCTACATGCAAAGGTAAAAGAACTAGTTACTGGTCTCGAAAATCTTGGTGAAATGGTAACAAACCGGGACACTATACGCTACGCGCTCAATGCGTTTCCAAGAACTCCGGAATGGACATCAATCGTCGATGCTTACTACATCTCAAAAGACCTGAAGGTAAGTACTTTAGAAGAGTTGTTTTCTACCCTTGAATTACACGAAACTAGATGTGCAGAGATATCAAAGGACACAACCAAGACTATGGCGCTGAACGCAACCAATAAGGATGAACCCGAGTCAGACTCCGAAGACGATCAAGAAGCGTACATGGTAAGAAACTTTAAAAAGTTTTTTAGATCTAATAAATTTAAAATGCAGAATAACAAGAATCAAAAAGGTAGAAGAAAGGTACGGTGCTACCAGTGTCAGAAGGAGGGACACCTAAGGGAAGACTGCCCAGAACTCAAGAAGGTCAAAATGAAGACACCCAAGAAACACAACCTAAAAGCAACTTGGGACGACACTTCTTCATCTGAATCAGAAGCTCAAGAATATGCGGGGATTGCACTGATGGCAAGCCACGAAGGACAAAGTACATCAGAACCCAGCATCGATGAAGGGGGAGCGACCTCAGATGGAAGTAGCGAAGCAGGGGGAGATTCAGGCTTCAAGTCTGATATGGTAAGTGAGGTATGCCTCTTACCCCCTGATGAACTTTACTTTGGTATCAAAGGTATGACTAAATCCATGTATAAATTAGAAAATAGAAATGCCAAATTAGAAAATGAAATTTTAGAAACAAAGAGAATTTTGGAAAAATCATGTCTTATAGAGGATTTTCAAAATTTGAAAATTGAAAATGAAAAACTAAAAGAAGAAATAGAAAGATTGAAAAAATCTAATGGTTCAAATATTTCTACTTTTAGAAATTATAGAGGTTTAAATTGGTATTATAGATTTCATCAAAGTTAAATTAGAAATATATCAAAAATCTATATACCTAGGAAATACTTGGTTAATCCTGTAGGTACGAACCTCTATTGGGTTCCAAAAACCTATTTAATTTAAAATTAAAAATTAGACTTAGCATTTTCAGCAAGGAAATTAAACAACTAATTTCTTTATGAGGTTTTGTCTAAGGAAGTGGTTGTTGCTCCAATAACCAAGAAAGCCTAGTACCTCGCCACGACCTGGAAGCCAAGTATCGAAATGAAAAGTTTAATTGACTAACTGAAAAAGCATTAATTTAAATTACTTGATGCTTTAAAAGAGTTATTCAATTTGTGTTAAAAAATATTTTTTAAATTTTTTTTATTATCTAAGAAATTTTTATGAAAATTGACTTAGAAATTTTTTAAGTTATCTTAGAATTTTTTTCATGATAATATTGCCTTATAATTTTTTAAAATTGACTTAGAATTTTCTCTTATGAATATTAACTTAGAATTTTTAGAAAATTTTTTGGGATGCTGAGATAAGTTTCAAACTTAAAATTTTTTTTTTTAACACTTATTACTGATTTATCTGAAAAATGTTTTACTTAAATGTTTTTTTTTCTGAAAGAAAAAATTCTGAAGAGTGTCTTTAAATTGAATTTTACTTAGACATTATTAAATATTTTACACTTAAAGTTTATGTTTGAATTTACCTTAGACTTATTTATAATCCCAATTTTTATGTGATCAAAGGGGGAGAAGTATGTTAAGTCTAGGGGGAGGTACTATAATTTTTTAATTGAAAAATATTTGGCCTTATTGGAATATAAATCGTTTTTATTGCATATGGTTACCCTAACTTAACTTGGGTTGCTCACATCAAAAAGGGGGAGATTGTTGGAACCCCAAGGTGTTTTGATGTGATCAAATAAGCTAAGTTAGGTCCTGCGTTTGTTTAACCCTTGTGTCTAAGTGTGCAGGAGCTTAGGAACACAGGAAGTCGAGCGGAAGACGCGGCTAGCGAGAAGGACGGCACGGGGAGAGAGCCGACGGGCTCGGTGCGTCCGAGGGACGAGGTGTCCGCGGAAGAGTACACCGGTGGACGAGAAGAGCGTGCGCGGCGCTCGAGGGACGAGAAACCGGGAAGGAAGGCTGCTCAAGGAGAAGGCCGGAACATGGGTTCGGGTGAGCCCTATTCCGGAAGGCCGAGATCACCCAAACTAGCGGAGCCGGAGCGAACAGACCCGGACCAAGACGAGCCGAACTGAGACGAACTGAACCGGAGCAGAGAGCCTGGACCAGAGTCAACTTTGCTGACTTGACAGGTCCGGGCGCCCGGATCAATTCCAGGCGCCCGGACCTCCGGGCGCCCGGGGGTTCAAATTTGACCAGATCGAAGCTGATCGCGAGCTGACCGTTGGGGGATAAAATTTATCCCCCCGGGGGCACCCGGAACCCCTTCTAGGCGCCCGGACCAGTACTATAAATAAAGTACTGATCCGTACATTCAGAACAATGAACTTGTAATCAATTCTTTCTGTGCTTTCAATTCTGTTCTATTCATTTGTGCTGTCAACGTTGTAAAGAGGCTACTCCGCCCAGAGGAGAATCAGATAGTGCGCTTACATTCCTTGGATTAGCAATCCCCTGATTGCAAACCAAGTAAAACTCTGGTGTCTGCTTTTCTTTACTTAGTCTCTTTTATTTATTTATTACAAGTATTCATTATATAGTTGAAATCCGAGAAAGGTTCGAGTTTTATTTTGTAGGGCAATTCACCCCTCCCCTCTTGCCGGCCTCCAAAGGGACCAACAAACTCTGGCTAGCTCAACCTCCTTTGTTGGTTGCTACTCGGAAAACCTATAGGTTCCACTGTACAAAAATTTTGTACAAAGGTCTGAACCTTTTCCTAGCTACCATGTGTTCTTTTAAATTAAATTTTGGATCGCCTGCGGAACTTAACACGTTTGATCCAAAACTTAATCTATTTGTTCTTTTAGGTTTTGACTTGGATCTCCTGCGGAACTTTACACGTTCGACCCAAGTCTCCTTAAGTTATTAATTCCATTAAATATTAATTTTTATAATTGGTTCCCAGTACTGACGTGGCGAGGCACATGACCTTCTTGGATATGGGAGCACCCACCACCGACTAGACAAAACCTTTTATAGAAAGCTAATATTTAATTTCCTAAAATAACTTTAGGTTAACCAAAGAGAACAATCAAATCACAAGGAAAAGAAAAAACAAAAGAACACAGCATCGAAAAACATATTCGAAATTCTAGAACGTAAGCCTCTTGTATTTGGTATTATTTCCATAAATAACTAGCATGATGCGGAAAGAAAAATTACTAGTTATACCTTGTAGAAAAACCTCTTGATCTTCTACCGTATTCCTCTTCTAACCTCGAACGTTGTGTGGGCAACGATCTTCCGAGATGAGAAACCACCAACCACCTTCTTCTCCTCCAAGCAAGGTTCGGCCACAAAGGAAAAACTTCACCAAGGAGGAAAACCAAAATACTAACCAAGCTCCAAGAGATGTTAACTTTCTCTCCTTCTTCTTCTTCTTCTCCGAGTAGTATCCGGCCACCACAAGAGCTCCAATGGAAGAGAAGGGTTCGGCCACCACAAGAGGAAGAGAGGGAGAGGATGGTCGGCCACACCAAGGAACAAAAGAGGGGGAGGAATAATAGATGTTGTGTTGTATGAAGGCACCCTCACCCCTTCTTTTATATTCCTTGGCCTAGGCAAATTAGGAAATTTAATTACAATAAAATTTCCTCAATTTCCTTGACATGATTTTATTGAGAAAAATAAAATAAAATTTTCCAAATTAAAACCAATGGCCGGCCACATCAAGGAAGGAAAAAAATTAGACAAGTTTTAATCAACAATTAAAACTTCCTAATTTGTTTCCGAAAATTTAAAAAAAATAAAATTTCTCTTTAAAATCTCTTCATGGTTGATAAAAGGAAATTTCTATAATTTTAATTTTATCAACATGTGAATAATTTCTAAAGAGAAAATAAAACATCTCTCCAATCTACAAATAAGGAAAGAGATCTAATCTCTTTCTTTAATCTTTTGTAGATCTTTTACAAGAGAGATATTTTAATTTTAATTCTCTTTAAATTATATCTTCCACATAATAATAAAAATTAAAATTAAATTTCTTTTTTAATTTAATTTGGCCGGCCCTACTAGCTTGGGTTCAAGCTAGGGCCGGCCACCCAATTTTATACCTAGGCCGGCCCTAGCTTGTTTCCCAAGCTAGCTTGGCCGGCCCCTATTGGGTGGGTATAGAAGGTGGGTATAGGTGGGTATAGAACTCTATAACTAAGAGGCTACGATAGGGACCAAGAGGAGGAATTGGTTTTGGTCTCCCGATAAAATTAAGCATCCCGTGTTCGCCCCGAACACACAACTTAATTTTATCAATGATAATTCATTCCACTAGAGAACTATCATTGAACTACCGCACCAATCCCAAATTACATTTTTGAGCTCCTTCTTATTATGAGTGTGTTAGTCTCCCTGTGTTTAAGATATCGAATGTCCACTAATTAAGTGAGTTACTGACAACTCATTTAATTAATATCTAAGTCCAAGAGTAGTACCACTCAACCTTATCGTCATATTGGACTAAGTCCACCTGCAGGGTTTAACATGACAATCCTTATGAGCTCCTCTTGGGGACATTATCAACCTAGTATCTCTAGGACACAGTTTCCTTCTATAATCAACAACACACACTATAAGTGATACCATTTCCCAACTTATCGGGTTTATTGATTCATCGAACTAAACCTCACCCATTGATAAATTAAAGAAATAAATATCAAATATATGTGCTTGTTATTATATCAGGATTAAGAGCACACACTTCCATAATAACCGAGGTCTTTGTTTCTTTATAAAGTCAGTATAAAAGAAATGACCTCAAATGATCCTACTCAATACACACTAAGTGTACTAGTGTAATTATACAGTCAAGATAAACTGATACCTAATTATACTACGACCTTCTAATGGTTTGTTCCTTTCCATTTTGGTCGTGAGCTACTGTTTATAATTTATAAGGTACTGATAATATCATCTTCTGTATGTGACACCACATACTATATTATCTTCTATATAAATTAATTGAACAACTACAACTAAATGTAGAAAATTTGACCAAATGTGATTCTTTATTCATAATGAATGTTTACAAAGCTTAGGCTTTCAGTATAGACTCCAACAATCTCCCACTTATACTAATGACTAAGCTACCATATCTTCTACCATACATCTGATTCTCATTCCCTCCACATGCCGATCGAAAGCTTTCGCCGGAAGGGCCTTAGTAAAAGGATCTGCCAGGTTATCTGCTGATGCAATCTTGGCGATGACAACTTCTCCTCGCTTCACGATATCTCGTATCAGGTGGTACTTGCGCTCTATATGTTTACTTGCCTTATGAGCTCGTGGTTCCTTCGAGTTTGCAACTGCACCGCTATTATCACAATAAATTGTGATGATTTTGGGCAAACCAGGAATCACATCTAAGTCCATTAGAAAGTTCCTGAGCCATACTGCTTCTTTAGCTGCCTCAGAGGCTGCTACATACTCAGCTTCCATGGTTGAGTCCGAAACGCATTTCTGCTTAACACTCCTCCATGAAATGGCTCCACCTCCTAAAGTAAACACATAGCCTGATGTAGACTTACTGTTATCCCTATCTGATTGGAAATCTGAATCCGTGTAACCCACAGGGAGCAGATCGTCTGCTTGGTAAACTAGCATATAATCTCTAGTCCTTCTCAGGTACTTCAATATATGCTTTACCGCAGTCCAATGTCCTTGTCCAGGGTTACTCTGATATCTGCTGACCATGCCCACGGCAAAAGCGCTATCAGGTCTCGTACATAGCATTGCATACATTAGGCTTCCTACAGCCGAAGCATAAGGAACTGCTTTCATGTCCTCTATCTCTTTCGACGTCTTTGGAGACATCTCTTTAGATAGAGCTACTCCATGTCTAAAAGGTAAGAAACCTTTCTTGGAATCCTGCATGCTAAAACGAGCAAGAATTGTATCTATATATGAAGCTTGGGATAGACACAACATTCTTTTCTTACGATCCCTTATCACTTTGATCCCAAGAATGTGTGCACAATCTCCTAAGTCCTTCATATCAAATTGTTTGGATAACCATACCCTTACGTCTGATAATACCTTGACATTGTTGCCAATTAACAAAATATCATCTACGTATAGTACAAGAAATAACACCACGTTTCCGTTACACTTCTTATATACACAAGACTCATCCGGACTTTGAATAAATCCATATGACTGGATTACTTCATTAAACCGGATGTTCCAAGACCTTGAAGCTTGCTTCAGTCCATAAATGGACCGATTGAGCTTGCACACTAGATGCTCTTTGCCTTTTTCAATGAACCCTTCTGGTTGCTTCATATGGATGTTCTCTTCAAGACTTCCATTAAGGAAAGCTGTCTTGACATCCATTTGCCAAATCTCATAATCCATATGAGCAGCAATGGATAAGAGTATCCGGATAGACTTAAGCATGGCTACCGGTGAAAAGGTTTCCTCATAATCGATTCCCTCTTTCTGAGTGTACCCTTTCGCAACAAGCCTAGCTTTGAAGGTTTCTACCTTCCCGTCTGTCCCTCTTTTCCTTTTGTAGATCCACTTACATCCAACGGCTTTTACACAATCAGGTGGTTCTACAAGTTCCCAGACCTTATTAGAGTACATAGACTCTATTTCAGAATTCATCGCCTTTTGCCAAGATGCTGCATCTATATCTTGTAGTTCTTCGTCATATGTCCGGGGATCAGGTTCATGTTTTCATGGGATCAAATCCGAAGACTCTCCCAAAAACATGAATCTTTCAGGTTGCCTTACAACCCTCCTACTACGACGAGGCACTGTCTGTGGTTGTGTATCATGTGTGACACGTGTTGCAGTCTCTTGTGGTACTTCATCTTGTACTGTTGGTACTGAAGTAGACGTGTCCTCTCTGAGTTCTTCTAAAACAACTTTGCTACTGGGCTTGTGATCCATTATATAGTCTTCTTCTAAAAACTGGGCATTGGTGCTAACAATGACCTTCTGGTCTTTAGGACTATAAAATAAACACGCGAACTTCTGTACGGGATTCTAACTTATCAGCATCTGGTTTCAGCACATGTGCTGGACTACCCCAAATCCGAATATGTCTTAGACTGGGCTTTCGCCCATTCCACAATTCTATGGGAGTAGAAGAAACTGATTTAGAAGGTACTAAGTTCAGAACGTATACTGCTGTTTCTAGAGCATATCCCCAAAACGAATTTGGTAATTCTGAATAACTCATCATTGATCTAACCATCTCCATAAGAGTCCTATTCCTTCGTTCTGCTACACCATTCTGTTGGGGTGTTCCAGGTGCAGACAATTGGGATTGAATCCCGGCCTCTGATAAGTAATTCCTAAACTCTCCTAAGAGGTATTCGCCACCACGATCTGACCGTAGTGTCTTGATACTTTTACCTAGTCGTTTCTCCACATCAGCCTTGTATTCTTTGAACTTATCAAAGCACTCGGACTTGTGGCGCATTAGGTAAATGTATCCATATCTTGAATAATCGTCTATGAAAGAGACAAAATATTCAAAACCTCCTCTTGCCTGGACAGACATAGGACCACACAAATCAGAATGAACCAATTCTAACACTTCTTTGGCTCTATACCCCTTGGCCTTGAACGGCCTCGTGGTCATTTTTCCTTCCAGGCAAGATTCACAAGTTGGAAAATTTTCCAACTCAAATGAACTTAAAAGTCCATCGGCTATTAGCCTCTGAATCCTACTTAAGTTAATATGACCAAGCCTTAGATGCCAAAGATATGCTTGGTTCATCTCCGAAGGTTCTTTTCTCTTATTAGAGTTAGAAGATGAGTTATAAATTTCCATGTTTTGCTTTGTGGAAGAAATTGGATTTAAAGTATACAAATTGCCAACTAATGCACCAGAACAGATAATCACTTTATTTCTTTTAATAACTACATCGTTACTGAAAGAAACTGAATATCCATCTAAAAACAGTTTAGAAACTGAAATTAAATTCTTTCTAAAACTGGGTACATAAAGACAATTTCTTAAAATCAAATTTCTATTTCTACTAAAAGATAAGTAGACGTCTCCCACTGCAACAGCTGCCACCTTAGTAGCATTGCCCATGTAGACGGTAATTTCTCCTTCAGATAGTCGTCGGGTTTCCTGGAACCCCTGCAAGGAATTGCAGACATGATCAGTGGCTCCCGTATCTACACACCAGGTGCTGGTAGATAACACCGCTAAACATGTTTCAACAACTAGAGTATGAGATATACCTTTGTTTTGGTTCCTACGAGGACAGTCCGCCTTCCAATGTCCTGCCTGCTTACAGATGAAGCACTTGCCCTTCGGCTTCTTCATTCCAGCTTTAAATCCCGTACTCTGAGATTTATTCACTTTCTTTGCTGAACCAGCTTGTTTCTTCTTCTTCTTTCCTTTCGGTTTAGAAGTAGAACCATTTTCAGCATAGTGAATTTGAGCATTGTGACGAAATAATCCTTCTGCTGCTTGAAGTTCTGTCAGTAGTTCCGCTAATGAATAAACCCTCTTATTCATATTATAGTTCAGGCGAAACTTCTCAAAACTTTTGGAGAATCATATCGATCCATCAATTTCTCCTCCAAGGATCTGTATCTCGTTCAGATAAGCCATCATCTTTAGGATATGATCCCTTACAGGAGTACCCTCTTGCATGGTGGCTGTCATTATCTTTCTCATGGCTTCTTGCCTAGAAGCCCTATCCTGATGACCAAAGAGTTCCTTGAGATTGTTCATAATATCATAGGCTGTTGGTAAATCTTGATGCTGATGTTGCAATACATTTGACATTGAAGCCAAAATGTAACACCGCGTCATCTCATCTGCTTTTACCCATTTCCTATGATATTCAATCTCCTCTTGGGTAGATTCACCAGTAGGTGCATCAGGGCACTGCTCAGTCAGTACAAATTTATAGCTTTCAGTAGTAAGAACAATGTCCAAGTTTCTTTTCCAATCTATGTAGTTTGGTCCAGTAAGTCTATTCTGTTGAAGTATGATGGACAGTGGGTTGAAAGACATCCTAAGAATCACAAATAACTTTTGGTCAGAACTCTAAATTTAGAATAATATTGATTCCTCAAACAATACTATTTTAAATTAACCAACACCTCAAAACACCGTGAATTTTGTATGCCACGTTAGTGTGGACGTATACAAATTCAACATTTGTAAAAGGAGGGTTTTATCCTATTAATTTTATTATCTTGTCAACCTAACTTTTTGACAAATAAAATTAATAGTTGGTGTCTTTTGGTCACACAAATAATAGTAGTGACTCCGATGGGGAGGATACTATTAGATGTGTCTAAGTGTATACCATTACTTGACACTAAGTCCATTAATAAGATTATGCCCCTTCCGTTGGGGAAGATCACACGCTCTTAATTAACTTCCTATAGTCATCCAAAAATGGAAGTCTGTTCTAGTGATCCACAAACAAGCTCATCCGTTATGGAGGAAGGCACTCAGAGCCAACGCGCAAGCTTGTTTGCATCACTTACAAACTAGTAATGGAGACCATGGGATTTATTTAAAAATCCCTCTCCCACTTAGTTATTTATAAATGAGGAATTTTAACTATGCTAGCCTACTAAAACTTGTAAACTAACATGCACACACAACATAATATAAAAGCAATAAATAGAAAATTTAATTTTCAACTATTATGGCTTTTATCACTAATTGTCCTCCGTGTGTTGTCATCCCTAGCTGCTGCCATATTTGGCCACCGCCACCGGATCTAGCTGTCGCATCCATCTTGCTCCTAGTTTCGCTGCGCCTCTGGTCCTTAGAAGGTTCCACGCTTTGCAAGATTCGATCCGCGACATAAATAGAATTTTACATTTTGATCCTATATTCCATAAAAGGAATGTACATGTATCTAGATCAAAAATAAAATCCTAATAAAACTAAATACAGCTCCTGCTGTATTTTAATACAATCATGCACACACAGATAAATGCCCTTGACATATCCAAGGGTCCAATCACACACATAATAACTAAAACCCATAATAGTTGGATCCTGCATCCACAAAGTTAGCACATCCTACTATTAACCTGCCTAAATTATGTATGACATGTGCATAATTAAACTAAATACCAAATACACAGAGGCAAAACCCTAGCTCTGATACCAATTGTTGGTTGCTACTCGGAAAACCTATAGGTTCCACTGTACAAAAATTTTATACAAAGGTCTGAACATTTTCCTAGCTACCATGTGTTCTTTTAAATTAAATTTTGGATTGCCTGCGGAACTTAACACGTTTGATCCAAAACTTAATCTATTTTTTCTTTTAGGTTTTGACTTGGATCTCCTGCGGAACTTTACACGTTCGACCCAAGTCTCCTTAAGTTATTACTTCCATTAAATATTAATTTCCATAATTGGTTCCTAGTACTGACGTGGCGAGGCACATGGCCTTCTTGGATATGGGAGCAACCACCACCGACTAGACAAAACCTTTTATAGAAAGCTAATATTTAATTTCCTAAAATAACTTTAGGTTAACCAAAGAGAACAATCAAATCATAAGGAAAAGAAAAAACAAAAGAACACAGCATCGAAAAACATATTCGAAATTCTAGAACGTAAGCCTCTTGTATTTGGTATTATTTCCATAAATAACTAGCATGATGCGGAAAGAAAAATTACTAGTTATACCTTGTAGAAAAACCTCTTGATCTTCTACCGTATTCCTCTTCTAACCTCGAACGTTGTGTGGGCAACGATCTTCCGAGATGAGAAACCACCAACCACCTTCTTCTCCTCCAAGCAAGGTTCGGCCACAAAGGAAAAACTTCACCAAGGAGGAAAACTAAAATACTAACCAAGCTCCAAGAGATGCTAACTTTCTCTCCTTCTTCTTCTTCTTCTCCGAGTAGTATCCGGCCACCACAAGAGCTCCAATGGAAGAGAAGGGTTCGGCCACCACAAGAGGAAGAGAGGGAGAGGATGGCCGGCCACACCAAGGAACAAAAGAGGGAGAGGAATAATAGATGTTGTGTTGTATGAAGGCACCCTCACCCCTTCTTTTATATTCCTTGGCCTAGGCAAATTAGGAAATTTAATTACAATAAAATTTTCTCAATTTCCTTGACATGATTTTATTGAGAAAAATAAAATAAAATTTCCCAAATTAAAACCAATGGCCGGCCACATCAAGGAAGGAAAAAAATTAGACAAGTTTTAATCAACAATTAAAACTTCCTAATTTGTTTCCGGAAATTTTAAAAAAATAAAATTTCTCTTTAAAATCTCTTCATGGTTGATAAAAGGAAATTTCTATAATTTTAATTTTATCAACATGTGAATAATTTCTAAAGAGAAAATAAAACATCTCTCCAATCTACAAATAAGGAAAGAGATCTAATCTCTTTCTTTAATCTTTTGTAGATCTTTTACAAGAGAGATATTTTAATTTTAATTCTCTTTAAATTATATCTTCCACATAATAATAAAAATTAAAATTAAATTTCTTTTTTAATTTAATTTGGCCGGCCCTACTAGCTTGGGTTCAAGCTAGGGTCGGCCACCCAATTTTATACCTAGGCCGGCCTTAGCTTGTTTCCCAAGCTAGCTTGGCCGGCCCCTATTGGGTGGGTATAGAAGGTGGGTATAGGTGGGTATAGAACTCTATAACTAAGAGGCTACGATAGGGACCAAGAGGAGGAATTGGTTTTGGTCTCCCGATAAAATTAAGCATCCCGTGTTCGCCCCGAACACACAACTTAATTTTATCAATGATAATTCATTCCACTAGAGAACTATCATTGAACTACCGCACCAATCCCAAATTACATTTTTGGGCTCCTTCTTATTATGAGTGTGTTAGTCTCCCTGTGTTTAAGATATCGAATGTCCACTAATTAAGTGAGTTACTGACAACTCATTTAATTAATATCTAAGTCCAAGAGTAGTACCACTCAACCTTATCGTCATATTGGATTAAGTCCACCTGCAGGGTTTAACATGACAATCCTTATGAGCTCCTCTTGGGGACATTATCAACCTAGTATCTCTAGGACACAGTTTCCTTCTATAATCAACAACACACACTATAAGTGATACCATTTCCCAACTTATCGGGTTTATTGATTCATCGAACTAAACCTCACCCATTGATAAATTAAAGAAATAAATATCAAATATATGTGCTTGTTATTATATCAGGATTAAGAGCACACACTTCCATAATAACCGATGTCTTTGTTTCTTTATAAAGTCAGTATAAAAGAAACGACCTCAAATGGTCCTACTCAATACACACTAAGTGTACTAGTGTAATTATACAGTCAAGATAAACTGATACCTAATTACACTACGACCTTCTAATGGTTTGTTCCTTTCCATTTTGGTCGTGAGCTACTGTTTATAATTTATAAGGTACTGATAATATCATCTTCTGTATGTGACACCACATACTATATTATCTTCAATATAAATTAATTGAACAACTACAACTAAATGTAGAAAATTTGACCAAATGTGATTCTTTATTCATAATGAATGTTTACAAAGCTTAGGCTTTCAGTATACACTCCAACATCCTTGTGGGTGGAGAAACCTCACCACAAACTCACCAAGACCTCTTGGACACAAGGGAAACCTTTGAGCACAAGTAGACTACTAATTAGGGTTTGCCACCACTAATTTTGTCAACCTCAACCAAACTTCCAAGGCTTGGTTATATAGGCCACGGGTTGGAAAACCCCGCCTACCAGTCGACGGCTAAAACATGCAGTCGACTGCCCTCTGTGGAAATTCGACCGTTACATCCCAACGAATCGATTCCACACTATCCGAGCGAACAGAGACATTCTGTTCGCTGCCAGTCGACTGCACCAATCGACTGCTAAAACATGCAGTCGACTACTACAGTACTGCTATAGTAAAACCCTAAAACTAGGATTTTACTCCGAGTACAATCTCTCATGCACTCGTACCCTCACCCTTATCACTCATTTGACGCTTCATTTGCAGCTTTGACCTCTTGCCTTCAAGCCTACTTCCTTTGGCTCTCGTCCCTTGGATGCATGCAAGCCCGCGGCTCGTCTCCAATGCCATCCTTCGTGTATGCCTCGAAGTCGCTTCCCTCGTCCCTTGTCATTGTTGCCTTGTCCACGGTCCCTCGGATGCTCCATTCTTCACCAGACCCAAAGCCATCAACTTGAGTCGCATGTGTATCTTGCAAACCTGCACAACTCAAATACACATATCAAATACAAGGGTGAACCTAACTTAAACCCTTTGCCCAAACACCAAAACACATGGTCCCGCAGACCATTACGATTGCTCCAACATAATACTCTTGTAAACATTTGAGCTATTATAGTTGTTGCTCAAAGTAAATGCTCAACGAGCGTGGGCCTTGGAGTAGGAGTCACCAAGGCTCCGAACCAAGTAAAAATACTTGGGTCGTTTTGTGTGTGTTTTGTTTTCTTATTCCGCTGCTTAACTCTCATCTTATTTCCTATTACGATAAGTGAAAGCCACGAGCGCTATTCACCCCCCCCCCCTCTAGCGCGTTTCGATCCAACAATTGGTATCAAAGCGGGGTCGTTTTGATTTTGTGCAACCACCAGTCAAGCATTCTTTCATGGTGATTTTCAATTTTTCAGAGTCGATCGGAGTCGGTATTTTTGCCGCCTTCTGATCTGATTTTTCATAATCGAATTTTTCTCGAAGTTGGTGCAACACCACTCGAGAACGCGAGCTAATTTTTCTTTTATCCTGCACTACTAATCCAAGATCAAGTCCTGGGACACATTTTTTGTTCATTTTTTTTCGTGCAAGATTTTATGGCTCTCCAAGAAGGCTATATTACAACCCGACCTCCGCTCTTCACCGGAGAATATTTTGGCTACTGGAAGGGTCGGATGGAGTCATATCTCCAAACAAATTTTGAAGTCTGGATGATCATCAAAATCGGTCTAGACCTTCCAATAGACAACGCTGGCAAACCAATTCCGTGTGAGAATTGGGATGCTGCACTCATAAAGAAAGTAGAAGCAAACACCAGAGCAACCAGTACACTTCAGTGCGGCCTAACCAAGGAGGAGCTGAACCCCGTTTGTAACACCCTAGGATATTTAGCAAGTTTGCATATTTTTACCATGGTTCAAAATACGCCTTATGTGTAAATTTGCAAAAATAATAAAATAGAACCAAAAAGAGATGACCAAGGTTTGAACCTTGGACCTCTTACTAGATATATGTATTTGATAACCAAATGAGTCAAGAGAATGTATTGTTAGGAAGAGAAGGGACAATATAGTTAAGAGTAAGAAAAAGGTTTCTCTTATTTAGAAGGAGAAGTTGGAGTTGTCTTCTCTCTCTCAATGAAAAGATGATTCTTGCTTGCTCTTTTCATTAAGGGATGAGTTAAAGAAAAGAGAAGGAAAAATCCATTTTCCCTTCTTCTTTTCAATTGGAATAAAAAGAGAAAATAAATGAAAATCTTCATTTGCTCTCTTCTTCCTCCCTCCTTCCTCTCCACCGAAACTTCTTCTCTCCCTCACCATTGCCGAACCAAGCCAAGAAGCAAGCTTTCTAGGAAAAAAAAAAACTTCACAACCAAGGGCTTCTTCTTCTAGGAAATTAAGCGAAAGGATGTGAGTATCCCCTCACTGCAGTACAAGTAGTTGTCGGTTTGTTTTTCGTATGAAAATGTTTTTTTGAAACCTTATAGTTTTCTTGTAAGCTATGGCCAAGATAGATTGGTGGTCACTTAGGATTAACAAGTTTACAAATTATGCTTTATGTTGTACAAAAAAAAAAGCGTTTAGAACCTCACCTTGAAGTTTCGGCCAATACAAAAAGAGGAGGTCTAGGGCAAAGTTCTTTTGGTAACATGCTTGCCTATGCTCTTATATGATGTAGGATCTTTCATATGTTGTTAGTTTAAGTTTTAAGGCCTTATATGTTTTTGAAAGATTTGGAACCCTAACCTAATGTTTCGGCCAAGATGGATCATAGGGTTTAGGGCAAAGTTTTGAAAAGAAAACATATTTATTATGCTCCTTCATGATGCATGTTTTTCATAGGTTTATAGTTTAGTTTTTTTTCCATGCTCTATGTTGGATAAATTTGGAGAAATCTATCTTCAAGTCTCGGCCAAGAATAGAAATGAAGTTTAGAATAAGGTTCTTTTTTTTTATGATAACATGCTTTGATGAATGAACTTTATGTGTTGATAGTTTTAAGTGTTATGCTTCATGTTGTATAAAAAAATATATATATGAAAACCCTAGTAGAAGTTTCGGCCAAGACAAGATATGAAGCTTAGGGACAAGATTTTAAACCTAATCATGCTTGTTTATGCTTATTCATGAGGTATGATATCGTGTATGTGGTTAGGTGAAGTCTTTATGTTACATGTTTCACTAGAAGAAATGGAATCACATTTGTAAGTCTCGGCCAAGAATAGAAATGAAGTTAGAACAAGGTTTCCTTTATGATAACATGATTGATGAATGAACTCTTATGTGATGATAGTTTAGGTTTTATGCTTCATGTTGTATAAAAAAAAAATGAAAACCCTAGTGAAGTTTCGGCTAAGGTAAGATATGAGGCTTAGGGTTAAAATTTAAAACCCAACCATGCTTTTTTATGTTCATCCATGAAGTATGATACCTTGTATGAAGCTAGGTTAAGACTTTATGCACTAGAAGACTTGAAACCCTAATTGTAGGTTTCGGCCAAGGTGGAGTATAAGCTTAGAGTTAAGTTTTTCTAACTTAATTATGCTTAGTTATGTTTCTACATGTTGTATGATTTTTAGTATAAGATTAGATAAGTTGTCATGCTACATGTTGTACAAATGAATCTTACAACCTCACTTTAGGGTTCGGCAAAGCAAGTACATGAGCTTAGAACAAGGTCTTGAACTTTAACTATGCTTGTTTATGCTTCTTTATGTTGTATGATTATTTATCTATAGTTGGTTGAAGTTTCATGCTCTTTATGGTGGCCAAAGTCTAGAATTGATGCTAGTAAGGTTTCGGCCAAGAATGAAAGAATGGGTTTAAGAAAAGTTTTTGAACTTAACTATGCATGCTTATGTTTCCTCATGTTGTATGATTCTTGATATATATGGTTAGTCTAAGTTTCATGCTTCGTGATATGACAAGATATGTTATGCTCCATGATATGAGATGATATGTTATGTTTCATGGAATGATATAGGCTATGCTTCATGATATGATATGTGCTATGCTTCATGATATGATATGATATGCTTCATGATATGATATATATGCTAAGTTTCATGATATGATATGTTATGCTTCATGATATGATATATGCTAAGTTTTATGAAATGATATGCTATGCTTCATGATATGATAAATGCTATGTTCCATGTAACATGCTATGCTTTATGTTATGATAAGAACATGTTATGGTTTATGAGATATGTTATGAAAGGCTTATGTAAGAAGAAAAGCCTAAGAGATGCTTCCCTTAAGTTGGGATCAAGAGCACTCTTCATGATACGATAAAGAGATGCTTCCCTTAAGTTGGGATCAAGAGCTCTCTTCATGATTTGACATGTATGAAAAGACAAGAACATGATATGTATGATGACATGACAAGAAACATGATATATGATATGTAAGACATGCTATTTTATTTTTGTATGGCTTGTACCAAGGGTGGGCTCCATAAGCGCCCCGAGGTCGATGGTCTATGAAACAGGTCTCGTAAAAAGGGATGGGTTCCTTAATACGCCCCTAGGTCGACGGACTATGAACGAACCTAGATCCCTAGTAAGTTCGAGGCTAGCTACCATGTCCTAAGGATTGCGCGCATTATGTATGTATGTGGAACAAGCCGGGCCCTTATGTTGATATTATGTTCAAGTATATATATGATATGAAAAAAAAAAACACATGTTGCATATGTTCATTTCATTATGCATGTTTTCAAAGGAACATTTTGCATCTACATGTACATGTTATATGATTTCCTTTACCCTTATTCACTTTTGGAATCATGTCTATGATGTTTGGATGATCATGTTATTAGTTCATGTTATGTATTCACATGTTATGATATGTATCATGTTATGACCTCACATGCTATGATATGTTTCATGATAGGTTCACACATGCTATGATATGTTTCATGTTATGTTCTCACATACTATGATGTGGTTATGTTATGTCTTTCACATGCTATGATATGTTTTATGTGTACGCATGATTTATGGGTTTATGAGTAGAAAAGGAACTTACTAAGCCTTAGGGCTTATAGTTTTTATGTTTCCTTGTACTGCAAAGAAAGGCAAGGAATGGATGAACTAAGGGGAGCAGCAGGAAAGGCAGGGAGTGTGTGTGGAAGTGGCATGGTGGATAGATCTATTTAGTTTTAAAATTTATTTGGTTGAACTGTGCATGTGAACTAAGTTTGGACCTTATGTTTATGCTGGTAACTTGAACTGGTATGTTATGCATTATGATGTCTTCTTCCATGTCAGTAGATTTATAAGATCATGATTCATGTTCAAGTAGCAAGTATAGATTAAGCTATGCATGAGTATTAGCATGGTTACGGTTCACATGCCATGTAAAAAAAAATGCATATGATAAATATCTTCCGCTGTCATGAGATCATATGCACATGTATGTTAGGTAGGTGTAAGTAACCCCGTCCCTTAGGGTAGCCTTAGCGCCCCCCTGAAGGGGCGGGCGTTACAGTTCGGTATCAGAGCCAAGTTACCTTCCACTACACACACATCAAGCCTACATCCTGCCGCTCCAAGTAAGAATTTTTATGCTTAAATTTTTATGATGCTCACGCTTAAATTTATTCTTTCATAATGCTTTGATAGTATACATGTCTACTCCATTTTTATTTATTTATTTATTATTATGTGATGAGTTACAGTTTTAGTTTAAGTATGCATGATGGTGGATTAGGAATAATAATAACTTATGCTAGCCTTGTTATTCATGAAGAGAAGCATGGCTAGAAGACGCAATACTAGAGCAGAGGAGACAGTACCTCCACCGGATCTGATGCATGTGGTCACTGAGCTCCAGCGTCAGGTTACAGAACAACAACAGATAATCACTGCTCTAATGAATCAGCAAGGGAATACTGCTACCCCACCTGGGAATCAGAATACGATGCTAGTCATACCTGCAGCTGCACCCGTGCCACCGGCACCTGCACCACTGGTAGGCCCAGCTCCAGTGGTTCGTCAGGAGGCATATTTGATTCAGTGGCAGAGACTGAAGCCGAAAGCTTTCTCCGGTAACTGTGAACCATGGGGCGCGCAGGCCTGGTTCAAGACTGTGGAGAGCATAGTGGAGTTATTGGATTGGCCTGAGCATGAGAAAGTCAAATGCGCATCGTTCTGCCTTACTGGCGATGCCAGAATGTGGTGGGACCGAGTCAAAGCAAAATGACAAATAAATCAGATGAGATGGACAGACTTTGAGACAGAATTTTTCGAAGAATTCTTCCATATGAGGGTGACAAACAGGCATTATGATGAGTTCACCGAGTTCCGACAAGGTGATCTGTCAGTTAATGAAGCTGTCAAGAAATTCAACCGTTTAGCGCGCTTATGTCCAGAATTGGTTAGCACTGAAAGAGAAAGGGTTAGACTCATGCTGAAAATGCTCAGACCTGAGATAGCTCTGAATGTGGCCGGCAGAGTTAATAGACCGTAGACCGCCGAAGAATTAATCAGCAGTGCCCTGATCACCGAACACTATCAGAAGGCGATGAGCGATGGCAAGAGTCAAACTCAGCCGGGAGGACAGAAATCTCAGGATACCCGAACCAACTGGAAAGGAAATCACAGTGGCAAGAGGAAACAATGGACTAACTCCAAGGGTGGACTAGCAAGCAAGCAACTCATGTTTTCTCAGTATACCACCTGCGGGAAGAAGCACCTGGGAATATGTCGTATAGACTCAAATATGTGCTACAGGGTCGAAGATATGTCCGGACAGCTTTCTACCCTGACCATAGCGCCGACACTGTTCGACAATATATTGGGGAAGCAAACCCGCAACCCAAGCATCCAAAGGATCAAGCAAAAGGTCTTCGAAGGAAAGAATGACGGATTCCGTATCGCTGACAATGGAATATTATACCTCAAGGATCGCTTATGTATTCCCGAAGATCCAGAGCTGCGAAAGAAGATACTGGAAGAAGCCCATGCAACGCCCTATGCGATGCATCCCGGATCCACCAAGATGTACCAAGACCTGAAAAAGAAATTCTGGTGGCTCGGTATGAAAAGAGATGTAGCTCAGTATGTCAGTACCTGCTTGACTTGTCAGAGGGTTAAAGCAGAACACCAGAGACCTGGAGGAGTACTGTAGCCAATTCAGATCCCAGAATGGAAATGGGAGGACATTTCTATGGATTTTATCTCAGGACTGCCTAAAACGACGAACGGCTGCGATGCTATTTGGGTAATCGTAGATAGACTTATGAAATTCGCTCACTTCTTAGCAATCAAGATGACTTACTCAATTGAGCAACTAGCTCAAGTATATGTCATGGAAATTATTAGATTACATGGGATTCCTAAGACCATCATTTCTGACAGAGATGGTCGCTTTGTTTCACATTTCTGGGAATGTGTTCAGAAGGCTCTTGGCATGAAGCTATTGTTCAGTACTGCCTTCTTTCCTCAGACTGACGGACAGACAGAAAGGGTAAACCAAGTACTAGAAGACATCTTACGGGCGTGCGCTTTAGACTTCAAGGGAAGCTGGTGCTGATATCTATGCTTAGTGGAATTCGCCTACAACAATAGCTACCAAGCTACTATTGGAATGGCACCTTATGAGGCTTTGTATGGGAGGAAATGCAGATCCCCTATATGCTGGTACGAAGGTGGTGAAAAAAAGGAAATGGGATTTTGAACAGATTTCATCGACAACACCACCCATGCTATACAGAACATTCGCCAAAGAATAGAAATTGCTCAGAGCCGGCAGAAGAATTATGTAGATAAACGGCGTAGGCCGTTAGAATTAAACGTTGGAGATTCAGTATTTCTCAAGGTAACTCCTATGAAAGGAGTGATGAGATTCGGAAAGAAGGGAAAGCTAAGTCTGTGATACGTGGGACCATATCTAATTTTGAGAAGAATCGACAAGGTAGCTTACGAGATAGAGCTGCCTCAAGAAATGTCGGCAATCCATAATGTATTCCACGCTTCAATGATTAAGAAGTGTATACCTAGCACAGACCAAGTGATCGAGCCACAGACAGTCCAGGTACAAGAGGACCTGAGTTACGAGAGCCGACCAGTTCAGATACTAGACCGAGATGTCAAAAGACTAAGGAACAAAGAGGTGCCTTTGGTAAAGGTACTATGGCAAAACCAACGGGTTGAAGAAGCCACTTGGGAACGCGAAGATGATATGAAACAAAAGTACCCAGAGCTATTTTAAGTTCGAGAATGAACTTTTATGAGGAATGGGGGACTATAACACCCTAGAATATTTAGCAAGTTTGCATATTTTTACCATGGTTCAAAATACGCCTTATGTGTAAATTTGCAAAAATAATAAAATAGAACCAAAAAGAGATGACCAAGGTTTGAACCTTGGACCTCTTACTAGATATATGTATTTGATAACCAATGAGTCAAGAGAATGTATTGTTAGGAAGAGAAGGGACAATATAGTTAAGAGTAAGAAAAAGGTTTCTCTTATTTAGAAGGAGAAGTTGGAGTTGCCTTCTCCCTCTCAATGAAAAGATGATTCTTGCTTGCTCTTTTCATTAAGGGATGAGTTAAAGAAAAGAGAAGGAAAAATCCATTTTCCCTTCTTCTTTACAATTGGAATAAAAAGAGAAAATAAATGAAAATCTTCATTTGCTCTCTTCTTCCTCCCTCATTCCTCTCCACCGAAACTTCTTCTCTCCCTCACCATTGTCGAACCAAGCCAAGAAGCAAGCTTTCTAGGAAAAAAAAAAAACTTCACAACCAAGGGCTTTTTCTTCTAGGAAATTAAGCGAAAGGATGTGAGTATCCCCTCACTGCAGTACAAGTAGTTGTCGGTTTGTTTTTCGTATGAAAATGTTTTTCTGAAACCTTATAGTTTTCTTGTAAGCTATGGCCAAGATAGATTGGTGGTCACTTAGGATTAACAAGTTTACAAATTATGCTTTATGTTGTACAAAAAAAAAAGCGTTTAGAACCTCACCTTGAAGTTTCGGCCAAGACAAAAACAGGAGGTCTAGGGCAAAGTTCTTTTGGTAACATGCTTGCCTATGCTCTTATATGATGTAGGATCTTTCATATGTTGTTAGTTTAAGTTTTAAGGCCTTATATGTTATTGAAAGATTTGGAACCCTAACCTAATGTTTCGGCCAAGATGGATCATAGGGTTTAGGGCAAAGTTTTGAAAAGAAAACATATTTGTTATGCTCCTTCATGATGCATGTTTTTCATAGGTTTATAGTTTAGTTTTTTTTCCATGCTCTATATTGGATAAATTTGGAGAAATCTATCTTCAAGTCTTGGCCAAGAATAGAAATGAAGTTTAGAATAAGGATCTTTTTTTTATGATAACATGCTTTGATGAATGAACTTTATGTGATGATAGTTTTAAGTGTTATGCTTCATGTTGTATAAAAAATATATATATATGAAAACCCTAGTAGAAGTTTCGGCCAAGACAAGATATGAAGCTTAGGGACAAGATTTTAAACCTAATCATGCTTGTTTATGCATATTCATGAGGTATGATATCTTGTATGTGGTTAGGTAAAGTCTTTATATTACATGTTTCACTAGAAGAAATGGAATCACATTTGTAAGTCTCGGCCAAGAATAGAAATGAAGTTAGAACAAGGTTTCCTTTATGATAACATGATTGATGAATGAACTCTTATGTGATGATAGTTTAGGTTTTATGCTTCATGTTGTATAAAAAAAAATGAAAACCCTAGTGAAGTTTCGGCCAAGGTAAGATATGAGGCTTAGGGTTAAAATTTAAAACCCAACCATGCTTGTTTATGTTCATCCATGAAGTATGATAACTTGTATGAAGCTAGGTTAAGACTTTATGCACTAGAAGACTTGAAACCCTAATTGTAGGTTTCGTCCAAGGTGGAGTATAAGCTTAGAGTTAAGTTTTTCTAACTTAATTATGCTTAGTTATGTTTCTACATGTTGTATGATTTTTAGTATGAGATTAGATAAGTTTCCATGCTACATGTTGTACAAATGAATCTTAGAACCTCACTTTAGGGTTCGGCCAAGCATGAGCTTAGAACAAGGTCTTGAATTTTAACTATGCTTGTCTATGCTTCTTTATGTTGTATGATTATTTATCTATAGTTGGTTGAAGTTTCATGCTCTTTATGGTGGCCAAAGTCTAGAATTGATGCTAGTAAGGTTTCGGCCAAGAATGAAAGAATGGGTTTAAGAAAAGTTTTTGAACTTAACTATGCATGCTTATGTTTCCTCATGTTGTATGATTCTTGATATATATGGTTTGTCTAAGTTTCATGCTTCATGATATGACAAGATATGTTATGCTCCATGATATGAGATGATATGTTATGTTTCATGGAATGATATAGGTTATGCTTCATGATATGATATGTGCTATGCTTCATAATATGATATGCTATGCTTCATGATATGATATATATGCTAAGTTTCATGATATGATATGCTATGCTTCATGATATGATATATGCTAAGTTTCATGAAATGATATGTTATGCTTCATGATATGATAAATGTTATGTTCCATGTAACATGCTATGCTTTATATTATGATAAGAACATGTTATGGTTTATGAGATATGTTATGAAAGGCTTATGTAAGAAGAAAAGCCTAAGAGATGCTTCCCTTAAGTTGGGATCAAGAGCACTCTTCATGATACGATAAAGAGATGTTTCCCTTAAGTTGGGATCTAGAGCTCTCTTCATGATATGACATGTATGAAAAGACAAGAACATGATATGTATGATGACATGATAAGAAACATGATATATGATATGTAAGACATGCTATTTTATTTTTGTATGGCTTGTACCAAGGGTGGGCTCCATAAGTGCCCCGAGGTCGATGGTCTATGAAACGGGCCTCGTAAAAAGGGATGGGCTCCTTAGTACGCCCCTAGGTCGACGGACTATGAACGGACCTAGATCTCTAGTAAGTTCGGGGCTAGCTACCCTGTCCTAGGGATTGCGCGCATTATGTATGTATGTGGAACAAGCCGGGCCCTTATGTTGATATTATGTTCAAGTATGTATATGATATGAAAAAAAAACACATGTTGTATATGTTCATTTCATTATGCATGTTTTCAAAGGAACATTTTGCATCTACATGTACATGTTATATGA
The DNA here is from genome assembly GCF_018446385.1 of Zingiber officinale. Classification (NCBI taxonomy): domain Eukaryota; kingdom Viridiplantae; phylum Streptophyta; class Magnoliopsida; order Zingiberales; family Zingiberaceae; genus Zingiber; species Zingiber officinale. The sequence continues at coordinate 50,325,825 of NC_055997.1, forward strand.
TTTCCTTTACACTTATTCACTTTTGGAATCATGTCTATGATGTTTGGATGATCATGTTATTAGTTCATGTTATGTATTCACATGTTATGATATGTATCATGTTATGACCTCACATGCTATGATATGTTTCATGAAAGGTTCACACATGCTATGATATGTTTCATGTTATGTTCTCACATACTATGATGTGGTTATGTTATGTCTTTCACATGCTATGATATGTTTTATGTGTACGCATGATTTATGGGTTTATGAGTAGGAAAGGAACTTACTAAGCCTTAGGGCTTATAGTTTTTATGTTTCCTTGTACTACAGAGAAAGGCAAGGAATGGATGAACTAAGGGGAGCAGCAGGAAAGGCAGGGAGTGTGTGTGGAAGTGGCATGGTGGATAGATCTATTTAGTTTTAAAATTTTTTTGGTTGAACTGTGCATGTGAACTAAGTTTGGACCTTATGTTTATGCTGATAACTTGAACTGGTATGTTATGCATTATGATGTCTTCTCCCATGTCAGTAGATTTATAAGATCATGATTCATGTTCAAGTAGCAAGTATAGATTAAGCTATGCATGAGTATTAGTATGGTTACGGTTCACATGCCATGTAAAAAAAATGCATATGATAAATATCTTCCGCTGCCATGAGATCATATGCACATGTATGTTAGGTAGGTGTAAGTAACCCCGTCCCTTAGGGTAGCCTTAGCGCCCACCTAAAGGGGCGAGCGTTACAGCGTTAGCCCATTCTCGAGCGCCAAAGAACTGTGGCAAAAGTTGAACGAGTTCCACGAGGACATGTCCAACATGAAGGTAAGTAAGCGTGACTTATTACTTAACAAATTATATAATATTAAATTACAGGAAGGTGAGACGGCTAGCCAGCTCCACGCTCGGATCCAAGATCTAATCAATGGGCTTCACGCGATTGGACAAAGAGTGGAGAACCGTGACATCCTAAGGTATGCCTTAAGCTCCTTTCCGAGGAATACCTTGTGGGTATCCATGGTAGATGCGTACAAGGTTTCTAAGGATTTTTCTTTTGGCGCATCTCGGAATTCTGTTATGTTTCCCCTGTATAAAAATTTATACAAGCACGGAACTTTTCCTAGCAACCCATGTGTTCTTTCAGAAGTTAAAATTGGATTGGAAACAAAACTTAACATTTTTTCTCCAAGTTCAACTCATGTGTTCTTCAGAAGTTAAACCATATTACAGAAGTTGATTAAATATCTATTTCAAGGATTGACTTCCAGGTCGTTGGCGAGGCACTCGGCCTGCTTGGGTATGGGATCATCCACCACTTCCTAGTTAAAGGCTTTCAAAAAAATTGAATATTTAAACTCCTTACAGTAAACCCTAAGTTTAACTATAGAGACCTCAATCGAAGAACAAGATCGCTAGCCTCTTGTGTTGGTATTTCAGGATTCATACAAAGAAAAACTAAACTAGTATACAGTGGAAACAATTAACTAGTTATACCTTTCTTCGTATGCTAAGACCTCTTGATCTTCTGTTGTATTCCTCTCCTCCTCTTGGACGTCATGTGGGCGACGATCTACCAAGACAAAACACCCGAACCTTTTCCTTCCTTTCCTTCCAAGCTTTCGGCCACTAAGGGTCAGTTTACTTGGGAGAGCGGAAACTAAAACTAAGGAAAAGTTTCCATAGTGGAAAAGTTTCCGTCGTTTACTTCATTAAAATTTTTAAATGGAAGAGAAACGCAATCCATCAACGGATGGTTTTAGAGCCAAAATCAATCACCTCAAAATCGGATGGAAAGCAGCGGATGGAAAAAAAATGACGCATGTACCCCTTTTCATTCACAAAATTACACCATATACCAAAAAAATATGACGCATGTATCCTTTTTAACTCATAAAATTACACCATATACATAAAAAAAAAATGACGCATGTACCCTTTTTTATCTACAAAATTACGTTATATGAATTCATCTTCCTCTATCGAGAGAAACAAACATGTAAAGGAAAGGATTTCTTCACCCTTTCTCTTCTTTTCCTCTAAGGATAATTTTCCATTATAGATTCCTTTCCCTTCTCCATCCGCGCTTCAGAGTAAACAGAGCATAAGAGATGCTAGAAGAGGATACCTCCTTCTCTTCTTCTTCTCCTCCAAACCGCCGGCCACAAAGTGCTATTTCTCTTCTTCTTCTCCTTCAAGCCGTGACCACCAATAGAAGATGGAGCACCGGCCCTATAGGAAAGAAAGGGAGCAAGAAGGAAAGTGGGTGTTGGCCCTAGAGGGAAGAAAAGAAAGATATGGGCGTCAGCCACAAGAGGAAAAGAGAGAGAGAGCTTAGGTTATTTTTGGGCACCACCCTCCTCCTCATTTATAATCTTTACTGGCGGCTAAAGAGGAAAGTTTTAAACAAAATTTTCCTTTTATTCCTATTGTGGATAGTTACAAAAAGGAAAGATTTTAACAAAATTAAAATCTCTCTTTTAAACCATTGTAATAGCTATAAAAGAAAAATTTTTAACAAAAGTTTGTTTTAAATAAAATCTCCATTTTAATTCCTATTATGGATGGTTACCAAAAAGGAAAGATTTTAATAAAATTAAAATCTCTCTTTTAAACCATTGTAGATAGCTACAAAAAAAGAAAGATTTTAACAAAATTAAAATCTCTCTTTTAATCCATTGTAGATAGCTATAAAAGGAAAGATTTTAACAAAATTTTGTTTTAAACAAAAACTTCCTTTTCTCTTTAATCTTGGCTGGCTCCTTGCTTGGGCACCAAGCAAGGCTTAGCCGGCCCACATCTTGGGCACCAAGCAAGGTTTGGCCGGCCCCTTGCTTGGGCACCAAGCAAGGATGTGGCCAGCCCCTTTCTTGGGTAAGAAGGAAAATCAAAATGGGTGAATGAGAGGCTTTATAGAGGCTACAGTAGGGACCGAGAGGAGGAATTGGTTTTGGCCTCCTGATGAGCTTGAGCTTCCAGTGTTTGACCCGAACACCCAACTCAAGTTCATCAATAATAATTCATACCACTAAAGAGTTATTATTGAACTACCGCACCAATCTCATATTACATTATGGGCTCCTTCTTATCATGAGTGTGTTAATCTCCTTGTGTTTAACATATCGAATGTCCATTAATTAAATGAGTTACTGACAACTCACTTAATTAATATCTAGCTCCAAGAGTAGTACCACTCAACTTCATTGTCATGTCGAAACTAAGTCCACCTGCAGGGTTTACATGACAATCCTTATGGCTCCTCAAGGAGACATTATCATCCTAATAAATAGGACACAGTTTTCCTTCTATAATCAACAACACACCATATAAATAATATTATTTCTCAACTTATCGGGTCTATTGATTTAATGAATAAATCTCACCCATTGATAAATTAAAGAAATAAATACTAAGTATATGTGCTTGTTATTATATCGGGATTAAGAATACGCACATCCATAATAACAGAGGTTTTGTTCTTTTATGCAGTCAGTAAAAAGGAACAACTTCAAATGGTCCTGCTCAATACACACATAGTGGACTAGTGTAATTTTATAGTCAAGATAAACTAATACCAAATTACACTACAACCATTCTAATGGTTTGTCCCAATCCATCTTGGTTGTGAGCTACTATTTATAATTTATAAGGAACTGATAACATGATCTTCTGTGTGACACCACACACCATGTTATCTACAATATAAATTAAATAGGCAACTGCATTTAACTAAATGCATACATTTGACCAATATGATTCTCATTTCAAAATAAATGGTTATACAAAACGCTAGGCTTTTACTATACATCCTAACAATCTCCCACTTATACTAAAAGACTATGCTGCCATATATGCTGTCATACATCTGATTCTCATCCCCTCAACATGTCCATCAAAATTTCTCACCGGAAAGGCCTTAGTGAAAGGATCTGCCAAGTTATCTTCTGATGCAATCTTGGCGACAACAACTTCTCCTCGCTTTACGATGTCTCGTATCAGGTGGTACTTGCACTCAATGTATTTACATGCCTTATGGGCTCGTGGTTCCTTCGAGTTTGCTACTGCACCACTATTATCACAATAAATTGTGATAATTTTGGACAAACCAGGAATCACATATAAGTATATCAAGAAGTTTCTGAGCCATACAGCTTCTTTGGCTGTCTTAGAGATTGCCACATACTCAGCTTCCATGGTGGAGTCCGAAACGTATTTTTGCTTAACACTCCTCCATGCTATGGTTCCACCTCCCAAAGTAAACACATACCCCCGAGGTGGACTTACTATTGTCCCTATCTTATTGGAAGTCAGAATCTGTGTAACCTACAGGGAGTAAATTATCTGCCTGGTAAACCAGCATATAATCTCTAGTTCTTCTCAGGTACTTTAATATATGCTTTACGGCAGTCCAATGTCCCAGTCCTGGGTTACTTTGATATCTGCTAACCATGCCCACGGCAAAATAGATATCCGGTCTCGTACATAGCATTGCATACATTAGACTTCCTACAGCCGAAGCATAAGGAACTGCCTTCATCTCCTCTATCTCCTTTGGTGTCTTAGGAAACATTTCTTTAGATAAAGGTACTCCATGCCGAAAAGGTAGAAAACCTTTCTTGGAGTTTTGCATGCTAAAATGAGCTAGAATAGTATTAATATATGAAGCTTGGGATAAGCACAACATCCTTTTCTTATGATCCCTTATTACTTTGATCCTAAGAATATGTGCACATTCTCCCAAATCCTTCATATCAAACTGCTTAGACAACCATACACTTACGTCTGACAACACTTTGACATTATTGCCAATGAGCAAAATATCATCTATGTATAGTACAAGAAATACCGCCACGTTTCCGTCACTCTTCTTGTATACACAAGACGCATCCGGACACTGAATAAATTCATAAGATTGGATCACTTCATTAAAGTAGATGTTCTAAGATCTCGAAGCTTGCTTCAGTCCATAGATAGACTGATTGCGCTTACATACAAGATGTCCTTTACCCATCACAATGAATCCCTCTGGTTGTTTCATATAGATGTTTTCTTCAAGAATTCCATTAAGGAAAGCTATCTTGACATCCATTTGCCAAATCTCATAATCCATATGAGTGGCAATAGATAAAAGAATCTGGATAGACTTAAGCATGGCTACTGGTGAAAAGGTTTCCTCATAATCGATTTCCTCTTTCTGATTATACCCTTTTGCAAAAAGTCTTGCTTTGAAGGTTTTCACCTTCCCTTCTGTCCCTCTTTTTCTTTTGCAGATTTATTTACATCCAATGGCTTTTACACCATTTGGTGGTTCCATAAGCTCCCAGACCTGATTAGAATACATAGATTATATTTTAGAGTTCATTGCACTTTGCCAAGATACTACATCTTTATCTTACAGTGTTTCATCATATGTCTAGAGATCAGGTTCATGTTCACCAGAGATCAAGTCTGAAGACTCTCCCAAAAACATGAATCTATCAGGTTGCCTAACAACCCTCCCACTACGACGAGGCACTACTTGTAATTGTGTATCATTTATCACACGTGTTGTAGTTTCTTGTGGTATCTCATCTTGTACCGTTGGTACTAAAGTAGACGTGTCTTCTCTTATTTCCTCAAGAACAATTTTACTCATGGGCTTGTGGTTCATTACATAGTCCTCTTCTAAAAATCAAACATTGGTGCTAACAATGACCTTTTGATCTTTAGGACTATAAAATAAACCACATTTCGTTCCTTTAGGATAACCCACAAGCAAGCGAACTTCTGTACGTGATTCCAACTTATCAGTGTCTCCCTTCAGCACATGTGCTGAACTACCCCAAATTTGAATATGTTTCAGACTAGGCTTACGCCCATTCCACAATTCTATGGGAGTAGAGGGTACTGACTTAGAAGGTACCAAGTTCAGAATGTACACTGCTGTTTCCAGAGCATATCCCCAAAACAAATTTGGCAATTCTGAATAAATCATCATTGATCTAACCATTTGTTATATCATGGGAGTTATTGGATTTAGAGTATACAAATTGCCAACCAATGTACCAGAATAAATAACTATCCTATTTTTCTTGATAACTACTTTGTCATCAAAAGAAATAGAATATGCATCCATAAATAGTTTAGAAACTATCAAGTTCTTTCTAAAACTTGGTTCGTAAAGATAATTTTTCAAAATCAATGTTTTATTCCTATCAAAAGATAAATAAACATATCTCACTGCAACAGCCACCACTTTTGTAGCATTGCCCATGTAGATAGTCATCTCCCCTTTATGTAGTCATTGAGTTTCATGGAACCCCTGCAATGAATTATAGACATGATCAATGGCTCCCGTATCTACACACCAGGTACCGGTAGATAACACCACTAAACATGTTTTAACCACTAGAGAATAAGATATACCTTTATTGTTCTCCTTTCTGTGAGGATAGTCCACTTTCTAATGTCCATACTACTTGCATGTGAAGCATTTGCCCTTTGGCTTCTTCACACCTACATGCGGCCTAGTCCCTAAAGATTAATTCACTTTCTTTGCTGAACCAACTTGTTTCTTTTTCTTCTTTTTTCCTTTCAGCTTAGAAGCAGAAATGTTTTCAGCAATGTGAATTTGAGAACTTCTACGAAATAGCCCTTCTGCTGCTTGAAGTTCTGCCAGAAGTTTCGCCAATGAATAAATCCTTTTGTTCATGTTGTAGTTCAGGCGAAACTGCTCAAAACTTTTAGGCGGTGTTTGGAGAATGATATCAACCTGGGTTTCCCCATCGATTTCTGCTCCAAGGACTTCCATCTCATTTAAAAGAGCCATCATTTTGAGGATATGATCTCTTACGGGTGTCCCCTCAGTCATGGTAGTTGTCATCAAATTTCTCATAGCCTCCTACCTAGCACCCCAATTCTGGTGTCCGAGTTCCTTGAGATTGTGCATCATGTCATAAGCAGTAGGCATGGCTTGATGTTGATGTTGCAGCACATTTGTTATAGAAGCTAAAATGTAACACCGCGCCATTTCATCTGCCCTGACCCATTTCTTATGACACTCAATCTCCTCTTCACTAGAATCTCTATTAGGCAAGCTTGGACAGTTCTCAAAAAGTATGAACTTGTAGCCTTCAGCAGTTAAGACAATGTCCAAGTTTCATTTCCAATCAATGCAATTAGGACCAGTAAGTTTGTTCTATTTTAATATAATAGCAAGAGGATTGAAAGTCATTTGAAATCCTAAGAATCATAAAATATTTGGTCAAAACTTTAGAATTTAAAATAATATTGATTCCTTAAACAATATCATTAAAATTCACCAACTCCACAAAACACCGTAAATTTTGTATCCATGATAGTGTGGATGTATACAAATTTAAACATTTGTAAGAGGGGGGTTTTACCCATTAATTTTATTATCTTGTCAACCTAACTTTATGACAAATAAAATTAATAGTTGGTTTTTCTTCAGTCACACAAATAATAGCAGTGACTCCGATGGGGAGGATACTATTAAATATGTCTAAGTGTATACCATTACTTTATACTTAGTCCATTAAATAGGATTGTGCCCCTTCAGATGGAGAAGATCACATAAATCTAAATAATTTCCTATAATCATCCATAGAGGAAGTTTGATCTAGTGATCCACAAACAAACTCATCCGATGTGGAGGAAGACACTTTAAGCCAACACACAAGTTTGAATGCATCACTTACAAACCAGTAATGGAGACCGTGGAATTTTTAAAAATTCCTCTCCCACTTAGTTATTTAAAAACGAGGAATTTTAACATGCACACACATACAGCACATATAAACAACACACAAAAGCATACACATCACAACACATAAAGGCAATAAATATGAAAAAATAATTTTCCAACTATTATGGCCTCATCCATAGCTGTCCTCCGTATGCCGCTAACCCTAGCCGCCGCCAACCCTGGCCACCGGCCCTAGGGTCTATGTCATTGCATCCTTCTTGCTTCCTTTTTCACTGCACTTCTGGTCCTCAAGGTAGCACCACACATAGCAAGGAGACGAACTGCAACAAAATAAAATTTTACATTTATCGATCATATATTCCATAAAGGAATGTACATGTAATCTAGATCGAATAGAATGTAAAATCTTAAAACTAATACAACTCCTGCTGTATTTAATAATTACAATCATGCACATACATAAAATGCCCTCGACATGCCCGAGGGTCCAATCACACACAAAACATAATAGGGTCATAATAGTTGGAACTAGGATGCCTGCAACCACAGAATTAATCTATTTGCACATCCTACTATTATCTTGCCTAAATTTATGTATAAAAGTGCATAATTTAACTGAAAACTAAACACACAGAGGCAGAAAACTAGCTCTAATACCAATTGTTGGCGCTACTCGGAATTCCGTTCTGTTTCCCCTGTACAAAAATTTGTATAAGCACAGAACTTTTCCTAGCAACCCATGTGTTCTTTCAGAAGTTAAACTTGGATTGGAAACGTAACTTAATATTTTTACTCCAAGTTCAACCCATGTGTTCTTCAGAAGTTAAACTATATTACAGAAGTTGATTAAATATCTATTTCAAGGATTGGCTTCCAAGTCATTGGCGAGGCACTCAGCCTTCTTGGGTATGGGATCATCCACCACTTCCTAGTCAAAGCCTTTCAAAGAAATTAAATATTTAAACTCCTTACAGTAAACCCTAGGTTTAACTACAGAGACCTCAATCGAAACATAAGATCGCTAGCCTCTTGTATTGGTATTTCAGGATCCATACAAAGAAAAACTAAACTAGTATGCAACAAAAATAATTAACTAGTTATACCTTTCTTCGTATGCTAAGACCTCTTGATCTTCTGCTGTATTCCTCTCCTCCTCTTGGACATCATGTGGGCGACGATCTACCAAGACAAAACACCCGAACCTTTTCCTTCCTTTCCTTCCAAGCTTTCGACCACTAAGAGATGCTAGAATATGATGCCTCCTTCTCTTCTTCTTCTCCTCCAAACCATCGGTCGCAAAGTGATACTTCTCTTCTTCTTCTTCTCCTTCAAGTCGTGACCACCAATAGGAGATGGAGCACCGGCCCTAGAGGGAAGAAAGGGAGGAAGAGGGAAAGTGGGTGCCGCCCTAAAGGGAAGAAAAGAAAGATATGGGCGCCATCCACAAGAGGAAAAGAGAGAGAGAGAGAGAGAGAGCTTAGGTTATTTTTGGTCACCACCCTCCTCCTCTTTTATAATCTTTGCTAGCGGCTAAAAAGGAAAGTTTTAAACAAAATTTTTCTTTTATTCCTATTGTAGATGGTTATAAAAAGGGAAGATTTTAACAAAATTAAAATCTCTCTTTTAAACCATTGTAAATAGCTATAAAAGGAAAAGTTTTAACAAAAGTTTGTTTTAAATAAAATCGCCCTTTTAATTCCTATTATGGATGGTTACCAAAAAGGAAAGATTTTAATAAAATTAAAATCTCTCTTTTAAACCATTGTAGATAACTACAAAAAAGGAAAGATTTTAATAAAATTAAAATCTCTCTTTTAATCTATTGTAGATAGCTATAAAAGGAAAGATTTTAACAAAATTTTGCTTTAAACAAAAACTTCCTTTTCTCTTTAATCATGGTCGGCTCCTTGCTTGGGCACCAAGCAAGGCTTGGCCGGCCCACATCTTGGGCACCAAGCAAGGATGTGGCTGGCCCCTTTCTTGGGTAGGAAGGAAAATCAAAACAGGTGAATGCAAGGCTTTATAAAGGCTACAACAAGGACCGAGAGGAGGAATTAGTTTTAGCCTCCTGATGAGCTTAAGCTTCCTATGTTCGACCTGTACACCCAACTCAAGTTCATCAATAATAATTCATACCACTAAAGTGTTATTATTGAACTACTGCATCAATCCCATATTATATTATGGACTCCTTTTTATCATGAGTGCGTTAATCTCCCTGTGTTTAAGATATCAAATGTCCATTAATTAAATGAGTTACTGACAACTCAATTAATATTTAGCTCCAAGAGTAGTACCACTCAACTTTATTGTCATGTCGGAACTAAGTCCACCTGCAGGGTTTACATGACAATCCTTATGAACTCCTCAAGGGGACATCATCATCCTAATAAATAGAACACAATTTCCTTCTATAATCAATAACACACCATATAAATAATATTATTTCCCAACTTATTAGGCCTATTGATTTAACAAATAAATCTCAACTTTTGATAAATTAAAGAAATAAATACTAAGTATATGTGCTTGTTATTATATCATGATTAAGAGTACGTACATCCATAATAACAGAGGTTCTATTCTTTTATGCAGACAGTATAAATGGAACAACCTCAAATGGTCCTGCTCAATACACACATAGTGTACTAATGTAATTTTATAGTCAAAATAAACTAATACCAAATTACATTACAATCATTCCAATGGTTTGTCCCAATCCATCTTGGTTGTGAACTACTATTTATAATTTATAAGGAACTGATAACATGATCTTCTGTGTGACACCACACACCATGTTATATACAATATAAATTAAATGGACAACTGCATTTAACTAAATGTAGAGCAATTTAATTCTTATTTCAAAATAAATGTTTATACAAAAAGCTAGACTTTTAGTATACATCATAACACTTTCCTTAATTAAGCTAGATGAACTTTTCACAATATTTAAATTACATGAACAAATTAACACACGTCCGGCCGAGAAGGGTATAGCTTCAGTTGCAAGTACAGGTAGAGCGCGCGAGTCAAAACAAGACGCAGAACCGAACCGAAGTCAGAAGAAGAACTGGATTCAGACGACAAGCTCACGGCCAAACTCGTCAACCTGGTGAGGAAGCTTTACATAAAGAAGAAAGGCTTCAATAAGAAGGATGTCAAAAAGGTAATCCAGTCTAAGGAGGCCCAACCAAACTCAAAGATGAAAGTCGAAGTCACCTGCTACAGATGCAACCAAAAGGGGTGCATCAAGGTGAACTGTCTGAACCAGAAAGGCGTGAAGAAACCAAGCAGGAAGAAGGCTCTGAAGGCTACCTGGGATGAGTCTTCTTCAGAAGAGTCCGACGATGAAGAACTCAAGTAGCCAAGTTTTCTTGCAATGATGGCCCGGGGCCAAATCAATAAATCTGGAAGCGAGGACGAGTCGGAAGCTGAGTCCGAGAGAAGTCACAGATCCATATCCGTTTTCGAAGGGCCTAACCCCTTTGTAAGTACGTCTCATTTGTACAATTTAATTAATTACTTAATGCATAAATTAGTAAAATCCAACATTCGAATCAAATCACTTCTAAAGGAGGTAACATCCCTTAAAGAAGTGATTAACTCCGAATCCTTGACTGACCCTGTTTAGACTGGAACCTCAACTCAAGTCCAAAAGCTTGAGGATGAGAATTCCAGCCTGAAAACTCAAGTCAAGGATTTGAAGATTGCATTGGAATGGTTTACACTGGGTTCCAAGAATCTTGACTTGATTCTTGGAAAATAGAAGGTCGTATACAATCGATCTGGACTAGGGTTTAAAGCTAAAAGAAAGTATCGGTCTTATCTATCGCTTGTTAACAGACCGAATAGAAAGGTAGTCCAAGCATGGGTACCTAAGTCCAACTTGGTCAATCAAGTTGGACTTGGTTAAATATTGGGTCCCTAAGGATCAAGTCCATTACCTTGATAGACCACATCAAGGCTATGATCCAGGGGGAGCCAATAGAAAAACTATCTTAATAAATAGATAAAATTGCTTGATGATTGTTTATTTTATTTTCTTTGTAATATGCATGTTTAAATTAGGATAGATTAAGGACCTAGGCGTAATTTACACTTGTCAGTTAAACCTAGGGGTTTTAAAAAGAAAATTAAATATATAATTTCTTTGAAAGGGTCTGTCTAAAAAGTGGTGGATGATCTCATACCCAAGAAGACCTAGTGTCCCGCCACTGCCTGGGAGTCAATCTTTGAAATGTGTATTTAATTAACTAATTAGAAAACCTAAGTTTAACTCAAATATAAATTAATCCTTAGACATAATCTAAATTAAAAATAACCATCTCACAAAACTACATAGGATTCCTTGATTAATAACTTAATATTGGGTGAGATAGATCTAGGATGAACTTAATCTAATTTACTTTAAAAAAACTATTTGAAAATTATTTTAAAAACTATTTGAAAATTATTTTAAAAACTATTTGAAAATTATTTTAAAAACTAAAGTTAAAATAATTAATCAACATTATAATTAATCAACATTATAATAATTAATCAACTTAATATAAAACTACTTATTATTTAACTTAATTAATTAACTTAATATTAGATTACTTAACAAATTATTTAATGTAATTAATCAAACTTATTAGTTAAACCTAATCAAAATTAATCTTAATCAAATTAATTAGTCAACTTAAATTAATTAATTAACTCTTTAACTAAACTTAATTTATTTAATTAACTTAAACTTAACCATTTAGATTAACTTAAGTAAATTAATAAACCTAAACCTATCTTATAAATAAATTTAAAAAATATATAAAAAATATATATAAAACGGCAAGGCGCCTCTCAAAGGCACCTCCATCACAAAGGAGGAGCCCTTCTTTGTTTTTGAGATTATAATTTCACTTGATAAAATCTTATAAGAATATTCTTCTAAAAAACTAAGTGTTTTTTAAAGTATTTACAAAATAGCTTAACCTCCTATTTAAATCTAAAACTTTGTTCACTCACAAGAAAATTTATTTTTGAAACTAAATATTTATTCTATCTCCTATTAAACTCCCTTCTTTAAAAGAGTAATGATTTAATTAAGTGTTTCTCTTTGTTTTCACATATTTTTCAAAATTTGCTAAGTTACCTTTTCATGTCAAACACTATCCCTTAGCTAAAATTTTCACTCTTTTAAATATTTTTCTAAAGTTAATGACTATGTTCTTGAAAACAACAGTTAGCTAAGTTGTGAAAAAGAAAGGTTCAAAACTTAAGTTTATCAAAGTTAAAATTTTAAAAGCTATACTTCTTAAAATAAGTTATTTTTAGCTAAGGTCAAATGATCACTTTGTCAACTTTTTATTTACTTTCTTTTTGTTGATGATTTTGATATATGGCAAAGAGGAGAGTATAAGAAAATTCAAAGAAATTCAAAAAATTAAAATTTAAGAGGAACTTTTTATTAAATGGGAGTTTTTTTGTACTTAAGCTTTTTACTAAGGGGGAGTTCTGCACTTACTGTACTTAACTTTATACTGTCATGCTTATGATACCTTTAAAAAATTCTTTATAAGCATCATTTTACTTAACTTTGAATTTTTGTTGCCATAATCAAAAAGGGAGAGATTATTGGTGCGGGAAGCATCCGATGATCGAACCCAAGTTTTAATAATGGTAAAGGAATTCAAAGTTAAGGTTAATTGTTATCTAACAAGTATAAATGAGTTTACAGGAAAGTCCTAACTGCGGTTAGATAGGTGGAAAATCTTAAGGGGCGGTAACCTTAGGTCCTAGGGGGTGGTAACCCTAGGTGGTGGAAAATCCTAAGGGGCAGTAACCTTAGGTCTTAGGGGTAGTAACCCTAGGTGGAGGAAAACCCTAAGGGGCGGCAACCTTAGGTCCTAGGGGGTGGTAACCCTAGGTGGTGGAAATCCTAAGGGAGGGTAACCTTAGGTCTTAAGGGGAGGTAACTCTAGGCGGCGAAAACCCCTAGGGGGTGGTAACCCTAGGTCCTAGGGGGTGGTAACCCTAGGCAGAAAGTCCAATCAATTTGGAGGATCGGACTGGTAATAGGTATGCTCTCCTGAGTAGAATAGGTGAGGACGCGTTCCCCACGGAGGGAACTGTAGGCATCGGTTCGACCTAGGGTTTTCGGTCGAAAATCCGAAGTCAGAACCGGACAGTCTGGTGACTGTCATACATTTATTCTTATGCTATTATTATGTGTTAACTTTGTTTTACAAGATATGTTGTTGTTTTGTGGACTAACATGTTTTGTAGGGTCAAAAGAGCAAAGTTTACCTCGGGTGAATAGTACCCGAGGCGCCCTCATGGAGCTTAGAGGCGCCTCGGGTGAAAAAGATCAGAGGTGCGCGTAGCGGAGCTGGAGGCGCCCTCATGGAGGTTTGAGGCACCTCAGACAGCCTTGAAGGCACCCTCAAGGCTTACGGAGGCGCCTTCAAGTGGATCAGCGGCAACTTCTTCAGCGTTCATCCGCGTGGCTAACTCGGCGATTGGAGACGCCCTTAAGGGGATTGAGGGTGCCTCTCAATAGGCTTTATAAGGAGTACTCGACCAACAGCTTAATCAATCATATCTCAAGCCATCTTTCAGCTGTGCACTGCTAACGAGATGATCCGGCTGAGCTACAACAAGTCCCCGATGACCAGAAGCTGCGAATCTTCAATTCTTGTTGTCGGTATAACTTTTTCAATACTGTTAAATTGTAATACTCTTGTAAACATTTATGTTATTATAGTTGTTGCCCAAAGTAAACGCTCAACGATCGTGGACCTTGGAGTAGGAGTCGCCCAAGGTTCCGAACCAAATAAAAATATTTGTGTCATTTTTTGTGTTTTTTGTTTTCTTATTCCGCTACTTAACTCTCGTCGAATTTCTGATTTCGATAAATGAAAGCCACGAGCGGTATTCACCCCCCCCCCCCCCTCCCTAGCACGTTTTGATCCAACATAGTCAGCCTAGTGGAGGTAGACACATAGACCATGTCCTGAACCAAGTGGGTTTAAGACGAGTGAAAGGAATGAGACACGATTTACTGTAGCTGCTGAAGGGTTCAGAATTAGTTTTGAGATCAACTACTAGGTGTCACTCATCATCGTTACATAATTAAGTTGTTAATTTTGGATGGCCAAGATAAATCAGAACTTATTAGGTCACACGCACTACGAGTCTCTAAAAGACGAAAATAAGTTAGAGAATAGGATTCTCATATCAAGGGATAAATGTGTGGTTAGACCATACATGAGACATATATGAAAATATTTATCAAAACGGAAGCACGAATGAGCCACATCTCTTATGAAAGAGTTGAGCCCTATTTGGTTTAGTCATGAACCAATTTAGTTTAACCATGAACCAACTTGATTTAGTTGTGAATCAAACCAAGGGTCAATGGGCTAATTTTTGGTTAAGGCATAATGGATTAGATTTGAGCTTTTTAATCCAACTCATTAAAGATTACTATACATTGATATCGTTAAAAGAAAATTAATGCACAATTAATTATTAACTTGATTAGGTTTTTAGAAAACCTAAACCCAGTACTCCTTTCCTCCTCTCCCTCTCTCTTGTCGTCGACCACAACAAGAGGTCCTACTCTCTTGTTGTTGTGAGCCATCAAAGAAGGAAAAGTTCTTCTTTGTGTTTCTTTTTCTTCTTGATCCTTCTCCTTCGCTCGTGGCTAGTATCTTCTGTAGGCGAAGCTTGTTCTCTTGGAGTTGTCTTGAAGAGCTCGGTGTGGATACGAATAGAAGCGAGGTTCGATAAAGTCACAAAAGGTTAATGCCCTTCTCGTTACAGGTCATTCGTAAGGTATATCTAGAATAATTGTTATTCAATTTCATTTTATTTTATGATCTTGTTTGCGCGATTGTATCTTGTATTTGTGTGATATGTGTGATGTAATAAATTAGTTTATTTATCATTTAGTCTTCTGCTGTGCATGTTTACGAAACATGTTTTTAGTACATACCGCATTGGGCATATCCCAACAAGAAGTACAAGGTAATCAAACCTAGTTTTGATAATGACAAAGGGTTTAAAGTTAAGATGTGTTGTGATTTAACAAGTTTACCTGAGTGTACAGGCAATTCTAGTTGAGACTAAGCAACGAAGTTCTGGTCAAGGGACTAGGCATGAAGTCCTAGTCAAGGGATGGGCACGAAGTCCTGATCAAGGGATTGAGCATTTTGCAAATCAAGACATCAGGCAGAAGTCGTGGGGGTCGCGAACACTAGGCAGAAATCTAGGCGGGTAGAAGATCGAACGTCTAACAGAAGTCTCGGAGGTCAAGGTCTCGGAGGTCAAGGTCAGATGCTAAGCAAAAGTCCAAACAAGTGTTTGGCAAAAGGTAACTCTCCTAAGAGGAGTATATGAGGATGCGCTCCCCATTGAGAGAACAATAGGCGTCGATTCGTCCTAAGATTTCACTGGAAATCTAAAAGTCAGAACCGGACAGCTAACTATGTTTTGTATGGTATCTTTTTGTATTTAGACTAATATGTTTTATAGGAGTAAAAATGCATAAGTTAGCCTTAGGTGAACAGTGCTCGAGGCGCCTTGGAGATGATTGGAGGAGCCTTGGAGCTATGCGAAGGCACACTGGATAGGGCGGAAACTCCCTTGAGCGGATGAACTTTGGGGATAAAGTTTTCGTTGTGGGGAGGCGCCCTGGAGTGCATGGAAGGCGTCTTGGAGGGCGGCAGCGGCGGCGCCTCGAAACGCCTGGAAGGCGCCCTGGGGTACATAAAGGTCGCAATCCACACAACTTATCATGACCGAAGCTTAAGTGATCTAATTTACACTTGAAGGCGTCTTAGACAAGGCTGGAGGTGCCTTCAACGCTCCATAAAAGTCCTATTCTCCCTTTGTATAAAACTTCAATACAAGCGACAACAACTCTCTACATCCTCCGTTCTTACACGTTGCTCCATAAAGCTCTACATGACTCCTGAACATTGCCCCGACAACGACTACGCATGAGTTTCCATTTCAAAGCCGTTGGTATAATTAGTTTTAGTTTACTTTTACTTTCATTTCAAACTAATTGTGTAAACATTCAAAAATTTTAGTAGATTGCCTCAAATAAATACTCAACAAGTGTGAGTTTTAAAGTAGAAATCGTCACACTCCGAACCAAATATAAATGACATATTAATTTAGATTTTATTGATCTTCTTTTATTCTTCTTTATTTCTCTTGTGTTTTCTCTATTACTTAAAAAAATGTAAAAAAAAAAACACAAATAGTATTCACCCATGCCGATTCTGATATGTTTTTCGATCCTACATAAACTTTGGTAAAGCAACTAGTAAAATTCAACCACGTCATTTTATTCGATCCAAGCTGGAGAAATCTCTCATTTTATATTTAAAAAAATACCTTCGAATATTTTAAAATAATCAATATTAATGATTCCATTTTCCCACTGATCTGATCCATTCCATTATGAAGAATCTTCCTAATATCTTAAATCTTATACAGATTTGGTATGCTTAACTACAAACAGATATGAACAAATAGGCAACACTTCAAAAAAAAAAGTCACAGGAGTACTCATGCATAAAATAAACTCTTCGAATGATTCATGGTTTGGGAAGAGATCATGGCCTTTTGTTCTCTTCAAAGAGGCTTCTAACTTCAACAACAAGGTCAATCTTGAGAGGTGAGTTGACTTTTATGCGCTCTAGATTGGCCTGAGGAGTGTTGACTACAGTGCTTGGTTGGCATTTGGGACGAAGCGCCAGAGATCTACTGCAATATCCAACTCTTTCTTTTTGAGAAATTTGTAAAGTTGTGGCACATCATACCGCAGCTACAATACCAACAAACAGAATTACTTGTCGCTAAAAGGTCCATTTCCATTACTTGGATCGAAGATGCGAGGATTGGAGGGAAAGATCACAAAACTATATTATTAATTCAATCATTTGTGTTCATCTTTTAGATACTTTCCCTCTTCTTCCTCATATTTTCCATCCAAGTAATCAGGCCAACCATTCAAGAACTGAAAACCTTTGGTAATGAACATATCCAAGGTTATATTATCACAAAGAATTTTCACAAATTAGAATACCTCACATAAAACTTCTGCAGTTCTGACGTTCAAATCTCGAACGACAAATTTCTTTATATACTGTTCACCACAAATAAATGAGACCATATTAGGGGGATATCCAAACAACTATAAGGTATGGGAATAACTATTTTATTCTAGACAGAAGTATTCCTATATTTGTTTGTAAAGATGAATACCAAATTTTATGGAATTGAGATTTCTCATATTCCTGGGGATTTTTTTTCAATTTTATTCTGTAAATAATTTTGCCTTATTTTTCAAGAATACATGTTCTAACTCTCTCTCTCTACATATATATCTTAAGAATGAGTAGAGAAGAGTGCATGATTGGATTCAGTAGCACAAAACAGTCAATTGGACTTATTGGAGTGAAAGCCGAATGAGCAGTTGTTGCTTATTGGACTAAGTGAATGAGTTCACTCTATGGCAGGAATATTTTGCCTTATTTTTCAAGAACATATACTTATTTAACTCTCTAAAAACATATATTATGAACAAATAAGGTATAACGCACGGTTGGATCAAGTTGGGAAAACCAGTTAAATGAGCTTATTGAACTGATGAGAGTAAGTAGGATGGCCAATTAAGCTGGTTTGGCAGGTGAGTGACGTTGGGCAAGATAGCGATTATTCTGCAGGTTGACGAGAAGAGGAAACCTTGAGGAGAGAACAAGAAGAGGAGCCTCCAAGAGGAAACTTTTTATTAAAATTCGAGGGTTAATCCCTCAACATCTAAACATGACTCTTATATAGACCACACATAAGACTCAATTAAGGAAAGAAATTACAATTAACATATCTTAATTACAATCTTGTAAAAAAAGGAAATAGATTTATATCCGAAAAGGAAAGTAATTAGCTTAATGATCTTAACTCAAATCAAAATGCAGATCAAATCCTCTCTAAAAAATACTATAAATATGAAAATTACCCTAAATACCTAAAAATAAAAATTATCAAAAATAGCAAAAAGACCTGAAAAGGGTTTAAAAGGTAGAATTTGGGGCTGAAAATTTGACGATTACGGTTTCACCCATAATAAACGTTGGTTTCGAATTATGCATGTGTGACGATGGACAGAGTCTGATTCTGAATTTCGAGTTAAAAGTTAAGTTCGTTTGAAGTTTGATGGCTCATATTGAGCTTCAACATCAGTTGGGCCTGCATCAATGAGCTAGGCAGGTTGAGTGGGTCTCAATGAAATTTGAGGGCTCAGATCGGAGGATAACAAGCCGGTTGCGCCTACAGGCAAAATATACCAATTGGACTAGATTGTGCGACCTAAACGAATGAACAAAATATTTCATATAGAAATTTTATCATTGTTAAAATTATTATAACATTCCCACGAGCCAAACACGAATCATTATTCTAAGTCTATTACATTTCATAAACCAAACCAAGGATAACTCATTCTTAATAAATCCATTGTCTATTTCATTCCCTAGGAGTAGGTATTCCATTCCTTATTCATTCAATTCCAAAATCCAAACACACCGTCACAGTAAAAGCTCTTGTTATAAAGCATCAGATGATAATGTGTATAACAATTTTAGATCCATTAAAGGAATCTCTCAACTAGGAGAAGAGAAAGTACTACTGACATAAGAAGCAGCACATTTAATTCTAGCAAGCCCAAAAGAATGCAAAAGAAAGCAACTTACATCTCTGGTGGTAGTTTTATGCAAAGAGTAGACTGCACAAGAAGCGACCTGTGGAGAATCAGCCAAGGAACTTGAGGAACCAAATCATTGCTAACTAAACCATGCATGCAAGAAGAACAATCTTTACCTTCAAAGCTTTTGCAAGAAACTCAACGTCAGATCCTTTTCTCCGAGTTCCAAAAGGAGGATTCATGACAACAGTGTGCACCAAATGATCTGCAACAGTAATTTAAGATGTCTATTGCCTCGATTTCTCCAATAAGAAAAGAAAGAAATAATTTCAACAAACAAACTTTTCTTCACACTGTTTTCTTGCGATCAGAAACTATGATTCAAACTTCAAAATGAAGACTGACTAATTCCAACTTTGTGCTGAAGTGGATTGTAGCTTGGCAGTGAATTTCAAACCTCAACAGTTGCCTCTGTTTCTGAATAAGGAAATGGAGGAAAGAGTCTCACATTTTTCGGCTGTCGGCTATTTAAAACATTCCTTTCGGATCGTGGTTGAGTCTAACGAATTGATGGATCAAATCTCTCATCCAAGCGAGCCATTTCAATTGTTATTAGAATGGACCTATCTTAGGCATGTTGAGGTTGGAAAGGCCTTATGTGATAGTGTAATCTTCCACTAGGCTTCAAAAGCATTTTCTGAAAATAGATCCACAAAACCTAGTGGGCTAGTGGTGAGCTAATGAAGAAATATAAGCAGATGAATGGCTAATACGGACATGGATTTATGCATTCTGGGATAAAAATTGGTCAGCTGACAAGTTAATGAATTGATTCTCTCACCTAAGTAAATCATTTCAGATGCATCTCATAATTTCAAATATTTACAACATAGTAAAGTTCCACAAATATATACTCGGAAACAAAAGAATAGAAAGTCTATTTGGTGTCTTGATAATGAAAACATTGCGTCTTTGCACAGAAAAATGAGATCTTGGGTTGGGATTACCTCTCCATCTTAAGTTGTTAATGTCACACTGCATGAAATCCATTTCCAGCTGCATCAACATATATTAACCAAAAGGTTCGAGTTAGCCTTTTTGTGATGTATAAAACCATGAAAAACAAAAATGGGTAAATAAGGAATTGATAGTGACAATTAGAAAGGCAAAAATTCATCTGACGAATGGAAAGTATTCTGAATCAATTAGTACAGAATATCCCAAATCAGTTTCTTACAATCTCCAACATTGAAAATTTAGAACTTATATCACATTTAAATACACTTTGGCTAGTCAACTCTAAAATTAGTAGGCATTCAGCATTCTTTTATTTGTTTAGAATTCAGACAGCACAAACCATGAAACCAAGTACCAAAATGTCATTGCGAGGAGTGATGACAAATTACAACTTTAGAATATAAATAATGTTACCTCCAGATCTACAGCATTTTCTGAAGCAATCTCTAGAGATTGGGGATCGATGTCAATGCCAATGACCTGCCTGTCCATGTAACAGAAATCATATGCATTATCAAATAGATAAATCAATCATAACCACCAAACTATATTCTATCAACATATTTCAATATATAATGAAAAAAATATTGAACAATGTAAGTCATTAAAAGCTTGCACCAAATTAAAAGGTTGAATTCAGTGTGAGAGATTAACAAAAATATGAGAAGTGATGCTTACTCCGCATCCAAAAGTGCACTTGCTAATCCTAACGTACCACAACCACAACCAAAATCTGCTACAATCTTGCCACTTATATTTCCATATGTATTTTCTACCTGTTAAAAATAATGAAAAAAAGAAAATATAGAAATATTGTTCTTAGAAGTAGTTCTGGATAATTTGATTAGCAAAGAATTGAAGTACTAGATCGTAAGGGGATTTAATGGAATTCACCATCAACAAAATATAAAAAGAAAAAAGTACCCAAAAACAAGATATATCAACAAAATTTGCACAGACTGAACTTCTTAGGGATTAAGTGCTTTAAATATTAAAACTATCATCCTAAGATGCAAAAGGAACCTCCCAAATTAACACACATTACTTAGAAATTAAATAAAACACTTAGCTTATGAAAGCAAGCTATCCAACCTCTATTTTGAATCAATGAGTCAATCCGAATGAATTATAGAAGCTAACAACCAAACTCTCTCCTCATTGCCCATATTCATCCATCAAAACATCTAAAGGGTATGTTTGCTTGAGTGCAGAAAATTCAACAGAGGATAAGGAAAGAAAGTAGGGATAAAAAATTTTAAGTAACGAAAATGGTACCTTTATGTGGTGTGTTTGGGTTGGAGAAAAGGGAAGTAAGAAGGAAAAACTAATTTTCTATAATAGCCTCATCTTCTACCAAAGGTGGACATGGGTGCAAAAGACTAGAGAGATATCAGGAGGGCCATGCAGAGGAGACTGGAAGCAAAAAAACAAGGAGTTGCAAGGATAATTCTACCAGATCTGGATGGATAAATTGTTGGTATTTAATTGTTCAATGCGCATCGGAAGGTGTGAAAAATACATTAAATAACTTTTAAAATTTTTCACAACAAAATAATTTTATTTAGATCGAACAAAAAATCTTGTTTAATTATAAAATCTCTTATAATTCAACATGCAAACATTATAATATTTTCTTTATAATTCTACAAAAATAGAATCTCTTCCTTGAGCTCGTGCCTAAGATTCGCAGGTCGCCAGAGTTCTTTGCAGGTTGCCGGAGTTCTTCCAACGCCACGATCTTCCTTGCCAATTCTTCGAATCAACGGATGGACAAAAGTGTGGGCTAGCTCTTTTAACTTTTCTCACAAAATCAACTATCAAATTTTTCACCAAAAATTCTCCTCTTTTGTTCCCGGGAGAGAGAGAGAGACATGTATTATATAGTAAGGAGAGAGGGGAACGTGTATTATGAAAATGGGAGAGAAAAAGGGAAATGTGTATTATAAAGTGGGAGAGAAAAGAGGGGAACATGTATACTAAAGTGGAAGAGAAAAAATGGAAACGTGTATTATAAAGTGGGAGAGGAAATTTATAATATTGCCAAATATAATATTTGATTTCTCTCTTTTATATTTTATTCGTAATCAAATTACAAATAGAATATCTAAATACTTGATTTTTTTTTCTCTTATATATATTTTATTTGTAATCAAATTACAAATAGAATATCCAAATATTTAATTTCTCTCTTTTATATTTTATTCGTAATCAAATTACAAATAGAATATCTAAATACTTGATTTCTCTCTTATATATATTTTATTTGTAATCAAATTATAAATAGAATATCCAAATATCTGATTTCTCTCTTTTATATTTTATTCGTAATCAAATTACAAATAGAATATCTCCTTTTAGTTAAAATAATAAATAATTTTATTAGTTAATAAATTTTGTGAGAATAAATAATTAATCAAATTAATTATTTAAGAGTATCCATCATGATTATACGAAGATGGTTTGGGGACCATGGACCCATAATTTCAAGCTCCAATAAATTTAGATACAATTAATTAAAGCTCTTTAATTAATTATCTAATTTATTAATTCTGAGATTATTCCACTAAAATCCGGAATTGCACTCTTGAGAATTATGGAACATATTTACTCAAAAGATTTGAACAGTCCATTGATATAATCATTACATGTCGATCAACCCTCCGTTCATGGTTCACAAATAGAGCTAGGCGAAATTACCGTTTTACCTCTCTATTTGTATCTAAAACGTTAAGTACCATTGATTCACTAGTAAATAGTTAATTCATAATCTAATTATGAATTAGAGCGCTCAAACTATTCAGTGCTAGAATCAATACTCAAGAGAACCATTCTAGCATCCTTTCGGAAGTTACGGATTCCGTATCTATAAATCATATTCCCAGCTGAATGTATAACTGAGTCTCTAAAATGTAAGTGTTACGCCTATTATTTAAAATAGGTTTTAACAAACAAATCAAGAGACCTATTAATACAAACAAGGAATCTATAATTACTCAGGATTTAGATTGATCTACATATGATCATCTTAGCGATGTAGATTTGAGTCTTTGTAACGGTACTTAAATATCGACACTTAAATCACATCTGGTCCTTGTCCTATATAATCATATTATATAAAATGCCTCTGCTTAGTGTCATTACACTGATTGTCCGGATAAGACTATCATATTCATAATGTCAGCAAACTGCATTCATGATTTCCAATTAAAGATTCATACTTTAATCAATCATGGACATTTTAAATATATTATCTATGATTTTAATCCTCTTGTATATAACAATCTTATATTCTAAAATCATAGTTATAACAATATATTATGGATTTTATACAGATATTCATTTTTATACAAGTAAGCATAAAATAATCAAACAATAAAATAAATGCTTCTTTTATTTAATTCAACAATTAATAATAAATATCTGTTTTATGGGCATATTCCCAACAAACTCCCACTTGACCTAAAGCAGATGAGACATATCTCTAAGATCCATTTCCTCTAAGTGACCTATGAACATTTTTTCAGGTAATGTCTTGGTGAACGAATCGGCAAGGTTCTCTTTCGACGCTATCTTCATAACGTCGACATCTCTTCGACGTACAATCTCCCTAAGGAGATGATACTTTCTTTCTATGTGCTTGCTTCTTTTATGACTCCGTGGTTCTTTCGAATTTGCCACAGCCCCACTGTTGTCACAATACAGGGTTAATGGTTTATCCATATCTGGAACTATTTCCATATTAGAGTAGAACTTTTTCAGCCAAACTGATTCCTTAGCGGCTTCACAAGCTACTATATATTCCGCCTCCATGGTAGAATCTGCTATGCTGGATTGTTTAATGCTTCTCCAAACAACTGCTCCTCCACCAAGAATAAATATTGATCCAAACGTCGACTTTCGAGAGTCCTTATCTGACTGGAAATCAGAATCAGTATATCCCAAGGGGTTCAGGACTCCTCCTGAATAGACAACCATATAGTTTCTTATTCTTCGCAGGTACTTGAGAATATGCTTTACTGCAACCCAATGATCTAATCCTGGGTTTGACTGGTACCGACTAATCATTCCCACTGCATAGCAAATATCAGGCCTAGTGCACAACATAACATACATAAGGCTTCCCACTGCTGATGCATATGGGATACGTCTCATATGCTCTTCCTCTTGCAATGTTTTGGGACATTGTGCCTTGGAAAGAGTAATTCCATGTCGAGTTGGTAAGAGACCTTTCTTGGAATTTTGCATCGAAAAAACGAGTGAGCACCTTATCAATATAAGTTGCTTGAGATAATGCTAGGAGTTTATTCTTCCTATCCCGAATAATCTGGATCCCAAGAACATAACTTGCTTCTCCCAAATCTTTCATTTGGAATTGCTCAGTCAACCATGTCTTTACATGAGATAACACTTTTATATCATTCCCAATGAGTAAAATGTCATCTACGTAAAGGACTAAGAAAACCACACTTTTAGCATTAATGAGCTTGTAAACACAAGGTTCATCAATATTTTGTTGGAAGCCATAGGTCTTAATAATCTCATCAAACCTAAGATTCCATAATCTGGATGCTTGCTTAAGTCCGTAAATGGACCTTTGTAGCTTGCAAACTTTCTGCTCCTGATCTTTAACTATGAACCCTTCTGGTTGCACCATATAGATGCTTTCTTCAAGATGACCATTCAAAAAAGCTGTCTTAACATCCATTTGTCAAATCTCATAGTCAAGACAAGTGGAAATGGACAAGAGAATGCGGATAGACTTTATCATGGCAACCGGAGAGAAAGTTTCTTTATAATCAACTCCTTCCTTTTGGGTATAACCCTTTGCCACTAATCTAGCTTTGAAAGTCTCTACTTCTCCATTCACACCTCTCTTTTCTTAAAGATCCATTTACATCCTATGGGCCTGACGTCTTCAGGTGGATCTACAAGTTCCCAGACCGAATTAGAGTACATTGACTCTATTTCTTGATGTTGGTTGCTACTCAGAAAACCTAATGGTTCCACTGTACAAAAATTTTATACATGGTCTGAACCTTTCCTAGCTACCATGTGTTCTTTTAAGTTAAACTTGAATCGCCTGCGGAACTTAACACGTTTGATTCTAAGTTTAACTTATTTTTCCTTGCACGGATAGTCACGGAACTCATGGCTAAGGTATTCTCCACCTCGATCGGATCGAAGCATCTTGTGCACGACTTAGATCTAATCTAATCGCAAGGGTGCATTATGTGCAAGACTTAGATCTAATCTAATCGTAAGGCACTAATTAATTAATTACTTATTAAACATGCATCATATACATAAGCAATTAACTAATTAATATATTTGTGATTTAGTCATGGCCCTACTACGATCTTCTCAAGCCAATGAGAAGATCGAATGGTCAACCTAGGGTCAACAGCTTTAGAGCCTATACTGATTGGCACTAGTGCTAGTGGGAGATTGTTAGTTAGAGCCCTAGAGCCAATCATTTGATGATTGTATGGACTCATGTATATCATATTCTTGTATATATATTAAGACGTTTGGTTTTTTGGTTATTATGCTTATTTGTATTAGTGCCAGATAAAATAAGTATAGTAACGTCCTTGAGTAGAAGGTTCTTACCTATATCAATCGATTGGTTGAATCGATAGTGAGATGATATAGGGAACACTACTCTAAATCATTCCTAGTCGAGTATTAACATTCAGGGACAATGTTAATACAATAAGACTAGCATGTAGGTCAGCTCGATGACTTGATCTCACAAGTCATTGATATAGAGATATCAAGCTGACACATGGGTATGCATTAGAGAATGTATACTGAATGACCCGCCATGAGAAAGTATCATGGATCGTTATATGAGTGTCATATACTTTCTCATGTGGCTACTAGTATGACTATTAGTCCTTAGACCTGAAGTCACCATGGATCCCTACATAAGGAGTTATGTACTTTGGTTTCGTCAAACGTCACCCGTAACTGGGTGGACTATAAAGGCGATTACTGGGTATATAACAAATTATGCAGAGGGATGTGAGTGATGTAGATGGGATCTATCCCTCCTATATGACGGGAGAGACATCGATATTCTTGAGATACAGATCTATAGAGATAGATCTAAGAGATTGCTTGGCTTAAGTCAGAGTACATATATTGACAAGGTACTCCTTCGGTTTGCCATGCAGAACTCCAAGAAGGGATTTCTGCCGATGTCACATGGCGTGAGTCTTTCGAAGACTCAAGGTCCCTCTTCTAGAGAGGAGAGAGACCGCATGGATCAGATCCCTTATGCCTCAGCCATAGGATCGATCATGTACGCCATGCTATGTACTCGACCTGATGTCTCGTATGCTTTGAGCATGACGAGCAGATACCAGTCTGAAAGTCTTTGGATAGCGGTCAAGAATATTCTTAAGTACTTAAGAAGGACTAAATAATATTTTTGATATATGGAGGCAATGATGAGCTAGCTGTAAAGGGTTACTGTGATGCTAGCTTCCAGAAACCAGGATGACTATAGATCATAGTCGGGTTCGTGTTTTGCTTAAATGGTGGTCTGTGAGCTGGAAGAGTTCGACGGACAGTAGCTGATTCTACAATAGAGGCCGAGTATATTCTTGCATCGAGGCAGCAAAGGAGGCTGGATCCACAAGTTCATCTTGAACTTGGGTGGTTCCTAGCATCGTGACCAGTTGAGCTCTATTGTGACAACAATGGAGCTATATCAGCGAAGGAACCTCGCTCACACCAGCACATACTACGGCGCTTCCATAGATTATCGATAGAGGAGATGTGAAGATTTGCAGTACCTACAGAACATCGCAGATCCTTGACCAAGACTTTGGCACGGAGGAAGCATGATGGTCACACTAGGTCATTGGGCCTTAGAGCCTATCTTGATTGGCACTAGTGCTAGTGGGAGATTGTTAGTTAGAGCCCTAGAGCCAATCATTTGATGATTGTATGATCTCATGTATATCATATTCTTGTATATATATTAAAGGCGTTTGGTTTTTGGTTATTATGCTTATTTGTATTAGTGCCGGATAAAATAAGTATAGTAACGTCCTTGAGTAAGTTTTACCTATATCAATCGATTGGTTGAATCGATAGTGAGATGATATAGGAACACTACTCTAAATCATTCCTAGTCGGTATTAACATTCGGGGACAATGTTAATACAATAAGACTAACATGTAGTCAGTTCGATGACTTGATCTCACAAGTCATTGATATAGAGATATCAAGCTGACACATGGGTATGCATTAGAGAATGTATACTGAATGACCCGCCATGAGAAAGTATCATGGATCGTTATATGAGTGTCATATACTTTCTCATGTGGCTATTAGTATGACTATTAGTCCTTAGACCTGAAGTCACCATGGATCCCTACATAAGGAGTTATGTACTTTGGTTTCGTCAAACGTCACCCGTAACTGGGTGGACTATAAAGGCGATTACTGGGTATATAACAAATTATGCAGAGGGATGTGAGTGATGTAGATGGGATCTATCCCTCCTATATGACGGGAGAGACATCGATATTCTTGATAGAGTGAGACCACAAAGTGTATGGCCATACCCAAATGAGTCAATATGAGATATTGAGCTCATTTGATTGAGTGAGTCTACTCGGAGTTCAAGATTTAGATTGGTCAGAGGATGACACGGTCTATGCCTCACATTGATCAATCTAGATGTCTAGGATAGAAGGACACTTGTCATATATTGTGAGGAGTCACAATTAGTAGTCACAAGGTGATGTTGGATCTCGACATTTCTTGTATCTTGGGTAGCAATGATGTATTGCTAGATGCCGCTCATTGCTTATGTTTCTAAAGGAGTTTAGAAACATTGCCAACGTTACAAGAACCTATTGGGTCACACACAAAGAACAAGTGGTTGGAGATTGGGTTCATATGATGAACCAATTGGATTGGGTTCATATGATGAACCAATTGGATTCAAATTAGACTTATTGAGTTAGACTCAATTAGATTCAATTGTTGAATGAGTCTAATTTAGATTTGATTCATTGAGTCAATTTATATTAATGAATTGAGATTCATTAAATTGAAATTGACTTGAATCAAAGGTTGGATTTAACTCAACAAGGAAGAAATTGGTCAATTTTGACTTGACCAAATGGAAGTTGAAACATCAAATTTGACTTGATGTATTGCCACATCATAAGGATGACTCATCCTTACCACATCACATGCCACCTCATGGAGGTTACAACACCTCCCATCCCATTTAATGTGGCCGGCCACATTAAATGAGGGAGTTATGTGTGTGGCCGGCCACACTAAAGGATGAGTTGTTTTTCATTTAGTGCGGATTGATGTGTGGTAATTGTCTCTTCTTCCTCCTAGCTCTCTTCCTCCTTTCTCTTGCTGTTTTGCCGTGACTTTCATGGTGAGGAGAAGATGGTTGAGTGAATCCAAGAGCAAAGGAAGAGTGAAGGTCACAAAGGAAGGATACTACTAGTGAGTGTATTAGATTTCTTTTATACCTTCTTCTTTTCTTCCTTTCCAATCCCATTCGAGAGCTCTAGAAAGTGCTAGCACACTTGGGGCTCTCTTCTCCATCCTTTGAGTGTGGGAGACACTCCTTGTTCGTGTGGATATCATTAGAGGAGTGTCTACGTTGACCCTCTTGAGATCCGGCGTACCGTTGGACGAGCGGGATTTGCGAGGGCACGCTTCGAAGGTAAAATGGTTTTTCCTTTGTAGATCCACTGTAGATCGTAGTATAAAACTCGTATTTTTGTTTTGGAAATTTTTCCTTGCACGGATCTACGGCTTTGGGTGATTCGGGGTTTCCGCGACGCGAAAAGCGGTTTTCGCGGCCCGAAAAAACCCAACACTCATCATAGATCGTACCATATCTAATAAGGTACGATTCCTCCATTCGGATACACCATTCCACTGTGGTGCTCCAGGAGGAGTGAGTTGGGATAGAATCCCACACTCAGCTAGATAGTCACGGAACTCATGGCTCTGATACCACTGTTGGGTTTTTTCGGGCCGCGAAAACCGCTTTTCGCGTCGCGGAAACCCCGAATCACCCAAAGCCGTAGATCCGTGCAAGGAAAAATTTCGAAAACACAAATACGAGTTTTATACTACGATCTACAGTAGATCTACAAAGGAAAAACTATTTTACCTTCGAAGCGTGCCCTCGCAAATCCCGCTCGTCCAACGGTACGCCGGATCTCAAGAGTGTCAACGTAAACACTCCTCTAATGATATCCACACGAACAAGGAGTGTCTCCCACACTGTGCTAGCACTTTCTAGAGCTCTCGAATGGGATTGGAAAGGAAGAAAAGAAGAAGGTATAAAAGAAATCTAATACACTCACTAGTAGTATCCTTCCTTTGTGACCTTCACTCTTCCTTTGCTCTTGGATTCACTCAACCATCTTCTCCTCCATGAAAGTCACTGACAAGAAAGGAGGAATAGAGCTGGGAGGAAGAAGAGACAATTAACACACATCAATCCGCACTAAATGACAACTCATCCTTTGTGTGGCGGCCACAAATAACTCCTCATTTAATGTGGGCATTAAATGGGATGAAGTGGTAACCTCCGTGGCATGTGTGTGGCGGATGAGTCATCTGATGATGGCAACATCAGTCAACTTGATGTTTCAACTTCGTTGGTCAGTCGACGTTCTGTTGATTAAATCAACGCTGATTCAAGTCAATTTCATTTAATGAATCTCATTCATTAATATTGACTCAATGAATCAAATCTAAATTAAACAATTGAATCTGATGAGTCTAACTCAATAGTCGTCGTTGAACAATCTGGTTCATCATATGAACAATGACCACTTGTTCTTTGTGTGCGTTGAATGTTCTAAACTCGCTGGCAATGGCGACGTGCTAACGTTAAAATGAGATCAACATCTGTGACTGTGACTCCAATATGACAGTCCTATCTGAATCTGGATTGATCGATGTGGCATCGGCCTCGACCAATCTAACTCGTGAACTACTCGATCAAATGAGCTCAATATCTCATATTGACTTGGGTGGTTCACTCAAATATCGTGTCAGGGATAGATCCATCATCACTCCTCCGCTGTTGTTATATGCCGATGTCGTTATAGTCACCGATTACGGTGACGGACGAGCAATACAACTCATGTGAGGATCCATGTGACCGGTCTGGACAATAGTCATAATGGCCACGTGAGTATGTGCACTATAGCGATCCATGATACTGGCGGGTATGCGTTCTACTGTCGCTATGTCGATGACGCGATCAGTCATCGGCTCATGCTGGTCTTGTGTGTGGCATTGTCACGAATGTGACAAAATGATTGAGTAGTGTTCTCTATCTACTCGTTCAACAATCGATATGGTGAGAACCCTGCTCGGGCGTTACTGCTATTATCGGCGCTTCTAATCGAATAAGCGTAATGCAAGAATATGATATACGTGAGTCCGTAGAATCGTCAGGTGATTGGCTCTGGGGCTCTGTCTCCCAGCACTGGTGCCATCGATGGGCTCTGGGCTGACTGTGACCATCATGTTCCTTTGTGCGGTCTGCGTGGATGCGATGTTGCCTCTGTAAATCTTCATCTCCATCGAGATGGGCGCCGTGTAACGGGTGTGAGCGAGGTTCGCCGCTGCTCCGTTGTTGTCCGAGACCGACCGGCTGGTGATCGGCGCGCTGACCCCCGCCACGGTGCTCGGAGGCGTTCGCGTCGCGGTTCGACGCCCCGGCCCGGGCCTACGCCCTCGCCACCGCGGCGAGCCGGTAACGTCAGCTGCGAACCCTCTGCGACAGCTCGTTGCCTCGTATCGAAATATTCTTTAGTTCTTCTTGAAGTAAAAATATTCTGACGCTATCGATGACTTTCACTGATGATCGTATCTACTCCATGCTCAAGCATCTGGTGTCGGTCGATAACAACATACATGATCGATCCTGATGTGATACGATCCATCTCTGAAGAGGACAGTCTTCGAAGACTCGCCATGTGTGTAATCACTGGAGTTGCATGGCGGCCTGTCATGCTATATGCTGCGACAACAGCAATCTCTATCTATCTGTATCCCAAGAATACGAGATGCCTCACCTAAGTCCTTCATTGAAAAGCAACTCCCTAGCCCAGTCTGAAGCATAGGGATGTCCTTCCCAATGAGTAGTATGTCATCCACATACAATGAGGAAGACAACTATATCTCCTACAACCTTCTTGTAGACACAAGACTCATATTCGTTCTTGATGAAACCAGCTTTGATTGCATCATCGAAACGAAGATTCCACTCAGAAGCTTGCTTTAGTCCATAAATGGACCTATGCACTTGCATACTGCTAGTATTTGTGGATCTACAAAACCCTCAGGTTGTGTCATGTACACATCCTCGAGCGGGTTTCCATTCAAAGGGTTTGACATCCATCCGCCATATCTCATAGTCATGGTAGGCTGCAAGCATGATCCGAATGGACTTAAACATCTCTTGGAGAAAAGGTTTCATCATAGTCAATACCATGAATCGCTTGAAACCTTTAGCTACCTAGCGACCCTTATGAATAAGTCCATCCATGTCAGTCTTTCTCCTAAAGACCCACTTGCACCCAATGGGTTTTACCCCTTGGTGGATCAACCAAAGTCCATACTTGGTTGGTATACATGGATTCCATTTCGGATCTCATGGCCTCTAGCCATTTCTCGGAATCTCTCATCACAACTTCCGATAGGTGGTAGGCTCATCCTCTGAGCATAACGTCATCCCGGTCGGACAAGAGAAATGAGTATCTCTCGGTGATGACATACCCTATCGACCTGCGAAGAGGTATATCTACTTGAGCTGGTTGTTGTTCCTCTCTTTGTGGAACAACATCATCACAACACTTTGTGGTTCCGGTTCAACTTCCATCGAGGCATCAGTGCTATTGTTGTGCATCTTGAACTTCTTCAAGATCGAGCTGCTCCTACTAGTCTTTCTAGAAACTAAGTCCTTTCTAGAAAGACGATCTTCTCAACTACCTTGTCTTGACTGGGAATGTAGAAGTAATATCCCTTAGTTTCCTTGGGATATCCGATGAAATAGGTCTCAATTTGTCTGAGACTTGACGTCATACGTAAGCCTCACAGCCCCAAATCCTCATGAAAGACACTTGGGCATCTCTCCCAGTCCATATCCTATATGGTGTCTTTATCATGGCCTTGGATGGAACTCGGTTGAGTATAAAATCTGCCGTGTCTAGAGCATATCCCCATAGATATGTCGGAAGATCTGTGTGACTCATCATAGATCGTACCATATCTAATAAGGTACGATTCCTCCGTTCGGATACACCATTCCACTGTGGTGTTCCAGGAGGAGTGAGTTGGGATAGAATCCCACACTCAGCTAGATAGTCACGAAACTCATGGCTAAGGTATTCTCCACCTCGATCGGATCGAAGTATCTTAATACTCTTGCCAAGCTGGTTCTGTACTTCATTCTTGAATTCTTTGAACTTTTCAAAGGATTCGGACTTATGTGTCATCAAGTACACATAACCATATCTAGTGAAGTCATCAGTAAATGTGATGAAGTACCTATAACCGCCTCTAGCAGCGACATTGAAAGGGCCACATACATCACTATGTATGAGTCCTAACAAATCGATCGCTCTCTCACTGTGCCCACTAAAGGGGGTCTTGGTCATCTTGCCTCTTAGGCATGACTCGCATACCTCATATGATTCAAAATCAAATGAGTCCAGCATACCATCCTTATGGAGCTTGGATAAGCGCTTGTCATTTATATGACCTAAGCGACAGTGCCAGAGATAGGTTTGGTTCAGGTCATTTGACTTGAACCTCTTGGTATTTATGTTATAGATAGGGCTCTCAAGGTCTAGAATATAGAGTCCGTTTGTCAGAGGTGCACTACAATAGAACATATCGTTTAAATAGATAGAACAACATTTGTTCTTTATTATAAACGAGAATCCTTTCTTGTCCAAACAAGAAACTGAAATTATGTTCTTAGTCAAGGCAGGCACATAACAACAATCATCTAATTCTAGTACAAGCCCAGAGGGAAGAGATAGATGATAAGTTCCTACAGCAATAGCAGCAACTCGTGCTCCATTGCCTACTCGTAGGTCTATCTCACCCTTCGTCAATGCCCTGCTATTTCTCAGCGCTTGTACATTAGTACAAATGTGCGAAGCACATCCGGTATCTAATACCCACGATGAAGAAATAGAGAGGTTGACTTCTATAACATGTATACCTGAAGTAGAAATCTTATCTCTCTTCTTCGTAAGATCTTCCAGGTATTCTTTGGAGTTCCTCTTCCAGTGCCTTTCTTGTCCTTGATATAGGTGACAAAGATGTTCAACCATATCGTAAGCGCTCATCAACTCATGTTGCTTCTGAAGCTCAGAGTTCATGGTTGTGAGCATAAGACAGGACACATCTAATGTGTTATCTTGATGCTTCTTGTAAGCATCCCGGTCAGCTCGCGTGGCAGTGGCAGGA
The DNA here is from genome assembly GCF_018446385.1 of Zingiber officinale. NCBI lineage: Eukaryota > Viridiplantae > Streptophyta > Magnoliopsida > Zingiberales > Zingiberaceae > Zingiber > Zingiber officinale. The sequence goes on from NC_055997.1 coordinate 50,359,721, forward strand.
GGAGCCTCCGGAATGGGCTGCTCCAGAACGTACAGTTTACGTTCCTGAGTGAGAACTATTCTCAGGTTCCTGTACCAGTCCAGGAAATTTGCTCCGTTGAGCTTGTCCTTCTTAAGGACAGAACGCAGGGAGAAAGAGTTCGTATTCGACGTCATGGTTATCTACAACAGAAAATTTACAGAAATAAATATCATATTCTTTTAAAATCATTTAATTAGGCCTTTAATTAAATGATGCTCCCACTGAATTCTATAATTCTTGTGGGACAAGATCCACATCATACTAACCCTTGAGTTAGCTTTGGCTAATACGCCCAAGGCTTAGTATGATCGGTAGGTAACGATTACCAATTACATCTCTATGCAACTCTTGTTTATAAAATCAATATTCGCATTTATATTAAAACTCGAGTTAGCTTTGGCTAATACGTCCGAGAGTTAATATAGATGTGATTTTGACCTATCATTCCAACTATTGGAAGAATGCCTATAGTTGACTCGATCCAACCGAGTAACTAGGAATACTCAATCTAATTGAGTTTGTATTCACCCATGCGTTGATAGGCGGGACCAAGATTGTCCCTCCGTACCCTACCAAGATAATATGTATTGCTCTGCTTTGGCAGATTCAACAATACATGTGATCGAGGTAGTGATAGGTATCACGGCACGGTTAGGCATTTAGAGTTGGTTCGATCGAGATCTAATCTAATCGAAAAGGATGCATCTTGTGCACGACTTAGATCTAATCTAATCGCAAGGGTGCATCATGTGCACGACTTAGATCTAATCTAATCGTAAGGCACTAATTAATTAATTACTTATTAAACATGCATCATATACATAAGCAATTAACTAATTAATATATTTGTGATTTAGTCATGGCCCTACTACGATCTTCTCGAGCCAATGAGAAGATCGAATGGTCAACCTAGGGTCAACAGCTTCTCCAAGCTCCTCCCTTTGACCACCTTGTGTTGTTCGTGCCCGCCTCGGAACTCCGTCTCGTGTGGACCCTCCACCGCTCCAATTTGTACATTACAATTTGAAACTCGAGTTACATTCGAGTCTAAATCTAATTTACAACAAGAATATAAGAGAAGGCACGACGCGCAGGTCGCGAATACAATACAACACTCGCAAACACATAACGGCACAAAGGCCGTATTATGAATTACAACACAACCAATCATATTGGGTTTTTGGGCCATGACTATCACAAAATTAATATATAATTCAAAATTATATATTTTCATAATTTTCTATAATTTTAAAAATAATTTTTACAATTTTTACGAGTAAAATTTCCCGGCGGTCCCGTTTATCGGTTTCGGGCGCAATCGCGGAACGGATCCCCTTGCGGGGCCCAGGGGCAGCGTCCCTACCCGCGATCTAACCATCGCGAGGGTTCCTTTGCAATCCAACAGCGCCTAAACCCGCTGTCCCAAAACGATTTGGGCTGAGACATTGCCGTTTCGGAAAAATCTTCCCGGCGGGTTCGTTTTTAGCGATTTCGGGTGCAATCACGGAGCAAATCCCCTTGCGGGGTTAGGGGCAGTACCCCTACCCACGATCTAACCATCGTGAGTTGCTCCTTTGCGATCTAATGGCACCCAAGCCCGCTGTCCCAAACGGATTTTGGGCAAAACGAAGCCGTTTTGGAAAAATCTTTCCGGTAGCCGAAGCCTACAAGTGCCGAGACACTTGTGCTTCGCTTCTACGGAAAAATTACCCATAAAAACTATAAAATCATAATTTTACAGAAAATTACAGAAACTTTAGTTTTCATAAAACCAAAAAATAAACTCGTACTCGCCTTGCACGTGGCTCTGATACCACTGTTGGGTTTTTCCGGGTCGTGAAAACCGCTTTTCGCGTCGCGGAAACCCCGAATCTCCCAAAGCCGTAGATCCGTGCAAGGAAAAATTTCGAAAACACAAATACGAGTTTTATACTATGATCTACAGTAGATCTACAAAGGAAAAACCATTTTACCTTCGAAGCGTGCCCTCGCAAATCCCGCTCGTCCAACGGTACGCCGGATCTCAAGAGTGTCAACGTAGACACTTCTCTAATGATATCCACACGAACAAGGAGTGTCTCCCACACTCAAAGGATGGAGAAGAGAGCCCCAAGTGTGCTAGCACTTTCTAGAGCTCTCGAATGGGATTGGAAAGGAAGAAAAGAAGAAGGTATAAAAGAAATCTAATACACTCACTAGTAGTATCCTTCCTTTGTGACCTTCACTCTTCCTTTGCTCTTGGATTCACTCAACCATCTTCTCCTCACCATGAAAGTCACTGAAAAACAGCAAGAGAAAGGAGGAATAGAGCTAGGAGGAAGAAGAGACAATTAACACACATCAATCCGCACTAAATGAAAAACAACTCATCCTTTAGTGTGGCCGGCCACACAAATAACTCCCTCATTTAATGTGGCCGGCCACATTAAATGGGATGAAAGGTGTTGTAACCTCCATGAGCTGGCATGTGATGTGGCAAGGATGAGTCATCCTTATGATGTGGCAATACATCAAGTCAAACTTGATGTTTCAACTTCCATTTGGTCAAGTCAAAATTGACCAATTTCTTCCTTGTTGAGTTAAATCCAACCTTTGATTCAAGTCAATTTCAATTTAATGAATCTCAATTCATTAATATAAATTGACTCAATGAATCAAATCTAAATTAAACTCATTCAACAATTGAATCTAATTGAGTCTAACTCAATAAGTCTAATTTGAATCCAATTGGTTCATCATATGAACCCAATCTCCAACCACTTGTTCTTTGTGTGTGACCCAATAGGTTCTTGTAACGTTGGCAATGTTTCTAAACTCCTTTAGAAACATAAGCAATGAGCGGCATCTAGCAATACATCATTGCTACCCAAGTTACAAGAAATGTCGAGATCCAACATCACCTTGTGACTACTAATTGTGACTCCTCACAATATATGACAAGTGTCCTTCTATCCTAGACATCTAGATTGATCAATGTGAGGCATAGACCGTGTCATCCTCTGACCAATCTAAATCTTGAACTCCGAGTAGACTCACTCAATCAAATGAGCTCAATATCTCATATTGACTCATTTGGGTATGGCCATACACTTTGTGGTCTCACTCTATCAAGAATATCGATGTCTCTCCCGTCATATAGGAGGGATAGATCCCATCTACATCACTCACATCCCTCTGCATAATTTGTTATATACCCAGTAATCGCCTTTATAGTCCACCCAGTTACGGGTGACGTTTGACGAAACCAAAGTACATAACTCCTTATGTAGGGATCCATGGTGACTTCAGGTCTAAGGACTAATAGTCATACTAATAGCCACATGAGAAAGTATATGACACTCATATAACGATCCATGATACTTTCTCATGGCGGGTCATTCAGTATACATTCTCTAATGCATACCCATGTGTCAGCTTGATATCTCTATATCAATGACTTGTGAGATCAAGTCATCGAGCTGACCTACATGCTAGTCTTATTGTATTAACATTGTCCCTGAATGTTAATACTCAACTAGGAATGATTTAGAGTAGTGTTCCCTATATCATCTCACTATCGATTCAACCAATCGATTTATATAGGTAAGAACCTTCTACTCAAGGACGTTACTATACTTATTTTATCTGGCACTAATACAAATAAGCATAATAACCAAAAAACCAAACGCCTTAATATATATACAAGAATATGATATACATGAGTCCATAGAATCATCAAATGATTGGCTCTAGGGCTCTAACTAACACTTATTGGTTTAGACTTGGATCGCCTACGGAACTTAACACGTTTGATCCAAATCAACCTAGGTTTCAAAGTCGATTAAATATTAATTTCTAAAATTAGCTTCCAGTACTGCATGGCGAGGCACTTGGCCTTCTTGGGTATGAGATCATCCACCACCGACTAGACAAAGTCTTTTAAATAAATTTAATATTTAATCTCCCTACAAAAATCCTAGGTTTAACCAAAAAGAACAATCGAATGACAAGATCGAAAAGAAAAACAAAAGAACACAAAATCGAAAAATTTGATTTCCTAAATTTGTAAACCTCTTATGTTTGGTATTATAAGATCAAAACAAAGAAATATGAACTAGTTATGATGCGGAAAAACAAATAACTAGTTATACCTTTTCTTTGTTGCTAATGACATCTTGATCTTCTGCTGTATTTCTCGCCTCCTCTTGGACGTCGTGTGGGCGACGATCCTCCAAAATGAACACCACCCAAAAGCTCCTCCTCCTTCTCTAAGATTCGACCACCACCAACACTAAGGAACAAAAGAGAGCAAGAGGAAAGGAAAGGGGAGAAAACCGGCCACCATGAGAGAATTAATGCAATCCTTCTTCTTCTTCCTCTTCTTCTTCTCCTCCTTCTTGTATTCGGCCACCTTGAGAAACCACAAGAGGTGGCCGGCCCTAGCATAAGTGCAAGGGACCGACCCTTTTGGAGAAGAGTAAAAGGAAGAGAAAATAAGAATTCATGATATTATGAGGCCTCTCCTCCCCTTCTTTTATATTACTTGCCCAAGGCAAATAAGGAAAGACTTTTACAAAAAAATAAAATCTTCCTCTTATTTTTCATTTTCCCTTTTTATTTTTCCTTTTCTTTCCTCTTGATTGATTCAATCATCAATCATAGATTGATTGGCTGACCCCTTGCTTGGGCACCAAGTAAGGGTGGTCGGCCACATCATCAAGGAGAAAAATAATTTTTATAAAATTTTATAAAAGAAGAAATCCTCTTATAAAATTTTAGAAGCTCTCTTTCCTATTGTGGATGTTAAAAAATGAAAGTTTTAAAAATTAAAACCATGTTTTAAATTTTAAAACTTCTCTTCTAAAATTTTCTTTTTTAACATGGTTACAAAAAAAGGAAAGTTTTAAATTTAAAACTCTCTTTAAAAAAATCATGAGGATGGTTTAAATAAGGAAAGTTTTAAAACTTTTAAAACTCTCTTTTAAACCATGTGGCCTATTTCAAATAAGGAAAATTTTGTAAATTTAAAATCCTTCTTTTAAACTTGTAGTTTTCTACAAAGAGAATGTAAAATATCGAAAATAGGCAAATATTAATAAGGGAAATTTCTGGAATTTTTAGAAATTTTTTGGGAATTTTTCGGAGCTCGTACGGATGAGATTACGGGGATAAAAGTGGGTCCCGAAAAGGCCTGTTTAGGCTACCCCATCTTAACGAGGAAATGTTTATTTACTTTAAATCATTTCCTTTTTCTTTTTTATTTTCTTTTCCTATTCTTTTTCTCTCCTTTTCTACTTCTTCTGTCACCGACCCGAGCCTTTCCTCCCGACACCGCTCCCATGCCCTAACCGCCACTCGGCGGTTCCCTCCTCCTCTCCCACGCGTGCATAAGCCCTGGACCAAGGGAAGTCGGCACTTCCTTTCTCCCTCTCCGCAGCCGAGTGACCTCCTTTGTGTAAAATACCGAAAATAGGCGAATACGAATAAGAGAATTTTCTGAAATTTTTGGACATTTTTCTGGAATTTTTTGGAGCTCGTATGGACGAGTTAACGGGGATGAAAACGGGGCCCGGAGAAAACCTATTTAGGCTACCCATTTAAGCGAGGAATTATTTCTTTTATAATTTCTTTTTACTTTTTCTTATTTCTTTTTCTTATTTCTCTTCCTCGCCAAAACCCGCTGCCCTCATCCGCTCTTCCCTTCTCCTCTCACGCCCGACACCTTCCTCCTCCCTTGCCCTAACCGCCGGCCCGGCGGTTTCTTCCTCGACGCCACCACAGCGACGCCGTCTATGCCTAAATCCCCTCTGCCGCCGACGACGAGAGCCACCGCTGACCCCCTGTCGCCCTAGGTGTGGAGATACCGAGCACTAGCCAATCGCCTCTACCCTAGTTGAGCAACACTGCCGCCGATCAAAGCCTCTCTTCATCTTCCTCCTCAGCCTAGCATCGGCTGCTGTCCCTCTCTGCCCTAGCGCCGATCACCGCGCAGCGTTCTTTCTTCCTCTGCCCTTGCCGGTCGACCCGTGACCCTCTCCGGCTGATTCGGCCAGTACTCCGGTGCCCTAGGTTGGGTTCAGCCAGCCGATTTCCTCCTCCCTCGGCTCGCGAGATCGCCGTCCTTCTGTGAGTCCTAGTCCTTCCTCTACATGCCACTGCCGAGGCTTTTCATCACCGGCACAGAGTCACTGCAGCCATAACCGAGCCGATCCTCTTCACTTCCCTCCGTGCCGCTGCCTCTGTGCCCTAGTATTAGTGACCGATCCTTAATTTCATTACTCTCTGATTGCCAGCAATCTTGAAGGTAAGGGTTTAAGGTTTGGTGTTGGTTTTGTGCTTTGATTCGTGTTGTGTTGTGAGCAGCACTTGTGTTGGGTGGAAGATCATGCTAGTTACGTATAGTGATCTGTAATTGTAGGTTCATTGCGCTGGTTGAGGATCGGGGTTCCAACAGCAGCTACACTTTCCAACAGTAACCATCCTTAGCCGTGGAGCTACAGTTGTTGTGGGGTTGTGCTGTGGTTGGGTAGTCACTCCATTTGGTGGCTATTGATTCTTATAACGACTGTGAATCAGTAAGGTGTAGTGCAGTTGTTTCTTTTGCTGTAGTATGCACCGAATTGAAGGAAGGTTAGGAAAATGAATTGGATTTGAAATTATTATGTTCGGTCGGATATATATATATATAGACCTTGATCAATAGAAGGGTGGATAGGGTTAGGGTTAATGAGTTTAACTCTAATTGATTAATGAAATTATGATTAGGGTTTTTGCCCTAATTTAGTGTTAGAGATTTTTATTTGGCTATTTATATGAGTTGTAGCTAAATAAAAATGTATATATATTGGTGACACAGGACTTTGACGCGAGACGGGTATCTCGGAGTCAGATTTGGACTTTTCTTATCGGAGGCGGGTACTTTTGACTTATGTCATTTGATATACATAGTAGTGAATTTAACAAGTTGCATTAATTATGTCCTTTATTTGTTTCGGTTAGTCACTACCCAATATCTGATACATGATTGATTGATTTCTTGATTTGCATCCCATGTATACTTTATTTGTTTATACATGCTTATAGGGGGTAGTGATATACCATGCTTCACCATGTTCAGGACCTAGGTTTTATACCTTCTGTGTACCTTTGATTCGATAGGATTCGTTGACCTAGGGTGCACTTTTCTATATATATGGATTAGGTCAGGATGTTTTTATGGTTATTGTCATTCACCATTTGCATGATTGCATGCTGTGTGATAGTCCGCTCCATTATTGTTGAGCACATCGCCAGTTACATGGATCTGCACACACCACCACTCATGGGTTAGTGGTCGATTCAGGCAGAGTGTGTTGCAGCAGGGACTCTGTTAGGCACCGTTGGTCCGCTCATGGGTAGTGTGATACAACGTGTTATCCGACAGGGATTCCTCCCCGTCATCGTGTACAGAGAGTTGTCCACTCGGTCACTCATCAGGAGTAGTGACGACAGAGTGCACGGTTGTCACAACCCTACCCACTCGGCCTCACTATTGTGTGAGATGATCGACTGGCGTCAAGGGTGACCAGGATGCATCATTGGCATCATATGCATAATGCATTTATTGCTTGTGTTTGTGTTTGCTGCATTTATATGCTGCATATTGTTTGGATACCTATGTTTGACATGCATACAGGATTTCCATATCTCTCGGACTGCTTGTCTTTATACCCAGGTCCTGGTTAGTACAGTATACTCCTGTTATTTCAGTTTGCATTTACCTTTATTACATCAGGAGACTGTACGCATGATTAGTTCTAGGTGTTATTTCCTTACTTTGTATATCAGTTGTACCTGCTGAGTGTTGGACTCACCCCGCCTCCATTGTTGTTATATTTCTGGATGATGTTGTCAGGAGAGAGTTCCAGTTGCTAGTCCCCTGCAGACCACCAGCTGTAGTTGTCTTTTGGTTTTGTTTTGTTTCTTATTTGACTATGTTTGAACTTAGTCTTGTGTTGGTTTTACTTATGGATTTTGTTCGAATTCTTATAGTTGATGGTTTTGGTATGATTTGGTTTTATTCTACTACATGCCTGCCTGGACGGCAGAAGAGGTGAGTTCGTCGGATTTGAGTATTTCAAGTGTAGTTAAGTAGGGTGGATTTCGAGTCAGAGTACTATTGTTTCTGAATATCTATATAAACTGCGTGGTGATTGTTTTTATTTATTGTTATAATTCCAGCCGCCTGTGGCTGAGGTATATGTGTTATGTAGAAGTTTCAGATTATCCGCCGTACAGGGGAGATGTTGCCGAAATTTTTTCGGACAGGGACTCCTCTGGGGTGTGACAATTTAGTGGTATCAGAGCACAGTTTTACGATCTTTGTTTTCGTATTTTGGATATTTGGGATAACCTGATACCAAGGTTTGGCGATACTTGGTTGGTTTCCGTGTGTTGGATTTTGAGATTTATCTGATACCAATTTATTGGTATTAGAGCAGGGTTATGATACCTGCTTTTGGTGTTCTGGAGATTTATCGGATACCTGTTATTGGTATTCTGGATATTTGGGTTAGCCAGGTTTGCGAGTCAAACTAGGCATTTTCGGATTTTCGATATGGTTATGTTTCGAATTTCCGTTTCGGATTTATTTGGATTTCCGGCGATATTCTCGTTCGGAATTTTTAGGTCAAAAGTTGGGGACTGGACAGCGACGGAACATCTCCAGACAGCAAATAGGTATGATGTTTATTTTATTTGTAGTAATATCTGTAATTTAATTTAACAGATATGAGACGATCTACTAGTATTCTGCGAGACGTGGTGCTGGGCGACCACGTGCGAGGACCACGGATCTCTGGATATGCGGAGATGCCCGTTAGTGAGCCCGTCACCGTGGACCGACTCTTCGCGGGCACGTTGGGCTTCGAGACCCGGCTCCTATAGAGGTACCTACCTCGGTTGTCCGAGCGTACCTATCCCTGAGTTCCGGTACCATCGAGGTACCATTGGCGTGCACGACATACGCTCCGGCCGACAGATTGACCACCGCCACTTGGATCTCGACACCAGGCACCGTGCCCCGGTGCTCTGAGTAGCAATGCACCATATCCGGTACCATTACCTCAGTACCTCCACCGCGCCACTTTTGTTCACCCCAATACCACGGCTTATACTTGATATATCTGAGAACACCGGAGTTCCTCCTCCGATTTATTCAGCGGTACCACCTGTAGCACCCAGTTTCTGCAGCCGTCCCGACACAGCTCACTGATATTGTCGCTACACGAGCTAGGATTCCAGCATTAGCTGAGTCGATGAAGACTCGTTTCACTCTTTTCTGCGGAGATCTCGATCCGAGTATGGCTCTGTCATGGATAGAGACTATGGAGCAGACTTTCTTCTATATGGCTTGCTCCGAGTGGGAGAAAGCAGAGCTGGCTGCCTACCATTTACGGGATGAAGCTAATGCTTGGTGGATTACTCAGCGTTCTATTATTGGTGAGCGCAACGTCACGTGGACCAGGTTCAGAGAGGCTTTTGAGAGCCGCTTCTTTCCACTGTCATATCAGATGGCTCACTGACAAGATTTTATGAGTCTGAGGCAGAACAACCGCTCAGTGACCGAGTATAATACTGAATTCCACCGTTTGGCTAAGTTTTGTCCAGAGTTAGTTGCGGAGGACAGAACTCGCATGATGCAGTTTATTCAGGGACTGGATAGTTATCTGCATGTACGGCTTGCCGGTTTAGGGATCACATCTTACTCTGATGCACTGGATCGAGCTTTGATGATAGAGTTAGCTCAGCAGACAGCATATCCGGACAGGAAAAGGAAGCATACGGGTCAGACATCAGGGCAGATCCAGCAGACACAGGCGACAGGACAGCATCGGAGTAGTCGCAGACCGTCAGGTCAGAGTTCTTCTGGGGTATCTCGTAGGCCTCAGAAGTCTGGGCGGTCTTCTTTAGGACATTCCCGATTTTCTCAGCAGAACCGGCAACCATCTTCCAGCGATACTCACTGTTTCTGATGTGGATCCAGAGATCACCTTACCCCAGCTTTCTCTCTGGGACAGCCAGTTTGCTTTTATTGCAAACTGCCTGGGCACCAGAGCCAAGATTGTCAGCTGAAGGCTCAGCACACGACTTCCGGAGGGTCAGGTCGAGGGGCAGTCTAGTCGATCGAGGCATATCGAGGAGGGCGGCCCATTCCTCACGGGAGCAGCCTCCTCAGGAACATTTGGCATGCTTGGGCAGAGTACTCCAGTGCTTCATAGCACCCCGGAGTTTTGTTCCGAGACCTTATTATCCGACTCGGCAGTGCAGACTCGGTCCCACCACGATCCACCATCCTCTCGGTCTTCTCGCACATTATCCGAAGCGCCTCGGTGGCGAGCTTACCTACCGCGCACCACCTCCTCCTCCTCCGCCAGAGACGGTCGTGTTCATGCGATTACAGAGCTCGGCCGACGGATCCGTTTTCCGAACGATTTCCATTTATGCACTTTCCACGATATTTTGATTGATACTAGTAATTCGCACTCTTTTATATCCCGTACCTTTATGCGGGAGATTGGTAGATTACCCATGTTAGATTGCAGCGATTGACTGTCTCTCTACCGTTCGGTGATACTTTAGACGTCACCCAAGAGGTCGAGGTTGCCCGTTAGACTTTGGCAACATGACACTTACGGTAGATCTTCTAGTATTGGAGATGATCGAGTTTGATATCATTCTTGGCATGGATTGGTTGTCATTATATCATGCTACCGTTGATTGGTCACCTTCCGGCCTCCGAACCAACCCTCGTGGAGTTTCACTGGCATCGAGATGACGGCATCTCGATTATTTCGGTGATTCAGGGCTGTCTCACGACCGTCATGGTTTTCTATTATCTCGATTAATCGGAGACAGATTCGCGACTCTCGACGCTTTCGTAGTCCAAGAGTATCCGGATGTATTCCACGAGGAGCTTCATGGTTTGCCTCCCGGAAGGCGGTGGAGTTCACTATTGAGTGATTCGGAACTTCACGACATCAAAAGCTCGTGATCGTATGACAGAAAGAGTTGAGCAGTGAAGGTTCAACTCCGGAGCTTTGGATAGGGATTTATCGCCCTAGTGTTTCACCATGGGGTTCTCCAGTTCTATTTGTCAAGAAGAAAGACGGTACCATGAGGTTATGTATTGACTACAGGCAGCTGAATTCAGTGACCGTCAGAAATAAATATCCATTACCACGGATTGAGGATTTGTTTGATCAGCTCAGAGGTACATCAGTGTATTCTAAGATTGATCTGAGAGTCAGAGATTCTGATATCCAGAAGACAGCATTCCGTACCAGATACGGACATTATGAGTTTTTGGTAATGCCATTTGGGCTTACCAATGCTCCAGCGGTGTTTATGGACTTGATGAACCGCATCTTTCTGGAGTATCTGGATCAGTTTGTTATCGTTTTCATTGATGACATATTGGTCTATTCGCATTCCGAGGAGGAGCATGCACAGCATCTTCGTATAGTCTTGGAGACTCTTAGACGGCATCAGCTGTACGCGAAGTTCAGGCTATCCAGTCGGTTTTCTGGGGCACGTGGTCTCTAGCAGAGGTATTTCAGTTGATCCTCAGAAGATCGAGGCTGTCACCGGTTGGGAGCAGCCGAAATCAGTTCAGGAGATCCGTAGTTTTCTGGGATTGGCTGGATATTACCGACGTTTTGTCGAGGGTTTCTCGCGTATTGCTATGCCATTGACACGTCTTACCAGGAAAGGCATGAAGTTCATGTGGACAGAGGATTGCGAGACCAGCTTTCAGGAGATGAAGCGGAGATTAGTGTCGGCTCCAGTTTTGGTTTTACCTTCTGGAGAGGATGGATTTGTACTCTATACCGACGCGTCTCTACAAGGTTTGGGCGCTGTTCTGATGCAGCACGGCAGAGTAGTCTCTTATGCTTCTCGTCAGTTGAAGGAGCATGAGAAGAACTACCCAGTTCATGACCTGGAGTTAGCCGCCATCATTTATGCATTGAAGATTTGGCGCCATCATTTATACGGTATTACATTTGAGATTCTCACTGATCATAAGAGTCTCAAATATATTTTCACTCAGAAGGAGCTTAATCTCCGACAGAGGAGATGGATGGAGTTCCTGAAGGATTATGATTGTACCATTAGCTACCACCCGGGGAAAGCTAATGTGGTTGCAGATGCACTCAGCAGGAAGTCCAGAGGGACTTTGGCTTGTCACCGAGTTTCAGTTACAGACTTGATTCAGGGTTTCTCTGAGTTAGATCTTGAGGAGCAGGGACCGACAGAGTAGGGTATTCTTGTTACCATGGTTGCTCAGTCATCGATCCGGACGAGGATCCGAGAGGCCCAGGCTGGTGATCAGCATTTGCAGTTCATTAGCAGTCAGATAGCTTCTGGGTAGCAGGCCGATTTTACACGAGATGAGAAGGGTGTTATATACTTCCGAGGCAGATTATACGTACCTCAGTCTCATCCGGTCTTACAGGAGCTACTTCAGGAGGCTCACCGTTCTCGATTTGCGATCCATCCAGGCGGGACCCGTATGTATCGAGACTTGAGGCGTTCCTACTGGTGGAACGGTATGAAGAAAGACATCGCGGATTTTGTAGCTAGATGTCTTGTCTGTCAGCAGGTGAAGGCTGAACACCATAGACCTGCAGGGTTTCTTCAGCGGATTCCTATTCCTGAGTGGAAGTGGGATCACATTACCATGGACTTTGTGGTGGGTTTGCCGAGGACACGATGAGGCCATGACGCGATTTGGGTAATCGTTGATCGATTAACCAAATCCACGCACTTTTTAGCGATTTGGAGGACTGATTCCCTGGATCGATTGGCAGATCTGTATTGCCGAGAGATCATCAGACTACATGGTGTTCCGTTGAGTATCATTTCGGATAGAGATCCACGGTTCACATCTCGATTCTGGCAGAGTCTACAGCAGGCCTTGGGCACACAACTCCGTTTCAGTACAGCCTTCCATCCACAGACAGATGGACAGTCAGAGCGAACTATTCTGACTTTAGAGGACCTGCTGAGGTCATGTGTTATGGATTTCGGAGGCAGTTGGGAGGACCATCTGCCGCTGGTAGAGTTTGCCTACAACAACAGCTTTCATTCGGCTATCCAGATGACACCGTTTAAGGCGTTGTATGGTAGACCTTGTCGGACACCCGTCCTCTAGGATGAGGTTGGAGAGGCCCAGTTGTTGAGACCTCATAGAGTTTAGCAGGATGCAGAGTTGGTCCGTACTATCAGACGGAGGATGTCAGAGGCGCAGGACCGTCAGAAGAGTTATGCAGATCGGAGACGCAGACCTTTGGAGTTTTCTATTGGCGACCATGTATTTCTGAGAGTTTCACCCACGAAAGGGGTGAAGAGATTTGGCCTCAGGGGTAAGATAGCTCCGCGGTATATTGGTCCTTTCGAGATCTTGGAGAGGATCGGAGCGGTAGCTTACAGACTGGCACTACCACCGTCCCTGTCAGGCGTGCACGATGTATTTCATGTATCCAAGCTGAGGAGATATGTATCCGATCCGACGCATGTGCTAGCAGATATTTCAGTTCCAGTTCAGCCTGACATTACTTATGAGGAGGTTTCGGTACAGATTCTCGACCGGAAAGAGCGTCAGTTGCGAAACAAGACTATCTGACTGGTTAAAGTCGGATGGTAGCATCATTCGGACGAGGAGGCTACTTGGGAGCTCGAGGAAACGATCCGAGCTCGATATCCCCACCTTTTCACTTGAGGTATGTGATTTAATTTACCGTTCAGCATTTATACTCTATATCTGTTGTTAGTACTTGCTGATGGTAGATAACGAAATTTGGGGACCAAATTTTTATTAGTGGGGGAGAATGTAAAATACCGGAAATAGGCGAATATGAATAAGGGAATTTTCCGAAATTTTTGGACATTTTTCTGGAATTTTTCGGAGCTCGTATGGACGAGTTAACGGGGCTGAAAATGGGGCCCGGAGAAAACCAATTTAGGCTACCCATTTAAGCGAGGAATTATTTCTTTTATAATTTCTTTTTACTTTTTCTTATTTCTTTTTCTTATTTCTCTTCCTCGCCAAAACCCGCTGCCCTCATCCGCTCTTCCCTTCTCCTCTCACGCCCGACACCTTCCTCCTCCCTTGCCCTAACCGTCGGCCCGGCGGTTTCTTCCTCGACGCCACCACAGCGACGCCGTCTGTGCCTAAACCCCCTCTGCCGCCGGCGACGAGAGCCACCGCTGACCCCCTGTCGCCCTACGTGTGGAGATACCGAGCACTAACCGATCGCCTCTGCCCTAGTTGAGCAACACTGCCGCCGATCGAAGCCTCTCTTCATCTTCCTCCTCAGCCTAGCATCGGCTGCTGTCCCTCTCTGCCCTAGCGCCGATCACCGCGCAGCGTTCTTTCTTCCTCTTCCCTTACTGGTCGACCCGTGACCCTCTCCGGCCGATTCGGACAGTACTCCGGTGCCCTAGGTTGGGTTCAGCCGGCCGATTTCCTCCTCCCTCGGCTCGTGACATCGTCGTCCTTCTGTGAGTCCTAGTCCTTCCTCTACATGCCACTGCCGAGGCTTTTCATCACCGGCACAGAGTCACTGCAGCCATAACCGAGCCGATCCTCTTCACTTCCCTCCTTGCCGCTGCCTCTGTGCCCTAGTATCAGTGACCAATCCTTAATTTCATTACTCTCTGATTGCCAGCAATCTTGAAGGTAAGGGTTTAAGGTTTGGTGTTGGTTTTGTGCTTTGATTCGTGTTGTGTTGTGAGCAGCACTTGTGTTGGGTGGAAGATCATGCTAGTTACGTATAGTGATCTGTAATTGTAGGTTCATTGCGCTGGTTGAGGATCGGGGTTCCAACAGCAGCTACACTTTCCAACAGTAACCATCCTTAGCCGTGGAGCTACAGTTGCTGTGGGGTTGTGCTGTGGTTGGGTAGTCACTCCATTTGGTGGCTATTGGTTCTTGTAACGACTGTGAATTGAGGTAAGGTGTAGTGCAGTTGTTTCTTTTGCTGTAGTATGCACCGAATTGAAGGAAGGTTAGGAAAATGAAATTGGATTTGAAATTATTATGTTAGGTCGGATATATATATATATATATATATAAACCTTGATCAATAGAAGGGTGGATAGGGTTAGGGTTAATGAGTTTAACTCTAATTGATTAATGAAATTATGATTAGGGTTGTTGCCCTAATTTAGTGTTAGAGATTTTTATTTGGCTATTTATATGAGTTGTAGCTAAATAAAAATGTATATATATTGGTGACACAGGACTTTGACGTGAGACGGGTATCTCGGAGTCAGATTTGGACTTTTCTTATCGGAGGCGGGTACTTTTGACTTATGTCATTTGATATACATAGTAGTGAATTTAACAAGTTGCATTAATTATGTCCTTTATTTGTTTCGGTTAGTCACTACCCAATATCTGATACATGATTGATTGATTTCTTGATTTGCATCCCATGTATACTTTATTTGTTTATACATGCTTATAGGGGGTAGTGATATACCATGCTTCACCATGTTCAGGACCTAGGTTTTATACCTTCTGTGTACCTTTGTTCGATAGGATTCGTTGACCTAGGGTGCACTTTTCTATATATATGGATTAGGTCAGGATGTTTTTATGGTTATTGTCATGCACCATTTGCATGATTGCATGCTGTGCGATAGTCCGCTCCATTATTGTTGAGCACATCGCCAGTTACATGGATCTGCACACACCACCACTCATGGGTTAGTGGTCGATTCAGGCAGAGTGTGTTGTAGCAGGGACTCTGTTAGGCACCGTTGGTCCGCTCATGGGTAGTGTGATACAACGTGTTATCCGACAGGGATTCCTCCCCGTCATCGTGTACCGGGAGTTGAGAGCATTGCGCTCCCCCATTTATGATTTGGGGTAGGAGGATAGGTGTACTCCGACAGCATCCCGTCTACTCGGTCACTCATCAGGAGTAGTGACGACAGAGTGCACGGTTGTCACAGCCCTACCCACTCGGCCTCACTATTGTGTGAGATGATCGACTGGCGTCAGGGGTGACCAGGACGCATCATTGGCATCATATGCATGATGCATTTATTGCTTGTGTTTGTGTTTGCTGCATTTATATGCTGCATATTGTTTGGATACCTATGTTTGACATGCATACAGGATTTCCATATCTCTCGGACTGCTTGTCTTTATACCCAGGTCCTGGTTAGTATAGTATACTCTTGTTATTTCAGTTTGCATTTACCTTTATTACATCAAGAGACTGTACGCATGATTAGTGCTAGGTGTTATTTCCTTACTTTGTATATCAGTTGTACCTGCTGAGTGTTGGACTCACCTCGCCTCCATTGTTGTTATATTTCAGGATGATGCTGTCAGGAGAGAGTTCCAGTTGCTAGTCCCCTGCAGACCACCAGCTGTAGTTGTCTTTTGATTTTGTTTTGTTTCTTATTTGACTATGTTTGAACTTAGTCTTGTGTTGGTTTTACTTATGGATTTTGTACGAATTCTTATAGTTGATGGTTTTGGTATGATTTGGTTTTATTCTACTACATGCCTGCCTGGACGGCAGAAGAGGTGAGTTCGTCGGATTTGAGTATTTCGAGTGTAGTTGAGTAGGGTGGATTTCGAGTCAGAGTACTATTGTTTCTGAATATCTATATAAACTGCGTGGTGATTGTTTTTATTTATTGTTATAATTCCAGCCGCCTGTGGCTGAGGTATATGTGTTATGTAGAAGTTTCAGATTGTCCGCCGTACAGGGGAGATGTTGCCGAAATTTTTTCGGACAGGGACTCCTCTGGGGCGTGACACTTTGTGCCCTAGCGAGCCGATTCTCCTCTTGTGTGTCGACGTCGCCTCCCTTCTTCCTCCCTGTCCCAAGCACCGGCGACGCGCGAGCACCGTCGGCCGAGCCTTTCCTTCGATTGTTGAGCAGAGCCCTTCTCTTTGCTCTAGCGCCGGTAGACGACCGCCTTCTCATGCCTAGCTTGGTCTTCACAGCCGAGCCCTAGTTCACAGCCGGCAACCCCTCCCCATTCTGATCATCCACGGTGAGATTTCACAGCTTTGCCTATATTCATTGTTACTAGTTTTATTATTTACATTGAAACCTGAAGTGAGGCGTGTATAGCAGTTGCTTGTCGAAAATTTTGCTGTGAGCAAATAGTAGACCTCTCCTGCTCACTATTTGTCGCTGTTGTGTACCGTTATTAGGGATCCTTCGTGGAGAGGCAATGGCCGAATAGGGTAAGCTCTGACCTCGATTACCTGGATTGTATAATACTGATTGTTTTCTATAAGAGGAGTAGGATCTGGAATAATCTTCAGAGGTGTTTCGATGTGGCAAAGGAGGGTAGATCCATTTTCATGTTAATCGAAGATTGAGAATTTAGTTAAATAAAATATGTGTAAATATTATGACACAGGACTTTGACGCGAGACGAGCATCTCGATGTCGGATTTGGACATTCCTATTGGAGGCGGGTACTTTTGACTTTATGTCATTTGATATACATAGTAGTGAATTTAACAAATTACAATAATTATGTTTCTCATCTGTTTCGGTTAGTCACTACCCAATACCTGTTACATGATTGGTTGATTGCTTGTTATGCATTTCATGATATTCCTTACCTGCTTATGCATGCTTATAGGGGTAGTGATATACCATGTTTCACCATGCTCAGGACCTAGGTTTTAGTACCTTCTGTGTACCGGTGTTTTGATTCATTGACATATGATGCACTTTCTATATATATATATGGATTAGCTCAGGATATTTTGTGGATTAGTGTCGTGCACCATTCGCACGATTGCATGCTGTGTGATAGATTGCTCCATTATTGTCGAGCACATTACCAGTTTCATCACTGCTCGGTGCTCCGTTGTGACGCTCATGGGTAGCATAACGCAGCGTGGTAGCACGTCAGTTTGCTCTTCCGGTGCTCCGGTGGCCCGCTCATGGGTAGTGTGACGCAGCGTGTTAGCACATTAGGGATCCCTCCCCGTCATAGTGTACCGAGAGATGAGAGCATTGCGCTCCCCCATTTATGATTTGGGGTAGGAGTATGTGTGTACTCTGACAGCATCCCGTCCTCTCGGTCACTCATCAGGAGTAGCGATGCAGAGTGCACGGTCCTCACAGCCCTACCCACTCGGTCCCACTTTTGTTGTGAGTTGGCTGACTGGCGTCAGGGGTGACCATGACATTGGCATCATATGCATGATGCATTTATGGCTTGTGTTTGTGTTTGCTGCATTTATATGCTACATATTGTTTGGATGCCTATGTTTGACATGCATACAGGATTTCTATATCACTCGGACTGTTTGTCCTTATACCCAGGTCCTGGTTAGTACAGTTTTCTCCTGTTTCCTTCAGTTGCATTTTTATCCTTCTTATATCAGGAGATTGTACGCATGATTAATGCTAGATGTTAATTCCTTACTTTGTATATCAGTTGTACCTGCTGAGCGTTGGACTCACCCCGCCTCCATTGTTGTTATTTTCAGGATGATGCTGTCAGGAGAGGGTTCCAGTTGCTAGTCCCTGCAGACCTCGAGGATATTGTGTAGGGGATCGGTGGCCGGCTAGAAGGGGGGTTGGATAGCTAGGTCACCCCCAACTTTGATTTCTTCTCTACACGGTTAGTTTGCGCAAGCGGAAATGAAACTAAAACAAGAAAGCAATGAGTAAGAACACAAATGCTAACACGATTCTTTTACGTGGTTCGGAGATTGCTTGCTCCTACTCCACGGCGTGTCCTTGAGGTGGACGAGCCCTTGATCCTTCGGTGGATCAGTCCCCGGCAATCTCCGGCTAGAGCTTTCTCCTTCTCGGTGGAGCAAACCTCTCACAAAGGATCTCTTCCTCTTTACAATGATGAACTTAGGTTTAGGAGGAAGAGAGTAGGCTTGGAAGCTTTTGGGCAATGACAAGGAGTTATTCAATAAGCATGAGTAACCTCCTTCAAGCCCCAAAGCTTCCCTTAAATAAGAGGAGAGAGTTGATCATCATATCAACTCATCTCGGCACCAGTCAATTGCATCAATCGATCGGTGTTACCGCTGGAGGTAGCCAACGGCTACTTTCAGACCAACGGTCATATACCCGATCATTGCTAAAACTAGCGATCGCGATCGCTAAAACTTGCGATCGATCTACACCGACCGAACGAATGTAACCATTCTGTTGCGCCCGATCGGCTGCGATCGCACGATCGGTTAAAACATGCGATCGGCTACAAGATCTTGCTCTGATGAGACCCTAGAATTTATGTTTTTACTCCGAGTACATTCTCTCGTGCACTCGTACCCTCACCCTTACGACTCTTTTGACGCTTCCTTTGCAGCTTTAACAGAACCTTCAAGCATACTTTCTTTGGCTCTCGTCCCTCGGATGCATTCAAGCCTGCGGCTCGTCCCCAATGCCATCCTTCGCGTATGCCTCGAAATTGCTTCCCTCGGCCCTTGTCCTCGCTGCCTTTTCCACGGTCCCTCGGATGTTCATCCTTCACCGTACCCGAAGCCATCAACTTGAGTCGCATGCGTATCTTGCGAACCTACACAACTCAAATACACATATCAGATACAAGGGTGAACCTAACTTAAACTCTTTGACACACACATCAAAACTATGATCGTACCGATCAAAACCTAGGTTGATTGCACCAACAATCTCCCCCTTTTTGATGTGTGGCAATATGTTTAAGTTAGGCATAAATATCAACATGAAAATTAGAAGCAATATGTAAACATGAAGCATAATACCCAAGCTCCCCCTTAACATATGCTCTCAACCATAATTTTCAAGTTTTGCACATATTTAGGTTTTTAACTTAAACCTTTGCATTTCTCCCCCTTTGACCCCATCAAAAATTGTACCAAACATGTATACATACTATGGTATCAATGTGGACTTAAAAGTACCCAAAACCAGCTCTTGAAAGTGCTGGAAAACAGCTACCAGTCGACTGCTATCTGTCTCAGTCGACTGGCACAAACCAACCCGAATTTCAGCATTTTACAGCCAACTTCAGAAATGCATAGAAAATTCTAGAAAATTCGAAAAATCATGAAATTTTGAACACATATTTCTTATAATGTTCTTTAACAAGGAAAAATATGTTTTCATGAAAATTCATCATATTTTTGAAGTTTTGATAAAAACTCAAACACTTTAAAAATCAATCAAGTTTGTATCAATTTAAAACCTTGTTTTGCAATCATATGTTTCAAAATAGCTAAACCACAGTAAATAAATTATAGAATTGTTTTCAAAACATTTAAAATGTCCAACTATGATCTATGGGCGAGATGTCCATTAATTAAACATTTGCTTTCCCCATAGTTGGTCTATGATCACTAAAAATTGATACATTTCATAACTCATCAAAATGCAATAAGCATAAGTGAATTATTTGTATCATCCTAGTATCTCACATTTATGGTTAGAATATAGTTCAAGTCATTGTGAGATAAAGGTAACCTCTACTTAGCCCTATTGATCATGAATTTCTATCAAGGCTAAGTGCTCCCCCTTAAGGTCTCAAGTCAACCATTTTTCAAGGATTTGAACTATGATTTCATTGGTTGACTAAACCTAAAATCCTCTAACCCTTGAGGATTGATTTTGGCACCCAATAGAAGTTCTCTCTAATTGGGTTGACCAAGTACTCCTTAGGGATCCATTTCCTATCTATGGTCTTTGTCTTTGATTTCCCCCTAGCAAGTAGACAATGATAAGTCTTTTCATTATTGGGTTCATTGTATCCTAGCCCATTTTTTTTAAAACTTGCCCTTTGGCTCCCAATAATCATGTTTAAGGTATTTGAGCCAATTTCAAATTTTCTAAGGGCTATGGTGAGGTATTCTACCTTTTTCCTTAATTTCCTATTTGAATGTAGGATCTAAAAGAATTTAGATATCTCCACAATGACATGATATTGTCCACTTTGGGCCTAAGCCCTCATGGTTTTGCTCTTGGGCTCTACCCAAAAGGCCTCATGCCAATGAAGATATCTTTTCTCTTATAAACCCATGATCTTTCCCATGTGTTTCCAATATGGGACTATGTTTGCAACCTTGCAACCCCAACAATCCCCCCCTCAAACAAAGGACCATAGGCTTCCCACGTCTGATCCTCGACCCACCAGGTCTTCCTGCCCCTCGGTCCACCCGACCTACTAGGACCTCCTTGCCTAGCCGCAACTAGGACTTCCTGCCTGGTGCACCCACCAGGTCTTCCTGCCCCTCGGTCCACCCGACCTACTAGGACTTCCTTGCCTAGCCGCAACTAGGACTTCCTTGCCTAGCCGCAACTAGGACTTCCTGCCTGGTGTCTGGTCCTCTTGATCCAAACATAGGAGCCCCCACTTTCTTTGTTTGAGGTCAATATTGTACTCACATGGTTCAATCAGACCATAGCTCTTGTGCACAGTCGGCGGTTAAACCTTCTGGCAGTCAGGGCTCTGATACCAATTGTAGGATCGAAAAGAATTTATATATCTCCACAATGACATGATATTGTCCACTTTGGGCCTAAGCCCTCATGGTTTTGCTCTTGGGCTCTACCCAAAAGGCCTCATGCCAATGAAGATATCTTTTCTCTTATAAACCCATGATCTTTCCCATGTGTTTCCAATATGGGACTATGTTTGCAACCTTGCAACCCCAACATATTGTTGGTCTTTTTGTTTTCTTACTTAGATTATGCTAAACTTGTTCTGTTTGATGGTATGGACATTGTATGGATTTTGTGATGTCGATAAATTTGGTTTGGATTTGCTTTTCCTACATGCCTGCCTGGACGGCAGAAGAGGTAAGTTGGTCTTATCGTCGGATTTGAGCTTTACGAGTGTAGTTGAGTAGGGTTGTTTTCGAGTCATTGTATTACTGTTTTGTTTATTTATATAAACTGCGTGGATGTTTGTGTGATTGTTTATATATTTTTGTTATTATTCCAGCCACATGTGGCTGAGGTATTTGATGATATAGAAAAGTTTCAGATTGTCCGTCGTACATGGGAGATGTTGCCGAAATTTCTTCGGCCAGGTACTCCTCCGGAGCGTGACAGAGAAGATTTAAAATTTTAAAACACCCCTCCTATTTGAATTTATTATGGTCGACCCCTACTTGCTTGGTCACCAAGCAAAAGGGACGACCCTCTTAAGGAGATGGTGGTCGACCCTTGGCTTGGTCACCAAGCCTTGGGTCGACCCCCTTCTTGGACACTAAGATGGGCTTTTATTTGGATGGACTTGAGGCTTTATTGAGGCTACGATAGGGACCTAGAGGAGAAATTGGTTTTGGCCTCCCGATGAGCTTGAGTATCCCGTGTTCGCCCCGAACACACAACTCAAGTTCATCAATAATAACTTATTCCACTAGAGAGTTATTATTACACTACCACACGAATCCCAAATTACATTATGGGCTCCTACTTATCATGAATGCGTTAATCTCCCTGTGTTTATGATATCGAATGTCCATTAATTAAATGAGTTACTGACAACTCACTTAATTAATATCTAGCTCCTAGAGTAGTATCGCTCAACTTCATTGTCATGTCGGACTAGGTCCACCTGCAGGGTTTAACATGACAATCCTTATGAGCTCCTTAAGGGGACATCATCAACCTAGCGCACTAGGATAGTTTCCTTTTATAATCAATAAGACACCATATAACTAATATCATTTCCCAACTTATCGGGTCTTTTGATTTATCGAGCTAAATCTCACTCATTGATAAATCAAAGAAATAAATACTAAGTATATGTGCTTATTATTATATCAAGATTAAAAGTACGCACTTCCATAATAACAGAGGTTTGTTTATTTATCTATTCAGTGTAAAATGAACAATCCTCAGGTGGTCCTGCTCAATACACTCTAAGTATACTAGTATAATTATATAGTCAAAATAAACTAATACTTAATTATACTACGACCGTACTAATGGTTTGTCCCTTTCCATTTTTAGTCGTGAGCTACTATTTATAATTTATAAGGCACTTGATAACATGATCTTCTGTGTGTGACACCACACACCATGTTATCTACAATATAAACTAAAATGGACAACTACATTTATTATAAATGTAGACATTTGACCAAAGGAATTCTTTATTTTTAATAAATGTTTATACCAAAAGCTAGGCTTTTAATATACATCCTAACAATCTTCCACTTATACTAAAAGACTATGTTGCCATATGTACTGCCATACATCTGATTCTCATCCCCTCATCATGTCTATCAAAAGCTCTCGCCAGAAGGACCTTAGTGAAAGGATCTGCCGGGTAATCTACTGATGCAATATTGATGATAACATTTTCACCTCGTTTTACGATGTCTCGTATCGGGTGGTACTTACACTCAATATGCTTACTTGCTTTATGGGCTAGTGGTTCCTTCGAGTTTGCTACTGCACCACTATTATCACAATAAATTGTGATAAATTTGGGCAAACCAGGAATCACTTCTAAGTCCATCTTGAAGTTTCTAAGCCATATATCTTATTCGGTTGCCATAGAGGCTGCTAAATACTCAGCTTTCATGGTGGAGTCCGAAAAGCATCTTTGCTTAACACTTCTCCATTGTTATGACTCCACTTCCTAAAGTAAACACAAACCCCTAAGGTTGACTTCCTATGGTCCCTTTCTAATTAGAAATCTGAATCCTTATAACCCACAGGGAACAAATTATCTGCTTGGTAAACTTAGCATGTAAAATTTAGTCCTTCTCAGGTACTTATATATGCTTTACCATAGTTCAATATCTCTGTCCTAGTTTACTTTGATATTTACTGACTATGCCCTCAGCAAAACAAATATCCTGTCTCATACATAGCATCGAATACATTAGACTTCCTACAGCCGAAGCATAAGGAAATGCCTACATCTCCTTTATCTCCTTTGATGTCTTCGAAGACATCTCTTTTAGATAAAGGTACTCCGTACTGAAAAGGCAAGAAACCTTTCTTGGAGTTTTAAATGCTAAAATGAGTTAGGATTTATTCAATGTATAAAGCTTGGGATAAGCGCAACATCTCTTTCTTGCGATCCCTTATTACTTTGATCCCAAAAATATGTCCGCATTTTCCCAAGTCCTTCATATCGAATTGCTTGGTCAACTATACCCTTACGACTGATAATACTTTGATATTATTGCCAACTAGCAAAATATTATCTACGTATAGTACAAGAAATACCACAACATTTTTGTCACTCTTCTTGAATACACCAGACTCATCTGGTTACTAAATAAATCCATATAACTGGATTACTTCATTAAATTGGATGTTCCAAGATCTTAAAGCTTACTTCAATCCATAAATAGACCGATTGAGTTTACAAACTAGATGCTCTTTGCCTTTTTCAATGAACCCCTTTGGTTGCTACATATGGATGTTTTCTTCAAGACTTCCATCAAGGAATGCTGTCTTGACATCCATTTGCCAATCCGTATGAGCAGCAAAGAATCCAGATAGACTTAAGCATAGCTACCGATGAAAAGGTTTCCCTTTTACAACAGGCCTTGCTTTGAAGGCTTTCACCTTCCCGTCTATCCTCCTTTCTCTTTCATAGATCCATTTACATCCTAATGGCTTCACCATTTGGATGTTCTACTAGCTCCTAGATTACAAAGATTCTATTTTAGAGTTCATTGTACTTTACCAAGATACTGTATCTTTATCTTGGAGTGCTTCATTATATGTCGAGGGATTAGTTTCATGTTTATCAGGGATCAAGTCCAAAGACCCTCCCAAAAAACATGAATCTTATCAGGTTGCCTCACAACCCTCCCACTACGATGAGGTACTATATGTGGTTATGTATCATTAGTAACACGTATTGCAGTTTCTTGTGGTATTTCATCTTGCACTGTTGGTACTAAGTTAGACGTGTCCTCTCTAATTTTCTCGAGAACAATTTTATGGGCTTGTGGTTTTAATACATAGTCCTTTTCTAAAGATCGGGCATTGATGCTAACAATGACCTTCTGATCTTTTTAGAACTATAAAATAAATCACCTTTCGTTCCTATAGGATATTCTACAAACATGTGAACTTCTGTACATAATTCCAACTTGTTAGTATCTCTTTTGTGCTGGACTACCCCAAATCTAAATATGATTCAGACTAGGCTTATGCTCATTCCATAATTCTATGGAAATAGATGATACTGACTTTAGAAGGTACTAAGTTCACTACTGTTTTCAGAGTATATCCCTAAAATGAATTTGGTAATAACTCATCATCGATCTATTTCCATAAGAGTCATATTCCTTCGTTCTGCTACACCATTTTGTTGGGGTGTACCAGGTGCAGACAGTTAAGAATTAATCCCGTCCTCTGATAAGTAGCTCCTAAACTTTCCTAAGAGGTATTCGCCACTATGATCAGACCGTAATGTCTTGATACGTTTACCATGATGTTTCTCCACATCACCCTTGTACTCTAAGCACTCAGGCTTGCGGCGCATCTAGTAAATGTACCCGTATCTCGAATAGTCATCTATTCGAAACTACCTCTTGCCTGGATAGTCATAGGACCATACATATCAGAATGAACCAATTCTAACATATTTTTGGCTTTATACCCCTGTGCTTTAAAAGGTCTCTTGGTCATTTTACCTTCCAAGCAAGATTCACAGGTTTAAACCACCAATGAACCCAAAGATCCATTAGTTACTAATCTTTGAATCTTACTGAAGTTAATATGAGCTAGCCTTAGATGCCAAAGATATGTTTGGTTCATTTCTGAAGGTTCCTTTCTCTTATTAATTTTTAGAAGATGAGTTCTTAATTACCATTTATTGCATCGTGGGAGTTATTGGATTAAGAGTGTTTTAAATTGTCCACCAATGTATAAAAATGGATAACTTCCCTGTTTTTCTTGACAACAACTTTGTCATCAAAAGAAACATAATATCCATTCATAAAAGTTTTAGAAACTGAAAACAATATTCTTTCTAAAACTTAGTACATAAAGACAATTTCTAAAACAATATTTTATTCATAAATAAGATTCTCCCACTGCAACAGCCGCTACTTTCATAGCTTTGCCCATGTAAACAGTAATTTTCTTTTCATGTAGTCGTCAAGTTTCCTGAAACCTCTGCAATGAATTGCAGACATGATCAGTGGCTTCCGTATCTACACACTAGGTACCGGTATATAACACCACTAAATATGTTTCGACTACTAGAAAATAAGATATACCTCTATCGTTCTTTTTCCTATGAGGACAATCTACTTTACTTAAATGAACCATCATTTTGAAGACAATCCCTCACGGGTGTCCCCTCAGTTATGATGGTCATTATTAAGTTTCTCATGGTCTCTTGCCTAGCAGCCTGATTCTGGTATCCGAAGAGAGATTGAGTATCATGTCATAGACAGTCGGTATGGTCTGATGCTGATGTTGCAGCACATTTGACATAGAAGTCAAAATGTAACTCCGCGTCATCTCATCTGCCCTAACCCATTTCCTATGACACTTAATCTCCTCTTCACTAGAATCATTATCTAGCACGCTAAGACAGACCTCAAGAAGTTCAACAATGTCTAAGTTTTGTTTCCTAATTGGGACTACTAAGTCTATTGTCTATTATAGCAAGGGGATCCTAAGAATCACAAAATACTTGGTCAGAATTTAAAATGATATTAAATTCATCAATCCCTCAAAACACCGTAAATTTTGTATGCCACGTTAGTGTGGACGTATACAAATTCAATCATTTGTAAGAGAGATTTTTAACCAAGGATTATATTTGGTCAAAACTCTAAATTTAGAATAATATTGATTCCTCAAAATAATATTATTTTTAAATTAATCAACACCTCAAACACCGAAAATTTTGCATGCCACGTTAGTGTGGACGTATACAAAATCAAACATTTGTAAGAGGAGATTTTACCCATTAATTTTATTATCTTGTCAACCTAACTTTATGACAAATAAAATTAATAGTTGATTTTTCTTCAGTCACACAGATAATAGCAGTGACTTTGTTGGGGAGGATACTATTAAAAGTACCTAAGTGTATATCATTACTTGATACTTAGTCCATTAAACAGGATTGTGCCCCTTCAGTTGGAGAAGATCGCACGCTCCTAGATAATTTCCTATAACCATCCCTAAAGAAAATTTGATCTAGTGATCCGCAAACAAACTCATCCGTTGAGGAGGAAGGCACTTAGAGCCAACACGCAAGTTTGTTTGCATCACTTACAAACCAGTAATGGAGACCGTGGAATTTATTTAAAATCCCTCTCCTACTTAGTTATTTAAGGTGAGGAATTTTGACTATGCTAGCCTACTTAACATGCATACTAACAAGCACACACATCACAGCACAAAAGGCAATAAATAAGAAAACTAATTTCCAACTATTATGACCTTTATCCATAGTTGTCCTCCGTGTGTCGTCAACCCTAGCTGCTGCCATCTTTAGCCACCACCACCGGGTCCAGTTGTCGCATCTATCTTGCTTCTTTTTCCACTGCACCTCTGGTCCACAAATAGTACCATGCCTCACAAAGATATGATCCGCGATAAAAATAAAATTTTACATTTATCGATCCTATATTCCACAAGGGAATGTACATCAAGTCTAGATCAAACAAAATATAAAAACCTAAATCTAAATACAGCTCCTACTGTATTTTAATAATACATTCATGCACACACATATAAAATATCCTTGACATGTCCAAGGGTCCAATCACACACAAACACATAACACATGGACATAATAGTTGGAGCCTACAACCACAGAATTAATCTATTTGCACATCCTACTATTATCATGTATTAATTATGTATGACATGTATGCATAATTAACTAAATACCAAACACATAGAGGTTATAACCTAGCTCTGATACCACTTGTTGGTTGCTACTTAGAAAATCTAATGGTTCCACTGTACAAAAATTTTATACATGGTCTGAACCTTTCCAAGCTACCATGTGTTCTTTTAAGTTAAACTTGAATCACCTGCGGAACTTAACACGTTTGATTCTAAGTTTAACTTATATGTTCTTATTGGTTTAGACTTGGATCGCCTGTGGAACTTAACACGTTTGGTCCAAATCAACCTAGGTTTCAAAGTCGATTAAATATTAATTTCTAAAATTAGCTTCCAGTACTGCATGGCGAGGCACTTGGCCTTCTTGGGTATGAGATCATCCACCACCGACTAGACAAAGCCTTTTAAATAAATTTAATATTTAATCTCCCTACAAAAACCCTAGGTTTAACCAAAAAGAACAATCGAATCACAAGATCGAAAAGAAAAACAAAAGAACACAAAATCAAAAAATTTGATTTCCTAAATTTGTAAACCTCTTGTGTTTGGTATTATAAGATCAAATCAAAGAAATATGAACTAGTTAAGATGCGGAAAAACAAATAACTAGTTATACCTTTTCTTTGTAGCTAATGACATCTTGATCTTCTGCTGTATTCCTCGCCTCCTCTTGGATGTCGTATGGGCGACGATCCTCCAAAATGAACACCACCCAAAAGCTCCTCCTCCTTCTCTAAGATTCGACCACCACCACCACTAAGGAACAAAAGAGAGCAAGAGGAAAGGAAAGGGGAGAAAACCGGCCACCATGAGAGAATTGATGCAATCCTTCTTCTTCTTCTTCCTCTTCTTCTTCTCCTCCTTCTTGTATTCGGCCACCTTGAGAAACCACAAGAGGTGGCCGGCCCTAGCATAAGTGCAAGGGGCCGGTCCTTTTGGAGAAGAGTAAAAGGAAGAGAAAATAAGAATTCATGATAATATGAGGTCTCTCCTCCCCTTCTTTTATATTACTTGTCCAAGGCAAATAAGGAAAGACTTTTACAAAAAAATAAAATCTTCCTTTTGTTTTTCCTTTTCCCTTTTTATTTTTCCTTTTCTTTCCTCTTGATTGATTCAATCATCAATCATAGATTGATTGGCCGACCCCTTGCTAGGGCACCAAGCAAGGGTGGCCGACCACATCATCAAGGAGAAAAATATTTTTTATAAAATTTTATAAAAGAAGAAATCCTCTTATAAAATTTTACAAGCTCTCTTTCCTATTGTGGATGTTAAAAAAGGAAAGTTTTAAAAATTAAAACCATGTTTTAAAATTTTAAACTTCTCTTCTAAAATTTCTTTTTTTAACATGGTTACAAAAAGGAAAGTTTTAAATTTAAAACTCTCTTTTAAAAAACCATGAGGATGGTTTAAATAAGGAAAGTTTTAAAACTTTTAAAACTCTCTTTTAAACCATGTGGCCTAATTCAAATAAAGAAAGTTTTGTAAATTTAAAATCCTTCTTTTAAATTTGTAGTTTTCTACAAAGAGAAGATTTTAAAAATTCAAAACACCCCTCCTATTTGAATTTATTATGGCCGACCCCTACTTGCTTGGTCACCAAGAAAAAGGGCAGACCCTCTTAAGGAGATGGTGGCCGACCCTTGGCTTGGTCACCAAGCCTTGGATCAGCCCCCTTCTTGGACACCAAGATGAGTTTTTATTTGGATGGACTTAACGCTTTATTGAGGCTACGACAGGGACCTAGAGGAGAAATTGGTTTTGGCCTCCCGACGAGCTTGAGTATCCCATGTTCGCCCCGAACACACAACCCAAGTTCATCAATAATAACTCATTCCACTAGAGAGTTATTATTGCACTACCACACCAATCCTAAATTACACTATGGGCTCCTACTTATCATGAATGCGTTAATCTCCCTATGTTTAAGATATCTAATGTCCATTAATTAAATGAGTTACTAACAACTCACTTTATTAATATCTAGCTCCGAGAGTAGTACCGCTCAACTTCATTGTCATGTCGGACTAGGTCCACTTGCAGGGTTTAACATGACAATCCTTATAAGCTCTTCAAGGGGACATCATCAACCTAGCGCACTAGGACACAGTTTCCTTTTATAATTAATAAGACACCATATAACTAATATCATTTCCCAACTTATCAGGCCTTTTGATTTATCGAGCTAAATCTCACCCATTGATAAATCAAAGAAATAAATACTAAGTATATGTGCTTATTATTATATCAGGATTAAGAGTACGCACTTCCATAATAACAGAGGTTTGTTCATTTATCTATTCAGTATAAAATGAACAATCCTCAGGTGGTCCTGCTCAATACACTCTAAGTGTACTAGTGTAATTATATAGTCAAGATAAACTAATACCTAATTATACTACGACCGTACTAATGGTTTGTCCCTTTTCATTTTTGGTCGTGAGCTACTATTTATAATTTCTAAGGCTCTTGATAACATGATATTCTGTGTGTGATACCACACACCATGTTATCTATAATATAAACTAAAATGGACAACTACATTTATCATAAATATAGATATTTGACCAATGTGATTCTTTATTTCTAATAAATATTTATACCAAAAGCTAGACTTTTAGTATACATCCTAACACTTGGTTCATGGCTTCTTGCCATTTTTCCTTATCAAGATCATTCATTGCATGTTGATATGATGATGGATCATCATCATTGGTATCGGCTACAACAACATTTGTTTCACCGTCTTGTCTGTAGTGGGCAGGAGTTCTAAGAACTCTCCCACTTCGTCTAGGTACCAAACTTTCCTGATTAAGAATAGTGGTTTCTACTTCTTTCCTATTATCTTCAACAAACATCGGTTGTGAAATGATTTGATCATTTAGCAATTCCTCGAGTATAACTTTACTTCGAGGTTTGAAGTTTGTCATATAGTCGTTCTCAAGGAAAGCAGCATGTGTTGATACAAATACTTTCTTTTCTTGTCGGCTAAAAAACAAACCTCCTCTCGTGCCTTTTGGGTAGCCAACAAACAAAAACACTTCTGTTTGTTGTTCCAATTTCCTAGATTTCCCTTTTAGTACATGTGCTGGAGATCCTCAAATTCTAAAATGGCGTAAACTAGGTTTACGCTCATTCCACATTTCTATTGGGGTTTTAGGGACTGATTTTGATGGTACCACATTCAAAATATAGACCGTTGTTTGTAAAGAGTACCCCCAAAAAGATGTAGGTAGCGAGGCATAGCTCATCAATAATCTAACCATATCCAACAAAGTTCGATTCCTTCTTTGGCAACACCATTTTGTTGCGGAGTTCTAGGAGCCGAGAGATGGGATATAATCCCTTTCTCAATTAGGTGATTCTTGAACTCTGTATTAAGGTACTCACCTTCTCGATCTGATCAAAGTATTTTTTTTTTTTTTAGTGATTTATCTAATTGCTTTTCAGCTTCAGCTAGAAACTCCTTAAACTTTATAAAAGTTTCTGATTTCCTTTTCATTAGGTAAACATATCCATATCTTGAATAATCATCGATAAATGTGATGAAATATTCATAACCTCCTCATGCGTGGACATTCAATGGTCCACACACATCAGTATGCACTAACTCAAGCGGTTCTTTGGCCCTTTCGCCCTTCAAAAAGAAAGGTCTTTTAGTCATTTTCATTCTAGACAAGATTCACAAACTGGTAGAGTGTTAACAATTAACTCTCTCAAAGGACCATCCTTTGTTAGTCTATTTAGCTTATCTAAATTAATATGACCTAATCTAAGGAGCTATAGATATGTTTCATCACTATTTGTAAGCTTTTGCCTTTTGATAGATTTTGGATAAGCTACTTTGAATAGTTAAGTATTTAATAATAAATATTCACTAGGCTTAAGGACATATAACCCGTTTTTCATACCTGCATGACAAATTTCAAGACCATTTCTTGAAATTGAAATTCCATTTTCATAAAAGGAAATACCAAATAATTGTTCATGCAATTTTGAAATAGAAATCAAATTCCTACAAAATTCAGGAATAAAATAAACATCGTTCAACACTAAATATTTATTTTTAAAATTTAAATGGGTGACTCCCACTACCTTGACTGAAACTAATGCCCCGTTGCCAACTCTAAGTGTCAACTCCCCATCAGCAAGCTCCCTTAAAGAACTAAGTAGCTGTATAGAAGAACAAACATGATTAGTGGCTCCTGAATCAACTATCCAGAAGGAGAAGTCATCCTCTACTAAACAAGCTTCTAAGACAAGTAAATTAAATTTACCTTTATTCTTCTCCTTCAACTCTGCGAGGTATTTTGGACAGTTCCTTTTCCAGTGTCCATCTACACTGCAGTGGAAACATTTTCCTTTAGGTTTCTTCTCAGCCTTCTTGCATCTGGTTTTGTTGTTCTTAGACCCATCCTTTGTCTTTTTGAATTTACCACCAGATTACCACCTTTAGCCATTTTTCTCTTCAAACCTTTTGAAGAATTGGGTTTATTAATAATATTTGCTTCAGCCTTGTTCTTCACTAGTCCTGAGATAGCTTTAAAGGTTTGTAGTTCATTCAGCAGCTGAGTCATCCCATAATTCAGCTTATTCATGATATAGTTGCTGGTGAACGGGATGAAGTCACTAGAGAGCGAATTCAAAATTATGCTCACTTGTGTACCCTCATCAATTACAGCCCCATGCATCTCAGCCTCAGAAAAATAATTTGTCATCGGCATGACATGATCACGAACATGAGTGCCAAGAATCATTCTTGCATTTGTGTACTTTCTTGTGGCCTCATGACGAGCTTGCTCAGATTGTTGCCCAAACATTTCTTACAGAGATTCCATGATCTCAAAAGTACACTCTTTGGGCTCCATCTTGCTTCTTAGTGCATCAGACATGCTCACAAGCATATATGCCTTAGCCTTATTGTTGGACGCAATCCAACGGTCATACAGTTCTCTAACAACACGAGTGACATTTGCAGGTGGTACCGATGGGCATTCCTCTGTAAGAACAAACCTATTGTTCTCACTGACCAACACGATATTAATATTGCTCTTCCACTTAGGAAAGTTTTCCCCAGTCAAAGTATTGTTTGTGAGTAAAGACATAATTGGATTTCCCATTGACATTATTGCTGAATTCAAATAAATAGCATGATTAAATTGTTTGAAAAGAATATCCATATGTATATATTTAGAAATAGTAAACATGATGTAAGAATGCAAGGATAAAATCCAAAATCTCATATACTATTCCTTCGATAATTCAACTATCCACGAAGAATGATGTCATCGTTGGGAAGGTCACATTGCTTGCTTAGTCAAACCAAGACTCTTCTTGATTAACATATGTGTGCCAAAATAACTTTTATTCACACACATATTAACTACCGAAAAAAAATTGGTCAAAGATATAATCAACAATTTTGATCTCATATCTTTATGAGTAAAACCTTCGTTTCAAATTTTAGACTTAACTCTAGAGTGCCACCGTAAGGGCGGGTCAAACTTAAAACACATTAAAAATTCTATCATCAGAGATCTAGCCTTGATATTGAATCAAAACGGGCACCACCCATAGGGTAACGAAATCAAAGCGTTAAGAGGCGT
Organism: Zingiber officinale; assembly: GCF_018446385.1. Classification (NCBI taxonomy): domain Eukaryota; kingdom Viridiplantae; phylum Streptophyta; class Magnoliopsida; order Zingiberales; family Zingiberaceae; genus Zingiber; species Zingiber officinale. The sequence continues at coordinate 50,393,148 of NC_055997.1, forward strand.
CATTCTAACTCTCACGGTGCTAGACCAACGAAGGAGACCAATAAATAATTACTCATTATTTAATTTCATAGATAACTAATCATCCACTAATCCTAGATTTTAATAATCATATTATTAATTAGACATTTCATGTCGTAATTACCTAGGTCTATAGAATTCTCAATAATTCTAATTAATTGTAACATAAACAATTTATGAATTACAATTATACATGATGTTTGCAACATGCAATATCCGATATGCTATAATGCACAGAATAGACACATCTAATTCTAAATGACATATTGTTATCATGAACATAAAACATCATTGAATAAAATATGGAATTGAGTTAAAATTGTAATTTTTAATTGTCTCTAATTAATAGTTGGTGACCTTGTACTATTTTGTCAAGATTATAAAATTAACTAATTGAATTAATTTTATCAACTTTTGAATCCAATTATTTAACTTTCGATAATTACATTATTTATCAAAACTATTAAATGAATTAATTATTTTGAATAAAATAATTATATTCCTTCTGGTTTGATGATTATATTAAATACAAAAACTATATCTCACTTTTGATAGTTATATTAATTATCAAAACTATTAAATATTTAAAAATGGATAATTCAATTTTGTCCACTGAAGTAATCGAAATATTTAACTTTTGATAATTACATTAATTATCAAAACTATTAAATATATCAACTAGTTTAAATAAAACAATGTTATACTGGAACAATGGGTCTTTTATGCTAATAAGTGTACGGTGGAATTAGAAAACTACCCATCCATAAAATCCAAACTCTTTGGTAATTAAAGAAAATAATTTTATCCTGATCTTAATAATAAAATCAGAAACAAACAGAGTCATAAAATTAGCCAATCACTATCATGCATTAATAAAAAAATATAATACATGACATTCAATCAAATATCGAACAAATCACGTGATCATTCATATAATTAAAATATCATAATGTTTTCCAATAACTTAGCTCTTATACTATTTGTTGGTATTTAATTGTACGATGCGCAACAGAACGTGTGAAAAATAGATTAAATAACTTTTAAAATTTTTCACAACAAAATAATTTTGTTTAGATCGAATAAAAGATCTTGTTTAATTATAAAATCTTTTATAATTCAACGTGCAAACATTATAATATTTTCTTTATAATTCTACAAAAATATAATCTTTACCTTGAGCTCGTGCCTAAGATTCGCAGGTCCCTGGAGTTTTTCGCAGGTTGCCGGAGTTCTTCCAACGCCACGATCTTCCTCGCCAATTCTTCGAATCAACGGATGGACAAAAGTGTGGGCTAGCTCTTTTAACTTTTCTCACAAAATCAACTATCGAATTTTTCACCAAAAATTCTCCTCTTTTGTTCCCGGGAGAGAGAGAGACATGTATTATATAGTAAGGAGAGAGGGAAACGTGCATTATAAAAATGGGAGAGAAAGAGGGAAACGTGTATTATAAAGTGGGAGAGAAAAGAGGGGAACATGTATACAAAAGTGGAAGAGAAAAAATGGGAACATGTATTATAAAGTGGGAGGGAAAATTTATAATATTGCCAAATATTTGATTTTTCTCTTTTATATTTTATTCGTAATCAAATTACAAATACAATATCTAAATACTTGATTTTTTTTTTCTCTTATATATATTTTATTTGTAATCAAATTACAAATAGAATATCCAAATATTTGATTTCTCTCTTTTATATTTTATTCGTAATCAAATTACAAATAGAATATCTAAATACTTGATTTCTCTCTTATATATATTTTATTTGTAATTAAATTACAAATAGAATATTCAAATATCTTATTTCTCTTTTTTATATTTTATTCGTAATCAAATTACAAATAGAATATCTCATTTTAGTTAAAATAATAAACAATTTTATTAGTTAATAAATTTTGTAAGAATAAATAATTAATCAAATTAATTATTTAAGAGTATCCATCATGATTATACGAAGATAGTTTTGGGACCATGGACCCATAATTTCAAGCTCCAATAAATTTAGATACAATTAATTAAAGCTCTTTAATTAATTATCTAATTTATTAATTCTGAGATTATTCCACTAAAATCCGGAATTGCACTCTTGAGAATTATGGAACATATTTACTCAAATGATTTGAACAGTCCATTGATATAATCATTACATGTCGATCAACCCTCCGTTCATAGTTCACAAATAGAGCTAGACGAAATTACCGTTTTACCTCTCTATTTGTATCTAAAACGTTAAGTACCATTGATTCACTAGTGAATAGTTAAATCATAATCTAATTATGAATTAGAGCGATCAAACTATTCAGTGCTAGAATCAACACTCAAGAGAACCATTCTAGCATCCTTTCGGAAGTTACGGATTCCGTATCTATAAATCATATTCACAGCTGAATATATAACTGAGTCTCCAAAATGTAAGTGTTACGCCTATTATTTAAAATAGGTTCTAACAAACAAATCAAGAGACCTGTTAATACAAACAAGGAATCTATAATTACTCAGGATTTAGATTGATCTACATATGATCATCTTAGCGATGTAGATTTGAGTCTTTGTAACGGTACTTAAACATAGACCCTTAAATCACATCTGGTCCTTGTCCTATATAATCATATTATATAAAATGTCTCTGCTTAGTGTCATTACACTGATTGTCCGGATAAGACTATCATATTCATAATGTCAGCAAACTGCATTCATGATTTCCAATTAAAGATCCATATTTTAATCAATCATGGACATTTTAAATATATTATCTATGATTTTAATCCTCTTGTATATAACAATCTTATATACTAAAATCATAGTTACAACAATATATTATGGATTTTATATAGATATTCATTTTTATACAAGTAAACATAAAACAATCAAATAATAAAATAAATGCTTCTTTTATTTAATTCAGCAATTAATAATAAATATCTGTTTTATGAACATATTCCCAACATAAATTTGGAGAGAAAGAAAAACATTTATCCCATGACCTTCTGCTTCCCAGCTTTGTTGTTTCTCCAAGGTAATAATCAATTTTATCACTCTTCATTGTTTCCTTCCTGCTCTTGTTTCTTTCTCTTATAGAGACAACCTAAAGGATTTTCATAATTTTAAAATTTTAAAGACCAAACAAACATTCAAACTGTAGGTGTCACAATTAAGTTTAAGAAATCAGAGTATTAGAAATAAAAGTAGAGAAACTTTATTATTTTGATGCCGGAATTGCCTAGTGCTTGTTTTCCAAAGCCTAACATTTAACAAATCTGCACCAAAATGGAATATTGAGGAAGTAAAATCTATGCAAAGATATAAGGAAAAATAATGACGGAATTACTAGAGGATCACTGTTCCAAATTCATTGAGACTGAAATACATTAGAAGAATTTTAAAAAGCAATCCTTTTTTTAATTGAACAGACTAAATGACATGGCAAGTTGAAACAGAAGCAATGAATTTTGTGAGTGATAAGCTCTAATTTCTAAGTAGATTCGAAAAACAAACTGAGCTGTACATGCACTGGCAAAACGAGCAAGATGCACAACCAAATAGAGTAAGACTCTGATAGATAAAGGAAAAGAAAAAGAAGAGGATATTGATATCCTATACGATTGCCATTATCAATTTCAAGTACTTTTCGCAATAAACTAATTCGGAAACCAACAAGAACAGATGAATACCGTATAAAGTAACCGAGACGCAATATGTGGTCCTGTGGGATATTGTTCCAATTCTATCTGCGCAGCCAGAAACAAAGATCATCTCCCAATAAATCAACAAAGACAGGTAATATCTTTCCCATTTCTATTCTAAAGATATCCATCAAAGGCGCACACATAAGTACACTAGTGATGGAATCACTCAATTGCCAGTAATAAAGTAGAGTGGGAGAGAAAAGAGAACATATTCGACGACAAAAGGAACAACGCAGAACCTTTGGGTGGGAGAACTGCTGAAGAGTGCCAAGGAGGCCCTCGAGCTGCTTCAGCTTCATCTCGAAGCGGATCAAAGGAACGCGATGCGACAGTTCGTCAAAGCCGCTAAAACGTTATATGACAAATAAAACGGTAGAATGGGGAAAAACGGGATCGGTTTCTGGCATATATTGGGTTTCTGGGACCATATATTTCTAAAATAATTTGTCTATAATATTTTTTATTTAATAAAGAATAATTCAATAATTTACAATTAGTATGAAATTACAATCTCAATTCTTATAAATTATTAATTCGAATTATGAAACAAAATCGGAACCAAAATGTGAATGATCTTTAAAGATTTGTTAACTTTAATAAAAATAAGAAAAATAAAATGTTTCCTTTATTTTTATATAGATTTAAATTAGACGTAAATAAATAAAATATATTGCAATTTTGTCAAAGCCAAAACGTTATATCACAAATAAAACGTTAGAATGCGGAAAAACGAAATCGGTGTTACTGACATATATTGGGATTCTGGGACGATATGTTTCCAAAATAACTTGTCTATAATCTTTCTTATTTAATAAAGAATAATTCAATAATTTACAATTAGTATGAAATTACAATCGCAATTCTTATAAATTATTAATTCGAAATATGAAACAAAAATCGGAACCAAAATGTGAATGCTCTCTCCAAAGATTTGTTAACTTTAATAAAAATAAGAAAAATAAAATGTTTCCTTTATTTTTATATAGATTTAAATTAGACGTAAATAAAGAAAATATATTGCAAATTTATTTATATATAGATATATATATTTCTTTTTTCCTTTTAAAAAACATTCCAACGTTTTTTCCATATCTTTCTTAAAAAGGAAAATAATTTCTTTCCTTTAATTATATTTTTTTTACTTATATGGACAATTTTTCTATTTTGCAAAATATTCATCATTTATTTATTTTTATTTTTAAATGTTACCATATTATTATGTTGAAACAGGAAGTTTTTTCCATAAAAACTTGAGGGTATTTTTATTATTTGGAAAACTATGAAGGGGGTGAACCGAAAGTTTCCCATCACTTTATAAGGAGAGAGGCTGCACCATCTTCTACCTCCACAACTCCGTAGAGAGATGGCTCCGATCGTCGTCGGCGATTCTCTCCCGGATGGAGATTTGGCTTGGTTCGATGAGAGCGACCAATTGTGGATGATCCCGATACACTCGCTTGCCGCCGGCAAGAAGGTCATCATCTTCGGAGTCCTCGGCGCCTTCACACCCATTTGCAGGTAAACTTCTTAAAACCCCAAAATTTTCTTGATTGTTTCGAATCTCGCGATCAGATCGGTCACAAACGTCGTTAATGCTTCTTTTAGATCGGACTTTTTTAAGTTTTATGCGAGTCCCTTTTTCTCTCTCTACGGCAATGATATGCTTTTTTGCCCTTTTGGATCGAACATTTTGGTGTTCTACTTGAATAATACCGAAACTTTTCTAGTTTTTTTTCCCCGAATCTCGTTAACATATCGTTCACAGACAAGGAAAGGTCCTTTGAGATCAATAACGCTGCTTCGTGTCGAGCTCATTTCTTTTTCGTTTTATGCGAATGTAAACTCGTTTGGTGTTTTTCAATCTACCCATCGGATCATTGAAAATAGTGTCGGCTAATCAAGATCTGGCACTAGCACTAGCACTTGCGTTTATGACGCTTGATTCTTAATTATGCTTCTTCTCCTTTTTTGTTCTGTTCTTTTGTGCTTCCTCATTCGTTCTGAGATGATTTTACCCCTTTTGGCTTTCGCAGCATGAACCATGTCCCCGGTTTCATTGAAAGTGCAGAGGAACTCAAATCCAAAGGCGTCGACGAGATCCTCCTCATCAGCGGTAATTTCCCCCTCTTTTGTCTGTGTTTTTGTTCTTCAATCGGCCTTCGACTTCTAAAAATCTTCTTATTAGAGTTTTTTGTTTTTTTTTTTTCAATTTCCAATTTATCTATTTGCTCGTTACTACAAAGTTTTTGTGACAATACTTTTTAGTATCTTTCTGCCTTGTATTCCCAGATGTGTCAACTCATGAAAAAACATTACAAACTATGAATTCTTTTCTTGGATGATAAATTTAAAACTAAAATAATAATTTTTTTTATATTTAATATCTGAAACTATAAAACAATGAATTTTTGCTATATTTTAGAAAACTATAGTAAAATCCATGAACTCCTGTATCTCTTGCTATGCAGTTAATGATCCATTTGTGATGAAGACATGGGCTAAGTCGTATCCTGAGAACAGGCATGTGAAATTCCTAGCTGATGGTTCCAGCTATTACACTCACGACCTTGGGTTGGAACTGGACTTCTCCGAGGTGGGTCTGGGCATTCGATCGCGAAGGTTTGCTCTCCTCGTCGACAACCTTGTGGTGACAGTTGCGAACATCGAAGAAGGAGGGGGAGAAGTCACTATATCTGGTGTAGAAGAGATCCTAAAGTTCCTCTAGGAATAGTGCTATGTTTATTTGTTATGTTAGTTTGCTTGTTAGGCTACTAGTTAAGTGACTATGCAACTATTTGATTGAATAAAGTATCAATTCTTAGAATGATAATTTGGCGCCACATTATTCTAATTATAAATTATAAATTTATTGATTTATTCCAATAATATTATTTGTCAATATTTAAAGAGCCTTTCGTGTATGAAGGGTGGGATCGCATTGAATGTATTATCTCGGTAATTTTATCGTCTAAAATATTCTTTATAATATTTATAGTTGTTATAATATAATATTATTAATATATTCAAAATTGAGTTATTTATATGGTAGCGGAATAAAATATTATTTTAATGATAAATAAAAAAATACCTTTTTATTTTTTTACCCTTAAAAATTCTTGAAGAAAGCTTACCTTTTGGCTTTTTTTACCTTCTAAAACCCAAAAATATCATTAGTATTATGGTCATAATTTATTTCTTGATTTTTTTTTTTAAAATTCCTTTGTTTTCCAGACATTACAATTTAGAGGGGATTTTTAAAAAGGGTATAATTTTCAAGGGATGAAACAAAATATTATGTGAATATTTATATTTATAAATGTCTTTTTAAGAATCTTATCCTTCCGTCGCTGCATGGCTTCCTTGCAAAGCGACTTCCTCATTTCTTCCTTCTCCGTGGAATTCTGCACTCCACCATCTCGATTCCCCCGCAAAGCTCGTTCCTTTCCCCGCTTCCTCTTCCTCCACTTGTCGTCCCCCTTCACACCCACCGTCGTGAGTCCACGCCTTCTCCGATCTCTCTTCAAGCGCCACAGCTCATGGAACCCACACCGAGCATCGAGCACTTCACAGAGAACGGCCGGCCCAGGAGAAGATTCTTGTGGAGCATGCAATTCCTAAACCTAGGAAGGGTAATTTGTGGCCGAGAGGCGAAAAGGCGGAGCCTTTGGCGAGAGGAGTGAGTGAAATTGGAGTCGACAGGTGGATGAAGAAGGACGGCAAGATATCCGAAGCTAGGGTTTCTGGAAAGGAGATGAAAATTAAGCTGGATTCCTGCTCCAAAACTGGTGATGTCATGGAAGCCATTGTCACTCTGCGGTCGGCCAAGGAATCAAATTGCAGCAATACCACTACAATGTGCTGCTTTACCTTTGCTCTTCTGCGGCGGTTGGCATCATTCATCCTGCTAAAAGCGGTAGTGTTAATTCTAAATTCGATCCAGATTGGCATATTGATGGAGATGTGGTTGAAGATGCAGGCCAAGGAAGTAGAAGAGCTTCTCTTCTGATTTGAGTAAACGAGGACATCAGAGACTATGCTAGAACCAGAGGACTTGAGATATATGAAAAGATGTGCGCGGAGAAGATTGCCATGAGTGAAGCAGCTCTAACATCTGTGGCTCGAATAGCAATGTCCATGGACGATGGTGACATGGCCTTTGATTGTGTTAAGCGAATGAAGCTTTTGGGTATAACTGCAAGGGTGCGGTCGTATGGTCCTGCATTGTTCACCTTCTGCAACAAAGGCGACATTGATAAGGCGTTCGAAGTTGAAGCTCACATGTCGGAAAATGGCATCCAACCTGAAGAATCAGAGTTGGAAGCACTTCTAAGAATTAGCATTGCGGCTCGCAGAGGCGACAAGGTGTATTACCTGCTACACAAGCTTAGAACTAATGTGAGACAGGTCTCTGCGTCCACAGCAGAGCTGATTGAGGCTTGGTTCAAGAGTTTGACCGCATCAAGACTAGGGAAAAGGAAATGGGATGCGAAAGAATTAGCAGAGGCTATTGAGAATGGTGGAGCGGGGTGGCATGGGCTTGGTTGGCTCGGTAAAGGGAAATGGAGTGTGGCGCACACATCAGTAGATGTAGATGGTGTCTGCATGTCTTGTGGTCACAAATTAGCAACCATCGATCTTGATCCAGTTGAGACAGAAAACTTTGCCAAGTCTGTTGCCTCACTGGCCAACAAGAGAGAAAGGAATTCAAATTTTCAGAAGTTTCAAGTATGATCTCCCTCCCGAAATCACTGTCCAGTAATGTGGAGAGAGTATTTAGTTCATGCATTTCAAACATGTAAAATGTTGACGATAAAGTTCAGTCAATTGCGGTTTTTGAAATTATGTCTAATTGTTTTCACCAGCAATTTGCACGATTTTGTTTTGTTACTAACAACTCAATTTCTGATTACAGAAATGGTTGGACTACTATGGCCCTTTTGAAGCTGTTGTAGATGCAGCAAATGTTGCTCTCTATTGTCAGAAGCGGTTCGCAGTTAATAAGGTGTGCGTCAAGAAAATGTTGACAAATATACTTTCAAATTTTGCTTTTATTTAGAGTTCCTGTTGTATTAATCTTCCTCCTGAGATTTTTTTTTTTTTTTCCTTTAGGTCAGTGCTGTCGTTAATGCCATACGGCAGAAACTACCTATGAAGAGATGCCCACTTTATTATTGTACATAATAAACGACTCATTGGAAACAAGATGAAAGATCCTATGAACGTGAAGTATTTGGAGAAATGGAAGAATGCAGATGCACTTTATGAAACTCCTACTGGATCTAATGATGATTGGTGCGGGCTTTACTCTTTTCTTGGTTTTTTTAAAGTTCACTGTTAAAGAACATGGAATTCTATCTGATTAATAGAGCATGATAGTTCTCGTAAAACCTAAGTCGCATGAATTCTAAATAATCGAAATAAGAATTCGAATAGGGAAAACAAGAATATATGAGCATGTATCTTGGTTTCATCGAGAACATGACATAAGAAAATAATAATACATAAACACAATGACAAAAAATCTAATTGAAGAGTCATATCTTTGTCCTTTAGCATCGTCCAGAAGATCCTGTGGAAGAAGAAACAGCAAAAAGAAAAGGTAGGTCTTCCAAGGGACTTAAGGGATAACGATGCTATAAAACTTCTTGTCAATGGGGAACAAGAAACTATGTCAAGATTATTCCCTAAGTATTTGGGGACCAACCCTATATATAGTGAACATCTATTATCAGCCTATCGATAATAATAGATGTGAGACTATAAGTCCATATATATACTGAACATCTATTATCAATAAATATATGATAATAGATGCGGGACTATATGTTCTACACATATAAGATCCACATCCAATTACCCGAAACCCACTAGACATAAGTTAGATCACTTTAAAGGGTTCGGATCGTATTCACGTGTGCAACTTACAAATAAGCCCACCTAATAGGGATAATTATATCCAACAATCTCCCACTTGGGCTATATGTGAGTTGTATGTGAAATATAAGTAAAACTTTAGTTGATATCAACTTTATTGGTACAAAATACCCCTGTAAACAATCTGGTCGATTAACTTCATTGGTATAGGGCTAAAGAGGTCATAGCTATTGTATATGATCGTAACAAGCCCTAACAGTAATCATGATTCCAATATCATTAATGACATAGCTAGATCAAGATGTGAATGTGTAGAGTGGAAATTACATGAAATATGATCAGTATATGTCAATTTCCAACTTGTCCTAAGATGACCTCAAAAAATATCAGATCATATTTGTAAAATACTTTATGTTACACTGCAATAGCAAATCATGATCTAAACTGTATGATTCTAAAATGAATCTATATCATATTTACAAACATCAAATGCTAAACAACAGTAGTAAACGATGATATCATAGTCAGAGTGTCAAACGAACATATAAATTCCCATTGATGTTTTGAACTTTAAGTACGTACAATAATCAAAATAAATGTTTGTCTTTATTAATTAGCATAGAGCAATAAAAATAAATACAGACTCCTACTAGATGAGTTCTTCTTCCATAAGAAGAACTCTCATATCCACAACATGCACATGAAACACCTTAGGCACCAAGCCTTTGGTGAGTAGATCGGCCAACATGAAATATGTATTGATGTGCTCTACCATAATCTGACAACTCTGAACTCTTTCTTTAACCGCTAAAAACTTGATGTCGATGTGCTTGGACTTCGACGAACTGCGGTGGTTCTTGACATAAAGTTCTGCGGCTTTATTATCACAGTAAATCCTCAGTGGCTTGTCAATACCATCAACGATATGTAATGTTGTGATAAAGTTCTGCAACCAAATCCCGTGATTGGATGCTTCGTAGCATGCTACTAACTCTGCCTCCATAGTAGAAGTGGCTACTAGCGTCTGTTTGACGCTCTTCCAAGATATAGCCCCTCCATCAAGCATGAAGATATAGCCCAAGTGGACCTCCTGCTATCCAAGCATCTAGCAAAATCAGAGTCTGAATATCCAATCACCTCCAAGTGATCTAATCTCCGATACATGAGCATATGTCCTTTAGTTCTTTGTAAATACCGTATCACTCTCTTTACCACTTTCCAGTGTGACGTGTAACGCCCACCCTTCTTACCCAACCAAAGGCGGCGCTACATTCTTATACTACTTACGTACATGCTTTAGTTATAACAGCGGAAGAGTAAAAACTTTAAAGAATTTAATTTATTAAGCATGATATCACATATTCTGATTTGTTCAAATGTGCATATATTGATCATATAACTAAAAATATTAATTTGTCCGAATCGTTCTTGCCGAGTCACCACCACACACATCACTATCTGCTCCTCCTGCTGCTCCGTTGTACATCCAGCTTTCTCTTTTATCTGCGGTACAAGAAAAGTAAGCTATGAGCACTCATGGCTCAGTAAGTTCCTTTCCTACTCACTAAAACCGAGAATCATCGTATATCAAGAATGGATCAACATATCATCGTCTCAACTAATCATAACATAACATATCATTCTATTCAAACATATCATGCATATTTCTTATTCACATATCATTTCATAGAAGCATGAATATCATATCATAAAACAAATAAATCACAAGCATGAGACATACAAGGGCATCATATTCATATCATAATATCACATGACATTATATCATATCATCATATAATTCAAGCACATATGAATGTAGGCAATGCATCGTGAATTTGAAAACTTATACTTAATAGTACTTGAAATTAATATCATCATCATTTGGGATCCCGGTTTGTACCACATACTTAATGCGTAGGTCCAAGGTAGCAAGTCTTGAGCCCTACCATGCATACATACTAGGTCCGAGTCTTACTCCATCGACCTAGGGCACTCAAAGGCCCATTATTACGAGCCCCGAGTCTTACTCCATCGACCCCGGGGCGTTTACGGAGCCCACCCTTGGTACAAACCATAAAAATAACTTATCATGCATAACTATCATATCATGTCCTTAACAATCTTTCATGCATTTATTCTTTTTCATTTCTTTTCATTATGTATAACATTTTCTATGCTATCACATATCATAACATAACTTCATTTCTTTTCATTATGTATAGCATTTTCTATGCTATCACATATCATAACATAACTTCATTTCTTTTCATTATGTATAGCATTTTCTATGCTATAACACATCATGTCATATTTCATAATATAACTTCATTATGCATATCATTTCGTAACTAAAGCAATCATGCATTCTAACTTATTATCATATCATTTTCATACAGCATGGCATAGACATATTTAATTTTTGTTCTAGGGTTTCTAAGGCATCTATCCCTTCATGGCCGAACACATAATGATTCATTTAGGTCATACAAACATGTATCACATTCACACATTATCAAGTTTTCATAAGAAGTACTTTTAACCCCTTAGGTTTCATTTCCAAGGCCTCTAGGTCCTTTAAACCTTACTTGGCCGAAATTCATAGAATATAAACTTCCTTTAAGTGGCCTAAAGCATGGGAAACCTAAGTAATTTCATAGCAAGATTTACTAAGAACATCATACACAAGGTTGGATCATAAACAAGTTAGGACTCTTGTGATCTTACATGTCATAAATCATGTAACTAATTTTCTACATTCCAATTAAACATGAGAGCATTAATCATCTTTCATAACATAATATCATAGAGGTCATTGAGCATATTAGAATTTTGTTTAAGCTTCTCTAAACTATCACCTTACCATGGCCGAAATATTAAGAGTAAGGTTCATGAGTTTCTTTCAACATACAAGTATACAACTCTTAAGAACTTTATATCATGTCATATAAGCATAGTTATTTTAAATTCAAGGTCCTCCTAACCCTAAATTATTTCTTGGCTGAAACATGAGAGTGGGGTTCTTTTGGTTCCAATCAACTTCCAAGCAAGAAAACCATAGGAAGGTCCTTAGCATTTCATAGAGGGAAACTTGCACTAGTTTGGTTAGACAATAATTTTCCTAACCTATTTACAATATTTTTGATTGAAATTCTAGGGTTACATACACCTCTGATCATGCATCATATATGTATACAAACATAGGGGAAAACTTTCTTTCAAGGCATAGAAAAAGAATCCGAAAATCACATGAAAGCCTTGTACCGCAGGTGAGGGGAAGCTTACCTTCTTTGCTTAAGTTTCCTAGAGTTGAGAACTTGCTTGTGGACCTTTCTTCCTTGCTTGCTTTGCTCGGCACCAATGGAGGAAGCTAGGTCTTTTGGTGGAGAGGGGGAGGAAGAAGAGGTTTCTTCCTCTTGTGTTGCTCGGCAACAAGAAGAAGAAAAGAGGGAGAGAGTGAGTTCTCGGCACCAATGGAGGAGAGGAGGAGAATGAGTTGAGGATGAAGTTGAAGTCACCCCTCCATGCCTATTTATACTAAAATGAGGGGAGGAAAACTTGACTTGATTCATCCTCTTCATTTACTTCTCCTCTTAATGAGAAAGAATATGCTAGAGAAATGCTTCTTGAGTTTCTCTCTTTTCTTTCTCTTAATTTCTCTCTTTTCTTTCCTTTAATTATAATTCCCATCTCTCCTTTTACAATATTCACTCCTATCACACTTGGTTAACACATGCATGCATCCACAAAAGAACCAAGGATCAAATCCTTCTCTTAACATATTTTTGTACAAAATAATTCATGTATATGCATTATGCATAAATATTTCATACATGCATATATAATATCTCATATCTCTTTTGTTTACATTAATTCCTTGCATTATAAATCATGTATAGAACTTTATATTCTCAACTTTATTTTCTTTCATAAAGTTTTTAATCATCTAAATCCTTCCCATCGTAACATTCAACGTAGACTATCTACACATTCTTTTCATTACATTCGTACTCTCATTGCCCTTACTTTATCTAGGCTTTCTAGGGGTGTTACAAACTCCCCTACTTATTGAAAGTTCGTCCCCGAACTTAGAATGACAATTTCTGCTCAGATTCCTTAGACGTTGGTGGAGCTTCTAATCTCCCTTGACTTATTGAAGGTCCTTCAATAGAAGTCTGCAGTTGGTGTAACCTTGCGGGACCACCTTGATTCATGCTTAAATTGATATCATTTCTACTCTTTTTATTCATCAAAAGCTTTTACTACATTTTTTTGTTCATAACTTCTTCTCTTAAAAGGCCAGGTAGGTTGTGACTACTCCTGCCATAAAGGACATGAGAGTAGTAGTCATCATCAACCAAACCTGTATCGACTTGCCCAGATCATTCTGGGGTGGATCAGGCATTATCGGAGATTGAATCTCTGATGCCTCTTCCGGGTCAATTATTGTCTCTTCATCCATTCCCTCGTCTTCTTCAACATGTTCGTCCGGTTCCATCGGGTCTTCGTTTAGTTCCCCCTCGAGGTTGTTTGATAACCATGATTTTACTATACTATTCTCATTCACACAATCATGATTTGATGTAGTTTTCATATATAGAATCCACATTTACACTACATTTTTATACTTTGTATCAATTTTGGACCTAATTGCAAATTAGTCTATTTTCATGGTATTTGATGCTAATATTTGCTTATTATTTTGTAGGCATCAAAAGGGTCATGGACCCGATCAGATCAGGCTGCATTTGGGCTCAAATCAAGGGCTAAACAAGAAGATCAAGCCTCGGAGCATTATAGGCCGTTCATCCAAGATTGAGTAGATCTGAGCCATCCGTTGAAGATCTGGCCGATCCAACTTAAAGGGGAGCAGATCTGAGCCATTTATGAAGATCCAGAAGTTTTGATCCAGATCTGAGTTCATCCAGCCATTGATCCAGCCGGATTAATCTGGACCGTTCATTGAAGACTGGGCTGATCTGGACCATCCAGTGATGATCTGATCGATCCGACCTACAGGAGAGTAGATCCAGACCCTAGATCAACATCAGTACATTCAGATCGGATTTTGGATGACTTTCCACCGTTGATCTAGCCCAAATGAATCTCAGCCGTTGGATCTGAACTGAGGAGGTTTAAAAACCTGCGTGAGAAGCTACAGTAGCTGGGCTCGGCGTGTTCGCGATTTTGCTACAGTGTTTCTCCTTCTTCTTCCTTGCGGCGCCGTTGCTCCCATTCCTCGATCCAGATCCGTGAGCTAGATTTCTTCGACGACGACGATCATCAGCTGCCGGCGTTCATCTTCCGGTGATCAGAGAGCTTGAGGGAGGTTTCCCGAACGACGATTTGGGTTCTGTTTCATCGCCGTGATTCCGATTGTGGAGGTTTCCCAATCGGCGATCTTCGCATCCACCAGAGCTGAAGGGAGGTTTCTCAGATGCTACTGGACCTTTTCCGATCTCCATTCCGCAGCCAAACAGTGTTGAATTGGCCATTCGATCTGGTTTGCAACTTCACAGGACCTGGGCTCTGTTCTTCGGCTAGTGAGATTACCAGAAGGATGTAAGCTAAAGGGAGGTTTCCTGGTGCTATGATCATCTCCTGGTAATAGAAGGAAGGTTGTTTGATTGTTGTTGAATGCTTATAGGGGTTCCGAGAGCATTTCTACTGGTTTTTCAGCAGATTGGAGGAGGTTGAGTTCGGGATTTGGTTGAGGAATGCTTAGGGTTTAGTTTTATTTGTTTTGTCTTTGAATTGTTGATGTTCCTGTTCAGATCCTCAGATCTGATCCATTACTTTGCTATTTTAATTTGTTTGAGTTTTTCTTATGCAATTCTGTTTTGATTTTCTTTGTTGCAAAAACCCAGTTCTTATTTCTGATTCGAATTCTAATTCCTTAAGATTTCTGCAATTACAGTAATGTTAGCTACTAACTTGGTTTGCAATTTTATTTTACTTGAAATTCTTTGCTTCGGTTTCTATAAGTTAGGATTAGTCAATTCATGAATTTAGGAAATACTTGTTTGACTCATTGAATGTTGAGGTGGCTGTTAATGAGCTTGATTGATGAATGAATCACTTAAACTTTTCATTGTTCACCTTTGTAGAATGTGGTTGATTGTTAGTGAAAAGTGAAGACTTGGTGGATGAGTTAAGTGTTGAATTTGAATGCGATTATGAATTGATTGTTGATTGAAGATGAGGGAATTGCATTAATTGATTCAATGGTGCATTTAAATCTGAATTTAATTGATGCTTATTTGATGAGAAGGAAATGGATCATGTTTAGATGAGAATGAACCTTATTTGATCTTATTCTTTGATCTTGTGATGTAATACTTTGATTGGAACCAACTCTAGAATTTACACACTTTTACTAGTTAGTCCTCGGAAAAATACGACTTGGGACTCCTTACTACACGTATTCTATTTAGCTTAAATGGGTTCCAATCTTTATTAATTTGGAGCGCCTTGTGACATGCAAAAAGGCCGACACCATTGTTCAGTCCCCACTCGAAGTCTATTACATCGTTGGGGTTGAAACCCATTTCCATGTATTCAGCAAGGTTAAATTCATCCTCGCCCATCTCAGGAAACTCGTTCTCTCCTTCATAATATTCCATAATTTCTGAATCTTCATTATCGTCCGAATTCCCTTCCTCGATTTCCTCGAGATCTTCCTCTCCGAACTCGCCGTGTTCCGGAGATTCCGAGTCGCTCACATAGTTGTCGAAGTATTCCAGCATATCGGGTTCATCCGCGAACTCGAGGTATTCGCCAAAATATTCTACATCCTCGGGATTGTATTCGAACGGGATATAGTCCATTTCTACAAGATTTTAAAGATTCATTATTCCTCTTATGTTATAGCCTAAGGTTCTTGTATATAGGCTACCATTCATGCATCCTAGAATATCACCTACTTATCATCATGCACCATTCTCTAGGGTATAACTTAAGGTATCCTTCTTAAGCTACCATTCATGCATCCTAGAGTATCATACTATTTTTAACACATACTTGTCATCATGCACCCTTCTCTAGGGTATAGCTTAAGGTATTCTTCCTAGGCTATTATTCATGTATCATAGAGTATCATACTAATTTTTGCATATAAATAAATTAAGCAACTGTACTTACTTGGAGCGACAGGAAGGAGCTTGATGTGTGTGTAGTGAGCTGGCAAAACTTCGCTCTGATACCACCTGTAACGCCCACCCTTCTTACCCAACCAAAGGCGGCGCTACGTTCTTATACTACTTACGTACATGCTTTAGTTATAACAGCGGAAGAATAAAAACTTTAAAGAATTTAATTTATTAAGCATGATATCACATATTCTGATTTGTTCAAATGTGCATATATTGATCATATAACTAAAAATATTAATTTATCCGAATCGTTCTTGCCGAGCCACCACCACACACATCACTATCTGCTCCTCCTGCTGCTCCGTTGTACATCCAGCTTTCTCTTTTATCTGCGGTACAAGGAAAGTAAGCTATGAGCACTCATGGCTCAGTAAGTTCCTTTCCTACTCACTAAAACCGAGAATCATCGTATATCAAGAATGGATCAACATATCATCGTCTCAACTAATCATAGCATAACATATCATTCTATTCAAACATATCATGCATATTTCTTATTCACATATCATTTCATAGAAGCATGAATATCATATCATAAAACAAATAAATCACAAGCATGAGACATACAAGGGCATCATATTCATATCATAATATCACATGACATTATATCATATCATCATATAATTCAAGCACATATGAATGTAGGCAATGCATTGTGAATTTGAAAACTTATACTTAATAGTACTTGAAATTAATATCATCATCATTTAGGATCCCGGTTTGTACCACATACTTAATGCGTAGGTCCAAGGTAGCAAATCTTGAGCCCTACCATGCATATATACTAGGCCCGAGTCTTACTCCATCGACCTAGGGCACTCAAAGGCCCATTACTGACGAGGCCCGAGTCTTACTCCATCGACCCCGGGACGTTTACGGAGCCCACCCTTGGTACAAACCATAAAAATAACTTATCATGCATAACTATCATATCATGTCCTTAACAATCTTTCATGCATTTATTCTTTTTCATTTCTTTTCATTATGTATAGCATTTTCTATGCTATCACATATCATAATATAACTTCATTTCTTTTCATTATGTATAGCATTTTCTATGCTATTACATATCATAACATAACTTCATTTCTTTTCATTATGTATAACATTTTCTATGCTATAACACATCATGGCATATTTCATAATATAACTTCATTATGCATATCATTTCGTAACTAAAGCAATCATGCATTCTAACTTATTATCATATCATTTTCATACAGCATGACATAGACATATTTAATTTTTGTTCTAGGGTTTCTAGGGCATCTATCCCTTCATGGCCGAACACATAATGATTCATTTAGGTCATACAAACATGTATCACATTCACACATTATCAAGTTTTCATAAGAAGTACTTTTAACCCCTTAGGTTTCATTTCCAAGGCCTCTAGGTCCTTTAAACCTTACTTGGCCGAAATTCATAGAATATAAACTTCCTTTAAGTGGCCTAAAGCATGGGAACCTTAAGTAATTTCATAGCAAGATTTACTAAGAACATCATACACAAGGTTGGATCATAAACAAGCTAGGACTCTTGTGATCTTACATGTCATAAATCATGTAACTAATTTTCTACATTCCAATTAAACATGAGAGCATTAATCATCTTTCATAACATAATATCATAGAGGTCATTGAGCATATTAGAATTTTGTTTAAGCTTCTCTAAACTATCACCTTACCATGGCCGAAATATTAAGAGTAAGGTTCATGAGTTTCTTTCAACATACAAGTATACAACTCTTAAGAACTTTATATCATGTCATATAAGCATAGTTATTTTAAATTCAAGGTCCTCCTAACCCTAAATTCTTTCTTGGCCGAAACATGAGAGTGGGGTTCTTTTGGTTCCAATCAACTTCCAAGCAAGAAAACCATAAGAAGATCCTTAGCATTTCATAGAGGGAAACTTGCACTAGTTTGGTTAGACAATAATTTTCCTAACCTATTTACAATATTTTTGATTGAAATTCTAGGGTTACATACACCTCTGATCATGCATCATATATGTATACAAACATAGGGGAAAATTTTCTTTCAAGGCATAGAAAAAGAATCCGAAAATCACATGAAAGCCTTGTACCGCAGGTGAGGGGAAGCTTACCTTCTTTGCTTAAGTTTCCTAGAGTTGAGAACTTGCTTGTGGACCTTTCTTCCTTGCTTGCTTTGCTCGGCACCAATGGAGGAAGCTAGGTCTTTTGGTGGAGAGGGGGAGGAAGAAGAGGTTTCTTCCTCTTGTGTTGCTCGGCAACAAGAAGAAGAAAAGAGGGAGAGAGTGAGTTCTCGGCACCAATGGAGGAGAGGAGGAGAATGAGTTGAGGATGAAGTTGAAGTCACCCCTCCATGCCTATTTATACTAAAATGAGGGGAGGAAAACTTGACTTGATTCATCCTCCTCATTTACTTCTCCTCTTAATGAGAAAGAATATGCTAGAGAAATGCTTCTTGAGTTTCTCTCTTTTCTTTCTCTTAATTTCTCTCCTTTCTTTCCTTTAATTATAATTCCCATCTCTCCTTTTACAATATTCACTCCTATCACACTTGGTTAACACATGCATGCATCCACAAGAGAACCAAGGATCAAATCCTTCTCCTAACATATTTTTGTACAAAATAATTCATGTATATGCATTATGCATAAATATTTCATACATGCATATATAATATCTTATATCTCTTTTGTTTACATTAATTCCTTCCATTATAAATCATGTATAGAACTTTATATTCTCAACTTTATTTTCTTTCATAAAGTTTTTAATCATCTAAATCCTTCCCATCGTAACATTCAACGTAGACTATCTACACATTCTTTTCATTATATTCGTACTCTCATTGCCCTTACTTTATCTTGGCTTTCTAGGGGTGTTACATGACGGTCCTCGGTTACTAATATATCTGCCTAATATTCTCACTATAAATGCTATATCTAGTCGAGTACAAACTTGTGCATACATGAGACTTCTCACTGCTGACACATATGGGAATTGCTCCATCTCCTTTATTTCAAGTTCAAGCCGTGGACACTGCTGCAAGCTGAACTTGTCACCTCTTGACACAGGTGTGTCACCAGGTGTACAGTTTTGCATACCATACCTTATAAGCACCTTTTCAATATAGGTCTGTTGTGAAAGTTCAAGAATGCCTCTTGAACGATCACGATAGATCTGTATGCCTAAAACAAAGGATGCTTCACCAAGATCTTTTATTTCAAAATTATCAGATAGAAGTGACTTGGTTTGATGCAACATACCCTTATTATTGCTCGTAAGCAATATATAGTCCACATACAAAACAAGTATAACAAATTTGCTCTCACTGAACTTGAGATATATGCACTGATTAACAGAGTTCTCTTTAAATCCAAATGAGATAACCATTTGATCAAATTTTAGGTACTGACAGGATGCCTATTTTAAACCATAAATGGACTTCTTTAATCTACATACTAGGTGCTTTGAGTCATTAGAATCAAAGTTCTCTGGTTGCAACATATATATAGACTCCTCTATGTCTCCATTGAGGAATGCAGTTTTTATGTCCAAGCTGAAGGAGTTAATCGCCAGACTTACGAATCTCAGAGTTACCGGCTTGGCATGCAGTTGTGCTACTGACTCTCCTTTCAGCCAAAGGTTGGTCAGTTGGTTCCAAAGTAGATCCCATTTCGTGAGCTTAGCTTTGGACGTACCTTCATATAGCTCTACGAACTTCTCCCAAAGTTCCTTTGATGATTCGTAGATGCCGATTTTGCTGACTTCTTGCGGAGGTAGCACGGTCAACAAATAGAATTTGGCTCATCCATTTGCTACGAAGTCTGCTTGCTCCTTTTCGGTCTATCGGTATTCCTCTTTTTCACCTTCTTGTGAGTCCATGGGAGCTACAAAGTCATATTTAATTATTAAAAGTAATTCAAAGTATGTTTTAAAGAATACCTCCATGCGTTTCTTCCATGTCACGAATTCTCTCTAGAATTTTGGCTGGTAGATGCTCGGTCCAACCATCACCTCAGTACTTCAATCAGTGGTTAGTCCTTCTGAGACATTCTAGCTCTGATACCACTTGTTGGTAGATGGGGCCGGTAAGAGGGGATGAATTGGTTGTAAAAAATAAAGCTAAATATTTCTTGATCTTTCAACTCAGATTAGCAGTACAATTAAATTAAAACAATTGATCAACTAACAAAATAAAAGAGGCTAAAGAATTACTTGGTTACAACTTAGGTGGTTGTTAATCAAACCCAAAAGAAAGTACTAAAAAATCTTCTTCGTGTAGGCGGAGAAGCCTCTTACACTCATTGAGCGCTCATAAATATGTTATAAAAATGAATATAAGAGTTGTTGTTAATTTCCTAAGTCTAGGAGTCTTTTTTATAGCCTATAGAAAATGTTATCCGCGGCTTAAAAGTGTCTTCAAAGGGGTCCAAGGTGCCTTCCATTAGATAAACTTTATCTCCCAAGGATAAAACATTATTCTCAGGTAACATCTAGGGAAGGCACCTTCTATGGCTAGAAGGCTCCTTCGTACTATTCATCGAAGGCGCCCTCCAAGCCATGGAAGGCACCTTCCATAAGGCAGATCATCTCCATAAGATGATCTCTTCTCATGGGTGATGCTCCTGCTAACCGCAGTTGAGCTCATCAAAATCCAACTCTGACCTTCTCCTCGAGTAGCCTTCGTATCTAGCTTCTCATCCCTCAGACCACCATACACGTCCTTCTCATCCCTAGTGTACTCTTCCACTGTACCTCATCCTTTAGAGGCACTGAGCCTGTCAGCTCCTATCCCGTTCCATCGTTCTTTCTAGCTACGTCTTCTGCTTGACTTCTTATGTTCATAAATTCCTGCACACTTAGACACAAGGATCAAATACAACAGGACCTAACTTAATTTGGTTCACCACATCAAAACTATCATGGGATACTTACACTTTCTTGATCGAAGTAGCATTAGTTCGTGTTGGAACCCCAAGGTTATTTTGGTGTGATCAACAAGTTAAGTTATGTCCTGTGTTGTTTTTAACCTTGTGTCAAAGTGTGCAGGAGCTTAGGAGCACAAGTACTCGAGCGGAAGACACAACTAGCGAGAAGGACGGCACGCAGTGCATCCGAGGGACGAGGCACTGCGGAAGAGTACACTGGCAGACGAGAAAGAAGCGTGCGGTTGTAACGACTCGGCCCCTCGGCCCCTTGGGTTGCCACACTAGCGGCTCAACTGGCGGCCCCTGACGGTCCCTTGGGTAGCCACACTAGCCGCCAAACTGGCGACCCCTTATGTCGACAACCGACGACCCTTAGCCATGCCGTTACTCACAAGGTCTTCCCACCCCTGGCCAGTGGATTTTTGCCTTCCCCGGGATTCGAACTCTAGATCTCCAGGTTAAATACTAAAGTTTATGAATCCTGGCAGCCAAGTGGCTGCCCAAGGGACTGTCAGGGGCCGCTAGTGTGGCCGCCCAAGGGGCCTAGGGGTCGGGTCGTTACAATAAAAAGGCGCATTTTTATTGTAACGTCACGACCCCGGCCCAACTGGCAGCCCCTTGGCGGTCCCTTGGGCGGCCACAATTACGGCCCAACTAGCGACCCCTTATGTCGTCGACCGACGACCCTCGGCCGTGCCGTTACTCACTAGGTCTTTCCACCCCTGGTCAGTGGATTTTTGCCTTCCCCAGGATTCAAACTCTAAACCTCCAGGATAAGTATTAGAGTTTATGAATCCTAGTAGCCAAGTGAACAGAATGTAAAATACCGAAAAATGGGTGAATCACCATAAGGGGATTTTTAGGAATTTTCAGAAATTTTCTAAGAATTTTTCGAAGCTCGTACACCGGGTTTTGAGAGGACAAATTACGGGTACGGATAAAGGCTGTTTAGGATACCCGTTTAGGTGAGGAAATGTTTTATTTATAAATACATTTCCTTTTATTTTTCTTTCCCCCCTAAACGCCATTTCCTTCCCCCTACCCGCGTCGCGCCTCACTCAAATCGTCGCCGATTCTTCCTCTTCCCAAAACTGCTGACGCCGGTGCCGTTTCCTCTTCTTCCCCAAACCGACGCACCTTCCTTTTCTCCCTGTGTACAAAGCCCTCAGTCAGGGAAGCCGAGCCTACTCTTCCTCTCTTCTGCCGATCGCCCTCTGCCCTAGGTTCACTGCTCGGCGCTAACTCTGATCGCCTGGTGCCCTAGCCATCTCCACCGCCGATCCTCCTCTGCCCTATCGGTAAGCGGAGGCTTTTGATTTGGTTCTTCTTCTCCCTCATTGTGGTCACCCTTTTGTTTCCACTGTGCCCTAGATCACCGACGTCGAGTGGGGCTCAGATCACCAAGGCGAGAATTCGGATCTGGCGATGATCTCTTGAGGCGGCTAATCAAGGTAAGGTAGTGACGAGAAGGTTAGGGATTCAAAGATCTTGTTTGATCTCGGATCAGTTTCTTGAGACCTTCCTGTTCTGTTCAGCTTGATTCATAGATTGTTTTGTTATTAGGATGTTAACAAGTATTGTTTGATTTGTGATCTTCTTGTCGGATCTCATCTTGTTCTGTTTAGTGAAGGAATCCAACAGAAACGACTGTTTTGTGGAGCTGGAATTGTTTACAGTGTTGTTGGTGCCGGCAGCAACCCATCCATTAGTGAGGAGGAATTACCAAAGAGGTCTTGCTGTGGTGTTCTTTGATCCCACATCGGTTCCTTGTGTGGATCAACAAAAGGGAGGTCGTGGATTAAGGTAAGAAGTAGGGTAATGTTAGTTAGAGCCCTAGAGCCAATCATTTGATGATTGTTGTATGGACTCATTGTATCATATTCTTGTATATAAATAAAGGTATTTTTTTGGTTATTATACTTACTTGTATTAGTGCCAAATAATTAAGTATAATAGCGTCCTTGAGTAGAAGGTTCTTACCTATATCAATCGATTGGTTGAATCGATAGTGAGATGATATAGGAAACACTACTCTTAATCATTCCTAGTCAAGTATTAACATTCAGGGACAATGTTAATGCGATGAGACTAGCATGTAGGTCAACTCGATGACTTGATCTCACAAGTCATGGATATGGAGATATCAAGTTGACACATGGATATGCATTGGAGACTGTATACTGAATGACTCGTCATGAGAAAGTATCATGGATTGTTATATGAGTGTCATATACTTTCTCATGTGGCTATTAGTATGACTATTGGTCCTTGGACCTGAAGTCACCATGGATCCCTACATAAGGAGTTACGTACTTTGGCTTCGTCAAACGTCACCCGTAACTAGGTGGACTATAAAGGCGATTACTGGGTGTGTAACAAATTATGCAGAGGGATGTGAGTGATGTAGATGGGATCTATCCCTCCTATATGACGGGAGTGACATCGATATTCTTGATAGAGTGAGACCACGAAGTGCATGGTCATGCCCAAATGAGTCAATATGAGATATTAAGCTCATTTGATTGAGTGAGTCTACTTGGAGTTCAAGATTTAGATTGATTAGAGGATGACATGGTCTATGCCTCACATTGATCAATCTAGATGTCAAGGATAGAAGGACAATGTTACATATTGTGAGGAGTCACAATTAGTAGTCACAAGGTGATGTTGGATCTCAACATTCATATAACTTGGGTAGTAATGATGTGTTGCTAGATACCGCTCATTACTTATGCTTCTAAATGAGTTTAGGAGCATTGTCAACGTTATAAGTACCGATAAGGTCACACACAAAGGACAATTAGATGGAGATTAGGTTCATATGATGAACCAAGATGATTAAATTCATGTGATGAATCAAATTGGATTAATAGTAATCCAAATTGGGCTAATTGAGTTGGACTCAAGTTGATTCATGTGTTCAATGAGTTTAATTTAGATTTTGACTCATTGAATCAATTTAATTAAATGAATTAGATTCATTATATTAAGTTGGCTTGAATCAAATGGTTGGATTAGATCAACCATGGGAGAGATTTGGTCAAGTTTGACTTGACTTGAGAGGGAAGATGAAGAGTCAAGTTTGACTTGACTATTTGCCACATCATTAGTGAGTTGGCAAGGTGTGGACCAATGATGATGCTCCACATCATCATGGTGTGTCATCTTATGGAGGTTACAACTCTTAATGACCTCCACATTAAATGTGAAGGGGGTTACACCACTTAATGTGGCTGGCCACTTAATGTTGTAAGGAGAATGAATTTTTGATTCATGTGAAGTCATTCTATCATCTTCTTCCTCTCTCCTTCTCCTCTCCCTCTCCTCCTTCTTGGCCGAACAACCTAGGTGCTAGCACACCTTTGTTTGGTCTTCTCCACCTAGTGTGTTCGTGTGGATACATATAGAGGAGTATCTATTTTGATACTCTCGAGATCCGGCGAATCTTGGACGAGCGGGATACGAAAATGGCACGCATCGAAGGTATACGATCTTCTCCTTTGTAGATCTAGAGTAGATATAGGTTTTAGTAAACTTGTACTCAAAATTTTTGTTTATAAACTTCGCACGGATCCGGTGGCGGGGTTTCGGGGTTTCCGCAATGCGAAAAAGCGGTGTTCGTGGCCCGAAAAACCCAACAGTTGTATCAGAGCCACGTGCGAAGACTTGTACGAGTTTAGTTTATATTTTTATGAAAAATATAGATTCTGTAACATTATGTAATTTTAAGTATTTTATGATTTTTATGGGTATTTTTCTCGTAGAAGCGAAGTACAAGTGTTTAGACACTTGTAGGCTTCGACTACCGAGAAGATTTTTCCGAAACGACAAGGTTTCGCCCCAAATCCTTTTGGGACAGTGGTCTAAGGCGCTGTAGGATCGCTTAGGAACACTCGTGATGGTTATATCACGGGTAGGGGCGCTCCCCCTGGCCCCGCAAGGGGATTCGTTCCGCGATTGCGCCCGAAAATCGCTAAACGGGACCGCCGGAAAATTTTACTCATAAAAATTGTAAAAAATTATGGAAAAATTACAGAAAATTATGAAAATATATAATTTAGAATTATATATTATTTTTGTGATAGTCATGGCCCAAAAAATCCCAATTTGATTGGAAATGTGTTGTAATTCATAATACGGCCTGCGTGCCGTTATGTGATGTGCATGTTGTATATTTGATTCGCGACTTGCGCTTCGTGCCTTTCTTTATTTTATATTCTTGTTGTAAATTAGTTTAGACTCGAATGTAACTCGAGTTTCAAAATTGTAATGTATAAAATTGGAGCGGTGGAAGGTCCACTCGAGACGGAGTTACGAGGAGGGCGCGAGCAACACAAGGTGGTCAAAGGGAGGAGTTTGAGAAGCTGTTGACCTTAGGTTGACCATCCGATCTTCTCATTGGCTTGAGAAGATCGTAGTAGGGCCATGACTAATCACAAATAATTTAATTAATTGCTTATGTGTGTATATGATGCATGATTAGTAATTAATTAGTGCCTAACGATTAGATTAGATCTAAATCATGTACAAGATGCACCCTAACGATTAGATTATATCTAAATCGAGTATTTGATACACATCGACGATTAGATTAGATCTAAATCGCGTCAACTCTAATATCTACCGTGCCGTGATACCTATCACTACCTCGATCACATGTGTTGTTGAATCTGCCAAAGCAGAGCAACACATATTATCTTGGTAGGGTACGAAGGGACAATCTTGGTCCCGCCTATCAACTCATGGGTGAGTACAACTCAATTAGATTGAGTAACTAGTTAACTCTGTTGGATCAAGTACAACTATAGGCATTCTTCCAACGGTTGGAAAGATAGGACATAAATCACATTTATATTAATTCTTGGGCGTATTAGCCAAAGCTAACTCAAGTTTTAATATAACTGCGGATAATGATCCTATAAACAAGAGTTGCATAGAGATGTAATTAGTAATCATTACCTACCGATCATACTAAGTCTTGGGTGTATTAGCCAAAGCTAACTCAAGGGTTAGTATGATGTGAATCTTGTCCCACATGAATTATATAGAATTTAGTGGGAGCATCATTTAGTTAAAGGCCTAATTAAATGATTAAAAGGAATATGATATTTATTTTTTGCTTTAATTTCTGTTGTAGAATTGCCATGTTGTCAAACACAAACAACTTCTCTCTGCGTTCTGTCCTTAAGAAGGACAAGCTCGACGGAGCAAATTTCCTGAACTGGTACAGAAATTTGAGAAACGTTCTCACTCAAGAACGTACACTGTACGTTCTGGAATAGCCCATTCCGGAGGCACCTTCTGCCACTGCCACGCGAGCTGACCAAGATGCTTATAAGAAGCATCAAGAAGACGCATTATATGTATCCCGTCTCATGCTCGCGAGCATGAACTCTGAGCTTCAGAAGCAACATGAGTTAATGACTGCTTACGATATGGTTGAACATCTTCGTCAACTGTATCAAGGACAAGCATGGCACGAGAGATTTAAGATCTCTAAGGCACTGTTTCAATGCAAGATGCAAGTTGGGACTCCTGTAGGTCCACATGTGCTCAAGATGCTTGGGTACATAGAGAACCTACAGAGATTGAGATTCCCATTTGATCAAGAGATGACCACTGACTTGATCTTGCACTCCTTGCCCAAAAGTTACAGTCAACTTCGTTCATTTGGTAAGGGAAAGTCTCAAGTCAAGGGCAAGGGAAAGACACTGAAACCCAAAGGAGGGGTCGCCAAGGATGTTACCTGCTTCCACTACGGTTAGACCGGGCATTGGAAGAGGAACTGCAAGGT
Organism: Zingiber officinale; assembly: GCF_018446385.1. Taxonomy (NCBI): domain Eukaryota; kingdom Viridiplantae; phylum Streptophyta; class Magnoliopsida; order Zingiberales; family Zingiberaceae; genus Zingiber; species Zingiber officinale. Next base: position 50,420,592 of record NC_055997.1, read on the forward strand.
GTACTTGGAAGATCTTAAGAAGAAGCGAAGTGAGACTTCCACTTCAGGTATATATGTTATAGAAGTCAATCTATCTATTTCTTCATCATGGGTATTAGATACCGGATGTGCTTCTCACATTTGTACTAATGTGCAGGCGCTGAGAAATAGCAGAGCATTGACAAAGGGTGAGGTGGACCTATGCGTAGGCAATGGAGCACGGGTTGCTGCTGTTGCTGTAGGGACTTATTTTCTATCTCTATCCTCTGGGCTTGTACTAAAGTTGGATGATTGTTGTTATGTGCCAGCATTAACTAAGAACATTATATCAGTTTCTTGTTTGGACAAGAAAGGTTTTTCGTTTATAATAAAGAACAAATGTTGTTCCGTCTATTTAAACGATATGTTCTATTGTAGTGCAGCTCTGATAAACGGACTCTATATTCTAGACCTTGAGAGCCCTATCTATAACATAAGTACCAAGAGGTTCAAGTCAAATGACATGAACCAAACCTATCCCTAACACTGTCGCTTAGGTCATATAAATGACAAGCGCTTATCCCAGCTCCATAAGGATGGTTTGCTGGACTCATTTGATTTTGAATCTTATGAGACGTGCGAGTCATGCCTACTAGGCAAGATGACCAAGATTCCCTTTAATGGACACAGTGAGAGAGCGACTGACTTGTTAGGACTCATACATAGTGATGTATGTGGCCCTTTCAATGTCGCTGCCAAAGGTGGTTATAAGTACTTCATCACATTTATTGATGACTTCAGTAGATATGGTTATGTGTACTTGATGACACATAAATCTGAATCCTTTGAAAAGTTCAAAGAATTCAAGAATGAAGTACAGAACCAGCTTGGCAAGAGTATTAAGATACTTCGATCAGATCGAGGTGGTGAATACTTAAGCCATGAGTTTCGTGACTATCTAGCTGAGTGTGGGATTCTATCCCAACTCACTCCTCCTGGAACACCACAGTGGAATGATGTATCCGAAAGGAGAAATCATACTCTATTAGATATGATGCGATCTATGATGAGTCACATTGATCTTCCTACATTCCTTTGGGGCTATGCTCTAGACACGGCAGCTTTTATACTCAACCGAGTTCCATCCAAGGCTGTGATAAAGACACCATATAGGATATGGACTGGGAGAGATGCCCATGTGTCTTTTATGAAGATTTGGGGTTGTGAGGCTTACGTTAGACGTCAAGTCTCAGACAAATTGGGACCCAAATCCGACAAGTGCTACTTTATTGGATATCCTAAGGAAACTAAGGGATATTACTTCTACATTCCTAGTCAGCACAAGGTAGTTATGGCAAAGACTGGGGTCTTTCTAGAAAGGGACTTTGTTTCTAGAAAGACTAGTGGGAGTATGTTCGATCTTGAAGAAGTTCAAGATGCGGACCATAGCACTGAAACCTCGATGGAAGTTGAACTGGAACCACAAAGTGTTGTGGATGATGTCATTCCACAAAGAGTTGAGGAACAACAACCAGTTCAAGTAGACATACCTCTTCGCAGGTCTGATAGGGTACGTCGTCAGCCTGAGAAATACTCATTTCTCTTGTCTGACCATGATGACGTTGTGCTCATAGAGGATAAGCCTACCACCTATCAGGAAGCTGTGACGAGACCAGATTCCGAGAAATGGCTAGAAGTCATGAGATCCGAGATGGAATCCATGTACACCAACCAAGTATGGACTTTGGTTGATCCACCTGAAGGGGTAAAACCCATTGGGTGTAAGTGGGTTTTTAAGAGAAAGACTGACATGGATGGACTTATCTATAAGGGTCGCTTGGTAGCTAATGTTTTCAAGCAAATTCATGGTATTGACTATGATGAAACCTTTTCTCCAGTAGCGATGTTTAAGTCCATTCGGATCATGCTTGCTATTGCAGCATACCATGACTATGAGATATGGCAGATGGATGTCAAAACCGCGTTTCTGAATGAAAACCTGCTTGAGGATGTGTACATGACACAACCTGAGGGTTTTGTAGATCCACAGCATACTAGCAGAGTATGCAAGTTGCATAAGTCCATTTATGGACTAAAGCAAGCTTCTCGGAGCTAGAATCTTCGATTCGATGATGCAATCAAACAGTTTGGTTTCATCAAGAATGAAGATGAGCCTTGTGTCTACAAGAAGGTTGTAGAGAACACAGTTGTCTTTCTTATATTGTATGTGGATGACATACTTCTCATTGGGAGTGATATCCCTTTGCTTCAGTCTGTCAAGACTTGGTTAGGGAGTTGTTTCTCAATGAAGGACTTAGGTGAAGCATCTCGCATTCTAGGCATACAGATCTATAGAGATAGATCTTAGAGGTTGCTTGGCCTAAGTTAGAGTACATATATTGACAAGGTACTCCTACGGTTTTCCATGCAGAACTCCAAGAAGGGATTTCTGCCGATGTCACATGGCGTGAGTCTTTCAAAGACTTAAGGTCCCTCTTCTAGAGAGGAGAGAGACCGCATGTATCAGATCCCTTATGCCTCTGCCATAGGATCTATCATGTACGCCATGCTATGTACTCGTCCTGATGTCTCATATACTTTGAGCGTGACGAGCAGATACCAGTCAGATCCAGGTGAAAGTCACTGGATAGCGGTCAAGAATATTCTTAAGTACTTGAGAAGGACTAAAGAATATTTCTTGATATATGGAGGCGATGACGGGCTAACTGTAAAGGGTTACAGTGATGCCAACTTCCAGACCGACCAGGATGATTATCGATCGCAGTCAGGGTTCATATTTTGCATAAATGGTGGTGCTGTGAGCTGGAAGAGTTCGAAGCAGGACATAGTCACTGATTCTACAACAGAGGCCGAGTATATTGCTGCATTAGAGGCAGCAAAGGAGGCAGTTTGGATCCGCAAGTTCATCACTGAACTTGAGGTGGTTCCTAGCATCGCTGATCCTATTGAGCTCTATTGTGACAACAATGGAGCAATTGCGCAGGCTAAGGAACCTCGCTCACACCAGCGGACCAACAACCATACTACGGCGTTTTCATCTCATTCGAGAGATTATCGATAGAGGAGATGTGAAGATTTGCAGAGTACCTACAGAGGATAACATCGCAGATCCCTTGACCAAGGCTTTGGCACAGAGAAAGCATGATGGTCACACTAGGTCATTGGGGCTTAGAGCCTACACTGATTGACACTAGTGCTAGTGGGAGATTGTTAGTTAGAGCCCTAGAGCCAATCATTTGATGATTGTTGTATGGATTCATTGTATCATATTCTTGTATATTAATAAAGGCATTTGTTTTGGTTATTATACTTACTTGTATTGGTGCCAAATAACTAAGTATAATAGTGTCCTTGAGTAGAAGGTTCTTACCTATATCAATCGATTGGTTGAATCGATAGTGAGATGATATAGGAAACACTACTCTTAATCATTCCTAGTCAAGTATTAACATTCAGGGACAATGTTAATGTGACGAGACTAGCATGTAGGTCAACTCGATGACTTGATCTCACAAGTCATGGATATGGAGATATCAAGTTGACACATGGGTATGCATTGGAGACTGTATACTGAATGACCCGCCATGAGAAAGTATCATGCATCGTTATATGAGTGTCATATACTTTCTCATGTGGCTATTAGTATGACTATTGGTCCTTGGACCTGAAGTCACCATGGATCCCTACATAAGAAGTTACGTACTTTGGCTTCGTCAAACGTCACCCGTAACTGGGTGGACTATAAAGGCGATTACTGGGTGTGTAACAAATTATGCAGAGGGATGTGAGTGATGTAGTGGGATCTATCCCTCCTATATGACGGGAGTGACATCAATATTCTTGATAGAGTGAGACCACGAAGTGCATGGCCATACCCAAATGAGTCAATATGAGATATTAAGCTCATTTGATTGAGTGAGTCTACTTGGAGTTCAAGATTTAGATTGATTAGAGGATGACATGGTCTATGACTCACATTGATCAATATAGATGTCAAGGATAGAAGGACAATGTCACATATTGTGAGGAGTCACAATTAGTAGTCACAAGGTGATGTTGGATCTCAACATTCTTATAACTTGGGTAGTAATGATGTGTTGCTAGATACCGCTTATTACTTATGCTTCTAAATGAGTTTAGGAGCATTGCCAATATTATAAGAACCTATAGGGTCACACACAAAGGACAATTAGATGGAGATTTGATTCATATGATGAACCAAGAGGATTAGATTCATGTGATGAATTAAATTGGATTAATAGTAATTCAAATTGGGCTAATTGAGTTGGACTCAAGTTGATTCATGTGTTCAATGAGTTTAATTTAGATTATGGCTCATTGAATCAATTTAATTAAATGAATTAGATTCATTATATTAAGTTGGCTTGAATCAAATGGTTGGATTAGATCAATCATGGGAGAGATTTGGTCAAGTTTGACTTGACTTAAGAGGGAAGATGAAGAGTCAAGTTTGACTTGACTATTTGCCACATCATTAGTGAGTTGGCAAGATGTGGACCAATGTTGATGCTCCACATCATCATGGTGTGTTATCTCATGGAGGTTACAACTCTTAATGACCTCCACATTAAATGTGAAGGGGGTTACACCACTTAATGTGGTCGGCCACTTAATGTTGTAAGGAGAATGAATTTTTGATTCATGTGAAGTCATTCTATCATCTTCTTCCTCTCTCCTTCTCCTCTCCCTCTCCTCCTTCTTGGTCGAACAACCTAGGTGCTAGCACACCTTTGTTTGGTCTTCTCCACCTAGTGTGTTCGTGTGGATACGTATAGAGGAGTATATATTTTGATACTCTCGAAATCCGGCGAATTTTGAACGAGCGGGATACGAAAAGGGCACGCATCGAAGGTATAAGATCTTCTCCTTTGTAGATCTAGAGTAGATCTAGGTTTTAGTAAACTCGTACTCGAAATTTTTGTTTATAAACTTCACACGGATCCGGTGGCGGGGTTTCGGGGTTTCCGCGACGCGAAAAAGCGGTTTTCGTGGTTCGAAAAACCCAACAGGTAATTGGTTTGTATTGTTGATGAATTATGTATGTGTTGAATTGGAGATGATATGGGTTACTAGATGGTTAGTATACCACTAGTTGATACATGATTAGTGTGATTAGATTTAATTGCTTAGATTAATTTAATGGAGTGATTGAGGTTAGGGTAATTAACCCTAATCAACTATTAGATTTGGATTTAGGTTAGCTTCTCGGGGATTTGATTTAGCTAATTAAATTATATGTAATTAGCTAAATCTGTATATCATATTATTACAGGGTTCAGATTCGGGACGAGCACTTCGACATAGAGGTTGATTAGCTCGATCTACATTGGAGGCGGTACCTTGACTTATCTTTGATAATGTCATGTTGATATGTTTAGTAGGTTATAGCCTTTAATAATAATTATGTTCATCCTTGTTTCGGTATGTCACTACCGGATACCGGTTACATTCTTGTTTGCTCACCTGTTATGCATTTTATGCTAGTACCCACATGATTATATATATGCTCATAGAGGTAGTGACACCCCATGCTTATTATATTCAGGACTTAGGTTGTTATACCATAGCTGACCTGTATACCCTAGATTTGTGGATTTAACTTATTGATACTATGGTACACATTTATATATATATATATATATGGATTGGTTCAGGATATTGTCATGCTTAGTGTCATGCACCATTCGCATGATTGCATGTTGCGCGATAGTCTGCTCCATTATTGTTGAGCACATCACCAGTTTCATCTTTGTCGGTGTTCTGCTGGACGCTCATGGGTAGCGTGACGCAGCGTGGTAGCACATCAGATTTGCTCTGTTTGGCTCTGTTGGTCCGCTCATGGGTAGTGTAATGCAGCGTGGTGGCCGGTAGGGATCCCTCCCCGTCATCGTGTACCGGGAGATGAGAGCATTGAGCTCCCCCACTTATGATTTGGGGGTAGGAGGATATGTGTACTCCGACAGCATCCCATCCACTCGGTCACTTATCAGGAACAGTGACGGCAGAGTGTACGGTTGTCATAGCCCTACCCTCTCGATCTCACTATCGTATGTGAGATGGCTGACTAGCGTCAGGGGTGACCAGGACCCATCATTGGCATCATACGCATTTATGCATTTACTGATTGTGTTTGCTGCACTTATATGCTGCATTTTGATGGATACATATGTTTGACATGCATACAGGATTTATGATACTCTCGGTCTGACGACCTGACTATTCTGATAGGAGGCCCTGGTGAGCACAGTTCCCTTCAGCCATTTTCTATTGTGTATTTCCAGCTTTTGTTTAGGAGATTGTACTCCATAGTTATTACTATTTGTTATAGTTTACTATACATGTCAACTAGGTATCTGCTGAGTTGTTGAACTCACCCCGTCGACACTATCTTTTTCAGGTACCAGATTATTTATAGAGTCGCTTGGAGTATCCTGCTTGCCGGTCTCCATGTCACATCAGAAGACCTGTCTCCGTTTTTGTTTATTTTTATTCCGGTATATGTAATTCGTGCATTTATCTTTGTGTTCCGGTTTTGTTTCTGGAGTGTTGTTTTGTTATGTGGTGTAAGCCTAGCCGGCTAGCAGTCTTCGTTTTTAGTTTGTATGTGTTGTCCATTGTATTTTCGCTGTGTTTGGTTTTGGTACAGCCGAGTGGGCTGTTAGATTTACATATAACTGCGTGGTTGTGTTTTGATTGTATCAGCCGAGTAGGCTGCATATAAATTACGTGGTTGTGTGTATATTCCAGCCGCCTGTGGCTGAGGTATAGTGTGTCTGTAGAAATGGTTCAGATTGTCACCCATACAGGGAAGATGTTGTCGGAATTTTCTCTGGCAGAGACTCCTCTGGAATGTGACAATTTATATTGTAACGTCACGGCCCCTCGGCCCCTTGGGCGGCCACACTAGCGACCCAACTAGCGACCCCTTGTGTCGTCAACCGACGACCCCTTATGTCATCAATCGACGACCCTCGGCCATGCTGTTACTCACATGGTCTTTCCACCCCTGGCCAGTGAATTATTGCCTTCCCCAGGAGTCGAACTCTAAACCTCCAAGATAAGTATTAGAGTTTATGAATCCTGGTAGCCAAGTGAGCGGCACTCACTTGGCTACCAGGATTCATAAACTCTAATACTTATCCTGGAGGTTTAGAGTTCGAAACGACATGGCCGAGGGTCGTCGGTTGACGACATAAGGGGTCGCCAGTTGGGCCGCTATTGTGGCCGCCCAAGGGACCATCAGGGGCCGCCAGTTGGGCCGCTAGTGTGGCCGCCCAAGGGGCTGAGGGGCCATGATGTTACATTAAAAAGGCGCTTTTTTATTGTAATGACCCGACCCCTCGGCCCCTTGGGCGGCCACACTAGCGGCCCAACTTGCGGTCCCTTGGCAGTCCCTTGGGCGGCCACAATGGCGGCCCAACTGGCGACCCCTTATGTCGTCAACCGACGACCCTCAGCCGTGTCGTTACTCACAAGGTCTTTCCACCCCTAGCTAGTGGATTTTTGTCTTCCCCAGGATTCAAACTCTAAATCTCCAGGATAAGTATTAGAGTTTATGAATCCTGGTAGCCAAGTGAGTGGCGCTCACTTGGCTAGTGTGGCCGCTAGTTGGGCCACCATAAGGGGTCGCCAGTTGGGCCGCCATTGTGGCCGCCCAAGGGACCGTCAAGGGACCGCCAGTTGGGCTGCTAGTGTGGCCGCCCAAGGGGCCGAGGGGTCAGGTCGTTACAGTGGTGGTTCCGAGGGACGAGAAGCCGGAGCAGAAGATTGCTCGGGGAGCAAGAGACGCAGCTAGCAAGAAGGTTGGCACGGGGTGTGACTGAGGGACGAAGACTGTGGATGAGTACGCTGGCGGACGAGAAGGAAGCACGCGGTGATTTCGAGGGACAAGAAGCCGGAGCGGAAGGCCGCTAGAGAAGACGGGAACTTGGGTTCGGGTGATCCCTTTTCCAGATGGCATAGATCACCCAAGCGAGCGGATATGGAGTTGAAGACTCGGATCGAGGCGAACTGAACCAGAGCAGTGGTCCCGGACAAAAAAAGTCAACACTGGTTGACTTTACTGGTCCGGGGCGCCCGGAACAGTCTGGGGCGCCCGGAACAGTCCGAGGCGCCTGGACCAGCCCAGGGCGCCCGGAACAGTCCGGGCCCTTCCGGGCGCCTGGAACCAAGTTTTTGACCAGATCGAGTTTTGACTCGATCTGAATGTTGGGGATAAAGTTTTATCCCCCCAGGGCTCCCGGAACCCCTTCAGGGCTCCCCGACCAAGGCTATAAATATAGCCTTGGTCCAGAAGCTTTTCAACGAACTCAAGTAATTCATTTCCAACGCTTGTGTGCTTTAGAGTCAAGTTTCTGTTTTCTACGCTTCAACGTTGTAAGAGGCTTCTCCGCCTGAAGGAGTATTTAGTGCTTCAACTTCTTTGGATTAACAACCATATCGGTTGTAACCAAGTAAATACTTGTGCCTCGTCTTTTAATGTTTTATTTATCTGTTTAGTTTATTATGCAAGTATTAGTTTAAGAGTTCGAGAAGGGTTGTTTCGTTTTTGTTTTGCAGGACTATTTTCAACCCCCCTTCTAGCCGGCCGCAATGGTCCTACAAGTGGTATCAGAGCCGAGACGCCTCAGAAGGACTAACCGTCGACTGAAGCAACAAAACGATGGCCGGAGCTAGCGTCTACCCACCTGCATTTGAGGGGGAGTTTGCTTTTTGGAAGCAACAAATGGAGATATATCTTAACTCTGATTTTGGTATTTCTCTAATAATGAAATTTGGTTATGAAACACCAAAGAAGATCAACAGAGAAGAAATCGACAAGCGCCTATGGACCAAGAAGCAGTATGATGAGTTTATATCAAATGGTAAGGCTGAATTTCACCTCCTAAGCATAATACCAAAAGAAGATCTCGACAGAGTCAGAGAATACAAGAGCGCAAAAGAACTTTGGGAAAAGTTCTTGAAGTTCTACAAAGAACCAGCTGAAGTCAAATCCGACTCCTCGATGGACACAGAGCCGCCGACAGAAGAGTCCGAGAACGAGGAAACTGTCGAGACAGCCGAATTCCATCCTGAGGACATAGAAAGCTCATCCCAGATGAGCATCGCTGAAGGGGGAGAGTCTTCGGAAGAAAGCAACTCAACAGGGGGAGAATCAACAGCTGATAAGGTTAGTCAAGTATGGTCTCCACCTTTTGAACAATTGGTTAAGTCAATCAAAACGTTGCCTAAAAATTTTTTAGAAATATTATCGAAAGAGTTTTTTGGATTACAAAATATTTTGACAAAAGAATTTTGCAAGTTAGAAATTCTGCCGAAGACTTTTGTAAATTACTAAATATTTTTTCGAAAGAATTATGCAAATTAGAAATATTGTCGAAAACTTTCTTCGAATATTTTTTCGAATTACAAATTACTTTCTTGAAAGAGTTTTGCGAATTAAAATCTAAAAAATCATTAACTAATAATGAGTTGAAAGAAATTCGAATAATAGCTTGTCGATTAAAGATTCTCGACAAACTAATAGAAATTAACATGATACAATTTTCTGCATATTTAATATTGCCCGCTTTCAATTTGAAAAATTGCCATTCAAGAAATTATAATAAACTAAAATGGAAATTTAGATATCATAATGATATTAGAGAAAAGATAATAACTTGAGAATAAATTTTGTTTAAATAAAAAAATATAAAATAAAATTATTATTTTCTAAGTTGAAAGTTTTTCTGAAATTAGAAATTTCTACTTAAATTTTTACTTAGAAAAATTTTTAAAAATATTTTTGTAAAGTTGCCTAAGTCAGGATTTATTCTTAAAAAATTCTCTTATTTAAAGTTTTAACTTAGAATTTTTTTTCACTTAGAAATGTTTTCTGAGAAATCAGTGAAATTTTTTTAAAAGTTTTCTAAGTTATCAACCCTTAGATTTTTCTTGCAACCCCATATTTTTATGTGATCAAAGGGGGAGAAGGAAAAAGTAGAAGTCTAGGGGGAGGTAGAAATTAAAAATTTTTGAAATTTAATTTTTCTATCTTGTTGCACGTTATTGCAATATAAATTGTTTATTATTATGTCTATTTTTAACCTAGCTTAACTTGGGTTGATCACATTAAAAAGAGGGAGATTGTTGGAACCCCAAGGTTGTTTTGGTGTGATCAACAAGTTAGGTCCTGTGTTGTTTTTAACCTTGTGTCTAAGTGTGCAAGAGCTTAGGAGCATAGGTAATCAAGCGGAAGATGCAGCTAGCGAGAAGGACGACACGCGGTGCGTCCGAGGGATGATGTGCTGCAGAAGAGTACACCGGCGAACGAGAAGGAAGCGTGCAGTGGTTCCGAGGGACGACAAGTCTGAGCGGAAGATTGCTCGGGGAGCAAGAGACGTAGCTAGCGAGAAGGTCGGCATGGGGGTGCGACCGAGGGACGAAGACTGCGGATGAGTACGCTGGCAGACGAGAAGGAAGCACGCAGTGATTCCGAGGGACGAGAAGCCTGAGCGGAAGCCTGCTCGAGAAGACCGGAACTTGGGTTGGAGTGAGCCCTTTTCTGGGTGGCAGAGATCACCCATGCGAGCGGATTCGGAGTTGAAGACTCGGATCGAGGCAAACTGAACCGGAGTAGTGGTCCCAGATGAAAAAGTCAACATTGGTTGACTTTACTGGTCCGGGGCGCCCGGAATAGTCTGGGGCGGCCGGAACAGTCTGGGGCGCCTGAACGAGCCCGAGGCGCCCGGAACCGAGTTTTTGACCAGATCAAGTTTTGACTCGATCTGAACATTGGGGATAAAGTTTTATCCCCCCAGGGCACCCGGAACCCCTTCGGGGTGCCCTAACCAAGGCTATAAATATAGCCTTGGTCTAGAAGCTTTTCAACGAACTGAAGTAATTCATTTCCAACGCTTGTGTGCTTTAGAGTCAAGCTTCTGTTTTCTGCGCTTCAACATTGTAAGAGGCTTCTCCGCCTGAAGGAGTATTTAGTGCTTCAACTTTCTTGGAATAACAATCACATCGGTTGTAACCAAGTAAATACTTGTGCATTGTCTTTTAATATTTTATTTATCTACTTAGTTTATTATACAAGTGTTAGTTTAAGAGTTCGAGAAGGGTTGTTTTGTTTTTGTTTTGCAGGACTATTTTCAACCCCCCTTCTAGCCGGTCGCAACGGTCCTACAGTTTGTTCATGTAATTTAAACTCAGAAAATATCTCATCTAACCTAATAATTGAAAGATGCTTAGATACTTTATAAGCATCTGCCATCGATGCCCACAAAGTATTCCTTAGAAAGGCGTTAAACACGTACCTTATTACATCACGGTTCTCCAGTTTCTATTCGATCTCGTGGAGACCATTGAGCAGATCTTGGATCCGGACATGTAGTTGACAGGCTGATTCACCATTCTTCATTTTAATATTATATAATTTATTTAAAAATAGATCTTTCTTACATACCTTAGCGTCAGAGGTTCATTCGTGAATCTCGATCAATTTATGCCAGAGATACTTTGAGCTTGTGAATGAACTAACTCAATTCTGCTCCTCTTTGATTAGTCTACATTGTAGGGCTTGAGTGGCTTTAGAGTCAGCCTCGACCTTCTTCATTATGTGTAGGTCCCAATTATGTATGTCACCAATTTTCTAGTGCCATTGAGTGGTAGTGAGAAGCCCGTTTAGATGATAATCCACATCTTAACTTGGATACTTCAGATAGTATTCTATCCAGCCTTTCCAGTATCCAAAATCCTCACAGGATAAAAGACTTGGGTGCATGGTACTGTAGCCTTCTTGATGGACCATTTGAAATCGAGGATCTCACAAAAATAAAAATCAAGAAAAAGTGTACCAAGACTTGGTCTTGAATTAGTAGTGCGGTAAGAGAATAAGGTGACAAATTAGCTCAAGTGGTGTTACACCAATTTTAAGAAAAATTTGAAGAATCAACAAATTTATCAGGAGAGGTTATTAGAACAATTCTGACTTATAGCAAAAATTTGAAAATAGAAAAAAGGTGTATGGTAGTTATACCAGTTCAAAGCGCCCCTACTCTGATACCAATTGTAGGATCATTGCGCTAGAGGGGGGATGAATAGTACTCATGGCTTTTTATGTTTTTAGGAAAACACAGAATACATAGTGAAAATAAAGAAGTAAACAAAGAAAATAAAGAGATGACACAAGTTGGTTTTACTTGGTTCGGAACCTATGACGACTCCTACTCCAAGGTCCGCGATCGTCGATCTCTTTCATTGGATATCCACTTGAAGTTCGAATAAGGATACGTTATTTAAGTACAAGAACTACAATAATTTAAATGTTGTAAACTAAATTATCTTGATAATAACAGATCTGAAGATTCTCACTTTCGGTCATCAGAACAGTGTTACTGCGTCATCGAGGGCTTTTGTGATCAACACAAATGAGTAAAAGTTGTTTGGATTGATATTCTTGAGCTATTGGCCGAATCCTCCTTTTATATCCCCATTTGGGCACCTGAATCGCCTCCCAAGCTCCTGGAGTGTGCTGACATGGTGAGTTCTAATCGAAACTTTACCCGAGAAGTTTATCCATGTTCGGGCGCCCAGACCACCTCTGGGCGCCTGGACTGCTGATGTGGGTTGGCCAACCAACGTGTGGCACCATAGCTCGAAGATGAAATTTTGCTGATCCGTGCTCCTGGACCCGTCCGGGCGCTCGGAATGTCCAGGTGCCTCGACAGCTATCTTGGGGCTCCTCTTCACTACTGACCCGGGAGCAACTCCAAGTATTCAAACATCCTTGCAACTGGACATGCTCCAGGCTCCTAGACTCCTCTTTTCCAGCCATCAACTTTATGCAATACAAGGTTAGTACAAGCACAAATAATATATATAAAGTAGAATAATTTTGATAGTCTCTGGACTGTCTGGTATTGATTTTGAGTTTTACTGAAACTCTAGCTTGGATCGACATCTACTGTTCCCTCTATAGGGAATGTGTCCTCATCTCCTCATCTCAAGAGAAATTAATTTTTTTCCAAACTAGTCCTCCAGACCATCTGGACTTTTGCTCAGCATCCGAGATCTCAAGACTTTCCGCTAGACGTCTGAATCCTGACCTGTTCAGTCTTTCACCTGGTGTCCGTGATCCCCTGGACTTACACCTAGTGTCCTCGACCCTAGCGTTTCGCCCAATATCCTTGACCTACCAAGACTTTACCCAGTCTCATGGATCAGGACTTCATTACCTAACCTCAGCTAGGACTTTCCACTTTTCTAGTGTCCACTAGGATTTCTTTGCCTAGCCTCAACTAGGACTTTCACCTTGCCTAAGATCACTTAGAACTTTCCTACACACTTAATTAGACTTGTTAGATCACAACATAGCTAAACTTTAAACCTTTTCCAAATATCAAAACACAAGTTTGATTAGTTAGTGCTTCCAGCACCAATAAAGGACTTGAAAGAAATTTAAAAAAATTGAATTAAAATGAGTGTGTTACTTCTAGATTTGGACTCTATTTATAACCTTTGGCTTCCATTTAACCATTTGCTGACATGACACTTTTCAAGCACCTAGAAATAGTCTGAGTTCCTAGATTTATAGACCTCCATCTACTCTGATAATGATTTGTTAATGGCTCTAGATGACTCCTCACTTTCTAGGTGCTAGGAAGTGGTCTGGGAAATTAGACTTTGCTGATGTGGACGCCATCCTGATCCATTTTGGCAACAACTCCTACTGACGTGGCGATGGCATCTGGGTGTTTGGAGCGGTCAAATTCTAGACTTGACCATTTTCTTCTCGAGCCGTCTGGCTGATTTTCTTCTCCTAAATTAAGCTCACCCCAATTCAATCTTGTTCTTCTCAAGAGTAGTTTCTTTCTGACTCCTCATCCCTTGGATGAATCCTATGTGCTCTTCTCGTTCCATCAAAGTACTCTTTCATAACTTCTCGTTCCTCGGATGCACTAAGTCTGTCAACTCATTCCCATGTCATCCTTTATGATTGCTTATGTCTTATGCCATCTTGGATGCTTGTGTGTTTTTCTAAGTCTCTGCACGCACACGTTTAATCCATAAGATCTAACTTAATCTTGTTGAACTCATATCAAAACTGTGGCCCAACCACATGGGTGATATGCGCAAATATTATGATCATTTATGCATGTTTTAGCGCACATTCACTTGCCTTATGCACATATATTCTTTGCATGATCGCCTCTTTTATCTTATATTCATCATATATATATATTATTTTGTTCGGATATCTGCTCTTTGTTTGGTTTTGTGTTGATAGGGACGACTTTCGGAGCTTGAACAGGGATTATCGATGCACCAGAATAAGCCAGACAACACGGTCGTGCAACCCTGCACGGTCGTGTGGCCAAACAGGAGAGGAACACTGCATGGCCGTGCAACCCTGTACGGCCGTGCGACCAAGACAGAGGCAAGTTAGCACACGGCCGGGCCATCCGGCACGGCCGTGCCACCCCAGGCCAGAGACGAAGCTTTGCACGGCCGTGCAACCCTACACAGTCATGCCCTGGGAGACCGAGCCCAGAGACCACAAGGCCGTGCTTATTAGCATGGCCGTGCAGTGTAGCCAGAGTCAAAGAAGGGAACGACCGTGCCATCCTTACACGGTCGTGCTGCCGCGGCTGAAGCCTAAGCTATATAAGGGGTTTTAACCCTTTTTAGAGGGGGAAGGAGCCGTCATTGGAAGAGAGATCTTGGAGCTATCCTACGCCGTCTTGGACCTCCGTCTAGGGATCTTCCACCACCACATCGACTCCAGAAGCAGAGAATTGGATCCGAAGGCCACTCGTAGTCATCTGATAAGCATATTCCTTCTTTCTCTCTCCGTATCTGAAGACTGTATGTTTGTTTACACTATGTTTTCAGATATTTCTCTAGCACTCATGGAGTAGATCCTTTGTTCTAGGATTAGGGAGTAGTCGTGGTTTGGATTGATGTTAAACTCGCATTATGCTTATACTCGTTGGATGATCTTTCCTGCTTTGTTTCAATTGCTTGTTGCTTGATTGTGAAGAACTTGTTAACCTCGTAGAGGATTATCCCTAGATCGTACACCCGAGGGGCCCTAGTGACAGGGGTAACCCGTTCACAGACATCTAGAATACTTCCTTGAAAGGAGAGGCAAATTCTCTCCAAGAAAGTGAGAGACCAAACTTAGCTCTTAACCACTATTCTTAACTTACCAATTAGAGTCATATCCTCAAGATTTGCCGAGGCACCCTAGTGACAGGGGTAAACCGTAACAGGACTTCTTAGGGTCCTTCTTTATTCTGACACTTAAGAATAGTCGCTTTAGCTTTCGGCAATCGCATGATAAAGGACAGCGAGTGTAGGATAAAACGTGACACATCAATACCACCATGACGAAACCGACCTCCTAGAACTCCTCACAACCAAGTGAACACTTTGACCCTGCAGCTCTCGATTCTCCTTCCCGACTTTTCTTCCTTAGATTATTCAAAATCATTCGTAGTCTAGCTAACCCTAAGTGAACAATTACTAGTGCTTATAACCAGTTCTTGTGGGATCGATATTTTTATTACTGACGACGAATCCGTGCACTTGCGAATACGTAACAAGCTAAGTTTTTGGCGCCGTTGCCGGGGACTACGTTGATAACATTAGCAACAATCATATTGGATTAGACTAGGCTTTGCTTCTTTTCTTCATTTTTTGCATTTCTTTTGTTTATTCTTCTATTCTGTTATTACATCCCATATTTTATTATTGCATGCGTAGAGCTAACCTTTCAGGACAGCTACTACCCTTTGATTCAGAGATTGATAGGACATTTCTGAGGAGAAGAAATTTACAGAAGGCATTCCAAGCAGCACAAGAATCCTCAGAAATGGCCGACAAACTGTTGAAAGATTATGTGGCACTATATGCACGAGGGGTGCGGTCCAACATCACCCGTCCACCAATTGAAGCCAACAACTTTGAAATCAAGCCCCCAGTAATCCACATGGTCCAGCAAAATCAATTCGGAAGAAGACCGCATGATGACCCGAACCACCACCTTGAGCTGTTCTACGAGATCTGTGGCACTATGAAGGTGAAAGGGGTCCCTCCAGAATCAGTCAGACTACTTCTCTTCAGGTTTTATTTGAAAGACAGGGCCAAGTAGTGGGTAAACTCTCTTCCAGCAAACAACATATCATCCTGGGAGCAGTGTGAGCAGAAGTTTCTGGATAAGTTCTACCCACCCAGCAAAACCGCTCACATGAGGAACCTGATTGCCAACTTTAAGCAAATAGACACAGAATCATTATTTGAAGCTTGGGACAGATTCAAGAGTATGCTAAGACAGTGACCCCATTTGGCCTTGAAAAATGATTGGTTTTGCACACCTTCTACAATGAAATAAATTATCACACAAAGGTATCTCTTGATTCTGCAGGAGGAGCACTGATGAATAAAAGCCTCGATGAAGCTGAAGAAATCATAGAGAATGTGGCATAGAACCACCATCAATGGGCATCTGAAAGATCTAATGGCTCTTTTACGGGGAATCCAATTAAAGCGTTAGGGAAATTCGATGTAGATGTAGTTACACTCATGTCTGCAAAGCTGGACACTTTGACCAAGAAATTTGAAGTCATGGGGAACAACACAGCTAATGCGATGGCATGTGTTTGCGACACTTGTGGAAGTATGGATCACGCTCAAGACACTTGGCCCTTTGGGCCGATTCAGGCACATATGAACCAACTTGAGCAGTGTGATGCAATAACCAGCTATAATCAGAGGCAAAATAATCTGTACTCCAATACATACAACCCTGGATGGAGGAACCACCATAATTTCTCGTACTGGAATAATCAGGATCAAGGACCAGCACATCAGAATTATCAGCCTGGGCAACAGAGTTACCAATCTAGACAACAGCAACCTTCACAACTGTCCAGAATTGAAAGGATGCTTGAGGAAACTATCTCAGAGCAAAAGGAGATGAGGAGCAATATCAAACAACTGACTCAGAGCCTGGAAAACTCAAAAAAACACTAGAAGATGTAAGACAGCCAGATAGCCCAGATAGCTCAATCCGTCTCAAGAGCACAGGGTACATTCCCAGGGAAGCCTGATTTAAATCCAGTGGAACATTGCAACCGCATTGAGCTGAGGAGCGGACGTACTATGGGAGATCCTCAAATCATTACTTAGAAGGAGCTTGACTCAGAGAAGGAGCCCACTCTCCTAATGTCCAATCAGACTCAAAACAGGGATGGAGAAGAGGTTACTAAAAAAGTTGAAGAAACTCTCCAAGCTACCCCACAGAATCAGGCGATCCCTTTTCCTCAGAAGCTTATAGCATCCCAGAAAGACGAAGAATTCAACCGATTCCTGAAGAAGATAAAAGAAATCTGCATAGAAGTACCACTGATATATGCGCTGCACCAAATGCCGAAGTTCGTAAAATTTTTAAAGGGAATTTTATCTAACAGAAGGAAGAAGGGCGACTTCGATACTGTAGCATTAACAGAGAATTGCAGCGCTCTCCTTACGGCGAATTCTCCACCAAAGCTTCAGGATCCAAGAAGTTTCTCCATACCGTGTAAAATTAGTTCTAAACTGATACCGAGAGCTTTCTATGACTTGGGGGGGCATCGTTAGCCTACTTCCGTACTCTTTATGCAAGAATCTGGGCCTCCAAAACATTAAATTGACCACTATGACACTGCAATTGCTGACCATTCATGCAGATACCCAATGGGAATAGTGGAAGATGTGTCAGTTGAAGTGGGTGGATGTATAGTTCCCACAGATTTCATTATCTTGGATATGGAGGAAGACCCTAAGATGCAGATTATCCTTGGAAGACCATTCCTTGCCACAGCTGGAGCTATCATCGATGTAAAAAGTCATAAGTTATCCTTGGAGATCGGCAAAGAAAAGATCGAGTTTGATTTATCTAATTCCTCCATCTGCAACCCCTCTTCTCAGGGAAATTCTCACAAGACCAACATACAAAAAGTCGAGGAGTGTAGTTCCCATGAGAGTTCCCCTCTCGCGAGCAACAAGAAGTACATCTGTCTTGCACGAGCGAAACTTAAAACACAGACTAGAGCATCAACCCTAGGAGGAGAGTCGTGCTCCCATGAATTTAGTCCACACTGACCGAAACGGGGTAAGCTAAAGACCTAAAACAAGCGCTTCTTAGGAGGCAACCCAAGGGTCTTTGCATTTTAGTTTATCATTCCATTATATGTTTTGTTTCTTTGGTAGGATTAATTAAGTGTTTTATTCTTGATTGTTTATTTTCAGGATGTGCATGTCCTCCACGAGCTGGCGGCGAGTAGTTCATGGGTGTGGAGGCATTAGAGGAGTCAGAACAACGAAGGACGAGTCATCCCGAGCTTAAAGGAGGAGGCCGTGTGACCTCACACGGCCGTGTGAAGCCAGCAAAAAAGAAAGGGCCACAGGCTGTGCAACTCTGCACGACCGTGTGGCTTGTGCAGAGAGGAAAGAGACAAGGGTCGTGCCAATCGGCATGGCCGTGCGGACGTGTACAGAGGAGAAGAAGATAGGGGCCGTGCCATCCGGCACGGCCGTGCTACTTCGGCCAAGGGGAGAAAGAAGGAGGTCATGCCATTTGACACGACCGTGCAACACCCAACCTAACCCGGTCGTGTCTATAAGACACGGTCGTGCCCCAGCCTGTGTGTGCCACACTCTTTTCCAAGAAACCCTGGTTTTCACCTCTTTCTCTCCCAAAACATTTCTCCTCCCCACTACACCTCATCTAACCCTAATTTCCCCCTCTAGAGTTCCCTTTTTCTTAGATCTACATCAAGATCTAACACCTTTTCAAGCCACCAATTTATAAAAGAGAAGTAAATCCCTTATTCATTCTCTCCCCTCACTCCCATCCTCAAGACTCATCTCTAAAATTCCTCAAAGCTCATCATGTCGCAGATCTTAAAGAGACTTCGTCGAGGAAGTGGTGGATCTGGAGAAGGAGATGCACCGGGAGGTGACAAAGGCAAAGGGAAAGCTTCATCATCAAAAGGTAAAGGAAAGATGGTGGCACGCGATGAAGGTAACGAAAATGAGTTCAATATTGTTTTTAGAAATCATGATAAAAAAGCTAGATATGATAACCTTGTTGCTAGAAAAATTGTATGCACTAAATATATGGATCCCGTTACTATGGATGCGCTAGGAATTAGGGATGACATTGATTGGATGATTAGCTCTTTGGATTGGAATGATATTATGTACTCTCATGCACCGACTTACCCTCGTCTAGCCCTTGAATTCTCGAGTTCAATTGATGTTAATGATGTTAAATTTTCATCTGAAGAGGACTACATAGGGATCGTAACTTTTAGGATGATGAATAAAGAAGTTTGGTGGACTTTTAATGATTTTAACGATTGTTTTGGTTTACCTAGTGGTGGTGCCTGAGGATTTGATGGTGGGATTAGATGGAATGAATTTTGGAGGTCAATAACCGAATCAAACGACCCTTATGAATCCTCTAGAGCCAAGGCATCCCGCATGCAAAACCAGACCTTTAGATACCTACACCGAGTGATGAGCAAAACGATCTTTGGTCGAGTAGAGAGTGACGGGGTGGTTAGAAAGATAGAACTCTATTCTCTTTGGGCAATGTTGAAGAAAGTTGATTTTGATTCCGAATTCCATTCTTGCAAACTCTTGTAAGGGCAGCTAAGGCATCTTCGAGGACGATAGTGTTTGGTGGATTGATCACTCTAATAGCATTTAATTTATGTTGTGAGCTTGATGGATTAGAGGTTATTCATGGCAATGACAAGATCGACATCGATTCTTGTCTTGCAATGAAGATGATTTGTCGGGATGAGAATGAGTTTGCCTTTCCTAGAAATTATGGTTTTCCATTACCCCTTCCTTGTCCCGAGTGCACTTCAGTTCGCAACCCCGCGAATTGGGTGATCACTGATCCAGCCCCTGAGACTTTTCCCTCCTCTGCAGTAGAGACCGAGTTCCACCAAGAGACTTCGTCATTAGGTGTCCTGCAACCTTCCGAATATCCGAAACCTCCTAGGCACTCTTTTGCCTATGGCACGGGACCCTCTAGGTTCGATTTTTCTAACTTCCGCACCTCTTTAGAGTCCCTTCATGAGAAGCACAATGCCCAACAACAATTGTTGGAGGGTCACTTCAAGCTATCTGATGATCACTTTAGGGAGGTGCGAGATCATTTTCAGTTCACTAGAGACTTTCATAGTTAGGTGACTGGGTTCATTCAGGATTATGAAGTTGACCAGGAAAGAATGAGAATTTTTATGGATGATATGGATATCACTCGACAATAAGTAGACGCCTTGTATCAATATCATTAACACCTTGGCCATCTTCCTGGTATGCCTAGATTTCCCCGGGCCCACATCAGGGGCCTCCTTATCCCCCACCTCCTCCACCGTATTGATTTCATCGAGACGATGAAAGGTTTAAGTCTGGGGGGGGGGGGGGGGGTGTTGTTGCACAACCTGAGTCGAGTCAAGTATTTCTCTTTCTTAGTTTTTGTTTTACTTGGTCTTATTTTGTTTATTCGCATTTCATTTGCACTTTCTTTTCATTTCTTTCTGAAGTATATTTGAGAACATCAAGACCATCCATACTTCTTCTGCAACTTTTCCAATAGTAAAATGTCCAACATTTTCTTAGTTCATGTATTGTTCAGATAGTGTTAGTATATTTGGTGTATCTCCTTTCTCTATCTTTAGTAGCATGAAATAAGCTAAGTATTATACGGAGTTTGGTATGAGTTTTGTCCTAACCTTAAGGACTTATTTTCACTACACTTAAGTACTTAATCTTGAATGGTAGATATACTTTTAAAATAGTTATGATTCATCCAAATTGTTTAGTACTTTTGTTCCCATGGTGATTTCTTATTTACATTTTGGTTACTGGATAACCTCGGATCATGGAAGCTCATTTGAAAAATCTAAATCCCAACATATGCATCGCATGTGAAATAAGTGCTACACCTCTATAGCACAAAAAAAAATATAATAAGGAATAAAAACAGTTGTCATGAGTGGAAACTAACAATTCACCCCTTTGAGACCGAGTTAGGTTATTGGGAAAATGAATGTTATGTTTCTCTTGATTCCAAGAAGTACCCTTTGAGACCTTGTGTGATTTAAGGAAAATGAACTAAGTGTGTGGCAGGTAAGTGCCTATCACCGGGAACATTAGGAACTCGATTGTATGACGAGTTAACTAGGACAGAAAATTGAAACTTGAAGAGTTTGAGCTACTTACTGCACCGAGCATAAAGGACTTATGCTTGGCCATACTTAGGTTACTCCACAGTCATGCTTATCAATGAAACTAGTTGATAGAGTTAGGTGAATACATTAAGGATTATGAAACACTGTAGGATTTCATAAACATAGTTTGTAGCATTTTGCTTGAGGGCAAGTAAAGGTTCAAGTCTGGGGGTGTCATGTGCGCAAATATTATGATCATTTACATATGTTATAGAGCACGTTCACTTGCCTTATGCACATATATTCTTCGCATGATCGCCTCTTTTATCTTATATTCATCATATATATATTATTTTGTTCGGATATATGCTTTTTATTTGGTTTTGTGTTGACAGGGATGACTTTCGGAGCTTGAACAGGGATTATCGATGCACCGGAACAAGCCAGATAACACGGCTGTGCAACCCTGCACGACCGTGTGGCTAAACAGGAGAGGAAAGCTGCATGGCCATGTAACCCTGCATGGTCGTGCAGCCAAGACAAAGGCAAGTCAGCACACGGTCGTGCCACCCCAAGCCAGAGACGAAGCTTTGCACGACCGTGCAACCCTGCATGGTCGTGCCCTAGGAGACCGAGCCCAGAGACCACACGGCCGTGCCTATTGGCACGGCCGTGCAGCGCAGCCAGAGTCAAAGAAGGGCACGGCCGTGCCATCCTTACATGGTTGTGCCACCGCGGCCGAAGCCTAAGCTATATAAGGGTTTTTAACCCTTTTTAGAGGGGGGAGGATCCGTCATTGGAAGAGAGATCTTGGAGCTATCCTACGCCATCTTGGACCTCCGTCCAGGGATCTTCCACCACCACATTGACTCTAGAAGCAGAGAATTGGATCGGAAGGCCACTCGTCGTCATCTGATAAGCATATTCCTTCTTTCTCTCTCCATATCTGAAGACTGTATGTTTGTCTACACTACGTTTTCAGATATTTCTCTAGCACTCATGGAGTAGATCCTTTGTTCTAGGATTAGAGAGTAGTCGTGGTTCGGATTGATGTAAAACTCGCATTATGCTTATAATCGTTGGATGATCTTTCCTGCTTTGTTTCAATTGCTTGTTGCTTGATTGTGAAGAACTTGTTAACCTCGTAGAGGATTATCCCTAGATCGCACACCCAAGGGGCCCTAGTGACAGGGGTAACCCGTTCACGGACATCTAGGATACTTCCTTAAAAGGAGAGGCAAATTCTCTCCAAGGAAGCAAGAGACTAAACTTAGCTCTTAACCACTATTCTTAACTTACCAATTAGAGTCGTATCCTCAAGATTTGCAGAGGCGCCCTAGTGACAGGGGTAAATCGTAACAGGACTTCTTAGGTCCTTCTTTATTCTGTCACTTAAGAATAGTCGCTTTAGCTTCCGGGAATCGCATGATAAAGGACAGCGAGTGTAGGATAAAACGTGACACATCAATACCACCATGACGAAACCGACCTCCTAGAACTCCTCACAACCAAGTGAACACTTTGACCCTGCGGCTCTCAATTCTGCTTCCCGACTTTTCTTCCTTAGATTATTCAAAACCATTGGTAGTCTAGCTAAACCTAAGTGAACAATTGCTAGTGCTTATAACCAGTCCCTGTGGGATCGATATTTTTATTATTGACGACGAATCTGTGCAATTGCGGATGTTTGTTGCTACTCGGAAAACCTAATGGTTCCACTATACAAAAATTTTGTACAAGGTCTGAACCTTTCCTAGCTACCATGTGTTCTTTTAAATTAAACTTGGATCGCTTGCAGAACTTAACACGTTTGATCCTAAGTTTAACTTATTTGTTCTTTTAGGTTTAAATTTGGATCTCCTGCGGAACTTAACACATTTGATCCAAATCACCTAGGTCACAAAGTCAATTAAATATTTATTTCCAAAATTGGCTTCCAGTACTGCATGGCAAGACACTTGGCCTTCTTCGATATGAGAGCAACCACAACCGACTAGACAAAACCTTTTAAGGAAATTCAATATTTAACCTTCCCATAGTAACCCTAGGTTAACTACAAAGAACAATCGAAACACAAGTTCAAAAAAGAAAAACAAAAGAACACGATTCGTAACATAAATTCGAAACCTAGAATATCTAACCTCTTGTGTTTGGAATTCTTACAAAGAAATAAAACTAGCATGATGCGGAAAATAAATACTAGTTATACCTTTTTTTGTAAACTTTAATGACTTCTTGATCTTCTACCGTATTCCTCTTCTAATCTTGGACGTTGTGTGGGCAACAATCTTCCTAGATGAGAACCACCAAGTCACCTTCTCCTCCTTGCAAGGTTCAGTCACCATAAGACTCCAAGAGAGGATGAGGTTCGGCCACCACCACCAAGCTCCAAGGGATGCAAGAGAGATGCCTTCTTTCTCTCATTTTCTCCAAGCTAGATCCGGCCACCACAAGGACTCCAAGAGAACAAGATGGTTCGACACAAGAAGGAGAAGAGAGAAGAAGAAGAGGTCGGCCACACCACCAAGGAAGAGAGGGAGGAAAAGAATAGAGGTTGTGTCTTATGAAGGCACCCCTACCCTCTCTTTTATATCCTTGGTCATGACAAATAAGGAAATTTAATTATAATTAAAATCTCCTTATTTTCCATGACATGAACTAATAAGGAAAAATTAATTAAAACTCCCTTATTCTCTTTTAATGGCCGGCCACATCCTTTGCTCCAAATAAGGCAAATTTTAAACACAAAATTAAAATCTCCTTATTTGTTTCCAAAAATTTTAAAAATAAAATTTCTCTTTTAAAATCCCTTCATGGTTGGTTTATAAAAGGAAATATTTTATCAATTAAAATTTCTCTTTAAACATGTGGATGATTTACAAATAAGGAAAGTTTATGTCAAAATTAAAACCAACCTTTTAATCTACAAATAAGGAAAGAGATTTAACCCTTCTCTTAATCTTTTGTAGAATCATATAAAAGGAAAGATTTAAATTTTTAAACTCTCTTTTAAATCATGTGATCCACATAAGAAAAATTTTAAAAATAAAATTCCTTTTAATTTAATTGTGGCCGGCCACCCTTGCTTGGGCTCCAAGCTAGGGCCGGCCACAAACCAAGGCTCCTCCTTTAGGCTTGGTCGGCCCCAAGCTTGGCTCAAAGCTTGGCTTGGCCGGCCACCTAATGGTGGGTAGGAAGGTGGGTATATGTGGGTATATTACTCTTTAATTAAGAGGCTACGTTAGGGACCAAGAGGAGAAATTGATTTTGGTCTGCTGATGAAATTAAGCATCCCGTGTTCGCCCTGAACACACAACTTAATTTCATCAATAATAATTCATACCACTAAAGAACTATTATTGAACTACCGCACCAATCTCAAATTACATTTTGGGCTCCTTCTTACTATGAGTGTGCTAGTCTCCCTGTGTTTAAGATATTGAATGTCCATTAATTAAATGAGCTACTGACACTCACTTAATTAATATCTAATTCTAAGAGTAGTACCACTCAACCTTATCGTCATGTCAGACTAAGTCCACCTGTAGGGTTTAACATGACAATCCTTATGAGCTCCTCTTGGGGACATTATCAACCTAGATCACTAGGACACAGTTTCCTTCTATAATCAACAACGCACACTATAAGTAATATTATTTCCCAACTTATCGGGCTTCTTGATTTATCGAACTAAATCTCACCCATTGATAAGTCAAAGAAATATATACTAAATATATGTACTTTCTATTATATTAGGATTAAGAGTACACACTTCTATAATAACTAAGGTCTAGTTCTTTTATTTAGTCAGTATTAAATGAACTTTCCTTAAATGGTCCTACTCAATACACTCTAAGTGTTCTAGTGTAATTATATAGCTAAGATAAACTAATACCTAATTACACTACGATCTTCTAATGGTTTGTTCCTTTCCATCTTGATCGTGAGCTACTGTTTATAATTTATAAAGTGTTGATAACATAATCTTCTGTGTGTGACACCACACACTATGTTATCTACAATATAAATTAATTGAACAACTACACTTAATAAATAAATGTAGATAATTTGACCAAATGCGATTCTTTATTCAAAACAAATGTTTACAAAAGCTAGGCTTTTAGTATACATTCTAACAATCTCCCACTTATACTAAAAGACTAAGCTGCCATGTCTGCTGCCATATATCTGATTTCCATCCCCTCAACATGCCGATCAAAAGATTTTGCTAGAAGGGCCTTAGTGAAATGATCTGCCAGGTTATCCGCTGATGTAATTTTGGCGATGACAACTTCTCCTCGCTTCACGATATCTCGTATCAGGTGGTACTTGCGCTCTATGTGTTTACTTGCCTTATGGGCTTGTGGTTCCTTCGAGTTTGCTACTGCACCACTATTATCACAATAAATTGTAATAATTTTGGGCGAATCAGGAGTCACATCTAAGTCCATTAAGAAGCTCCTGAGCTATACTACTTCTTTGGCTGCCACATACTCAGCTTCCATGGTAGAGTCTGAAACGCATTTCTGCTTAACACTCCTCCATGATATGGCTCCACCTCCTAAAGTAAACACATATCCTGAGGTTGACTTACTATTGTCCCTATCCGATTGGAAATCTGAATCCGTGTAACCCACAGGGAGCAAATCATCTGCCTAGGAAACTAGCATATAATCTCTAGTCCTTCTTAGGTACTTCAAAATATGCTTTACCACAGTCCAATGTCCTTGTCTAAGGTTACTTTGATATCTGCTAACCATGCCCATGGCAAAACAGATATCCGGTCTCGTGCATAGCATTGTATACATTAGACTTCCTACAGCCGAGGCATAAGGAACTGCCTTCATGTCTTCTATCTCCTTTGATGTCTTCGGAGACATCTCTTTAGATAAAGCCACTCTATGCCTAAAAGGTAGAAAACCTTTCTTGGAGTTTTGCATGCTAAAACGAGCAAGGATTGTATCTATATATGAAGCTTGAGATAGACACAACATTCTTTTCTTGCGATCCCTTATAACTTTGATCCCAAGAATGTGTACACATTCTCCTAAGTCCTTCATATCAAATTGTTTGGACAACCATGTTAGTGCAATCGACCTAGGTTTTGATGTGTGTGTCAAAGAGTTTAAGTTAAGCTTTCATATGTATTTGATATGTGTTTGAATCTTGCAGGACTTTGTGGAACACACGAGAACTTGGTGCGGCCAAGTGTGGGAAGCTCATCCAATGGCTCGGATCGTTGAGTCGGTGAAGGGTGGTGTGGAAGACATCCGAAGGACCGCAAGACGAGGAGTAATGGAGTGGAGCCGAGGGAAGTGGACTTCAAGGCAGCGTGAAGGATGGCACGGAGAGGAGCCGCGGGCTCGAGTGCATCTGAGGGACGAAGGCCGAGGAAGAGGACTTCAAAGGCGACTCCGGAAAGGATGAGAGGAGTGAATGTACTGGGACCAGTCGACTGGTCATGGGACCAGTCGACTGATCCAGCTTCACAGAATGCACAGAAGCATTCTGTGCTTGTCAACTAAGGGGACCAGTCGACTGGTACATGACCGTTGGCAGAAAACGGGCTCTAAAGAGAGCCGTTGGCGTTGCCTAACGGATAGCACCAGTCGACTGGTGTCAGGGTTTGAGTTGATTGGTGATCAACTCTTTCCTCTTATTTAAGGGGAGCTTTGGGGCATTGAAGGGGTTACTGATACTCATTGTAAACCTTCTGAATCTTGCCCAAAGCTTCCAAGTCAAACACTCTTCCTCTCCAACCCTAAACTCTATCTTGTAAAGAGGAAGAGATCATCTTGTGAGAGGTTTGCTCCACCGAGAAGGAGAAAGCTCTATCCGGAGATTGCCGGGGACTGATCCACCGAAGGATCAAGGGCTCATCCACCTCAAGGACACGTCGTGGAGTAGGAGCATCATCTCCAAACCACGTTACATCGAGCGTGTTAGCGTTTGTGTTCTTGTTTGTGTTTCATTGTGTTTCTATATTTCCGCTTGTGCATACTAACCGTTTTGTAGAGAAGAAATCGATTTGGGGGTGGCCTAGCTATCCAACCCCCCTTCAAGCCGGCCACCGATCCTCCAACAATTGGTATCAGAGCAAGGACGCTCTTCAACGGACTAATCGCCAAGAAGAACAACATCATCAATGGCCGGCTCAAACATTCATCCACCCAAATTCGAAGGGGACTTCTCTTGGTGGAAGAAGAGAATGGAGGTATTCTTCGAAATCGATTTTGATATTATGCTAATCATGGAAAATGGTTTCGAAGTGCCTAGGGATCAAGACAACAAGATACTTGAGAAAACAAGGTGGAGCAAGAAACAAAGGGAAGAACACCTAGCAAATTCGAAAGTCATCCATCATCTACTACATGTTCTTCCCCAACAAGAAGTTACAAGAGTTAGAACCTACTCAAGTGCCAAGGAGTTATGGGAGAAGCTAGTGGAGCTTCATGAAGGCACATCGGAGGCTAAATTGGCAAGAAGGGACCTCCTTCGAACTCAACTCAACAATGTAAAGCTTGAGAAGGGAGATAAGGTATCTACACTTCATGCTAAAATTAAAGAAATTTTAAGTGGACTAACAAGTGTAGGTGAGAAACTCTCCAACCGGGACATCATAATGAAGGCTATCAATGCCTTCCCAAGATCCTCAACATGGAGCTCCATTGTAGATTCGTTCTATATCTCAAAGGATCTTGAAAAGAGCTCTCTAGATGAATTCTTCTCAACCATGGAGCTTCACGAAACAAGGGTTGAAGGATTAGAGGGAGAAGCAAATAGATCAAGAGGAGTAGCCCTTGTGGCAAACAAGGGAAAGGGTAAGAAGAAGAAGTCTTCATCCCCACCATCCTCCGACTCCGAAGAATCAAGCGCCTCAATGGATAGTGATCAAGAGGCGTATATGGTAAGGAAAATGAGAAGAGCTTTTAGAAAATTTTCATCTAACAAATCTCATGCTAGGAAAAGCTCAAGAAGCAAAAGTAGGACAAGAAAGATAATTTGCTATAATTTCCAAGGAGAAGGACACATAAGAGATGATTATCCTCTCTTGAAAAAGAAGGAAGGGAAGAAGAAGAAGGAGAAGATAAAAGAAAAGGGGAAGAAGGATCAAAACCTAAAAGCAACATGGGATGATCCTTCATCATCATCGGAGGAAGAAGAGCATCACATAGTCAATTTTGCTCTCATGGGGATTGATGATGTAGCCTCCACCTCATCCGAACAAGAAGAAGGAAGGAGCTCAAGTGAAGATGAAGAGGGGAGCTCAAGTGAAGGGGGAGGTCAATCATCGGATTCGGACTTCTCGGTAAGTGAGGTACATAATCTTCCTCCTCATATTTTAATTAAAATTATTTCAAGCACAAATGATGACTTGTTCAAGGTAAAAAGGAAAAACAAGTCTTTGAAACATGATATTAGCATGCTTGAAGAAAAATTAGAATCCATGTGCTCTAAGGACTATAATAAGCATGTTTTTTCTTCCTCAAGTTCAAATGTATCATGTTTAGAAGAAGAAAATAGGGAATTAAGGGAAAAGATAGAATACCTTACCAATGCCCTTAGGAAATTTGAAATTGGCTCTAAAACCCTAAATATGATCATTGGGAGCCAAAGGGCAAGTTTTAAGAAAAATGGGATAGGATACAATGAACAAAATAATGAAAAGACCTATCATTGTCTACTTGCTAGGGGGCAATCCAAAACAAAGACCATAGATAGGAAATGGATCCCCAAAGAGTACTTGGTCAACCCAATTAGAAAGAATTTCTATTGGGTACCAAAATCAATCCTCAAGGGTTAGAGGATTTTATGACAAGTCAACCATGGAAGTCAATAATTCAAATTTTTCCTATATGGTTGACTTGAGACCTTAAGGGGGAGGGCTTAGCCTTGATAGAGATTTATGATCAAGAGGGCTAAGTAGAGGTTACCTTTATCTCACAATGATTTGTATTATTTTCTAACCATGAATGTGAGATATTAGGATGATACAAATAATTCACTTATGCTTATGGCATTTTGATGAGTTATGAAGTGTATCAATGTTTAGTGATCATAGGCCAACTATGGGGAAAGCAAATGTTTAATTAATGGACATCTTGCCCATAGATCATAGTTGGATATTTTAAATGTTTTTGAAAACAATCCTATGTTTTATTTACTATGGTATAGCTATATTGAAACATATGAGTGCAAAACTGGGTTTTAAATTGATACAAACTTGCATGGTTTTGAGATTTTTGAGATTTGGTCAAAATTTCAAAAATACTTTGACTTTTCATGAAAACATATTTTTCCTTATTGAAGAACATGTCAAGAAATATGTGTTCAAAATTTCATGATTTTTTGAATTTTCTGGA
The DNA here is from genome assembly GCF_018446385.1 of Zingiber officinale. Classification (NCBI taxonomy): domain Eukaryota; kingdom Viridiplantae; phylum Streptophyta; class Magnoliopsida; order Zingiberales; family Zingiberaceae; genus Zingiber; species Zingiber officinale. The sequence continues at coordinate 50,450,167 of NC_055997.1, forward strand.
ATTTTTTTATACATTTCTGAAGTTGGCCTCAGAAGGCTGAAATTCGAATTCAGCATGTATCAGTCGACTGTGACAGGTACCAGTCGACTGGTACCAGCCTTACAGCACTATGAGGGTTTCTGAAATCAAGTTTTTGGTCCAACATTGATTAGAATTGATATCATAGTATGTGTACGTCTCTGGTACAATATTTTTGATGGTGTCAAAGGGGGAGAAAAGGGAAGGTTAAGTTAAGTTAGTAACCTACTTGGTTTACTAATCTTTGAAAATTAAGATTGAAAGCATGTGTTAAGGGGGAGCTTGGGTTTTATGCTTCATGTTTACATATTGCTTCAAAATTTTCAAAGTTGTTATTTATGCCTAACTTAAACATATTGCCACACATCAAAAAGGGGGAGATTGTTGGTGCAATCGACCTAGGTTTTGATGTGTGTGTCAAAGAGTTTAAGTTAGGCTTTCATATGTATTTGATATGTGTTTGAGTCTTGCAGGACTTTGTGGAACACATGAGAACTTGGTGCGGCCAAGTGTGGGAAGCTCATCCAACGGCTCGGATCGTTGAGTCGGTGAAGGGTGGTGTGGAAGACATCCGAAGGACCGCAAGACGAGGAGTAATGGAGTGGAGCCGAGGGAAGTGGACTTCAAGGCAGCGTGAAGGATGGCACGGAGAGGAGCCGCGGGCTCGGGTGCATCTGAGGGACGAAGGCCGAGGAAGAGGACTTCAAAGGCGACTCCGGAAAGGATGAGAGGAGTGAATGTACTGGGATCAGTCGACTGGTCATGGGACCAGTCGACTGATCCAGCTTCACAGAATGCACAGAAGCATTCTGTGCTTGTCGACTAAGGGGACCAGTCGACTGGTCCTAAGACCAGTCGACTGGTACATGACCGTTGGCAGAAAACGGGCTCTAAAGAGAGCCGTTGGCGTTGCCTAACGGCTAGCACCAGTCGACTGGTGCATGGACCAGTCGACTGGTGTCAGGGTTTGAGTTGATTGGTGATCAACTCTTTCCTCTTATTTAAGGGGAGCTTTGGGGCATTGAAGGGGTTACTGATACTCATTGTAAACCTTCTGAATCTTGCCCAAAGCTTCCAAGTCAAACACTCTTCCTCTCCAACCCTAAACTCTATCTTGTAAAGAGGAAGAGATCATCTTGTGAGAGGTTTGCTCCACCGAGAAGGAGAAAGCTCTATCCGGAGATTGCCGGGGACTGATCCACCGAAGGATCAAGGGCTCGTCCACCTCAAGGACACGTCGTGGAGTAGGAGCATCATCTCCGAACCACGTTACATCGAGCGTGTTAGCGTTTGTGTTCTTGTTTGTGTTTCATTGTGTTTCTATATTTCCGCTTGTGCAAACTAACCGTTTTGTAGAGAAGAAATCGATTTGGGGGTGACCTAGCTATCCAACCCCCCTTCAAGCCAGCCACCGATCCTCCAACAAACCATACCCTTATGTCTGATAATACTTTGACATTGTTACAAATTAATAAAATATCATCTACATATAGTACAAGAAATACCACCACGTTTCCGTTACACTTCTTGTATACACAAGACTCATCCGAGCATTGAATAAATCCATAGGTCAGGATTACTTCATTAAACTAGATGTTCCAAGATCTTGAAGCTCTTGCTTTAGTCCATAAATGGACCGATTAAGCTTACATACTAGATGCTCTTTGCCCTTTGCTATGAATCCTTCTAGTTGCTTCATATGGATGTTTTCTTCAAGACTTCCATTAAGGAAAGCTGTTTTGACATCCATTTGCCAAATCTCATAATCCATATGAGCGGCAATGGATAAGAGAATCCGGATAGACTTAAGCATGGCTACCGACGAAAAAGTTTCCTCATAATCGATTCCCTCTTTCTGAGTATACCCTTTCGCAACAAGCTTTGCTTTGAAGGTTTCCACCTTCCCGTCTGTCCCTCTTTTCCTTTTGTAGATCTACTTGCATCCAACGGCTTTTACACCATCTGTTGGTTCTACAAGCTCCCAGACTTTATTAGAATACATAGATTATATTCCAGAATTCATTGCTTTTTGCCAAGATACTGCATCTTTATCTTGGAGTGCTTCGTCATATGCCCGGGGATCAGGTTCATGTTCTCCAGGGATCAAGTCCGAAGACTCTCCTAAGAACATGAATCTTTCAGGTTGCCTCACAACCCTCCCACTACGACGAGGCATCGTCTGCAAATGTGTATCATCTGTAACATGTGTTGCAGTTTCTTGTGGTACTTCATCTTGTACTGTTGATACTAAGTTAGACGTGTCCTCCCTAATTTCTTCTAGAACAATTTTACTCATGACCTTGTGATCCATTATATAGTCTTCTTCTAAAAATCGGGCATTGGTGCTAACAATGACCTTCTGATCTTTAGGATTATAAAATAAGCCGTCTTTCATTCCTCTAGGATAACCCACAAACACGTGAACTTCTGTACAAGATTCCAACTTATTAGCATCTGGTTTCAGCATATGTGCTGGACTACCCCAAATCCGAATATGTCTTAGACTGGCTTTCACCCATTCCACAATTCTGTAGGAGTAGTAGATACTGATTTAGAAGGTACCAGGTTCAGAATATGCACTGCCGTTTCCAGAGCATATCCCCAGAACGAATTAGGTAATTCAGAATAACTCATCATCGATCTAACCATTTCCATAAGAGTCCTATTCCTTCTTTCTGCCACACCGTTCTGTTGGGGTGTACCGAGTGCAGATAATTGAGATTGAATCCCGACTTCTGATAAGTAATTCCTAAATTCTCCTAAGAGGTATTCACCACCACGATCTGACCGTAGTGTCTTGATACTTTTACCATGACATTTCTCCACATCAGCCTTATATTCATTGAACTTATCAAAGCATTCAGACTTGCGGCGCATCAAGTAAATGTATCCATATCTCGAATAGTCATATATAAAGGTGACAAAATATTCGAAACCTCCTCTTGCCTGGATAGACATAGGACCACACAAATCAGAATGAACCAATCCTAACACATCTTTGACTCTATACCCCTTGTCCTTAAAAGGTCTTTTGGTAATTTTACCTTCCAAGCAAGATTCACATGTTGGAAAGTTTTCCAACTCTATTGAACCCAAGAGTCCATCAGCTATAAGCCTTTGAATCCTACTTAAATTACTATGACCAAATCTTAGATGCCAAAGATATGTTTGGTTCATTTCAGAAGGTTCTTTTCTCTTATTAGATTTAGAAGATGCGTTATTAATTTCCATTTGTTGCTTTGTGGGAGTAATTGCATTTAAGGTATACAAATTATCAATCAATGTACCAAAACAGATAAGAACTCTATTTTTCTTGATAACAACCTTGTCATCAAAATAGACAGAATATCCATCCCCAAATAATTTAGAAACTGAAATTTAATTCTTTCTAAAAGTCGGTACATAGAGACAATTTCTTAAAACTAAAACACTATTCCTATCAAAAGACAAGTAGATGTCTCCCACTGCAACAGCCGCCACTTTCGTAGCATTGCCCATGTAGACGGTTATCTCCCCTTCATATAGTCGTCAGGTTTCCTGGAACCCCTGCAAAGAATTGCAGACATGATCAGTGGCTCCTGTATCTACACACCAGGTGCTGGTAGATAACACCGCTAAACATGTTTCAATAACTAGAGAATAAGATATACCTTTATTGTTCACTTTCCTATTAGGACAGTCCGCCTTCCAATGTCCAGTTTGCTTGCAAATGAAGCACTTGGCTTTCGACTTCTTCACTCCAGCTTTTGGTCCAGTACCTAGAGGTCGGATCACTTTCTTTGCTGAGCCAACTTGTTTCTTCTTCTTCTTTCCTTTCGGTTTAGGAGTAGAAACATTTACAGCAAAATGAGTCTAAGAATTATGACGAAATAACCCTTCTGCTGCTTGAAGTTCTGTCAGAAGTTCCGCCAACGTATATGTCCCTTTGTTTATATTATAGTTCAGGCGAAACTGCTCAAAACTTCTAGGAAGTGTCTGGAGAATAATATCGACCTACGTTTCTGCATCGATTTCTGCTCCAAGTATTTATATTTCGTTCAAGGAAGCCATCATCTTGAGGATATGATCCCTTACAGGTGTGCCCTCTGATATGGTGGCTGTCATCAAATTTCTCATTGCCTCTTGCCTAGCAGCCCGATTCTGGTGTCCGAAGAGTTCCTTGAGATTGAACATCATATCATAAGAAGTAGGCATGGCTTGGTGCTGATGTTGGAATACATTTGACATAGATGCCAAAATGTAACATCGTGCCATTTCATCTGCGTTCATCCACTTTCTATAATACTCATTCTCCTCTTCACTAGAATCATCATTAGGTGCATTAGGGCAGGCCTCTAACAATACATACTTATAACCTTCAGCAGTCAAGACAATGTCTATGTTTCGTTTCCAATTTATATAGTTGGGACCAGTAAGTTTATTCTCTTTTAGAATAGCTGCTAGTGGGTTGAAGGTCATTTGAATACCTAAGAATCACAAATAAGTTTGGTCAATACTCTAAATTTAGAATAATATTGATTCCATAAAATAATATTATTTTAAATTAACCAACACCTCAAAAATCGATGATTTTGCTTGCCACGATAGTGTGGACGTATACAAATCAAATTAATAGTTGGTCTTCCTTCGGTCACACAAATAATAGCAGTGACTCCGATGGGGAGGATACTTTTAAATGTGCCTAAGTATATACCATTACTTGACACTTAGTCCATTAAATAGGATTGTGCCCCTTCCGATGGGGAAGATCACACGCTCCTAATTAATTTCCTATAGTCATCCAAAATAGAAGTTTGATCTAGTGATCCGTAAACAAACTCATCTGATATGGAGGAAGGCACTCAGAGCCAACGCGTAAGTTTATTTGCATCACTTACAAACCAGTAATGGAGACCGTGAAATTTTTATCCTAAAAATCCCTCTCCCACTTAATTATTTAAGGTGAGGAATTTTAACCTAGGCTAGCATCACACACATCACAGTAAATAAAAACAATAAATATGGAAATTAATTTTTCAACTATTATGGCCTTTTCCATCACTGTCTTTCGCGTGCTGCCACTCCTAGGGTTCATGCCGCCGGGTCCATCGAGCTTCCTTTTCCGCTGCGCCTCTGGTCCTTCAATGATACCGCGCCTCGCAAGGATACGATCCGCGACAACAATAAAATAAATTTTACATACATCGATCCTATATTCCACAAGGGAATGTACAAGAGGTCTAGATCAAACAAAATGTAAAATAAACCCTAGGGCTAACACAGCTCCTGCTGTATTAGTTACATACAATCATGCACACACAATAAAATGCCCTTGACATGTCCAAGGGTCCAATCACACACACAATATCTATAAGCCATAATAGTTGGATCCTACATACACAGAGTTAGTACATCCTACTATTATCCTGCCTAAATTATGTATGTCATGTGCATAATTCTATTGAAAACCAAACACACAGAGGCAAACCCTAGCTCTGATACCAATTGTTGGTTGCTACTCGGAAAACCTAATGGTTCCACTGTACAAAAATTTTGTACAAGGTCTCAACCTTTCCTAGCTACCATGTGTTCTTTTAAATTAAACTTGGATCGCCTGCAGAACTTAACACGTTTGATCCTCAATTTAACTTATTTGTTCTTTTAGGTTTAGACTTGGATCTCCTGCAGAACTTAACACGTTTGATCCAAATCACCTAGGTTACAAAGTCGATTAAATATTTTTTTCCCAAAATTAGCTTCCAGTACTGCATGGCGAGGCACTTGGCCTTCTTGGATATGGGAGCAACCACTACCGACTAGACAAAGCCTTTTAAGGAAATTCAATATTTAACCTTCCCATAGTAACTCTAGGTTAACCACAAAGAACAATCGAAACACAAGTTCAAAAAAGAAAAACAAAAGAACACGATTCGAAATATAAATTTGAAACCTAGAATATCTAGCCTCTTGTGTTTGGAATTCTTACAAAGAAATAAAATTAGCATGATGCAGAAAATAAATACTAGTTATACCTTTCTTTGTAAACTTTAATGACCTCTTGATCTTCTACCGTATTTCTCTTCTAATCTCAGACATTGTGTGGGCAACGATCTTTCGAGATGAGAACCACCAAGTCACCTTCTTCACCTTGCAATGTTCGACCACCACAAGACTCCAAGAGAGGAAGAGGTTCGACCACCACCACCAAGCTCTAAGGGATGGAAGAGCGAAGCCTCCGTTCTCTCCTTTTCTCTAAGCTAGATCCGGCCACCACAAGGACTCCAAGAGAACAAGATGGTTCGGACACAAGAAGGAGAAGAGAGAAGAAGAAGAGGTCGGCCACACCACCAAGGAAGAGAGGGAGGAAAAGAAAAGAGGTTGTGTCTCATGAAGTCACCCCTACCCTCTCTTTTATATCCTTGGTCATGACAAATAAGGAAATTTAATTACAATTAAAATCTCCTTATTTTCCTTGACATGAACTAATAAGGAAAAATTAATTAAAACTCCCTTATTCTCTTTTAATGGCCGGCCACATCCTTTGCTCCAAATAAGGCAAATTTTAAACACAAAATTAAAATCTCCTTATTTGTTTCCGAAAATTTTAAAAATAAAATTTCTCTTTTAAAATCTCTTCATGGTTGGTTTATAAAAGGAAATATTTTATCAATTAAAATTTCTCTTTAAACATGTGGATGATTTACAAATAAGGAAAATTTATGTCAAAATTAAAATCAACCTTTTAATCTACAAATAAGGAAAGAGATTTAACCCTTCTCTTAATCTTTTGTAGAATCTTATAAAAGGAAAGATTTAAATTTTTAAACTCTCTTTTAAATCATGTGATCCACATAAGAAAAATTTAAAAAATAAAATTCGTTTTAATTTAATTGTGGTCGGCCACCCTTGCTTGGGTTTCAAGCTAGGGCCGGCCACAAACCAAGGCTCCTCCTTTAGGCTTGGCCGGCCCCAAGCCTGGCTCCAAGCTTTGCTTGGCCGGCCACCTAATGGTGGGTAGGAAGGTGGGTATAGGTGGGTATATTACCCTTTAATTAAGATGCTACAATAGGGACCGAGAGGAGGAATTGATTTTGGTCTGTTGATGAAATTAAGCATCCCGTGTTCGCCCTGAACACACAACTTAATTTCATCAATAATAATTCATACCACTAAAGAACTATTATTGAACTACCGCACCAATCCCAAATTATATTTTGGGCTCCTTCTTACTATGAGTGTGTTAGTCTCCCTGTGTTTAAGATATCGAATGCCCATTAATTAAATGAGCTACTGACACTCACTTAATTAATATCTAATTCTAAGAGTAGTACCACTCAACCTTATCGTCATGTCAGACTAAGTCCACCTGTAGGGTTTAACATGACAATCCTTATGAGCTCCTCTTGGGGACATTATCAACCTAGATCACTAGGACACAGTTTCCTTCTATAATCAACAACGCACACTATAAGTAATATTATTTCCCAACTTATCGGACTTCTTGATTTATCGAACTAAATCTCACCCATTGATAAGTCAAAGAAATATATACTAAATATATGTACTTTCTATTATATTAGGATTAAGAGTACACACTTCTAACACACTCATATTGGTACAACTAAATATATGTACTTTCTATTATATGTACTTTCTTTAGTAGCATGAAATAAGCTAAGTATTATACGGAGTTTGGTATGAGTTTTGTCCTAACCTTAAGGACTTATTTTCACTACACTTAAGTACTTAATCTTGAATGGTAGATATACTTTTAAAATAGTTATGATTCATCCAAATTGTTTAGTACTTTTGTTCCCATAGTGATTTCTTATTTACATTTTGGTTACTGGATAACCTCGGATCATGGAAGCTCATTTGAAAAATCTAAATCCCAACATATGCATCGCATGTGAAATAAGTGCTACACCTCTATAGCACAAAAAAAAATATAATAAGGAATAAAAACAGTTGTCATGAGTGGAAACTAACAATTCACCCCTTTGAGACCGAGTTAGGTTATTGGGAAAATGAATGTTATGTTTCTCTTGATTCCAAGAAGTACCCTTTGAGACCTTGTGTGATTTAAGGAAAATGAACTAAGTGTGTGGCAGGTAAATGCCTATCACCGGGAACATTAGGAACTCGATTGTATGACGAGTTAACTAGGACAGAAAATTGAAACTTGAAGAGTTTGAGCTACTTACTGCACCGAGCATAAAGGACTTATGCTTGGCCATACTTAGGTTACTCCACAGTCATGCTTATCAATGAAACTAGTTGATAGAGTTAGGTGAATACATTAAGGATTATGAAACACTGTAGGATTTCATAAACATAGTTTGTAGCATTTTGCTTGAGGGCAAGTAAAGGTTCAAGTCTGGGGGTGTCATGTGCGCAAATATTATGATCATTTACATATGTTATAGAGCACGTTCACTTGCCTTATGCACATATATTCTTCGCATGATCGCCTCTTTTATCTTATATTCATCATATATATATTATTTTGTTCGGATATATGCTTTTTATTTGGTTTTGTGTTGACAGGGATGACTTTCGGAGCTTGAACAGGGATTATCGATGCACCGGAACAAGCCAGATAACACAGCTGTGCAACCCTGCACGACCGTGTGGCTAAACAGGAGAGGAAAGCTGCATGGCCATGTAACCCTGCATGGTCGTGCAGCCAAGACAAAGGCAAGTCAGCACACGGTCGTGCCACCCCAAGCCAGAGACGAAGCTTTGCACGACCGTGCAACCCTGCATGGTCGTGCCCTAGGAGACCGAGCCCAGAGACCACACGGCCGTGCCTATTGGCACGGCCGTGCAGCGCAGCCAGAGTCAAAGAAGGGCACGGCCGTGCCATCCTTACATGGTTGTGCCACCGCGGCCGAAGCCTAAGCTATATAAGGGTTTTTAACCCTTTTTAGAGGGGGGAGGATCCGTCATTGGAAGAGAGATCTTGGAGCTATCCTACGCCATCTTGGACCTCCGTCCAGGGATCTTCCACCACCACATTGACTCTAGAAGCAGAGAATTGGATCGGAAGGCCACTCGTCGTCATCTGATAAGCATATTCCTTCTTTCTCTCTCCATATCTGAAGACTGTATGTTTGTCTACACTACGTTTTCAGATATTTCTCTAGCACTCATGGAGTAGATCCTTTGTTCTAGGATTAGAGAGTAGTCGTGGTTCGGATTGATGTAAAACTCGCATTATGCTTATAATCGTTGGATGATCTTTCCTGCTTTGTTTCAATTGCTTGTTGCTTGATTGTGAAGAACTTGTTAACCTCGTAGAGGATTATCCCTAGATCGCACACCCAAGGGGCCCTAGTGACAGGGGTAACCCGTTCACGGACATCTAGGATACTTCCTTAAAAGGAGAGGCAAATTCTCTCCAAGGAAGCAAGAGACTAAACTTAGCTCTTAACCACTATTCTTAACTTACCAATTAGAGTCGTATCCTCAAGATTTGCAGAGGCGCCCTAGTGACAGGGGTAAACCGTAACAGGACTTCTTAGGTCCTTCTTTATTCTGTCACTTAAGAATAGTCGCTTTAGCTTCTGGGAATCGCATGATAAAGGACAGCGAGTGTAGGATAAAACGTGACACATCAATACCACCATGACGAAACCGACCTCCTAGAACTCCTCACAACCAAGTGAACACTTTGACCCTGCGGCTCTCAATTCTGCTTCCCGACTTTTCTTCCTTAGATTATTCAAAACCATTGGTAGTCTAGCTAAACCTAAGTGAACAATTGCTAGTGCTTATAACCAGTCCCTGTGGGATCGATATTTTTATTATTGACGACGAATCTGTGCAATTGCGGATGTTTGTTGCTACTCGGAAAACCTAATGGTTCCACTATACAAAAATTTTGTACAAGGTCTGAACCTTTCCTAGCTACCATGTGTTCTTTTAAATTAAACTTGGATCGCCTGCAGAACTTAACACGTTTGATCCTAAGTTTAACTTATTTGTTCTTTTAGGTTTAAATTTGGATCTCCTGCGGAACTTAACACATTTGATCCAAATCACCTAGGTCACAAAGTCAATTAAATATTTATTTCCAAAATTGGCTTCCAGTACTGCATGGCAAGACACTTGGCCTTCTTCGATATGAGAGCAACCACAACCGACTAGACAAAACCTTTTAAGGAAATTCAATATTTAACCTTCCCATAGTAACCCTAGGTTAACTACAAAGAACAATCGAAACACAAGTTCAAAAAAGAAAAACAAAAGAACACGATTCGTAACATAAATTCGAAACCTAGAATATCTAACCTCTTGTGTTTGGAATTCTTACAAAGAAATAAAACTAGCATGATGCGGAAAATAAATACTAGTTATACCTTTCTTTGTAAACTTTAATGACCTCTTGATCTTCTACCGTATTCCTCTTCTAATCTTGGACGTTGTGTGGGCAACAATCTTCCTAGATGAGAACCACCAAGTCACCTTCTCCTCCTTGCAAGGTTCAGCCACCATAAGACTCCAAGAGAGGATGAGGTTCGGCCACCACCACCAAGCTCCAAGGGATGCAAGAGAGATGCCTTCTTTCTCTCCTTTTCTCCAAGCTAGATCCGGCCACCACAAGGACTCCAAGAGAACAAGATGGTTCGACACAAGAAGGAGAAGAGAGAAGAAGAAGAGGTCGGCCACACCACCAAGGAAGAGAGGGAGGAAAAGAATAGAGGTTGTGTCTTATGAAGGCACCCCTACCCTCTCTTTTATATCCTTGGTCATGACAAATAAGGAAATTTAATTATAATTAAAATCTCCTTATTTTCCATGACATGAACTAATAAGGAAAAATTAATTAAAACTCCCTTATTCTCTTTTAATGGCCGGCCACATCCTTTGCTCCAAATAAGGCAAATTTTAAACACAAAATTAAAATCTCCTTATTTGTTTCCAAAAATTTTAAAAATAAAATTTCTCTTTTAAAATCCCTTCATGGTTGGTTTATAAAAGGAAATATTTTATCAATTAAAATTTCTCTTTAAACATGTGGATGATTTACAAATAAGGAAAGTTTATGTCAAAATTAAAACCAACCTTTTAATCTACAAATAAGGAAAGAGATTTAACCCTTCTCTTAATCTTTTATAGAATCATATAAAAGGAAAGATTTAAATTTTTAAACTCTCTTTTAAATCATGTGATCCACATAAGAAAAATTTTAAAAATAAAATTCCTTTTAATTTAATTGTGGCCGGCCACCCTTGCTTGGGCTCCAAGCTAGGGCCGGCCACAAACCAAGGCTCCTCCTTTAGGCTTGGTCGGCCCCAAGCTTGGCTCAAAGCTTGGCTTGGCCGGCCACCTAATGGTGGGTAGGAAGGTGGGTATAGGTGGGTATATTACCCTTTAATTAAGAGGCTACGTTAGGGACCGAGAGGAGAAATTGATTTTGGTCTGCTGATGAAATTAAGCATCCCGTGTTCGCCCTGAACACACAACTTAATTTCATCAATAATAATTCATACCACTAAAGAACTATTATTGAACTACCGCACCAATCTCAAATTACATTTTGGGCTCCTTCTTACTATGAGTGTGCTAGTCTCCCTGTGTTTAAGATATTGAATGTCCATTAATTAAATGAGCTACTGACACTCACTTAATTAATATCTAATTCTAAGAGTAGTACCACTCAACCTTATCGTCATGTCAGACTAAGTCCACCTGTAGGGTTTAACATGACAATCCTTATGAGCTCCTCTTGGGGACATTATCAACCTAGATCACTAGGACACAGTTTCCTTCTATAATCAACAACGCACACTATAAGTAATATTATTTCCCAACTTATCGGGCTTCTTGATTTATCGAACTAAATCTCACCCATTGATAAGTCAAAGAAATATATACTAAATATATGTACTTTCTATTATATTAGGATTAAGAGTACACACTTCTATAATAACTAAGGTCTAGTTCTTTTATTTAGTCAGTATTAAATGAACTTTCCTTAAATGGTCCTACTCAATACACTCTAAGTGTTCTAGTGTAATTATATAGTTAAGATAAACTAATACCTAATTACACTACGACCTTCCAATGGTTTGTTCTTTTCCATCTTGATCATAAGCTACTGTTTATAATTTATAAGGTGCTGATAACATAATCTTCTGTGTGTGACACCACACACTATGTTATCTACAATATAAATTAATTGAACAACTACACTTAACAAATAAATGTAGATAATTTGACTAAATGTGATTCTTTATTCAAAACAAATATTTACAAAAGTTAGACTTTTAGTATACACTCTAATAGCATATACGTAACAATGGGGTGTAGTATCGTAAAGTCACTAGAAGGGGAGGGGGGTGAATAGCAATTTTTAAAAATTGTGATTGAAAACGAGTTACGCAGCGGAATAAAGAAAATACAAGACAACGCTAACACAAATGATTTTACTTGGTTCGGAGCCTATGATCACTTATACCCCAAGGCCCGCGATCGTTGATCACTTTTGTTGGGTAATCACTATCAATTTGTAAAAGGATTACAATGACTTTGTACAATAACTGAAAATAAAATTTGTTACCGACAAACAGAAAGAAAAATGAAGTCTCTTGTTCCTCAAACTTCGGAGCAGCCTTTCGGTGTCGTCGGAGTTTTCTCAGAGCAACACTTGAATATAAAAATTGTAGTTAATGTTGTTCTGAAGCTGCTGGTTGAAGGTCCTTATATAGTCTCATTCCAGGCACCTAGACCATGCTGACATGGCTCGGCTAGTCGACACACTCTAACTCAGTTCCTAGATAAGTTTTTTAGTCTGGATGCCTGGACCAATTCTGGGTGCTCGAACCATCCAGGTGCTTGCGGCATCCGCTCGGGTGACACTAGTCTGGGCACCCTGACCAGCTCCGGGTGCCCAGACCACTTTTTGTCTCTTTTCTTCCCTACAACAAAAAGTTAGTTCAGGCAACAGAAAATATATTTATCCTACAAAATAGAGTTAGTACAATATTAATAAGATAGGAGTAGTAATTAGATTCTATCTTCCTGAGACCAGGATCTAATCAAGGTCTCAGCTTAGGTTTTCCAAATGAATCTAAGCTGGACTGACGTCTACAGTTCCCTCAACGGGGAACACATCCTCACTGGATCTCTCCTCTAGTTGCTTACCTCCACTTACAAACTGCAGTCGCTTGACTTGCCTTTGACCCACCAGGTTTTTCCACCAATTGACAGATTCATAGCCCTAACTAGACTTCGACCAGTTGTCAGGTTTCACAGACCAAACTACACTTCCAGCCAGATATCGGGCCCCGCAAACCTATCTGGACTTCCCACCAGTTATCAGGTCCTGCAGACCTAGCTAGATTTCAGCCTGGTGTCAGGTCCTTCTGAACTGTCAACTCCTACACACTTGGTAAAGTAATTAGATCACAAAACACTCTAACTTTAATCCTCTTGTCATTCATCAAAACCTGAGTTAGATCATTAGTGCAAATTGCACCAACATGGAGTACTTATAATAAGTAGCATATTTATAGGCTAATACATAACCCATACTCATTATAAACTTTAAATTTTGAATTTACAATTTTACCTTTTGAATCTTTGTTAAGATTCTTTCCCTTGACCATTGACGTCCCAGATTCGGGCTCAGACTCTTGTTCTGACTCAGATTCGGATCCAGCTACCTCCTCCTTAGTAATTAATGCCATGAAGCTAGTTTGGTTCTTCTGAGTCTGACTCTGAGGATGACCTTAAGAATTTAGCCTCGGATTCAAACTCAAATTTGAATTAATCTTCTAGCTTCGACGAGATCTCATAGAAGTCGTGGGCATCTTTGAATTTTCCTAATCTACATCAGATTTTGTTAGGCAAAATATTAATTAAAATATTCATTACCTTTTTTTTTCCTCTGAGTCTAGAGAAGATTTTTTCAATGTCATCCAATTGTCGAGACTATCACTTTGTATGAACCATTCTATTACTCATCTCTAGAATTGAAATCCTTTTAATCGTATGGTGGAGGGTCATAGATGTTTTACCCTCTTTGTGCTCCATTTTCTTTGCACTATTATAAAACTAAAAGAATGTTCCAAGACTTTTTTTAAGGTCTTGAGTAAGTAGTGCAATAGAAATGAAAGCTCACAAGAAATACTAAAAAAATTATTTAGATAAAAGAAAATATTTTGAAAACTTAAAGGGTGGAGAGTGTCTTTGCTCTGATGCCTATAAAGGTCTGAAAAGCACAATAAAGGGGTGAATATCAATCCTTGAAACTTTTCTTTTATGAGAACACAAACATAGAGATACGTAATAAAAATAATAAAACATGAGGTACTCAGTCGGTTACTTGGTTCGTACTCCAGTGACTACTACTTGAAGCCCCATGATTCTTTAGGTCATTTTGAATAAGCAATTCACTAATGTTTCTCCTTTCGAAAAACTCTTGAAGGAAGAGAATAACTTGATACAATGATGGAGGATAGCAACAACTTCACTATACCTCTATTGAAATAAAGTGTAAATACAATGTTACCAACAATGAGAAGATGCAAAACTTCGGCGTTGGTTGTTAGAGATACTCGTAGTGTTAACAGTACTTGCTTGCATGAATAGAACAGTAAACCAAAGAGATGGATTGTGAGAGAATTGATTTGTTACTTATCCTTGAGACTCTTTTTATAAATTTTTTGTTGGTGGAATCGACCTCCAAAGTTTTGATATTTGTTTAACAATATGTTTAATTAAGTCCAAGTGGTAAGGTGATTGAAGATTTGATAGTGGTAAGTAGTCTACCGAGTAACTAGTAAGTCCAAGTAGTCAAAGTTTGATCAGTTTGACTAAGCTTGAGTTGAGTCAAGCTAGAGTCAGGATTTGAGTTTTGATGTTTGACAATATAAGGAGATTGCTGGAGCAATCATCCGGTTGTGGAGATGGTCAAAGGGTTGACCAGGTTGATGAGAATACAAGTCAAGTAGGTCAAGGTTGACAGGAGACTTGACTAGGAAAGTCCTAACTGGAGGTTAGGTATTTGGAAAGTCCTAGTGAGGAGCTAGGCAGGAGAAAGTTGTGGTGAGGAGCCAGGCATTTGGAAAGTCCAAGTGTGATCTTGGCAAGGAGAAAGTCCTGGTGAGGAGCCAGGCAATTGGTAAGTCCAAGCATGTAGTCTTGGCAAGGTAAGTACTAGTGTGACTTGGCAAGGAGAACCCGACAACTAGGATGAGGCCGAAGGAAGCTCCTGAAGGCAAGACGTGAAGGATGGGGAGATATCTGAGGGACACAAGGCTGATGGAGGAGGCTAGAAGGCTAGTTTGAGGTTGGTCGGGTGTGGTCAAATGCTAGGCATGGAGACCCAACAGGTCACGGTTGATCGGGAGTTGGGTTTGGGACTTTGGACTTGAGTTTAAGCCAAGTTCAGAGTATTCAATATATCGGGCGATCGATTGAACATGGTCCAATCGATTGGTCGATCGATTGTACTGTGATGCAATTGTGGGAAGGCCCAATCGATCGGTCGATCGATTGAAATGTGAAATCGTGAGCACAGAGGCTTTCCCAATCAATCGGGTGATCGATTGGGAGCTGCCAATCGATCGGTCGATCGATTGGGCAGCAGAAGCTCTCACACGGATGCAAGAGCACAGAGAGGCGCTGAATCGATCGGGCAATCGATTCAAGTAGTCCCAATCAATTGGTCAATTGATTGGGAAGTGACCGTTACGTAGGACGCAGGTGATGGACGGCTGCGATGGAGCGATGCTGACGTGGCAATCGATTGAGGTTGGTTTCAATTTATTGGGAACACAGGATATAGCCGTGGCGGAGCGTTTTCTCCGCAGATCTTTGCTATCTTCTCCTACGAGCTTACAGCGATTTCTCTAGCACTCACGCCAGTTCTTGAAGACACTTGGGGAGCATCTCCAAGGTTCAAGAGGCAACAACAAGTAGCAAGAAGAAAGATGTATTCACTAGTATTCTTAGAGTTTCTTCTTGTATTTGTGTTTGTGTTGTGTGTGAGTTTGTACGAGGCTTCTCCGCCTCCGGCTGCGACTGAGAAGGAGTTGTTTTTTAGTAGAGATAGTGTGTCGTGTGTGGATTCTTGGATTAGTCACCTTTTCTTGAGGTGGATACCAAGTAAATCCTAAGTGTTACCATTGTGAGTGTTTGTCTTCGAGTATTCCACTGCACAACAACAAGACGAAGCAAACCGACGCAAGCGCGACAAAATGCTATTCACCCCCTCTAGCGGGTACATCGGTCCCAACAATTGGTATCAGAGCAAGGTTGCTCTTCTACGGACTAATTGCCGAGGGTGCAAAAGCGTTATAGGAAGAAGATGGAGTCCGAAGGACCGCTCGGATGGGATATCGGAATTCCACCTCCGTATGACAAAGAAGATTTCAACTATTAGAGGACGAGGTTGGAAATTTGGTTCCAAATGGATTGGAACCAATAGGTTGCATTGGAAGATCCATTTGAGGCTCCAAAGGAAAAAAAAAGGGTAAGCGCCTCCAACCTCGACATTGGGCCGAGGAACAAAGGGAGCAAGCGGAGGCGGATAAGGAGGTAACAAAAATTTTCTTAAATCTATTACCCTCTAACATAATTTTGAGTGTAGGTGAATGCACGAGTACAAGTGATCTTTGGAAAAAGATCATTGCGTATCAAGAGAACCTTACAAAATTCCAAGGAGTGGAGGAGCTCAAGGATATGGGCTCATTGGTCCAAGAAGAGAAGGATCAATCCGATGTTGACACGAGTGCAACATTCGAGGAGGAAAAGAAAGAGGATGAGAAGGAAGATGAGGAGAGATCATCCACATCTTCAAGAGAGGAAGAGGTGGAAGCATCCACATCCTCAAGGGTTGAAGAGGTGGAAGCACCCACATCCTTAAAAGGAGAAGAAGAAGATGATGATGGTGCAACCTCCATAATGCAAGATAAATCAAATGGAGGATCAAGCACCATCCCTACATGTGAAGGTATAATTAGCTCAATTAAAAATAAAAATTACATCATTTTATTTGAGTGTAGGGGACATGGACACTATAAGAGCAAGTATCCAAAATTGGCCAAGAAGAAGGGCCAAGTGGCAACCAAGGCTAAGGAGAAGCCTAAAGTGGTTGGTCCCATGGAACGCAAAAGTAAGGAGCACATTGTGTGTTTTTTATGCAATCAAAGAGGACATTATAGAAGTCAATGTCCTAAAGGGAAGAAGCCAACTAAAGTCAGAGGAGGAAGCACAAGTCTAGGGGGAGCTTCCATGGTAAAATCCAAGGTATCATTTAATAAACCTATTCCTTTGACACATGATAAAAAGCATGCTAAGTCTAGTTTGAACTATTTTAATGCTATTTATCATGAGAATAGGAAGCATGATGGCGTTAAGGACAAATACATTCTTCCTCATGATAGATCTACCATACCTAAGTCTAGGAAGGTAGATAACAACTTAGGCAATAATTATAAGGATTATAGATATATGCCTAGATATAGAAATATTCATAGGAATCAAGAAAAATCCATATTTATGGATTTAAGAGTGGAGAATCAAGTCTTAAGGTCAAGACTTAATAATTTAGAAAGGACCCTAGCAAGAATAGAAAACATGCTTAAGGGTCAAAATGAGCATAACCTAGGTTTAAGGAACCAAGAAACATCAAATGGTAAGATGGATTTGGTATACAAACCTAAATCTAGTAAGCATAAAGGTTTGGGATATAAACCTAAAACTAATAAGGATATTCCTTCTTATCATAGGGTTCCATATAGTTATGGGACCAACCCTAGGTTTAGAGGTCAAGTCAAAGATACTAGGGAAGGAATCCCTAAAAGTACTTTTGGCAAGACCAATGTGACTAAGACTTCTAAGAAGTCTAACAAAGTCACAAAGAAGGTCACAAGGGAGGTCATCCCTAAAGTTTATCTAGTAAAGGTCACTAAGGCTCCAAAAATGCCAAATAAAGTCACAAAGAAGGTTACAAGGGAAGTTATTCCTAGAAGTGACCTAGTGGAAGTAACCAAGGCTTCTAAGAAGCCTAAAAAGGTCCTTAGGAAGGTATCTAGGGAAGTCATCCCTAGTGAGTACCTAGAGCATCCAAGGAGCACCAATAGGTTTTGGGTTCCTAGGAGCATATTCTTTACACCCTAGATGAGTTTAGAGAGTGTCAACTCTAATTGGAAGGGTAGGTAACCCAACCTTGGTAAAGTTGACACTTGAGAGCATTTTCAAGGTTATTGTTAACTTTTGAAAATGAAAAGAATTATTAGTGTTACTCTTTGAAAGAGTAAAATGTGTCAAAATTTGAGGAGTTGAATCTAATTTAAATTGACACACTTGAGAGAAGCAAAAGAAATGACAAATTGAAAATTTGGCATTTTCTTATGGAATTAAGGGAAATGTAAACCTTAATCAAATTAATTACTCTTTGGAAGAGTAAATGGTGCCAAATCTTGAGGAATCAAGTCTAATGTAAGCTGACACACTTGGAAAAAGGATAAGAAATGTTTAGTTGAGATCTTAGTATGTTCTTAAGGAACTATGAGCAAATCTATGTCTTAAGTCTCAAAGATTAATCTTTAAAAGGAGTAAAATGTGTAAAATAAATTTTGAGGATTTAATTTTTAATTTCAATTGGCACAAATGAGAAGAGGTAGAAGAAATGTCAAGTTGGGTTTTGGCATTTCTTCAAGAGATGGGCAATCTAGGATTAAATTTAAGGTTTAGCTAAGGATTAAGGATACTTAGATAGATTATCTAGGTATATTTTACTTATGCTAAAAATGCCATGATTGCTTGCTCTTTATATGTCATGACATTATATGTTGCATTCATTTTTATTATGAAAAACACAAAAATACCATGTCATGTCATACATAAATCAAGTAGCTTTAGCATACTTTTCGTTTGAAAATTACTTATTTTGATGTATGCCATTAATCATCATACACTATGTCAATTTCCTTGTAATTAAGGACAAAAGGCAATTATCATGAATGGTAAATATCCCAACAAGTGGGATGATACCAAGTGACATCCTAGGTGGATGATCATAAGTTTCATTGTGCCTAGATAGATATGCATGATCCTTTAGTCTAGGGCAAAACCAAATCTACATCTCACAAAGAACCATAAGGTGACTTGTATGTGTTTTAGTACACATTAGATACAAGTGAGATGTTAGGATGGTGAACAAAACTCAAGATGTTGATTTAGTGCATCTTGTTGAGTTTTAGATTCATCAAAACACATAGTTATGTGGCTTCCAATCATTGGGAAAGCTAATATACAAGTCATGTGCATTGAGCTCGAAGAATATGATTGGATATTGGTTTTGAAAATAATTTTAGAATATTTTTGGAAAACCTTGGTGAAGACTATCTTTTGATAGTAATCATCATTGGAAAGTTAGTCACAAACTAGAAGGAAACATTGAAGTTTTCAAGAGTTTTTAAGTTTATGTCAATCTTTGAAAATAGAAAATATTTTAATAGAAAACTATTTTTCCTTGATAGTATATATCCTAAATAATATATACATGAAATTTCATGATTTTAAAAATTTTATAGATTTTTTTTGGGAGTTTCTGAACTTCGCTGAAATTGAATTTCAAAGAAATCAAAAACCCAATCGATCAGCCGATCGATTGGAGGAGCTTCAATCGATCAGTTGATCGATTAGGAAGCCAATCCCGCGAACAGAGTGTCGGGGAATCGATCAGCTGATCGATTGACCCAGGCTGGATCGATCAGCCGATTGACTCAAGGGGAATTTCTGCGTGCAGAAGCGCATGGAATTGATTAGTGGATCGATTGAGATGGTTTCAATCGATTGAGTCCCAACTTCAATAGATCGAAAAGTATGACTTTGGCCTGAAAAGCATGATTTTAGCACTTTAAGTCATTTCAAGGGTCATTAACCATTCCTAACCCTTTGGAATACACTTGTATCCATTTAGGGGGAGCTTTCATGATGAAAGCAAGTATGGATTGGTTAAGATAGACTTAGGTGAAGTTTAGATTGGGGTTTAGTTTCATTATTGAATTTTGAACCTCAAAACTTCAAGTTTTGGTTTTCCTAACTGTTTAAGAACTCCAAGTCATTGTTGGTGCAATGACAGAAGTTTGACCATATTTTTAAGGGGAGCTACTCCTTGAATGCATGAAAATTTACTTTCGAGGACCTTGGAAGGGGGTTAAACCTTCGTGATGGATAATGCTCAGGGTTGAGTATTGGGTAACAATGGAAGATTGGTTATCTTCGTTGCTAAGTTGATGCATGCTCTAGGGTGAGCATTGTGAAGTGAAGTAGATCTCAAGGGAGAGCTTTGGCGGCAATGAAGAATATGAGATCTTCATTGTGGGGTTGTTAACAACATATGAGGTTGTAAACAACGTAAAGTTAACTCTTATGGAGAAGAGTTTATTTTCTGGTTTTGATGTGTGACAAAGGGGGAGAATTGGAGGTTAAGTTAGGCCTTCATCCCAAGAAGGGAGAGTTTGCCCTCCAGGAAAGGGAGAGAATGAAGGAAACCTTCATTCATGCTTTATCATGGAATTAAGGCTATGGGATTAGCCCTGTGATAAGGAAGAGGTCAAGGCTCTGAGATTTATCCTTGGTGTAAAGAATCAGTTAAGGCTATGGGATTTAGCCTTGGTATAAAGAAGAGGTTAAGGCTATGGGAATTAGCCTTGGTATAAAGAAGAGGTTAAGGCTATAGGATTTAGCCTAACTTAGAGGTATTATCAAACATCAAAAAGGGGGAGATTGTTGGGGCAATTTCCCTAGGTCAAGTTTGACCAGTTCGACTAAGCTTGAGTTGAGTCAAGCTTGAGTCGGGATTTGAGTTTTGATGTTTGACAATATAAGGAGATTGCTGGAGCAATCGTCTGGTTGTGGAGATGGTCAAAGGGTTGACCAGGTTGATGAGAATACAAGTCAAGTAGGTCAAGGTTGACAGGAGACTTGACTAGGAAAGTCCTAACTGGAGATTAGGCATTTGGAAAGTCCTAGTGAGGAGCTTGGCAGGAGAAAGTCTTGGTGAAGAGCCAGGCAACGGGAAAGTCCTAGTGAGGAGATAGGCAGGAGAAAGTCCTGGTGAGGAGCCAGGCAAGGGGAAAGTCCTAGTGAGGAGCCAGACATTTGGAAAGTCCAAGTGTGATCTTGGCAAGGAGAAAGTCCTAGTGAGGAGTCAGGCAATTGGTAAATCCAAGCATGTAGTCTTGGCAAGGTAAGTACTAGTGTGACTTGGCAAGGAGAACCCGACAACTAGGATGAGGTCGAAGGAATCTCCTGAAGGCAAGGCCTGAAGGATGGGGAGATATCTGAGGGACGCAAGGTTGGTCGGGTGTGGCAAAATGCTAGGCATGGAGACCCAACAAGTCACGGTTGACCGGGAGTTGGGTTTGGGACTTTGGATTTGAGTTTGAGTCAAGTTCAGAGTATTCAATCGATCGGGCGATCGATTGAACAGGGTCCAATTGATCGATCGATCGATTGGACTGTGTTGTGATTGTGGGAAGGCCCAATCGATCAACAGATCGATTGGATTGATTAAGATGTGAAATCGCGAGCACAGAGGCTTTCCCAATCGATCGGGCGATCGATTAAGAGCTGCCAATCGATCGGTCGATCGATTGGGTAGCAAAAGTCACATGGATGCGAGAGCACAGAGAGGCGCTGAATCGATCGGGCGATCGATTCAGGCAGTCCCAATTGATTGGTTGATCGATTAGGAAGTGACCGTTGCGCAGGATGCAGGTGATGGATGGCTGTGATGGTGTGGTGCTGATGTGGCAATCGATTGAGGTTGGTTTCAATCGATTGGGAGCACAGGATATAGCCGTGGTGGAGCATTTTCTCCACATATCTTTACGATCTTCTCATGCGAGCTTTCAGCGATCTTCATAGTGATTTCTCCAGCACTCACGCCAGTTCTTGAAGGCACTTGGGGAGCATCTTCAAGGTTCAAGAGGCAACAACAAGTAGCAAGAAGAAAGGTGTATTCACTTGTATTCTTAGAGTTTCTTCTTGTATTTGTGTTTATGTTGTGTGTGAGTTTGTACGAGGCTTCTCCGCCTTCGGTTGCGATCGAGAAGGAGTTATTTTTTAGTGGAGATAGTGTGTCGTGTATGGATCCTTGGATTAGTCACATCTTCTTAAGGCGGATACCAAGTAAATCCTAAGTATTAGCATTGTGAGTGTTTGTCTTCGAATATTCCACTGCACAACAACAAGACGAAGCAAACCGACGCAAGTACACCGAAACGCTATCCCCCCCTCTAGCGAGCACATCGGTCCCAACAAAAGTGACTAGATGCTTGGTAGTGGTGAGTAGTCTGCAGAGTGACTAGCAAATCCAAGTGGTCAAGGTGACTGAAGGCTTAGAAATGGTAAGTAGTCCATCTAGTGACTAGAAAGTCCAAGTGATCAAGGTGATTGAAGGTTTGACAGTGATGAGTAGTCTACCGAGTGACTAGTAAGTCCAAGTGGATCTGGATAACTGAAGGCTTGGCAAAGGAAAATTCTAAAGGAGTGAACCCTAGATAGTGAGAAGTTTTAGAGGAATAAACTCTAAGCAAGTATGATTGACAAGTTTCTAGTCGACGGCTCAGCAAATCTTGAATGCTGCTAAAATTACTTTACTTTACTATTTTATATTTATTATGCTACTCAATGTTGTAGGAAAGTCTTAGTCGATCAAGTTGATTAGACACTAAGCAGGACTAGAGAAGGTCTAAACAAGTATAGAGGATTAGATATTTGGCAGGTAAGTTGAGGTAAGCTCCTAGAGTGGAGTAGTGAGGATGTGTCCCAGTCGGGACAACCTTAGGCAGTGATCCAACTCAAGAAACCAATGAAGCTTTTTAAATCAAGATCAGGCAGTATTCACTGTCATATTAATGCATCTATATTTATCTGGTTTAAACTTTATTTTACCGGATCATTATTATTATACTGTGCTAACTTTATTTTACAGAAAAATAAAGTTAGGCATGATCAAAAGGTTTAGTCGAACGAACCAAGTTGTTTAGTCGATTGATCCCTAGTGATGAGATTAGATTAGATTCAAATTGAGTCAAAGAAGGAAATATTGGTTTAGTTGACTAAAAGCATAATCATTCGACTGAACATTTTTGGTAACTAGATATCAGATAAGATCGAATCACACGAGGAAGGAAAAATAGAGTTTAGTCAACCAAACATATTTGGTAAGTGAAGATCAGATAAGATCAGATTAGATCAAATCGAGCAACACAAGGAAGTTCTTGGTGTTTAGTCAACTAAACAGGTATTCAATCGACTGATACAGGCTAATTTCATGAATGATATAATCTGGGGAGATCGTGAACCTGAATGCAAAGTTAGGAAGATTCTAAAGGTCAGTCAACCGAAAAATTATCAGTTGATGAATAAAAAAAGTTATAAAAGAAGCCTTGAGGTATCAACATCATCTCATACTATTCCTACTGCTCAAAATGTGCAAGTGTTGCTACTACAATGACGAGAGGCTCTCTGACAATCTACTTGATCTTCTACTTTTTCGATTGTCGATATATTTTGTATTGCTTGTATTCATTTAAGGTGATAGTAGCTTGTTTATTCACATCATATTATGTACGAGTTTTTCTCCTTCTCTAAAAGTTTTTGGAGAGGAGAACTTTAGGTAGTTCCCACTCGAAAGTGATCAAGGATCACAAATCTTGGAGTAATAGTGTTACAAAGCCACAAGTACATGACTATATTGTCAGTAATAAAAATATCAATCCCACAGGGACTGTTGATTAAAAACTAGTTGATTTCGTACAACGAATTCCCTAAACAAATGAAAAGGTTGGTTGGAAAAGAGAGAGTAAGAGAAAGATTAAGGAGAAGAAGAGAGAGGTGATCTTGGAAGGGGATAGATGATAGATGCTAAGATTTTGGTTTTGTTACGATGCTAGTTAATGTCCCTATATATTGTTCATCTACCTAACTCTATGCTTACACTCATGTAGGAATTCTAACTAAAGCCTAAGAACAATCCCCACATAGATTACACTAGAGAGTCTACCCAAGCTCTATCATCATTAAATAGAGAGGTACCTAGGAAGTCCAGTTAAGAGGGAATCTCTGTTACTAGGACCCCCTGGTTATATATTCCTAGATTACACAATCACTTCATAATGGTAGATTAATTCAATTAAGTAAAGAGGTACATAGGAAGTTTGATTAAAAGGGAATCCATGTCACTAAGACCCCCCAGTCATACGCTCCTAAATTACACAAATCACTTCCTAATATTAATTTGAGAGAATCCTCTAAACTCTTAATTAATCTCCCTAGTAAAGAATCAATCTCCATTCAAGGAAATGTTGTAGGAAGTAAGGGGTACCTTCTGTCACAAGGTCCCATGGTCTTACAATCCAAGACTCTTTCTCTACATGGTGATCAAAACCCTATATTTACATAAATTGACCTCACACATTTTATCATACACATACAAAGCATAGTACATATTGATAGATCGATAGAGAGGGATAGAGGGGGGGTGAATATCGCGTGTTTTTAAAACTATTCATTTTAGCTTAAAGTCGTGCACAACGGAAATTAAAGAGAGACAGATTGTTTACTTCGTTCGGAGCCTAGCT
Organism: Zingiber officinale; assembly: GCF_018446385.1. Lineage (NCBI taxonomy): Eukaryota > Viridiplantae > Streptophyta > Magnoliopsida > Zingiberales > Zingiberaceae > Zingiber > Zingiber officinale. Next base: position 50,474,775 of record NC_055997.1, read on the forward strand.
CGACCCCTACTCGAAGGCTCACGGTCCTTGACCGCACCGGTGAGCAAATCACTATAACTCTTCTTTCCAAAATCCTTCGGAAAGAAGCAGATCGTACAATGGAGCAAGATAGTAACACCCTACTATCTTGCTTAAATGAAATACAATATGCTAACTTAAAATAGATTTTACCGACAAGTGAATTGAAGATACAGCTTAGGTCGGCACTTCCGGATGATGTAGCTTGCTAAACGGATGAAGACGAGTCGCTTGCAGAGCAGGAATTTATGATCAGTAAGTTCTATTGTAGCTTCTGACTTCGAGCACATTTTATAAGTATCTTGGACGTTCGGTCGACCGATCCCTCTGTTCGGTCGACCAAACCCGCTCCCTTCCTTCCCGGCTGAAGTCCGAAGCTGGCTCGATCTTTTGCATTTACTCGTCTTTAATGGTTCGGTCGACTGAACCCCTTTTTCGGTCGACCGAACAGATGCTTTCCCTGTTCGTCGAAATCAACCAAGATCTTCATTTATTGCGCCATTAAAGTTGATTGGATGGGCCGACCGATCATACTGTTCGGTCGACCGATCAGCCCTTCTTTCCTTTCCTTGCTGATCGGTGCTGACAAGCTGGCTGTGCTGAGTCATCAGGTTCGATCGACTGATCTTACTGTTTGGTCGACCGATCAGGCTTTGATCAGACTCTTGCTCAGTTCTGATCTGTACTGACTTCTGTGCTGATCTGACTAGGTTCGGTCGACCGATCCCCTGGTTCGGTCGACCGATCCAGCTTAACATGAAAAATAGTGTTAGACCAAAACAACCTGCAATACAGATGTTAGCACAATAGTATAATAATGAATGAGTAAAAGAACAGTAGCGCTGTTCTTGATCTCAACTTAGAAACCTTCTCGGTTTCTTCAGTTGGATCAGCGACCTAAGGTTGTTCCCTTCGGGAACCCGACCTCACTGCCGCTCCTCGAGTTTGTTTATCTCAACCTACCTGCCAAACTTTGATCCTCCAGATCTAGTTTGAATTTTTCACTCAGCCTTGATCGGCTCCCCAGGACTTTTCCTTCGATCTTCGGTCCTCCAGACCTCTCGATCACACTGCCAAGCTTCGGGTCCCCTCGACCTTCTTAGACTTTCACCTGGATTCCACGATCTGCTAAGATTTCTCCTGCCTAACCTCCAACTAGGTCTTTCCCGGTTGAGTAAACATCCTGCACACTCAGTCAACTTGTTAGATCACAACAAGACTTAACTTGAACCTTTGACAACATCAAAACTCAGGTTTGATTCTGGTGCAGCTTGCACCAACAATCTCCCCATTTTTGATGTTTGGCAACCAAGGTTCAAAGTTAAGTCAAGAATATGCAATAAGTAAATAAACAAGCAGTTTAATTTCTAATTCTCCCCCTGAGTTAAACAACTCCCCCTGAAGTCACTATCTCTCCCCCTTTGACACATCAAAAATAGGGGAAAACCAACAAACCAAAAATAACATACATAAATGTAAAACAACTTAGATTTTCAAACATGGAAATACTTTTGAAGAATTAAAATATTCTAAGTTTAAAAATTTTAAAAGAACGAAAAGTAAAACAACTTAGATTTTCAAACATGGAAATACTTTCGAAGTATTAAAATATTCTAAGTTCAAAAATTTTAAAAGAACGAAAAGTTATCCGAAGTTCAAAACTTTATGAAAATTTTTAACAAGTTTAGATTAAGGTAGAAAAAAGTTTGGAATTTTTTTTTTAAGTTAAAATCTTATAAAAAAGAGATGATAATCTTATAAAAAGCATTGTCTTTTGGACTAAGGGGTACAGTTGACATCTTTTTAGGACGGGGTCCTTCAAAGAAGTCAGCATACATGAGGTCAAGGGTCAGATGAGAAAAAGGAGCAGGTAAGGGATCAGGAAGAGAAGCACTAAAAAAGATACGGTTGACCGAAGGTCGGATCCGTAGAAATCGAAGAAACATGTCCAGATCAAATAACATATCTCTAGTAGCAACTCTAGTCCTATAATGATGGGAATCAAGTTCACACAGATTATGATAAAACTCAAAACACAAAATAGAATTATAAGCATGATGACAAAAGGTAATACTGTCTAGCTGATAGTGCTGTGTGATGTCAATGACCTCAGGACAGAAGGTTTGATAAAATTGAAGATCTAGACACCGCGTTCCTATCACTTTAAATTTTTTATTAGGAAAGGATTGACGCAAGTCTTTGGTAGAGAACCTAGGGTCCTGGCTGGGATTAAGAGAGCTAGCCTCTCTTTGTGCAATAGCTCTATTTTTCTCACTATAAAATAATAAGAAAATGTAGTAAATAACTTGCACAAAAATAATAAAAGGAATTGAATAAGAGGAAGTTACCGAGGCATTTTCAGACGGGAAGAGACCGGGATCGGCAAACAGAATAAGAAATAGAAGAGGAGAGAAATGAATTTGGATGAGTTGTGAGGGTTGCTCGCTGCTGGTTATATAGAGGATGATCGGTCGACCGATCAAGGGTTCGGTCGACCGATCCCTTTATACCACTGTCCTTTTTGGCCGGTCAAATGATGTTCAGTCGACCGGACAGGTGTTTGGTCGACCGATAAATTTACTCTCGCAGAGATAAAGGGTAGGCGAAAAGTAGGTGAACGGTTTGGAGTTAAAGGTTTCGGTCGACCGATAAAACGGTTCGGTCGATCGATAAATTGAATTTGTGTGATTAATTCAACGTTGGTTCGATCGGCATACTGTTAGTTCGGTCGACCGAACCTATGTTCGGTCCACGGAACAGTTTTTTTTAAATAATTTTTAAGTTTCAGGTTAAAAATAATTTTTAAATTTAAGTTTAAAAATAATTTCTTTTAAGTTTAAAATAATTTTTAAGTTTCAGTTTAAAAATTATTTTTAAGTTTAAAAAATAATTTTTAAGTTTAAGTTTTAAAAATAATTTTTAAAGTATAAGTTTAAAAATAATTTTTAATTTTTAATTTTTAAAATAATTTTTAAGTTTAAATAATAATATTTAAGTTTAAGTTTTAAAAATAATTTTTCAAGTATAAGTTTAAAATAATTTTTTAAGAATAAAATAATTTTTAAGTATAAAATAATTATAATTTTTAAGTATAAAACGATAATAATTTTTAAGTTTAAGTTATAAAAATAATTTTTTAAGTATAAGTTTAAAAATAATTTTTAAGTGTTAAAATAATTTTTAAGTTTAAGTTTAAAAATAATTTTTAAGTTTAAAATAGTTTTTAAGTTTAAGTTTAAAAATAATTTATATGTTTAAGTTTAAAAATAATTTTTAAGTTTTAAAATAATTTTTAAGTTTAAGTTTAAAAATAATTTTTAAGTTTAAAATAGTTTTTAAGTTTAAGTTTAAAAATAATTTATATGTTTAAGTTTAAAAATAATTTTTAAGTTTTAAAATAATTTTTAAGTTTAAGTTAAAAAATAATTTTTAAGTTTAAAATAGTTTTTAAGTTTAAAAATAATTTTTAAGTATAAAATAATAGTTTTTAAGTTTAAGTTTAAAAATAATTTTTAAGTTTAAAATAGTTTTTAAGTTTAAGTTTAAAAATAATTTTTTAAGTATAAGTTTAAAAATAATTTTTAAGTATAAAATAATAGTTTTTAAGTTTAAGTTTAAAAATAATTTTTAAGTTTAAAATAGTTTTTAAGTTTAAGTTTAAAAATAATTTTTTAATTATAAGTTTAAAAATAATTTTTAATTTTTAATTTTTAAAATAATTTTTAAGTTTAAATAATAATATTTAAGTTTAAGTTTTAAAAATAATTTTTCAAGTATAAGTTTAAAATAATTTTTTAAGAATAAAATAATTTTTAAGTATAAAATAATTATAATTTTTAAGTATAAAACGATAATAATTTTTAAGTTTAAGTTATAAAAATAATTTTTTAAGTATAAGTTTAAAAATAATTTTTAAGTGTTAAAATAATTTTTAAGTTTAAGTTTAAAAATAATTTTTAAGTTTAAAATAGTTTTTAAGTTTAAGTTTAAAAATAATTTATATGTTTAAGTTTAAAAATAATTTTTAAGTTTTAAAATAATTTTTAAGTTTAAGTTAAAAAATAATTTTTAAGTTTAAAATAGTTTTTAAGTTTAAAAATAATTTTTAAGTATAAAATAATAGTTTTTAAGTTTAAGTTTAAAAATAATTTTTAAGTTTAAAATAGTTTTTAAGTTTAAGTTTAAAAATAATTTTTTAAGTATAAGTTTAAAAATAATTTTTAAGTATAAAATAATAGTTTTTAAGTTTAAGTTTAAAAATAATTTTTAAGTTTAAAATAGTTTTTAAGTTTAAGTTTAAAAATAATTTTTTAATTATAAGTTTTAAAATAATTTTTAAGTTTAAGTTTAAAAATAATTTTTAAGTTTAAAATAGTTTTTAAGTTATAGTTTAAAAATAATTTTTAAGTTTTAAAATAATTTTTAAGTTTAAGTTTAAAAATAATTTATAAGTTTAAGTTTAAAAATAATTTTTAAGTTTAAAAATAATTTTTAAGTTTAAAATAGTTTTTAAGTTTAAGTTTAAAAATAATTTTTAAGTTTTAAAATAATTTTTAAGTTTAAGTTTAAAAATAATTTTTAAGTTTAAAATAGTTTTTAAGTTTAAGTTTAAAAATAATTTTTTAAGTATAAAATAATAGTATTTAAGTTTAAGTTTAAAAATAATTTTTAAGTTTAAAATAGTTTTTAAGTTTAAGTTTAAAAATAATTTTTAAGTTTAAAATAGTTTTTAAGTTTAAGTTTAAAAATTATTTTTTAATTATAAGTTTTAAAAATAATTTTTAAGTATAAAATAATAGTTTTTAAGTTTATGTTTAAAAGTAATTTTTAAGTTTAAAATAGTTTTTAAGTTTAAGTTTAAAAATAATTTTTTAAGTATAAGTTTAAAAATAATTTTTAGGTATAAAATGATAATAATTTTTAAGTATAAAATGATAATAAAATACTTAAAATATTTTAAGTATAAAATGATAATAAAATAATTTTTTAAGTATAAGTTTAAAAATAATATTTAAGTGTTAAAATAATTTTTATGTTTAAAATAGTTTTTAAGTTTAAGTTTAAAAATAATTTTTTAAGTTTAATTATTTGAAACTAATGAGTTTGAATTTGAATTAATTATGTTTTGGTTAAGTTTGAATTTGAATTAATTAAGTTTGAATTTAGTTCACTTAATTTAGTTTAAATTTGAAAAGGTTATTGAACTCATGTTAGATTCAAACTTAACTTTGGGTTAATCAAGCAGGCGCCCTAAGAATAAGCTTTCAGTTCAGCGGCGAGGCATATGACCTACTTGGATATCATTAGACCACTTGCTGAAGACTTTCCAAACTGTTCCCGCCCAAAAAACATAATACTAAATTTTGGTCTAACTAGCCCATGTTTGACTGGGGTAGCTTCAGTCACATCCACTAAGTCTAGTGCACCAGGGAGAATTCCATATTCTGCCTAGACATGCCTTCGACAAAGCTTACTTGACGTACTATCATCTCAATCCATTCCGATGCTATGTTATAGGGTTTGGTAAACCTTTTTTCATCTAACCATTCTTAGAAAAAAATAAACCTAATCCTAAGTGTGCTGGTTTGATTGATCAAGTTGGTTGAATTGTTTTTCTAATTACTCCCCCTGAATCATAGCTTAGATAAGGTCTATCTAAGTAATGAATTTGACTCTTAGGGACCAAGTAGAAGTTTGATTTAAATGGTTTGATTAAATGTTTTGTTTGGACCCATGCTTGGACTTGACTTACATTTTGACTAATTAAAGATAAATATGACTTGTTTGTTTTGTTCGATTTATAGCCAAGCCCTGATTTGTTATGTTGAAAATATTTTCTAAATGCATGATAGACGAATTAATTAAATGCGATAAAAACTTACAGCGATCTCCCGCAAATCTGCAATCGGCAATGACGAAACTTGCTATCGGAAGAGCGATCACAGGATCGGAAAGCCCTCCGCAATTCCACAAACCAAATCCCGCCGCTTTGGATGTTCTCCTCTGACTCTCGTCGCACGATCGCGATTTTCACACACTGAGCCTTGGACGGACCCCCTTTATATAGGGAAATACCCTAGGGGCATAATGGACATTTCCATTATGTGTAGTGGGGAACATGGGCCACGTTCCCCACTATCCCCATTTCTAACATCTCCCACTCGTCCAAGGTAAGTCACTAAGACTAGTTCATTCAGGTAAGTCACAAAGACTTAATAAGTCACATAGACTATTAGAGAGTTTGGTCCCATAGACCATATGAGAACATCCAATCCATACTTAGAAAAATGGTTCGTGCGACAGCAAGCACACTGAGCGATAGTTGCTAAGAAGATTGTTACACCTTGACTTAGCCGCTCGTTGAGCAATCAATGCTAATAAAGTTGTTACACTTTGCTTAGCTGCTCAGATAAATTAGAGACACACTCTTTATGACACTTAGCCACTTTCCTGGTGGCACATAGCCTTTATCCAGGATCCATCCAATCTTCAAATGACACACAGTCATTATCTTGAAGATATCCATGTCTTGCTATTTACCCAGATTAAATAATTTTCATTTTCATCGATATGAACATCTCTAATCCCTTATAATGACCATTATGTCATGAGCATGTTCCATATCCAATATTCACATTCATTTCCGTACATAACAAAAATGGGTCGACCAGTGAATAACAACAAAAGATATATTTAATCTTCCTTTTTAGCTAGAATCAATTCATTTTAATCAGTCGCTTTCCTAGTTATGCTCCATAGACCGAATCATCCATAGCCATAGGATACACGCTAAAGTAGCAGACACAGATTAAAACTTCAAGTAGACAGCTAAATAGTCACTAAGGCAAAAATTGAGATTAACATATAATCTCAAAGGTCTCACATAGTAGAGAAACAGGGATTCATTCTCCTACTACCTTTATTGTCGCAATAGCACATGTGATATGAATCACATGCTACGATGTTATTCTCTTTACTAAAAAGAGTGCATGTTGTCTTCAAATTTAACATCGTACAGATTTCGATCTAGACATACCTAACGTCTAATCCTGAATTCAACATATGAATTCTAATCTGGCTTTCAACAGATTCAGTAAATGGTGGGTTCATTTACTTCGATCATTATTTACACATAAATGATCTCATCTTGACACAATTATCAAGACGACCTCAACTTATGAATCTGTCTCTAATTTCATAATTTCAGCTACGTAAGCTGTTTCATAAGTAACGGTCTTACCCCTATTTGTACTTAACAAACAGAGATGATTGTCCATGTGAGTGGACCAATCTTCACCTGCCAACATGCTCACCGAGATCTTACATGAATGTAACAAATACAACATATACACTGAATAAATTATGGCAAATGACATAATCATAACACAAAGTCTGATTGTTATTTCAATATTGTTACATTCTACGAAGTCCCAAAGACTTTACATGTTCTTTAAATGACTCTTTAGTCATTGGCTTAGTAAAAGGATCTGCAAGCATAACACGTGTAGGGACATACTCAAGAATGACTTTTCTTTTAGCCACAATATCCCTTACAAAATTATATTTAATTTCTATATGCTTGCCTTTGCTATGATATTTGGGATCCTTGGAAAAAGCTATTGCAGCTTGACTGTCACAGTAGACAGTTACTGGACTCCCACTATCCTCAGCAATTTTCAGATGCTTCAGAAACCTTCTCAACCAGACTGCTTCTTGCACAGCTGCTGAACATGCCACATATTCAGCTTCCATAGTCGACAAAGCTACACAAGCTTGTTTCTTGCTGTTCCAGGAGATGGCGCCACCATTCAACAAGAATGCATAGCCTGATGTGGATTTTCTATCATCCAGGTCTCCAGCCCAATCTGCATCTGAATAACCTTTCAGACTCATATCTGATCCTTGAAAATAGAGACAATAATCTGTTGTCGCCTTCAGATATCTGAATATCCTTTTTACTGCCTTCCAGTGTCTCGGTCCTGGGTTTGACTGGAAGCGACTGACCAAGCCCACAACATAGCTGATATCGGGACGTGTACACAACATAGTGTACATCAAACTACCAATAGCACTGACATATGATTTTTTATTCATCTCAGCTATTTCCTCTGGAGTTTTAGGACACATACTCTTGCTCAACACAGTACCTTTCACAATAGGTGTATGTTCTATGTTGCAATTAGACATGCTGAAATGATGTAACATCTTATTTATATAAGACTCTTGTGACAGACCCAAAAGTCTTTTAGGACGATCTCTTATGATCTTCACCCCTAAGATGTATTCAGCTTCTCCCATATCTGTTGTATCAAATTGTGATGACAACCACTTCTTGACTTCATTCACATATCCTATGTCATTTCCAGCTATCAGCATATCATCAACATATAATGATAAAATGACATATTTTCCTTTTTCCCTTTTCAGGAAAACACAATGATCCTCATTGATCATCTCGAAACCATAAGATAAAACGACTTCGTTAAATCTTATGTTCCATTGTCTTGACGCTTGCTTTAGCCCATATATAGACTTTCTAAGTCTACATACTTTTTGCTCTTGGCCTTCAACAATAAAACCTTCTGGTTGAACCATAAAGATTTCTTCGTCAAGATCACCGTTAAGGAAAGCGGTTTTTACATCCATTTGATGTAATTCTAAGTCATAATGTGCCACAAAGGCCAAAATAACTCTTATTGATACAAATTTCACTACGGGAGAAAATGTCTCTTCAAAATCAATACCCTCCATTTGGGTATATCCTTTTGCAACTAAACGAGCTTTGTATCTGTTAATCGATCCATCTGCTTTCCTCTTTATTTTGAGAACCCATTTATTCCCAATAGCCCTTCGGCCCGGAGGAAGATCGACTAAGTCCCAAACATGATTTTGAATCATGGACTCCATCTCTTCAACCATTGCAGCTTTCCATTTTTCTCTAACTCTACATCCCAATGCATCCTCAATGGATTGAGGCTCGTCATCGTCAATTGGAAGTGTAACCAATGCCTCATTCTCAATATCAAACCTCTTCTTAGGTTTGATCTTACGAACACTTCTTCGTAAGTTGGGCTGTTGAGAAGTCAACTCATGACTCGGCATATCACTCCCACTCGGTTGACTAGACTCAGGTATCCCTTTTGACACCTCTCTTGTTGATAATATCTCATCCTCCTCAAATAGAGGAACATTTTTATCAACATCACCTCTGATTGGGAACTCTGTTTCGAGAAAAGTCGCATCTCTCGAGTCTATTTCGGAGATGGTTCCATCTAGTGACTCACCTATGAAAATATAACCTTTGGAGGTATCATGATATCTTATAAAGATACATTTCTTACCTCTAGGCCCTAGTTTTCCATACTTGTGAGAACTATCATGAACATAAGCAGTTGACCCCCAAGGTCTCAGATTACTCAAATCTGGTTTTCTGCCTATCCAACGTTCATATGGGGTAGATGGAACTGACTTTGAAGGCACTTTGTTAAGTATATAGGCTGCAGTTAATAATGCATCTCCCCAATAGGAGATTGGCAAATTAGCTTGCGCCATCATAGACCTAACCATTTCAAGAAGAGTCCTATTTCTTCTTTCAGCTACCCCATTTTGCTGTGGAGTTCCAGGGATTGTCAGTTGTCTAATAATCCCTCTATTATTACATATTGTCTTGAACATATCAGACAAATACTTCCCACCACGGTCAGTGCGTAAAGTCTTAACTTTACGTTCCGTTTGATTCTCAACTTCGTTCATATAACGAATGAAGCAATCTAATGCTTCGGATTTGTGAGAAATCAAATACACATGACCGAACCTAGAGAAATCATCAATAAATGTAATGAAATAGGAAGCTCCATGTCTAGCCTTCACATTCATTGGACCACAAATATCCGAATGAATTAACTGCAATGTTGATTCAGATCTAATAGCCTTACCAAATGGTTTCCTAGTTGCTTTTCCAGCAAGACAATGCTCACATATAGACAATTGAATCTTAGCTCGAGTGCCCAATAAACCCTCTTTAGCTAATCGATTCATACGTTCTTGTCCTATGTGTCCTAATCTAGCATGCAAAACCTCATCAGTTATATCTGCATCACTAGTTAAAGCAATGTTTGAAAAACAACCATCAATAGCATAATTGACATCTGGTTCTACATCAAGAACCATAAAACCATTTGTTAAAAAACCATATCCGATTGACACTGAGTCAATCTTAAGTTCAACAGACCGACTGTAAAAATTAATACAATATCCTAAATCAAGAAGACACGTAACGGAAACAAGATTCCGTCGAATTTCAGGAGCATACAGGACATCATGTAGAAATAAAACTCTACCACCACGTAGGTTGAGTTTGCAAGTGCCGACTCCTTTGACTTCAACTCTTGCATTATTTCCCACATAGATCCACTTGTTGCCAGCTGGTACCCGACGGTACTCAACAAATGTAACTCGTTCCCGAGCTACATGGTTGGTTGCTCCCGAATCTATAATCCACAAAGGATAAGAATCAGCTAACAACACTGAACTAGCAACAAAAAGCTCTTGAAAAGAAGACACACTTGGATTTACCTTTTTCGGCTCAGTGCACTCCCGAGCAAAGTGGCCCTTTTTTCCACAGTTAAAACAAGTCAACTTGTTTTTAGGTTTCTTTCCAGTCTTCTTGACTATCTTCTTGATTGGGCCCTGTCCCACACCAGCAGCTTCCTTCTTCTTTCCCTTCCCTTTCTTGAACCATTTCTTTTTCTTGGATCCATATGATCCTGCAGAACCTACAGCTACATAGGCTTGTCCAGAAATCCTTGCGGATTCAACTCTCTCCGCCTCCAATTCTACATGGCGTGAGACATCAGTGAAAGTCTTGATACTCTCACTGTGAGTTAAGGTCTGCTTCATGGTCTCCCAAGAATCTGGAAGTGAACGAATAACTGCTTGAACCTGTTGTTCATCAGTCAACTCATGACCAGTAGTTTTAAGTTCCCGAATCATGTTCGACATCTCCCTGAGGTGTTGAACCATTGACACATTCTGACGCTTTTTGTATCTGTCAAATTTAATTGTCAGCTGTCGAAGCTTGCTCAGACTTACTCCACTGTATTTTTCTTTAAGGGCAACCCAGACTTCATGAGCCGTAAGATATGACTCATATTCAAAAGCTAGGTCGTCTACCATTGAACTAATCAATATACCCTTTGCAGTGGAGTCCTTTTTCTTCCATGCCTTATAGGCATCAAGATCTCGTCTATGTTGTGCAGTGGGACCATCTACAGGTACATCCATAACCTGATTTACAGCCTCTAGAACTTCTTGTTCCTCAAGTACATATTGTATCTTGAGGTGCCAGATCTTGTAGTTATCCCCATTAAGTTTTTCACCTTTGTTGAGTTCAGCTATTATGTTTTTTGTTGCCATAATCTATCATAAATAAACACATTATTTAGTATTCAGTGTAAATCATATGTATGCAATTTATGATTGACTTAATATTACTTTGAGTTAGTTTACAAAATCAAGTGACAACTGTGTTTTCACTCATCATCCGTATGACCAATCAAATTAATATTAATCAATTCTATTACATACATCCCAACAAATGAACTAATCATTTATAATATCATGAATTCATTAATTAAATGAACTAATCATTTAACATATCATGTATTTTTTTTAAATTAAATGAACTAATCATTTAATACATCATGAACTAATCATGCATCATGTCAAGCAAACAGCATAAATAAATGAACATATCATTAATATAAAATTATGCTGCAAATTGTTAACATATAACCAACTGACATGAATGAAATGGACTAACTATTGTTCATACAAAACGACAATAAAAATAACAGAACTCTAATCAACTAGATAGGCAACTACCACTCCCACTAGGACAGACACTAGTGCAGTGGCTAATATAATCCCTCTCAGCCTGGACTCATTTGGGGTAATTACAGGCAGGATAGCTTCAAGGCTCTCTATTGGATCTACAATTGGATCCTTTTCTGGTTCCTCCTCGATCATTTCCGGGTCCTCTTCGAACTCTTCCGGATCCTCTTCAGTCATCTGATAAAGCAGTTCCTCACATAATACAGAATATGTGACGCGTCCTTGATGACGCCCCCAAATATAGTCTGCTATCATCCTAGGATTTGTTGGCAATGAACGCATCAAAGCCCAAATCCTATAACTGTCCAGGACTGGAAACTCTTCTCGCTCAAGTTTCCAAAACAGATCATCAAGCCGTCCAATGTGTCCATCGATTCCATAAGTAGAGTTATACTCTATCTCCTGAATCTGCTCCCTGAGCTGATTTCGTCGCACTTCGCGACGAGTCAATGTGGTAATCGTCCGTGCCATCTGAAAAATTGAAAATAAATAAGTCAGTACAAAACCGACAAACCAGTACAAAACCGGCTTATTTCAATTTATACAGGCATAGTACCAACAACATAATCAATCAAGAAAAACAAATCTTCTCGATTTTCAGGAGTTAAATCGACAATTAGAACTAATCTAATTGGTCAAACCCATCGGATCGGTTGATTAGGGATCCAGATCCTAAGCTTGGTCCATTGTCCTTAATTAGAACTAATCTAATTGGACAGGGATTTTTGTACCTATGTTCTGTTAATTTTCCTCTAAGTCCATTTCAACCAATTTCAGACTTATTGATCAAACTCAGATCCATTTGATCAAACCAATGCCCATTGGTTTAAGTCCGACCAATTAGAACAAATCTAATTGTTTTGATCAAATCTGAATTTTGATCATATTTGGTCTAAGTCCAATTAATTAACCCAAATTGATTTTGGGTTTGGATCAAATTGATTCGATTAAACCAACTAATGATTTAAACCTGAACCGGATCTAAATGGACCAAAATTTATTTTGATCATTTATCATTAATGATGAAATTAATTGAACTTATTTTCAATTAATTACTGTATGCACCCAAATTGAAATTAATGCTACGGTAGGCATGCATCCAAAAAATGCTACAGTAGGCATACATTAGCATGAAACAATAAGCATGCATTAGCATATTTCAACGATGCATCATATGGCAAACAAAAAATTATACTTTAATTAAAAAACATAAGCATATTATGTTTCTTAATTTCATATGCATGCAGTATTTTCGTTCACGGTTTTTTTTTTTATTATTATTTGATTTTTCAAAATCAAACTTTATCTCACACGAAGCACTGTGCTTCGTTATTCTGTCGATTTCTTCGCAACTGCCCACGTTGCACAGGCCGCTCAAGCCACGCACGCCGCTCACAGCGACGAACGCTGTACAGAAATTTCAAAGGCAGCCTCGAGTACGTCGTTGGCCAACACACAAAGACAAACTCCATGAGTGTTCATTCGAGACCTTTCAATAGACGTTGATTACGGCTGCTTTTGATGCCGACGACTGTAGCAGATTGCAACATGAACGCAATATGCTTGGCTACGGCAAAACTAGACGGAAGACGGACTCCGTTCACGGCAGCAATTTTAAACAGGAGATCGCACATACATTTAGAACAAATAACCTGGCTCTGATACCAATGTTGAAAATATTTTCTAAATGCATGATAGACGAATTAATTAAATGCGGTAAAAACTTACAGCGATCTCCCGCAGATCTGCAATCGGCAATGACGAAACTTGCTATCGGAAGAGCGATCACAGGATCGGAAAGCCCTCCGCAATTCCACAAACCAAATCCCGCCGCTTTGGATGTTCTCCTCTGACTCTCGTCGCACGATCGCGATTTTCACACACTGAGCCTTGGACGGACCCCCTTTATATAGGGAAATACCCTAGGGGCATAATGGACATTTCCATTATGTGTAGTGGGGAACATGGGCCACGTTCCCCACTATCCCCATTTCTAACATGTTATACATGGCTCATTGTGATCTAAGTACCATATTTAGACACTTGAATCCCATTTCGAACCTTTCAAAAGTTTTTTTGAGTCGCTCGACTTGACCTTTCAAATCAGAATTTTCTTCCTCAAGTTTTTCAACTTGAGTCGAAGTTCCGACTTGAACTTGGTTAGTTGAGTCACTCAAGTTAACTTGTTGCTTAAGGTAGTATATTTCCTTAAGTAACAAGTTATTTTGTTTTTCCGATTTTACTAATTTTTTAAATAAACATTTAACTGCTTTAAGCAAATTTGACTTAGAATAAATCGTTACCATATTAGGATCTTCGGATCCGCGATCTTCCTCGGACTCGATGTTGTTCTCGAATTCATACTCTTCATCTGACTCAGAGTCGGAATCTTCATTTCTTGCCATAAATGCAAGATGGCTCGAGTGCTTCATTTGTTCCACGTCGGATTCGTCGGAAGAAGTTTCGTCCCATGTTGCTTGAAGTGCCTTCTTCCGTCTTGTCAATTTGGATCTTTCTTCTTTCCTATTTGGGCATTCGTTTTTGAAATGTCCCTTCTTGTTGCATCCATAATAAATCATTTCTGATTTATTTTGGATCTGGTTCGGTGGAGTCTTCTTAGTGCTTCTTCTGAATTTCTTCTTAGTCAACAATCTTCGGACCATGTTGACTAGTTCTTCTTCATTCGTTGAGTCAGAGTCTGACTCGCTTTCAGACTCGATCTTGGTTTTTGTTTTAGTCTCCTTGTTTGAACCTGCATACAAAGCTACACCTTTCTTGACATGGCTTGTGTTAGACTGTTCGTGTAATTCTAATTCACAAAATAACTTGTCTAACTTAAGAATTGAAAGATCTTTGGAAACTTTGTACGCATCTACAATTGATGCCCACAAAGCATTCCTCGGAAAAGGGTTCAGAGCGTACCTTATTGTGTCAAGATTTTCGAGATCGTGTCCGATCAGGTGAAGACCGTTGAGGATGTCTTTCAGTCGGGCGTGTAGTTGCGAGACCGTCTCTCCAGGAAATATTTTTATATTCAATAAATTGTTTAAGAGTATATCTCGTTTGTTTACTTTCGAGTCGTCGGTTCCTTCATGTAGTTTGAGTAGTGAGTCCCACAAGTCTTTGGCGTTGTCGTAGGGACCAACTCGGTTCAACTCCTCCTTCGTGAGTCCGCACTGAATGGTGTTGATCGCCTTGTAGTTCAGTTGTGCCTTCTTGATCATTTGGGGAGTCCATTCTTCTGGTTCTATTGTTGTTCCGTCCTTCGTTGGGGGAGTATATCCTTTCAAAATTGTGAACCAGAGCTCGATGTCGGACTTCAAGTAACACTCCATTCTATTCTTCCAGTAACTAAAATTCTCTCCCTTAAATAGTGGACGTCGGACCGTGCTATAACCTTCTTGATATGAGTTCGACATCCTTGCAAAACACAGATCAAAAAGAAAAAAATTTTCCAATACTTTTGTCTTGGGATTAGTAGTGCTTGAAAAGTAAAAATAAAAAATTATTCTAAAAAGAAAAGAAAGAGTTTTAAAAATGCTTTGAAAATCTGTTAAGAAATTTCAGAGCTAACGAGGCTCTAATACCAATTGATAGATCGATAAAGAGCGATAGAGGGGGAGTGAATATCGCGTGTTTTAAAAACTATTCTTTTCAGCTCAAAGTTGTGCACAACGGAAATTAAAGAGAGACAGATTGTTTACTTCGTTCGGAGCCTAGCTCGACTCCTACTCGAAGGCTCGCGGTCCTTGACCGCACCGGTAAGCAAATCACTATAACTCTTCTTTCCGAAATCCTTCAGAAAGAAGCAGATCATACAATGGAGCAAGATAGTAACACCCTACTATCTTGCTTAAATGAAATACAGTATGTAAGCTTAAAACAGATTTTACCGACAAGTGAATTGAAGATACAACTTAGGTCGGCACTTCCGGATGATGTAGCTTGCTGCTCGGATGAAGACGATTCGCTTGCAGAGCAGGAATTTGTGATCAGTAAGTTCTATTGTAGCTTCTGACTTCGAGCACATTTTATAAGTATCTTGGACGTTCGGTCAACCGATCCCTCTGCTCGGTCGACCGAACCCGCTCCCTTCCTTCCCGGCTGAAGTCCGAAGCTGGCTCGATCTTTTGCATTTACTGGTCTTTAATGGTTCGGTCGACTGAACCCCTTTTTCGGTCGACCGAACAGCTGCTTTCCCTATTCGTCGAAATCAACCAAGATCTTCATTTATTGTGCCATTAAAGTTGATTGGATCGGTCGACTGATCATACTGTTCGGTCGACCGATCAGCCCTTCTTTCCTTTCCTTGCTAATCGGTGCTGACAAACTGGCAGTGCTGATTCATCAGGTTCGGTCGACCAATCTTACTGTTCGGTCGACCGATCAGGCTTTGATCAGACTCTTGCTCAGTTCTGATCTGTACTGACTTCTGTGCTGATCTGACTAGGTTCGGTCGAACGATCCCCTGGTTCGATCGACCGATCCCCTGGTTCGGTCGACCGATCCAGCTTAACTTGAAAAATAGTGTTAGACCAAAACAGCCTGCAACACAGATGTTAGCACAATAGTATAATAATGAATGAGTAAAAGAACAGTAGCGCTGTTCTTGATCTCAACTTAGAAACTTTCCCGGTTTCTTCAGTTGGATCAACGACCTAAGATTGTTCCCTTCGGAAGCCCGACCTCACTGCCGCTCCTCCAGTTTGTTTATCTCAACCTACCTGTCAAACTTTGATCCTCCAGATCTAGTTTGGACTTTTCACTCAGCCTTGATCGGCTCCCCAGGACTTTTCCTTCGATTTTCGGTCCTCCAAACCTCTCAATCACACTGCCAAGCTTCGGGTCCCCTCGACCTTCTTGGACTTTCACCTGGATTCCACGATCTGCTAAGATTTCTCCTGCCTAGCCTCCAACTAGGTCTTTCCCGGTTGAGTAAACATCTTGCACACTCAGTCAACTTGTTAGATCACAACAAGACTTAACTTGAACCTTTGACAACATCAAAACTCAGATTTGATTCTGGTGCAGCTTGCACCAACACATATGAAATATAATATAAACACTTCATAGCACAAGTTAATGTCCAAAAATATAGTTCATACATCACATCACATCACAACTACTTCCTACATCCTAGATCTAGAGAATCTACTCTATAGTAAAAGAACAACAAACCAAAGACATGAAGGATAACATTCTTACAACCCAAATACAATAAATGAGGAGAAGAGATGCTTAGCTATGCGTTGTCAATGTCTTTGGAGAGTCTCCTTGCTATGGAGGTGGGCGGATCAATGAAGATGAAAGATCTAGGGTTCCTCCAGGGGGAGAACCCTTCTCTAAGGAATGAGGGTGTGCCCCAAGCCAAAGATTCATGAAAAGGGGAGAAAAACCCTTTATATAGTACTGGGCACGGATCTAGCATGACCCATTCCATGGTCATTTGGCACCCACATGGCCAGCTTATTCTTGGCTATGGGTCAAGTGATACGGCCGTGTGGTTTAGACAGCCATGTCTTGTTTGGTCTCTAGATAGGTGGCATGGCCGTGTGGATTCACACGACCATGTTCTGCTCCTCCTCTGGTAGGCCACACGGCCATGGCCTTCTCTACTTTGGGATGGCCACATGGTCGTGTGCTTTCACACAGCCTGAGCTTGATTTATTTCGAAGTTACTCCCGTGTGCATTTTTGCTCTATTTTTGCTCCAAATCGCATCCTGTCAATAAGAAAACATACAAAGAGTAGATCTCTGACAAATGAGTGGAAATATGATATTACAATAAAATAGAGTGCAATAAAGATAGATTATGCTCATGAAATATAAGTAGATATGCGTCAAAACATGCATAAGAGTGTATGTAATCTATGCACATCAAGTAGTCCCTGGACTATGAACTAAGTAAATCAAACATGTCATCTTATTTTTTTTATTTCACTACCTATCTCTATTTTTTGTAAAAAGAAAGAATTTTCGACAAGCGATATTCAACCTCCTTCTATCACACTTTTTAGTCCTAGAATTGGAATCAAAGAAAGGTTGCTCTGAATAAGTTCAACACCTTTTTATGAGTTTTTGAAAACTTTCATTTTGTCATAAAACAAACTTTTAAAATCTCCTTTTAAAAAAGAGTTCTAAAATTGTAACCCCTCCTTCTATTGCACTTTCTATCCTAGAATTGAAATCAAAGAAAGGTTGCTCTAAATAAGTTTAACAACTTTTTATGAGTTTTTGGAAACTTTATTTTTGTCATAAAATAAGCTTTTAAAATCTTCTTTTAAAAAATAGTTCTGAAATTATCTTTCTGCTTCTTATTAGAATACTCTTTCTCTATTACACTACTTACCCAAGACCCTAAAAAGTCATGGAACATTCTAAGTTTATCTCTGCAAGAAAATGTCTTAACAATAAGTGTTCAATACAGCTCTTCCAACACTATTCGATGGTAAAAACTTCAATTCATGGAAGAGGCGGATGGAGTAATTTTTAAAGACAGAAATTGATACATGATCATCATCGAGAAAGGTTTTACACTACCGATTGACTAATTTGGAGAATTGATAGAAATGGAAAGATGGACTCCCAATATCAAGAAGATGGCCCAAATTGACGCTTGGGCCATATACACCATCTAATGTGGCTTGACAAATGAAGAACTTGATCGAGTCGAGCTTACCAACAATGCCAAGGAACTTTGGAATAAGTTGATAGAAATTCACAAAGAAATCTACGCTTAAAAGGTAACAAAAACTAATCTTTATTTAAATAATTCACCTAACATTGAAATATAAGACAATAAATCATCTTTGGAGGAGTCAGACATTGAGGAACCAAATCAAATGAGCTTTATGGCTCTAATGGTGAAAGAAAAAAGAGGTAAACTCGAGTCCGAACCCAAGTCTAAACTCGAATCTGAGTCTGAGTCTGAGTCTAAGTCACGAATCTGTATCTATTTCAGACGAACCAAACACTAAGGTAAATCCTCCCTTAGTTGATAAGTTGTATGATATGATTTCTTACTTAACTTGAAAATTAACTAAGTCTAATGTCTGAGTCAAGTTACTACTTAAAGAGGTTAAAGTCCTTAAGTAGAAGACTAACCTTTGTTTCTTAACTGACCAAGTTCAGGATGGAATCTCAACTCAAGTCTAAAAACTTGAGGAAGAAAATTTTCTTTTGAAAGGTCAAGTTGAAGAACTAAAGGGAATGATAGAAAAGTTTAATTTGGGCTCTAAGAACCTAAACATGATACTTGGAACTCAAAGGATTGTGTACAACAAATCTGGTAGACAAACAATACCAAATCTGTGATCTAGGGGGAGGGAAGAACAAACTTGTATCATTGATTTAAGGGGAGCATGTCTTTTATCTTTTTGTTTTGTTTGTTTACTTTATGCTTTAAAATGCTATGCTAAATTTAGAATAGTTAGGTCTGAAAAGGCTATAACTAACCTTGACCACCTAGCATCAAAATGAACTGGAATATAGTAGGCTAAGGAAACTTTATCAAAGACATGTCTAGATTAAATTATATATATTCTATCTGGTGCACTAGACATAGTGGATCTAGTTGAAGCTACCCTAGTCAAACATAAGCTACTTAAACTAAAACTTAGTATTAAGTTTTTTAAGTTAATTATTTTTAGAAAGTTTTATCTTAAACACGTGGTTACTTTAATGATGTCCTTTGTGATTTATCATACCCTGAAAACTTACACCAAAAACTCCTTAATAAACACAAAACTAAGTTTGAATCTAACACAAGGTCAATCAACCTTTTTCAATTCAAATAAATAAATCAAATTTGTTAATCATTTTAATCAATTTCATTTTATTCTTAATTAACTATAATCATCTTAAATAATTATAAAATAATAATTTGAAATATAAAAATTATTTAATAACCTTAATTAATTCTTAAGTAATCATTTTTATCAATTCTGAATTCATAATTAATTTATAACTTTTAATTTAAATTTAATTTAAATTTAATTTAAATTTAATTTTAATTTAATTTAAATTTAATTTTAATTTAATCTAATTTAATTCAAAATTAACTTTAATTAGCTTTAAATAATTAATCTATTTAATTCAAAATAACTAATTAATAAATCAACTTTAAAAGTAATTATTTTAATTTGTAAATAACTAACTAAATCAGAAACAATTTTAGGCTTAAATAAAATTAATTTAACTTAAAATACAAATTAACTTAATTTTAATTTTAATAAACTATAATTAGAAATTAACTTTAATTTAATCAACATTAACTTTTTAATAAAAATAACAATAATGTTAATTTGAATAAGACTTCATTTTAATAATTAATAATAAATTTGAAAATAATTATTTTAACCTCACATTAATTAATTAAAGTAATCAAATTTTAAAATTCAATTGATCCTAAAATAATCAATTTAATATTTAATTTTCATCTAAATTTAATTAATTCTAATTAAAGTCAAAATTAACTTTAATTTAATTAACCCGTATAATAATTCTATAATGAAATTAATCAATTAAATCCAAAATTAATTTTAACCATATAAATTTTATTTAACTAATCTAATGTTAATTAAACTTAAATAATTTAAATTTAATTCACTTAATAATTCAAATTTAATTCTAACTTAATTAATACGAAAATAATAATTGATTTGATCAATTACACTTAATTAATCCAAAAATATTCATTAATTAAATTATTTTTAACTTAATTAATCTGGAATTAAACCCAATTATCCAATATGAAAGTAGTATTAATTTTGACTAAGTAATTCAATTCGACATTAATTTCCAACTTAATTCAATTATAACTTAATAAGTTAATTTTAATCAGAAATTAATTAAATTCAAAATTAATTAATTCATTAATTCATTTTAATTAAATATAAAATTAATTAATTTAAAGATGAATTTATCCATAATAATTAATTCATTTAATTCAGAATTAATTTACTTAAAACTATTAATTAACTTAATCCAAAAAAAATTAATTTAATTAATCGGAAATTCAATAATTAATTAATCAATCTTAATTTAATTAATAATTAAGTAATCGATCTTTATTCTATCCTTAATTAATTTAAATAATTTTTATTTAACTAATTTAATATGAAATTAATTAATAACTTTAATTTAATAATTAATTAATTAATTAATCATTAATCAATTTAAATTTAATAATTAAATTAATTAATCAAAAAATAATTTAAAATTAATTTTAACTCAATCTAGAATTAACTTAAACTTAATTAATCAAAAATTAATTTTACCTTAATTAATCCAAAATTAATTTTAACTTAATTAATTTTAACTTAATCAATTTTAATCCAAATTTAATTAAAAATTCTAACTTAAGTAATCAAATCTAATTGATAATTTTATGTCAAATAATCTAAATTAATTAAAATAACAAATCAATTAACCAAGAAAAATCCTCAATTAAATAATTCAAATTCTAATTTATTTAATCTATACAATATGAAATCAATCTAAAGTCTTAATAAAATTAAACTAATTTGAATAAATCTGATGTATTCCAAATTAATTAAAAATCAAACCAATTCTACCTAGATAAATCATGTTGAAATTATGCATCTCTCAAAACACATGAGCTTACCATGTTTGAAGATTTTGAATGAGTAAGATGCTAAGTTAATTAATTGAAAGTATTTTAAAAATATATTTGGAAATTTATAATTTTATTTTCCTAAAATTATTTTCTAAATATTGATTAATTGAGTATACATATCTATATTTTGAAAAATTCATATCCTTTAAAAATGTTAAATAACACATATCATCTAGATCCTTAGATCAATCATGATCTCCTAAACCTCAAAATACATAGATATTTCTTGTGGTTAACAAGAATTTTCTAAGGAAGTGTCACTACAAGAAAAATAACCTATTGTGACATTATCTTAATGACGCTTATAAATAAGTGTCATGGTAAACACCTTATAATTAAGTACAACAAAAATAGTAATATAGGATAATAATGGTATCACAGCTATGGTCCTCCACCAGTCCACCTCTTCTTCTTTTGTTAATCCTTCTAAATACCTTTTTTTTCTCTATTTTTTTCCTCAAGAAAGCAATTATTTCTTTTTCTCTCTGTATGCTTATTACGTTTTCAATAATAATAACATTTATCAAAAAATTGAAAAATAAATATATCCTTTATCCTGATATTTTTAATAAATATCAATATTAATCTATTAATAATTAGTTAACTTAAAACCCTTCTCGTCTTCTCTCTTCTCCGTACGCCGCATTTCTTTTTCACGCTACAGTTCGCTTTTTCACCTTGTCCTTTTTTCCTCATGCTGCATTTCTTTCTCATGCCATAGTTCTTCGCATACCGCTGCAGTTCTACTCTTTTCCGCATGCTGCAGTTCTCTTTTCCGCACGCCACCGCTTGCAAATTTTTTTCCCTTTTCCGCACACAACAATGCACCGAAATCGTCATTCGTCTCTTAGGTTTGTGTCCTAATCCTCTCAGGTTTCTTCTTCTTTTTCTAACAATTAGAATGAGGGCTCTATGATAGAGTTCTAGGTTTTTCATATCTTATATCACGGGTTCAAATCCTTGAAATAGCTTTTTATAAAAAGCAGGGTAAGACTACGTACAATGGATACTTCCTCAGAACCCCACATAACAGGAACTTCGTACACCGAACTATTTTTTTTTATTTAATATTACATTTATATTTAGGTTCACTGATAGTATTTCTTTTACTTGTTGCTTCATAAATTCTTGATTAATATCTTAGTCTGCCTAATTCCTATGTAGTTGGAAGACCTAATAATATAATTTAACTTGTATATTATTAAAACCTTTTTACATGTATGAAGCATTAATGCCCACCACCACGTTGACCTTTCTACTCTTAATATTTTTCACACCTTGAGCCATTTTCATTTTGTTGCATCCTAGGTATCTCTACTTTAACAAATGCTATCAAGAACCATTAAAAGTACAAAAACCTTTCTTATATGTGATAACGCTAATACCTTGTATAAACTAACTAATAATCTAAACATAGTTCCATTTTAAAAATTTTAAATGAATCTAATCAAGTTTATACCTATACCATAACTAGCAAAATATCATTTTAATAATGTGCTCGAGTAATATCAGTGATAAAGTCTGCTTAATTATAATGTTTTAATTATGATTCTTTTGCTTGCGGTAATTATATTAGGAAATATAATATATTTTTTAAAATTTATGATCCTCTGATTTTACTTCACCTTGAATTCTATCTACTAAGAATCATGAGATATATTATTGCCTACCAACATACCTGACTTTTTAAAATGCTTCCAGAGCGCATTTTAAAATAAATATTCTACTATCTAGATATGCATTTTACTTGCTTTACTTCTATCATGATAAAAACAATTTCAATTTATCATAATGTTAAACTTATTTGAATAAATATTTTTTATAGAATCATAATGGATAAGAGTTGGATGGTTTTACCAAGACAAAGTAAGGAATATAGAAATGGAGTTGAGAATTTCTTACATTTTATATTTTGGTGGGTACAAATCCGCAAGTGAACAGAAGTGTCGTGAAGTAGTAAAAGATCTAACTCATAAAGACTGTGAATCAAGTACTAATCAGAATAGAAAAATAGGTTATCTAGAAAATCATGAGTGTTAGTATGTGTGCCACTAGAACAAGAGAGAAAAAGAAAGGAGAGTTCATAGAGTTGAGAGACATTTGAGGGAGAGGCATAGAAAAGAGCTAAGGAATTAAGTGAAGAGGGAAGTGATTCTAGGACTTCAGTTTCACCCAAATGATTGTAAACACCTAATCTATGTTTGTTTTCCTATCCTCAATGGGTATTTATATAGGTAGATCATCTTATCGTATCCGATGTGAACTTTTGGTACTACAACGATGTACCAACCCTAATCATTGTCTACTTTCGAAAGGATCACAACTAGTGATCGAAACCTAGGGGGACCCTATCACAAGATCCCTTGACCTCTAATTAACCACTTTTCCTACTGCATGATAATGAATTAGGTTTTATCCATTAAACTTCATGACGACATAAGATTCCTCGCGACATATTAGGTTGCACTTTCATATATGACTCTCCGCGTCTCAACTTTTTATAGGTCAGATGGTTAGATTCTCCTTTTAGTTCATCCTCAAACCCTCATAGGATATGAATATCATGCTTTTGGTATCAAGATCATTTTAACACGGTAGATCCAAACTATAAATATGTTGAGATATGCTCGATATAGTGTATACTAAAAATACATTTCATAAACATGCACAGCGGAAGACTTAATGATAAATAAACAAATTTATTACATCACACACACCACACACATGCAAACTACAATCATGTAGACAAGATCATAAAATAAAATGGAATCGTATAACAATTATTCTCAGTATACCTTACAAATGACCTATAATAATAAGGGTATCAACCTTTTGTGACATTATCGAAGCTCGCTTGTATTTGTATCCACACTGAGCTCTTCAAGACAACTCCAAGAGAACAAGCTTTGCCTTCAGAAGATTGTAGCCATGAGTGAAGGAGAAGGATCAAGAAGAGAAAGAAGAAGTAAAAGGAATATCTTCTTCCTTTGGGTGACTCACGACAACAAGAGGAGAACCTCTTGTTGTGGTCGGTGGCAAGAGAGAGGGAGAGGGAGAGAGAGGTATTGGATTTCAGTTTCCAAAACCTAATCAAGCCAGTAATGAATTGTTTATTAATTCTCTTTTAACCATATCAATATATAGTCCTCTTTAATGAGTTAGATTAGAAAGCCTAAATTCAACCTATTATGCCTTAACCAAAAATTAGCCCATTAATCTCTTGGTTTGGTTTACAACTAAATCAAGTTGGTTCATGGCTAAACCAAATAGGGTCTAACTCTTTCATAAGAGATGTGACCTATTCACACTTCCGTTCTGATAAATATTTTTATATTTATCTTATGTATGGTCCAACCAAATATTTATCTCTTAATATTTTTATATTTATCTTATGTATGGTCCATCCAAAATATCATCCCATATGAGATGACATTCTAAATCCCGGACAAAGGATGGTTACATGCAATATCAGGCTGACTCTCCAGCTTGGCAAACATTTGACCATATACACCCAGAATTTGAAAAGGATCCTAGGAATATAAGGCTTGGTTTAGCATTCAAAGACTTATCTTTGATATTAATGAAAATTTTCAATATTTTTCAAAATTTTAAAATAATTTAGACATTATTTTTTGTAAATTTGAGACTTAATTCATAAAAATTAATTCCTTTATGAATTCATTTCGATAAAAATCCACAACTTTAGGTGTACGACCCCAATAAAAATGTTTAGATTATTTTTCTAACTATACTTATTTTTTCCCTAATTTATTTTTGCTCTCATCAAAGGGGAGAAGATATTAAGTTTAGGGAGACGCTTTATTATTTATTTGCAATTTAATTAAATATGTTTAATTTATATACCTAAGTTATAATTGTTTTCTACTTATTTGTTTTAACCTAATTTAACTTGGCTTTATATACATCAAAAAGAGTGAGATTTTAAATAACCCAGGTTAGTTTTCATGTGGTCAACTGAGTTAAGTTAGGTCCTGCAATTTTGATTCCTTGTGTTTGAGTGTGTAGGAATTTAGGAACATAAGAAGTCGAGCGGAAGGCATAGAGAGAGAGAAGGATGGCACGGAAAATGAGTCAACAGGCTAGGTACCTCCGAGGGATGAAAAGCTACGAAAAAGTATACTGGTGGACGAGAAGGAAGAACGCGGACCATTAGAGGTACGAGAAGCCGAGGAGAAAGCCTGTTCGAGTAGAAGATCGGAGTTGGGTTCAGGTGAGCTCAACTTTGAATGGCCGGAGCATCACCTAAAGAAACGCGAGGAAGAGTTAACCGATTGGAGGTTAACTGGATGCCCTAAAGAGCTTAGAGGTGCCCTGAAGGAGATTGGAGGCACCCTCGCGCCTCCCTTGGGGGCATCCTCATGGAGCTTGGAGGTGCCTCCAATGAACATTATTCGTTAGGCTACCATTAAGAAGACGATAAATGTTATTCTTTTAGGAGGCACCCTAGATCCCTTTAGAGGCTTCTCAAAGCAACGATAACTTTTTCCAAGAGGCTATAAATAGGCCCTGTTAGTTAGAACCCTAGAGCCAATCATTTGATGATTGTCATATGGACTCATTATATCATATTCTTGTATATTAATAAAGGCATTTGTTTTGGTTATTATACTTACTTCTATTGGTGCCAAATAACTATGTATAATAGCGTCCTTGAGTAAAAGGTTCTCACTTATATCAATCGATTAGTTGAATCGATAGTGAGATGATATAGGGAACACTACTCTTAATCATTCCTAGTCAAGTATTAACATTCAGGGACAATGTTAATGTGACGAGACTAGTATGTAGATCAACTCGATGACTTGATCTCACAAGTCATGGATATGGAGATATCAAGTTGACACATGGGTATGCATTGGAGAATGTATACTGAATGACCCGCCATGAGAAAGTATCATGGATCGTTATATGAGTGTCATATACTTTCTCATGTGGCTATTAGTATGACTATTGGTCCTTGGACCTGAAGGCACCATGGTTCCCTACATTAGGATTTATGTACTTTGGCTTCGTCAAACTTCACTCGTAACTGGGTGGACTATAAAGGCGATTACTGGATATGTAACAAATTATGCAAACGGATGTGAGTGATGTAGATGGGATCTATCCCTCCTATATGATGGGAGTGATATCGATATTCTTGATAGAGTGAGACTACTAAGTGCATGGTCATGCCCAAATGAGGCAATATGAGATGTTAAGCTCATTTGATCGAGTGAGTCTACTTGGAGTTCAAGATTTAGATTGATTAGAGGATGACACGGTCTATGCCTCACATTGATCAATCTAGATGTCTAGGATAGAAGGACAATATCACATATTGTGAGGAGTCACAATTAGTAGTCACAAGGTGATGTTGGATCTCAACATTCTTGTAACTTGGGTAGTAATGATGTGTTGCTAGATACCGCTCATTACTTATGCTTTTAAATGAGTTTAGGAGCATTGCCAATGTTACAAGAACCTATAGGGTCACACACAAAGGACAATTAGATGGAGATTAGGTTCATATGATGAACCAAGAGAATTACATTCATGTGATGAATCAAATTGGATTAAGAGTAATCCAAATTGGGCTAATTGAGTTGGACTCAAGTTGATTCATGTGTTCAATGAGTCTAATTTAGATTATGACTCATTTAATCAATTTAATTAAATGAATTAGATTCATTATATTAAGTTGGTTTGAATCTAATGGTTGGATTAGATCAACCATGGGAGAGATTTGGTCAAGTTTGACTTGACTTGAGAAGGAAGATGAAAGGTCAAGTTTGACTTGACCATTTGCCACCTCATTTGTGAGTTGGCATTAGGAGGACCAATGATGATGTGCCACATCATCAAGGCTAGCATATGTGTGTGTCACCTCATGGAGGTTACAAATCCCCTTCCATTTAATGTGGTCGGTCACATTAAATGAGAGGGGTTACATTTTGTGGCCGGCCACATTTGAATTGCAAGTGAATGCAATTTAATTGTCATTCAACTCATCTTCTTCCTTCTCTCAATCTTGCTCTCCCTCTCCTCCTCCTTGGCCGAACCATCTAAGGTGCTAGCACACCTTTGTTTGGTCTTCTCCACCTAGTTTGTTCATGTGGATACTTCTAGAGGATCGTACACTTGACGATCTCGAGATCCGGCGAACCGTTGGACGAGCGGGATTGCAAAGGGCATCGCATCGAGAGTAAATTCCTCCTCCTTGTAGATCTAGTTTAGAACTAGCGTAAAAAACTCATACTCGTAATGTTTTTCGAAAATTTTATCTTCGCACGGATCCGGTGGCTTGGGGTTCAGGGTTTCCGCGACGCGAAAAAATGATTTTCGCGGCCCGAAAAATCCAACAGTGGTATCAGAGCCACATGCGAAGCGAGTACGAGTTTAATTTGATTTTTATAAAAAATATAGGTTCTGTAACTTTCTGTAAATTTTGGTTTTTATGGTTTTTATGGGTATTTTTCTCGTAGAAGCGAAGCACAAGTGTTTAGACACTTGTAGGCTTTAACTACCGAGAAACTATTTCCGAAACGGCAAGGTTTCGCCCCAAATCATTTTGGGACAGTGGACTAAGGCGTTGTAGGATCGCTTAGGAACAACTTGTGATGGTTATATCGCGAGTAGGGGTACTTCCCCTAACCCCGTAAGGGGCTTTGTTCCGCGATTGCACCCGAAAACGCTAAACGGGACCGCCGAGAATTTTACTCATAAAAATTGTAAAAAAAATTGTAGTAAAAATTACAAAAAAGTATAAAAAATACATAATTTAGAATTATGTATTATTCCTGTTGTAAATTAGTTTAGACTCGAATGTAACTCGAGTTTCAAAATTGTAATGTACAAAATTGGAGCGGTGGAAGGTCTACTCGAGATGGAGTTACGCAGAAGGCGCGAGCAACACAAGATAGTCAAAAGGAAGGAGCTTGAGAAGTTGTTGACCTTAGGTTGATCATCCAATCTTCTCATTGGCTTGAGAAGATCGTAGTAGGAACATGACTAATCACAAAATTATTTAATTAATTGCTTGTGTGTATATATGATGCATGCTAGTAAAATAGTAATTAATTAGCGCCTTAACGATTAGATTAGATCTAAATCGTGTACAAGATGCACCCTTTTCGATTAGATTAGATCTATCGCGTATTTGATACACATCGACGTTTAGATTAGATCTAAATCACGTCAACTCAAATGCCTACCATGCCGTGATACCTATCACTACCTCGATCACATGTGTTGTTGAATCTGCCAAAACATAGCAACACATATTATCTTGGTATGGTACGGAGGGACAATCTTGGTCCCGCCTATCAACGCATGGGTGAGTACAACTCAATTAGATTGAGTAACTAGTTAACTCGGTTGGATCAAGTACAACTATAGGCATTCTTCCAACGGTTGGAAAGATAGGACATAAATCACATTTATATTAATTCTTGGGCGTATTAGCCAAAGCTAACTCAAGTTTTAATATAACTGCGGATAATGATCCTATAAACAAGAGTTGCATAGAGATGTAATTGGTAATCATTACCTACCGATCATACTAAGTCTTGGGCGTATTAGCCAAAGCTAACTCAAGGGTTAGTATGATGTGGATCTTGTCCCACATGAATTATATAGAATTTAGTGGAAGCATCATTTAGTTAAAGGCATAATTAAATGATTAAAAGGAATATGATATTTATTTTCTGCTTTCAATTCTGTTGAAGATTACCATGACGTCGAATACGAACTCTTTCTCCCTGCGTTCTGTCCTTGAGAAGGACAAGCTCAACGGAGCAAATTTCCTGGACTGGTATAGGAACCTGAGAATAGTTCTCACTCAGGAACGTAAACTGTACGTTCTGGAGCAGCCTATTCCTGAGGCACCTCCTGCTACTGCAACGCGAGCAGACAAAGATACTTACAAGAAGCATCAAAATGACGCATTAGATGTGTCATGTCTCATGCTCGCAACTATGAACTCTGAGCTTCAGAAGCAACATGAGTTGATGGGTGCTTATGATATGGTTGAACATCTATGTTACCTATATCAAGGACAAGCAAGGCACTGGAAGAGGAACTGCATAGGATACCTGGAAGATCTTAAGAAGAAGAGAAATAAGATTTCTACTTTAGATGTACATGTTATAGAAGTCAATCTCTCTATTTCTTCATCATGAATATTAGATACCGGATGTGCTTCTCACATTTGTACTAATGTACAGGCGTTGAGAAATAGTAGGGCATTGACAAAGGGCGAGATAGACCTACGAGTAGGCAATGGAGCACGAGTTGCTGCCGTTGCTGTAGAGACTTACTATTTATCTATTGGGTTTTTCAGGTCGCGAAAACCGCTTTTTCGTGTCGCTGAAACCCAGAAACCCCGCCACCAGATCCGTGCGAAGAATAAAATTTTCGAAAAACTACGAGTACGAGTTTACTAACTTAGATTTACACTAAATCTACAGAGGAGAAGAATATTACCCTCGATGCGATGCCCTTCGCAATCCCGCTCGTCCAATGGTTCGCCGGATCTCGAGATCGTCAAGTGTACGATCCTCTAGAAGTATCCACACAAACAAACTAGGTGGAGAAGGACTAAACAAAGGTGTGCTAGCACCCTTGATCAGCCACGGCAAGGAGGAGGAGAGGGAGAGAAAAATGAGAGCAAAGGAAGAAGATGAGTTGAATGCCTTGAATGAAAATCAATTTTTCATCCACACCATAAGTGGTCGGCCACTATTGGAGTTGTAACCTCCATTCTCATTTAATGTGGTCATTAAAGAGAAGATTTGTAACCTCCATGATGTGGCACACACATATGCTAGCCTTGATGATGTTGCACATCATCATTGGCCACTTAATGTCAACTTACAATTGAGGTGACAAATAGTCAAGTCAAACTTGACTTTTCATCTTCCTCTCAAGTCAAGTCAAACTTGACATTATAACTCCCATGGTTGATCAAATCCAATTATTTGATTCAAGCCAATTTAATATAATGAATCTAATTCATTTAGTTAAATTGATTCAATGAGTCATAATCTAAATTAGACTCATTGAACACATGAATCAACTTGAATCCAACTCAAGTTAGCCCAATTTGGATTACTCTTAATCAAATTTGATTCATCACATGAATCTAATCCTCTTGGTTCATCATATGAACCTAATCTCCATCTAATTGTCCTTTGTGTGTGACCCTATAGGTTCTTATAACGTTGGCAATGCTCCTAAACTCATTTAGAAGCATAAGTAATGAGCGGTATCTAGCAACACATCATTACTACCCAAGTTATAAGAATGTTGAAATCCAACATCACCTTGTGACTACTAATTGTGACTCCTCACAATATGTGACATTGTCCTTCTATCCTAAACATCTAGATTGATCAATGTGAGGCATAGACCGTGTCATTCTCTAATCAATCTAAATCTCGAACTCCAAGTAGACTCACTCGATCAAATCAGCTCAACATCTCATATTGACTCATTTGGGCATGACCATGCACTTAGTGGTCTCACTCTATCAAGAATATCGATGTCACTCCTGTCATATAGTAGGAATAGATCTCATCTACATCACTCACATCCCTCTGCATAATTCGTTACATACCTAGTAATCACCTTTATAGTCCACCCAGTTACGGGTGACGTTTGCAAATCCTAATGTAGGGAACCATGGTGACTTCAGGTCCAAGGACCAATAGTCATACTAATAGCCACATAAGAAAGTATATGACACTCATATAACGATCCATGATACTTTCTCATGCGGGTCATTCAGTATACATTCTCCAATGCATACCCATGTGTCAATTTGATATCTCCATATCCTTGACTTGTGAGATCAAGTCATCGAGTTGACCTACATGCTAATCTTATTGCATTAACATTGTCCCTGAATGTTAATACTCGATTAGGAATGATTTAGAGTAATGTTCCCTATATCATCTCACAATCGATTCAACCAATCGATTGATATAGGTAAGAACCTTCTACTCAAGGACACTATTATACTTAGTTATTTGGCACCAATATAAGTAAGTATAATAACCAAAACAAATGCCTTTATTAATATACAAGAATATGATACAATGAGTCCATACAACAATCATCAAATGATTGGCTCTAGGGTCTAACTAACAATCTCCCACTAGCACTAGTGTCAATCAGTGTAGGCTCTAAGGCTTAATGACCTAGTGTGACCATCATGCTTTCTCTGTGCCAAAGCCTTGGTCAAGGGATCAGCGATGTTAGCCTCTGTAGGTACTCTGCAAATCTTCACATCTCCTCTATCGATAATATTTCGAATGAGATGGAAGCGCCGTAATATGTGTTTGGTCCGCTGGTGTGAGCGAGGTTCCTTCGCCTGTGCTATAGCTCCATTGTTGTCATAATAGAGCTCAATAGGGTCAACAATGCTAGGAACCACCTCAAGTTCAGTAATGAACTTGCGGATTCAAACTGCCTCCTTTGCTGCCTCTGATGCAGCAATATACTCGGCCTCTGTTGTAGAATCAGCGACTGTGTCCTGCTTCAAACTCTTCTAGCTCATAGCACCACCATTAATGCAAAACATGAACCCTGACTGCGATCGATAATCATCCTAGTCGGTCTGGAAGCTGGCATCACTGTAACCCTTTACAGCTAGCTCATCATCGCCTTCATATATCAAGAAATATTCTTTAGTCCTTCTCAAGTACTTAAGAATATTCTTGACTATCGATGACTTTCACGGATCGGGTATATGCTCGTACTCAAGCATCCGAGACATCGGTCAGTATATAGCATGGCGTACGTGATGATCCTATGGTTGAGGCATAGGGATCGATCCATGCGGTCTCTCTCCTCTCTGAAGAGTGACCTTGAGCCTTTGAAGACTTCGCCATGTGACATCGGTGAAATCCCTTCATGGCAAACCGTAGTAATACATTGTCAATATATGTACTCTGACTTAAGCCAAGCAACCTCTTAGATCTATCTCTATAGATCTGTATGCCCAGAATACGGGCTGCTTCACCTAAGTCCTTCATTTAGAAACAACTCCCTAGCCAAATCTTGACAGACTGAAGCAAAGGGATATCACTCCCGATGAGTAGTATGTCATCCACATATAATATGAAGAAGACAACTGTGTTCTCTACAACCTTCTTGTAGACACAAGGCTCATCTTCATTCTTGATGAAATCAAACTGTTTGATTGCATCATCGAATCGAAGATTCCAGCTCCGAGAAGCTTGCTTTAGTCCATAAATGGACCTATGCAGCTTGCATACTCTGCTAGTATGCTGTGGATCTACAAAACCCTCAGGTTGTGTCATGTACACATCCTCGAGCAGGTTTCCATTCAGAAACGCGGTTTTGACATCCATCTGCCATATCTCATAGTCATGGTATGCTGCAATAGCAAGCATGATCCGAATGAACTTAAACATCGCTACTGGAGAAAAGGTTTCATCATAATCAATACCATAAATTTGCTTAAAACCTTTAGCTACCAAGCGACCCTTATAGATAAGTCCATCAATGTCAGTCTTTTTCTTAAAGACCCACTTATACCCAATGGGTTTAACCCCTTCAGGTTGATCAACCAAAGTCCATACTTGGTTGGTGTACATAGATTCCATCTCGGATCTCATGGTCTCTAGCCATTTCTCAGAATCTGGGCTCATCACAGCTTCCTAATAGGAGGTAGGCTCATCCTCTATGAGCACAATGTCATCATGGTCAGACAAGAGAAATGAGTATCTCTCAGGATGACGACGGACCCTATCAGACCTGCGAAGAGGTATGTCTACTTGAACTGGTTGTGGTTCTTCAACTCCTTGAGAAACAACATCATCCACAACACTTTGTGGTTCCAGTTCAACTTTCATCTCGGCTTCAGTGCTATGGTCCGCATCTTGAACTTCTTCAAGATCAAACGTACTCCCACTAGTCTTTCTAGAAACAAAATCTTTTTCTAGAAAGATCTCAGTCTTTGCCACAACTACCTTGTGCTGACTGGGAATGTAGAAGTAATATCCCATAGTTTCTTGGGATATCCAATGAAATAGCACTTGTCAGATTTGGGTCCCAGTTTGTCCGAGATTTGACGTTGTACGTAAGTCTCACAACCCTAAATCCTCATAAAAGACATCTGGGCATCTCTCCCAGTACATATCCTATATGGTGTCTTTATCACGGCCTTGGATGGAACTCGGTTGAGTATAAAAGCTGCCGTGTCAAGAGCATAGCCCCAAAGAAATGTAGGAAGATCTGTGTGACTCATCATAGACCGTACCATATCTAATAACGTACGATTCCTCCTTTCGGATACACCATTCCACTGTGGTGTTCCTGGAGGAGTGAGTTGGGATAGAATCACACACTCAGCTAGATAGTCACGAAACTCATGGCTAAGGTATTCTCCACCTCGATCTGATCAAAGTATCTTAATACTCTTGTCAAGCTGGTTCTGTACTTCATTCTTGAATTCTTTGAACTTTTCAAAGGATTCAGATTTATGTGTCATCAAGTACACATAACCATATCTACTAAAGTCATCAGTAAATGTGATGAAATATCTATAACCACATCTAGCAGCGACATTGAAAGGGCCACATACACTCCATATCCGTGGGGCCGGCACTAGGGGGGCCGCTAAGGTAGCGGATCTACCTTTTTTTTTATTGAAAGGGCCA
Organism: Zingiber officinale; assembly: GCF_018446385.1. Taxonomy (NCBI): domain Eukaryota; kingdom Viridiplantae; phylum Streptophyta; class Magnoliopsida; order Zingiberales; family Zingiberaceae; genus Zingiber; species Zingiber officinale. The sequence goes on from NC_055997.1 coordinate 50,509,008, forward strand.
CATACATCACTATGTATAAGTCCTAACAAATCAGTTGCTCTTTCGCTGTACCCACTAAAGGGAGTCTTGGTCATCTTGCCTAGCAGGCATGACTCGCATGTCTCATAAGATTCAAAATCAAATGAGTCCAGCAAACCATCCAAATGAAGCTAGGATAAACGTTTGTCATTTATATGACCTAAGCGGCAGTGCCAGAGATAGGTTTGGTTCATGTCATTTGACTTAAACCTCTTGGTACTAATGTTATAGATAGGGCTCTCAAGGTCTAGAATATAGAGTCCGTTTATCATAGGTACACTATAAGAGAACATATCGTTTAAATAGACGGAACAACATTTGTTCTTTATTATAAACGAAAAACCTTTCTTGTCCAAACAAGAAACTGATATAATGTTCTTAGTTAATGCAGTCACATAACAACAATCGTCTAAATCTAGTACAAGCCCAGAGGGCAGAGATAGATGGTAAGTTCCTACAGCAACAGCAGCAACCCGTGCTTCATTGCCTACTCGTAGGTCTACCTCGCCCTTTGTCAAAGCACTACTATTTCTCAGCACCTGTACATTAGTACAAATGTGAGAAGCACATCCGGTATCTAATACCCATGATGAAGAAATAGAGAGATTGACTTGTATAACATGTAGACCTGAAGTAGAAATCTTATTTCTCTTCTTCTTAAGATCTTTCAGGTATCCTATGCAGTTCCTCTTCCAGTGTCTTCCTTGTCCTTGATATAGGTGACAAAGATGTTCAGCCATATCATAAGCACCCATTAACTCATGTTGCTTCTGAAGTTCAAAATTCATGGTTGCGAGCATGAGACATGACACATCTAATGCGTCATCTTGATGCTTCTTGTAAGCATCTTTGTCTGCTCGTGTGGCAGTGGCAGGAGGTGCCTCAAGAATGGACTGCTCTAAAACGTACAGTTTACGTTCTTGAGTGAGAACTATTCTCAGGTTCCTATACCAGTGTAGGAAATTTGCTCCGTTGAGCTTGTCCTTCTCAAGGACAGAACGTAGGGAGAAAGAGTTCGTATTCGACGTCATGGTTATCTATAACAGAAAAATGCAGAAAATAAATATCATATTCTTTTAAATCATTTAATTAGGTCTTTAACTAAATGATGCTCCCACTAAATTGTATAATTCTTGTGGGACAAGATCCACATCATACTAACCCTTGAGTTAGCTTTGACTAATTCGCCCAAGACTTAGTATGATCGGTAGATAACGATTACCAATTACATCTCTATGCAACTCTTGTTTATAGGATCATTATCCGCAGTTATATTAAAACTTGAGTTAGTTTTGACTAATACGTCCAAGAATTAATATAAATGTGATTTATGTCCTATCTTTCCAACCGTTGGAAGAATGCCTATAGTTGTACTTGATCCAACCGAGTTAACTAGTTACTCAATTTAATTGAGTTGTACTCACCCATGCATTGATAGGCGGGACCAAGATTGTCCCTCCGTACCCTACCAAGATAATATGTGTTACTTTGCTTTGGCAGATTCAACAACAGCATGTGATCGAGGTAGTGGTAGGTATCACGGCATGGTAGGCATTTGAAGTTGACTCGATTGAGATCTAATCTAATCGACGATGTGTATAATATACGCGATCTAGATCGAATTTAATCGTGAATGTGTATCATATACGCATTTATGTTTTTGATTAAGATCTAATATAATCATTAGGGTGCATCTTGTACACGATTTAGATCTAATCTAATCGTTAGGGTGCATCTTGTGTACGATTTAGATCTAATCTAATCGTTAGGCGCTAATTAATTACTATTTAGCATGCATCATATACACACACAAGCAATTAATTAAATAATTTTGTGATTATATCATGTCCCTACTACGATCTTCTCAAGCCAATGAGAAGATCGGATGGTCAACCTAAGGTCAACAGCTTCTCAAGCTCCTTCCTTTGACCACCTTGTGTTGCTCGCGCCCTCCTCGTAACTCCGTCTTGAGTGGACCTTCCACCGCTCCAATTTTGTACATTATAATTTTGAAACTCAAATTACATTCGAGTCTAAACTAATTTACAACAAGAATAAATGGAGAAAGACACGACGCGCAGGTCGCATATCGAATATACAACACACACAACACAAATAACAGCGCGCAGGCCGTAATATGAATTACAACACAATTTTACCAATCCAATTGGGTCTTTTGGGCCATGACTATCACAAAATAATACATAATTCTAAATTATGTATTTTTTATAATTTTCTGTAATTTTTATTACAATTTTTACAATTTTATGAGTAAAATTTTCCCGGCGGTCCCGTTTAGCGATTTCGGACGCAATCGCGGAACAAAGCCTCTTACGGGGTTAGGGGCAGTACCCCTACCCGCGATATAACCATCGCGAGTTGCTCATAAGCGATCCTACAACGCCTTAGCCCACTGTCCCAAAACGATTTGGGTCGAAACCTTGCCATTTCGGAAAAATCTTCTCGGTAGTTGAAGCCTATAAGTGTCTAAACATTTGTGCTTCGCTTGTACGAGAAAAATACCCATTAAAACTATAAAAATCATGAATTTATAGAAAGTTACATATTTGTAGATTTTCATAAAAACCAAAATTAACTCGTACAAGACTTCGCACGTGGCTCTGATACCACTGTTGGATTTTTCGGGCCGCGAAACCCGCTTTTTCGCATCGCGGAAACCCTGAAACCCCGCCACCGGATCCGTGCGAAGAATAAAATTTTCAAAAAACTACGAGTACGAGTTTACTAACTTATATTTACACTAAATCTACAGAGGAGAAGAATATTACCCTCGATGCGATGTCCTTCGCAATCCCGCTCGTCCAATGGTTCACCGGATCTCGAGATCGTCAAGTGTACGATCCTCTATAAGTATCCACACGAACAAACTAGGTGGAGAAGGACTAAACAAAGGTGTGCTAGCACTCTTGATCAGCCATGGTAAGGAGGAGGAGAGGGAGAGAAGAATGAGAGCAAAGGAAGAAGATGAGTTGAATGCCTTGAATGAAAATCAATTTTTCATTCACACCATAAGTGGCCGGCCACTATTAGAGTTGTAACCTCCATTCTCATTTATTGTGGATTCTCATTTATTGTGGTCATTAAAAAGAAGATTTGTAACATCCATGATGTGGCACACACATGTGCTAGCCTTGATGATGTGGCATATCATCATTGGCCACTTAATGCCAACTCACAATTGAGGTGGCAAATAGTCAAGTCAAACTTGACTTTTCATCTTCCTCTCAAGTCAAGTCAAACTTGACATTATAACTCCCATGGTTGATCAAATCCAACTATTTGATTCAAGCCAATTTAATATAATGAATCTAATTCATTTAATTAAATTGATTCAATAAGTCATAATCTAAATTAGACTCATTGAACACATGAATCAACTTGAATCCAACTCAAGTTAGCACAATTTGGATTACTCTTAATCCAATTTGATTCATCACATGATTCTAATCCTCTTAGTTCATCATATGAACCTAATCTCTATCTAATTGTTCTTTGTGTGTGATCCTATAGGTTCTTGTAACGTTGGCAATGCCACTAAACTCATTTAGGAGCATAAGCAATGAGCGGTATCTAGCAACACTTCATTACTACCCAAGTTACAAGAATGTTGAGATCCAACATCACCTTGTGACTACTAATTGTGACTCCTCACAATATATGACAAGTGTCCTTCTATCATAGACATCTAGATTGATCATTGTAAGGCATAGACCGTGTCATCCTCTAATCAATCTAAATCTTGAACTCCAAGTAGACTCACTCGATCAAATGAGCTCAATATCTCATATTGACTCATTTGGGCATGGTCATGTACTTCGTGGTCTCACTCAATCAAGAATATCGATGTCACTCCTGTTATATGGGAGGGATAGATCCCATCTACATCACTCACATCCCTCTGCATAATTTGTTACATACCCAGTAATCGCCTTTATAGTCCACCCAGTTACGGGTGACGTTTGACGAAACCAAAGTACATAACTCCTTATGTAGGGACCATGGTGACTTCAGGTCTAAGGACTAATAGTCATACTAATAGCCACATGAGAAAGTATATGACACTCATATAACGATCCATGATACTTTCTCATGGCGGGTCATTCAGTATACATTCTCCAATGCATACCCATGTGTCAATTTGATATCTCCATATCCATGACTTGTGAGATCAGGTCATCGAGTTGACATACATGCTAGTCTTATTGAATTAACATTGTCCCTGAATGTTAATACTCGACTCGGAATGATTAAGAGTAGAGCTCCCTATATCAACCAATCGATTGATATAGGTAAGAACCTTCTACTCAAGGACGCTATTATACTTAGTTTATTTGGCACCAATACAAGTAAGTATAATAACCAAAACAAATACCTTTATTAATATACAAGAATATGATACAATGAGTTCATACAACAATCATCAAATGATTGGCTCTAGGGCTCTAACTAACATTATCTTTGCCCTCTGGGCTTGTACTAGAATTAGATGAATGTTGTTATGTGACTGCTCTCACTAAGAACATAATTTCAGTTTCTTGTCTGGACAAGAAAGGTTTTTCATTTATAATAAAGAACAAATGTTGTTCAGTTTATTTAAATGATATGTTCTATTGTAGTGCACCTCTGATGACCGGACTCTATATTCTAGACCTAGAAAGCCCTATTTATAACATTAGTACCAAGAGGTTCAAGTCGAATGACAAGAACCAAACATATCTCTGGCACTGTTGCTTAGGTCATATAAATGACAAGCGTTTATCCCAGCTCCATAAAGATGGTTTGCTGGACTCATTTGATTTTGAATCATATGAGACATGCGAGTCATGTCTTCTAGGAAAGATGACCAAGACTCCCTTTAGTGGACACAGTGAGAGAACGACTGACTTGTTAGGCCTTATACATAGTGATGTATGTGGCCCTTTCAATGTCGCTGCTAGAGAAGGTTATAGGTACTTTATTACATTTACTGATGACTTCAGTAGATATGGTTATGTGTACTTGATGACACATAAGTCAAAATTCTTTGAAAAGTTTAATGAATTCAAGAATGAAGTACAAAACCAGCTTGGCAAGAATATTAAGATACTTCGATCAGATCGAGGTGGAGAATACCTTAGCCATGAGTTTCGTGACTATCTAGCAGAGTGTGGGATCCTATCCCAACTCACTCCTCCTGGAACACCACAGTGGAATGGTGTATCCGAAAGGATGAATCATACCTTATTAGATATGGTACGGTCTATGATGAGTCACACAGATCTTCCTACGTCACTTTGGGGCTATGCTCTAGACACGGCAGCCTTTATACTCAACCGAGTTCCATCCAAGGCTGTGATAAAGACACCATATAGGATATGGACTAGGAGAGATGATCAGGTGTCTTTTATGAGGATTTGGGGTTGTGAGGCTTACGTACGACGTCAAGTCTCGGATAAATTGGGACCCAAATCCGATAAGTGCTACTTTATTGGATATCCCAAGGAAACTAAGAGATATTACTTCTACATTCCCAGTCAGCACAAGGTAGTTATGGCAAAGACTGGGGTATTTCTAGAAAGGGATTTTGTTTCTAGAAAGACTAGTGGGAGTACGTTCGATCTTGAAAAAGTTCAAGATGCAGATCCTAGCACTGAAGCCTCGATGGAAGTTGAACTGGAACCACAAAGTGTTGTGGATAATGTTGTTCCACAGGAAGTTGAGGAACCACAACTAATTCAAGTAGACATACCTCTTCGCAGGTCTGATAGAGTACGTCATCAGCCTGAGAGATACTCATTCCTCTTGTCTGACCATGATGACGTTGTGCTCATAGATGATGAGCCTACCACCTATAGGAAGCTGTGATGAGACCAGATTCCGAGAAATGGCTAGAGGCCATGAGATCCGAGATGGAATCCATGTACACCAAGTATGGACTTTGGTTGATCCACCTGAAGGGGTAAAACCCATTGGGTGTAAGTGGGTCTTTAAGAGAAAGACTGACATGGATGGACTTCTCTATAAGGGTCACTTGGTAGCTAAAGGTTTCAAGCAGATTCATGGTATTGACTATGAATTCGGATTATGCTTGCTATTGCAGCATACCATGACTATGAGATATGACAGATGGATGTCAAAATCACGTTTCTGAATGGAAACCTGCTCGAGGATGTGTACATGACACAACCTGAGGGTTTTGTAGATCCATAGCGTACTAGCAGAGTATGCAAGCTGCATAGGTCCATTTATGGACTAAAGCAAGCTTCTCGGAGCTGGAATCTTCGATTCGATGATGCAATCAAACAATTTGGCTTCATCAAGAATGAAGATGAGCCTTGTGTCTACAAGAAGGTTGTAGGGAACACAGTTGTTTTCCTCATATTGTATGTGGGTGACATACTACTCATTGGGAATGACATCCCTTTGCTACAGTCTGTCAAGACTTGGCTAGGGAGTTGTTTCTCAATGAAGGACTTAGGTAAAGCAGCCCGTATTCTGGACATATAGATATATAGAGATAGATCTAGGAGATTGCTTGGCTTAAGTCAGAGTACATATATTGACAATGTATTACTACGGTTTGCCATGCAGAACTCCAAGAAAGGATTTCTGCCGATGTCACATGGTGTGAGTCTTTCGAAGACTCAAAGTCCCTCTTCTAGGGAGGAGAGAGACCGCATGGATCAGATCCTTTATGTCTCAGCCATATGATCTATCATGTACGCCATGCTATGTACTTGTCTTGATGTCTCGTATGCTTTGAGCATGACGAGCAGATACCAGTCAGATCTAGGTGAAAGTCACTGGATAACGGTCAAGAATATTGTTAAGTACTTAAGAATGACTAAACAATATTTCTTGATATATGGAGGCGATGACGGGCTAACTGTAAAGGGTTATAGTAATGCCAACTTCCAAACCGACCAGAATGATTATCGATCGCAGTCAGTGTTCGTGTTTTGCATAAATGGTGGTGCAGTGAGCTGGAAGAGTTTGAAGCAGGAAACAGTCGCTGATTCTACAATAGAGGTCAAGTATATTGCTGCATCAGAGGCAGTAAAGGAGGCAGTTTGGATACGCAAGTTCATCACTGAACTTGGGGTGATTCCTAGCATCGTTGACCCTATTGAGCTCTATTGTGACTGTTAGTTAGAGCCCTAGAGCAATCATTTGATGATTGTATTATGAACTTGTTGTATCATATTCTTATATAAATAAAGGCATTTGTTTTGATTATTATACTTACTAGTATTGGTGTCAAATAAACTAAGTATAATAGCGTCCTTGAGTAGAAGGTTATTACCTATATCAATCGATTGGTTGAATTGATAGTGAGATGATATAGGGAACACTACTCTTAATCATTCCTAGTCGAGTATTAACATTCAGGGACAATGTTAATTCAATAAGACTAGCATGTATGTCAATTCGATGACCTGATCTCACAAGTCATGGATATGGAGATATCAAGTTGACACATGGGTATACATTGGAGAATGTATACTGAATGACCCGCCATGTGAAAGTATCATGGATCGATATATGAGTGTCATATACTTTCTCATGTGGCTATTAGTATGACTATTAGTCCTTAGACCTGAAGTCACCATGGTCCCTACATAAAGAGTTATGTACTTTGGTTTCGTCAAACGTCACCCGTAACTGGGTGGACTATAAAGACGATTACTGGGTATGTAACAAATTATGCAGAGGGATGTGAGTGATGTAGATGGGATCTATCCCTCCCATATGACGGGAGTGACATCGATATTTTTAATAGAGTGAGACCACGAAGTGCATGGCCATGCCCAAATGAGTCAATATGAGATATTGAGCTCATTTGATCGAGTGAGTCTACTTGGAGTTCAAGATTTAGATTGATTAGAGGATGACACGGTCTATGCCTTACAATGATCAATCTAGATGTCTAGAATAGAAGGACATATATTGTGAGGAGTCACAATTAGTAGTCACAAGGTGATGTTAGATCTCAACATTCTTGTAACTTGGGTAGTAATGATGTGTTGCTAGATACCGCTCATTACTTATGCTCCTAAATGAGTTTAGGGGCATTGCCAACGTTACAAGAACCTATAGGGTCACACACAAAGAACAATTAAATGGAGATTAGGTTCATATAATGAACCAAGATGATTAAGTTCATGTGATGAACCAAATTGGAGTAATAGTAATCCAAATTGGGCTAATTGAGTTGAACTCAAATTGATTCATGTGTTCAATGAGTTTAATTTAGATTATGACTCATTGAATTAATTTAATTAAATGAATTAGATTCATTATATTAAGTTGGTTTGAATCAAATGGTTAGATTAGATCAACCATGAGAGAGATTTGGTCAAGTTTGACTTGACTTGAGAAGGAAGATGAAAGGTCAAATTTGACTTGACCATTTGCCACATCATTAGTGAGTTGGCAAGATGTGGATCAATGATGATGCTCCACATCATCATGATATGCCACCTCATGGAGGTTACATATCCCATTCCATTTAATCTGGCCGGCCACATTAAATGAGGGAAGTTACAAGATGTGGCCGGCCACACTAATGTGTGGAGGGGTTTTCATTTTGTGAAGTAATTCTCATTCATTCCATCATCTTCTTCTTTGCTCTCCTCCTCTCTCCCTCTCCTCCTCCTTGGCCGAACCACTCAAGGTGCTAGCACACCAAAGTTTGGCCTTCTCCACCTAGTGTGTTCGTGTGGATACTTTTAGATGATTGTACGCTTGGCGATCTTGAGATCCGGCGAACCGTTGGACGAGCGGGATTGCGAAGGGCATCGCATCGAGGGTATAGTTCTTCTCCTCTGTAGATTTAGTGTAAATCTAAGTTAGTAAACTCGTACTCGAATATTTTACGAAAGTTTTATTTTTCGCACGGATCAAATGGCGGGGTTTCGGGGTTTCTGCGACGCGAAAAAATGATTTTCGCGGCCCGAAAAACCCAACAGTGGTATCAGAGCCACGTGCGAAGACATGTACGAGTTTAGTTTGTATTTTTAAGAAAAATATAGATTCTGTGAATTTCTGTAATTTTATGATTTTATAGTTTTAAAGGGTATTTTCTCGTAGAAGTGAAGCACAAGTGTTTATACACTTGTAGGCTTCGACTATCGAGAAGATTTTTCTGAAACGGCAAGGTTTTGACCCAAATCCTTTTGGGACAGCGGGCTAAGGCGCGGTAGGATCGCTTAGGAGCAACTCGCGATGGTTAGATCGCGAGTAGGGATACTTCCCCTAACTCCGCAAGGGGATTTGTTCCACGATTGCGCCCGAAATCACTAAACGAGATCGCCGAGAAAATTTTACTCATAAAATTGTAAAAATTATGAAAAAAAAATTATAGAAAACTATGAAAATATATAATTTAGAATTATATATTATTTTTGTGATAGTCATGGACCAAAAAGACCCAATTTGATTGGAAATGTGTTGTAATTCATAATACGGCCTACGTGCCGTTATGTAATGTACGTGTTGTATTTTTATTCGCGACCTGCGCGTCGTGCCCTTCTATTTTTTTATTCTTGTTGTAAATTAGTTTAGACTCGAATGTAACTCGAGTTTCAAAATTGTAATGTACAAAATTGGAGCGGTGGAAGGTCCACTCGAGACGGAGTTACGAGGAGGGTGCAAGCAACACAAGGTGGTCAAAGGAAGGAGCTTGAGAAGCTGTTGACCTTAGGTTGACCATCCGATCTTCTCATTGGCTTGAGAAGATCGTAGTAGGGTCATGACTAATCACAAATAATTTAATGAATTTCTTATGTGTGTATATGATGCATGATTAGTAATTAATTAGTGTCTTAAGGATTAGATTAGATCTAAATCGTGTACAAGATGCACCCTTTTCTATTAGACTAGATCTATCGCATACACATCGATGTTTAGATTAGATCTAAATCACGTCAACTCAAATGCCTACCGTGTCATGATACCTATCACTGTTGGGTTCGTCGGGCCGCGAAAACCGCTTTTTCGCGTCGCGGAAACCCCGAGTCACCCAAAGCCATGGATCTCGTGCAAAGATTCGGAAACAAAACTTTTCGAAAAACCTTTTTCTTGTACGAGTTTGTAAAAACTTTAGATCTACACTAAAATTAAGATCATTACCCTTGATGCGCGCCCCACGCGAATCCCGCTCGTCCAAATGGTGCCGGATCTCAAGACCGTCAAGTGTACGGTCCTCTAGAAGTATCCACACGGACACACTAGATGGAGGTGAACAAAAACCAAGGTGTGCTAGCACCTATGTGGTTCGGCCAAAGAAGGAGGAGAGGGAGAAGAGAGAGCTCTAGATGAAGAAGATGACTTAATCACACTTGAATGAAAAATGAATATTTTCATTCCCCACTAGAGTGGCCGGCCACATCTTGGAGGTGTAACTCTCCACATTAATTCCTATTAATGTGGAGACCATTAAGAGTTGTAACCCCCATGAGGTGGCACTCTAGGATGATGTGGATCAACACTATTGGTCCACATCTTGCCACCTCACTAAATGACATGGCAACAAGTGTAACCTCCTCATTTAATGTGGGCCGGCCACATTAAATGCTATGGAGGCTTGTAACCTCCATGAGGTGGCACACATTGATGATGTGGAGCAATCCTATTGGCCCACATCTTGCCAACTCACTAGTGATGTGGCAAAAAGTCAAGTCAAACATAACTTTTTCTCTTCCTCTCAAATCAAGTCAAACTTGATCAAATCTCTCTCATGGTTGATCTAATCCAACCATATGATTCAAGCCAACTTAATATAATGAATCTAATTTATTAAATTAAGTTGATTTAATGAGTCATAATCTAAATTAGACTCATTAAATACATGAATCAACTTGAGTCCAACTTAATTACCCCAATTTGGATTACTCTTAATCCAATATGATTCATCAAATGAATCTAATCCTCTTGGTTCATCATATGAACCAAATCTCCATCTAATTGTTCTTAGTGTGTGACCCTATAGGTTCTTGTAACGTTGGCAATGCCCTAAACCCATTTAGAAGCATAAGTAATGAGCGGTATCTAGCAACACATCATTACTACCCAAGTTACAAGAATGTCGAGATCCGACATCACCTTATGACTACTAATTGTAACTCCTCACAATATATATGACATTGTCCTTCTATCCTAGACATTTAGATTGATCAATATGAGGCATAGACCGTGTCATCCTCTAATCAATCTAAATCTTGAACTCCAAGTAGACTCACTCAATCAAATGAGCTCAACATCTAATGTTGACTCATTTGGGCATGGTCATGCACTTAGTGGTCTCACTCTATCAAGAATACCGATGTCGCTCCCGTCATATGGGAGGGATAGATCTCATCTACATTACTCACATCCCTCTACATAATTCGTTATATACCCAGTAATCGCCTTTATAATCCACCCAGTTACGGGTGACGTTTGACGAAACCAAAGTACATAACTCCTTATGTAGGGATCCATGGTGACTTCAGGTCCAAGGACTAATAGTCATACTAATAGCCACATGAGAAAGTATATGACACTCATATAACGATCCATGATACTTTCTCATGGCGGGTCATTCAGTATACATTCTCCAATGTATACCCATGTGTCAGCTTGATATCTCTATATCCATGACTTGTGAGATCAAGTCATCGAACTGACCTACATGCTAGTCCTATTGCATTAACATTGTCCCTGAATGTTAATACTCGACTAGGAATGATTTAGAGTAGTGTTCCCTATATCATCTCACTATCGATTCAACTAATCGATTGATATAGGTATGAACCTTCTACTCAAGGACGCTATTATACTTAGTCTATTTGGCACTAATACAAATAAGTATAATAACCAAACAAATACCTTTATTAATATACAAGAATATGATATACATGAGTCCATACAATCATCAAAATGATTGGCTCTAGGGCTCTAACTAACAATCACTACCTCGATCACATGTGTTGTTGAATCTGCCAAAGCAGAGCAACACATATTATCTTGGTAAGGTACGGAGGGATAATTTTAGTCTCGCCTATCAACGCATGGGTGAGTACAACTCAATTAGATTGAGCAACTAGTTAACTCAATTGGATCGAGTTTAACTATAAGCATTTTCAATAGTTGGAAGATAGGTCAAAATAACATATATATTAACTCTCGGGCGTATTAGCCAAAGCTAACTCGAGTTTTAATATAAATGCGGATATTGATCCTATAAACAAGAGTTGCATAGAGATGTAATTGGCAATCGTTACCTACCGATCTTACTAAGTCTTGGGCGTATTAGTCAAAGCTAACTCAAGGGTTAGTATGATGTGGATCTTGTCTCACAAGAATTATAGAATTTAGTGGGAGCATCATTTAGTTAAAGGTCTAATTAAATGTTTAAAAGAATATGATATTTATTTCTGCATTTATTTCTGTTGTAGATTACCATGACGTCGAATACGAACACCTTCTCTCTGCGTTCTGTCCTTGAGAAGGACAAGCTCAACGGAGCAAATTTCCTGGACTGGTACAAGAACCTGAGAATAGTTCTCACCCAAGAACGTAAACTGTATGTTCTGCAGCAGCCCATTCCGAAGGCTCCTCCTGCCACTGCCACGCGAGCTGACAAAGATGCTTATAAGAAGTATCAAGATGACGCATTAGATGTGTCATGTCTAATGCTCGCGACCATGAATTCAGAGCTTCAGAAGCAACACGAGTTAATGGGCGCTTACGATATGGTTGAACATCTTCGTCAACTATATCAAGGACAAGTGAGGCATGAGAGATTCGAGATCTCCAAGGCACTGTTTCAGTGCAAGATGTCAGATGGGGCTCCCGTAGGCCCATATGTACTCAAGATGATTGGGCACATAGAAAACCTACAGAGATTGGGATTCCCACTTGGCCAAGAGCTGGCCACTGACCTGATCTTGCAGTCCTTGCCAGATAGCTATAGTCAAATCGTTCTAAATTATAACATGAACGAGATTGACAAGTCACTGCCTGAGCTTCTTAGCATGTTGAGAACAGTTGAGCTCAACCTCAAGAAGGTTAAGCCCAACTCCATTCTAATGGTCCAGAAGCACAAAGACAAGGGCAAGCCCAAAGGTAAGGAAAAGTCTCAAACCAAGGGCAAGGGCAAGGCACTGAAACCCAAAGGAGGGGTCGCCAAGGATGCTACCTGCTTCCACTGTGGTCAGACCGGGCACTGGAAGAGGAACTGCAAAGTGTACCTGGAAGATCTGAAGAAGAAGAGAAGTGAGACTTCCACTTCAGGTATACATGTTATAGAAGTCAATCTATCTATTTCTACATCATGGGTATTAGATACTGGATGTGCTTCTCACATTTGTACTAATGTGCAGGCGCTGAGAAATAGGCAATGGAGCACGGGTTGCTGCTGTTGTTGTAGGAACTTACCATCTATCTCTGCCCTCTGGACTTGTACTAGATTTAGATGATTGTTGTTATGTGTCTGCTCTTACTAAGAACATAGTTTCAGTTTCTTGTTTGGACAAGAAAAGTTTCTCTTTTCTAATAAAGGACAAATATTGTTCAGTTTATTTAAAAGATATGTTCTATTGTAGTGCACCTCTGATGAACGGACTCTACATTCTAGACCTTGAGAGCCCTATCTATAACATTAATACCAAGAGATTCAAGTCAAATGACATGAATCAAACATATCTCTAGCATTGTCGCTTAGGTCATATAAATGACAAGCGCTGATCCCAGCTCCATAAAGATGGTTTGCTGGACTCATTTGATTTTGAATCATATGAGACATGCGAGTCATGCCTACTAGGCAAGATGACCAAGACTCCATTTAGTGGACACAGTGAGAGAGCGACTGACTTGTTATGACTCATACATAGTGATGTATATGGCCCTTTCAATGTCACTGCTAGAGATGGTTTTAGGTACTTCATTACATTTACTGATGACTTCAGTAGACATGGTTATGTGTACTTGATGACACATAAATCTGAATCCTTTAAAAAGTTTAAACAATTCAAGAATGAAGTCCAAAACCAGCTTGGCAAGAGTATTAAGATACTTCGATCAGATCGAGGTGGTGAATACTAAAGCCATGAGTTTCGTGACTATCTAGTTGAGTGTGGGATTCTATCCCAACTCACTCCTCCTAAAACACCACAATGGAATGGTGTATCCGAAAGGAGGAATCGTACCTTATTAGATATGGTACGGTCTATGATGAATCACACAGATCTTCCTATATCACTGTGGGGCTATGCTCTAGACACGGCAGCCTTTATACTCAACCGAGTTCCATCCAAGGCTGTGATAAAGACACCATATAGGATATGGACTAGGAGAGATGCTCAGGTGTCTTTTATGAGGATTTGGGGTTGTGAGGCTTACGTACGACGTCAAGTCTCAGAAAAACTGAGACCCAAATCTGACAAGTGCTACTTTATTGGATATCCCAAGGAAACTAAGGGATATTAATTCTACATTCCCAGACAGCACAAGATAGTTGTGGCAAAGACTGGAATCTTTCTAGAAAGAGATTTTGTTTCTAGAAAAATAGTGGGAGTACATTCGATCTTGAAGAAGTTCAAGATGCGGATCATAGCACTAAAGCCTCGATGGAAGTTGAACTGGAACCACAAAGTGTTGTGGATGATGTCGTTCCACAAAGAGTTGAGGAACAACAACCAGTTCAAATAGACATACCTCTTCGCAGGTCTGATAGGGTACGTCGTCAGCCTGAGAGATACTCATTTCTCTTGTCTGACCATGATGACGTTGTGCTCATAGAGGATGAGCCTACCACCTATCAGGAAGCTGTGATGAGACCAGATTCCGAGAAATGGCTAGAGGCCGTGAGATCCGAGATGGAATCCATGTACACCAACCAAGTATGGACTTTGGTTGATCCACCTGAAGGAGTAAAACTCATTGGGTGTAAGTGGGTCTATAAGAGAAAGACTGACATGGATGGACTTATCTATAAGAGTCGCTTGGTAGCTAAAGGTTTCAAGCAGATTCATGGTATTGACTATGATGAAACTTTTTCTCCAGTAGCGATGTTTAAGTCCATTCAGATCATGCTTGCTATTGCATCATACCATGACTATGAATATGACAGATGGATGTCAAAACCTGCTCGAGGATGTGTACATGACACAACCTGAGGGTTTTGTAGATCCACAACATACTAGCAGAGTATGCAAGCTGTATAGGTCCATTTATATACTAAAGCAAGCTTCTCGGAACTGGAATCTTCGATTCGATAATGCAATCAAATAGTTTGGTTTCATCAAGAATGAAGATGAGCCTTGTGTCTAAAGAAGGTTGTAGAGAACACAGTTGTCTTCCTCATATTGTATGTGGATGACGTACTACTCATTGGGGGTGGCATCCCTTTGTTGCAGTCTTTCAAGACTTGGCTAGGGAGTAGTTTCCCAATGAAGGACTTAGGTGAAGCATCTCACATTCTTGGCATGCAGATCTATAGAGATAGATCTAAGAGATTGTTTGGCCTAAGTTAGAGTACGTATATTGACAAGGTACTCCTTCGGTTTGCCATGGAGAACTCCAAGAAGGGATTTCTGTCGATGTCACATGGCGTGAATCTTTCGAATACTCAAAGTCCCTCTTCTAGAGAGGAGAGAGACCGCATGGATCAGATCTCTTATGCCTCTGCCGTAGGATCTATCATGTACGTCATGCTATGTACTCGACCTGATGTCTCGTATGCTTTGAGCATGACGAGTAGATACCAGTCAGATCCAGGTGAAAGTCACTGGATAGCGGTCAAGAATATTCTTAAGTACTAGAGAAGGACTAAAGAATATTTCTTAATATATGGAGACGATGATCAGCTAGCTGTAAAGGGTTACAGTGATGCTAGCTTCCAGACCTACCAGGACGATTATCGATCGCAATCAGGACTCGTGTTTTGCATAAATGGTGGTGCTGTGAGCTGAAAGAGTTCGAAGCAGGACACAGTCGCTGATTCTACAACAAAGGCCGAGTACATTGCTGCATCAGAGGCAGCAAAGGAGGCAGTTTGGATCCGCAAGTTCATCACTGAACTTGGAGTGGTTCCTAGCATAGCTGACCCTATTGAGCTCTATTGTGACAACAATGGAGCTATAGCACAGGTTAAGGAACCTCGCTCACACCAGCAGACCAAACACATACTACGGCACTTCCATCTCATTCGAGAGATTATCGACAGAAGAGATGTGAAAATTTGCAAAGTACTCACAGAGGCTAACATCGCAGATCCCTTGACCAAGGCTTTGGCACAGAGAAAGCATGATGGTCACACTAGGTCATTGGGGCTTAGAGCCTACACTGATTGGCACTAGTGCTAGTGGGAGCCCTAGAGCCAATCATTTGATGATTGTATTATGGACTTGTTGTATTATATTCTTATATAAATAAAGGCATTTGTTTTGGTTATTATACTTACTTATTTTGGTGCCAAATAAACTAAGTATAATAGCATTCTTGAGTAGAAGGTTCTTACCTATATCAATCGATTGGTTGAATCGATAGTGAGATGATATAGGGAACACTACTCTTAATCATTCCTAGTCGAGTATTAACATTCAGGGATAATGTTAATGCAATAAGACTAGCATGTAGGTCAACTCGATGACTTGATCTCACAAGTCATGGATATGGAGATATCAAGTTGACACATGGGTATGCATTGGAGAATGTATACTGAATGACCCGCCATGAGAAAGTATCATGGATCGTTATATGAGTGTCATATACTTTCTCATGTGGCTATTAATATGACTATTAGTCCTTAGACCTGAAGTCACCATGGTTCCCTACATAAGGAGTTATGTACTTTGGTTTCGTCAAATGCCACCCGTAACTGGTTGGACTATAAAAGCGATTATTGGGTATGTAACAAATTATGCAGAGGGATATGAGTGATGTAGATGGGATCTATCTCTCCCATATGACGGGAGTGACATCGATATTCTTGATAGAGTGAGACCACGATGTGCATGGTCATGTCCAAATGAGTCAGTATGAGATATTGAGCTCATTTGATCTAGTGAGTCTACTTGGAGTTTAAGATTTAGATTGATTAGAGGATGACACGGTCTATGCCTCACATTGATCAATCTAGATGTCTAGGATAGATGGACACTTGTCATATATTGTGAGGAGTCACAATTAGTAGTCACAAGGTGATGTTGGATCTCAACATTCTTGTAACTTGGGTAGTAATAATGTGTTGCTAGATACCGGTCATTACTTATGCTCCTAAATGGGTTTAGGGGCATTGCCAACGTTACAAGAACTTATAGGGTCACACACAAAGAACAATTAGATGGAGATTAGGTTCATATGATGAATCAAGATGATTAGGTTCATGTGATGAACCAAATTGGATTAATAGTAATCCAAATTAGGCTAATTGAATACTCAAGTTGATTCATGTGTTCAGTGAGTCTAATTTAAATTATGACTCATTGAATTAATTTAATTAAATGAATTAGATTCATTATATTAAGTTGGCTTGAATCAAATGGTTAGATTAGATCAAGCATGAGAGAGATTTGGTCAAGTTTGAGTTGACTTGAGAAGGAAGATGAAAGGTCAAGTTTGACATGACCATTTGCCACATTATTAGTGAGTTGGCAAGATGTGGACCAATGATGATGCTCCACATCATCATGGTGTGCCACCTCATGGAGGTTACATATCCCATTCCATTTAATGTGGTCGGCCACATTAAATAAGGGAAGTTACAAGATGTGGCCGGCCACACTAATGTGTGGAGGGGTTTTCATTTTGTGAAGTAATTTTCATTCATTCCATCATCTTCTTCCTTGCTCTCCTCCTCTCTCCCTCTCCGCCTCCTTGGTCGAACCACACAAGGTGCTAGCACACCTTTGTTTGGCCTTCTCCACCTAGTGTGTTCATGTGGATACTTCTAGAGGATCGTACGCTTGACGATCTTGAGATCTGGCGAACTGTTGGACGAGCGGGATTGCGAAGGGCGTCGCATCGAGGGTATAGTTCTTCTCCTATGTAGATTTAGTGTAAATCTAAGTTAGTAAACTCGTACTCGAATGTTTTACGAAAGTTTTATTTTTCGCACGGATCCGGTGGCGGGGTTTCAGGGTTTCCGCGACACGAAAACGCGATTTTCGCGGCCCGAAAAACCCAACAGTGACAACAATGGAGTAATTGCGCAGGCGAAGGAACCTCGCTCACACCAGCGGACCAAACACATACTACGGCGCTTCCATCTCATTCGAGAGATTATCGATAGAGGAGATGTGAAGATTTGCAGAGTACCTACAGAGGCTAACATCGCAGATCCCTTGACCAAGGCTTTGGCACAGAGAAAACATGATGGTCACACTAGGTCATTAGGCCTTAGAGCTTACACTGATTGGCACTAGTGCTAGTGGGAGATTGTTAGTTAGAGCCCTAAAGCTAATCATTTGATGATTATTGTATGAACTCATTGTATCATATTCTTGTATATTAATAAAGGCATTTGTTTTGGTTATTATATTTACTTGTATTGGTGTCAAATAACTAAGTATAATAGCGTCCTTGAGTAGAAGGTTCTCACCTATATCAATCGATTAGTTGAATTGATAGTGAGATGATATAGGGAACACTACTCTTAATCATTCCTAGTCAAGTATTAACATTCAGGGACAATGTTATTGCGACGAGACTAGCATGTAGGTCAACTCGATAACTTGATCTCACTAGCATCGCATCGAGGGTAAATTCCTTCTCCTTGTAGATCTAGTTTAGAACTAGCGTAAGAAACTCATACTCGTAATATTTTTCAAAAATTTTATCTTCGCACGGATCCGGTGGCTTGGGGTTCGGGGTTTCCGCGACGCGAAAAAGCGATTTTTACGGTCCGAAAAACCCAACAGACCCCTAGAGCTAGAAATTATTAAAAAAAAATATTATGTTAATCTTCTAGCTATTTCTGATCTTTCAAAGCTATAAGAGGCTACTTCATCTTCATTGAAGGAGATTTTTAGTGAGCTTTCAACTGCCTTGTAGTACCCATGTTATCATTACCTAACACTACTCATGGTATTATTTGTAGCTAAGTAGATTGCTTATGTAGTAGATACATATTTATGTTATCTTCAGTTGGTGAGTATTTACCTTTGAGACTATATATCTTTGTTGTCCTTATGCTTAGATGAGGCACTATCTTCTATTACCCATGAAGTCATTTGAACTCACTACCCTGTTGTACTTTCTTTTCTTTAGGTAGAAGGTAGATGTTATGGGGTCACTTAAAAATATGATATGCTAGTCCCACGTCACATTCGAGAGAGTTTTCTATGCTATTTTTCATAGCTTTACTTGCACTTTGGTTTTCAAACTCGGTTGTGTAACAGTTGTCTTGTTTGTGGATTTTAGCCTTGTGATACACTTTTATTCAATTATGGTATTTGTTATGTGTTAAGTTGTGTCGACACGCAGTCATCTTATGTTTTCCATGTATATAAGTGGATTGAGTAAATCCCTCTATTGTGTAATTGGTTGACTTATATCTTTCCCTGTGTATTTATTTATGATTTATGGACTTATATCATGTTGTATCAAATATCATCACAAGGGGTACTATCCTCTTCATCGGACAAGTGCATCTCTAGGGCGTGATATTTCTTCTTGCTTGGAGTTCACTCCTCCAAGGCTTCTCACTACCTAAGGTTCACTCCCTTAGGATTTTCCTCTTACCAAACATCCGGTCACTCTTGACCTGCTTAGTCTTTCCCTTTACTAATCATCTGGTAATCATTAACCTGACTAGACTTCTCACTTGACTAGATCAACCTTGATCAATCTCCATTAAATATATTTTCAAACAAACATCAAAACCTAGAGCTTGATTATATCAACAAAAACATCCATAAAATGATCATGGTAACTACTCTAACACTTATATTTCTTTTAGTTCTCAAAGTTGGCTAATTGATTCACGTTGTGATTATCATATGGTTAGGGATAGAAATAAATGAATAATCTCAAACTGTCACGCCCCAGAGGAGTCCCTGCCAGACGGAAATCTGACAACATCTCCCCTATACCGGTGATAATCTAAAGTATGAATACATCACAAGAAATACATCAGCCCACACGATTGAAATATATATATATACATACAACCACATAGTTATATACTCAGGCCACTCGGCTAGAAACAAAATAACCACAACCACACAGTTATATATATAGTAGCACACATGGTTGTACTAAGAACATAACGGAAAAATAAAAGGAAAGCTCATACAAACCAAAACAACACAATGCGTGCTGGTACGGCTTAAACATAAATACAACACCAAAAATAATTAAATAGTCACATGGCTAAACACCAATACAATGCTAAAACAATAAAGAATATAAGAAAGAATACAAGAACGAAGTAAAAATGTCTTCTGATGTGACGTAGGACTAGCAGACAGGATATCTTCAAGCAACTGCTTAATCATCTACTTGTAATAAGAATAATGCAACGGGGTGAGTCCAACACTCAACAGGTATCAAGCTGACATGCATAGTAAACTATAACTACCAGTAATAATCATGGAGTACAATCTCCTGACTAATACAGGAAATGCAAAACTAGACAAGGCAAGAAGAACTGTAGTCATCAGGGCCTCCTATCCTGATATAAGGGTTGTCAGACCAAATACATAATGTAACATGTATGCATGTCAAGCATATGCATCCACAAAAATACAACATCCAAAGTGCAGTAATCACAAACAATAAATGCAATCCATGCATATGATGTAAAAATGGCATGGTCATCCTTGACGTCAGTCAGTCATCTCACACGCGATGGTGAGACCGAGTGGATAGGGTTGTTGGACCCCGTGGTTGTTTTGATGTGATCAACCAAGTTAGGTTAGATCCATTTTAGTTTATGATCCCTGTGTCTAAGTGTGCAGGAGCTTAGAAGCGTAGGAAGTCGAGCGGAAGACGCGGCTAGCGAGAAGGACGGCACGGGAAGGGAGTCGGCGGGTTCGGTGCATCCGAAGGATGAAAGAGCTACGGGAAGAGTACACCGGTGGGCGAGAAGAACATGCACGACATTCGATGGATGAGAAGCTGGGACGGAAGCCTGCTTGAGGAGAAGGCCGAAAATTGAGTTCGGGTGAGCCCTATTTCGGTTGGCCACGATCACTCAAACAATCGGGATCTCGGAAGCTAAAGTGATGACGAAAAAATGCTGAAAAGCAGCTGGAGACGCTCTCAACAGTTGTTGGAGGCAACTCCACCCTCACCAGAGTGAGGGTGCCCTCAATGCCCTTGATGGCGCCCTCAACTAAGTCAAATTCACCGTTGGTAAGCGAATAAAATTTTATCCATTTATCCCCTTGGAGGCGCCCTCAAGACTCGATATAGGATTTCCAGGACCTATATAAAGGCCCCTGGAGCTAGGAATTCTTCATTCAACTCTGTATTCAATTTCCTAGCAACGTTTGAGCTCTCTAATTGTATAAAAGACTTCTCCACCTTCAGAGAAGGAGATTCATAGTGCGATGTTCAACCGCCTTGAATTAACAACCATCTTGGTTGTAATCAAGTCAAATTGATGAGTTCCTTTCTCTCTTTTTTGTTATTTGTTTTATTGTTGCACTTCTTAGAGTTGAAAGAACGATGAGGGTTTTCTTTTATTTACAGGTAATTGACCCCTCCCCTCTTGTCGGTCCGCTGCACCAATAAGTGATATCAGAGTCAGACCGTCTCAGAAGGACTAACTGTCGACTGAAGCATCAAGATCAAGACGATGGCCGGTGCAAGTATTCATCCCCAAAATTCGACAGAGACTTTGTGACATAGAAATGTCGAATGGAGGTATTCTTTAAGACTAACTTTGAGATTCTTTTAATTATGAAATATGATTTTGTAGTCCCAAAAGATAAGGAAGAATACCACTGGACGAAGATGGAACAAGCCAATTTCGTGGCCAACGAAAAGGCAGAGTTCCATCTGCTCAGTGTTCTACCGCCCCAGGAGGTAAGTCGAATTGAAAGCTACGACTCCGCCAAAGACCTCCGGGAAAAATTCCTAGATCTCCATGAAGGCACCTCAGAAGCGAAATTAGCAAGGCGAGACATCCTTTGGACTCAGCTTACAAATCTCCGGATGAACAATGGAGAGAAGACAGCGCAACTCTAAGCGAGAATCAAAGAACTAATAACTCAACTAAACAACCTCGGAGAATCGGTAACAAACCGAGATTCGATCCGGTATGCGCTCAACTGTTGGATGCTACTTAGACTTCCGTTCTGCTTCCCCTATACAAAATTTGTACAAGCACAGAACTTTTCCTAGCAACCTATGTGTTCTTTATAAGTTAAACTTGAATTGAAAACGAAACTTAACATTTTTACTCCAAGTTCAACCCATGTGTTCGCAAACGAAACTTAACATTATTAATCCAAGTACTACCCATGTTACAGAAGTTGATTAAAAATCTATTTCAAGAATTAGCTTTCAGGTTAAACATGGCGAGGCACTCGGCCTTCTTGGGTATGGGATCATCCACCACTTCCTAGACAAAGCCTTTCAAAAAAAATTGAATATTTAAACTCCTTACAGTAACCTTAGGTGTAACTTCAGAGACCACAATCGAAACACAAAATTGAAACACAAAATTGAAAGCCTCTTGTGTTGGTATTTCAGGATCTACACAAAGAAACTAACTAATACGAAGCAGAAACAATTAATTAGTTATACCTTCCTTGTATACTAAAGACCTCTTGATCTTCTGATGTATTCCTCTCCTCCTCTTAGACATCGTGTAGGCGACGATCTACCAAGATGAAATCCACCCGAACCTTCTTCTTTACCTACAAGTTTCGGTCACCCAAGGAATGTCAAAATAGGAAACTTCCTTCTCTTCTTCTTCCCCTCCAAGCAAACCGGCCACAAGAAGATGGAGCTTAATGTGCCGCCAGCCTTAAGGGAAGAAAGCAAAAAGAGAAGAGAAAGAGAGAGGGGGTCGACCACCAAGGAAAAGAGAGAGGGCTTAGAGAGATGTGTTGTTTCCATAAGGCACCCTCTACCTCTCTTTTATAATCCTTGGTCATGGCAAAAAAGAAAATTTTAATAATAATTAAAATCTCTCTTTTAAATTTCCTATTGTGATGGCTACAAAAGGAAAGTTAAAAAATTAAAATCTCTCTCTTTTAAACATTGTAAATGACTAAAAAAAAGAAAGATTTTAAAATTAAAACTTTTCTTTTAAATCATGGTTACAAAAAAGGAAAGTTTTATCAAAATTAAAATCTCTTTTTTTAAATCTTTGTAAATAGTTATAAAAGGAAAAAATTTTAAATTTAAAACTCTCTTTTAAAACCATGTGGATGACTTCAAAAAAGGAAAGATTTTAACAAAATTTTATTTTAAATAAAATCTTTCTCTTCTTTTATAATATGGTCGGCCCCTTGCTTGGGCACCAAGCAAGGCTTGGCCAGCCCACAACTTGGGCACCAAGCAAAACTTGGCCGGACCCTTGCTTGGGCACCAAGCAAGGATATGGCTGACCCCTAGCTTGGATAAGAAGCTGGGCTTGGGTGGATAAAAATGCTTATATCTAGAGGCTACAACAGGGACCTAGAGAAGGAATTGGATGAGTTTGAGCTTCCTGTGTTCACCCCGAACACCCACTGGAATTCAGAACGACGAAAATCAGAGGTCGAAAGTATCCAAAGGTTCCTAAAAGACAATCCATTTTTCTCCTAGGATTGAAGAAGAGATTGTACGAAAGAGTATCAAAAATTCCTAATTATTTTTTACTACCATTACTAAAATTGTGTCTACTGACTCCATCTGGAATTAGATTAGATAGGCTGATGGGAAATCCATTTAAGCTGCATCTCCCTGACCAAAGCCTCCCACATTGGGATTGCTTGTTAATGGTTGATCAAGCTTGATGGATTCACCCTCTGAAACAAGAAGTTCTGGTCCTGGAGGTACAATATCAACTACTTGATGTCCATCCGATGGATCAACAATGGTTATTTCATATCCACCCTTTTCTTTACGTACTATTCTACTTACTACACATGCTGATGTAGCATTATAGACCAACTCAAGTTCATCAATAATAACTCATACCACTAAAAAGTTATTATTGAACTACTGCACCAATCTCATATTATATTATGGGCTCCTTATCATGAGTGCGTTAATCTCCCTGTGTTTAAGATATCGAATGTTTATTAATTAAATGAGTTATTGACAACTCGCTTAATTAACATCTAGCTCCAAGAGTAGTACCACCCAACTTCATTGTCATGTCGGACGAAGCCCACCTACAGGGTTTACATGACAATCCTTATGAGCTCCTCATGGGGACATCATCAACCTAGATAACTAGGACACAGTTTCCTTCTATAATCAACAACACACCATATAAATAATATTATTTCTCAACTTATTGGGTCTATTGATTTAACTGAATAAATCTCACCCATTGATAAATTAAAGAAATAAATACTAAGTATATATGCTTGTTATTATATCGGGATTAAGAGTACGCATATCCATAATAATAGAGGTTCTGTTCTTTTATGCAGTCAGTATAAAAGGAACAACCTCAAATGGTCCTGCTCAATAGACACATAGTGTGCTAGTGTAATTTTATAGTCAAGACAAACTAATACCAAATTACACTACAATCATTCCAATGGTTTCTCCCAATCCATCTTGGTTGTAAGCTACTATTTATAATTTATAAGGAACTGATAACATGATCTTCTGTGTGACATCACACACCATGCTATCTACAATATAAATTAAATGGATAACTGCATTTAACTAAATGCAAACATTTGACCAAATGCAAACATTTGACCAATGTGATTGTCATTTCTAAATAAATGTTCATATAAAAAGCTAGGCTTTTAGTATATATCCTAACATCAATGCCTTCCCGAGAACGTCAGAATGGGCGTCCTTAGTAGATGCATACTACATCTCTAAGGACTTTGAGGTAAGTACACTAGAAAACTTATTTTCTACTTTCGAACTACATGAGTCTCGAATTACAGAACCTAAGCAAATAGAGAAGTCAAATCTCAATGTTGTCTTACAAGCCGAGGTAGACGATCCCGACTCTGAAGCATCAATCGATGAAACTGAAGCGGCGCTATTGATAAGGAAGTTCAATTAGTTTATTAAGACTAATAAATTTAGATCGCAGTCGAGAAAGCATCAATGTAACAAAAGGACGGTCCGATGCTACAACTGCAACGAGGAAGGGCACATCAAGGATGACTGCCCAAAATCAAAGAAAAGGAACAAGGAGAAATCTCGAAGACCAACGTCTGCTAAATACAAGAGTCTGAAGACTACATGGGATGAATCATCATCCTCCAAATCTGAAGTCGAAGCCTTTTCGGGACTAGCTATAATGGCCAACCATCAATCGGAAGAAGAAACTAGCTCAGAGATAAGCATAGATGAAGGGAGAGGATCAGAAGAAAAAATTTACGATGAAGGGGGAGCATCAGAAATAGAGATAAGTAAGGTACGTGCTCTAACCCCTAAGCAGTCTTTTCGTTTTATTAAAGTTCTTACTAAAGATTTAGTAAACATGGAAAAAGAAAATGCTGATTTAAACAAAATGTTAAGCAACCTGAAATCAGAAAATGAAAAATTAAATTACAAATTGACAATTTGAAAACAAATGCATGTTTAAAACCAAACAGCTTTTCAAAATGAAAACTTAAGTTGTATGAAAAATTAAACTGGTACATTAGAAAACATCAAGGATAACTTAGAAAAATTCTCAAAAATTATGTACTACCTAAGTTTTTGATTAATCCAATAGGAAGGAACCTATACTAGGTTCCAAAATCTTCCCTAAATTAAATTTTTGTAAGTTAGCACTTTCAGTAAGAAAAATTAAACAGTTAATTTCTTTATGAGGCTTTGTCTAAGAAAGTGGTTGTTGCTCCAATAACCAAGAAGACCTAGTGACTCGCTACTACCTGGAAGCCAAAATATTGAAATAAAATGTTTAATTAACTTACTAATAAAGTATTAAAATAGAAATTAGATAATGCTTTAACAAAAATTTTAAATTTTTTTAGAAATTTTTCAAAAATATTTTGTTTAAAGTGCCTAAAGATTAAAGTTGCACTTAACTTAGAATTTTTAAAAAAAAACTTAGAAAAAGTTTCTCTAAATTTTTTTTAAACACTTTTACTTAGGAATTTTTTCTTTAACAATTATTGTAATATCAAAATAATTTTTCAAAGTTTTCACCCTTAGACTGGTTGTTATACCCCAATTTTTTTTTATATGATCAAAGGGGAAGAGATATGTACAAGTTTAGGGGGAGTTTTAGGGGAGTTAATATTTTTTTAATTTTTTTTTAGTGTTGCAAATTCTATTATTGCAATCTTTATACTTAAAATGTTAGTTTAGTAATTTTATTAAATTACTACTTATCTATTTTTACCCTAACTTGAACGTGGATTGATGCACATCAAAAGGGGGGAGATTGTTGGACCTCGTGGTTGTTTTGATGTGATCAACCAAGTCCCTACGTCTAAGTGTGCAAGAGCTTAGGAGCGCAGGAAGTCGAGCGAAAGATACAGCTAGCAAGAAAGATAGCACGGGAAGGGAGCCGACAGGCTCAGTGCGTCCGAAGGACGAAAGAGCTGCGGAAGAGTACACCGGTAGACGAGAAGAACGTGCGTGACGTTCGAGGGATGAGAAGCCGGGGCGGAAGCCTGCTGAAGGAGAAGGCCAGAAATTGGATTCGGGTGAGCCCTATTTCAGTTGGTCGTGATCACCCAAACAATCGGGACTTCGGAAGTTAAAGTGAAGACGAATAAATGCTAGAAAGCAGCCGGAGGTGCCCTCAACAGTTGTTGGAGGCGCCTCCACTCTCACCAGAGTGAGGGCGCCCTCAACAGCATTAAGGGCGCCCTTAATGCCCTTGAGGGCGCCCTCAACTGAGTCAAATTCATCGTTGGTGAGCGGATAAAGTTTTATTCGTTTATCCCCTTAGAGGCGCCCTCAACTCCTTTGGAGGCGCCCTCAAGACTCGAGATAGGATTTTCGAGAGCTATATAAAGTCCCCTGGAGCTAGGAATTCTTCATTCAACTCTATATTCAATTTCCTAGCAATGTTTAAGCTCTCTAAGTGTGTAAAAGGCTTCTCCGCCTTCAGAGAAAGATATTCATAGTACGCTATTCAATAGTCTTGGATTAACAACCATCTTGATTGTAACCAAGTCAAATTACTGAGTTCCTTTCTCTCTTTTCTATTATTTGTTTTATTGTTGCAATTCTTAGAGTTGAAAGAACGAGAGGGTTTCTTTTATTTGCAGGTAATTCACCCCTCCCCTCTTATCGGCCAACTACACCAACAAGGGCTATGACAACTGTGCACCCTGCCATCACTACTCCTGAGTGACTGAGCGGACAGGATGCTGTCGGAGTACATCTATCCTCCTACCCCAAACAGAGTGAGGGAGCTCAATGCTCTCATCTCCCTGAGTCAGTCTAGAGGAGGGATCCATGTTCGCTACCATGCTGCAATCACACTACCCATGAATAGACCAGCGGAACCTTGACAGAGCAAACTGCACACACCTTGCCTGATATGTCACTAACCCATAAGTGGTTGTGTACGCAGATCATATAACTGGCAATGTGTTCAATAATAATAGAGTCGATAATCGCTCAGCATGCAATCATGCAAAATGGTGCATGACACTAAGCATATAAATCCTGAAAATACCAACCTCCTCATAATATGTACCAAAAGGAAACCAAGTCCATAACACTAATCTAGGTACACATGCCAGAAAATAAATCTAGGTACACATGCAAAGAAATAAACCTAGGTACACATGGCAGGTAATAAAGTTAGGTACACATGCCAAGTAATAAAGCTAGGTATACATGCCAAGTAATAAACTAGTAGCTTGACCTATATCCGGTAATACATTGTATGTCACTATATAAGTACTCATGGCAAGAAACAAGAGAACATAAGCATGAATGCACAATAGACAACAATAAGGGCAAACTACGGGTATCAAGTAGTGACATACCAAGCAGATATAAACATAACCATTACTACTAGTTATAACCTACTAATCATATCATAAAAATAATATCTAAAGAGATAAGTCAAAGGTACCCGCCTTTAACTGACGATCATGCTAAACAATCCCACATTGAGATGCTTGTCTCGAATCAATGTCCTACAAATCACATAATTACAATTTAGCTATTTTCATTTACAACAACTAGTTAAATCCTAACCCAAACTAATTAGGGAAAACCCTAATCGAATCATCCATGAATCTTTTACTCTTTCCAATCATAATCTACAATCCATTAATCCATCAATTCCAACATAATCAATTTCTATAGTCCATTATACTCTCTACTACACATTATGAATCAACCCTACATAAATCCAACCCATCATCACCAAATCAATCCAAGATTGACCCAAATCAACATGTCACAACTGAATTCCAACTTCTAAATAGATCCATGTAATCATCTCGGTTTACATACTTCAATTCTCTAAACAATATATAAACTAACAATCCAACAAATAAATTCAACTAAACAATGAATCCATAATTCTACTATTTTATCCCTTAACCAAATCAACCAATTATCATCAAACCCTAATTAACCAAAACAATACAAGTAGAATGGATTCAATTCAATAAACTTTCAATTCTAACGACAACCCCCCATCATCACCTAGTTAATCCATGTATCAAGTACAAGCATAATGAACCACTCCAACAAAATCTGATACAAATCTATATCCACGAATCCATCTCAAATTGATGATTTTGATAATGCCCATGAAATCATCTAAATCATCTAATCAACCCAAATACCACCGGAAATTGAAATCAAATCTCCATCTCCCTAACCAAATTGATCTCTTCCATCACTAGATTGAATTCAAAAACCTTAACCATTCCACAACTAAGTAAAATTTAGTTTGTACATAAATTACCTCCAAATCTAATGCACTGCCCACGATTGGAGCAACCCACTGCCGGTGGACCTTGCTGTCGGAAAGGGTGACCTAGTGGAGCTGCCCTGATCTCCGGCGGTCGGCATGGCAGAAGGCTAGTGGTGACCCCAACAATGATGAAATCAACATATGCACACTCGTGTGCATTGTGCGCTGAGAGCAGAAAGGCACAGCTAGGATCCAACCTCGGCAGTAATCGACGGCTTGATAGCTGAGAGGAGCTCGTTGGGGTTGGCTGCTTGCAAGGGCCACCAATCCGGATGGAGGTTTCAGGCGGAGATGCCCGGAGAAGGATCAATACTAGGGCACGAGTGGAGGGCGATGGTTGCGGCGTCGTCGGTGAACCTTCGCAAAAGCAAGGAGGCGGCAGTTGAGGAAAATCGGGAGCAGAGGGAATCGACGCAAACAATGAGAGAAGGGGACGGCGTAGTGGAAGGGAGGCATCGGTGAAGGAGACGAAGAGGAGAAGAATTGGCAAGGGGAGAAGATCGGGAGGAAAGGGAAAGGGCGGTGTGAGTCGGGCGAAAGAGGAAGAATCGGGATGGAAGAGTTAGGGCTCGGCAAATAAAACTTAGGTTAATTAATCTCAACCTTAAGTTAATTAAAATAACTCTCATTAAATGGATATTCCAAATAAGTTTTTTCCTATCCAACCGATTCATCCCCTTAAACTTGTCATACAAACTCCGTTTAAATTTAGAAAAATGTCTAAAAATTCTTGAAAATTCCTAAAAAAATCTGATAAGGTTATTTATCCATTAAACATTATTATTTAATTATTATTTTATTATAGTATTTCACACAAACCTCTAGATATGACGATAAAAGTAACTAACTTACATAATGTTAAAATTAAGGAACTAGGGAAGGTAGAATTTTTTTGGAAAGTATACTAATGCTTTATATGTTCCCTAATTTACTTCTGACCTATTGTCTATTAGCAAAATCACTAAAGATCAGAATTATAAATTTATTTATTTTTTTATCTTAACTTCATTACCTTTCAAGATCTCAAATTGAACAAGGTGATTGGTAAGGGAATCCTTAAGAAATAACATTTACTTTTTGGACCAAAATGATCATGCGCTTGCCACATGCCAAAGACATAGTTACATTTTGTCGCATGCCATATTAGGTCACCCACACCAACAAGACCTTACAAAGATTGTTCCCATCTGAAAATTATGAAAAAAATATACAATGAGGCTTGTTTTCTTTTTAAAAGGAGACTCAAATATACTATCCTATTTCTGAAACAAGATATAAAGATGTATGTGATGTTGTTCATTCTGATAAATGGACTTTCCTAGTTGTGTCTAAGAGATGTTTTAAATATTTCATATCTTTTATTGATTATTTAACTAAATACACTTGGACATATATGTAGGACCGTTAGATTCGATAGAGGGGGGGTGAATATCGATTCGAAAAGTCGAGTAAGAATACGCAGCGGAAAAGTAAATGAACACAGTTGTTTTTACTTCGTTCGGAGCCTGTGACGACTCCTACTCGAAGACCCGTGGTCCTTGACCACTTTCGTTGGGCAATCACTAGCAATTCGAATATAATTACAAGATGAATACAGGAAATGCTAATGAAACAAAGTAATACCGACAAGGAAATTAACTAAAAACCGAAGGAGCACTTTGTCGGAGCTTTGTTGGCGTCGCAGCAGAGCAGCAGGACCAGCAGTAGAAGAGTTCCCAGATTTATGATTGATGATCTGAAGCTCCTGCCTGGGGCTTCTTTTATATGTTGCTCCGGGCGCCTGGAATGTGACGTAGCTGCTCAAACCGTGATGCTCCACGTGGCGATGACTTGGCTGGATATAATTTGCCTTCCGGGCACCCGGATCCCTTCCGGGCACCCGGATCCCTTCCGGGCGCCCGGACCACCTTGTTCCAGAAACCTCCCTTTTCCTGTAAAACAAAGTTAGTCCGAGGCAATATATAACCTACAACATAGATTGTTAGCACATTTTATAATAGTATGAATTAGCACAAATAGTATGACTTAGATTCCGTCTTTCCGAGACCGGAATCTAGTCACGATCTCGACTTAGATATCCGAAATGGATCTAAGCCGGATCGACGCCTAATGTTCCCTTCCCGGGAACGCGTCCTCGCAGTCACTCCCCTCCAGTGACTTACCTCACTTACCTGCCAGACGTCCGGTCAGCCCGTCGACCCGTCGACCCGTCGACCCGTCTGGACTTCTCGCCAGCTATCTGGTCAGCCCGTCGACCTAGCTGGACTTCTCGCCAAGCGTCCGGTCAGCCCGTCGACCCGCTTGGACTTCTTGCCAGCTATCCGGTCAGCCCGTCGACCTAGCTGGACTTCGTGCCAGACATCCGGTCAGCCCGTCGACCTGTCTGGACTTCTCCTGCACACTCGATCAAAGTGTCAGACAACAACAAAACTAACTTAACCTATTTGTCATTCATCAAAACCTAGGTTAGACCGTTAGTGCTACCCGCACCAACAATCTCCCCCTTTTTGATGGAATGACAACCTGGTTAAGTTAGTGAAAGAACGCAAAAAAAAACAGGTACATCGGTTTTAAGTTAGTTTTAGTGTTTTCAATTTGGTTTATCTAACTTAACCGTCTAACCCTCCCCCTTTGGCATTCATCAAAAAAAACAAGGGTAAACAATCATAGTGTAGAGTGACTGTAAAATAATAACAGTTAATCTTGAAAAATATCTGAGTTTGGTTCAAAATTCAAAGAAAAAAGTACAATTTTTAAATCCAAGTAAAAAAAACAAGTTGACTTGGGGGAGACAAGTTGAATCTTGAAAAGTATAAATTTAAAGTTAATCAAGTTTTAACTTTTTCAAGCGTGTGAATTTTTTTTCAGGTTTTTAACTTTTCAAAAGGTAAATTTTCAACCTCAATTTTTTAAAACAAAGCAAAAATTAAACAAGTAAGATTAAATTTGCCAAAATAAATTTTTAAGGCTAATTTGATAAAAGCTAAATTTGGAAAGTTTAATTTTCAATAGTCAATTTTTAGTTTTTCAAACACTTAGTTAAATTTAACTTTTTGTAAACAAATGTTCAAACATAAGTTAGTTTAAAAAAAAACATTTTTCAAACACACAAAATTAATTTCTCCCCCTGAACTTGATACTTAAATTTAACCAGCTGTCTAACCAATTAGGTACTAACTAACTATCAGAAGATAGTAGCTTTCACTTGGTTAGTCAGATTAAGGTGATTATAAACAGTCAGTGTTTAACTTGATTGATGATCTTAATCTGATTACTGTCTGATTTGTATTTAATGTCCAGACTTATGCTGATGCACTGAAATAAGCATCTTAAGTCCAGACAGTTGGCCTATGCATCTCACCCCTTTCTATGTTTGTCAAACATAAGCAAGGTAAACCTAAGGTGTTGGTGAGATACTCAAAAACTAGGCCTATGGGTACATGTTTTCTAAGGATTCAAAACTAGTCTAAGGTCAAAACTGTTTTTGAAAATCTAAAAAATGGAAAATTTTGAAAACAAATAAGTTTAACTTATAATTTGAAAGTATTTTTGAAAATAATTTTGAAATTTAAAATTCCTAGTCTATTGAGCACATCCCTAATTTTCGACGTAAGTTGCTAAACTCACTTTCAAGGAGTGGTTTTGTGAAAATGTCAGCTAAATTTGATTTGGACTCAATGTATTTGAGTTCAATATCACCTTTAGTAACATGATCCCTGATAAAGTGGTGCCTAATTTCAATATGTTTGGTTCTTGAATGATGCACAGGGTTCTTGGTTAAGTTAATTGAACTTATATTGTCAATTAATACTTTTACATTTGTGATGTTTAAGTTGAAATCTTTTAGAGTATGCATCATCTATAATAATTGTGCAACACATTCACCTATAGCTATGTATTCTGACTCAGTTGTAGATAGAGCAGCACAATGTTGCTTTCTACTAAACCAGCTAACAAGTGATGAACCTAATAATTGACATCCACCACTTGTGCTTTTGCGGTCTAATTTACATCCAACATAATCTGAGTCAGAATACCCTACTAGTTCAAAATTATTGGTCCTAGGATACCAAATTCCTACATTTGTTGTTCCTTTAAGATATCTAAAAATTCTTTTAACTTGTGTCAAATGGGATTCCTTAGCACAAGTTTGGTATCTAGCACACATACTAACTGCAAATAAAATTTGCAGTTAAGTACAGTAGGCTACCTATTGTACTCCTATAATATTTTAAGTCAACTGATTTTCCATTTGGGTCATTATCTAAGATTGTGTTTACTGCCATAGGTGTTTTTATTTCTTTTGTATTTTCCATTCCGAATTTTTTAAGTAATTCTTTAGTGTATTTGTGTTGATAAATATAATTTCCTTCATTTGTTTGTTTGATTTGTAATCCTAAGAAATAAGTTAATTTTCCTACTAGGCTCATTTCAAATTCTTTTTCCATTAGATTAATAAATTTCTCTAAAAAATCTGAATTTGTTGAACCAAATATTATATCATCTACATATATTTGTGCAATAAATATGTCTGTATTTAATGATTTAACAAACAAGGTTGGGTCAATTTGACCTTGGTTGAATCCTTTAGATGTTAAGTAGGATGTTAGCCTTTCATACCATGCCCTGGGTGCTTGTTTAAGTCCATATAACGCTTTCTTTAACTTAAATACATAATCAAGGTGTTCTAGACTTTCAAACCCAGGAGGTTGACCTACATAAACTTCTTCTTTAATTAGTTCATTAAGAAAGGTAGACTTAACATCCATTTGGTATAGTTTGAATCCCTTATGGGCTGCATAACTTAGTAACATTCTAATGGATTCTAATCTGGCTACTGGGGCATAGGTCTCATCATAGTCAAGTCCTTCAACCTGACTAAACCCTTTGGCAACTAGTCTAGCTTTATTTCTAGTAATTTCCCCAGTTTCACTTAATTTGTTTCTAAATACCCATTTTGTTTCTATTATTTTCTTATTCTTAGGTGGTGGTACTAGGTCCCAAACTTCATTACGCTCAAATTGGGCTAGTTCTTCTTGCATGGCTATAATCCAGTCTGGGTCTAGTAGGGATTCATCCACAGTTTTGGGTTCTATTTTTGAAATCAGGGAGATTTGACTCAAGTTCCTAAAAGATGATCTGGTTTGAACCCTTAGGTCTGGGTCACCAATTATTTGATCAGTTGGATGGTTGGGATTCACTCTTATAGTTCTAGGGGGTTCATTTTCTTAATGTTGTTCCTCTTCTTCATGACTTAGAGTCTGGTTGGTTTCTGGAACAAATTCAGATGGTTGTGTAAGTTCTAAGTCTTGTTTAGTTTCTTCAAATTTTACATTAGTTGTTTCTTCAAATTTTAAGGTAACCTTATTGTAAATTCTATAGCCTCTACTATTTAGGGAATATCCTACAAAAATTCCATTTTCAATTTTAGAGGAGAATTTTCCTAAGTGTTCTCTTGTATTTAAGATAAAAACTGGGCACCCAAATACTTTAAAATATTTTATATTTGGTTGTTTATTATAAAACATTTCGAAGAATGTTTTGTTATGGGTTTTATTTATTGTTGTTCTGTTCTGTACATAGCAGGCGGCTTCTGCCCAAAAGTATTTAGGTAGGTTATACTCATTTAACATTGTTCTAGAAGCTTCAAGTAAGGTTCTATTTTTTCTTTCTACAATCCCATTTTGTTGGGGGGTTTTAGGGCATGAGAACTCATGATGGTAACCGTTTTCAAGACAAAAACTGTTAAAGTTGTGATTTTTAAATTCTCCCCCGTTGTCACTCCTAATTCTTTTAATTTTAATATCTTTTTCGTTTTCAATTTGTTTGCAAAAATTTGTAAAAATTTCAAAAGTTTCATCTTTATGTTTTAAGAATTTTACCCAAGTAAACCTAGAATAATCATCTATAATTACTAAACAATATAAGTTTCCATTTATAGATTTGACTCCATGGGAGTCAAAAAGGTCTAAATGTAGAAGTTCTAATATTGAGTTAGTTTGTGGCTGATTTGTTTGTTTGTGAGTGGATTTAGTTTGTTTGTCTTGTTGACAAGCATTACATATGGTTGAATCTAAGTTAGGTAATTTTGGTAAGCCTCTCACAAGTCCATTTAGTTTACTTATATTTCTGAAGTTGGTGTGAGACATCCGCCTATGCCATAACCAAGTTTCTTCTTTTTGTGTTAAATAATATTTAATGAAAGAACTGGTTAAGTTGATGGCATAGATGTTGTCTTTTCTAAAACCTTTTAGGCTTATGGTAGGATTATCTAGATGTTTGATTAAACACTCTGTGGATAGAAGTTTAACCTTATACCTAGTATCACACAATTGACTTATACTCAGAAGATTATATTTAAAATTTTCAACAAGTAAAACATTTGTAATTATAAAGTCTAATTTTAATTCAATATTACCTATACCAATTACCTTGAGTTTGTCGTTGTTTCCAAAGGCAACTGTTCCTAAGCTTTTGTAAGTGAGTTGAGTGAACTTGGTGTGATCTCCAGTCATATGTTTGGAGCAACCACTGTCCAAAAGCCACTTGGTTTCCTACAGTAAGTAGGATTTAAAGTTAGAGCAGACATTATTTAAGTTAAGTTTTAAAATTTTGAAATAGTTTTTAAGGTTAAAATTTTGAAATTAATTTTTAAGTTTAAAATTAAAATTTTGAAATTAATTTTTAAGTTTAAAATTTTGAAATTAATTTTTTAAGTTTAAAATTAAAATTTTGAAATTAATTTTTTAAGTTTAAAATTAAAATTTTGAAATTAAGTTTAAAATTAAAATTTTGAAATTAATTTTTAAGTTTAAAATTAAAATTTTGAAATTAATTTTTAAGTTTAAAATTAAAATTTTAAAGTTAATTTTTAAGTTTAAAATTAAAATTTTGAAATTAATTTTTAAGTTTAAAATTAAAATTTTGAAATTAATTTTTAAGTTTAAAATTAAAATTTTGAAATTAATTTTTAAGTTTAAAATTAAAATTTTGGAATTCATTTTTAAGTTTAAAATTAAAATTTTGGAATTAATTTTTAAGTTTAAAATTAAAATTTTCAAATTAAGTTTAAAATTAAAATTTTGAAATTAAGTTTAAAATTAAAATTTTGAAATTAATTTTTTAAGTTTAAAATTAAAATTTTGAAATTAAGTTTAAAATTAAAATTTTGAAATTAAGTTTAAAATTAAAATTTTGAAATTCATTTTTAAGTTTAAAATTAAAATTTTGGAATTAATTTTTAAGTTTAAAATTAAAATTTTGGAATTAATTTTTAAGTTTAAAATTAAAATGTTTAAGTTTAAAATTAAAATTTTTAAGTTTAAAATTAAAATTTTGGAATTAATTTTTAAGTTTAAAATTAAAATTTTGAAATTAAGTTTAAAATTAAAATTTTGAAATTCATTTTTAAGTTTAAAATTAAAATTTTGAACCTTATTTATCTCACCCGATCTATATTATCAATCAGGGAATCCTATGATTTTGTAAGATGAAATTAGATTTTTTTTACTTATGGAGTTTTGGTTTAACTTGTGTTAGATTCAGATTTAGCTTTGGTCTCCACAAATAGGCATTCTTCGGATAAATTTCTAAGCTTGGTGAGTCACATGGACGTCATTAGAAGTAACCAACCTTTCGAGATTTTCCGAATAGTCCTATCCACGGAGCTTAGTACTAAATCTTGGTCTAACTGATTAGGATCCATTTAAGGGTAGCTTCCACTTGGCCAAATGCACCAGATCGAAGTCATATCTTTCTAGACATGCGATGCCCAAGCTTCCCTAACGTACTATCATCCAAAAATTTCACCAGTACCATGATTCAAGTTAAACTTGGTCTCTAATCCTAATTACCCTGCCGGGTTAGTTTGTTTTGGGTTACCCTGTCGGGTAAGTTAGTTTTGGAGGTGCCAGCTATTCTGGAGTCTCCCCCTAAATTATTGGCCATTAATTTAAATTTTGGTTTTAGGTTTATGTCGATTCTTTTTATAGTTATGGTTAACTTGGTGATAATTTTGTTGATTTTTAAAGTGTTTAGATTTTGAATTTGATTTAGGTTTGTATTTTGGATTTTGGTTTGGTTTATTCGATTTTATATAATGTATTTTTTCTTTAGGTATATAATATTGATTAAGTCCTACTTGCGTGGTCAGACACGCTTTTGGAACCCAAGCTTGATTAGTTGATTTGTATTGAGTTATTAATGACTTAAAAGTTTTATTTGAGTTTGACTTGTATCCGAGTCCGGTTTTATTATAACATGCTTTTTGATTGTTCAAGATTAAGTCAAGATTTTTTGATCTTGTTGTGAATTTTTCTAACATTTTTTTTAAATTGTTAATCTCATTTTTTAGTGATAAATTCTCCTCCTCAAGTGTTAGATCTTGAGTTGGATTTGAATTTTTAATTTGTTCTTTGAGGTTTTGATTTTCCTCAACAAGTGACTTGTTTTCATTTTCTATTTTAATTAATTTACTATTTAAACAGGAAATAATTTTTAAAAAAATTTTGTTCAAATTAAAATATACCTCATTCGGGCCTTCGGAAATGAGTACGGACTCGTGGCTTGTTTCGGGTTCAGACCCGTCTTCATCTTCCGACTCGTCTTCTGTTTCATCTTCCCGGGCCATCAGTGCGAGGTGGCTCTGATGTTTCTGCTCTTCTTCCTCCGATTCGTCCGAGGAGTTGTCCCACGTTGCTTTGAGTGCCTTCTTTTTGGTTGGCTTTGGTTTGTCGAACTTCAGTTTTGGGCATTCGTTCTTGTAGTGTCCCTTTTTATTGCAGCCGTAGCAAGTCACGTTCTTTTGTTCTGAGGGAGAACTGATCTTTTGAAGGTCCTTTTTGCTGAAGCTCCTTTTTCTCCTGGTGAACATTTTTCTTACCAAGTTCACCAGGTGTTCTTCGTCTTTAGAATCTTGGTCGGAATCTTCTTCAAATTCAGGCTTGCTTTTCTTTTCTTTGGTGGAACCTGCAAATAAAGCAATACCTTTCTCGGCTCCAGCATTAGTTTGTTCATATAATTCTAATTCACAGAAAAGCTCATCTAACTTTAA
The DNA here is from genome assembly GCF_018446385.1 of Zingiber officinale. Taxonomy (NCBI): domain Eukaryota; kingdom Viridiplantae; phylum Streptophyta; class Magnoliopsida; order Zingiberales; family Zingiberaceae; genus Zingiber; species Zingiber officinale. The sequence continues at coordinate 50,547,098 of NC_055997.1, forward strand.
CTTAGAAAGATTTTTAGAGATTTTGTAAGCATCCACTATTGATGCCCACAAACTATTACGTGGAAAAGCATTTAATGCGTACCTTATTAAGTCTCTATTTTCCATCTGGTGGCCTATCGCATGAAGCCCGTTGAGGATGTCCTTGATCCTCGCGTGGAGCTGATTCGCCGTTTCACCTTCCTACATTTTTATATTAAAAATTTTATTTAAGAGCAAGTCTCGTTTGGTTACCTTGGCGTCGCTCGTTCCCTCGTGCAGCTCGATCAATTTGTCCCATAGCTCTTTAGCGTTTTTGTGTGGACCGACTCTGTTCAGTTCTTCTCTTGTCAATCCACACTGTAGAGTGTTGATCGCTTTATTTTCTGTTGATGCCTTTTTCTTCAGGTCTGCTGTCCAGTCTTCAGGATCCAGTAGATTCCCGGAGTTGTCCACTGGAATTTTGTAGGGTCTCGTAATGCTCATCCACTGGTCGAAGTCGGTTTTGAGGTAGACCTCCATCCGCTTTTTCCAGTACGGAAAATCGTCCCCGTTGAAGAGTGGAGGTCGTACTGTGCTGAATCCTTCTGTCTGAGACATCTTAGTCCTGCGCACAGACGAAAAGAAAAAAATCCCAAGACTTGGTCTTGGATTAGTAGTGCGGGAAGAGAGGGATAAGTAGTAGAAAAAAAAATCTAGATTCGTGTTGCACCAATTTAGATTAATTAAAAAAAATATTAAAGTAATGATACACCAGTTTTAGAATTAAGCGTTGAACTGAAAACAAAAAAGAAAAAAAAATTCACCCCCAGTCTGATTGGTGGTTGCACCAAATCAGAGCGGTACCTGCTCTGATATCACTTGTAGGACCGTTAGATTCGATAGAGGGGGGTGAATATCGATTCGAAAAGTCGAGTAAGAATACGCAGCGGAAAAGTAATGAACACAGTTGTTTTTACTTCGTTCGGAGCCTGTGACGACTCCTACTCGAAGATCCGTGGTCCTTTACCACTTTCGTTGGGCAATCACTAGCAATTCGAATATAATTACAAGATGAATACAGGAAATGCTAGTGAAACAAAGTAATACCGACAAGGAAATTAACTAAAAACCGAAGGAGCACTTTGTCGGAGCTTTGTTGGCATCGCAGCAGAGCAGCAGGACCAGCAGTAGAAGAGTTCTCAGATTTATGATTGATGATCTGAAGCTCCTGCCTGGGGCTTCTTTTATATGTTGCTCCGGGCGCCTGGATTCCTTCCGGGCGCCTGGAATGTGACGTAGCTGCTCAAACTGTGATGCTCCACGTGGCGACGACTTGGCTGGATATAATTTGCCTTCCGGACGCCCGGACCTCTGGCGCTCGGATCCCCTCCGGGCGCCCGGACCTCCTTGTTCCAGAAACCTCCCTTTTCCTGCAAAACAAAGTTAGTCCGAGGCAATATATAACCTGCAACATAGATTGTTAGCACATTTTATAATAGTATGAATTAGCACAAATAGTATGACTTAGATTCCGTCTTTCCGAGACCGGAATCTAGTCACGATCTCGACTTAGATATCCGAAATGGATCTAAGCCAGATCGATGCCTAATGTTCCCTTCCCGGGAACGCGTCCTCGCAGTCACTCCCCTCCAGTGACTTACCTCACTTACCTGCCAGACGTCCGGTCAGCCCGTCGACCCGTCTGGACTTCTCGCCAAGCGTCCGGTCAGCCCGTCGACCCGCTTGGACTTCTCGCCAAGCGTCCGGTCAGCCCGTCGACCCGCTTGGACTTCTTGCCAAGCGTCCGGTCAGCCCGTCGACCCGCTTGGACTTCTTGCCAGCTATCCGGTCAGCCCGTCGACCTAGCTGGACTTCGTGCCAGACATCCGGTCAGCCCGTCGACCTGTCTGGACTTCTCCTGCACACTCGATCAAAGTGTCAGACAATAACAAAACTAACTTAACCTATTTGTCATTCATCAAAACCTAGGTTAGACCGTTAGTGCTACCCGCACCAACAATATATGCTTACATTTAAAAGGACAAACATTTGAGACACTCAAACACTTCTTCAACTACACTTCTAAGTAATATAATGTTGACATCAAAATACTTAGAGCTGATAATAAAGGAGAATATATGAATCATGAATTTAAAAACTATCTAGAAGAAAAGGGAATTACTCATCAAAACATCCTTCTCATACACCCCACAACAAAATTACGTAGTGGAAAGGAAGAATCAATGCCTATTAGAAATAGCTAGGACCATAATGTTTCATGCAAATACCCAAAAAAATTGCTGAAGTGATGCAGTTAGTACAACTACTCATTTTATCAACTACTTACCCTCTAGAGTACTTAAAGAAAAATCTCCATTGGAATTAGTCACCAAGATTAAACCAAACATCTCATACTTGAAACTATTTGACCAAGTTTGTTATGTACATGTACTTAACAACTTAGGGACAAACTTAATAAAAAGGGTAGACATTGCATTTTTATAAGGTATGGCTCATTTCAAAAAGGATATATACACCTTAATCCTATTACTAATAAGATACACACATTGAAGGCTATGATATTTATAGAAAATAAATTTTACTTTGCATGTCAAGAAAAGGGAAAAAATAGGGAAAGGAGAGCTTACAAATGTTCTTATATACTCCACTAGAGCCAACTATTCCTCCTCTACAATCAAGTGAGGAGGAAAATACATAATCAAAAGGGGGTAACTCAGAAGATGAGAATATGGACTCTATGGTAGGAAGATATGAAACTTTTGGACAAAGAAAAGGTGGTAAACCTAACCACCCTCAAAGACTAAGGCAAGAACTAAATAAGGGGGGGATCAATCTCAAATTGACTCAACTCCTCCAAAATTAGAAAAATGAAACTGGTGGTTTACCATTTCTACCTTCCCTTAAAAAATCCACAAGGCAAAGGTTTCCTCCTCTAAATGGATAGATTATTACAACATTAAGATTCATCTCTTCCAATTGCTAATTATTATACTACTTATAATATTTTCTTAAGTCACCAAGCATTAATAAGTGGCATTGATCAAGTATAATAACCCATGGACTTTAATGAGACTAATAAACATCCAGAATGGAAAAAAGTAATGCAAGAAGAGCTAGATGCTCTTACAAAAAAATTAGACCTAGGAAATTATAATCTTACCCTAGGGTAAGAAGGCAACAGGGTATAAATGGATCTACAAAGTTGAGTATAAAATTGACGATTTAATAGATCACTTCAAAGCTAGACTAGTGGTTAAAGAGTTTACCCAAACTTATGGTGTTGATTACATAGAAACATTTTCTCTTGTACCTAAGATGAACATTGTAAAGGTCCTTTTATCATTGACTTCCAATAAGAGATGGCCAATGTACCAAATGGACATCAAAAATATTTTTCTTCAAGTCAAACTAGAAGAAGTATGCAATTTTAAAAAGAGGAAGGAAAGGTTTATCGACTAAGAAATGTTATCTATGGGTTGAAACAATTTCCTCAATCTTGACATGCAAAATTAAGTTCTGCACTTATTATTATCAATTTTAAAAAAAAATACAATAGTGACTCTTCTCTATTTATTAAAACCAATGATAGGGAAATCGTCACAGTACTTATATACGTAGGTGGCATACTTGTTACTAAAAGTAGCATGAACTGCATTAATTAAGCTAAAAGTTTTTTATTTCTAAATTTGAAATTAAAGATATAGGAAAAAGTATTTTCTAGGTATAAAATTAGCCTACTCTCCTAAGGGATTAGCTCTGTCTTAGAGAAAATATGCTCCTACCTTTTACAGGAGATATATAAATTGGGAGCAAAACTAGTTAACAATCCATTCTTTGTGTATAACGAAGGGAAGGATAAGGATGAGCTCTCCACTGACATACAGGGGTACCAAAGGTTGGTTGGGAGACTTATTTACTAGACTATTATCAAGCTAGATATGGCATATGTTGTTATCCAAATCAGGTAGCATATGCATGCACCCAAGATGAACCATTGAAAAATAGTTGAAAGGGTCCTCAAATATCTCAAGAGATCTCCAACAAGAAGAATTTGCACGAGAAATAATAAAAACTCATATATTATAGGCTAATGTGATGCATACTAAGCTAGAGACTCTTAATACAAGGAATCAATTATTGAATACTATATGTTTGTTGGAGGAAATGTAGTGTCCTAGAAAAGTAAGAAGCAATTAGTGGTGGCACAGTGACATAATATAGGGTTGTGGCAACCGCAAACAGTGAAATAATTTGGTTGAAGACTCTAGTTGAAGAGTTGGGATTTATGGTCACAACTCCTATCAAACTATATTGTGACAACCAATCAACCATCCCCATTGCTTCAAATCCCCTTTTTTATAAGCAAACTTAACATATTGAAGTTGATTGTCATTTTGTGTGCCAAAAGAAAGGGAACTATAGTCAACCATATGTAGAGCATTCTCATCATGTTGGACTCCATAGATATTTATTCGCCAAATTCAAGGGGAGTGTTGAAAATAAGAAAGATAATCCAACTGAAAACTAGTCATTATCTAGCTTGAAATCTCTCATTAGCTAACTAGTTGACCATCCATTGTTTGATTGTAAAATTAACCACGATTTGACTAGTCTATCAGTCATTACTTAGCTTTAAAATCAACTATTATTGCCCACCATTATTTGGCAGCAATATAGTTATTATTTATCTAGTTTACAACCGCTATTTAATCATCCCTCCTCCTATAAAAAAAGGATTTTCTGTCTCTTTGAAATCATCAAGAAATCCTCTTCTTGTAGAAAGCTTGTAAGCCATTCATCTACTCTTCTTATTCTCAAATAAGTGAGACAATCTTCCTCTCTTGCAAGAAAAGTTTTAATTTCTTTTATTACAATACTCTCTTTGTAACATATCTTGTCAATATAAGAGTCAGTTTTTTGAAGAGCGATGTTTGGTCTTACGCAAATAATGCTAAAATAAGGATATTTTCAAGATGAAGAATATGCTAAAATATTCTTTTGACATTTATATATATATATATATATATTAACAAAAATGATAACAAAGGGTGCCTTTTATTTTTATTCTGAATATTCATTTTTTTTTATAATAAAATAAATTGTTTTATATTTTATATGATTTCTAAAAAAAAGTCATTTGTCTTCATTTTTATTTTCCTTCCTAAATTCACCTATACATATTTTATACACATATACGTAACAATATACCAACATGATCACAAATTGTGAGATTGAGGGAGTAACTAGTAACTCCTTTTAATAGGTGATCATTCTTTGATATGCAACTTGTGTGGTTAGAGCAAACTAGTAGCATAATGATAACTTTTAGAATGCGTATGAAAATATAAGCATTAAAAGCATTGAAATGGTATAATTTTTTCTTGTGAATACTAAAATATAAAACATTTGCAAACTTTCAAATAGCAATAACTACCCCCTCTATGTTAGTCAACCATTTTCGCAGTTATTATTAGGGCACCATTGAAAGAAAAAGGGTACTTGATAATATCTTTTGGGGCCAAACTAATCTATCCGGGTCAAACTAATCTATTTCATTCTTTGGGTCAAACTAATCCTTACTTCATCATCAAGTTATTGATGACATCTTTTGTTTCTTTCACACGAGGTATGCTTGATGGACTCGTGCCAAGGCTGGATGTTCAATTCAGTGTTGTCATTGATTGATGGAGAGCACTCAAAGCGTCTCTGCTTTTTATTTATTTCATATTTTTTAATTACTAAAAGGTGCTCCCTATATCCTTAAATATCGTCCTATTTGAACTCTTGATGCCGTTGACAATCTAGGGGATGAAGGCCATCAAGACAAAAAGGAGGGCAAGGTCGATACCATGACGATGCTGGGCTGCATAGAGCAGTGACCTCTGAGCTAAGACACATGTCGAAAAGTGCAATAGAGAGGTGATGGGAAGGAGGTCTTCGACTACAAGATTGACGTAGGAACTATAACGGACATTTCAATAATGTGAACTATGGGAGATTCTCTCTACCACTATTTTCTCTAGGCACGGACATCTTTGGGGTCATTAGAAAGCATAAAATGTGACGTTAGGAAGGATGACAAGAAAAATACACATATTGGAACACATTTCAAAACCATATGCCAAATGCATTTGATTCATACCATCACAATTCTCCATTAACTCTAGTTCCACTACATAGTAATCACTTGCTACAGTTAGAGTTCATCAAACATCTGCGAATACAATTTAAAAACATTACAGGTGGAAGTCATCCCTCTAATTCAATAAGTGTTACATCAAGAGGACAAAAGCTCCAAATTCCCAAGTCCAAAGCAAACAAGAACAAAAGAAACTCATGAAACAAAATGTTGATATAGATAGTAGATTGCCGCAGTCTTGGCGAGGGAACAAAGTAGTGACATGTCTCATTCAGGTTAGAATTCATGATCTAAACCAATCTAGTTATTACCCATCAGACCTCCCTCCTCCGTCTATCAAATGCAGCCAAACACATCAAGGCAGGAAGTTAAATCATCAATAACGACTCCGATCAAGTAGGGAACAGGCTGGCACCATAAATACATGAATCCTTAAAGGGATGAGTGATATCACCACTATCTTAGCATGTCCTGAAGTTGAAACACTTGATTCCTCTGCTCTGGAGGTAAAAGATGGATCTGTTCTGGAGTAAGGCTCATAACTTGCTGAAGCAATGCCTTCTCCATTTCTGGAGTCAACTGCAAACAATGAACTATAGATCAAGCATGGTCTTTTTTTTGTCATAATTAAAGAAACTAGCTCAGACTTGTGAAAGAGAATAAACAAAGGCAGCATCATAAAGCCTATTACCGGTGGAGGGCGAGGTGGCTGACCACTTGAGCCTCCAGCCATCTGACCAGAAGCCATTAGCGGAGCTAGTCCTGGCACTTGAGCACCCATTTTTGATAATTCTGATGGGCCAGGTGCCCAAGGGGTTCCTCTATCAATTTGCATTGCGTTGCCAATTTGGTTGGCATAGTCTGGACCCAAGTGAGAACCTACCTGCTGCTTAAAAATTACCAACTTCGTTCAGTAGGATAATTATGCATTAAAGCAACTACATATGATGTGTTGACGTTACAGAGCTGCTTTGATTTAAATATAACGGATGGAAGTGATATGTAGCCATATATCCCAATCAAACTGCTTATGCCAACTTTTTGAGGTCAACTAGGTACATTAAAAAATTAAGAAAATTTTATTCTATGTCTACCCCATAATATAACAAATTAATATCAGATAGATTAGTTTAAAAACAACATGAAGCTAAGATTAATGACTACTGCTATATCTTCTGACAGAAAACATAGGGTTTGCAGAGAAAAGGAAAAGTAATTTGAGATGTAAAGTTATCAAGATTAGATCCACAAAATCAGTCTAGTAACACATTTGGGCTGCCTGTAGCATACACAGCCTGAATACCTTAACATAAAGGTCGTCCTTCTACATGTGTAGTGCATATAGTTGCGGCCGCATAATCAATTTTCTAAACCATGTATTCCACCATATGCACCCTATACAAGATGATGGGTCTATTATGATGCTGCAAAGAAACCAATGTTAGGTTGATCTGATATATGCAGCCTCTCATTGCCCTCAACCTAGAAGTGACACTGGTGCAAAATGTGAGATTCTTTACTTTCTCTCTTCATCTTCATCCTCTCCCTCTTTGATGTATATATAGACCAATACATGTGCAGTTCAAATAAAATATGATCGATTAGATTAAAAAAATGATATAAAAATTAAGTTTTGGCTATCATAATTGAGTCAAAAAACCACTCTTATGAGTATGATCAATGCTACATTAAAAGTTAAATTGTTATCCTGTGCAGATGAGCAGAATAGAAATGCACCTGATAGATATGTTGAGGCAGCAGCTGGTTAGGAAGTGGAAGTTGTCCTTGCAGGAAGGAAGCTGAAGGGCCAGCACCCGGCTGAATAATTCGAAAAAATGTCAAATTTTGTGACATCATTTAAACTGGAAAAAAAAAACAACTAACAGAATAGTGTTTTACTTACATTGAACAAGTTGTGTAATGGAAGTTGATGAGGCACATTTGGTGGCTGAAAAGCAAGAGAATGAGCCATATGTGGTTGAAGTTGATGGTTAAAAGTTTGCATTGGTCTAGGCTGCAGCGGTAATGGTGGCTGCAGTGCCTGGTTGAATATTCCAGGATTTTGCAAAGATTGTTGTGGCTGCACAGAAACCATTGGCATATGGGATGGAAGGGTAGAATTGTGCGGAGGACCAGGAGCAGGCAAAGTCAAGCTTGGATGGTGGGAAGAATGTGCAGGTACTGAAGGAATTTGCATGGGCGGAAAGCTCTTGGCTTGTGGTGCTGAAGGTGGCAAAGGAATCTGCAATGATTGCCCAGTCAATGAAGGAACAGATGCAACTGGAAGTGGCAGGGAAGGTTGTGTTAGTTGTTGTGATCTAGCTGATGGCGGATTCTGAGATAAACTAGGTTCACCCTGTCCTACAAGTTTAGCTGACTGCTTTTGCGAATCTTGAGCATTAGATGGCTGTCCAATCTGTGCAGGTTGTGGCTGTGATATCTGTTGCTGTTGAAGGTTGGGCATCTATGAAAAAGGAAGGCAGTAATTCTTAATAAAGAGTCTTTATCAAACTGGCTATTAAAAAATTAAAGAGTATTAATATTACCACTTTTGGAGGCTGCACCATTCCAAGCATTATTTGTGCCTGAAATTAACCAAAAATCAGTCCAAACCTACCAGTATTTTATCTGCAGAAAAATAAATTATATGAAACGAAGATGTGAAAGTTTATCATAGCTAAAGTGCAACTATTGATTTCCCCGTCATCTTTTATTGAAGCGAAGGACCAAGAGAATCAGTTCTCTCAAGTCAACACGAATATTTATTAGTGCTATCACAGACCCTTGTTGGTACAACAGAAATCCAGTTTGGTAAATTGATAAGCTAACAAAGTGAAAATCTTAAATGTAATGTATTATAGAACACATAGCATCAAAACACTGACCTTCACAAAACTTTGGGTCAATGTTTTATTAAATAAAAAATCTTGATTCAAAATCTACTGCCACCCAATTATAGTTCAGTTTACTAGGTCACTCACAACCATGATACTAATGTGGATCCAAAAAATAAGGATAGGTTCGGATAGATCATATAATCTTAAATGAATACAGGACACGTTACTCCAGAAGACACTTAAAGCAAAGTGCAGAGCAACTTATATGTCCATAGACCAATACTTAAGTTTTACACAGCATAATTAATGTTATCAGGTTAAAAAGTATATTCTTCCTCTTAAGAATCTGATATCTAAATTGCTATTATATTACAGTTATTAAGCTTTCTTTTGACAATTATTTTTTAGCACATTAACACAACATATGCAACACAGAGGAGTCCTCATAAAGTAGCATTGCTTTTTTCAATCGATGAGTACAAAACCAATTATCTCTCCTTCAAGTAGATTTTTTATTTTATCCATCTAGCAACAGTAAATAGCAAACAAAAAGTGAATCTCAACTATTTGGTTTTTTCTGCACTCGGACTCTATGTAAGGCCTATCCATCTACATATCACTATAACACAAATCATCTTAAACTTTGCCTCACCATGAGCCAGCACTAATCAAGTATAACAGCATGAATCCGAATATCAAACTGACTGGACATGCATTCTATTTTTTTTTCATATGCTCATAAAAATAATTATAAATGTTCCAAAACAATTTGTGTAGTTTGAAAATGTTTATGGAACACCTTAAACATTTAAATAACACTGACAAAGCGACGCCTTTTTCTTAAATTTTTCAGGTCCTAATTAGAAATTAACATTTCCACAAAAATGGCTGCAATTTTTGTTAAGAATCATCTAATGCAAGGTAAAGTTTATCAAACTTAAAAATTTTGGAATTATATCATACAATTTAATCTTTTTTCTCAATGTGAAAGTGAACTGTAATGCAACTTTGAAAAATACAAACAAAATTTACTAATTTATGTAGCCATAACAAAGCAGACTCCATCTAGTAGGATAAGGTTTGGTTGTTGTTGTTGTTGTTGTTGTATGCAGCCATAACAAGCAAAATAATCAAGAAGAGTTGGCTAGAAACAGACAACAATTACTTTTCTCACCAGTAATTATATATGATGACTTTACTTAGAAACCTAATCATGGTTCCATGATCAAACCAGTAATTATTAAAATTTGTGTTGGGTTTGGCTCCATGATTTAAAATAAGATTAATTTGATTCTAGAAACTTTGATATCAACATCATCACTAGATTATGAATAAAACGAAATAAAAAGAGTAAAAGATCACCAAATGCATGAAGCACATTATTTGCAAGAAGAAAATATTATATAGAAGAATGAGTAATCACAGGATTAATGCCCGTGCAGAACTTGGATCAACTTAATAATTCAATCCCAAGCTATAAAAAAATAGATAGAAACTTGCTTTACTTTTATGTGACAGATGGTCAAAAGGGAAGCAAGTTACAGTAGATAATTAACCTGGAAGAGAGCTCGAGTTAGCTGAGGATTATCAATGAGAATTTGCCTCGCCTGTTTTTGATTCTGATCTATTAAAACCTTCAAAAATAAGAATAAAAATATTAATGCAAAATAATTCCCTTCTTGAGTACATGAAAAAGAAAAAAAGAGAAAGGGAACAAGAGCATACTTTCATTTGAGACATGATCTCATACAATTGAGCTTTTGGCAAGTTAGCGAACTGGGAAGTGAGGCCATCGCCAGCTGGCATCTGCTGTTGCTGTTGCTGCTGCGAATGCTGTGCAGCCATTGTTCTAGGCCCTTCCACCTTTCTCTCGCTGGTTTGCTCAGGAACGTTCTCGTTTCCCAAAATTTATGACTCAGAAATTTATGAATTGCATCCTTGGGTAAGACCAGGACAAACCGAGCTATCAAAATCCAGAACAAAAAACTAATTGTGAAAAATGCATAAGAGGAGTAAATCAAAGCCTACCCTAGTCCCAGACCCGCCCCCCCCCCCCCCCTTTCCTCGCGTCTATCAACAGAGGAACAGGAGTGTCGATAATACGATAAAATAATTGAAAAGAAAAGGAGCAAAGAAAGTACCAATAGTCGTCGGCGAACTAAGGTTCGATTTGGCCGGCGCTACGGAGAGAGCATGGCGAAGAAGAAAGAGGAGAAGACTAATGGGGATTAGGGCAAAATCGGGTTCATCGGATGGTTTTATATAGTATCGGCCTATCGGGTCGAATTGGTGCGTCCTTGTGAACCGTTTCACCTAAAATATCACGCCTTTTTACTTAGATAAGTTTGTGAAATTATTAAATCACGTAGGTTAATTTGAAAATATGAGATCATCTATGCTTTACTGATTTTATCCCTGTTATTATTTCCAATCGAATCGATTTTTTTTTATCAATCGAACTATTTTCATATCAATCAATTTCAATTAAAATAAGTTGATCAACCAATTTAGTGACCTAGAGATTTTAAATTATATGAAACTAGTTTATATATGTTTATCAAGTTATCTTGATTATATTCATACCATCAAATATCAATTTAACCCGATATATTGAGAGCAATGAGATTTTGAATATGAAAATATATTTAAAAAATTAATTAGTGTTCAAAAAATCATTACTCTCAATATATTAGGTTAAATTGATGTTTGAATACATTGATATAATTATGAGAACTAAACGAACATGGAAAAATTGATTTCGTTTGTCCATCAAACAATTTTTCCCAAAATAAATTTTTCAAAAATCGATTCAACTAGAAAAAACTCAGTCGAATCGATTTCGAAAAATCCATTGTGAATAATAATATTTTTTTTAAAAAATGATTCATGTTGAAACGAACACTACACTTAACATATTATGTCAAATTGATATTTGAGAGTATTTATATAATTAGAAGAATTAGACCAACACATAGAAATATATTTCATATTATTCCGAAGTCTCTAAGTCCATCAGCTGGTTTTGGACAATTTTGACTGAAACGACTCATGGATCTAGAGACTTTAGAATAATATAAAACTAGGGCTCTATATGTTCGTCTACTTCTTCTGATTATATCTATGTCCTCAAATATCAATTTGATCAGATATATTAAAAGTAATAATTTTTTAACCTGAAAATGAGTTTGAAAAACTAATTGTTGGTCCTTTATTATTAAAAGAATTTCAAAATTTGTTCTTAGAAATACTTTCATTTGGTGCTTCCAGTGCGCGAACTTCCCCTTGAACTTTGGCAGGTTGAGGCTTGGTCTGACCATCGATTTTTTTGCTTCGATCAACGATTAGTCCTTTTGAAGTGTCCTTACTCTGATATCAATTGTTGGTCCCGTATGACTGGCAAGAGGGGGTGAATTGTCCTGAAAAGACAAATATACCCTTATTGGAACTTGCGACTTTGATTAAGACAAACACTTTAAAAACAAAATTGAACCGCATAAAAAGAAGTACGAAACAAAAAGGATTTACTTGGTTTACAACCAGGGAGGTTACTAATCCAAGGTAAATGTAGCTCAACTAGAAGACTCCTTCTTCGACACAAGTCAGAGGTGGAGAAGCCTTGTACATGACATTGACAGTGCAGAAACTTGAGAACAGAATAAGAATTTTGAGTATAGAAATTGTTGTACTAAATCTCGCGCTCTAGGGCTCCTTTTATAGGCTCACTAATTGAAGTGACCATTTTTTAACGTGACGCGGTCCTAGTACCCGGACCCTCTCCTGGCATCCCCAACTGGTCGCCTACTGGTCGTCTTAATCTGTTTCACAATGATAAAGGGATAAAAATTTATCCACTCCCGGACACTCGGACCATCTCCGAGCGCTCGGACTGATGCCGACGTGGACCCAAATTTGATCCACTAAGAAGAGGCGCTCGTTGGGCACCAAAATGGTCCTGGCACCCGTACCATCTTGTCCGAGCACCCAGAAGGTCTGGGTACCCAGATCGGTCAGCTTCATGCTGATCGTCCAGCACCTTCTCCAGTCGCTGGCTTTGTCTCCAGTCGCTTGGGTAATGCTTCGGCCTTCCAGAGTTAAGCTCATCATAACCCAACTCTAGCCTTCTCCTCGTCCCTCAAAAGTGTCGTGCACATCCTTCTGGCTCTACCGGTGTACTCTTCCACAGCTTCTCATCCCTTAGATACATTGAGCCCATCAACTTGCGTGCTATTCTTCTCGTCCGCTGCGTGTTTCACTCGACTTCTTGTGATGACAAGCTCCTGCACACTTAGACACAAGAATCAAATACATAGGACCTAACGTGATTTGGTTGACCATATCAAAACCAACATAGGTACTTACACCATCAACATGCCCTCACCTCAGCTTACACCCGTCCGAGAAGCCACCTCAGTCCAATCCTCTGAGCGGACTTTATCCGCTCTTCCTTCCATCAATCTAACTCTAAAGGAGGCCATCTCATAGCTGAATGACTCTCCGACAACCTATGTACATGTATCCCCCACTCTCCCCGCTACTCCTCTCGCCAAAGCTCCACCAGCCATAGCTTCCAACATTGAGCCAAAAGGTTCTACCAATTCTCCACCGCCTACAATCTACCATCCGCACAAGCTATATCTTCTCCATCTACTTCCCAACTGATCAATGGTCGAATATTAGTAAGGGGCCAGTTAATAGAAGCCTAGAGCAAGCTATGAGCTAGCTGGATGAACACACACAAGTAGAGGCGATGGACGAGTATTTATATGATTTGACTATGGTATGCTTTAACTTTCCGATTATCTTTTACTTTGAACGCCTCTGATGATGTTTTTTCTATAGCAGTGGGTGATTGGGATGGGCCTAGCACACAAATTATCTCAGCTAACCTAAGAAAATCAAGCCCTGAAGAAGCGCTTATTAGAGGTAGGCTCCATTTATGCTCCAACCTGCTTGCCCTAGGGAAGTCAAGTGCCACTCGACCAGCTAAACGAGTTGGAGAGCTAACTCTAGGAGGCTCGGTCGTCAATAACTGTTGGGGTAAAGAGAGCATAGAAGGCTAAGGTTGCTTTAAAAACTTTAGAGGATAAGCTCCACTCAGAATCAGTCTATCGACAAAAATAGTGGTAGAGTTGGATGAGAAGATTGTAGAAGTCCAGCGCATCTCCGTTCAATTAGAGGAATCAAAGGCTGCACATATTGCAGAGATGGCTACTAAAGAATCCGAGCTAGCGGCCCAAACACAACTTGCATCTAAGTGACATCAAAGTTTGGATGACTAAAGAATGGAGCTGAAATCTTTGCAGATAGACTTAGAAGCCAGCCAAAATGCTCTGACCACCTCTAAATTTGAACTAGCGGGTTCTTCTTCTGAGCTAACAGCTACCCAGGCAGAGCTAGTTGTCCATCAAGAGGGGGAAGACGAGCAGTTCGAGACAATGAAGACATTCTTCCTCCAATCACATGACTTTAACTTATTGATCGCCGACTCCATTTCCAAGGCTCTCCTTCTTGGAGCTGATGGTGCGGTTAAGCTGTTGGTGCAATCATGCCCTGGAAGTTTCAATGTGTTGATAATTATTTAAGTTTAGGTTAATACGGTTGAACTAACAGCTAGTTGTCCATCAAGAGGGGGAAGACGAGCAGTTCGAGACAATGAAGACATTCTTCCTCCAATCACATGACTTTAACTTATTGATCGCCGACTCCATTTCCAAGGCTCTCCTTCTTGGAGCTGATGGTGCGGTTAAGCTGTTGGTGCAATCATGCCCTGGAAGTTTCAATGTGTTGACAATTATTTAAGTTTAGGTTAATACGGTTGAACTAACATGCATTGTGAGTTTGCAGGAGGAGTTTCTTGCAGGTCAGAAGACCAGATGCAAGAGAAGACCAAGAAGGTCGAGGACTGGATTCTTGGCAAAAAGAGTTCTTGCAGGTCAGAAGACCAGATGCAAGGCAAGAGAAGTCCAAGAAGGTCGGGGACCGGATTCTTGGCAAGAGAAGCTCCTGCAAGTCACAAGATTATGTGTGTGATAGGCTCACTGTCAGAGATCGACTGGAAAATCGATTCAGACATGGCTGTGCGGAAAATTGCCTCTGAATCGATCAGCCGATCGATTTAAGGTAAGGCAATCGATTGGCTGATCGATTGGTAAAGTTCTGCGCAGCACAGAATGCATCTGGATCGATCAGCCGATCGATTCAAGTTACTGAATCGATCGGCCGATCGATCCGTGAACATTCTGTGCGAAGCACAGAATCGTTCTGAATCGATCATCCGATCGATTCAAGGGATTGAATCGATCTGTGCGAAGCACAGAATCACACTGAATCGATCCGCCGATCGATTCAAGGTATTGAATCGATCGGCCGATCGATTCACGCAGTTGCTAATTTCATGAGCAAGCGCTTGAATCGATTCAAACGCTGCCCCAATCGATCCAAGTCAAATAAAAGAATCTGCACCGTCGATCTTGACGCGATGGTTTCCAACGGATAGTTGTGAATCGATTGGAATATGACCTCAATCGATCCACGGCGACGGCGGCGTGAGAAACGGCTAGTTTTCTCAACGTATAAAACACGGAAAGAAGTTGGAAAACATATACAACGAAAAACATACTGTTCCATTGCTCTCCAAGCCTTTTGAAAGCTCTCAAGTGATCAAGATTCAAAAGAAAGGGTTCAAGCTCCTCTCCACTACGTACTGAAATCTCACCTGCAAAGAAGAAGCTGATTAAAGCTTGTAATCCTTCTCTACTTCTTCTTTGTAGCGTTTGTGATATTTATTTTGAAGAAAAGGAAGAGGTGTATTTCTGTTAAGGTTTCTCCACCTTCGGTGTGATTCCGAGAAGGAGGGTTTTTGATAGTGAAAGAGTGTGAGTGGTGTGGATCCTTGGATTAGTCACCTCCTTGAGGAGGTGGATACCAAGTAAATAACGGTGTTAGCATTGCCTTCAGATTTCCGATGTGCAAAACAAAGTTGGTCAGAAAAAGAAGTGAGCCATTCACCCCCCCTCTAGCTCAACCGATCCTAACAAGTGGTATCAGAGCATTGGTTTGCTTTTGAGGATTCATCGTCAAGAAAGCACAAGTCAAAGAGTTACAAGATGTCAATGAAGGAGGGACATAGTACTTCACGACCACCATTCTATGAAGGCAGCAATTTTGCTTATTGGAAGAGCCGCATGGAACACTATCTCATGACCGAAATTGATATATGGTTCTCAATCACGGAGGGATTCATGGCGCCAACTGAAAATGGAAAAATGCTTGAGTCATCCAAGTGGACTGTTGAACAAAAAATGAAGGCTCAAGCAAATGCAAAGGCGATTGTGACTCTTCAATGTGGATTAAGCTCGGAACAACTCAACAAAGTTGGACCCTTTAAGAGTGCCAAGGATTTATGGGATAAACTTATTGAACTAAATGAAGGCACCAAGGATTCAAGAATTGCAAAGAGGGATTTGTTGATAAATCAACTTCAAAACTTCACCATGAAGGATGGAGAAACGGTAAGCTCACTACATGGGAGATTCAAGGAACTCCTAAATGGTCTTCATTCAGTTGGAGAGAGTGTGGAGAACCGAGATCTCATAAGGTATGCTTTAAAATCTTTCCCAAGAAACTCTTTATGGTCATCCATGGTGGATGCTTATAAGGTTTCAAGGGATTTGTCAATAGTGAAATTGGATGAATTATTTTGTGAACTTGAATTGCATGAGCAAGCTAACACAAGCCATAAGGAGAAAGGTATAGCATTGGTTGCAGGTGAAAAGAGCAAAAAGAAGCACAAAGAAAAGAAGAAGGAGAAGAAGGAATCATCTTCAGAATCTGAGCGAGATAGTGATAGTGATAGTGATAGTGATGAAGAGCTATCATCAAGTGAAATGGCAAACTTCGTTAGAAGAATGATGAGACATTCAAGGAAGTTTGACAAGAAGGATGTTAAGAAAATCTTCAATGATGAGAAAAGAAAAGGTAAATCTCTTGTGGATTCTAAGAATAAAACTGATGTAATTTGCTATGAATGTAAGAAAAAGGGGCACTATAAAACGGAGTGTCCAAAGTTGAAGAAGCAAGAGGAAAAGATCAAGAAAAAGAAGAAGGCGTTGAAAGCCACATGGGATGACTCATCATCAAGCTCATCGGAAGAAGATGAAAGGAAGAGCTCAAAGCACATGGCTCTCATGGCCTTAAGTCATGTAGAAGATAGTGAAGATGAAGATAGTCATGAAGAAGATGTGGAGTCTTCAAGTGAGTCATCTTCTAGTGATGATGAGGTAATTTCTCCCAAGCTTGATAAGATGTATGCCACCATTGCATGCTTAACCAATGCACTAGCTAAATCAAAAGGGAAGGTCAAGAGATTGCAAAATGAATTGAAATCACTCAAAAATGAAATTGTGCCATGTGAAAGTTGCATGCTTCATGAAAATGACAAAAATGATGTTGATGATCTTGAAAAAGAAAATGTATCATTGAAATCACAAGTTGATGATCTTAGATGTGCTCTAGTAAAATTTACTTCAAGCTCAAAATACTTAGACATGATTCTAGGAGCTCAAAGAGGCGTGTACAATAAAGCGGGACTAGGTTTTCAAATCTCAAGATAAGGAAGTTAAATTCATGTCCCTAATTAGTAGAAACCATGCTTCAAGGGTTAAGGTTGTTCAAGCTTGGGTACCCAAGAAATTTGTTATTGATGCTACCGGACCCAAAGTGTGGGTACCAAAACATTTGGTTCATCGTGTTTAAACAGGCATGCGCAAAGGGGGAGCATCCAACAACATGGTTCGTAGATAGTGGATGCTCTAAGCATATGACAGGAGACTCATCAAAATTTTCATCATTTAGACACAAAAGTAAAGGTACCGTTTCTTTTGGTAATAGTGGTGAGCTAAAAGTTATAGGAATTGGAGATATTAGAATTTCCGAGAAATTTGTAATAAAAAATGTGTTACTAGTAAAAGGCATGGCTTTTAATCTCTTGAGTGTTAGTCAACTATGTGACTCGGGGTATAGAGTTGAGTTCAACTCATCTCAATGCCTAGTCAAACATAGTGAACTAAACACCAATGTTCTCATAGGCCATAGAAAAGAAAATATTTATTAAGTTGAACTATTTGGTGCTACTAATGTGTTTGCTAAGTGTCTCATGTCCAAAGAAGAGGAGACGTGGCTTTGGCACCGGAGACTCGCTCACACCAACATGAAGAATATCAAAAATCTCTCAAGGAAGGAGTTGGTGCACGGATTGCCAAAGTTGAAGTTTCAAAAGGACAAAATATGTGATGCATGTCAAATGGGTAAGCAAACCAAAGCTACTCATAAAGGTAAAAATGTTGTAAGTACTTCAAATGCTTTAGAGCTCATTCACATGGATTTATTTGATAGTAGCAAATATATTTCTTTAAACGGCAGTAGATATTGCTTTGTAATTGTGGATGATTATACTAGATATACATGGGTGTTTTTCTTGAAACATAAGGATCAAACTCTAGATACCTTGATTGCTTTTTGTAATAGAGTAGAAAATGAAAAGGGTCATAAGATAAACAAAATAAGAAGTGATCATGGAGGTGAGTTTGAAAATGATAGATTCACAAGTTTTTGTATGGAAAAAGGCTACAAACATGAGTTTTCAACCCCTAGAACACCTCAACAAAATTGAGTTGTTGAGAGGAAAAATAGGGTGTTACAAGAGGCCGCTAGGAGCATGTTAAATGAATATTCACTACATAGTTTCCTATGGGCCGAAGCAATCAATACGGCTTGTTATGTCCAAAATCGAACTTTAATACATAGGTTTCTAGGAAAAACACCTCATGAATTGTGGTTTGGCAAACAACCTACAATTAAGCATTTTAGAGTATTTGGGTGTAAGGTCTATATTCTAAACACCAAGGATCACTTGGGAAAGTTTTCCGCTAAGGCGGATGAGGGGATTCTTGTAGGATACTCAAGTCATAGCAAGGCATACCGAATTTACAACAAAAGATCAAAACTAGTTGAAGAATCACTAAATGTTGTATTTGAAGAAAATCCCTCTTTAAACACTATAAGAACAAACAATGAAGAATTACAATTTGAGTTAGAGAAACTAACACTAAATGAGGAAAATCATCAAGGAGAAGAAAATCAAGAAAGTGATGGTGAGAAAAATGAACCTTTGCCACTTGAACCCGAAGTTATAACAAATCAAGACTCAAGACCTATTAGGACTCATGTAAATCATCCCTTAAATCAAGTAGTAGGAGACATTACTCAAGGAGTGAGAACTCGATCTTACTTTAGAAATGAAGGAAGTCAAGTTGCCCTAATATCTCAAATAGAACCAAAAACCATTGATGATGCCTTGTTTGATCCGGATTGGATTTTAGCAATGCAAGATGAATTATCTCAATTTGAGAGAAGTCAAGTTTGGGCAACAAATCAATTATTGATACAAAATGGGTTTTTAGGAACAAACTTGATGATAAAGGGATAGTGGTGAGAAACAAAGCTAGATTGGTCGCTAGGGGTTTCAATTAAGTAGAAGGGTTGGACTATGATGAAACTTATGCACCCGTAGTAAGATTGGAGTCAATTAGAATGATGTTGGCCTTTGCTGCCCACAAGGGCTTCAAATTGTACCAAATGGATGTAAAATCAGCATTTTTAAATGGTGTAATAAAAGAAGAAGTATATGTTGAGCAACCACCGGGATTTGAAAATTTGGAGTGTCCAACCCATGTATATAAACTTAAAAAGGCCTTATATGGACTAAAACAAGCTCCTCGGGCTTGGTATGAACGATTGTCAACATTTCTAGTATCAAAAGGGTTTCATAGAGGAAAAATTGATCCTACTCTATTCTTGAAAAATAATGGTAATGATTTGTTTGTGGCCCAAGTATATGTAGATGACATTATTTGTGGTTCCACAAATAAAGATTTTTTAAATGAATTCATTAATCACATGGAGAGTGAATTCGAAATGAGTTTGGTTGGTGAGTTGACATTTTTCCTAGGATTACAAATTAAGCAAACAAAAGAGGGCATTTACATTCATCAATCCAAATATGTCAAAGAGCTATTTAAGAAATTTGGAATGGAAAATGCAAAGGAAATATCTACCCCCATGGCCACAAATACTAAGTTGGATAAAGACATTGAGGGAAAGAAGTTGACTCCAAAGTGTATCGTAGTGCTATAGGAAGTCTTCTCTATCTCACGCCTAGTAGACCGGATATCTTTGTTACCGTAGGTATATGTGCTAGGTATCAATCTTGTGCCAAGGAGTCACATTTGAGTGCCGTTAAGCGAATTCTTCGTTATCTCAAGGGGACTCAAAATGTTGGTCTTTGGTATCCTAGAACCGAAACTTTTGACCTAGTGGGCTATACTGATTCCGACTATGCCGGATGCAAGTTGGATCGCAAAAGCACTAGTGGTAGTTGTCAATTTCTAGGGTCCTCTTTAGTAAGTTGGTCAAGTAGAAAACAACATTGTGTAGCTCTCTCCACAACCGAAGCGGAATATATTGCCATGGGAGAGTGTGTATCGCAATTATTGTGGATGACTCATACTCTAGAAGACTATAAACTTACCTATAACAATGTTCAAGTACTTTGTGATAATGTGAGTACAATCAATTTAACAAAAAATCCCGTTCATCATTCAAGAACGAAACACATAGAGGTTAAACATCATTTTATCCGTGATCATGTAACTCGAGGTGATATCATTTTAAATTATGTTGGATCAAAATCTAACTTAGTCGATATCTTCACCAAACCTCTTCCCGAAGTTGAATTTAGCTTTCTTAGAAGAGAATTGGGAATGCGTTGTATTGATTAAATCAAATCCTCCATGGTCACTTTATAGGTAGAGTCTTTGGGTTCTTCACCTTAATTTTTGCCTCTCACAAACACATAGGGTTATCTTCTTTGTGTGATTTAGATGGGGGTGAGAGGTTAGGAACATTTATCTTGGTCATAATGCTTGTTATGATGCATTAAGATTGGCCAAGAAAAATGATTGTCACATGAAACATTCATTTGTCCAATCATAGGGAAAGCAAGTGTACAACTCATGTGCCCGTTGCCCTAGGATTATGATTGGAAATTTCCAATTGATCATGTAACAACTCACTTCTGAAACATTGGTTGTAGTGTGTTATTGGATGGGGATTATTATGAAAAAGATAGATACAAACTTCCTCATATCTTTGAAGTTTTCAATAATTTGTGATTTTGTGTAAGTTTTCACTAAGACGAGTTTATTTTATTAAACTTTATTTTTCCTTGATAATATGGGACATATATAGTGTCTATGCAAAATTTCATGATTTTTGGGGTAGTGTACAATTAGTTGTGCTTTTCCAAATCTTGGTTCTGAAAGTTTTTCAGACATGCAGAACTATCAGGCTTCCCAATCGATTGGTCAATCGATTGGGAGGCTCACACTTGGCCACAGAAGGCATCTGAATCGATCAATGGATCGATTCAGTGCACCTCGATCGATCAATGGATCGATTGAGACGCTCTTCGGTTTTCCACAGAAGGCATCTGAATCGATCAATGGATCGATTCAGAGCACCTCAATCGATCAATGGATCGATTGAGACGCCCTTTCGGTTTTCCACAGAAGGCGTCTGAATCGATCTATGGATCGATTCAGTATTTTGTTCGACTTTCACAGAAGCATTTTGAATCGATCGACCGATCGATTCAATTACTCTCAATCGATCGGTCGATCGATCGAAGCCCTAAAACCCGTCTTAAACCCGTGGATCCGAATCGATCCCTTACTTTTTCCTTTTCTCTTTCTCTCTCTCGACGCGGCTTTTGCCCTAGGCGACTTCCCAGGCGGCGGTTCTGCCTGTCTCGATCATCACTCCGGCGTGCTTCTCCGGCGAAGAGGCGCTATTCCACTTCTCTTCCAGTTCTCTCTCGACACACTGGGCAGCTCCTTTCCTCTTCTCCGCGTCCTCACACAAAATGCGGACTCAAAACCCTAAACCTAGGTAAAACTCATTGCTCTACTCCTTGTTGTTCCTTTTTGCTCCTATTTTTGACCTAATCTGTATTTTTGTGTGTCTTTGTGCATTGCATTATCCCTCATGCATTGCATTACTTGCATTACCCTTGAATCTTTGCATTACTGTCAAACCATTCACTGTCCCTTACTCACGCACTTTGTATTCCTTCCCGTTCACTGTCAACTCTGGGCATCTCGTGCATTTGTTTTCTATCCCACAGAAAGAAACAAAAGGTCCGTGAATCGGGCGAAGGGTCGTCTGTTCCTTCCTCACGTCCTCAACCTCCCACTGACCCTAGGTTTCCAAATGCTGCAATGCAACAAGCTTTCACCAAAAACACCTTCAAACTTATTCCCCCTAGATCAGTGAATTTGCAATATTATAGATCTTCTTGTTTTGATACCTATAATAGGTTCAAGCATTATAAACTTGACTCTTTGTTGACTTGTGAGAGGGACATCAATATAGGTCTTGTCTCCGAATTCTATAATAATTTACACACTTCAGATGGTGTAAATTATCGCACTCGTGTTGCAAAACGGAGCCTGGACTTCTCTTGTGAGATTCTTCAATCTTATCTCGAATGTCTACCCTCAAACAATGATTTTGTCTTTTATCCGAATCTTCCCGATGAGCTGCCTCCACCTTTTGAGCATATTAGCATTGCCTCCATGCATCAGTTCTTCTTTGGTCGTCCTCGTCCGGATGGGCCAGATGCTCATATCACTAAGTTTTCTTCTCTTGAGTTATCAGCTGAAAATGCCGCTTTGTTTAAAGTAATCATCAACTGTCTTTTCCCCATTGCCTCTCGTGCCCTGGCCATTCTACGACCGCCTCATATGTTTGCTCTCTACGCCATTCGTCATTCCCTTGACATCAACATCCCTCTGAATATCTTTCATTGCATCATCCATTTCACCCAGCCCGTGCAGCAGACGATACATATGCCTTTCGGGCATCTTATCACAGATTGGCTGGCGTCCCAGAAGGTTGATGTTTCCCGGGGACGGCTGGAGCACATGACAGTGGCTTATTCTTGGATCTCTTCCCGCTCTTTCAAGAAGTCGGGTCTGATTGGTGGTCCCGCTGGAGTTCGATGGATCGATGGCCGTGCTTTTGGGGAGGGACCCCGGGCTCGCCACAGGGGGGATGCACAGGCCTTGGCTCCTGCGGAGGATGAGGCTGAGGAGGAGTTCCACGGGCCAGCTTCTCCGGATCTTGAGGAGACGGTTTCCACTCGCCTTGAGGAGCTGACCCTGGAGGTAGCCAGCCTGCGTACCACGTTGGATACCGTGGTCCAGTAGCAGACTTCGATGCAGGCGACTATGACTTCGATGCAGCGGACTCTGGACACACTAGTGGACTTAGTGGGCTCGTGGGTGACGGTCCACCCGTCTCAGTCTGGTCCATCCCCCGCCCCTGTTCCCCCTGCTGAGGATGCCCCTGATCCTGACTCTGCGGCGGTTCCTGCTCCGGCTACTACGTCCGCTCCAGCTGCTGATCCTTCTCCCACTCCTCCTGGAGACGAGCTTATCGAGTTTTATGTTCCTATATGATGTATTTTTATCTTGTTGTATGGATGGTTGTTCTGGAGTCCTTTTTGTGAACTCTCTTTTATTTTGAATGTATGATATTTTTTTTTGCTACACTCTCCTTTTGATTCTACATTTCAGTGTTGTTCTGTTCTGTTGATATATGTGTTTTAGGGGGAGCATTCATTGGATTTATCATATTTGCCCTGTGCACTTATTGAGGGGGAGTTATTTGCTTTTGATTTTTGACAAAGGGGGAGATCTATGTTGAAGTTCATGCTTATTGCTTATGCCTATCTTAGTAAATTAAAATCAAGCTTACTGCAATTATGCAATTATTATTTCAGCAAGCTACAATCATTATTTATCATTGTATTGGAAATTAGCCTAAACTTAAATAGATTGTCAAACATCAAAAAGGGGGAGATTGTTGGTGCAATCATGCCCTGGAAGTTTCAATGTGTTGACAATTATTTAAGTTTAGGTTAATACGGTGGAACTAACATGCATTGTGAGTTTGCAGGAGGAGTTTCTTGCAGGTCAGAAGACCAGATGCAAGAGAAGACCAAGAAGGTCGAGGACTGGATTCTTGGCAAAAAGAATTCTTGCAGGTCAGAAGACCAGATGCAAGGCAAGAGAAGTCCAAGAAGGTTGGGGACCGGATTCTTGGCAAGAGAAGCTCCTGCAAGTCACAAGATTATGTGTGTGATAGGCTCACTGTCAGAGATCGACTGGAAAATCGATTCAGACATGGCTGTGCGGCAAATTGCCTCTAAATCGATCAGCCGATCGATTGAAGGTAAGGCAATTGATTGGTAAAGTTCTGCGCAGCACAGAATGCGTCTGGATCGATCAGCCGATCGATTCAAGGTACTGAATCGATCGGCCGATCGATCCGTGAACATTCTGTGCGAAGCACAGAATCGTTCTGAATCGATCAGCCGATCGATTCAAGGGATTGAATCGATCGGCCGATCGATTCAAGGGATTGAATCGATCGGCCGATCGATTCACGCAGCTGCTAATTTCATGAGCAAGCGCTTGAATCGATTCAAACGCTGCCCCAATCGATCCAAGTCAAATAAAAGAATCTGCACCGTCGATCTTGACGCGATGGTTTCCAACGGATAGTTGTGAATCGATTGGAATATGACCTCAATCGATCCACGGCGACGGCGACGTGAGAAACGGCTAGTTTTCTCAACGTATAAAACACGGAAAGAAGTTGGAAAACACATACAACGAAAAACATACTGTTCCATTGCTCTCCAAGCCTTTTGAAAGCTCTCAAGTGATCAAGATTCAAAAGAAAGGGTTCAAGCTCCTCTCCACTACGTACTGAAATCTCACCTGCAAAGAAGAAGCTGATTAAAGCTTGTAATCCTTCTCTACTTCTTCTTTGTAGCGTTTGTGATATTTATTTTGAAGAAAAGGAAGAGGTGTATTTCTGTTAAGGTTTCTCCACCTTCGGTGTGATTCCGAGAAGGAGGGTTTTTGATAGTGAAAGAGTGTGAGTGGTGTGGATCCTTGGATTAGTCACCTCCTTGAGGAGGTGAATACCAAGTAAATAACGGTGTTAGCATTGCCTTCAGATTTCCGCTGTGCAAAACAAAGTTGGTCAGAAAAAGAAGTGAGCCATTCACCCCTCTAGCTCAACCGATCCTAACATAAGCAACTTAAAGAGAGGGGTTACTTGGCTTCTGAACCTCTAGCTCGTTTCTTCGACTACCAAAGGTTAATCAAGGAGCGTTCTCCCTACCTATTCCCAACCTACTATAGTTCATTTCGTATTTACGCCCTTTTCTGGGCAAATGAAACTTTGTAATTAAGACTTTCTTCTCCTGTAACTGTGATTTTATTAAGTTTCAATGACTATTGATCTATACTTGATTGTCTGAATGTCTCTATTTCTCTCAAGTATTTGTGATGACTCCGTGCGCCTAAGTGAATGGTTATCCCACTCCAATTTTATGTATTGAGTGACTTAGAAGTCCTATTACTCAACTATAAGTGATAAAACTTCAACGGTCTAACTAGTATTTAACCAATTGGATGTAATGTAAAGATTGCTTATGTAAGGGTAACGCCCTAACGAACCACTCAAAGTTAAGTCCGTTCAAAATAAAAGCCAGTTGAACTGTAGATCATTACCACACATTGAAAAGGTTCGATCGATTCTCACATCAATCGAATAGGTGTCCAAGACTGCTCTCAAGATACAGGAAAGGAAAAGCCTAAAAGACTCGACCGAGAGTCGATCGATCGAGATTTTAAATGACTTACACAAAAAACAAGGTTCACCTTGATGCTTACGTTGGCACTTAGGAATAATGATTTACTTGTCACATCTATTATAAAAGTGTCTCCTATTGGTGACACATATATACACACCTCATTCTTCTGGCACAATAATCAGTGTATAATTTTTCATACGCCTATCACTTCAGCTTCTCATCTAATCAGTGTCTTGGGCATTAGCCCACCTTTTTATTACCATGATCCAATGATCCTGCTTTAAAGGGGAATTTGAAGGGTTTCCTTAAAAACCCTAATGCCTTCGTCCTTAGCTTGAATGAACCCCTTGCTTTTACGAATTGTAGTGAACTCGTTTCCCCTTTGCTTACTCTTCTTTGATCTCATTCCTTGCTTTTTACCATGGATGCTCCTAGCACATGGTATACACTCCTCACCTCAAACATCAATGAGGTGGACATCGATGACCTACATTTCACCTATGGGATTCCTACTCACATGCACATAATCATAGCAACCGAGCAATAATACCCCCATTTCCCTCACAAAGGTTATGTGTCTATCTTTAAAGAACAAATCTTGATAGGACTATATTTTCTGATTCCCCCTTTCTTTACTGAGGTGTGCTAATATTTCCACATTCCCCTCTATCAGCTAGTCCCCAATTTCATCCACCTCTTGTGTGGGATTGTTATCATTTTTCGTTTGTTTGGAGTCTCTTTGTTCCCTCACTTGTTTCACTACGTTTTCTACCCTCAACAAATAACGGAGGGTGTATTTCACTTTCATACTCACCCAAAGATTGCCTTATTCAATAAAATCCCTCCTTGAAGCGAGTAGAGGTATAAATATTTTTTTATCTGACTCCCCACTCCCCTATCTTGGTCTATATCTGGCAACAACGTCTTCCTCTTGTCCCAACCTTAGGCAATCTCAGCACAGACTTATCTTTGTGCAAAGCCATAGAGAAACTGAGTGGTATGAAGTTTGACATTTTCTAGTTGCTTCAGGATGGACTATTATACATCTTTGGGCTGAGTTCTGTCAAAATTAGGTTGAACTCCTCCTTTGGTAAGAAATATTTCTCCTCTTCCTTCATTTTTATGAATGAAAACTCCTTTACCTTATGGCATTTAACCTTATTTTTATAGTAGAAATTATTTCCAAAACTTTTCTTTTCAAGAGTGCCCGGATAAGGGAAGAAACCAGCTAGGTCAAGCACTTTTGAAGAAGCGTGAGGCTGAGCAGGTATCTTCGTCTTCTGACCTCCCCCTATTAACAACGGCTTCCTCTGAGTCTACAAACTCAGATACACCACTCGCCTTTAGACATAAAAAAGCGTCGATCGGGCACTCTTATTTTGTTTGAACGACCAGTGGATGAGCGGGCTATTGTTGATACAACCCAGGTTCCTTCTACTCGAGGAAAAGATCCAATCATAGCGGAGCATCCTCCGCCTAAGTCCATTATTTCAAGGCCACATGATACCACTTCTACGCCTTATGCATTCGCGTAAGAATCCAGGCCAGCTGAGATGATATAGAAACCTTCATCATCCGTCCATTTGGTACCACCAATAGGCAGGGTTTCGGGCCCCCCTTCTTCCAGACCAAACTCTCCCCTCGACTTGAATTGTCAATTTCACCTCACTTATGGTTTACCATCCCAATAGGGGATGATTACCACTCAACCCTCTTACGGGGTGGTGCTCTTTGGCTGAAGCTAGGACAACTACAAGAAAGCAGCCAAAGGAGTCCTCAACTTTTGAGCAGGCAGACGAATATGCTCAGAATGCAACTGCGGTAAGTGCTTAATTTTGATTTCTTTCATTAAATAGAATCTTTCATTGCTGTTCTTTTTAGCTTTATGTGGTTGGGCTAAATTTAAGCCACCTAGTGGTAGACTTGGAGTGGGATAATAAAATCCTACGAGAGCATGTAGAGGAACTAGAAGCTTCTGTTGATACAGTCTGACCTGGATGTTGTTTTGTTGTTGACACTGATTTAAGTTTGTATCAGATATTTAACTCAGATTAATTACTAATCTAGGTTGACTTGGTTGACCTGATTGAGAAAGTCCTAACTGTAAGGGTCCTACGTACTCGGCTAGAGAGGGGGGTGTGAATAGCCGCCCCAAATCACTCGTTTCTTCCTACAATTCGTTAGCGCAGCGGAAATATAAAATAGAAACGAAAGGAAGAATATCAAACCTTAACACAGCGATGTACGAGGTTCGGAGATGATGCTCCTACTCCTCGGCGTGTCCGTAAGGTGGACGAACCCAATCAATCCGTCGGTGGATGAGTCCCCGGAAAACCGGCTAATAAAAACACTCCTTCTGGGTGGAGAAACCTCGCCACAGAAACTTCTTGCAACAGCAAGAAAAGAGTACAAGGAAAACAAGAAATAAAGTACAATACAAATGTAAACTTTCTTGCCTTCTCTTCGACTGGAAGAAGCAGCCGCTTCCAAGCGCCTACAACAGCAGGTGACCCAGAGGAGCAAGAAGCAGAAGCTCAGCAGGTACAAGCAGTGGAGAAGCGCAGCGAAGAGAAGGAAGAAGAGAGAGAGGATCGCACCATCAATAAGAGCGTGGGGAGTCTCTCATTGGCCGGTACAGGTTGGGTGCGTTTAGAGAGGGGTAGGCGTTCCTTGCTCTTAAAAGCTCCCGAGTCCCAACCAACCGCGCCCAATACTGATGGGATCCGGTACATTGCTCATTCCATGAACCGATCTTTAAACCGGTCGACTCGATCGAAAGCGAACAACCTGAGTTCTGCAGTATGCTACTATTACTGATCGGTCACCGGACCGATCAGAATATTCTCGGTATCACTGGATCGATCACCGGATCGATCCATCTCATGGTTTTCGCCCAAACCAAGTCCAAACCAACATCCGGTCAATCTTGACTGTTGGTACATTGCGCCTAGCATCCGGTCACTCCCATGACCTGCTAGGACTCCCCGCTAAGTGTCCGGTCAATCTTTACCCACTTAGACTTTTCTCCTCATGCCAAGTATCCGATACTCCATGACCTACTTGGACTTCCCATCACCAGATGTCCTATCACCCTTAACCTACTTGGATTTCCTCATACCTGGCTTCACTCGCTAGGGGTTTTCATCACCTAGCTTCACTCACTAGGATTTTCACCTGGCTTCACTCACCAGAATTTTCCAACTACCTGGCTTCACTCACTGTGACTTTCATATCACCTAGCTTCACTCACTAGAATTTTCACCTGGATTCACTCACCAGGATTTCCCGACTACCTGGCTTCACTCACCAGGACTTTTCAACTGCCTAACATCCCAGTTAGGACTTTCCCACTGCCTGGCTTCACTCACCAGGACTTTCCACACTGCCTAACATCCAGTTAGGAATTTTCCGTGCCAAGTCTCCATACTTGGACTTTTCCAGTGCCAAGTCTCCATACTTGGACTTTTCGCGTGCCAAGCTCCTGTTTGAACTTTTCCAGTGCCAAGTCTCCATACTTGGACTTTTTCCCGAATCAGGTCAACCAGGTCAACCTTGACCTAAGGTTGCACCAACAATCTCCCAAACATCTATTCTTGTCCCATATCAAGAATACAACTCTTCCACGAGTGTCAACCATCAACATGCAACTCAACTAGGTCAACCTTGACCTAAGGTTGCACCGACAATCTTCCTAAGTCAAACATCAAAATACAACTCGAGTCAGGTCAACTCGAGTCAGGTCAACCAGGTCAACCTTGACCTAAGGTTGCACCAACAATCTCCCCCTTTTTGATGTTTGACAAAACCCATAATCAAGTTAGGTTAACCCGATAACCTAACTTAGGTTTTCCAATCATCTTCCAATATCCAATGTTCTTTCCTTAAACATTCTCTAGACATTCTCCCCTTAGGTTAACCCGATAACCTAACTTGGGTTCTCCAATAATTCTCCCCCTTTTTGACACACATCAAAAAGAAAAAGAGGGTATCAAGGTCAAGAGTTTCTTCCTAATGAAAGTCCCATACCTTTCATTGAAACTCTTAATTTCCCCCTTGATACTAAACTCAACAATCAACTTAGTGATAATCCCATATCACTAATCCTCAAAAATCTTAAGGAGTAAAAACTCCCCCTAAAAGTCAACTCCCCTTGACAATTAGGTAAAACTCCCCCTAAAGGTCAACTCCCCCTTGACCATTGCACCAACAATGTCTTTGTGAGTTCCAAACCTTTAGAAATCCACAAAAACACCATTTCCATAACTGAAATTTCAGACAACAGCTGAAAATCAGAAACTGACACGCTCTGATCGGTCCCCAGACCGATCAGAAACCCCATGGATCGGTCCCCAGACCGATCAGGCCTTCACCAGATCGCACCAAGCTCCCTGGTTCTTACTGGATCGGTCTGCAGACCGATCCATGCTTCACTGGATCGGTCCGCAGACCGATCAGGACTTACCTGGATCGGTCCCCAGACCGATCCAGATTCTGATAGGCAGATTTCTGAAATTTCCTTCCCGAAATTCAGAAACTCCTAGAAAATTCCAGAAAATTCGAAAAATTGTGAAATTTTGAGGATACATTCCTCATGACATATACTATCATGGAAAAATAGTTTTCTATGAAAATAACTTCCATTTTTCAATCTTGATACAAAGTTCTAAAACTTTGAAATAGTTCAAGTTTAACTTAACTTTGTATCACAATGTTCAATGATGAATGCTATCACTAGGAAAGCTTCATCAAGGTTTTTCAAATCAATTTTAAAATGATTTTAAACCTTTTAATTTAGGACCATAATCTTAGGGCTAAATGTACATGACTTGTACACAAGCTTTCCCTATGATCCTCCATTTCTTGAATTAGGCTCATCTAGGTACAAAAACTATGCACCTTGATCCTAACTCATGATCCTAATATCTCACATACATCTAAAGTGTATCAAATACATCCAAGTCAATGTTGATGTGAGATATGGGTTTAGGTAAATTAGACTAAGGTCTCATGCATTTTCTAAACACAAATTTGATCTCAATATCAAAATGTGTTTTTCATCCTTAAATCAATTTCATTGATTATTAATGCAAGAGATGATGACATGGCATAAAATGATATCATAAGTAAAAACATGTGCCAATGTCATGATGTCATGGCATAAAGTTTGAAAACTTAAATAAACATGACATATAGATAACCTAAGCATTATCATGACATTTCAAATGATAATAAAATAAATATGATGTCATGGCATGGCATATGGCAACCAATCATAGCAAGTTAGCACAAATAAAATACCTAAATTCCCTATCTAAGTATCCTTAGCCTTGGCTAACTTAAAATCTAACCCTAGATTGCCCATATATCCCTAAGAGAAAACCAAAATCCCAATTATAGTATTCTCTAGGTTTTCTTAAATTGTGCCAAATAAGATTAAAATCGATATTTTTCAAATATGGCACAATTTACTCTTCAAGGAGTAAACGATAATTCATTTTCATTTTCAAAGGTTCACAAAACCTTGAAAATGCTCCTTGAGTGTCAATTTCCTCAAAGTTGGGTTAACTACCCTTCTTATTGGAGTTGACACTCTCTAACCCATTTATGGGGTAGAGAAGATGCTCCTAGGAACCCAATACCTATTGGAGCTCATTGGGTTCACTAAATATTCACTAGGGATGACTTCCCTAGCAACCCTCCTAATGACCCTCCTAGACTTTAAAACCTTGGTCATTTGGGACTCATCAAGATCAACTCTAGGGGTGACTCCCCTTGTGACCTTGGTGATGGTCTTCCTAGCCCTAGATTTTGTTCCATAGTCGAATGGAACATTGTGATAAGTGGGCTTGACCATTTGGGACTTAGGTTTGTGACCCAAACCTTTCTTGTCCTTGGACTTTGGTTTTTGACCCTTAAACCCTAGAGATGACTTCTCCAAGTTCTTAAGAGCCTTTTCCAAAGTATCAAGTCTTGACCTCAAGACTTGATTTTCCTTCTCTAATACCTCAAGTTTCAACTTGTCATTTGTCTTTGAGGTATTCCTAGGCATATGTCTAGATGATTTGGGATTTCTACCTAGGTTATCCTTAACCTTAGATGAGTTGATCCTAGGGTTGGCTTTCCTAGTATTATCCTTATCTAGGCTCGCATGTTTGGCACCTAAGCATGTGTATCGATTTCTATAATTATCATGCTTATCATTATTGTTAACAATCGCAATCAAACTACTAGCATGTGTTCTATTTGAATTGCAAAAATGAGCCTTAGAGATTACCTTAGGGTTTGCCTTAGCTCCCCCTATCGATGTGCTCGTCTTCTTGTCCTTGTGAGGTTGCCTCCCCCTCGGACATTGGCTCCGATAATGTCCCCTTCGCTTGCATTGGAAGCACACCACGTGCTCCTTGTTCTTGCGTATCGGGACTCCGGCTTCCTTGATCTTGGGCGCCGGTGGAGTCTTTCTAACCCTCTTTGGACATTTACTCTTGTAATGTCCAAATTCCCTACACTCAAAGCACATTATGTGTAATTTGCTAGAAATTAAAATGCTTGAGTTACCTAGGTTTGAGGATGGATGAAAGCTCTCTTCTTCATCCCTTCCGGAGGTAGAAGCTTCTTCTTCTTGCTCCGTACTTGAGGAAGAACTCTCCTCTTCTTCTTTAGATGTTGAGTGGCCCTCAACTTCTAAATCCACATCTCCATGAAGTGAGCTACTTAGCTCACTTGACTCCTCTTCATTACTTGAAGTGGAGCTCCCCTCATGGAACTTGGCCAAATTGTTCCACAATTCCTTGGCATTGTTGTAACCACCTATCTTACACAATATATCGTTAGGTAATGAGAATTCAAATATTTTCATTACCTCGTCGTTGACTAGGGATTGGTGGACTTGTTCCTTGGTCCACTTCTTCTTCTCTAGGGTTTCTCCTTTCTTGTCCATCGGAGGCTTGAACCCTAATTGAACACAACTCCAATTTTCAAGGTTAGTCATAAGAAAATATTTCATTCTTACCTTCCAAAACGCGAAGTCGTCGCGATCGTAGAAAGGTGGAATTGTGATGTCTTCTCCGAGTTGATCCATCTCTAGCTCGTGCTCCCCCGGGTGTTGATCCAACGAAGAGCGACCTCGCTCTGATACCACTTGTTAGGGTCCTACGTACTCGGCTAGAGAGGGGGGTGTGAATAGCTAGCGCAGCGGAAATATAAAATAGAAACGAAAGGAAGAATATCAAACCTTAACACAGCGATGTACGAGGTTCGGAGATGATGCTCCTACTCCTCGGCGTGTCCGTAAGGTGGACGAACCCAATCAATCCGTCGGTGGATGAGTCCCCGGAAAACCGGCTAATAAAAACACTCCTTCTGGGTGGAGAAACCTCGCCATAGAAACTTCTTGCAACAGCAAGAAAAGAGTACAAGGAAAACAAGAAATAAAGTACAATACAAATGTAAACTTTCTTGCCTTCTCTTCGACTGGAAGAAGCAGCCGCTTCCAAGCGCCTACAACAGCAGGTGACCCAGCCAGAAGCTCACAAAGCTCAACAGCAAGCTTAGCAGCACCAAGAACAGGAAGAAGGAAGAAGGAAGAAGAAGAGAGAGAGAGGCTCGCAGCAGCAGCCCTCCTTTTATAACTGCGAAGAAAACGAAGAAACACAGAAAATAGGCGTTGCGTCGCAACGGCTAGTGCCTGGATCGATCCGTGGACCGATCAGGCTCCATGGATCGGTCCACGACCGATCCATTCCTCCTCCTTCGCTTTGTCCCGATCGGTCCATGGACCGATCAGAACCTCTGGTCCGGGGACCGATCAGGCTAGCTGATCGGTCCCCGGACCGATCAGCCCATCTTGCGCCTCGCTCTGCTCGGCTCGATCGACTCCGATCGGTCACCGATCGACCGATCACACAAGATGCTACGATGTATTCTTGATCGGTCACCGCACCGATCCGAATATTCTCGGTATCACTGGATCGATCACCAGATCGATCCAGCTCATGGTTTTCGCCCAAACCAAGTCCAAACCAACATCCGGTCAATCTTGACCTGTTGGTACATTGCGCCTAGCATCCGGTCACTCCCTTGACCTGCTAGGACTCCCCGCTAAGTGTCCGGTCAATCCCTTTGACCCACTTAGACTTTTCTCTCCGTACCAAGTATCCGGTCACTCCTATGACCTACTTGGACTTCCCATCACCAGATGTCCGATCACCCTTGATCCATCTGGATTTTCCCTTGCCCGGCTTCACTCACCAGGACTTTCACCTAGCTTCACTCACTAGGGTTTTCACCTGGCTTCACTCACCAGGATTTCCACAACTGCCTGGCTTCACTCACCAGGACTTTCCAACTGCCTAACATCCCAGTTAGGACTTTCTCATTCACCTAGCTTCACTCACTAGGATTTTCACCTGGCTTCACTCACCAGGATTTTCCCGAATGCCTGGCTTCACTCACCAGGACTTTCACCTTCACCTAGCTTCACTCACTAGGATTTTCACCTGGATTCACTCACCAGGATTTCCCGACTACCTGGCTTCACTCACCAGGACTTTTCAATTGCCTAACATCCCAGTTAGGACTTTCCCACTGCCTGACTTCACTCACCAGGACTTTCCACACTGCCTAACATCCCAGTTAGGACTTTTCCGTGCCAAGTCTCCATACTTGGACTTTTCCAGTGCCAAGTCTCCATACTTGGACTTTTCGCATGCCAAGCTCCTGTTTGAACTTTTCCAGTGCCAAGTCTCCATACTTGGACTTTTTCCCGAATCAGGTCAACCAGGTCAACCTTGACCTAAGGTTGCACCAACAATCTCCCAAACATCTATTCTTGTCCCATATCAAGAATACAACTCTTCCACGAGTGTCAACCATCAACATGCAACTCAACTAGGTCAACCTTGACCTAAGGTTGCACCGACAATCTTCCTAAGTCAAACATCAAAATACAACTCGAGTCAGGTCAACTCGAGTCAGGTCAACCAGGTCAACCTTGACCTAAGGTTGCACCAACACTAACTGGGATGTTAGGCAGTTGGAAAGTCTTGGTGAGTGAAGTCAGGCAGATTGGAAATCCTGGTGAGTGAAGCCAGGTGAAAACCCTAGTGAGTGAAGCTAGGTGCAAGTCCTGGTGAGTGAAGCCAGGCAAGGGAAAATCCAGATGGATCAAGGGTGATCGGACATCTGGTGTTGAAAAGTCCAAGAAGGAAGCTTGGCATGCGAAGTCAGAGAGGGCTCGGTAGCTCGTTCTCTAGGACCAGATGAAGTCGGAGAGGGCTAGGGAGCTCGTTTCTCCGGACTAGGTCAGAGAGGGCTCGACCGGGTCGAGTCAAGAAGGCGGATCGGTCGGCGACCGATCCAGGAAATGGACACCGATCGGTGCAGACCGATCGAGAATCGATCGATGGCTCGGCGACATCGATCGCGGATCGAAATCGATCGAGCCTCATGATTTTTCTGATAGGTCTGGAGACCGATCAGGAGGCTGTAAGCGCTTGGGAAGAGCGACATCTGATCGGTCTCGGGACCGATCAGATTAGTGCCTGATCGGTCCGCAGACCGATCAGAAGCTGTGCGAGCGACATCTGATCGGTCTGGGGACCGATCAGATTAGTTCCTGATCGGTCTGCCAGACCTATCAGCGATGATCCAGAAAGCGTGGATCGGTCTGCTGACCGACCCACGATATTGTTTGTTCTGCATGCACTTTTTCTTCTTGCCGTATTTGTTTTCACCCATCTGTTTTTAACCATCTGCTGTGAGTCTTTTTAGCTTGCAGGTTGCAGGTCACACTCTCATGGTTGAATTCAAATTAAGCTTCATTAAGAGAAGAAGACAAGTGCTCTTTTCACTGTGATTTGCTGCAACAGATGCATTTGAGGCATCAATGTTCACTGGCGAATCTGATTGCGATTGGGCTGCGCTCAGTTTGACCTCTACTTATTGGTTCGTATCCAGAGACGCCAGTGATTTTATTGGTGTGAGTTTAGAGAACTAAGGAGAAAGAGGGATTGGCTGCAGCACTGATTCGTGCAGTCTGACCATGATCGGGAACAGGGCTTCAGAAGCAGTAAAAACAGCGAGAGGAAAGAAGAACACAACAACAAGAAAGCTGAAAGAAAAGTCTGTTGGGTGTGAAAAACTTCTTGAGCTCTCGGGTGAATTGCGATCTCTGTTTCCTTCACTGATCCTCGCGTGGTTGTAAGCATTTTTCATTCTTCTCTGCCACCGAGCTTCTGTAAGTCTTGTGCTTTAACTTAGATATTTCTTGAGACTTTGTGGGAAGGTTACTCCACCTAGAAGGAGGATCTTTAGCCGGAATTCTTCCGGGGTGCGATCTACCGAAGATCAAGGAGTCGTCCACCTTACGGACACGCCGAGGAGTAGGGGCAAGTTATCCCCGAACCTCGTAAATCTGTGTATCAGTGTTTGTGTGCTTGTTTTCATTTTGCTTTAGTTTGCTTATTCCGCTGTGCTAACTAGTTTCTGTGTAGAACTCTCTGCTTAAGTTTTTAAAGAGGCTATTCACCCCCCCTCTAGCCATCTAAGATCCCAACAAGTGGTATCAGAGCAAGGGGCTCTTTGATTCGGATTAACACCCAAAAGAGCAAACAAGGATGGCTATGAAGGAAGGCTTTAGCACAAATCGACCACCCTACTTCGAAGGAGCAGATTTTCAATATTGGAAGGGCCGCATGGAGTATTACCTCAAGACCGACATTGCCATGTGGTTCTCAGTCAAGGAAGGTTTCACACCACCAAAGGATGAAGAAGGTAAGGAACTCGATTCGTCAAGGTGGTCTACCGAACAACTCCGCAAAGCACAAGCCAATGCCAAGGCTATGGTCACCTTGCAATGTGGAATCGCCAAGGACCAACTTGTCAAGGTAGGTCCGTTCTCAAGTGCAAGAGACCTATGGAACAAACTCATCGAGCTCCAAGAGGGAACTCGAGATTCTCGGATTGCCAAGAGGGACCTATTCTTGAATCAACTCCAAAATCTAACCATGAAGGACAATGAAACGGTAAGTGAACTTCATGGGAGATTCAAGGAGATCATCAACGGTCTACACTCTGTGGACGAACGAGTGGAGAATCGCGATCTAGTAAGGTACGCTCTTAAATCTTTTCCTAGGAATGCCTTGTGGTCATATATGGTAGATGCCTACAAGGTATCCAAGGATCTTTCCATTGTTAAACTAGATGAATTTTTCTGTGAGATGGAACTTCATGAGCTTGCTAACAAAGGTCAAAAAGAGAAGGGTATTGCTTTATTTGCAGGACCAAAGAGTAAGGATGGAAGAAGAAAGAATGAAAAGAAGAAGGAAAAGGAGATTTCCTCATCCACCTCTTCCTCCGAATCCGATGATGAAAGTGGATCATCATCAAGTGAGATGGCGAACTTTGTAAGAAGGATTATGAGAAGAAGCCGAATATACACAGGAAAAGGTAAAACTAATGATCAAAATTTTGATAAATCTAATGTTATATGTTATGAGTGTAGCAAGAAAGGACACATTCGGAGCGAGTGTCCGAAATTAAAGAGGAAGGAGGAACGAGCCAAAAAGAAGGAGGAAAGAGCCAAGAAGAAGAAGACTCTCAAGGCCACTTGGGATGAGTCCTCATCAAGCTCATCGGAGGAAGAAGAGAAGATGGAAAAGAGCACACGACAATTAGCACTCATGGCAAGGGAGGTTTCGGACTCCGAAAGTGAGGGAGATTCGAGCGACGCTTCAACCGCGGCTTCATCATCGTCGGATGATGAAGAGGTAACCTCTTCTCATATAGAAAAGTGTTATAAGACTATCACTCACTTATCTACATTGCTTAAAAAGTCAAAAACAGAAAATAAATTATTAAAAGAAGAAGTAAAAACCTTAAGGACCCTTAGGGAAGATGAGGTCGATGACCTACATCTAGAAGTCCTTGAGGATGAGAACAAGGCTTTAAAGGGTGAGGTTGAGAAACTCAAGAAAATGCTTGAGAAGTTCTCAACTAGCTCTAAGACTCTAGACATGATTCTAAATGCCCAAAGGGCAGTCTACAACAAGGCCGGGCTAGGGTATCAACCCAAGGAGTCGAGTTTCATTTCCCTAATGTCTAGAACTCAAAATAGTAGATCACATGTTTCTAGGGCTCATGGAACTAGGAAAGGTATGACCAAGGCATGGGTCCCTAGGTCTTTCGTTGTAGAAGCATTAGGTCCCAAGATTTGGGTACCTAAAACCTCTTTCTTCCGTGTCTTGTAGGCATTGGTCGAGGGGGAGCATCTATCAACTTGGTTTGTTGATAGTGGATGCTCCAAGCACATGACCAGATCACTATTTACAACCATTCAAAACAAAAGTAGAGGTAATGTGTCTTTTGGTAATAATGGTAGCCTTAAGGTTGTAGGAGTTGGAGACATTCATATATCCGAATGTCTCCATATCAAGAATGTCCTTCTAGTCAAGGGGATGACTTTTAATCTCCTAAGTGTCAGTCAATTGTGTGATACGGGTTACACAATTGAATTTCATTCAAGTCAATGTTTGGTTAAACACATTGACACACTTGACACAGTACTAGTAGGCACAAGGGTTGATAATATTTATCAAGTATCGTTTAAAAGTGCTACTAATGCTTTGATTAAGTGTTTCATGTCGAAAGAAGAAGAGTCTTGGCTATGGCATAGAAGGTTGGCACATGTAAACATGAAGAACATCCGGAAGTTGGCCAACCAAGGATTAGTACGAGACTTACCCAGCATCAAGTACCACAAGACCAAACTATGTGATGCATGTCAAAAGGGTAAGCAAACAAAAGTTGTTCATAAAGGTAAAAGCACTGTAAGTACATCTACTGCTTTAGATTTATTGCACATGGACCTATTTGATTGCAGTAGTGTAATATCATTGAATGGAAGTAGATATTGCTTGGTAATCGTTGATGATTTTACTAGATACACATGGACTTTCTTTTTGAAACATAAGGACCAAAGTATAGATATTTTTATTTCCTTTTGTAGAAGAACTGAAAATGAAAAATTGACAACAATTAAAACCATTAGAAGTGATCATGGTGGGGAATTTCAAAATCATAGGTTTTTAGAGTTTTGTCAAGAAAAGGGATATAGGCATGAGTTCTCTACTCCAAGGACCCCACAGCAAAATGGGGTTGTGGAGAGAAAGAACCGAGTCCTACAAGAGGCTGCACGAAGCATGCTTAATGAGTACTTACTACCGAGCTACTTATGGGCTGAAGCTGTGAATACAGCTTGCTATGTGCAAAATCGAGTTTTAATACATAGGTTTTTAAGAAAGACTCCCCATGAACTTTGGTTTGGGAAACCGCCTACAATCAAACATCTTAGGGTATTTGGTTGTAAGGTGTTTATCTTGAACACCAAGGATCATCTTGGGAAGTTCACGGCTAAGGCTGATCAAGGGATACTGGTCGGGTACTCTCTTACCAGCAAAGCCTATCGAGTCTACAACAATAGGACTAAATTGATTGAAGAGTCCTCTGATGTAGCTTTTGAAGAAATCCCTAACTTAAATGATCAACCAAGGGATGTAGGAGAAATTCAATTTGAACTTAGAAATCTAAGTTTGAATGATCAAAATGAAGAACGAGTCGAAGTTGACTCTGATGTTGATGAGCAAAGGCAACAAAGAACTCAATCTGATCCTTTGCCTGATATTGAGTCCTTGCCTGTGCCGAGTGAGACCACTCATGAGGCACCGCCAACACCAAGGCAGTCTAGGTTAGCCACTAGTCATCCCCAAGACCAAATTGTGGGAGACATCCAATAAGGGGTTAGGACTAGGTCATTCTTTAGAAATGAGTCTAATGAAGTCGCATTGATTTCAGAGATTGAACCAAAAATAGTTGATGAGGCATTGCACGATCCTGATTGGATCTTAGCTATGCAAGATGTTGGTTGCTACTCGGAAAACCTAAAGGTTCCACTGTACAAAAATTTTGTACAAAGGTCTGAACCTTTTCCTAGCTACCATGTGTTCTTTTAAATTAAATTTTGGATCGCCTGCGGAACTTAACACGTTTGATCCAAAACTTAATCTATTTGTTCTTTTAGGTTTTGACTTGGATCTCCTGCGGAACTTAACACGTTCGACCCAAGTCTCCTTAAGTTATTAATTC
Source organism: Zingiber officinale (assembly GCF_018446385.1). Taxonomy (NCBI): domain Eukaryota; kingdom Viridiplantae; phylum Streptophyta; class Magnoliopsida; order Zingiberales; family Zingiberaceae; genus Zingiber; species Zingiber officinale. The sequence goes on from NC_055997.1 coordinate 50,586,978, forward strand.
CATTAAATATTAATTTCCATAAAAGGTTCCCAGTACTGACGTGGCGAGGCACATGGCCTTCTTGGATATGGGAGCAACCACCACCGACTAGACAAAACCTTTAATAGAAAGCTAATATTTAATTTCCTAAAATAACTTTAGGTTAACCAAAGAGAATAATCAAATCACAAGGAAAAGAAAGAAAACAAAAGAACACAACATCGAAAAACATATTCGAAATACTAGAACGTAAGCCTCTTGTATTTGGTATTATTTCCATAAATAACTAGCATGATGCGGAAATAAAAATTACTAGTTATACCTTGTAGAAAAACCTCTTGATCTTCTACCGTATTCCTCTTCTAACCTCGGACGTTGTGTGGGCAACGATCTTCCGAGACGAGAAACCACCAATCACCTTCTTCTCCTCCTAGCTAGGTTCGGCCAACAAAGAGGAAGCTTCACCAAGGAAGAAAATCAAAATACTAACCAAACTCCAAGAGATGCTAGCTTTCTCTCCTTCTTCTTCTTCTTCTTCTCCGAGTAGTATCCGACCACCACAAGAGCTCCAATGGAAGAGTAGGGTTCGGCCACCACAAGAGGAAGAGAGGGAGAGGTTGGCCGGCCACACCAAGGAACAAAAGAGGGAGAGAAATAATAGATGTTGTGTCTCATGAAGGCACTCCTACCCCTTCTTTTATATTCCTTGGCCTAGGCAAATTAGGAAATTTAATTACCATAAAATTTCCTCAATTTCCTTGACATGATTTTATTGAGAAAAATAAAATAAAATTTCCCAAATTAAAACCAATGGCCGGCCACATCATTGGAGAACAAATTGGACAAGTTTTAATCAACAATTAAAACTTCCTAATTTGTTTCCGGAAATTTTAAAAAATAAAATTTCTCTTTAAAATCTCTTCATGGTTGATAAAAGGAAATTTCTATAATTTTAATTTTATCAACATGTGAATAATTTTTAAAGAGAAAATAAAACATCTCTCCAATCTACAAATAAGGAAAGAGATCTAATCTCTTTCTTTAATCTTTTGTAGATCTTTTACAAGAGGGATATTTTAATTTTAATTTTCTTTAATAAATTATTTCTTCCACATAATAAAAATTAAAATTAAAATCCCTTTTAAATCTAATTTGGCCGGCCCCCACTAGCTTGGGTTCAAGCTAGGGCCGACCACCCAATATTATACCTAGGCCGGCCCTAGCTTGTTCCCAAGCTAGCTTGGCCGACCCCTATTGGGTGGGTTTAGAAGGTTGGTATAGGTGGGTATAGAACTCTATAAATAAGAGGCTACGATAGGGACTGAGAGGAGGAGTTGGTTTTGGTCTCCTGATAAAATTAAGCATCCCGTGTTCGCCCCGAACACACAACTTAAATTTATCAATGATAATTCATTCCACTAGAGAACTATCATTGAACTACCGCACCAATCCCAAATTACATTTTTGGGCTCCTTCTTATTATGAGTGTGTTAGTCTCCCTGTGTTTAAGATATCGAATGTCCACTAATTAAGTGAGTTACTGACAACTCATTTAATTAATATCTAAGTCCAAGAGTAGTACCACTCAACCTTATTGTCATGTCGGACTAAGTCCACCTGCAGGGTTTAACATGACAATCTTTATGAGCTCCTCTTGAAGACATTATCAACCTAGTATCTCTAGGACACAGTTTCCTTCTATAATCAACAACACACACTATAAGTGATACCATTTCCCAACTTATCGGGTTTATTGATTCAACGAACTAAATCTCACCCATTGATAAATTAAAGAAATAAATATCAAATATATGTGCTTGTTATTATATTAGGATTAAGAGCACATACTTCCATAATAATTGAGGTCTTTGTTCCTTCATAAAGTCAGTATAAAAGAAACGACCTCAAATGGTCCTACTCAATACACTCTGAGTGTACTAGTGTAATTATATAGTCAAGATAAACTAATACCTAATTACACTACGACCTTCTAATGGTTTGTTCCTTTTCCATTTTGGTCGTGAGCTACTGTTTATAATTTATAAGGTACTGATAACATCATCTTCTGTATGTGACACCACATACTATGTTATCTACAATATAAATTAAATGAACAACTACAAACAAATGTAGACAATTAGACCAAATGTGATTCTTTATTCATAATAAATGTTTACAAAGCTTAGGCTTTCAATATACACTCCAACAATCTCCCACTTATACTAATGACTAAGCTGCCATATCTTCTACCATACATCTGATTCTCATTCCCTCCACATGCCGATCGAAAGCTTTCGCCGGAAGGGCCTTAGTGAAAGGATCTGCCAGGTTATCCGCTGATGCAATCTTGGCGATGACAACTTCTCCTCGCTTCACAATATCTCGTATCGGTGGTACTTGCGCTCTATATGTTTACTTGCCTTATGAGCTCGTGGTTCCTTCGAGTTTGCAACTGCACCACTATTATCACAATAAATTGTGATGATTTTGGGCAAACCAGGAATCACATCTAAGTCCATTAGAAAGTTCCTGAGCCATACTGCTTCTTTAGCTGCCTCAGAGGCTGCTACATATTCAGCTTCCATGGTTGAGTCCGAAACACATTTCTGCTTAACACTCCTCCATGAAATGACTCCACCTCCTAAAGTAAACACATAGCCTGATGTAGACTTACTGTTATCCCTATCTGATTGGAAATCTGAATCCGTGTAACCCACAGGGAGCAGATCGTCTGCTTGGTAAACTAGCATATAATCTCTAGTCCTTCTCAGGTACTTTAATATATGCTTTACTGCAGTCCAATGTCCTTGTCCAGGATTACTCTGATATCTGCTGACCATGCCCACGGCAAAACAGATATCAGGTCTCGTGCATAGCATTGCATACATTAGGCTTCCTACAACCGAAGCATAAGGAACTACTTTCATGTCCTCTATCTCTTTTGATGTCTTTGGAGACATCTCTTTAGATAGAGCTACTCCATGTCTAAAAGGTAAGAAACCTTTCTTGGAATCCTACATGCTAAAACGAGCAAGGATTGTATCTATATATGAAGCTTGGGATAGACACAACATTCTTTTCTTACGATCCCTTATAACTTTGATCCCAAGAATGTGTGCACATTCTCCTAAGTCCTTCAAATCAAATTGTTTGGACAACCATACCCTTACGTCTGATAATACCTTGACATTGTTGCCAATTAACAAAATATCATCTACGTATAGTACAAGAAATACCACCACGTTTCCGTTACACTTCTTATATACACAAGACTCATCCGGACTTTGAATAAATCCATATGACTGGATTACTTCATTAAACCGGATGTTCCAAGACCTTGAAGCTTGCTTCAGTCCATAAATAGACCGATTGAGCTTGCACACTAGATGCTCTTTGCCTTTTTCAATGAACCCTTCTGGTTGCTTCATATGGATGTTCTCTTCAAGACTTCCATTAAGGAAAGCTGTCTTGACATCCATTTGCCAAATCTCATAATCCATATGAGCAGCAATGGATAAGAGTATCCGGATAGACTTAAGCATGACTACCGGTGAAAAGGTCTCCTCATAATCGATTCCCTCTTTTTGAGTGTACCCTTTTGCAACAAGCCTAGCTTTGAAGGTTTCTACCTTCCCGTCTGTCCCTCTTTTCCTTTTGTAGATCCACTTGCATCCAACGGCTTTTACACCATCAGGTGGTTCTACAAGCTCCCAAATCTTATTAGAGTACATGGACTCTATTTCAGAATTCATTGCCTTTTGCCAAGATCCTTATATATCTTGGAGTGCTTAGTCATATGACTGGGATCAGGTTCATGTTTACCCGGATCAAGTCCAAGACTCTCCCAAAACATGAATCTTTCAGTGCCTCACAACCCTCCCACTACGACGAGGCATCCGTGGTTGTGTATCATGTGTGACACGTGTTGCGGTCTCTTGTGGTACTTCATCTTGTCCTCTGGAGTAGACATGTCCTCTCTAAGTTCTTCTAAAACAACTTTACTATCGGGCTTGTGATCCATTATATAGTCTTCTTCTAAAAGCGGGCATTGGTGCTAACAATGACCTTCTCGTCTTTAGGACTATAAAATAAACCACCTTCGTTCCTTTGGGATATCCTACAAACACGCGAACTTCTGTACGAGATTTTAACTTATCAGCACATGTGCTGGACTACCCCAAATCCGAATATGTCTTAGACGGGTTTCGCCCATTCCACAATTCTATGGGAGTAGAAGAAACTGATTTAGAAGGTACTAAGTTCAGAATGTACACTGCTGTTTCCAAAACGAATTTGGTAATTCTGAATAACTCATCATCGATCTAACCATCTCCATAAGAGTCCTATTCCTTCGTTCTGCCACACCATTCTGTTGGGGTGTTCCAGTGCACAATTGGGATTGAATCCGACCTCGATAAGTAATTCCTAAACTCTCCTAAGAGGTATTCGCCACCACGATCAGATCGTAGTGTCTTGATACTTTTACCTAATCGTTTCTCCACATCAGCCTTGTATTCTTTGAACTTGTCAAAGCACTCGGACTTGCGGCGCATTAGGTAAATGTATCCATATCTTGAATAATCATCTATGAAAGAGACAAAATATTCAAAACTCCTCTTGCCTGGACAGACATAGGACCACACAAATCAGAGTGAACCAACTCTAACACTTCTTTGGCTCTATACCCCTTGGCCTTGAACGACCTCTTGGTCATTTTACCTTCTAAGCAAGATTCACAAGTTGGAAAATTTTCCAACTCTAATGAACTCAAAAGTCCATCGGCTATAAGCCTCTGAATCCGACTTAAATTAATATGACCAAGTCTTAGATGCCAAAGATATGCTTGGTTCATTTCTGAAGGTTCTTTTCTCTTATTAGAATTAGAAGATGAGTTATAAATTTCCATGTTTTGCTTTGTGGAAGAAATTGGATTTAAAATATACAAATTGCCAACTAATGCACCAGAACAGATAATCACTTTATTTCTTTTAATAACTACATCGTTACTGAAAGAAACTGAATATCCATCTATAAACAGTTTAGAAACTGAAATTAAATTCTTTCTAAAACTGGGTACATAAAGATAATTTCTTAAAACCAAATTTCTATTTCTAATAAAAAACAAGTAGACGTCTCCCACTGCAACAACTGCCACCTTAGTAGCATTGCCCATGTAGACGGTAATCTCCCCTTCAGATAGTCGTCGGGTTTCCTGGAACCCCTGCAAGGAATTGCAGACATGATCAGTGGCTCCCGTATCTACACACCAGGTGCTGGTAGATAACACCGCTAAACATGTTTCAACAACCAGAGCATGAGATATACCTTTGTTTTGGTTCCTACGAGGACAGTCCGCCTTCCAATGTCCTGCCTGCTTGCAGATGAAGCACTTGCCCTTCGGCTTCTTCACTCCAGCTTTAAATCCCGTACTCTGAGATTTATTCACTTTCTTTACTGAGCCAGCTTGTTTCTTCTTCTTCTTTCCTTTCGGTTTAGAAGTAGAACCATTTTCAGCAAAGTGAATTTGAGAATTGTGACGAAATAATCCTTCTGCTGCTTGAAGTTCTGTCAGTAGTTCCCCTAATGAATAAATCCTTTTATTCATATTATAGTTCAGGCGGAACTGCTCAAAACTTCTAGGTAGTGTTTGGAGGATCATATCGATCTGGGTTTCCTATCAATTTCTCCTCCAAGGATCTGTATCTCGTTCAGATAAGCCATCATCTTTAGGATATGATCCCTTACAGGAGTACCCTCTTGCATGGTGGCTGTCATTATCTTTCTCATAGCTTCTTGTCTAGAAGCCCTATCCTGATGACCAAAGAGCTCCTTGAGATTGTTCATAATATCATAAGCTGTTGGTAAATCTTGATGGCGATGTTGCAATACATTTGACATTGGAGCCAAAATGTAACACCGCGCCATCTCATCGCCTTTACCCATCTCTTATGATATTCAATCTCCTCTTGGGTAGATTCACCGATGGGTGCATCAGGACAAGGTTCATCAAGACAAATTTATAGCATTCAGAACAATGTCCAGTTCCTTTTCCAATCTATGTAATTAGGTCCAATAAGTCTATTTTGTTGAAGTATGATGGATGGGTTGAAAGTCATCCTAAGAATCACAAATAACTTTTGGTCGAACTCTAAATTTAGAATAATATTGATTCCTCAAACAATACTATTTTAAATTAACCAACACCTCATCACACCGTGAATTTTGTATGCCACGTTAGTGTGGACGTATACAAATTCAACATTTGTAAAAGGAGGTTTTAACCCATTAATTTTATTATCTTGTCAACCTAACTTTTGACAAATAAAATTAATAGTTGGTATTATTTGGTCACACAAATAATAATAGTGACTCTGTTGGGAGGATACTATTAGATGTGTCTAAGTGTATACCATTACTTGACACTAAGTCCATTAATAAGATTATGCCCCTTCCGTTGGGGAAGATCACACGCTCATAATTAATTTCCAATAGTCATCCAAAATGGAAGTCTGTTCTAGTCATCCACAAACAAGTTCATCCGTTATGGAGGAAGGCACTAAGAGCCAAACCGCAAGCTTGTTTACCTCACTTACAAACCAAGAATGGAGACCATGGGATTTATTTAAAATCCCTCTCCCACTTAGTTATTTATAAATGAGGAATTTTAACTATGCTAGCCTACTAAACTTGTAAACTAACATGCACACACAACACAATATAAAAGCAATAAATAGAAAATTTAATTTTCAACTATTATGGCTTTTATCTCTTAATTGTCCTCCGTGTGTTGTCATCCCAAGCTGCTGCCATATTTGGCCACCGCCTCCGGGTCTAGCTGTCGCATCCATCTTGCTCCTAGTTCCGCTGCGCCTCTGGTCCTTAGAAGGTTCCACGCTTTGCAAGATTCGATCCGCGACATAAATAGAATTTTACATTTTTGATCCTATATTCCATAAAAGGAATGTACATGTATCTAGATCAAAAATAAAATCCTAATAAAACTAAATACAGCTCCTACTGTATTTTAATACAATCATGCACACACATATAAATTACCCTTGACATGTCCAAGGGTCCAATCACACACATAATTAACTAAAAGCCATAATAGTTGGATCCTGCATCCACAAAGTTAGCACATCCTACTATTATCCTGCCTAAATTATGTATGACATGTGCATAATTAAACTAAATACCAAATACACAGAGGCAAAATCCTAGCTCTGATACCAATTGTTGGTTGCTACTCGGAAAACCTAAAGGTTCCACTGTACAAAAATTTTGTACAAAGGTCTGAACCTTTTCCTAGCTACCATGTGTTCTTTTAAATTAAATTTTGGATCGCCTGCGGAACTTAACACGTTTGATCCAAAACTTAATCTATTTGTTCTTTTAGGTTTTGACTTGGATCTCCTGCGGAACTTAACACGTTCGACCCAAGTCTCCTTAAGTTATTAATTCCATTAAATATTAATTTCCATAAAAGGTTCCCAGTACTGACGTGGCGAGGCACATGGCCTTCTTGGATATGGGAGCAACCACCACCGACTAGACAAAACCTTTAATAGAAAGCTAATATTTAATTTCCTAAAATAACTTTAGGTTAACCAAAGAGAACAATCAAATCACAAGGAAAAGAAAGAAAATAAAAGAACACAACATCGAAAAACATATTCAAAATACTAGAACGTAAGCCTCTTATATTTGGTATTATTTCCATAAATAACTAGCATGATGCGGAAATAAAAATTACTAGTTATACCTTGTAGAAAAACCTCTTGATCTTCTACCGTATTCCTCTTCTAACCTCGGACGTTGTGTGGGCAACGATCTTCCGAGACGAGAAACCACCAATCACCTTCTTCTCCTCCTAGCTAGGTTCGGCCAACAAAGAGGAAGCTTCACCAAGGAAGAAAATCAAAATACTAACCTAGCTCCAAGAGATGCTAGCTTTCTCTCCTTCTTCTTCTTCTTCTCCGAGTAGTATCCGGCCACCACAAGAGCTCCAATGGAAGAGTAGGGTTCGGCCACCACAAGAGGAAGAGAGGGAGAGGTTGGCCGACCACACCAAGGAACAAAAGAGGGAGAGAAATAATAGATGTTGTGTCTCATGAAGGCACCCCTACCCCTTCTTTTATATTCCTTGGCCTAGGCAAATTAGGAAATTTAATTACCATAAAATTTCCTCAATTTCCTTGACATGATTTTATTGAGAAAAATAAAATAAAATTTCTCAAAATAACCGGCCACATCATTGGAGAACAAATTGGACAAGTTTTAATCAACAATTAAAACTTCCTAATTTGTTTCGGAAATTTAAAAATAAAATTTCTCTTTAAAATCTCTTCATGGTTGATAAAGGAAATTTCTATAATTTTAATTTTATCAACATGTGAATAATTTTAAAGAGAAAATAAAACATCTCTCAATTTACAAATAAGGAAAGAGATCTAATCTCTTTCTTTAATCTTTGTAGATCTTTTATAAGAGATATTTTAATTTTAATTCTCTTTAATAAATTATTTCTTCCACTTAATAAAAATTAAAATTAAAATCCTTTTAATCTAATTTGGCCGGCCCCACTAGCTTGGGTTCAAGCTAGGGCCTACCACCCAATATTATACCTAGGTCGGCCCTAGCTTGTTCCCAAGCTAGCTTGGCCTATGGGTGGGTTTAGAAGGTGGGTATTGGTGGGTATAGAACTCTATAAATAAGAGGCTACGATAGGGACCGAGAGGAGGAGTTGGTTTTGGTCTCCTGATAAAATTAAGCATCCCGTGTTCGCCCCGAACACACAACTTAATTTTATCAATGATAATTCATTCCACTAGAGAACTATCATTGAACTACCGCACCAATCCCAAATTACATTTTGGGCTCCTTCTTATTATGAGTGTGTTAGTCTCCCTGTGTTTAAGATATCGAATGTCCACTAATTAAGTGAGTTACTGACAACTCATTTAATTAATATCTAAGTCCAAGAGTAGTACCACTCAACCTTATTGTCATGTCGGACTAAGTCCACCTGCAGGGTTTAACATGACAATCTTTATGAGCTTCTCTTGAGGACATTATCAACCTAGTATCTCTAGGACACAGTTTCCTTCTATAATCAACAACACACACTATAAGTGATACCATTTCCCAACTTATCGGGTTTATTGATTCAACGAACTAAATCTCACCCATTGATAAATTAAAGAAATAAATATCAAATATATGTGCTTGTTATTATATTAGGATTAAGAGCACATACTTCCATAATAACTGAGGTCTTTGTTCCTTTATAAAGTCAGTATAAAAGAAACGACCTCAAATGGTCCTACTCAATACACTCTGAGTGTACTAGTGTAATTATATAGTCAAGATAAACTAATACCTAATTACACTACGACCTTCTAATGATTTGTTCCTTTTCCATTTTGGTCTTGAGCTACTGTTTATAATTTATAAGGTACTGATAACATCATCTTCTGTATGTGACACCACATACTATGTTATCTACAATATAAATTAAATGAACAACTACAAACAAATGTAGACAATTAGACCAAATGTGATTCTTTATTCATAATAAATGAGTCTAATGAAGTCGCTTTGATTTCAGAGATTGAACCAAAAATAGTTGATGAGGCATTGCACGATCCTGATTGGATCTTAGCTATGCAAGATGAGTTAGGTCAATTTGAAAGGAGTCAAGTGTGAGACTTAGTTCCTAGACCTAAGAAGACCACCATTATTGGAACTAAATGAGTCTTCAAAAATAAGTTAAATCAAAAGGGAGAAGTTGTAAGAAACAAGGCAAGACTTGTAGCCAAGGGCTATAGTCAAGTCGAAGGTCTCGATTATGATGAGACTTATGCTCCCGTGGCCCGATTAGAGTCCATTCGTTTGATGCTAGCTTTTGCTGCACATAGAGGTTTCAAGCTCTATCAAATGGACGTTAAATCAGCCTTCTTAAACGGATTCATCAAAGAAGAGGTCTATGTTGAACAACCACCGGGGTTTGTGAATACAGTTCCAAACCACGTGTACAAGCTCAAGAAAGCTCTTTATGGGCTTAAACAAGCACCTCGAGCATGGTACGAAAGGTTGTCAACTTACCTATTAGAAAAGGGCTTTGTAAGAGGCCAAATAGACCCAACACTATTTCTGCGTAGAGATGGTGAAAATATTTTTGTAGCCCAAGTGTATGTCGATGACATAATTTGTGGCTCAAATAACAAAGGCTATTTGAATGAATTCATTTCTCACATGGAAAGTGAGTTTGAGATGAGTCTAGTAGGAGAGTTGACATTCTTCCTCGGACTTGAAATCAAACAAACTCGAGATGGAATTTATGTCCATCAGACAAAATACACTCAAGAGATGCTTAGAAAATTCAATATGAGTGACTCTAAGGAAGTGTCCACTCCGATGGCGACAAACACTCGTCTTGACAATGATGAGAGTGGAAAACCAATTGATCTAACGCAATATAGAAGTATGATTGGTAGTCTTCTATATCTCACAGCTAGTTGACCAGACATACTTTTTGCTGTGGGCATGTGCGCTAGATATCAAGTCTGTGCCAAGGAATCTCATTTAATTGCAGTTAAGAGAATATTGAGATACCTTAAGGGCACAATTCGAGTAGGTCTATGGTACCCTCGTACAGAGTCTTTTGACTTGATAGGCTATACCGATTTCGATTATGCTGGGTGTAAATTGGATCGGAAAAGCACTAGTGGGGGTTGCCAATTCTTAGGTTCATCATTAGTTAGTTGGTCAAGTCGGAAGCAACATTGTGTTGCTCTCTCCACGACCGAGGCTGAATACATTGCTATGGGAGAGAGTGTATCACAATTGTTGTGGATGATTCACACTCTAGAAGATTATGGACTTTCGTATAAGGGAGTGCAAGTGTTGTGTGACAACATTAGCACAATAAACCTAACGAAAAATCCAGTCCATCATTCAAGGACCAAACACATTGAAGTCTTCATTAGAGATCACGTAGCTAGGGGAGACATTGCACTCACATATGTTGAGTCAAAGTCGAACTTAGCCGACATTTTCACAAAACCCCTTCCAGAAAATGAATTTAGTCATTTAAGGAGGGAATTGGGAATGTGTTTGGCTCAATAAGTCATGTTGACCACATCATGATCAATAAGGACCATTAAAATGACAAGAAAAATTGGGAAATTAATTTGGGCAACTTGGGGACATCTCACACAAACTATAAGGTTTAACAAATTGTTTTTGTTTGCTAAATATGGGGTGAGATGCTAGGATCAACCAAATTATTCAAAATGTATCATGCATCCCTTGAATAATTAGGTTGAAGAGACATTAATTGAGTATGGGGAAGGCCATTACATAATTCATGTGTATTTGGCTCCTAGATCTTACTCATATATTCCAACCAAGGAATCTTGGTTGGACTTTTGCCTAGAAATTTTCTAATTATGGTTGATGGTTGATGTGTTGATTGGTATTGTTGTTTGGTTCATGTCATGACTTTGATTGATAAAACGATAGGTTGGTAAAGGAAATAATAGCAACTTGGATATATTTTGACAAACTTGAAACTAAACATAAGAAGGATAAAAAATTTCAGCTTTCATGCCTTGATTGAAAAAATTAGGACAAGTTGTTTATATTTTGACAAATTTGAACCTGATCATAGAGATGAGTTTAGCAAAAATATGTTTTGAACTTCTAAGGACCAAGAAGACAGAACTCCATATGGTTGGAGTTAGTGTGAGGTTTTGTTTGATAAGAGTCTGAAACTTTTGGATTATGAACAAGTTCAGGCCATAAGAAATCATATTTCGAATATATTAGTGTTTGGTGATTCCTAAGTTCTAGGGTATGTCTTAGGGAAGTTATGAATTCTTGAGTTCCGGATTCTTCAGACTTCATGGCTCAGTATTTCAGTTACTGAAATTACTGAAATCGGGTTATCAGACACTGATCGGTCCACAGACCGATCAGGAAAGTCTGGATCGATCTATCGACTGATCCAGAACGAAGCCAAACTCTCTGTTTGGTATCTGATCGGTCCAGTGACCGATCAGCGCACGAAGAAAGCCCCCTGATCGGTCCGGGCACCGATCAGGATGATCCCTGATCGGTCCACTGACCGATCAGGTGTCGCCGATTCACTCGGGTGAATCTGATCGTTCAGGATTTCTCCTGATCGAACAGCCGTCCGATCAGGGAATAGATCGATCCCTGGCTTTAACTCCTCCCGACTCCCTCCTTTCCCATTACCTACGAAGCCCTAGCCGACTCTCTTTTCCCCCGTTTCTTCTTCCCCTTGATCGCCGAACCCTAGACGACTCCCTCCTGCCTCAGCATTTCTTTCTTTCTCCGAAAACCAGAGAAATGGCTCCAAGGTAACTTCATCAGCTCTATTTCTCGTTAGTACTTCATTTGTTTCATTTCTCACTGATTCAGTGATTTGGGGTGGTGCTCGGGTTGTGCTCCTTTGCTTCATCTGTGTCATGTTCCTAACCCCTTAGGAAGAAACCAGTAGGTGAGGGTACTTCCAAGTCCAAAGATAAATCCAAATCCAAAGAAACCTCCCGACCTCAACCATCCAGTTCGGGAAGATTTCCCAACCAACAGTTTGAACAATCCTTTAAGGAAAGGACCTTCAAGTTGCTCCCATGTAGATCAGTCGATAAAAAATACATGAATGAGTTTTGTCCAGCGATTACGGAGACCATCGCCTACTATAAACTTGACTCCTTGGTATATTTAGAGAGGGATATCAACCTTGACCTAGTTTCTGAATTCTATAACAACCTTCATCAGACTATTGATGGTAGTTATAGATCAAGAGTGGCTAAGCAAACCGTTGATTTCAGCTTAATTGCCTTCTTTGATTATTTAGGCTGTCGTTTGTGTTCGGGGACGGTGTTCTCATTCTATCCTGCTTTGCCTGAACCCGTGTCTCATCCTCTTGATGTCTCATCTGACTCGATTTATGAGTACTTCTTTGGACATCCGAGACCGGATGGATTAGATGAGTTAGATGTCGACTTTCCTACATTTGCAGCCCTTGGCCTTTCTGCTCCTGATTACATTCTTTTCAAAATTGTCACAAACTATCTTCTACCTATTACTTCTAAACCATTGGCAGAGATTCGACCGTATCATTGTCTGATGCTTTATGGGTTGCGTAGGCGTCTTGACTTTGATATCATGTCAAGTGTCTATACTTCTATCATATCCCATAGCGAGCCAAGCGGTTACACCATCTATATGCCTTATGGGCATGTAATTACTGATTGGCTTGAGACCCTGGGTGTTGACGTCTCTCGGGGGAGGTTGGTAAAGATGGTTAGGCAGGATTGTCGACTTGGGAAACGTGCATTTTCTAAGTCTGGAATCTTAGGAGAGGCTGGGGCAGTTAGGTGGAAGGATGGGAGGGCATTAGGTGAGTTACCTCGACGACAAGTTGCTCCTGTTGCTGCTCCTCCTGCTGCTGACGATGGAGAGGCCGATCCTGATCTGCGCTGGCAGATCGCCGAGCTGGAGAGTCGATTTGATCGCCACGAGGAGATGATGGCTACTGAGTTCGATGGACTACGTATACGGATTGACCAGCGCTACGACGATCTGTGCAGCCAGCAGTTGGTGACTCAGCAACTGCTTCGAGGGTGGATGGACAGTTACCCACCTCCGCAGCACCACCCGGACCATACACTTTCGAGCAGCAGCATCCCGCCTCTGGAAGATATTCCTCCAGCCGACACTGGAGATGTTCCTCGTCTTGAGGAAGATGACTGATACTTTTTGATGATCATATTGATTGTATGTTTTGGATGATGGTTGCTAGATACTTATGCCTGACTTGGTTGTATGCTACTTACTGTTATGCTACTCATTCTTCCTTATATATTTGCTGTTCTTTTCTTGGCTGTTACTATACTCTTCATATGTCTTTTATTTCTTTATTCATTTACTGTCCTAAAATACACTTAGAAGGAATTCTAGGGGGATTAAGCAGAAGACAGTATGGATTAAGGGGGAGCTCTTTAAGTTATCTTACCTTGTTCGCTCCTTTTCGGTGTTTGATAAAGGGGGAGAAGATAACTAAGTATAGAAATGAATGAAAGATTGATTTTAGGGGAGAGGATGACTTTGAGTCCTTTTGAATCCTCTTACCTAATTCGCACATATTCGACTAAGTTAAGTGATGAATTGACTTCATCAAGTCAATATGAAAAAGAGGGAGAAAATAACTAAGGTATATCCGTCTTAGGGGGAGGATCCTGGTTTCCCTAAAATTATGGGTATATGAGCATTTCTGATCTAAACTTAAATCGTGTTATCAAACAACAAAAAGGGGGAGATTGTTGATACAGTCTGACCTGGATGTTTTGTTGCTGACACCGATTTAAGTTTGTATCGATATTTAACTCAGATTAATTACTAATCTAGGTTGACTTGGTTGACTGATTGAGAAAGTCCTAACGGGATGTTAGGCTTGGAAAGTCCCGTGAGTGAAGTCAGCAGATTGAAATCAGTGAGGAAGTGTGAAACCCTAGTGAGTGAAGCTAGGTGCAAGTCCCGGTGAGTGAAGCTGGGAAGGAAAATCCAGATGGATCAAGGGTGATCGGACATCCGTGTTGAAAAGTCCAAGAAGGAAGCTTGGCATGCGGTCGAGAGGGCTCGGTAGCTCGTTCTCTAGGACCGGAGTCGGAGAGGGCTAGGGAGCTCGTTTCTCCGGACTAGGTCGAGAGGGCTCGACCCGGACCGAGTCAAGAAGCTAGATCGGGACCGATCCAGGAAAACTTGGACACCTAATCGGTCGGCGACCGATCAGAATCGATCGATGGCTACCGAAGCGACATCGACGGTCCGCATCGATCGAAATCGATCGAGCTCATCGTGATTTTCCGATAGGTCTAGAGACCGATCGGGAGGTAAGCGCTGGGAAGAGCGACATCTGATCGGTCTGGGACCGATCAGATTAGTGCTGATCGGTCCGCAGACCGCGAGCGACATCTGATCGGTCTGGGGACCGATCAGATTAGTTCCTGATCGGTCTGCCAGACCTATCAGCGATGATCCAGAAAGCGTGGATCGGTCTGCTGACCGACCCACGATATTGTTTGTTCTGTATGCACTTTTTCTTCTTGCCGTATTTGTTTTCACCCATCTGTTTTTAACCATCTGCTGTGAGTCTTTTTAGCTTGCAGGTTGCAGGTCACACTCTCATGGTTGAATTCAAATTAAGCTTCATTAAGAGAAGAAGACAAGTGCTCTTTTCACTGTGATTTGCTGCAACAGATGCATTTGAGGCATCAACGTTCACTGGCGAATCTGATTGCGATTGGGCTACGCTCAGTTTGACCTCTACTTATTGGTTCGTATCCAGAGACGCCAGTGATGACTGTGATTTTATTGGTGTGAGTTTAGAGAACTAGGTAAGGAGAAAGAGGGATTGGCTGCAGCACTGATTCGTGCAGTCTGACCATAATCGGGAACAGGGCTTCAGAAGCAGTAAAAACAGCGAGAGGAAAGAAGAACACAACAACAAGAAAGCTGAAAGAAAAGTCTGTTGGGTGTGAAAAACTTCTTGAGCTCTCGGGTGAATTGCGATCTCTGTTTCCTTCACTGATCCTCGCGTGGTTGTAAGCATTTTTCATTCTTCTCTGCCATCGAGCTTCTGTAAGTCTTGTGCTTTAACTTAGATATTTCTTGAGACTTTGTGGGAAGGTTACTCCACCTAGAAGGAGGATCTTTAGCCGGAATTCTTCCGGGGTGCGATCTACCGAAGATCAAGGAGTCGTCCACCTTATGGACACGCCGAGGAGTAGGGGCAAGTTATCCCCGAACCTCGTAAATCTGTGTATCAGTGTTTGTGTGCTTGTTTTCGTTTTGCTTTAGTTTGCTTATTCCGCCGTGCTAACTAGTTTCTGTGTAGAACTCTCTGCTTAAGTTTTTAAAGAGGCTATTCACCCCCCCTCTAGCCATCTAAGATCCCAACAGCTTCCACATCTAATCTAAGCACGGAGGTGGCTAATTTGCAGAAAGAAGTAAGTTATCAAGTCGGGTTGCTATTTGACATGAAGAAGCGGATGAGGGACTCCCAGCAACTGGTGGAATCTTAATAGGTAGAAAAAAAGGAAACTAGAAATCCTATTGCAGACCAGTGAAACCAAGCTCCAAGCGGAATGCACAATGAGAGCCAGGGTGGTCTCCGACCTGGCATAAAAATCTGCCTTGCTGGAGGATCTGAAGTTTATTCAACCTTTGGGATCCATTAAGTGAGCTAAAGAACTATCGTCTAAAGACCTGTTAATATTAGAATAGCAGGATAACTTGGATACATAGGAAGCCCGACTGGAATCAATGCAGGCTGAACTAGAGTCTACTAAATCCCAGTTGGCATCTTATAAGGCCTGGAAGGATGAGTGTTTCAAGATTAGGCGGAAAGCTTATCACGAATCTCGTGAATTTAGCCAGCAATTTGCTGTACGCATTTCAAGGAAGCTCGCCCTTAGAGCTGAAGGAGCGTCTCAACAATTATGGGAGGATGACTACTGTTGACTCTCCACAAGTGTACTGAAATGTAGTAAGTAATAATAAAAGGTATCGTATTCACAGGGACTGGAATAAGCACTAAAGATATCTCAACACGAATTAGCTAAACAACTAATCAATTAGTTTTCAAAAGCTAAATGCAACTATGCAAAGTAAAACGTAGAAATGAAAGAATAAGAAACAAGAATAAGGGCAATGGTAAAAGTATGTTCTAGGAGTTTTAGTTTCTTTGTAATGTTATTCAATGTAATGATCTACCAAATCTTATTCCTTAATTGACTATCATTTGTAGAAGGTTACGGTTCTCTCTTGCAATAGTCAATCGGCCTAGGACTGAAATCTATACCTAAACGTGATCAATTAGAAATGAATCTATGTTGTCCTTACATAGGCTTGCCTGTCACGTGCGTCTCTCGGATAATCAACATACAATTCATCACCCCTCAACTGCATCAAGATATAATATATAATCTATACAATCTATCCTAACCTCTTGAAATACCTAATTTCCCTTTCAAGATTACCTCTCAAACGTCCTTACACGGGCATGTTCCTATCACGAACGTCCCTCGGAAAATTGAATGGGAAACAATCCATACAAGATCCACAAGATATTCAAACATTCAATCAAGCAAGGTAATTGAGCCCTAATCACAACAATCCACATAAAAAAGAATAGATACAAACAGGGCAAAATCATAGAAATAGGAAATTGGCTAATCCAAAAGAATTTTACATCAAATCTCCATTACAAATACTCCCTCCATCCTAGAACAAGAGATTTAATCCATAGAATAAGGAAAGAAATCCAAAGATAAAGAGAATACAAGCATCTTGATCCCAAATTCGAGAAAGAAAGGGAAGAAAAGCTTATCTACGATGAAGAACCGTCTTCGGATCCAATTCTCGTTCCTCGGAGTCGAAACGATGAAGATCTGCCCTTAGATCGTCGGAAATCCCTCCAGGAAGGTGGAGGAACGCCCCAAATCTTGATTCCCCCCAAAGGGGAGAAGATGCCCCTTCAAATCTTGAAGGAGGCCTTATATAGAGGAGAGGTTTGGGCACCACACGACCCCGAGGCACGACCGTGTGAGGTTCACACGGCCAAGGTGATGTGCGTAGATTGTATACACTTATTGGCATGTTTTGACGCACATTTACATACTTTGAGCATGCTTGATCTATGCATTTTCGTACTTTCAACTTTCCTTTTTAACATATTTACTCTCTTTGTTCGGAGATATGTTTTTGTGTATTTTTTGTACACAGGAGTCGAATTTGGTGAAGATTTCATGTTCAAGGCCAAACCTATAAGTAAAGTAAGGGGAGAAAGCACTTGGCCGTGTACCAGACACGGCCATGCCACAGAGGGGTGCTCAAGCCGTGTGGAGATCAAAGGTCGTGTGGCAGCAACAGGAAAGGGAGTAGGCTCGACCGTGTGAACCTCACACGGCCGTGTCAAGATATGAAGCAATCCAGAGCTTAAACCTTACATGGCCGTGTAGATCTACATGGCCGTGTGAGGTTTCCAGAGACCAGGAAGGCTCTGGTCGTGTGCACTACACAACTGTGCAGGGTTCCCAGTAAACAAGAGAGCTCTGGCCGTGTGCACCACACGGCCGTGCCAGGCTTCCAGAGGCAGGAGCAGTTCAGGCCGTGTAGATCTACACGGCCGTGTGAAGAGGATATTGGAGATGTTTGCTACGGTCGTGTCTCACACACGGCTGTGCAAGGCTGACAGAGAGGAGAATGGGTAGGGACGTGTGAACCTCACACGGCCGTGCCACGGGGCAGTATGGTGCCCAAATCTCACCTCTATTTAAACCCTTCTTCAAGATTTGAAAGGGGATCTTCTCCCCTTTGAGAGAGAGTGATATTTGGGGCTTTCCCTCCATTCTTGGGAGTTTTCTTGGCGATCTAAAGGTGGATCTTCAACAGAATCGACTCCGAGGAGCGTGGATTGGATTCGAAGATCAAGCGTCATCTTAGATAAGTCTTCTTTCTCTCCTCTTCTTGGATTGGGGGATCAAGAAATGCTTGTAATCTCTATATTTTCAGATTTCTCTCTTCGATTCATGGAGTAGATCTCTTGTTTTAGGAGGAGGGAGTATTTGTATGATGAATTGATGTAAACTCTTGTGGATTTGTCATTTCCTTGTTTCTATGATATTGTCTTGTTTGTATCAATTTGATCTTGAATGTATTGTTGTGATATGGACCTAATTCACATTCTTGATTGATTGTTTGAATGTCCTATGCATCTTATAAAGATTATCCCCCACTCGATTTTCCGAGGGAAGCACGCGAAAGGTGCAAGCCCGTGTAAGGACGCTTGAGGGATAAGATATAGGGAAAAGGAGGACAATTCAAGAGGGTAGGATAGATTTAGGGATTAATCTTTATATCTTATGGGTTGAGGAGTATGATCTTGTGTTGATCATCCGAGGGATCTTCGTGACAGGAACAAGCCCGTGTAAAGACAACATAAGTTCATATCAACTTGATCACATTTAGGGATAGATTTCAGTCCTAGGTCGGTTGTCTATTGCAAGAAAGAACCTTCAACCTTCTATAAATGTTGGACAATTGAGAAATAAGATTTGGTAGATCATTTACATTTAGGAATCTTACAAAGAAACCAAAACTCCTAGAACATTCCTTTATCATAGCCCATAATCTAGTTTGTTGATTTTTCATTCCTATGTTTACTTTTCATTAGTTACATTTAGCTTTTGGAAACCAATTAATTAGTTGTTTAGCTAACTCGTGTCGAAATATTTCTAGTGCTTATTCAAGTCCCTGTGGATACGATAATATTTTATATTACTTGCGACATTTCCGTACACTTGCGGAAGCGAACAAGTTTTTGGCGCCGTTGTCAGGGATTGCGCTATAACATTAGAGATTATCAATTGAGTTAGATTAAACATAACTTTTCTTTCTTTCTTTACATTTGCATAGTTGTAACTAATTTCTTTTTAGAAATCTGTTTCTATAAGCTTTTCTTTTCTTGAATAACATTCTTGACAATTCTTTTTGTTGCAATTCTAATTCTAATTCTAACTTTGCATTCTTGATTTCTAACACTCTCCTCTATTTTTCTTTTCTTTACATTTGCATAGTTGTAACTAATTTCTTTTTAGAAATCTGTTTCTATAAGCTTTTCTTTTCTTGAATAACATTCTTGACAATTCTTTTTGTTGCAATTCTAATTCTAATTCTAACTTTGCATTCTTGATTTCTAACACTCTCCTCTATTTTTATTTTCTTTTGAGAACATATCTTGTCATCTTGTTCTTGTGTATGCGAAGATCTAACTTTGCAGGAAAACTTCTTCCTCTGGATCCTGAGATAGACAGAACATTTCATAGGAGAAAAATTCTGCAAAGATAGTAAGAAAAACAAGAACATTCCATTATGGCAAACAGACCACTTAAGGATTATGCAGCACCATATGCTAGGGGTTTTCGATCTAGTATTTCTAGGCCTTCATTGAGGCAAATAATTTTGAGATCAAACCTGCAATCATATCCATGGTGCAGCAAAATCAATTTGGTGGAGGACCGTATGAAGACTCAAATCAACATTTGGAGGTTTTCTATGAAATATGCGGTACAATGAAAATGAATGGTGTGCCTTCAGAGGCAGTGTGTTTATTATTGTTTGGGTTTTCTTTGAGAGATAGAGCCAAGCAATGGTTGAATTATTTGGCTCTAAATAGCATCACCACATGAGAACAATGTGAGCAACAATTCCTTGATAAATTTTATCCCCCTAGCAAAACAGCTCATATGAGGAATCTTATTGCAAGCTTCAAACAAGCGGACTCAGAATCTTTATTTGAAGCATGAGATAGATACAATAACATGCTCAGACAATGCCCACACCATGGTTTGGAAAGATGGCTAGTGTTACACACATTTTATAACGGCATCAACTATCACACAAAAATGTCCCTTGATTCAGCTGCTGGAGGGGCACTTATGAACAAAAGTTTAGATGAGGCCGAAGAGATAATCGAGAGCGTAGCACAAAACCACCATCAATGGGCCAATGAAAGAAGTGGTGGCTATTCATGTATGAACCCAACAACAAAAGCATCAGGGAAATTTGATGTTGATGCAGTAACCTTGTTGGTTGCAAAACTGGATGCTCTTACAAAAAAATTTGAGAATATGGGAGCTAGTTCAAATACAGCCAATGCCATTGTTGCTTCTTGTGAAGTATGTGGAAGTTCTGAACATCTAAGTGACTCATGCCCATTGGGGGCTATAACTGCACAAATTAATCAATTAGAGCAATGTGATGCAATCATGGGTTACAATCAGAGGCAGAACTGTTAGAGTGTATACTAAAAGCCTAGCTTTTGGTATAAATATTTATCTAGAAATAAGAATCACATTGGTCAAATGTCTACATTTATGATAAATGTAGTTGTTCAATTAATTTATATTGTAGATAACATGGTGTGTGGTGTCACACACAGAGGATCATATTATCAGTACCTTATAAATTATAAACAGTAGCTCATGACCATAATGGAAAGGAACAAACCATTAGAAGGTCGTAGTGTAATTAGGTGTTAGTTTATCTTAACTATATAATTACACTAGTACACTTAGAGTGTATTGAGTAGGACCATTTGAGGTCGTTCCTTTTATACTGACTTTATAAAGGAACAAAGACCTCAGTTATTATGGAAGTGTGTGCTCTTAATCCTAATATAATAACAAGCACATATATTTGATATTTATTTCTTTAATTTATCAATGGGTGAGATTTAGTTCGATGAATCAATAAGCCCGATAAGTTGGGAAATGATATCACTTATAGTGTGTGTTGTTGATTATAGAAGGAAACTGTATCCTAGAGATACTAGGTTGAGAATGTCCCCAAGAGGAGCTCAAAAGGATTGTCATGTTAAACCCTGCAGGTGGACTTAGTCCGACATGACGATGAAGTTGAGTGGTACTACTCTTGGAGCTAGATATTAATTAAGTGAGTTGTCAGTAACTTACTTAATTAGTGGACATTTGTTATCTTAAACACAGGGAGACTAACACACTCATAATAAGAAGGAGCCCAAAAATGTAATTTGGGATTGGTGCGGTAGTTCAATAATAATTCTCTAGTGGAATGAATTATTATTGATAAAATTAAGTTGTGTGTTCGGGGTGAACACGGGATGCTTAATTTTATCGGGAGACCAAAACCAATTCCTCCTCTCGGTCCCTATCGTAGCCTCTTATTTATAAAGTTCTATACCCACCTATACCCACCTTCTATACCCACCAATAAGGGGCCGGCCAAGCTAGCTTGGGAACCAAGCTAGGGCCGGCCTAGGTATAAAATTGGGTGGCCGGCCCTAGCTTGAACCCAAGCTAGTGGGGGCCGGCCAAATTAAATTAAAAAGGGATTTTAATTTTAATTTTTATTATGTGAAAGAAATAATTTATTAAAGAGAATTAAAATTAAAATATCTCTCTTGTAAAAGATCTATAAAAGATTAAAGAAAGAGATTAAATCTCTTTCCTTATTTGTAGATTGGTGAGATATTTTATTTTCTCTTTAAAATTATCCACATATTGATAAAATTAAAATTATAGAAATTTCCTTTTATCAACCATGAAGAGATTTTTAAAGAGAAATTTTATTTTTAAAATTTCCGGAAACAAATTAGGAAGTTTTAATTTGTTGATTAAAACTTGTCTAATTTATTTCCTCTTGATGTGGCCGGCCATTAGAGATTAATTGGGAAAATATTATTTTATTTTTCTCAATTAAATCATGTCAAGGGAATTAAGAAAATTTTATTGTAATTAAATTTCCTAATTTGCCTAGGCCAAGGAATATAAAAGAAGGGGTGAGGGTGCCTTCACAAGACACAACCTCTATTATTTTCTCTCCCTCTTTTGGTTCCTTGGTGTGGCCGGCCATCCTTTCCCTCTCTTCTTCTTATGGTGGCCGAACCCTTCTCTTTCCTTGGAGCTCTTGTGGTGGCCGGATACTACTTGGAGAAGAAGAAGAAGAAGGAGAGGAAGCGAGCATCTCTTGGAGCTTGGTTAGTGTTTTGATTTTCTTCCTTGGTGAAGCATTTTCTTTTGTGGCTGAACCTAGCTAGGAGGAGAAGAAGGTGGTTGGTGGTTTCTCATCTCGGAAGATCGTTGCCCACACAACGTCCGAGGTTAGAAGAGGAATACGGTAGAAGATCAAGAGGTTTTTCTTAAAGGTATAACTAGTAATTTTTCTTTCTGCATCATACTAGTTATTTTTGGAAATAATACTAAATACAAGAGGCATACGATTCTAGAGTTTCGAATATATTTTTCGAAGTTGTGTTCTTTTGTTTTATTTTTCCTTGTGATTTGATTGTTCTTTTCGGTTAACCTAAAGTTATTTTAGGAAATTAAATATTAGATTTCTATAAAAGGTTTTGTCTAGTCGGTGGTGGTTGCTCCCATATCCAAGAAGGTCATGTGCCTCGCCACGTCAGTACTGGGAACCAATTATGGAAATTAATATTTAATGGAATTAATAACTTAAGGTGATTTGGGTCGAACGTGTTAAGTTCCGCAGGAGATCCAAGTCAAAACCTAAAAGAACAAATAGATTTAGTTTTGGATCAAACGTGTTAAGTTCCGCAGGCGATCCAAAATTTAATTTAAAAGAACACATGGTAGCTAGGAAAAGGTTCAGACCTTTGTACAAAATTTTTGTACAGTGGAACCTCTAGGCTTTCCGAGTAGCAACCAACAATTGGTATCAGAGCTAGGGTTTAGCCTCTGTGTATTTGGTATTAGTTTAATTATGTACATGTCATACATAATTTAGGCAGGATAATAGTTGGATGTGCTAACTTTGTGGATGCAGGATCCAACTATTATGGCTTTTAGTTATTATGTGTGTGATTGGACCCTTGGACATGTCAAGGGCATTTATATGTGTGTGCATGATTGTATTATAAAATACGGCCTGTATTTAGTTTTATTAGGATTTTATTTTTGATCTAGATACATGTACATTCCTTTTATGGAATATAGGATCAAAAATGTAAAATTCTATTTATGTCGCGGATCGAATCTTGCAAAGCGTGGAACCTTCTAAGGACCAGAGGCGCAGCGGAACTAGGAGCAAGATGGATGCGACAGCTAGACCCGGTGGCGGTGGCCAAATATGGCAGCAGCTTGGGATGACAACACACGGAGGACAACTAGAGATAAAATCCATAATAGTTGAAAATTAGATTTTCTATTTATTGCTTTTATATTGTGCTGTGTGTGCATATTGGTTTACATATTTAGTAGGCTAGCATAGTTAAAATTCCTCATTTATAAATAACTAAGTGGGAGAGGGATTTTTAAGTAAATCCCATGGTCTCCATTACTGGTTTGTAAGTGATGCAAACAAGCTTGCGCGTTGGCTCTGAGTGCCTTCCTCCATAACGGATGAGCTAGTTTGCAGATCACTAGAACAGACTTCCATTTTTGGATGACTATAGGAAGTTAATTAAGAGCGTGTGATCTTCCCCAACGGAAGGAGCATAATCTTATTAATGGACTCAGTGTCAAGTAATGGTATACACTTAGACACATCTAATAGTATCCTCCCCATCGGAGTCACTGTTATTATTTGTGTGACCAAATGAAACCAACTATTAATTTGTCATAAAATTAGGTTGACAAGATAATAAAATTAAAGGGTTAAAACCTCTCTTACAAATGATTGATTTTGTATACGTCCACACTAACGTGGCATACAAAATTAACGGTGTTTGAGATAATTTTATTTGTCATAAAGTTACGTTGACAAGATAGTTAATGGGTAAAACCCTCCTCTTACAAATGTTGATTTTGTATACGTCCACACTAACGTGGCATGCAAAATTCACGGTGTTTTGAGGTGTTGGTAAATTTAAATAGTATTGTTAGAGGAATCAATATTATTTTAAATTTAGAAGTCTTGACCAAATATTTGATTAAAGATAGACCAACTATTAATTTTATTCGTCATAAAGTAAGGTTGACGAGATAATAAAATTAAATGATAAAATTTCCTCTTTGAATTTGTATACGTCCACACTAACGTGACATATAAAATTCATGGGGATTTTTAAGGAGTTGGTCTTAACCAAATATTTTTGTGATTCTTAGGATGATGGTCAATCCCTAGCTGATATACTATAAGAAAGACTTAGTAATCCCAATTGTAATGATTGGAAATAGGACTTGGACATTAAGGTAAACTGTCCTCTTAGAACTAAGAACAATATAGGTGTATTTTATTCATTAGTTGAAACATGTTTAGTGGTGTTATCTACCAGAACCTGGAGTGTAGATACAGATGCCATTAATCATGTCCGCAATTCATTGCAGGGTTCCAGGAAACCCGACAACTAAATGAAAATAAAAACACCGTCCACATGGGCACTGCTGTAAAAGTGGCAGCTGTTACAGTGGGAGATGTTTATTTTTTGATAAAAATAAAACATGGATTTTTTGAGTAATTGTCTTTACGCACCAAGTTTAGAAAGAACTAGTTTTCAGTTTCTAAACTATTCAAAAAAAAAACATGATATTCTGCCTCTTTTAATAACAAAGTTGTTATTAAGAAAAAGAGGGAAGTTATCTGTTCTGGTACGTTGGTTGGCAATTTATAAATCCAATAACTCTCACGATGCAACAAATGGAAACACATCTTCTAACTTTAAGAGAAAGTAACCTTCGAAAATGAACCAATTATATCTTTGGCATCTAAGGCTAGGTTATATTAACTTGAGTATGATTCATTGGTAGCTGATGAACTTTTGGGTTCATTAGTAGTGGAAATCTTTCCAACCTACGAGTCTTACTTAGAAGGAAAAATAACCAAGAAGCTTTTAAGTCTAAGGGATATGAAGTCAAAGATATATTGGAATTGGTTCATTCTGATTTGTGTGATCCTATGAGCATCCAGGCAAGAGGTTGTTTCAAATATTTCATCTAGGCAACTATTTGAGATACAGATATATTTACTTGATGTGCCGCAAGTCTAAGTGCTTTGATTAGTTCAAAGAGTATGAGGCTGATGTGGAGAAATGTCAAGGTAAAAGTATCAAGACACTACGGTGAGATCGTAGTGGCAAGTACCTCTTGGGAGAATTTAGGAGTCACTTATCAGAAGTAGGGATTCAATCCCAACTAACTACACCTAGGTATATCCCAACAGAATGGTGTAGAAAAAGGAAGTATAGGACTCTTTTGGAAATAAGTAGATTGATGATGAGTTATTTAGAAAATTACCAAATTCATTTTAAGGATATACTCTGGAAACGGAAGTGAACATAGTACCTTCCAAAGTCAGAACTCTCTACTCCTATAGAATTGCTGAATAGGTGTAAGCCTATTTTGAAGCATATTCGGATTCGGGTAGTCCAGCACATATGCTGAAGAGAGACAATGATAAGTTGGACAGGAATTCACTTGTTTGTGGGTTATCCTAGAGAAATGAAAGTAGGTTTATAGCCTTAAAAATCAGAAGGTTATTGTTAGCATCAATGACCGATTTTTAGAAAAGGACTATGTAATAAACTTCATGCCCATAAGTAAATTTGTTCTTAAGGAAATAATAAAGGACATGTCTAATCTAGTACCAACTGTACAAGATGAAATATCACAAGAAACTGCAACACGTATCATAAATGATACACAATTACAGATAGTGCCTCATCGTAGTGGGAGGGTTGTTAGGCAACCTAAAAAGATTTATGTTTTGGGAGAGTTTTTGGACTTGATCCCTGGAGGACATGAACCTGATCTCCGGACATATGACGAAGCACTCCAAGATAAAGATGTAATATCTTAGCAAAGAGTAATGAATAACAGAATTAGAATATATGTATTCTTATAAAATCTGGAAGCTTATAGAACCACCAAATGGTATAAAAGCCTTTGGGTGTAAAAAGGTCTATATTAGGAAAAGAGGGATAGACAGGAAGGTAGAAACTTTCAAAGCAAGGCTAGATGAAAAAGGAAACTTTTTCACTGGTAGCCATGCTTAAGTCTATCCGGATTCTTTTATCTATTTGGCAAGTGGATGTCAAGACAGCATTCCTTAATGGAAGTCTTGAAGAAAACATCCATATAAAGCAACCAGAAGGGTTCATTGCAAAGGGCTAAGAGCATCTTGTGTGTAAGCTCAATCAGTCTATGGACTGAGGCAAAGCTTCAAGGTCTTGGAACATCCGGTTTATCAAAATAATCCAGATCTATGGATTTAGTAACCGGATAAGTCTTGTGTATACAAAAGATGTGATGGAAACGTGGTGATATTTCTTGTAGTATACTTAGATAACATTTTTGGTAGTTGGAAACAATATCAAAATGTTGTCAGAAATAAGGGTATGGTTGTCCAAACAATTCGATATAAAGGACTTGGGAGAATGTATATATTCTTGAGATCAAAGTAATAAGGGATCACAAGAAAAGAATATTTTACTTATCCCAAGCTTCATACATCGGAAAAATCCTTGCTCGTTTTAAGCATACAAAACTCCAAGAAAGGTTTCTTACCTTTTCAGGATGGAGTAATTTTATCTAAAGATATGTCTCTGTAGACATCAAAGGAGATAAAGGAAATAAAGGCAGTTCTTTATGCTACGGCTGTTGGAAGCCTAATGTATGCTATGCACGAGATCAGAAATCTGTTTTGCCAAGGGCATAGTTAGCAGATATCAAAGTAACCCTGGACAAGGACAGTGGACTGCAGTAAAGCATATATTGTAGTACTTTAGAGGCACTAGAGATTATATGCTAGCTTACAAGGCAGTTAATTTAGTCCTTGTGGGTTGCATGGATTTTGACTTCCAATCAGATAGGGACAATAATAAGTCAACCTCGGGGTTTTGTGTTTACTTTAGGAGGTAAAGTCATAACTATGGAAGAGTGATAAGCATAGGTATTTTTCTGGACTCCACCATAGAAGCTTAGTATATGGCAAGCCTCTGAGGTAGCCATAAAAACTGAATGACTCAATAACCTCAAGATAGACTTAGATATGATTTCTGGTTTGTCCAAAAATTATTACAATTTATTGTAATAATGTTGGTGCAGTAGCAAACTCGAAGAAACCATAAGTCTATAGGGCAAGTAAACACAATAGAGCGCAAGTACCACCCAATACGAGGAATCGTATAAATGAGGAGAAGTTGTTGCCGCCTAGATTGCATCAGGTGATGACCTATAGATCCTTTCACTAAGGTCCTTAAGGCTAGAGCTTTTGATGGGCATGTTGAAGGGATGAGAATCAGATGTATGGCAGCAGATATGACAGCTTAGTCTTTTAGTATAAGTGGGAGATTGTTAGAGTGTATACTAAAAGCCTAGCTTTTGGTATAAACATTTATCTAGAAATAAGAATCACATTGGTCAAATGTCTACATTTATGATAAATGTAGTTGTTCAATTAATTTATATTGTAGATAACATGGTGTGTGGTGTCACACACAGAGGATCATGTTATCAGTACCTTATAAATTATAAACAGTAGCTCATGACCATAATGGAAAGGAACAAACCATTGGAAGGTCGTAGTGTAATTAGGTGTTAGTTTATCTTAACTATATAATTACACTAGTACACTTAGAGTGTATTGAGTAGGACCATTTGAGGTCGTTCCTTTTATACTGACTTTATAAAGGAACAAAGACCTCAGTTATTATGGAAGTGTGTGCTCTTAATCCTAATATAATAACAAGCACATATATTTGATATTTATTTCTTTAATTTATCAATGGGTGAGATTTAGTTCGATGAATCAATAAGCCCGATAAGTTGGGAAATGATATCACTTATAGTGTGTGTTGTTGGTTATAGAAGGAAACTGTATCCTAGAGATACTAGGTTGAGAATGTCCCCAAGAGGAGCTCAAAAGGATTGTCATGTTAAACCCTGCAGGTGGACTTAGTCCGACATGACGATGAAATTGAGTGGTACTACTCTTGGAGCTAGATATTAATTAAGTGAGTTGTCAGTAACTTACTTAATTAGTGGACATTTGTTATCTTAAACACAGGGAGACTAACACACTCATAATAAGAAGGAGCCCAAAAATATAATTTGGGATTGGTGCGGTAGTTCAATAATAATTCTCTAGTGGAATGAATTATTATTGATAAAATTAAGTTGTGTGTTCGGGGCGAACACGGGATGCTTAATTTTATCGGGAGACCAAAACCAATTCCTCCTCTCGGTCCCTATCGTAGCCTCTTATTTATAGAGTTCTATACCCACCTATACCCACCTTCTATACCCACCAATAAGGGGTCGGCCAAGCTAGCTTGGGAACCAAGCTAGGGCCGCCTAGGTATAAAATTGGGTGGCCGGCCCTAGCTTGAACCCAAGCTAGTGGGGGCCGGCCAAATTAAATTAAAAAGGGATTTTAATTTTAATTTTTATTATGTGGAAGAAATAATTTATTAAAGAGAATTAAAATTAAAATATCTCTCTTGTAAAAGATCTACAAAAGATTAAAGAAAGAGATTAAATCTCTTTCCTTATTTGTAGATTGGTGAGATATTTTATTTTCTCTTTAAAATTATCCACATATTGATAAAATTAAAATTATAGAAATTTCCTTTTATCAACCATGAAGAGATTTTTAAAGAGAAATTTTATTTTTAAAATTTTCGGAAACAAATTAGGAAGTTTTAATTTGTTGATTAAAACTTGTCTAATTTATTTCCTCTTGATGTGGCCGGCCATTAGAGATTAATTGGGGAAATATTATTTTATTCTTCTCAATTAAATCATGTCAAGGGAATTAAGGAAATTTTATTGTAATTAAATTTCCTAATTTGCCTAGGCCAAGGAATATAAAAGAAGGGGTGAGGGTGCCTTCACAAGACACAACCTCTATTATTTTCTCTCCCTCTTTTGGTTCCTTGGTGTGGCCGGCCATCCTTTCCCTCTCTTCTTCTTGTGGTGGCCGAACCCTTCTCTTTCCTTGGAGCTCTTGTGGTGGCCGGATACTACTTGGAGAAGAAGAAGAAGAAGGAGAGGAAGCGAACATCTCTTGGAGCTTGGTTAGTGTTTTGATTTTCTTCCTTGGTGAAGCTTTTTCTTTTGTGGCCGAACCTAGCTAGGAGGAGAAGAAGGTGGTTGGTGGTTTCTCATCTCGGAAGATCGTTGCCCACACAACGTCCGAGGTTAGAAGAGGAATACGGTAGAAGATCAAGAGGTTTTTCTTAAAGGTATAACTAGTAATTTTTCTTTCTGCATCATACTAGTTATTTTTGGAAATAATACTAAATACAAGAGGCATACGATTCTAGAGTTTCGAATATGTTTTTCGAAGTTGTGTTCTTTTGTTTTATTTTTCCTTGTGATTTGATTGTTCTTTTCGGTTAACCTAAAGTTATTTTAGGAAATTAAATATTAGATTTCTATAAAAGGTTTTGTCTAGTCGGTGGTGGTTACTCCCATATCCAAGAAGGCCATGTGC
The DNA here is from genome assembly GCF_018446385.1 of Zingiber officinale. Lineage (NCBI taxonomy): Eukaryota > Viridiplantae > Streptophyta > Magnoliopsida > Zingiberales > Zingiberaceae > Zingiber > Zingiber officinale. The sequence goes on from NC_055997.1 coordinate 50,616,978, forward strand.
CTCACCACGTCAGTACTGGGAACCAATTATGGAAATTAATATTTAATGGAATTAATAACTTAAGGTGATTTGGGTCGAACGTGTTAAGTTCCGCAGGAGATCCAAGTCAAAACCTAAAAGAACAAATAGATTAAGTTTTGGATCAAACGTGTTAAGTTCCGCAGGCGATCCAAAATTTAATTTAAAAGAACACATGGTAGCTAGGAAAAGGTTTAGACCTTTGTACAAAATTTTTGTACAGTGGAACCTCTAGGCTTTCCGAGTAGCAACCAACAAGAACAACCCCTATTCAAATACCTACAACCTTGGGTGGAAGAGTCATCCTAATTTCTCTTATAGAAATAACCAAGATCAAGGATCATCCATGGGGGCAAGGCCTAATTTTCAATCCGGGCAACAAAATTTTCAACAACAATCATCTCAAAACTTTCCTATGTCCAAGATTGAAAAGCTGTTTGAAAAAATTATGTCCAGTCAGAATGAAATGAAACAAGCTCAGAACGAAATGAAACAAGACATTCTAAAGCTTACTCAGAGAATGGATAATTCTGATAGACATCAAAAGATTTTGGAAAGTCAAATTGCCCAACTAGCTTCCTCATCTTCTAGAGCACCAGGACAATTACCAGGAAAGCCTAATGTTAATTCCATGGAGCACTGTAATAGAATTGAGCTTAGGAGCGGACGAACCTTGGGAGATCCCCAAGTGACTGCTCCAAAAGGGATGCACAATGAAGAAGAGCTCTCTCCTCCATCACTAAATCAGATTCAAGTTGATGAGGAGAGTACCACTAAGGTTGAAGAGACTCTTCCACTCAACCATCAAAATATAACAGTCCCTTTTCCTTAAAGATTGATCATGTTAAAGAAGGATGAAGAGTTTGGCAAATTCTTGGAGAAGGTGAAAGAAATTTGTGTGGAGGTACCACTTATTGATGCAATTCTCCAAATGCCCAAGTTTGCCAAATTCCTGAAGGACATCATGTCGAATAAAAGGAAGAAAGGAGATATAGAGACTATTGCACTTACAGAGTAATGCAGCGCTCTTTTGGGAAAGAATACTTCCCCAAAGTTGAAGGACCCCGGAAGCTTTTATATTCCTTGCAATATAGGAACTGAATTTATTGAAAAAGCTTTTTGTGATTTGGGGGCAATTGTTAGCCTCATTCCGTATTCTATTTGTAATAAGTTAGGTCTCAAAAACTTTAAACTTACTACCATGACACTACAACTTGCTGATCACTCCTGTAGGTACCCTATGGGTATTGTGGAAGATGTGCTGGTAGAAGTTGGTGGAAGTATAATTCCCACCGATTTTGTTGTGTTAGACATGGAAGAGGACCTGAAAATCCCGATCATATTGGGAAGACCATTCCTTACTATAGCAGGAGCTATTATTGATGTTAAAAATCATAAACTTTCTTTGGTGATTGGTAAGGAACGGTTGGAGTATGATTTGTCTAAAGCCTCTAACCATGTCTCTTCTCTCTTGAATGCTTGTAGCAGGACAAGCATTTACAAATTGGAGGAATGGAATGTTCATCCTCATGGGATGCCATCGAATGAAGATAACTATGTGGTGGAAGATGTTGGGAGGAGACCTCCCAACAAAAATGACAAATATGTTTGTCATCCAAGGGCAAAGAAAAGAGAGAAGTGATTAGATTGGTCGAGCTAAAGACCTTAAACAAGCGCTTCTTGGGAGGCAACCCAAGGGTTTCTTTTTAGTTAATTTCATTTCATATCTCTATTCTTCATTAGTAGTGCTTTTACTTGTTTTCTTGTTTGTTTTGTTTTTTTTTGAGGTTGAAATTTAATTTCCATGAGCTGACCATGATTTTTTCATGGGAATGGAAGTGTGGGAGGAGCTAGAATGGAGGAGGAAGTTTCAATTGGAGCAAAACAGAGCATGGCCGTGTGCTGCACACGGCCAGACTTATGGTGCAGAAAGTGGAGATGCTTGGGTCGTGTCTACTTGACACGGTCGTGTGGAGTCTCCAGAGAAGAGAAAGTATGCGGCCGTGTTCCCGACACGGCCGTGTGAAGAATCCTGAGGAGGAAGGTTTCTCGACTGTGTCTCATACACGGCCGTGTGAGGGAACTAACGCAAAGGCCTGCACTGGCCGTACCATCTGACACGGCCGTGTGAAGGATCCAGAGGAGGAAGCAGTTGGGGCCGTGTCTTAGATACGGCCATGCATGGATACCAGTGAGGAAGAAGGATATGGCCGTGCCAATTGGCACGACCGTGTTGTTAGGATGTATACTAAAAGCCTAGCTTTTGGTATAAACATTTATCTAGAAATAAAAATCACATTGGTCAAATGTCTACATTTATGATAAATGTAATTGTTCAATTAATTTATATTGTAGATAACATGATGTGTGGTGTCACACACAGAAGATCATGTTATCGGTTCCTTATAAATTATAAACAGTAGCTCACGACCAAGATGGAAAGGAACAAACCATTGGAAGGTCATAGTGTAATTAGGTATTAGTTTATCTTAACTATATAATTACACTAGTACACTTAGAGTGTATTGAGTAGGACCATTTGAGGTCGTTTCTTTTATACTGACTTTATAAAGGAACAAAGACCTCAGTTATTATGGAAGTGTGTGCTCTTATCCTAATATAATAACAAGCACATATATTTTATATTTATTTCTTTAATTTATCAATGGGTGAGATTTAGTTCGATAAATCAATAAGCCTGATAAGTTGGGAAATGATATCACTTATAGTGTGTGTTGTTGATTATAGAAGGAAACTGTGTCCTAGTGATCTAGGTTGAGAATGTCCCCAAGAGGAGCTCATAAGGATTGTCATGTTAAACCCTGCAGGTGGACTTAGTCCGACATGACGATGAAGTTGAGTGGTACTACTCTTGGAGCTAGATATTAATTAAGTGAGTTGTCAGTAACTTACTTAATTAGTGGACATTCGACATCTTAAACACAGGGAGACTAACACACTCATAATAAGAAGGAGCCCAAAATGTAATTTGGGATTGGTGCGGTAGTTCAATAATAGTTCTCTAGTAGAATGAATTATTATTGATAAAATTAAGTTGTGTGTTCGAGGCGAACACGGGATGCTTAATTTTATCGGGAGACCAAAACTAATTCCTCCTCTCGGTCCCTATTGTAGCCTCTTAATTATAGAGTACTATACCCACCTATACCCACCTTCTTACCCATCCCATAGGGGCCAGCCAAGCTAGCTTGGAGACCAAGCTAGGGTCGTCCAAAGTGTGATTCATGGGTGCTTCAAGGTGGCCGGCCCTAGCTTGGGTTCAAGCTTGGTGTGGCCGTCTCAAATTAAAATAAAAGGATTTTTATTTTAAAATTTTTCTTATGTGGATAATGTGATTTAAAAGAGAGTTTAAAAATTTAAATCTTTCCTTTTATAAGATTCTACAAAAGATTAAGAGAAAAGCTAAATCTCTTTCCTTATTTGTAGATTAAAAGGTTGATTTTAATTTTGGCAAAAACTTTCCTTTTTAATCATGTTCATGATTTAAAAGAAAGTTTAAAAATTTAAAAAAATTCTCTTTTATTAGTTTCGACAAAAGATTAAAAAAAGATTTGATATCTTTCCTTATTTGTAGATTGAAAAGAGATTTTAATTTTTAGAGATAACTTTACTTTTTGGAAATTATACACATGTTTAAAAGAAAGATTTTAATTTATAAAATTTCCTTTTTATTAACCAATCATGAAGATATAAAAATTATTGGAAAAATTTTATAAATTTCCGGAAGCAAATAAGGAAGTTTTAATTTGTGTTTAAAATTTTATTTGCTTGGAGATTTGTATATGACCGGCCATTGTAAATTGAGAAGAGAAAAATTATTTTTAATTAAATAAATTTTCCTTTTCATGGCAAAAGAATTAAGGAAGTTTTTATTTAAATTTTCTTATTTGCCAAGACCAAGGATTATAAAAGAGGGGGTAGAGGTGCCTTCATGGGTGAACAACTCTATTATTTTTCTCTCTCTTTTCTTCCTTGGTGTGGCCGGCCCTTCCCTTCTCTTCTCTCCATCCTTGTGGCCGAACCTCTCTTCCTCCTTGAAGATCAAGTGGTGGCCAGATTTTAGCTTGGAGAAGAAGGAGAGAAAGCTTACATCCCTTGGAGCTTGGTTGATGGAAAAAGATCTTCATCTTTTGGAAGCATTGTGCTTGGCCGAAACTTGAAGAAAGGAGAAGAAGATGCTTTGGTGGTTTCTCATCTTAGAAGATCGTTGCCCACACAACGTCCGAGGTTAGAAGAGGAATACGGTAGAAGATCAAGAGGTCTTTCTAAAAGGTATAACTAGTATTTTTTCCTTTCCGCATCATACTAGTTCTTTTAGGAAATAATACTAAATACAAGAGGCATACGATTCTAGTATTTCGAATTTGTTTTCAATGTTGTGTTCTTTTTATTTTTTCTTTTCCTTGTGATTTGATTGTTCTTTTCGGTTGACCTAAAGTTATTTAAGGAAATTAAATATTAACTTTCCTTAAAAGGCTTTGTCTAGTCGGTTGTGGTTGTTCCCATATCCAAGAAGGTCATGTGCCTCGCTACGTCAGTATTGGGAGCCAATTTTGGAAACTAATATTTAATGAAATTAATAACCTAGGTGATTTGGATCAAACGTGTTAAGTTCCGCAGGAGATCCAAGTCAAAACTTAAAAGAACAAATAGATTAAACTTTGGATCAAACGTGTTAAGTTCCGCAGGCGATCCAAGTTTAATTTAAAAGAACACATGGTAGCTAGGAAAAGGTTCAGACCTTTGTACAAAATTTTTGTACAGTGGAACCATTAGATTTTCCGAGTAGCAACCAACAATTGGTATCAGAGCTAGGGTTTTGCCTCTGTGTATTTGGTATTAGTTTAATTATGCACATGTCATACATAATTTAGGCAGGTTAATAGTAGGATGTGCTAACTTTGTGGATGCAGGATCCAACTATTATGGCTTATAGTTATTATGTGTGTGATTGGACCCTTGGATATGTCAAGGGCATTTTATTTTGTGTACATGATTGTATTATAAAATACAGCAGGAGCTATATTTAGTTTTATTAGGATTTTATTTTTTGATCTAGTTACATGTACATTCCTTCGAGGAATATAGGATCGAAAAATGTAAAATTCCATTTATGTCGCGGATCGAATCTTGCAAGGCGTGGAACCTTTTGAGGATCAGAGGCGCAGCGGAACAAGTAGCAAGATGGATGCGACAACTAGACCCGGTGGCGGTGGCCAAAGATGGCAGCAGCTAGGGTTGGCGACACACGGAGGACAGCAATAGATAAAAGCCATAATAGTTGAAAATTAGTTTTTCTGTTTATTACTTTTTATGCTGTGTTGTGTGTGCTTGTTAGTATGCATGCTAAGTAAGCTAGCATAGTCAAAATTCCTCACTTTAAATAACTAAGTGGGAGAGGGATTTATTTTTAAATAAATTCCACGGTCTCCATTACTGGTTTATAAGTGATGCAACAAGCTTGCGCGTTGGCTCTGAGTGCCTTCCTCCATATCGGATGAGCTTGTTTGCAGATCACTAGCTTAAACTTCCATTTTGGATGACTATAGGAAGTTAATTAAGAGCGTGTGATCTTCCCCATCGGAAGGGACACAATCTTATTAACGGACTTAGTGTCAAGTAATGGTATACACTTAGGCACGTCTAATAGTATCCTCCCCATTGAAGTCACTGCTATTATTTGTGTGACCGAAGAAAACCAACTATTGATTTGCCAAATAAATAAGTTGACAAAATAATAAAATTAAAAACCCCTCTTACAAATGTTTGATTTTGTATACGTTCACACTATCGTGGCATACAAAATTCACGGTGTTTGAGGTAATTTTATTTGTCATAAAGATTTATTGACAAGATAATTAATGGGTAAACCCCTCCTCTTACAAATGTTTAATTTTGTATACATCCACACTATCGTGGCATGCAAAATTCACGGTGTTTGAGGTGTTAGAGAATTTAAATAATATTGTTTGAGGAATCAATGTTATTTTAAATTCAAAAGTTTTGACCAAATATTTGATCAAAGAAAGATCAACTATTAATTTTATTCGTCATAAAGTAAAGTTGACAAGATAATAAAATTAATGGATAAAATCTCTTCTTTGATTTTGTATACGTCCACACTATCGTGGCATACAAAATTCATGGGGATTTTAAGGAATTGATCTTGACCAAATATTTTTGTGATTCTTAGGATTTAGAATATTTGTCAATTCCCTAGCTGTTATACTATAGAAAAGACTTAGTAGTCCCGATTGTAAAAATTGGAAATAGGACTTGGACATTAAGGTAGTCTGTCTTTTTAGAACTAAAGAACAATATAGGTGTATTTAATTCATTAGTTGAAACATGTTTAGTGGTGTTATCTACCAGAACCTGGAGTGTAGATATAGATGTCATTAATCATGTTCGCAATTCATTGCAGGGTTCCAGGAAACCCGACAACTAAATGAAAATAAAAACATCGTCCACATGGGCACTGCTGTAAAAGTGGCAGCTGTTGCAGTGGGAGATGTTTATCCTTTAAATAGGAATAAAATATGGATTATTAGAAATTGTCTTTACGTACTAAGTTTAGAAAGAACCTGATTTCAGTTTCTAAACTATTATAGAATAGATATTGTGTCTATTTTGATAACAAAGCTGTTATCAAGAAAAATAGAGAAGTTATCTATTCTGGTATGTTGGTTGACAATTTATAATCCAATAACTCCCACGATGCAACAAATGGAAATTATAACACATCTTCTAACTTTAAGAGAAAGCAACCTTCAGAAATGAACCAATTATATCTTTGGCATCTAAGGCTAGGTTATATTAACTTGAGTAGGATTCAAAGAATAATAATCAATGAACTCTTGGGTTCATTGGTAGAGGAAAATTTTCCAACCTGCGAGTCTTACTTGGAAGGAAAAATAACCAAGAAGCTTTTAAGTCTAAGGGGTTTGGAACCAAAGATATAGAGGAATAGGTTCATTCTGATTTGTGAAGATCTTTGACTATCCAGGCAAGAGGTTGTTTCAAATATTTCGTCTATAGACAACTATTTGAGATACAGATATATTTACTTGATGTGTCACAAGTCTAAGTGCTTTGATTAGTTCAAAGAGTACGAGGCTGATGTGGAGAAATGTCAAAGTAAAAATATCAAGACACTACGGTGAGATCGTAGTGGCAAGTACCTCTTGGGAGAATTTAAGAGTCACTTATCAGAAGTAGGGATTCAATCCCAACTAACTGCACCTGGTACACCCTAACAGAATGGTGTAGAAAAAGGAAGGTATAGGACTCTTATGGAAATAAGTAGATTGATGATGAGTTATTACCAAATTCATTTTAAGGATATACTCTATAAACAGAAGTGAATATAGTATCTTCCAAAGTCAAAACTCTCTACTCATATAGAATTGCTGAATAAGCGTAAGCCTATTTTGAAGCATATTCGGATTCGGGTAGTCCAGCACATATGATGAAGAGAGATAATGATAAGTTGGACAGGAATTCACTTGTTTGTGGGTTATCCTAAAGAAATGAAAGTAGGTTTATAGTCTTAAAAATCAGAAGGTCATTGTTAGCATCAATAACCGATTTTTAGAAAAGGACTATGTAATAAGCCACGTGCCCATAAGTAAATTTGTTCTTAAGGAAATAATAAAGGACATGTCTAACCTAGTACCAACTGTACAAGATGAAATATCACAAGAAACTGTAACACGTATCACAAATGATACACAATTGCAGAAGGTATCTCGTCGTAGTGGGAGTGTTGTTAGGTAACCTTAAAAGATTCATGTTTTGGGAGAGTTTTTGGACTCGATCCCTGGAGGACATGAACCTGATCTTCGGACATATGACGAAGCACTCCAAGATAAAGATGCAACATCTTGGCAAAGAGTAATGAATAACAGAATTAGAATATATGTATTCTAATAAAATCTGGAAGCTTATAGAACCACCAAATGGTGTAAAAGCCTTTGGATGTAAAAAGGTCTATAATAGGAAAAGAGGGATAGACAGGAAGGTAGAAACTTTCAAAGCAAGGCTTGATGAAAAAGGAAACTTTTTCATTGGTAGCCATGCTTAAGTCTATCTGGATTCTTTTATCTATTTGGCAAGTGGATGTCAAGACAACATTCCTTAATGGAAGTCTTGAAGAAAGCAACCAGAAGGGTTCATTGCAAAGGGCTAAGAGCATCTTGTGTGTAAGCTCAATCAGTCTATGGACTGAGGCAAAGCTTCAAGGTCTTGGAACATCCGGTTTATCAAAGGAATCCTGACCTATAGATTTATTTAGTAACCGGATAAGTCTTGTGTATACAAAAGGTGTGATGGAAACGTGGTGATATTTCTTGTACTATACGTAGATAACATTTTTGGTAGTTGGAAACAATATCAAAATGTTGTCAGAAGTAAGGGTATGGTTGTCCAAACAATTCAATATGAAGGACTTGGGAGAATGAATATATTCTTGGGATCAAAGTAATAAGGGATCGCAAGAAAAGAATATTTTAATTATCCCAAGCTTCATATATCGAAAAAAAATCCTTGCTCATTTTAAGCATGCAAAACTCCAAGAAAGGTTTCTTACATTTTTAGCATGGAGTAACTTTATCTAAAGAAATGTCTCCGTAAACATCAAAGGAGATAAAGGACATAAAGGCAGTTCCTTATGCTTCGGCTGTGGGAAGCCTAATGTATGCAATGCTGTGTACGAGACTGGATATCTATTTTGCCGTGGGCATAGTTAGTAGATATCAAAGCAACTCTGGACAAGGACATTGATCTGCGGTAAAGCATATATTGAAGTAACTTAGAGGCACTAGAGATTATATGCTAGCTTATAAGGCAGATAATTTGTTCCCTGTGGGTTGCATGGATTATAACATCCAATCGGAAAGGGACAATAGTAAGTTAACCTTGGGGTTTTGTGTTTACTTTAGGAGGTAAAGTCATAACTATGGAAGAGTGATAAACATAGGTGTTTTTCTGGACTCTACCATAGAAGTTTAGTATATGACAAGCCTCTGAGGTAGCCATAAAAGCTGAATGACTCAATAACCTCAAGATAGACTTAGATATGATTTCTGGTTTGTCCAAAGATTATTACAATTTATTGTAATGATATTGGTGTAGTAACAAACTCGAAGAAATCATAAGTCTATAAGGCAGGTAAACACAATAGAGCGTAAGTACCACCCAATACGAGAAATCGTATAAACGAGGAGAAGTTGTTGCTGCCTAGATTACATTAGATGATGACCTATAGATCTTTTCACTAAAGCCCTTAAGGCAAGAGCTTTTGATGGGCATGTTGAAGGTTTGGGAATCAGATGTATGGTAGCAGATATAGCAGTTTAGTCTTTTAGTATAAGTGAGAGATTGTTAGGATGTATACTAAAAGCCTAGCTTTTGGTATAAACATTTATCTAGAAATAAGAATCACATTGGTCAAATGTCTACATTTATGATAAATATAATTAAATTAATTTATATTGTAGATAACATGGTGTGTGGTGTCACACACAGAAGATCATGTTATCGGTTCCTTATAAATTATAAATAGTAGCTCACGACCAAGATGGAAAGGAACAAACCATTGGAAGGTCATAGTGTAATTAGGTATTAGTTTATCTTAACTATATAATTACACTAGTACACTTAGAGTGTATTGAGTAGGACCATTTGAGGTCATTTCTTTTATACTGACTTTATAAAGGAACAAAGACCTCAGTTATTATGGAAGTGTGTGCTCTTAATCCTAATATAATAGCAAGCACATATATTTGATATTTATTTATTTAATTTATCAATGGGTGATATTTAGTTCGATAAATCAATAAGCCTGATAAGTTGGGAAATGATATCACTTATAATGTGTGTTGTTGATTATAGAAGGAAACTGTGTCCTAGTGATCTAGGTTGAGAATGTCCCCAAGAGGAGCTCATAAGGATTGTCATGTTAAACCCTGCAGGTGGACTTAGTCCGACATGACGATGAAATTGAGTGGTACTACTCTTGGAGCTAGATATTAATTAAGTGAGTTGTCAGTAACTTACTTAATTAGTGGGCATTCGACATCTTAAACACAGGGAGACTAACACACTCATAATAAGAAGGAGCCCAAAATGTAATTTGGGATTGGTGCGGTAGTTCAATAATAGTTCTCTAGTGGAATGAATTATTATTGATAAAATTAAGTTGTGTGTTCGGGGCGAACACGGGATGCTTAATTTTATCGGGAGACCAAAACCAATTCCTCCTCTCGGTCCCTATCGTAGCCTCTTAATTATAGAGTACTATACCCACCTATACCCACCTTCTTACCCATCCCATAGGGGCCAGCCAAGCTAGCTTGGAGACCAAGCTAGGGTCGGCCAAAGTGTGGTTCATAGGTGCTTCAAGGTGGCCGGCCCTAGCTTGGGTTCAAGCTTGGTGTGACCGGCTCAAATTAAAATAAAAGGATTTTTATTTTAAAATTTTTCTTATGTGGATAATGTGATTTAAAAGAGAGTTTAAAAATTTAAATCTTTCCTTTTATAAGATTCTACAAAAGATTAAGAGAAGAGCTAAATCTCTTTCCTTATTTGTAGATTAAAAGGTTGATTTTAATTTTGGTAAAAACTTTCCTTTTTAATCATGTTCATGATTTAAAAGAAAGTTTAAAAATTAAAAAATTCTCTTTTATTAGTTTCTACAAAAGATTAAGAAAAGATTTGATATCTTTCCTTATTTGTAGATTGAAAAGAGATTTTAATTTTTAGAGATAACTTTCCTTTTTGGAAATTATCCACGTGTTTAAAAGAAAGATTTTAATTTATAAAATTTCCTTTTTATTAACCAATCATGAAGGGATAAAAATTATCGGAAAAATTTTATAAATTTCCGGAAGCAAATAAGGAAGTTTTAATTTGTGTTTAAAATTTAATTTGCTTGGAGATTTGTATATGACCGGCCATTGTAAATTGAGAAGAGAAAAATTATTTTTAATTAAATAAATTTTCCTTTTCATGGCAAAAGAATTAAGGAAGTTTTTATTTAAATTTTCTTATTTGCCAAGACCAAGGATTATAAAAGAGGGGGTAGAGGTGCCTTCATGGGTGAACAACTCTATTATTTTTCTCCCTCTTTTCTTCCTTGGTGTGGCCAGCCCTTCCCTTCTCTTCTCTCCATCCTTGTGGCCGAACCTCTCTTCCTCCTTGGAGATCAAGTGGTGGCCAGATTTTAGCTTGGAGAAGAAGGAGAGAAAGCTTACATCCCTTGGAGCTTGGTTGATGGAAAAAGATCTTCATCTTTTGGAAGCATTGTGCTTGGCCGAAACTTGAAGAAAGGAGAAGAAGGTGCTTTGGTGGTTTCTCATCTCAGAAGATCGTTGCCCACACAACGTCCGAGGTTAGAAGAGGAATACGGTAGAAGATCAAGAGGTCTTTCTAAAAGGTATAACTAGTATTTTTCCTTTCCGCATTATACTAGTTATTTTAGGAAATAATACTAAATACAAGAGGTATACGATTCTAGTATTTCGAATTTGTTTTCAATGTTGTGTTCTTTTTGTATTTTCTTTTCCTTGTGATTTGATTGTTCTTTTCGGTTGACCTAAAGTTATTTAAGGAAATTAAATATTAACTTTCCTTAAAAGGCTTTGTCTAGTCGGTGGTGGTTGTTCCCATATCCAAGAAGGCCATGTGCCTCGCCACGTTAGTACTGAGAGCCAATTTTGGAAACTAATATTTAATGAAATTAATAACCTAGGTGATTTGGATCAAACATGTTAAGTTCCGCAGGAGATCCAAGTCAAAACATAAAAGAACAAATAGATTAAACTTTGGATCAAACGTGTTAAGTTTCGCAGGCGATCCAAGTTTAATTTAAAAGAACACATGGTAGCTAGGAAAAGGTTCAGACCTTTGTACAAAATTTTTGTACAGTGGAACCATTAGGTTTTCCGAGTAGCAACCCACACGTGTGACTCAAACCGAGAAGGAAAGGGATAGGGCGGTGTAGATCTACACAGCTCGTGTATGGAAACTCTACCAAGCCATGTCTGCCATACACGGCCAGATCCAGGCCATGTCCCCCACACACCCCCTTCATATTTGCACCCCCTTCTCTCCAAAACTCCTCTTTCCTCAAACCTCTTTTCTAAAGTCTCTAAGATCTAGTTCTAAACCCCTCTTTTCTTTATAAATTTTATCTAGATCTAGATCCTCCTCTTCTCCTAGATATATGATCTCCATTTCCTTAACCTAAGATCTTGTCCTTTGAGACTCATTTCCTCAAAATCTAGTTCCTTTAAGCATAAATAGTACCCATCCCTACTTAAGCTAGACATCATGTCCAATCTTTTGAAGAAACTACGCAAGGGAGGTGGTGGTTCAAGTGGAGACAAAGGGAAGGAGCCAAGCAAGGACAAGGGAAAACAACCAGTCAAAGGAAAGGGAAAGAGGACATCACGCGACGAAGGTAATGACAATGAATTCAATATTGTATTTAGAAATGATGATCAAATAACTAGATTTGCAATTCTTGTCAATAGAAAGATTGTGTGTACTCGGTATATGAACCCAACTATTTTAGATATGATGGGAATTAGGGATGACATAGATTGGATGATAGGGTTCTTAGATTGGAGTGATATGTTGTACTCACATCTACCGACTTATCCTTGCCTTGTTCTGGAGTTTCTGAGTTCGTTAGATGTCCATTTTACCAATGAGGATGATTATGTTGGCAAAATAACTTTTAGATTAATGAATCAAGAAGTTCAATGGACATTTAGTGACTTTAATACTTGTTTTGTATTGTCTTCCGGTAGTTCTCGAAGGTTTGATTCTAGATTCAATTGGAACCATTTTTGGAATTCAATTACTGGACTAGATCATCCTTATGAGCCCTCTAGAGCCAAGGCTTCTCACATGCAAAACCCTGTTTTTAGGTATTTACATAGAATTATGAGTAAAACTATTTTTGGTAGAACGTCTATTCGCAATCCTTCTAATTGGGTAATCACCGATGTCGACCCCAAAAATGTTCCCTCTATATCTGGGGACACAGAGCCGCACATTGAGCCCTCGACATCTGGATACCCGCAGCCTTCCGGACATCCGGATCCTGCTAGGCATTATTTTGCTTATGGCACGGGTTCCTTCAGATTTGACTTTTCTGATTTTCGTACTTCTCTAGAATCGCTCCACGAGAAGCATGATGCCCAACGAAGAATGTTGGAAGGCCGCTTCTCTTTATCAGATAATCAGTTTAGAGAAGTACAAGAGCACTTTCAGTTTACAAGAAACTTTCAGAGTCAAGTGGCCGAATTTGTCCAGGATTATAATACTGATCAAGCTAGAATGAGAGATTTCATGCAAAGCATGAGTGCCATTAGCCAATAAGTAGATGCTTTGTTTGAGTATCATATAGTCCTGAGTGAAACTCTAGGTTTCCCTAGTTTTCTAGTTGGTCAGCCACATCGTAGGCACCCTTTTCCTCGTCCACCTCCACCTCCACAATATTGATTTCATCGGGACGATGAAAAGTTTGAGTCTGGGGGGTGTCAAACCTGATTTCTTTTTATTTTAGTTTTTGCTTGTTTTCTTGTTTTCTACATGTGAAGTTTTTGTTTTGCATTCTATTTTGATTGTCTTGCTTGAGTGTTTGTTTTGATAGTCATTTGATTATCTTTTGAAATCTTAGGGCATACATCTTGAGAACATCAAACTTCACTTATATGCTTTCTTGTCTTCAAGATTAAATGTTAGCATATTCATTATCTAGATTAATGATGTTGTAAATGATGTTAGTAGTAAGCTTTATGTACTTCTTTTCTCTATCTTGGGTAGCATGAAATAAGCTAAGAATCATATGGAGATGAATTTTAGTTTTGGCTTGATCTTAAGAATCTTACTTTCACTACACTTTGACTTGATGCTTGAATGATTGATATCATTGAAATAGTCATGATTCATCTTGTTTGCTTAGTACTTGGTTTCCATGGTGATTTCTCAAACTTTATTTTGGTTACTGGATGAGGCTCAAATCATGTAAGCTCATTTGGAAAAATTAAAATATCCCAACATTTGTGCTAAAGGTACACTTGTGAAATAAGATTTGCACAATGCAAATGCTTATGAAAAAAAAATGTGAAAGAAAAAGCAATAAAGAAAAAAATGAATAAGGGATATAAAAAACAGTTGTCGTGAGTGGAATCTAGCAAGTTATCCATTTGAGACCGAGTTAGGTTATTGAGGGAAATGACTGCTTAGCTTCTCTTGAGATTGAGCATGCCTTTGAGACCATGGGTTGATTGAGAAATATGAACCAAGTGTTTGGCAAGTAAGTGCCTATCACTGGTTACTTGTTCATTACTGGAAACATTAGGAACTCAAATTTGATGACGACTTGACTAGGACATAGATTGAAACTTGAAGGGTTTTAAGTACTTTTTGCACTAAGCACAAGATACTTATGCTTGAGCCATACTTGACTTTATTTTCATGATCATGCTTGTTAGTGAAACTTTTTGATAGAGTTAGGAAAGTACATTAAGGCTTATGAATGTGTTGTAGAACATATGAATGTAGATTACAGCATTTTGCTTGAGGAAAGCAAAGGTTTAAGTCTGGGGGTGTGAGGTGCGTAGATTGTATACACTTATTGGCATGTTTTGACGCACATTTACATACTTTGAGCATGCTTGATCTATGCATTTCGTACTTTCAACTTTCCTTTTTAGCATATTTACTCTCTTTGTTCGGAGATCTGCTTTTGTGTATTTTTTGTACACAGGAGTCGAATTTGGTGAAAGTAAGGGGAGAAAGCACCTGGCCGTGTACCAGACACGGCCATGCCACAGAGGGGTGCTCAAGCCGTGTGGAGATCAAAGGTCGTGTGGCAGCAACAGGAAAGGGAGTAGGCTCGACCGTATGAACCTCACACGGCCGTCTCAAGATATGAAGCAATCCAGAGCTTAAACCTTACATGGCCGTGTAGATCTACATGGTCGTGTGAGGTTTCCAGAGACCAGGAAGGCTCTGGTCGTGTGCACTACACGACTGTGCAGGGTTTCCAGTAAACAAGAGAGCTCTGGCCGTGTGCACCACACGGCCGTGCCAGGCTTCCAGAGGCAGGAGCAGTTCAGGCCGTGTAGATCTACACGGCCGTGTGAAGAGGATATTGGAGATGTTTGCTACGGTCGTGTCTCACACACGACCGTGCAAGGCTGACAGAGAGGAGAATGGGTAGGGACGTGTGAACCTCACACGACCGTGCCACGGGGCCGTATAGTGCCCAAATCTCACCTCTATTTAAACCCTTTTTCAAGATTTGAAAGGGGATCTTCTCCCCTTTGAGAGAGAGTGAGATTTGGGGCTTTCCCTCCATTCTTGGGAGTTTTCTTGGCGATCTAAAGGTGGATCATCAACAGAATCGACTCCGAGGAGCGTGGATTGGATTCGAAGATCAAGCGTCATCTTAGATAAGTCTTCTTTCTCTCCTCTTCTTGGATTGGGGGATCAAGAAATGCTTGTAATCTCTATATTTTCGGATTTCTCTCTTCGATTCATGGAGTAGATCTCTTGTTTTAGGAGGAGGGAGTATTTGTATGATGAATTGATGTAAACTCTTGTGGATTTGTCATTTCCTTGTTTCTATGATATTGTCTTGTTTGTATCAATTTGATCTTGAATGTATTGTTGTGATATGGACCTAATTCACATTCTTGATTGATTGTTTGAATGCCCTATGGATCTTATAAAGATTATCCCCCACTCGATTTTCCGAGGGAAGCACGCGAAAGGTGCAAGCCCGTGTAAGGATGCTTGAGGGATAAGATTTAGGGAAAAGGAGGACAATTCAAGAGGGTAGGATAGATTTAGGGATTAATCTTTATATCTTATGGGTTGAGGAGTATGATCTTGTGTTGATCATCCGAGGGATCTTCGTGACAGGAACAAGCCCGTTTAAGGACAACATAAGTTCATATTAACTTGATCACATTTAGGTATAGATTTCAGTCCTAGGCCGGTTGTCTATTGCAAGAGAGAACCGACAACCTTCTATAAATGTTGGACAATTGTGAAATAAGATTTGGTAGATCATTTACATTTATGAATCTTACAAAAAAACCAAAACTCCTAGAACATTCCTTTATCATAGCCCATAATCTTGTTTGTTGATTTTTCATTCCTATGTTTACTTTTCATTAGTTACATTTAGCTTTTGGAAACCAATTAGTTAGTTGTTTAGCTAACACGTGTTGAAATATTTGTAGTGCTTATTATAGTCCCTGTGGATACGATAATCTTTTATATTACTTGCGACATTTCCGTACACTTGCGGAAGCGAACACAAAACCACTCCCTTCTCTGCCTTCCTTACACGGTCGTGTGTGATACACGGCCGTGGCACACACTGCTTCTGCTTCCTTTGCACGGTCGTGTAGATCTACACGACTTGCACTGCCTCTACCTCTGAAAATCTCGCATGGCCGTGTGGTGCACACGGCCAGAGTCTTCTTGGTCTCTGGAAACCTTGAACGGCCGTGTAGATCTACACGGTCATGTAAGGCTTCAGCTCTGTATGGCTTGCATGGCCGTGTAGTGTACACGACCATGGTCTTTCTGGCTTCAAATCTTAGCACGGTCATGTAAGGTTCACACGACCGTGGCAACTTCCACCTCTGCTGTTGCCACACGGCCTGGGCTCTCCACACGGCCTGGGCAACCCCCCATGGCAGGGTCTTGTGAGGTTAATGAATGGCGCCTTCCTCTCTAGCTTCGCTTGCAGATTTAGCCTCAAACATGAATCCTTCACCAAATTCAACCCCTGTGTACAGAAAATGCAGAAAAGTAGATCTAAAAAAAAAGAGTAAATATGCTGAAAGGAAAGCTGGAAGTACGAAAATACGTAGACAAAGCATGTGTAAAGAATGTGAATGTGTGTCCAAACATGCATAAAAGGTGTATATAATCTACGCACATCACACCCCCAGACTTAAACCTTTGCTTGCCCTCAAGCAAACTGCTGCAATCTAAATTCATATGTTTTACAATGCTCTCATATCCCTAATGCATTTTCCTAACTCTATCAAAAAGTTTCATTAACAAACATGATCATGGAAACAAGTTAAGTATGACTCAAGCATAAGTCTCTTGTGCACAGTGCAAGGTAACTCAAAACTCTTCAAGTTTCAATATATGTCCTAGTCAAGTCGTTATCAAATTTGAATTTCTAATGTTTCCGGTGATAGACAAGTAACCAGAGATAGGCACTTACTTGCCAAACACTTGGTTTATATTTCTCAATCAACCCAATGTCTCAAAAGTGTGCTCAATCTCAAGAAAAGCTAAGCAGTCATTTCCCCAGTAACCTAACTCGGTCTCAAAGGGGCAACTTACTAGATTCCATTTACGACAACTATTTTTTATATCCCTTATTCACTTTTTTTTTCTATTTTTTTTCACTTTTTTCATAAGTATTTGCATTGTGCAAAACTTATCTTCAAATGTACTTTTAGCACAAATGTTGGGATATTTTGATTTTTCCAAATGAGCTTACATGATTTGAGCCATATCCAGTAACCAAAATGAAGTTTGAGAAATCACCATGGAAACCAAGTACTAAACAAACAAAATGAATCATGACTATTTCAATGATATCAATCATTCAATCATCAAGTATAGTGAAGTGAAGGTAAGATCCTTAAGGTCAAGCCAAATCTCAAACTTATCTCTATATGATACTTAGCTTTTTTCATGCTACCCAAGATAGAGAAAAGAGGTTCATTAAGAATACTACTAACATCACTTAAAACATCATGAGTCTAGATAATGAACATGCTAACATTTTAACTTGAAGACAAGAAAGCATATAAGTGAAGTTCTGATGTTCTCAAGATGTATACCACAAGATCAAAAGATAGTCAAGTGACTATCAAAAATAAAGCAATCAAAACAAGAACAAATGCAAAACAAAATGCAAAACAAAACTAAACATGCAGAACAAAATAGAAAATGCAAAAAGAAAAATCAGGTTCGACACCCGTAAGTGTACGACAATGTTGTAAGTAATAATAAAAGATATCATATCTACAGGGATTGGAATAAGTACTAAAGATGTCTCAACACTAATTAGCTAAATAACTAATCAATTGATTTTCAAAAGCTAAATGCAACTATGCAAAGTAAAATGTAGAAATGAAAGAATAAGAAACAAGAATAGGGGCAAGGTATGTTCTAGGAGTTTTGGTTTCTTTGTAATGTTATTCAATGTAATGATCTACCAAATCTTATTCCTCAATTGACCATCATTTGTAGAAGGTTGTCGGTTCTCTCTTACAATAGACAACCGGCCTAGGACTGAAATCTATACCTAAACGTGATCAATTAGGAATGAATCTATGTTGTCCTTACACGAGCTTACCTGTCACATGCGTCCCTGGGATAATCAACATAGAATTCATCACCCCTCAACCGCATCAAGATATAATATATAATCAATACAATCTATCATACCCTCTTGAAATACCTAATTTCCCTTTCAAGATTACCTCTCAAACGTCCTTACACGGGTATGTTCCTGTCACGAACGTCCCTCGAAAAATCGAATGGGAAGCAATCCATATAAGATCCACAAGATATTCAAACATTCAATCAAGCATGGTAATTGAGCCCTAATCACAACAATCTACACAAAAAAGAATAGATACAAACAGGGCAAAATCATAGAAATAGAAAATTGGCTAATCTAAAAGAATTTTACATTAAATCTCCATTACAAATACTCCCTCCATCCTAGAACAAGATATTTAATCAATAGAATAAGGAAAGAAATCCAAAGATAAAGAGAATACAAGCATCTTGATCCTAAATCCGAGAAAGAAAGGAAAGAAAAGCTTATCTACGATGAAGAATTGTTTTCGGATCCAATCCTCATTCCCTGGAGTTGAAATGATGAAGGTCTGCCCTTAGATCGTCGGAAATCCCTCCAAGAAGGTGGAGGAACGCCCAAAATCTTGATTCCCCCCAAAAGGGAGAAG
Source organism: Zingiber officinale (assembly GCF_018446385.1). NCBI lineage: Eukaryota > Viridiplantae > Streptophyta > Magnoliopsida > Zingiberales > Zingiberaceae > Zingiber > Zingiber officinale. Next base: position 50,636,045 of record NC_055997.1, read on the forward strand.
ATCCCCCTTCAAATCTTGAAGGAGCCCTTATATAGAGGAGAGGTTTGGGCACCCTACGACCCCGAGACATGGCCGTGTGTGGTTCACACGGCCAAGGCCACTCCCTTCTCTGGCTTCCTTACACGGCCGTGTGTGATACACGGCCGTGGCACACACTGCTTCTGCTTCCCTTGCACGACCATGTAGATCTACACGGCCTGCACTGCCTCTGCCTCTGGTAACCTCGCATGGTCGTGTGGTGCACACGGCCAGAGTCTTCTTGGTCTCTGGAAACCTTATACGGCCGTGTAGATCTACATGTCCATGTAAGGCTTTAACTCTGGATGGCTTGCATGGCCGTGTAGTGCACACGGCCATGGTCTTTCTGGCTTCAAATCTTAGCACGACCGTGTAAGGTTCACACGGCCGTGGCAACTTCCACCTCTGCTACATCCACACTGTCTGGGCTCTCCACACAGCCTGTGAAACCCCCCATGGCAGGGTCGTGTGAGGTTAAGGAATGACGCCTTCCTCTCTAGCTTCGCTTGCAGATTTGGCCTCAAACATGAATCCTTCACCAAATTTGACCCCTGTGTATAGAAAATTCACAAAAGTAGATATCCAAACAAAAAGAGTAAATATCCTAAAAAGAAAGTTGGAAGTACGAAAATACGTAGACAAAGCATGTGCAAAGAATGTGAATGTGCATCCAAACATGCATAAAAGGTGTATATAATTTACGCACATCACACCCCCAGACTTAAACCTTTGCTTGTCCTCAAGCAAAATGCTGCAATATAAATTCATATGTTTTATAATGCTCTCATATCCCTAATGCATTTTCCTAACTCTATCAAAAAGTTTCATTAACAAGCATGATCATGGAAACAAGTTAAGTATGGCTCAAGCATAAGTCTCTTATGCACAATGCAAGGTAATTCAAAACTCTTCAAGTTTCAATCTATGTACTAGTCAAGTCGTTATCAAATTTGAATTCCTAATGTTTCCGGTGATAAACAAATAACTAGTGATAAGCACTTACTTGCCAAACACTTGGTTCATATTTCTCAATCAACCCAAGGTCTCAAAGGTGTACTCAATCTCAAGAGAAGCTAAGCAGTCATTTCCCCAGTAACCTAACTTGGTCTCAAAGGGGTGACTTGCTAGATTCCACTCATGACAACTATTTTTTATATCCCTTATTCACTTTTTTTTCTATTTTTTTTCACTTTTTTCATAAGTATTTGCATTGTGCAAAACTTATTTTTATACTTTTAGCACAAATGTTGGGATATTTTGATTTTTCCAAATGAGCTTACATGATTTGAGCCTCATCTAGTAACCAAAATGAAGTTTGAGAAATCACCATAGAAACCAAGTACTAAACAAACAAGATGAATCATGACTATTTCAATGATATCAACCATTCAAGCATTAAGTATAGTGAAGTGAAGGTAAGATCCTTAAGGTCAAGCCAAATCTCAAACTTATCTCCATATGATACTTAGCTTATTTCATGCTACCCAAAATAGAGAAAAGAGGTTCATTAAGAATACTACTAACATCACTTAAAACATCATGAGTCTAGATAATGAACGTGCTAGCATTTTAACTTGAAGACAAGAAAGCATATAAGTGAAGTTTTGATGTTCTCAAGATGTATGCCACAAGATCAAAAGATAGTCAAGTAACTATCAAAAATCAAGCAATCAAAGCAAGAACAAATGCAAAAAAAATGTAGAATAAAATAGAAAATGCAAAAAGAAAAATCAAGTTCGACACCCCCCCCCCCCCCCCAGACTTAAACTTTTCATTGTCCCGATGAAATCAATATGATGGAGGTGGTGGAGGTGGATGAGGGAAAGGAGGTCTACGGCGTAATTGGCCAATGGGAAAACTAGGAAAACCTAGAGTTTAGCTCAGGATTATATGATACTCAAACAAAGCATCAACTTGTTGGCTAGTGACTCTCATGCTTTGCATGAAATCTCTCATTCTAGCCTGATCAGTATTATAGTCCTGGACAAATTCAGCCTGTTAAAAGAAAGACTCCTAATAAACTCTTAACAAATTCTTAACAAGAATCCATTTAAATCCTCTAACAAGGTCCCAAGCTTCTTTGGTTCCGAACATATTTCTATAAACTCTAAACCTGTTACAACAGAAATACATAGCAACCAGCTAATTCCTTTAATCATACTATAACAGGATTACATAGAAGCTAACTAATCTCTTTAATCATGCTTCATCAGAAAATACTAAACGGTAATGAAAGGTACTCAAACTAAATTCTGCATTTTCTAAGAACATGCTTATTCATAACCAGCAAATTAACACAAACAAAACTAATACTTGCTGAAATTAAAACCCTAATACTTGCTGAAATTAAAACCCTTATAACGCTTGTTTCAATGATATAAACGAAATATCAATATGCACATGTACAGGACTAAATTCAGGACATGCATGCTATAACAGGACACAACCAGCTAGCCAATAAATCCCTTAAGCATGCTATAACTGAACTTAAGCAGGCAACTTCTCTTTTCTACACAGCTTAATCCGAAACAGAAACAAGAAGGTTGAATCCCTAGCTACCCTATTCTGTAAAGCATGATCCGGAAACCATAGGAAGAAAATCCGAACATAATAAACAACCTACAATTCATATCGAAATCAATAGGTCTTAGCAAGCACTCTGTACAACTCAAACCAACCTTAGCAATTCGGCTAGATAAACAAAGCATAGAAATAAAAGCCCTAGCTTATAAATCCACTCGGCACAGCAAAATCCGCAACAAAGGGAAACAGAAACCCTAAATTCGGAGCAAGGAAGAAAATCGAAGCTCGGAGCAACTCCTACCACAGGTGAGTAGTACTTACCGCCGGTTCTTGGACTTACAACCGAAGGGTGGAAGAGATTCTAGGGTTCCAAGCTTGAAAATTTGTGGCTTCTTCTTGTGCCCGCGTTGACCTTGCCGAGAGAAGTTCGGCTTGGTGAAGGATCCGTGGAGGAGAGAGCTTCGTCGACCACCGAAGTGAAGCCTAGCGCCGTCGTCTCGGTGCATTTTCCGCCCGCACAGTTGCCGCACGCGAAAGAGAGGGAAGAAAGGTTCGGGCGGCTGAGGGAAAGAAAACCTAAGCTTTCTTTTAAACCCGGGCTTAATTATTCACTACAACTTATATACATCTCGCTCCCTATATGGTTAACAAAACCAGCGTAGCTCAGCTAGTCGGCTGCGTCCGGTTAGGTCGAGTTCGACCCGAGGTCACGGGTTCGAGCCTCGCCTTCAACGGTTTTTTGTCAAAATTTCTTTCTTTTTGTAAACATACTAAACGACCTCCAAAAATTGCGTAAAAATAATCTAAAAATTTCTAAAAATCTCTAGAATATTTTAAAAGCATTTTCAAATATTTTTATGGACATTTGGAACTCGAAATAGAGAAAATTGAGTCGTTACAACTGCCGTTATATAGGATGGATAGATCTCATCTACATCACTCACATCCCTCCGCATAATTTGTTACATACCCAATAATCGCCTTTATGGTCCACCCAGTTACGGGTGACGTTTGACGAAGCCAAACTATGCAACTCTTTATATAGGGAACCATGGTGACTTCAGGTCCAAGGACTAATCGTCATACTAATAGCCACATGAGAAAGTATATGACACTCATATAACGATCCATGATACTTTCTCATGGCGGGTAATTTAGTATGCATTCTCCAATGCATACCCATGTGTCAACTTGATATCTCTATATCCATGACTTGTGAGATCAAGTCATCGAGTTGACCTACATACTAGTCTTCTCGCATTAACATTGTCCCTGAGTGTTAATACTTGATTAGGAATGATTAAGAGTAGTGTTATCTATATCATCTCACTATCGATTCAACCAATCGATTGATATAGATAAGAACCTTCTACTCAAGGACGCTATTATACTTAGTTATTTGGCACCAATACAAGTAAGTATAATGACCATAACGAAAATGCCTTTATAAACATAGGAATATGACACAATGAGTTCATACAACAATCATCATATGATTGACTTTAGGGCTCTAACTAACAAAAATTCGAACGAACACTTCCTCATAAGTGATTATTATAATTAAATTGAGCTGAATAATAGGTTGGGCGGGATAATGACATTGAACAAAATAATCAAGCCGGAAGGAATAATGAGACCCTTGTACAAGATGAAATTCGAATTAACACTTCCTCATAAATGATTATCATAATTAAACTGAGCTGAATAATATACTGGGAGGGATAATGACTAGATCTAATTTAGTTAGATCTTGCTGGAAAGGGAGACTAATCATCCCATATTTTTCAACAAAATCAAAGGGATTTCTTATGAAAGAATTGACTAATTTATAGTTTGAAGAAGAAGGAACTTCTTCCACATCTTCTATAGAAATAATCAAATAGATAGGAGACACGTCTGATACATCTTCTCTGATATAAAGATTTTTTTTTTATTTGGATAAACATAAGATAAGTGTTCATGTTCATTACATGCAAAACATATTATGATGTTGGAATAAGTTTTGTTTGATTTGTATTTCCAACATGTTTGTCTGTGTTAAGATATATATGTCATTTAAGCCTTGCTCTTTCTTAAATAATACTTTGTTTTTGGCTAGCTTTTGGGTTTTGCCATTATAGCAGGCCTTCGTTTCCTATGTGGACGATGGACGATTTGTCCCATATTGTTGAGAAGTACATATTTGGTTTAAAAAAAAAATCATATTGTTGATTTTTAACTGTTTTTTATCCATATATAAGTGCATTTCTATTTCAGTTTATTGATAATATGTTGTATCCTTAGCTTACTTCTATGTAATGATCAATGATACGACATATCTAACATTATTCTAAACTTCGCCTTTGATGGAAGAGAGCAACAACTAGAAGCAGGATATGAGCTACTATTTGAAGGTTGAATCTGATCTATCGCTGGAAAGCACCATAGATAGAAGGTTGCAGTTTGTTGGCTGAAATGTGTTAGAGAAGATGAGAAAAGTAAGAAAATCTGCTAGCCTGGGAATAACCTGAAAGAAAAAGCTCGTTATTGGCCGGCTAGAAAATAGATGAAAAGAGACAACACTTGAAGGAGGAAAGACAATTGCAAAGCGGCTGTTGTTGGAGAGGAAGAGGTATAAAGAGAAGAGAGGGAAAGGAAGACAAAGAAAGGGAAGAAGCTTGTTGTCCTTGAAATTAAGCAGAAGGAAAGTGATGTTGCTCTGGCTATAAGGAAAAATAGGAAGAGGAGGAAGAAGAAATTGCAGTTGTGACTATGGGAATCATGGTGCTTGAAATAAAAAGGAGGAAGAAGTAAGAGAGGTGGAATGCACTCCTGCTATTGAGAAGATAAGTTTTTTGAATTGATGCTGGAAAAAGAAAAGAAGAAGAAGAAGAAGAATTAAAAAGGTAAAGAAAGAAGAATTGAGAGAAGGGTTCGTGAAAAGGAAGAGAAGAAAGAAAGAAGGTTGTCGCGAGGAGAAGCTTCGACGTGTGCCTTGCGACGGTGGTAGAAAAGAATATACAAAAGAGTAAGGAAGCAATCGATGACCATAAAAGAGCAGCAAGGTGCTGCTACTAAGACTTTAAAGAAAAGAGAAAAAGTCCTGCTGGATAAAAGGAAAAAGCATGAGGTTGACCTCTATAAGAGAGGAGCATTCTGTTGATGGAAGATGGTGGAAGTAAAGAATAATGAACGTATCGTAGTTGTGGTGGTAGAATGAAAAATGAGAAAGAGAAACTAAATAGAGGAAAGAAAAAGTAGACCAATAAAGAGGAGGGATAGAAGCATGTGGTAAAAGGTGATTCGTTTGCTCTTAGTATCCTCGTCAATTAGTCATTAGTGAAAATGGTTAAGATATGGAGGAGATTATGCTCGATCATGCCGAGTTTCGATCCCAATATCTCATGTGGTAATACCTCATATCTTAACCATCGCACCGCCCCGAGAGGACGAGGAGGGATAGAAGCATGCTTCTATTTATGAAAGAGCAAATTTTGATGTATATTTATCATCTTCTTGATCAATCTAAGACCATTGAACCTTGACACATGCATACTTATCTATGGAATTACATATCCTAATCTGAATCCCAAAACCTTTCTACAATAATCCTATTTTCTCCCTCTAATAAAGGAGAAGGGAGACGTCGCAGCAGCGGTAAAGTATATGTTTGCAGCCGGAGGAAGAAGGGATACTTGTAGCTGGAAGATGAGGGGGATATATAGAAAGATGCTTGCTTGGAAAAAAAAATAAAAGAAAAAAGAGTTGTTTGCTAAAGAGAAGAGAAGAATAAAAGAATAATATAGTAAGAGTTGCAAGAGATATCTAATGTTGGAAGAGAGGAAACGAAGAGGAAAGGAAGGAGAAGGGAGAAAGAGATTGAGAAAGAGAACACTACAAAAAAAAATCAGCATTAGAGACGGAAAATTCCGTCGCTATTCTGTCGCTAAACTAGATTAGCGACTAATTAGCAACGGAATCACTGCGTCAATATAAATTGTGTCGCTGACTATATTTAGAGACATAATATAAATTCCGTCGCTAATTAGAGACGGAATATATATTCCGACTCTAAATTTAGCGATGGAATATATATTCCGTCACTAAAATATTAGCGACAAGAATTTAATCATCAGTCGCTAACAATAAAATCCTGTCTCTGATTTAATTAAAATTAAATGTTCCATCTCTAATTAGAGACGGACCTTAAATGTTCCGTGTCTAATTAGATATGGAACTTAAATATTCCGTCTCTAATTAGAGACGGAACTTAAATTTTCCGTCGCAAGGCATCGACATTTCAGATAATTTCAGGGCAATCAGCGATGGAAAATTAAAGTTCCGTCACTAGATATTGTTATAACAGTATTTTCCATGGAGAAGTTAGAGACAAAATTTTAAAATTCCGTCTCTAATACCTGGAGATTTCAGCAGCACAATTTCGTTCCTACAGTCATCCTTGTTTACATTTTTTAATAATCTAAACCATCACATACAATGATTTTCAAACAACACAAAACTCTCCAAATAACAATACATTCATACAAAATTTAATCCAATCACAAAACTTAAACTAAATCTCCAATCAAAAAACAAAGATAAATATCCAAACATCTCCAACCATAAACACCTGATTATATAGTACTACAACATCTGAAATTTAAAAACACAATATGTAACGACCTGGCCCCTTGGCCCTTTGGGCGGCCCAACTGGCGGCCCCTTGGCAGTCCCTTGGGCGACCACAATGACGGCCCAACTAGATAAATTGTCACGCCCTGGGGAGTCTCTGTCCGAAGAAATTTCGACAGCATCTCCCCTGTACGGGTGACAATCTGAACCATTTCTACAGACACAATATACCTCAGCAACGGGCGGCTGGAATATACACACAACCACGCAGTTTAAATGCAGCCTACTCGGCTGATACAATAAAATACACAACCACGCAGTTATATGTAAATCTAACAGCCCACTCGGCTGTACCAAAACCAAACACAACGGAAATACAATGGACAACACATACAAACTAAAAACAAAGACTGCTAGCCGGCTAGGCTTACACCACACAACAAAACAACACTCCAAAAATAAAATCGGAACACAAAGCTAAATACACAAATTCATATACCAAAATAAAAATAAACAAAAGCGGAGACATATCTTCTGATGTGACATTGGGACCAGCAGGCAGGATACTCCAAGCAACTCCATAAACAACCTAGTACCTGAAAAAGATAATGTCCACGGGGTGAGTTCAACAACTCAGCAGATACCAGTTGGCATGTATAGTAAACTATAACAAATAGTAATAACTATGGAGTACAATCTCCTAGACAAAAGATGAAAATGCATAATAGAAAAGGCTGAAGGGAACTGTACTCACCAGGGCCTCCTATCAGAATAGTCAGGTCGTCAGATCGAGAGTATCATAAATCCTGTATGCATGTCAAACATATGCATCCATCCAAATACAGCATATAAGTGCAACAAACACAATCAATAAATGCATCAATGCATATGATGCCAATGACATGGTCACCCCTGACGCCAATCAGCCATCTCACACAAGATGGTGAGACCGAGTGGGTAGGGCTGTGACAACCGTGCACTCTACCGTCACTGCTCCTGATGGAGTCCTATCCTCCTACCCCAAATCATAAGTGGGGGAGCTCAATGCTCTCATCTCCTGGTACACAATGACGGGGAGGGATCCCTACTGGCTACCACACTGCGTCACACTACCCATGAGCGGACCAACAGAGCCAAACAGGGCAAACTGTCTGCCGGCTACCACGCTGCGTCTCCTGACCAACGGAGCCTAACAGAGCAGAACTGTCTGCCGGCTACCACGCTGAATCCTCGGACCAGCGGAGCCTAACAGTGAACTGCCATACACCTGCCTGACATACCACTAACCCATGAGTGGTGGTGTGTGCAGATCTATATAACTGGCGATGTGCTCAACAATAATGGAGTAGACTATTGCACAACATGCAATCATGCGAGATGGTGCATGACACTAAGCATAGAAAATATCCAGAACCTATCCATATATATATATATATATATATATATATATATATATATATATATATATAATGTGTACTCTAGCATCAGTGGTTAGATCCGAAGATCTAAGGTACACAAGTCAGGTATGGTATAAATAAAAACCTAGGTCCTGAACATAATAAGGCATGTCATGTCACTGCCTCTATGAGCATATATATAATCAGGTAGGTGCTAACATGAAGTACATAATAAGTAAACAAAACAAGCATGTAACAGGTATCGGGTAGTGACCAACCGAAGCAAAGACGAACATAATCATTACTAAAGGTTATTACCTACTAAACATATCAACATGACATTATCAAAGATAAGTCAAGGTACCCACCTCAAATAAGAAAATCTAATACGGTCCAATCCGACGTCGAGATGCTCGTCTCGCTTCAAAGTCCTGTGTCACCAATATAAATATATTTTATTTAGCTAACTCAAATGTATAGCTAAATAAAATCCTTAAGGCTAAATTAGGGTAAAACCCTGATCAATCTAACCATCTAGTAATCCAATTTATCTCTAATTCAATACATAAACCTAATTCATCAACATCATGTGTCAAAATTACTACACATGAACCTAACTACAAAATATATCAAATTCCTACCCCTTACCTCAAATCACAGCCACTGCTTGCTGCTGAAAAAGGGTCGTTTGCTGCTGGACAAGAACACCTCAGCACGAAAACCACCTTGTTGGATTCTTCCCTTCTGGTCAAAAATCAACCATAAGATCAAGAGTGGAGATCATATATCAAATCAAGGAATGAAAATCACTAGTCCAACCATAACCTAACTCCAACCAAATCTATTCATCTTACCTCTTCTTCTCCACTGGTGAAATCCACTGGAGAACTCTTCAAGTGGCAGCGATGCTCTGCCTTCAGCCCTTCCCTACTGTTTCCCCCTTCGAGCGACAACTATGCCCGGCGGTAGGACGTGCACAGCGAAGACCGAAGAGGAATGAGTCAGTGATGTAGAGAGGCACGGCTGGGGTTATGATCGGAAGCTAGGGCTCGGCAGAATCCTGCGACCACAATTAGGGCTCACTACAACCGGTGCGTCGACGGTGCTAGGGCACAGGGGAGATGATCTGTGGTGGGTCGGACCTAGTGGCCGACGACAGTAGTCGAAGGCGCACGGTGGCGGTCGGCTGTGGCGACCGGGCGAATCAAGAAGAGAGGTGAAAATCGGTGGGCTCCTCCCTCACTGCGGCGGCTAGGGCAAAAGAGAAATTGGCCGACGCTAGGGTTGAGGACGAGCGTCAGTGGCGTCGGCGACTGGAATCTCCACGGCGAGTGGCGACGGCAGCAACTCATGAAGAGGGAGAGGCTCGGGTGTCACCGACGCTTGGCAAGGAACTCGGCGTTGGGAGAAGGAGTGGAGGAGGAAGGGGTTGAGCGCGATCAGAAAAGAGTAATGGGATGGCTACTTGGGTTTTGTACGCTCGGGGAGGCAAGGAACCGTCGGTACGAGGAGGTTAGGGCATAGCATGAGTTCGGCGGAGGAGAATAAGAAAATAAAAAGAAAAGGAATTAGGAAAATAAACATTTCCTCGCTTAAATAGAGTAGCCTAAACAGGCTTTCCCGGGGCCTAGTTTTTATCCCTGTAAACTCGTCCATACGGTCTCCGAAAATTTTCAGAAAAATTTCTAAAAATTCTAAAAAATTCCCTTATTATTATCTGCCCTTTTTCCCATATTTTACATTCTCCCCTACTAATAAAAATTTGGTCCCCAAATTTCGTTATCTACCATCAGCAAATACTAACAACAGGTAAAGAGTATAAATGTTGAACGATAAATTAAATCACATATCTCAAGTGAAAAGATGGAGGTATCGAGCTCGGATAGTATCCTCAAGCTCCCAAGTAGCCTCCTCGTCTGAATGATGCTACCATCCGACTTTAACCAGCCGGATAGTCTTGTTCCGCAACTGATGCTCTTTCCGATCTACAATCCATACCGGAATCTCCTCATAAGTGACGTCAGGCTGAACAGGAACTGAGATATATGTCAGCACATATGTCGGGTCGGGTACGTATCTTCTCAGCATAGATACATGAAATACGTCGTGGATGTCTGTCAGGGACGGTGGTAGTGCCAGACGATAAGCTACTGCTCCAATCCTCTCCAGGATCTGGAAAGGGCCAATGTACCGCGGAGCTAGCTTACCTCTGAGGCCAAAGCTCTTCACCCCTTTCGTGGATGATGTTGGGTTTTTCGGGCCGCGAAAATCACTTTTTCGCGTCACGAAAACCCCGAAAGCCCCGCCACCGAATCCGTGCGAAGAATAAAACTTTCGAAAACAAAATTACGAGTACGAGTTTATAAACCTATAGATCTACACTAGAACTATATGTTAAGAGTTTACCCTTGATGCGTGCCTTTCGCGAATCCCGATCGTCCAAGGTGTCGGATCTCAAGTTGTCAAGGTAGACAACTCTCTAGAAGTATCCACACGAACACAAGAAGGAGATCACCAAACTAAAGTGTGCTAGCACCTTAGTAGGGTTCGGCAAGATGAGGGGAGGAAGAGCAAGAAGAGAGAGCTCTAGGAGGAAGAAGATGAGAATGAATCAATTGAATGAAAAATTCATTCTCATTCATTCACTAAAGTGGCCGGCCACAATGGGATTGTAACTCCCCATTCTCATTTAATGTGGTCATTAAAGAGATTTGTAACCTTCATGAGGTGTCACACACATGTGCTAAACATGATGATGTGGCACATCATCATTGGACACTTAATGCCAAGTCACAAATGATGTGGCATAAAGTCAAGTCAAACTTGACTCTTCCTCTTCCTCTCAAGTCAAGTCAAACTTGACTTAATCTCTCTCATGGTTGATCTAATCCAACCATTTAATTCAAGCCAATTTAATATAATGAATCTAATTCATTTAATTAAATTGATTCCATGAGTCATAATCTAAATTAGACTCATTGAATACATGAATCAACTTGACTCTAACTCAATTAGCCCAATTAGGATTACTCTTAATCCAATTTGATTCATCACATGAATCTAATCCTCTTAGTTCATCATATGAACCTAATCTCCATCTAATTATCCTTAGTGTGTGATCCTATAGGTTCTTGTAACGTTGGCAATGCCCCTAAACTCATTTAGGAGCATAAGTAATGAGCGGTATCTAGCAACACATCATTACTACCCAAGTTACAAGATTGTTGAGATCCAACATCACCTTGTGACTACTAATTGTGACTCCTCACAATATATGACAAGTGTCATTCTATCCAAGACATCTAAATTGATCAATGTGAGGCATAGACCGTGTCATCCTCTAATCAATCTAAATCTTGAACTCCAAGTAGACTCACTAAATCAAATGAGCTTAATATCTCATATTGACTCATTTGGGCATGGCCATGCACTTTGTGGTCTCACTCTATCAAGAATATCGATGTCGCTCCCGTCATATAGGAGGGATAGATCCCATCTACATCACTCACATCCCTCTGCATAATTCGTTACATACCCAGTAATCGCCTTTATAGTCCACCCAGTTACGGGTGACGTTTGACGAAACCAAAGTACATAACTCCTTATGTAGGGATCCATGGTGACTTCAGGTCAAAGGACTAGTAGTCATACTAATAGCCACATGAGAAAGTATATGACACTCATATAACGATCCACGATACTTTCTCATGGCGGGTCATTCAGTATACATTCTCGAATGCATACCCATGTGTCAACTTGATATCTCTATATCCATGACTTGTGAGATCAAGTCATCAAGTTGACCTACATGCTAGTCTTATTGCATTAACATTGTCCCTGAATGTTAATACTCGACTAGGAATGATTAAGAATAGTGCTCCCTATATTATCTCACTATCGGTTCAACTAACCGATTAATATAGGTGAGAACCTTCTACTCAAGGACGCTATTATACTTAGTTTATTTGGCACCAATATAAGTAAGTATAATAACCAAAAACTAATGCCTTTATTTATATAAGAATATGATACAACAAGTCCATAATACAATCATCAAATGATTGGCTCTAGGGCTCTAACTAACAAGTGAAACTCGCAGAAATACATGGTCGCCTGTAGAGGACTCCAGGGGGCTGTGTCTCCGATCAGCATAACTCTTTTGGTGGTCCTGCGCCTCTGACATCCTTCGTTTGATAGTACGGACCAACTCTGCCTCATGACAAGCTCTATGAGGTCCCAACAACTGGGCCTCCCCAACCTCATCCCAGAGGGTGGGTGTCCGACAAGGCCTACCATACAACGCTTCAAACGGTGCCATCTGGATAGCCGAATGAAAGCTGCTGTTGTAGGCGAACTCTACCAATGGCAAATGGTCCTCCCACTTGCCCCCAAAATCCAATACACAAGATCTCAGCAAGTCCTCTAAAGTCTGAATGGTCTGCTCTGACTGCCCATCTGTCTTTGGATGGAAAACTGTACTGAAACGGAGCTGAGTGCCCAAGGCCTGTTGCAGACTCTGCCAGAAACGAGACGTGAACCAAGGGTCTCTATTCGCAATAATAGTAAAAGGAACACCATGTAATCTGATGATCTCCCGGCAATACAGATCTACCAATCGATCCAGGGAATCAGTCCTCCGAATCGCTACGAAATGCGTGGATTTAGTTAATCGATCAACGATTACCCAAATCTGTCATAGTCTCGTCGTGTCCTAGGCAAACCCACCACAAAGTTCATAGTGATATGTTCTCATTTCCACTCAGGAATAGAAATCCTCTGTAGAAATCCGACAGGTCTCTGGTGCTCAGCCTTCACCTGCTGACTGACAAGACATCTTGCTACGAATTCCATGGTGTCTTTTTTCATGTCGTTCCACCAATAAGAACGCCTCAAATCCCGATATACGCGGGTCCCGCCTGGGTGGATAGCAAATCTGGAGCGATAAGCCTTTTGGAGTAGCTCCTCCATGACCGGGTGAGATGGAGGTAAGCGACCTCGGAAATATATAATACCCTCCTCATCTCGTGTGAACTTGGTCTGCTGCCCAGAAGCTATCTGACTGCCAATAAACTGCAAATTCTTATGACCAGCCTGGGCCTCTCGGATCCTCATCCTGATCGACGACTGAGCAACCATAGTAACCAGAATACCCTGCTCTATCTGTCCCTGCTCCTGAAGGCCCAACTCGGAGAAATCCTGAACTAAGTCTGTGACTAAAACTTGGTGGCAAGCCAAAGTCCCTCTGGACTTCCTGCTGAGTGCATCGGCAACAACATTAGCTTTCCCCGGGTGGTAGCTAATGGTACAATCATAATCCTTCAGGAACTCCATCCATCTCCTCTGTCAGAGATTTAGTTCCTTCTGGGTAAAAATATATTTGAGACTCTTATGATCTGTAAGAATCTCAAATGTAATGTCGTACAGATGATGCTGCCAATCTTCAAAGCAAAGATGATGATGACTAGCTCCAGATCCTGTATAGGGTAGTTCTTCTCATGCTCTTTCAACTAACAAGACGCATAGGAGACTACTCTGTCGTGCTGCATCAAAACAGCGCCCAAAACCTGTAGAGAAGCGTCGGTGTAGAGTACGAATCCATTCTCTCCAGAAGGCAAAACCAAAACTGGTGCCGATACTAACCTCCGCTTCAGCTCCTAGAAGCTGGTCTTGCAGTCTTCTATCCAAGTGAACTTCACGCCTTTCTTGGTCAGGCGTGTCAGCGGCATAGCAATGCGGGAGAAACCCTCGACAAAACGTTGGTAATATCCGGCCAGCCCCAGAAAACTACGGATCTCCTGCATTGACTTCGGCTGCTCCCAGCTGGTGATAGCCTCAATCCTCTGAGGGTCTACTGAAATATCTCTGCTAGAGACCACGTGTCCCAGAAAACCGACTGAAGATAGCCAGAAGGCACACTTGCTGAACTTCGCATATAGCTGATGTCGTCGAAGAGTCTCCAAGACTATGCGAAGATGCTGCGCATGTTCCTCCTCAGAACGTGAGTAGATCAATATGTCGTCGACAAAAACGACAACGAACTGATCTAGATACTCCATAAATATGTGGTTCATCAAATCCATAAATACCGCTGGAGCATCGGTAAACCCAAATGGTATTAACAAAAACTTATAATATCTATACAACAAACATTCTCAACCAAAGATCCCCGATAATAAGTTCAAAATCTAATCACTAACTACAAATCACCAAAGAATAGATCATCTAATGTGAGAGCTACGCTCCATCACAAGAAATATTACATATGTGGGAGCAATGCTCTACCACCAACAATCCATAATATGTGGGAGCAACGCTCCACCACAAACAACCCATAATATATGGGAGCAACGCTCCACCACAAACAATCCATAACATATGGGAGCAACACTCCACCACAACCATCTAAAATATGTGGGAGTAACACTCTACCACAATCAATCCACAATATGTGGGAGCAACGCTCCACTACAATGATCCAAAACATATGGGAGCAATGCTCTACCATAAACAATCTAAAAGAGGTGGGAGCAACGCTCCACCACAACATCCCATAAGTGACCAAGACAGCTAACTATCCAACTAGAGATTGTACGAGATCACTCTACCACATATCACTGTGAGCAACCAAGGGTATCACAATTCAATAAGCAAATCAAATTCATCATCAACTCTATCAACATCATAGTGGGTCACCCACTAATAGTAGAATTAGTTGACAGAGCAATACAACAAATGACATAATGTAGACACTCCATATAAGTAGAATCATCATGATGCTACCAACAATACACCTGGCACATGTGCACACACAACATAGGTATGATCGACATAATCCTCCAATTAGTACACACCAAACATACTCATAACACAGGTATAAATTAGCATGCTACCTCCAACAACACCTACCGAATCCATGTGCATATATCAACGTAGTATAATCGACAATACACCTCAACAATACTCACCTAACATATATACAACTATGCCAAGAGTATAATCAACGTAATACTTCCAACAAATCATAATAGACACGAGTGTACACACAGAACAAATATAATCAACAAGATACCTCCCATAATACACCAAACACATGTACACATACCATAACACAAATTTAATCGACATGATACCTTCAATAATAAAATCAGACACGTACACCTAACTACATAGTTATAATCCAAAAGGAACCTACAATAACCATATCGGAATATGTATACAAATACTACTTGCAAATGGACAATCTACCACAAGACTCCTACAACACATAACAATCATATGTACATGCAACATAGATATGAATAATCAGCATATATAACTCAATCAATCTGGCATTCCCTATGCTACCTTCTAAGCTATCCAACTAGGTACATACAGTCAAAAATTAAAATATCCCATAGAATAGGATACATTAATCCTCTATAAATTGACCAAACTGAAAATGGTATATGGCTAATTCAGTCTTTTCCACATTAGTACAAGTCATGTACTCAAATGTGCTCTAGATACCTAACTAAGCACAAATAACCCAAAGATTTGTACCTCTAAAAATAGAGTATGACAATCCCCTACTGATCAAACCAACAAAACTAAATCGTCTATCCACTAACTAATCAAGAATACATTAATCCTCCACAAGCAACTAAGGTATATCAATCCACGACTACCCAAATCAACAAGTGTAAATCAGACTTCTACTGATCGATCTAACAAGAGTAAATCAATTATCTACTGATGAAATTAACTAAGATAAAATGGTATACTACTGGCTAAGTCAACATGAATATGTAGATACTATCCACTACACAACTAATAATAGCAGAGGTTGGTATGTGTCTCCATCTCCTAACTAACTAGTAGGAACATAAGCTAAAACTACTGGTGGTATGATATGAAAAATCACCAGAGACTGTAATCCTTGATCTCTATTAGGGTCGATCATCATCAGTGGCTAACCCATCACATGTAATATAAGCTACAACAGCCAGACAGGTACTAAATAAAAAGTGATAATACATGTCATAACTATCATAGTCAACAATGCATACACTACCGGAAATATATGATAACAATATACCAACATACCTCCTATAGCTTGGAGATGTCCTGCCGCTGTCAGGTCCCAAAACTCGAAAAGTCACATCGAGAAAACTAAAACACGAAATCCGAAACACGGGATATAAGACTCGTAAACCGAGCTCAGATACCAATAAATTGGTATCAGATAAATCTCAAAAATCTAACACACGGAAATCAAACAAGTATCGCCAACTTAGCTCTAATACCAAATAAATTGTCACGCCCCGGGGGAGTCCCTGTCCGAAAAAATTTCGGTAGCATCTCCCCTGTACGGGTGACAATTTGAACTATTTCTACAAACATAATATACCTCAGCCACAAGCGGCTGGAATATACACACAACCACGCAGTTTATATGCAGCCTACTCGGCTAATATAATAAAATACACAACCACGCAGTTATATGTAAATCTAACAGCCCACTCGGCTATACCAAAACCAAACACAGCGGAAATACAATGGACAACACATACAAACTAAAAATGAAGACTGCTAGCCGGCTAGGCTTACACCACACAACAAAACAACACTCCAGAAATAAAACTGGAACACAAAGCTAAATACACAAATTCATATACCAAAATAAAAATAAACAAAAGCGGAGACAGGTCTTCTGATGTGACATTGGGACCAGCAGGCAGGATACTCCAAGCAACTCCATAAACAACCTGGTACCTGAAAAAGATAGTGTTCACGGGGGTGAGTTCAACAACTCAACAGATACCAGTTGACATGTATAGTAAACTATAACAAATAGAAATAACTATAGAGTATAGTCTCTTGGACAAAAGTTGAAAATGCACAATAGAAAAGGCTGAAGAGAACTGTACTCACCAGGGCCTCCTATCATAATAGTCAGGTCGTCAGACCGAGAGTATCATAAATCCTATATGCATGTCAAACATATGCATCCATCCAAATGCAGCATATAAGTGCAACAAACACAATCAATAAATGCATCAATGCATATGATGCCAATGACATGGTCACCCCTGGCGCCAATCAGCCATCTCACACAAGATGGTGAGACTGAGTGGGTAGGGTTGTGACAACCGTGCACTCTGGCGTCACTGCTCCTGATGAGTGACCGAGTGGACGGGATGCTGTCGGAGTACACCTATCCTCCTACCCCAAATCATAAGTGGGGGAGCTCAATGCTCTCATCTCCCGGTACACGATGACGGGGAGGGATCCCTACCGGCAACCACGCTACGTCACACTACACATGAGCGGACCAACGGAGCCAAACAGAGAAAACTGTCTACCGGCTACCACGCTGCGTCTCCTGACTAATGGAGCCTAACAGAGCAGAACTGTCTGCCGGCTACCACGTTGAGTCCTCGGACCAGCGGAGCCTAACAGCAGAACTGCCACACACCTACCTGACATACCACTAACCCATGAGTGGTGGTGTGTGCAGATTTATGTAACTGGCGATGTGCTCAATAATAATGGAGTCGACTATCGCACAACATGTAATCATGCGAGATGGTGCATGACACTAAGCATAGAAAATATTCAGAACCTATCCATATATATATATATAAAATGTGTACTCTAGCATAAGTGGTTAGATCCGAAGATCTAAGGTACATAAGTCAAGTATGGTATAAATAAAAACCTAGGTCCTGAACATAATAAGGCATGATATGTCACTGCCTCTATGAGCATATATATAATCAGGTACATGAAGTGCATAATAAGTAAACAAAACAAGCATGTAACAGGTATCGGGTAGTGACCAACCGAAGCAAAGACGAACATAATCATTACTAAAGGTTATAACCTATTAAACATATCAACATGACATTATCAAAGATAAATCAAGGTACCCGCCTCAAATAAGAAAATCTAGTATGGTCCAATCCGACGTCGAGATGCTCATCTCGCTTCAAAGTCCTGTGTCACCAATATAAATATATTTTATTTAGCTAACTCAAATGTATAGCTAAATAAAATCCTTAAGGCTAAATTAGGATAAAACCTTGATCAATCTAACCATCTAGTAATCCAATTTATCTCTAATTCAATACATAAACCTAATTCATCAACATCATGTATCAAAATTACTACACATGAACCTAACTACAAAATATATCAAATTCCTACCCCTTACCTCAAATCACAGCCGCTGCTTGCTGCTGAAAAAGGGTCGTTTGCTGCTCAACAAGAATACCTCAGCGCGAAAACCACCTTGTTGGATTCTTCCCTTCTGGTCGAAAATCAACCATAAGATCAAGAGTGGAGATCATAGATCAAATCAAGGAATGAAAATCTCTAGTCCAACCATAACCAAATCTATTCATCTTACCTCTTCTTCTCCACTGGTGAAATCTACTGGAGAACTCTTCAAGTGGCAGCGATGCTCTGCCTTCAGCCCTTCCCTACTATTTCCCCCTTCCAGCGACAACTATGCCCCGGCGGTAGGACGTGCACAGCGAAGACCGAAGAGGAATGAGTCGACGATGCAGAGAGGCATGGCTGGGGTTGCGATCGGAAGCTGGGGCTCGGCAGAATCCTACAACCACAATTAGGGCTCACGGCAACCAGCGCGGCGACGACGCTAGGGCACAGGGGAGACGATCTGTGGTGGGTCGAACCTAGTGGCCGGCGACAGTAGTCGGAGGCGCACGGTGGCGATCAGCTGTGGCGACCAGACGAAGCAAGAAGAGAGGTGAAAATCGGTGGGATCTTCCCTCACTGCGGCGGCTAGGGCAAAAGAGAAATTGGCCAGCGCTAGGGCTGAGGAGGAGCGTCAATGGCATCGGCGACTGGAATCTCCACGACGAGTGGCGACGGTAGCAACTCACGAAGAGGGAGAGGCTCTGGCGTCGCCGGCGCTTGGCAAGGAACTCGGCGTCGGGAGAAGGAGTGGAGGAGGAAGGGGTTGAGCGCGATCGGAAAAGAGTAATGGGATGGCTACTTGGGTTTTGTACGCTCGGGGAGGCAAGGAACCGTCGACACGAGGAGGTTAGGGCACGACGTGAGTTCAGCGGAGGAGAATAAGAAAATAAAAAGAAAAGGAATTAGGAAAATAAACATTTCCTCACTTAAATGGTGTAGCCTAAACAGGCTTTCCCGGGGCCTAGTTTTTATCCTCGTAAACTCGTTCATACGGTCTCCGAAAAATTCCAGAAAAATTTCTAAAAATTCTGAAAAATTCCCTTATTATTATCTGCCTTTTTCCGGTATTTTACATAATACAACGCCATCTAGCAAAGATAATCCAATCCTAAGCTAGCGAGTAGTAATCAATCCTGCAAAAATGTTAATACGATAGATTACTAATAAAACAAAGAATAAACTGTTAGAATGTATACTAAAAGCCTAGCTTTTGGTATAAAACATTTATCTAGAAATAAGAATCACATTGGTCAAATGTCTACATTTGTGATAAATGTAGTTGTTCAATTAATTTATATTGCAGATAACATGGTGTGTGGTGTCACACACAGAAGATCATGTTATCAGTACCTTATAAATTATAAACAGTAGCTCACGGCCAAGATGAAAAGGAACAAACCATTGGAAGGTCGTAGTGTAATTAGGTATTAGTTTATCTTAACTATATAATTACACTAGTACACTTAGAGTGTATTGAGTAGGACCATTTGAGGTCGTTCCTTTTATACTGACTTTATGAAGGAACAAAGACCTCAGTTATTATGGAAGTGTGTGCTCTTAATCCTAATATAATAACAAGCACATATATTTGATATTTATTTCTTTAATTTATCAATGGGTGAGATTTAGTTCGATAAATCAATAAGCCCGATAAGTTGAGAAATGATATCACTTATAGTGTGTGTTGTTGATTATAGAAGGAAACTGTGTCCTAATAATCTAGGTTGATAATGTCCCCAAGATGAGCTCATAAAGATTGTCATGTTAAACCCTGCAGGTGGACTTAGTCCGACATGACGATAAGGTTGAGTGGTACTATTCTTGGATTAAGATATTAATTAAATGAGTTGTCAGTAACTCACTTAATTAGTGGACATTCGACATCTTAAATACAGGGAGACTAACACACTCATAATAAGAAGGAGCCCAAAAATGTAATTTGGGATTGGTGCGGTAGTTCAATAATAGTTCTCTAGTGGAATGAATTATTATTGATAAAATTAAGTTGTGTGTTCGGGGCGAACACGGGATGCTTAATTTTATTAGGAGACCAAAATCAATTCCTCCTCTCGGTCCCTATCGTAGCCTCTAGTATATAGAGATTTATACCCACCGCATACCCACCTTCATACCCATCCAATGGGGTCAGCCAAGCTAGCTTGGAACCCAAGCTAGGGCTGGCCAAGACCAAGTGGATGAGCCATGTAGGTGGCCGGCCAAAGCTTGGGTCCCAAGCTTAGGTGGCCGACCACTAGAATATTAAAAAGGATTTTTATTAAAATTATTTCTTATGTGGATATCATGATTTTAAAAGAGAGTTTAAAATTAAATATTCTCTTTTATAAGTTTCTACAAAAGATTAAGAAAAGATTTGATATCTTTCCTTATTTGTAGATTGAAAGAGATTTTAATTTTTAGAGATAACTTTCTTTTTATCCACATGTTTAAAAGAAAGATTTTAATTTATTAAATTTCCTTTTTATAAACCAATCATGAAGGGATTACATTATTGGAGAAATTTTTATAAATTTCTGGAAACAAATTAGGAAGTTTTAATTCTTGTTTTAATTAAAACTTTCCTTGATTTGGGGCTTGAGGTGGCTGGCCATTGTATTTGAAAAAGAAAATTATTTTTAATTAAATAATTTTTCTTTTCAATGGAAAAAGAATTAAGGAAATTTTTATTAAATTTTCCTTATTTTCCAAGACCAAGGATTATAAAAGAGGGGGTAAAGGAGGCTTCAAGGTGAACGACTCTATTCTATTTTTCCTCCTCTTTTCCTTGGTGGTGTGGTCGGCCCTTCCTTCTTCTCTTCTTCTTCTCTTTGTGGCCGAACCTCTTCATGCTTATGGAGTTTTAATTGGTAGCCGGATCTAGCTTGAGGAAGAAGGAGAGAAAGCCTATATCCCTTGGAGCTTGGTTGGTGGAAAAGATCTTCATCTTTTGGAAGCTTTGTGCTTGGCCGAAATTTGAAGAAAGGAGAAGGTGCTTTGGTGGTTTCTCATCTCGGAAGATCGTTGCTCACACAATGTCCGAGGTTAGAAGAGGAATACGGTAGAAGATCAAGAGGTCTTTCTAAAAGGTATAACTAGTAATTTTTCTTTTTGCATCATACTAGTTATTTTTGGAAATAATACTAAATACAATAGGCATACGATTCTAGTGTTTCGAATTTGTTTTCGATATAGTGTTCTTTTGTTTTTCTTTTTCCTTGTGATTTTATTGTTCTTTTCGGTTAACCTAAAGTTATTTTAGGAAATTAAATATTAGCTTTCCATAAAAGGTTTTGTCTAGTCGGTGGTGGTTGCTCCCATATCCAAGAAGGCCATGTGACTCGCCACGTCAGTACTGGGAACCAATTATGGAAATTAATATTTAATGGAATTAATAACTTAAGGTGACTTGGGTCGAACGTGTTAAGTTCCGCAGGAGATCCAAGTCAAAACCTAAAAGAACAAATAGATTAAGTTTTGGATCAAACGTGTTAAGTTCCGCAGGCGATCCAAAATTTAATTTAAAAGAACACATGGTAGCTAGGAAAAGGTTCAGACCTTTGTACAAAATTTTTGTACAGTAGAACCTCTAGCTTTTCCGAGTAGCAACCAACAATTGGTATCAGAGCTAGGATTTTGCCTCTGTGTATTTGGTATTAGTTTAATTATGCACATGTCATACATAATTTAGGCAGGTTAATAGTAGGATGTGCTAACTTTGTGGATGCAAGATCCAACTATTATGGCTTATAGTTATTATGTGTGTGATTGGACCCTTGGACATGTCAAGGGCATTTTATTATGTGTGCATGATTGTATTATAAAATACAGCAGGAGCTGTGTTTAGTTTTATTAGGATTTTATTTTTTGATCTAGTTACATGTACATTCCTTTTATGGAATATAGGATCGATGGATGTAAATTTTATTTTATGTTCGATCTAGTTTACATGTACATTCCTTCGAGGAATATAGGATCAAAATGTAAAATTCTATTTATGTCGAGGATCGAATCTTGCAAAGCGTGGAACCTTCTAAGGACCAGAGGCGCAGCGGAACTAGGAGAAAGATGGATGCGAAAGCTAGACCCGGTGGCAGTGGCCAAATATGGCAGCAGCTTGGGATGACAACACACGGAGGATAACTAGAGATAAAAGCCATAATAGTTGAAAATTAGATTTTCTATTTATTGCTTTTATATTGTGCTGTGTGTGCATGTTAGTTTACATATTTAGTAGGTTAGCATAGTTAAAATTCCTCATTTATAAATAACTAAGTGGGAGAGGGATTTTTAAGTAAATCCCATGGTCTCCATTACTGGTTTGTAAGTGATGCAAACAAGCTTGCGCGTTGGCTCTGAGTGCCTTCCTCCATAACGGATGAGCTTGTTTGTGGATCACTAGAACAGACTTCCATTTTTGGATGACTATAGGAAGTTAATTAAGAGCGTGTGATCTTCCCCAAAGGAAGGGGCATAATCTTATTAATGGACTTAGTGTCAAGTAATGGTATACACTTAGACACATCTAATAGTATCCTCCCCATCGGAGTCACTGCTATTATTTGTGTGACCAAATGATACCAACTATTAATTTTATCTGTCAAAAAGTTAGGTTGACAAGATAATAAAATTAATGGGTTAAAACCCTCCTTTTACAAATGTTGAATTTGTATACGTCCACACTAACGTGGCATGCAAAATTCACGGTGTTTGAGGTGTTGGTGAATTTAAATAATATTGATTGAGGAATCAATGTTATTTTAAATTCAAAAAGTTTTGACCAAATATTTGATCAAAGACAAATCAACTATTAATTTTATTCGTCATAAAGTAAAGTTGACGAGATAATAAAATTAATGAATAAAAACTCCTCTTCGATTTTGTATACGTTCACACTATCGTGGCATACAAAATTCATGGGGATTTTTAGGAGTTGATCTTGACCAAATATTTTTGTGATTCTTAGGATTTAAAATGTTTGTCAATCCCCTAGTAGTCATACTATAGAAAAGACTTAGTAATCCCAATTGTAATGATTGGAAATAGGACTTGGACATTAAGGTAGACTGTCTTCTTAGAACTAAGAACAATATAGGTGTATTTAATTCATTAGTTGAAACATGTTTAGTGGTGTTATCTACCAGAACCTGGAGTGTAGATACAGATGCCATTAATCATTGCAGGGTTCCAGGAAACCCGGCAACTAAATGAAAATTAAAACACCGTCCACATGGGCACTACTGTAAAAATGGTAGCTGTTGCAGTGGGAGATGTTTATCTTTTGATAAGATTAAAACATGGATTTTTGAGTAATTGTCTTTACGCACCAAGTTTAGAAAGAACTAGTTTTCAGTTTCTAAACTATTCAAAGAACTTGATATTCTATCTCTTTTAATAACAAAGTTGTTATTAAGAAAAAGAGGGAAGTTATCTGTTCTGGTACGTTGGTTGACAATTTATAAATCCAATAACTCTCATGATGCAACAAATGGAAATTAGTAACACATCTTCTAACTTTAAGAGAAAGTAACCTTCGGAAATGAACCAATTATATCTTTGGCATCTAAGGCTAGGTTATATTAAGTTGAGTAGGATTCATTAGTAGCTGATGAACTTTTGGGTTCATTAGTAGTGGAAATCTTTCCAACCTGCGAGTCTTACTTGGAAGGAAAAATAACCAAGAAGCTTTTAAGTCTAAGGGGTATAGAGTCAAAGATATGTTGAAATTGGTTCATTCTGATTTGTGTGATCCTATGACTATCCAGACAAGAGGTAGTATTGAATATTTCGTCTATTTTATAGACAACTATTCAAGATACAAATAAATTTACTTAATGTACCGCAAGACTAAGTACTTTGATTAGTTCAAAGAGTACAAGGCTGATGCGGAGAAATGTTAAAGTAAAAGTCACTATGGTAAGATCGTAGTGGCAAGTACCTCTTGGGAGAATTTAGGAGTCATTTATCAGTAGTAGGGATTCAATCCCAACTAACTGCACCTGGTACACCCCAACAGAATGGTGTAGGAAAAGGAAGGTATAAGATTCTTATGGAAATAAGTAGATTGATGAGTTATTAAGAATATTATCAAAATCATTTTAAGGATATACTCTAGAAACGGGAGTGAATATAGTACCTTCTAAAGTCAAAACTCTCTACTCATATAGAATTGCTGAATAGGCGTAAGCCTATTTCGAAGCATATTCGGATTCGGGTAGTCCAGCACATATGCAGAAGAGAGACAATGATAAGTTGGACAGGAATTCACTTGTTTGTGGGTTATCCTAGTGAAATGAAAGTAGGTTTATAGTCTTAAAAATCATAAGGTCATTGTTAGCATCAATGATCGATTTTTAGAAAAGGACTATGTAATAAACCATGTGCCCATAAGAAAATTTGTTCTTAAGGAAATAATAAAAGGCATGTCTAATCTAGTACCAACTGTACAAGATGAGATACCACAAGGAAACTGCAACACGTATCACAAATGATACACAATTGCGAAAAGTAAGTGGGAGGGTTGCTAGGCAACCTAAAAAGATTCATGTTTTGGGAGAGTTTTTGATCTCCCTGGAGGACATGAACCTGATCTCCGGACATATGACGAAACACTCCAAGATAAAGATGCAACATCTTGGCAAAGAGTAATGAATAACAGAATTAGAATATATGTATTCTAATAAAATCTGGAAGCTTGTAGAACCACCAAATGGTGTAAAAGCCTTTGGGTGTTAAAAGGTCTATAATAGGAAAAGAGGGATAGAAAGGAAGGTAGTAACTTTCAAAGCAAGGCTTGATGAAAAAGGAAACTTTTTCACTGGTAGTCATGCTTAAGTCTATCCGGATTCTTTTATCTATTTGGCAAGTGGATGTCAAGACAGCATTCCTTAATGGAAGTTTTGATGAAAGCATCCATATAAAGCAACCAGAAGGGTTCATTGCAAAGGGCTAAGAGCATCTTGTGTGCAAGCTCAGTCAGTCTATGGACTGAGGCAAAGCTTCAAGGTCTTGGAATATCCGGTTTATAAAAGTAATCCAGACCTATGGATTTATTGAGTAAACGGATAAGTCTTGTGTATACAAAAGGTGTGATGGAAACGTGGTGGTATTTCTTGTACTATACGTAGATAACATTTTTGGTAGTTGGAAACAATATCAAAATGTTGTCAGAAGTAGGGGTATGGTTGTCCAAATAATTCGATATAAAGGACTTGGGAGAATGTATATATTCTTGAGATCAAAGTAATAAGGGATCGCAAGAAAAGAATATTTTACTTATCCCAAGCTTCATACATCGGAAAAATCCTTGCTCGTTTTAAGCATGCAAAACTCCAAAAAAGGTTTCTTACCTTTTCAAGATGGAGTAACTTTATCTAAAGATATGTCTCTGTAGACATCAAAGGAGATAAAGGAAATAAAGGCAGTTCTTTATGCTTCGGCTGTCGGAAGCCTAATGTATGCTATGCATGAGATCAGAAATCTGTTTTGCCAAGGGCATAGTTAGCAGATATCAAAGTAACCCTGGACAAGGACAGTGGACTGCAGTAAAGCATATATTGAAGTAGCTTAGAGGCACTAGAGATTATATGCTAGCTCACAAGGCAGTTAATTTGGTTCTTGTGGGTTGCATGGATTTTGACTTCCAATCGGATAGGAACAATAATAAGTCAACCTCGGGGTTTTGTGTTTACTTTAGGAGGAAAAGTCATAACTATGGAAGAGTGATAAGCATAGGTGTTTTTCTGGACTCCACCATAGAAGCTGAGCATATGGCAAGCCTCTGAGGTAGCTATAAAAGCTGAATGACTTAATAACCTCAAGATAGACTTAGATATGATTTCTAGTTTGTCCAAAGATTATTACAATTTATTGTAATAATAATGGTGCAGTAGCAAACTCGAAGAAACCATGAGTCTATAAGGCAAGTAAACACAATAGAGCGCAAGTACTACCCAATACGAGAAATTGTATAACGAGGAGAAGTTGTTGCCGCCTAGATTGCATCAGATGATAACCTAAGGTCCTTAAGGCAAGAGCTTTTTAAAAGGCATGGGAATCAGATGTATGGCAGCAGATATGGCAGCTTAGTCTTTTAGTATAAGTGGAAGATTGTTAGAATGTATACTAAAAGCCTAGCTTTTGGTATAAAACATTTATCTAGAAATAAGAATCACATTGGTCAAATGTCTACATTTGTGATAAATGTAGTTGTTCAATTAATTTATATTGTAGATAACATGGTGTGTGGTGTCACACATAGAAGATCATGTTATCAGTACCTTATAAATTATAAACAGTAGCTCACGACCAAGATGGAAAGGAACAAACTATTGGAAGGTCGTAGTGTAATTAGGTATTAGTTTATCTTAACTATATAATTACACTAGTACACTTAGAGTGTATTGGGTAGGACCATTTGAGGTCGTTCCTTTTATACTGAATTTATGAAGGAACAAAGACCTCAGTTATTATGGAAGTGTGTGCTCTTAATCCTAATATAATAACAAGCACATATATTTGATATTTATTTCTTTAATTTATCAATGGTGAGATTTAGTTCGATAAATCAATAAGCCCGATAAGTTGGGAAATGATATCACTTATAGTGTGTGTTGTTGATTATAGAAGGAAAATGTGTCCTAGTAATCTAGGTTGAGAATGTCCCCAAGAGGAGCTCATAAGGATTGTCATGTTAAACCCTGCAGGTGGACTTAGTCCGACATGACAATGAAGTTGAGTGGTACTACTCTTGGAGCTAGATATTAATTAAGTGAGTTGTCAGTAACTTACTTAATTAGTGGACATTTGTTATCTTAAACATAGGGAGACTAACACACTCATAATAAGAAGGAGCCCAAAATGTAATTTGGGATTGGTGCGGTAGTTCAATAATAGTTCTTTAGTGGAATGAATTATTATTGATAAAATTAAGTTGTGGGTTCGGGGCGAACACGGGATGCTTAATTTTATCAGGAGACCAAAACCAATTCCTCCTCTCGGTCCCTATCGTAGCCTCTAGTATATAGAGATTTATACCCACCGCATACCCACCTTCTTACCCATCCAATGGGGCCGGCCAAGCTAGCTTGGAACCCAAGCTAGGGCTGGCCAAGACCAAGTGGATGAGCCATGTAGGTGGCCGGCCAAAGCTTGGGTCCCAAGCTTAGGTTGCCAACCACTAGAATATTAAAAAGGATTTTTATTAAAATTATTTCTTATGTGTATATCATGATTTTAAAAGAGAGTTTAAAATTAAATATTCTCTTTTATAAGTTTCTACAAAAGATTAAGAAAAGATTTGATATCTTTCCTTATTTGTAGATTGAAAGAGATTTTAATTTTTAGAGATAACTTTTTTTTTATCCACATGTTTAAAAGAAAGATTTTAATTTATTAAATTTCCTTTTTATAAACCAATCATGAAGGGATTAAATTATTGGAGAAATTTTTATAAATTTCCGGAAACAAATTAGGAAGTTTTAATTCTTGTTTTAATTAAAACTTTCCTTGATTTGGGGCTTGAGGTGGCCGGCCATTGTATTTGAAAAAGAAAATTATTTTTAATTAAATAAATTTTCTTTTCAATGGAAAAAGAATTAAGGAAATTTTTATTAAATTTTCCTTATTTGCCAAGTCCAAGGATTATAAAAGAGGGGGTAAAGGAGGCTTCAAGGTGAACGACTCTATTCTATTTTTCCTCCTCTTTTCCTTGGTGGTGTGGCCGGCCCTTCCTTCTTCTCTTCTTCTTCTCTTTGTGGCCGAACCTCTTCATGCTTATGGAGTTTTAATTGGTGGTCAGATCTAGCTTGAGGAAGAAGGAGAGAAAGCCTACATCCCTTGGGGCTTGGTTGGTGGAAAAGATCTTCATCTTTTGGAAGCTTTGTGCTTGGCCGAAATTTGAAGAAAGGAGAAGGTGCTTTGGTGGTTTCTCATCTCGGAAGATCGTTGCCCACACAACGTCCGAGGTTAGAAGAGGAATACGGTAGAAGATCAAGAGGTCTTTCTAAAAGGTATAACTAGTAATTTTTCTTTCTGCATCATACTAGTTATTTTTGGAAATAATACTAAATACAAGAGGCATACGATTCTAGTGTTTCGAATTTGTTTTCGATATAGTGTTCTTTTGTTTTTCTTTTCCTTGTGATTTGATTGTTCTTTTCGGTTGACCTAAAGTTATTTTAGGAAATTAAATATTAGCTTTCCATAAAAGGTTTTGTCTAGTCGGTGGTGGTTGCTCCCATATCCAAGAAGGCCATGTGACTCGCCACGTCAGTACTGGGAACCAATTATGGAAATTAATATTTAATGGAATTAATAACTTAAGGTGACTTGGGTCGAACGTGTTAAGTTCCGCAGGAGATCCAAGTCAAAACCTAAAAGAACAAATAGATTAAGTTTTGGATCAAACGTGTTAAGTTCCGCAGGCGATCCAAAATTTAATTTAAAAGAACACATGGTAGCTAGGAAAAGGTTCAGACCTTTGTACAAAATTTTTGTACAGTGGAGCCTCTAGGTTTTCCGAGTAGCAACCAACATAAACTAATTCACAATTATGAGTAACATATTCATTTTAATATTATGAATTTATTTTACATACCTGAAAGCTAGTTTGGTTATATGATAATGGTGTTGTATAGATATCAACATTCTTGAAAAGATATAATACATTGTTAGACATAGTTTTATTAGTGAACAAAAAAACTTAAAAAGTTAAACATCAAGATACCTATGACAATCTATGGATCAGGGGGATTATTAGGGTCTTGAGTCTCTTGAGAAGCAAAACGATGCGGCGTTGCACTCATTTGATCCAAGAAGACCTGCATATCCCGCCCAATTTGCTCAAGATTCAATCGGGATTGCCGCTCTGCTCGAAATTCTGCCTCCAAGGTCGAGAGTCGAGTCTTCAAATCTGCATTTTCCTATTCTAAGACGTCTACTCTAGCAGATGATTCGGATGCACTCGATGATGTGCTGGGACGACCCCTGGCCCTAGGAGCCATCTCCTGATCATATACAACTCTCGCTTGAGCCCCAAGAGCATATAGGGTGGAGGTCTTTTTCCTTCCACCAACCATATCATAATAAATTTCATTTATCTGGTCAGTGGATAGAGTCTGCTCCTCACCTCCCTCTAAACTAGGCTGAGACGCCTGTGCAACCCTAGCAGCAATTTCTTCCTATTTACATTAAAAAAAAGTATTGTCAGATATTTACTAAAATGATAGATAATCATTGTTAATAGTTAAATATATTCAAGTGTAGAATCTTACATCTAATGTCGAGGATCGATGATTTATAAAGTTGTCATCTTTTGACTTGTGTGTCTTGGTAAATATCTCCCAACAAGTAGGTCACTGTAGATCATGTTCCTGAATATTAAAGAATGTAAATATTTCCAGCGGTATAGTCTAGGTACAAAACTCTTATAGAATTTTAAAATTGGAAACTAACCAAGTCTAAGGCATGCTTGACGATCGATCGAGATCCAACGGTATGCTTTGTCGCTCCGGTACTAGGCCAGCCAGCTCACTCTTTCTATTGGCTCGAGCTTTCATTGCATTTTCCTGCCATCTGTCTGCAACCCAGATGGCTCGCCATGCATCCCAAATGTTCTCAGGTACATAGGATGGTTTTATTCCCTTTTGTCTTGCTTTGTATAGCATGTCTTTGTATAGTTTGGCACAAGCTGCGTTCCAGGTAGCATAAAATTCTGCCTCATGCTCTGTTTCCCAAGTATATCTTTTCTGCAATAATACATTCGCAAATTATTATAAAAAAACATAACAAAATCATGATAATTAAATTGGCTTACCAAAAACTCATCGTAATAAAATTGCTTCATATCTGGGTCTACCCGCTTCCATGTAGTACCAGCGGGGCTAAATCACTCTTTAAATTTCGAGGTGATGTATGTAGCTACTCTATGACCATCTGGAGTAAAACTGCATTTAACAAATAAAATAAACCAAATATGTTAAAAAAAATAGATGCAGCGAATAAGACTAATAACACCAATACTTACCAACCCCCGATAATCCGTAGAACAATCTGGCCACCAGCATCAGACATGTCTATATCTGCAGAATTACATTATAACACATACGCATGCACACTAGGTTTAATCAAACAAATAATAATGACTAATAGAGTAAGACAAGTGCTATAACCATGAATATTTAGATCTAGAATTTAACTGAACAATGCTTAATCTGAAGATATAACAATTTTAATCATTAACATTTTGGAGATCCTCCTCACTAGACTCTGTTTGTTCAATAAGCTCCTCACTGCTGGATATTTCTCCATCATCTATCTCCTCATAAGGCACATTAACATCTACAAGTAATTGAGATGTTGATTGAATCTGAGAATCTATTGAATATATCTCCACTGTATCATTTTGAAATACATCATGGTTTTGGTACATGATAGAGTTGGGCATTTCTATGGTAGAGCGTGGCTTTGTTCGGTAAACTGCTAACCATTCACTAGCTCTTCTCCTCTTTGTGGGATATTCAAGATAGAAAACCTGCTCCGCTTGTACCGCAAAAATGAAAGGTTCATACTTGTTGAAGCTTTTGTTTGCATTTACCTCAACTAAATTGTAGTTTGGATGTATTCTGGTACCTGTTCTTGGAGTCGGATCATACCAAGAACATTTAAATAACACACATCTTTTGATGGGTAAAGCAGGATATTCAACTTCTATGATTTCTTCAAGTCTTCCATAATAATCAAACTCAAAATTATTGTTGTTGATAGATCCTTTCACACAAACACCCAAATTGAAAGTTAGTCTGTGTGAATCCCGTTGTGTTACATGAAATTTAAAACCATTAATATAGTAGCTAGAGTATACTATTATCTTACGAAAAGGTCCTGATACAAGATTGATTATCCTAGAATCTTGCACATTTGATATTCTTCGATCAGACACCTATAACAATAGTAGAATATAAAATAAGCCTCTGATAATTTAATATGGATGTAAGAAATTAAAATTATCCTCTAACTTACATAGATTTGAAACCATAATGTAAATTCCGTCTCTAACTTTTCAGTTATCTCACTTGCACAAATTGATGGATTTTGTACTTGTAGTTGTTGTTCATACAAGCTGGAAAATAAGGTAATTTTTAGAAAATTACACTATCGGGAAACAACTTTTTTTTTTGATAAATGTTTGATTCCAAAAGTCAACTTACTTTAGGTAGAGTTTGACTTCATCACAGTTTAAGAGTATGTATGTCCTCGCAGCATGATATTCTTGTGAGTTAACCATCTAGAAATAGATGCTCTCATTGGCTTGCCAGGAAACTTGAAAATAGAAAGCATAGATGGGTCTATAGGTTGTGCATCATCTGAATTTCTAGGACACTTGTGATGTCTGGTTTTTACATTATCAGCAAAATAATAGGAGTAGAATGAGGATGCTTCTTCAACCAGATAAGCATTACAGATTGACCCCTCAACTCTAGCTTTGTTACGAACATTATTATTTAATTTCCTTAAAAACTGTTCGAATGGATACATCCATCTATACTGGACAGGACCAGCTATTCATGCCTCGTATGCTAAATGTACTGCTAGATGTTCCATTGAATCAAAAAAATTGGGTGGAAAAATACGTTCAAGCTTACATAGTATGAGAGGAATATCTGTTTCTAGTCGAAACATATCATCCATCATAATACACCTCGTAGTCAAATCTCTAAAATATAGGCTCAATTCTGTGAGTGCTTGCCAAATATTTTGAGGAAGTAAGTCATGAAAAGCTATTGGAATAAGTCTTTGCATGAATATATGATAGTCATGACTCTTCATTCCAAACATCTTTAACTTGTTCATATCCACGCATCGAGCCATATTCGAGGTATACCCATCTGGGAATTTGATTTCTTTCAACCAATTATATAAAACTTGTTTACCGTCTTTGTTCAATGTATAACAAGCCTTTGGGAATTTATTGGTTGTTTCATCTTGATGCAACTCTGGTATGCTAACTAGTTCTTTTAATTCGTCGCGTGATTTTGCAGTGTCTTTAGTTTTTGCATGCACATTCATCACAGTGTTAAAAATATTATCAAAGAAAATTTTCTCAACGTGCATTACATCTAAATTATGTCGAATAAATAGATACTTCCAATATGGTAGCTCCAAAAAAATACTCCTTTTCTTCCAACCACACTTGCACTGCCTAACGATGTATTTATTTATCTCATCAGAATTAGTCTCAACTACTGGTAGAAAACCATAACTGTCTATTTGGTCAAGGATTTCTTTACCTGACTTGATTGTTGGAGGAAGTTTTCTAACTACAATATTCCTAATGAAAATTTTCTTATTTCGCCTGAAAGGGTGGTCAACTGGTAAAAATTTACGATGATTATCAAACTAAGATACTTTCCCACTACAGGGTAATGAAAATGCATCAGACTCTGTCATGCAATGTGAGCATGCTAATTTACTAGACGTGCT
Organism: Zingiber officinale; assembly: GCF_018446385.1. Lineage (NCBI taxonomy): Eukaryota > Viridiplantae > Streptophyta > Magnoliopsida > Zingiberales > Zingiberaceae > Zingiber > Zingiber officinale. Next base: position 50,669,269 of record NC_055997.1, read on the forward strand.
CCATCCTTACAACATTGAGTATGCTGGAAAATCACTAATCGTCCATAATAATGCAGCATGCAATCTAAAATTAGTTGTACTTACAACATCATAAGTCACTGACCCTATATTCCATAAATCATTCAACTCGGCAATCAAAGGTTGCAAAAAAATATCAATCTTCTCTTTTCGATTAGTTGGCCCTGGAATAAGTATAGTAAGGAACATGAATTCATCTTTCATACACATCCATGGCGGTAAGTTGTAAGGTGTTATTATAACTGGCCAAGATGAATATTGCTGTCCAGATTGACCAAAAGGTTGAAATCCATTTGCAGAAAGTCCGAGTCTCACATTACGTGGCTCCATTGCAAATGAGGAAAATGTTGTATCAAGATGTTTCCATACAGGCGAGTCACAAGGATGACACATTATACCTTCTTCGTGTACATGCTCATGATGCCACCTCATGTAGATTGCTGTTGCAGTAGATGCATACAAGCGTTGGAGTCTAGCAGTTAATGGAAAATAATACATTAACTTTCCATGAAACCTTTTTATTTTTCTTCCCTGGTATTAGACTACTATGCTGATCCGGTGGTAGGAGCCCGGGACCCCTTAACGAGGGGTCAACGCCACGTGGAGGTCAAAAGGCAGGTGGTCCGTCGAAGAAGGGTGAGCCGACCGGACTCATGAGAAAAGGGCAAGCCGATCGGTCTGCCAGTAAACATCTGATAGTAAAAGGCGCCCTGACAGGGATCGGGGTTCCGACGTTCAATGAAACAGTAAATAATGACCGAGCGGAAGGCCTAAGAGAAGGCAGGACGTAATGGGCGCGCCGCCCGGCCGGCGCAGGGAATTAAAGCCTTCCGGACGGCGCTCTTCGTCTAGCCGGCCCGATGGACGTCCTGGCCGGTGGTGGGTAAATAGGGACAGGAACATCTGCTGACAGCCGTCAAGTCGTATGGCTAAGCCATACTCCTAGTCTGACAATGGGGTGTCCTATTGTCCCATCGAAGGCGTGATGGGACTGTTGCAGTATGGCGTCAGGTAAGCTTTCTGACAAACACATACCGAGGTATGGGCTGCGGACACGTACGCGCCTCGGTGGGCGTGTAGAAGCTCTTTCACCGCTCTATATAAAGAGCCGCAGACTTCGCCGGAGGTACGCATTCTACGATTTTTGGAGCCGCTGCTTTGTTGCTTGCTTGCCTGACTTGAGCGTCGGAGGGTCGTCGCCGGGAACCCCTTCCCGGCCCGACTTCTTTGCAGGTTCGCCGGAGCGTCGTCGGACCGGCCTGAGATCCACGTCAGCGACTCGGAGAGCGCCACGTGCCCAGCGTCCGTTGATTCAGCTTTCGGACAAGATCAATTTGGCGCCGTCTGTGGGAACGCTCCTGCATCTGAACGGAAACAATGGACGAGGCTGGACGACAACACACGGTGACGCTTTCGACGGAGGAACTCGACGCTCTGATCGAGATAAGGGCCACCAAGCTTGTGGAGCAAAAACAGAAAGTAACAGCCGAGCGGCCGGAGAAGCAAGCAACGTCAGCGTCTGGTGGTCGAGCGGAAACACCACCGGCTACCGTTCTATTCCGTCGGGCCCTATTCCGGACGCCTCCTGATGCTGTAGCAGTGAATCGCAATCGGGGATCTTCTTTAGATGAAATATCAATACGGGACAACAGAAAAGGCAAGGCCCTCCGAGCGGACGCTTCTCCCGAGCGGAAGCACCGACTGCCACAGTCCCATTTCCCTCAAAAGCAGATACTTCATCTCCCGAATTCAACTTATAGCAAGCCCCTCCTGGAACCTCAAGAGCGGGAGTTTGATGTCAGGCGATGAATCGACCGCATACGAGGAAGTTGGGTGGACGAGCCGCCGAGCGGATGAAGATGGATTGGCACTTGTATCCACCATGAAGCGCAAATTATCTCCAGCCTGTCCGGGGCAGGGTGAAAGGTGCACCAATAGAATATGTGCTGTATATTTTCCGTTTGGTTGTATATTTGAAATGCAGAAGGCAAAATGTTATAATGTGCGCAATTGGTATTATCGGCCGAGCGACCTATCTTCATGGTGTATAGTATCCGAGCCGAGCGCTCGATAACGAAGGCCCCGAGCCATTCGGCCGGAGGTATAATATCCGAGCCGAGCGCTCGATAACGAAGGCCCCGAGCCGTTCGGCCGGAGGTATAATATCCGAGCCAAGCGCTCTATGAACGAAGGCCCCGAGCCGTTCGGCCGGAGGTATAATATCCGAGCCAAGCGCTCGACGAACGAAGGCCCCGAGCCGTTCGGCCGGAGGTATAATATCCGAGCCAAGCGCTCGACGAACGAAGGACCCGAGCCATTCGGCCGGAGGTATAGTATCCGAGCCAAGCGCTCGACAACGAAGGCCCCGAGCCGATCGGCCAGGAGTACAGTATCTCAGCCCAGCGCTCGACAAAGAAGACCCCGAGTCGTTCGGCCGGGAGTATGCTATCCGAGCCAAGCGCTCGACGAAGAAGACCCCAAGCCGTTCGGCCGGGAGTACGATATCCGAGCTGGGGGAAAGGTGCGCTAAATGTAAATTTATACACATTTCAGTCGCCTATGTCCTTGTAATGTAGGAAGCAAGATTATAAAGATGGCAAATATCTTCGCCGACCGGCTGTATTGAAGTTAGCCTTGAAAAAGGTCGTCGAGCTCCGACGTTAAATATCGAGAGACGAGCCGGCGTCTATAAACGTCCGAGCCGAAGACCGCCGAGCTCCGACGTTAAATATCGAGAGACGAGCCGGCGTCTATAAACCCTCCGAGCGGAAGACCGTCGAGCTCCGACGTTAAATATCAAGAGACGAGCCGGCGTCTATAAACCCTCCGAGCGGAAGACCGTCGAGCTCCGACGTTAAATATCGAGAGACGGGCCGGCGTCTATAAACCCTCCGAGCGGAAGACCGTCGAGCTCCGACGTTAAATATCGAGAGACGAGCCGACATCTATAAACTCCCGAGTGGAAGACCGTCGAGCCCGACGTTAAATATCGAGAGACGAGCTGGCGTCTATAAACCCGCCGAGCAGAAGACCGTCGACCTCCGACGTTAAATATCGAGAGACGAGCCGGCGTCTATAAACTCCCGAGCGGAAGACCGTCGAGCTCCGACGTTAAATATCGAGAGACGGGCCGACATAGACCGTCGAGCTCCGACGTTAAATATCGAGAGACGAGCCGGCGTCTATAAACCCGCCGAGCGGAAGACCGTCGAGCTCCGATGTTAAATATCGAGAGACGAGTCGGCGTCTATAAACCCGCCGAGCGGAAGACCGTCGAGCTCCGACGTTAAAAATCGAGAGACGAGCCGGCGTCTATAAACCCTCCAAGCGGAAGACCGTCGAGCCCCGACGGTAAAATCGACGTTAAAAGGCGGGCAACCGGAGCCTATAAAGCCGCAGGACGGGTAGCTCTCTGCGTGGTCCTACTCGGTTGTAAAGGCCGACCTCAGATCGGGCGTGCCGATGAGGCAAGAATAAAGAGAGCGTGGGGCCGAGCGGCTCCTTTATCAAATGTACTTGGGACGCGAGAAAACTGTGACCGAGAGGATTCAGCATGGATTCCAAGGAATACAAGGCACGGGCAAGACACCACCGAACGGATGTGCATCCCTAAGCCTGGCCGAGCGGACTAATGCAGCGGTCGTTACTCAGTCTGATCGGCAGTCCAGTCAGTCGGACTTCACCTCCTTCGACTAGACTTGAGGGGGAGGCAAGTGATCCGGTGGTAAGAGCCCGGGACCCCTTAACGAGGGGTCAACGCCACGTGGAGGTCAAAAGGCCAGGTGGTCCGTCGAAGAAGGGTGAGCCGACCGGACTCATGAGAAAAGGGCAAGCCGATCGGTCTGCCAGTAAACATCTGATAGTAAAAGGCGCCCTGACAGGGATCGGGGTTCCGACGCTCAATGAAACAGTAAATAATGACCGAGCGGAAGGCCTAAGAGAAGGCAGGACGTAATGGACGCGCCGCCCGGCCGACGCAGGGAATTAAAGCCTTCCAGACGGCGCTCTTCGTCTAACCGGCCGGATGGACGTCCTGGCCGGCGATGGGTAAATAGGGACAGGAACATCTGCTGACAGCCGTCAAGTCGTATGGCTAAGCCATACTCCTAGTCTGACAACAGGGTGTCCTGTTGTCCCATCGAAGGCGTGATGGGACTGTTGCAGTATGGCGTCAGGTAAGCTTTCTGACAAACACATACCGAGGTATGGGCTGCGGACACGTACGTGCCTCGGTGGGCGTGTAGAAGCTCTTTCACCGCTCTATATAAACAGCCGCAGACTTCGCCGGAGGTACGCATTCTATGATTTTTGAAGCCGCTGCTTTGTTGCTTGCTTGCCTGACTTGAGCGTCGGAGGGTCGTCGCCGGGAACCCCTTCCCGGCCCGATTTCTTTGCAGGTTCGCCGGAGCGTCGTCCGACCGGCCTGAGATCCACGTCAGCGACTCGGAGAGCGCCACGTGCCCAGCGTCCGTTGATTCAGCTTTCGGACAGGATCATATGCTTATAACGAGGGTGAGTACAGATTTTGCATTCAATCAGTTCACTGTCTTCTTTCCAAAATATCATGCAGTTATTAATGCAACAATCAATCCTCTCTACCGGCAAACCTAAACCTCTCACCAATTTTTTTATATTGTAGAAGCTATCAGACATTATGTTATCAACAGGAAGTAACTCAGACATCAATTGACAGATGACATCGTAACATCTTTCTGAAAAATGATGCTCTGCCTTTATGTTCAATAATCTTGCAGTAGCTGATAATTGAGAATGACCAGACGGAATCTCTTCCCACACTTCTCTTTCACTAGCCTTTAACATGTCATACATTTGTTGAACTTCAAGTGTTGGTACATCATCTATATTTGAATGATCAACAACATTCATAGCGTCATAAACCATTAATTGCATTGCATTCTCATTAGATGATGATTCCCCTAAAAGAGTTGTGCCTGATGATGAAGCATCCGAAGTTCCAATACGGTGAGACAAATAAGGCTCTCCATGTCAGTACTAGTTGTAGTAATTTGGAACAAATCCTTTTTTACATAGATGTACTTTGACAGTATCCTCGTCATGAAAGCTTTATTTCTACATTTGGAATGATTACACGGACAACGTAACATGACACCATCCATACATTCTGGATGACTCTTCGTAAAGTTCACAAACTCTTCAACTCTAGCAAAATAGTCATCTCGGATAAATCCATTTTCTAATATATTGTACATCCAATCTTTGTTCAAGTACATTGTATCCTAATAAACATAAGATTGATTACTTAGTAAGTATGCAATTAATAGAATAGATGTACTACACATATGATTCAATGTATTCAAAAATCATACCATGAATACAAAATATTAAGTATATAATTAAGAAGTTGTCCTTAACTACTAGGTCCATGCTAGGAGTCTAAAGTAGGTATGTTTCACAAGAAATCAATTATTCTAACCTAAAACTACAAGTAAGAACCTAGTCAGAGGCATAAAAGTTTGAGTTGAAGAAAAGTTTCAGTTTGTATGTGGTAGATAGTAGAGGCATAAAAAAATTTCTGTGCCAACTTAAACATATTGCCATATCAGAAATTGAGAAGGGCATTGCTCCAAATTTAATCAAATGTTTGGTAATAATGGACAGATGCAACTTAAAGCGTCTCTTTAAATGCTAAATTCGAGTCCCTCTGATCCCTCAACTACAGACACCAGTACTGTGAATTATTGTACATGGATCTTATTTACTTGTATGGTATAAGAAAAAAAATACTAACCAGTTTACATTTGATCATAATATTAAAGCAAAGTGTATCCAACAAGGAAGAGAGAGACCATGAGTCGGAGTTTTGATTCGGAAGTAGAGCACTGAATAAAGTAGCCACAGCTTTGATATCTAAATGAACATGCCGAGCCGCTGAGGTCAGTAATTCTCTTCATCGAATCAACTTCTTGAATATGCCTAGAAGACAATCATGTGGATCCAAATGGGTGCTTGAAGAATTTGATGGATTCAACTCTATTTAAATAATCTAATGCAGATCATGAGCTTTTCTTGTCACCTCATACAACTTAGAAAGTATGATCATGCTATTTATTTGCTACTGTAGAATTTCAATTCTCTCAATCAATTTAAAGGGTTGAATCATGAAGGAACTCCACTAGTAAGCTTAAAACTCATGCAACCACCTTGTCAATCATCACTTGGCTAGGTTAATTGAAGTTTTGTGTTCATTTGCTAATCGAAAGAACGTGATCTTAGATGAATTTCATCTCGATATTCTATAATCAAGTGTTATACTCTAGAAGGGAAAGTCAATGCCTGGCAAAAATATACATACTGCTCTTAATCTCCGTGTCAACCAAAGCCTACTCATTAGATATCCAAACTCCACTTTCCTCAACAACACTTAGTTGTCATTAGATAAAGTAATTCCTTCACTTTAAGTGCTTCCAATTCTTCCGGAGATAGTACAACCCTTAGTTGCCTTGAATCACGTTCTTCTTCCCTTTCCTAGAAGTCCTCTTCTTCCTTGGACTAAGTGCTCCAAATCTTACTCCTACAAGTCCACTTCTTCCTCTTACTTGTAAAAAAGAACCCATTTGACATTAATCATTAATCAGTTGTATAGTGAGAAAAACAAATGTTGTGATTGGAAACACCATTTGGCAATCAACATATAAGGTTCCTCCTAGAAAGCCATTCTCCAAATCAAAATTTTCTAAACAGGCTTAAAGAGAGAAATTCAAATTAAATGAGATATAAAAATTAGCAGAGGAGTAAACTAGCATAAAGAGAAATTAGCTTAAAGAGAGATATGAGATACTAAGTAAACTAGAAAACTAGTAAACTAGCTTTAGAAATTGGCTTTAAACTAAAACTAGCAAAATCAATTGAGGAGATTACCAATCACACTTCTGGCAAGGACTTGGGAAGGAGACGAGCTGCTACGGAGAGGAGATGAAAGCACCGCTGCGGTCTGTGGAGAGGAGAAGGAGACGAGTGAGGGAGCGCAGAGGAGAAGAGAAACCAAGGTGGCGCTGATGAGAAGAGAAGAAGCGCAGAGGAGAGGAGAAGGAGGCGAGGGCGTAGCTTGCTGTGAACTTACCGAGAGGGAACTGGGAAGGAGACGAGCCGCTGCGGAGAGGAGATGAAAGCTGCGGTCTGCGGAGAGAAGGAGAACACAACGCGCACAGAGAGGAGCACGAGGGTTCTGCTCTGTGCCCTAAATCGCGACACTAGCGACGGAAATATTTATTCCGTCGCTTGTTAGAGATGGAACTTTACTTTCCGTCGCTAGTTAGCGACGGAACTTATAGTTCCGTCGCTAATTCTTCGCTATCTAAATATAATTTCATCCCTGATTAGAGACAGAATCAAAATATCCGTCTTTATTTAGAGACGAATAATTTATTTCCGTCGCTAATATTTACAGATTCATTTTTTTCAAATTTTAAACGACCAAAATTCTCTAATTAGAGACGGAACTATAATTCCGTCTCTAATTCCGTCGCTAAATGCTATTTTTTTTTTGATGTGGAAGGTGTGTTAAGTGGAGAGATCAAACAATGAATGGATGAGAAAGGAGGAGGCGATATACGTAAGATAGAAATAAAAGGAAAAAAAATCAAAGATAGATAAAGAAAATAGGAAATAGAGTGTGAAATAGAGGGCATGAAAAGGAAGACAAAAGAGTGAAGACAAAAAAGTTGAAAGAAATTTTTTTCAAGAAGAGAGGGCGCACAATAGAGGAAGGAAAAAAGAGCATTTGGATTAACCTCCTTAGTAGAGGAAGGAGGGAGAGGAAAATTTTCGTAGCACTTTGGACGTAAAAGAGGTGAGGGACATTGAAGATGTGGTAGGTAGTGGCATTGAGAGAAGGGGAAAAAAACAATTGAGAGAAGGTAAAAGCAAGGAGAGATAGGTGTGAAGGATCATTACTTCAATACCTTGTTGAAATACAAAAATAAAGAAGAGGAAAACATAGAGAGAAAATATTGCTTTATTATAGTAAAAGGTGACAACTCTCATCTTGAGTGCCCCTCCAAGACTAACAAGTCTATTTATATAGATTGTCTAAATAAATATGAGAAATATTATAATAAATATGATAATATATTATAATAAATATAAAAATAATGATAAATATGATTGTAATTGTAATCCAAATACGATAAGTCATTCTTAATTGAAACTAATTTCTGATTAATATCTTGAACGACTGTCGTTATCATCATTAGCTACTTCAGAATTTAATCATCTGTCACCCTTTATCTTAATCGAAAGATATCATGAGACATCCAATCAAGGGCGGAGCTACTCTTGTGCTAGGGTGAGCTCCAACCCCACTAAATTTTATATATATATATATATATATATATATATATATATATATATATATATATATATATATATATATAATAATAAATCTAATTTTTTTAAATATTTTTTTCAGCCCCCACTACTAATTCATTAATATTCCTGTCAGCCCCCTTCATTGGTCTATTTTTTTCTCCTTATATAATTTGATTATTTCAAATGGAAATTAATTTAGATTTGACATAGTTTAGTTATAATTGAAGCTAATGCATTATAATCGATCATAGGGTATTTTTTTAGGTTTTTTTCTCTTACCTCTTTTTCTTTTCTTTATTTCTCTCCCACCATCCCACGTATGCTAGCAACTCCCACTGCCGACGCCAACCTCGACCACGACATCTTTTCTATTTTCCCTTCTCTTTTTCTTCCTTCCTTCTCCCTTTCTTTTCCCATTGCAGCCTGCTCCTTTCTTCTCCAACAGCAGTAACCTTGTTATTGTTTTTTCTTTTTTTTTTCTGGCAACACAACAACAACAATAGCCCTAATTGCTCTCTCTTTCTTCCTCTCCATAGCAGCAGTGTCTGCCCTCTCCCAGCGGCCAGTGAACAACACCTTGCTACCCTTTTTCAACCGCAAATAATTTTTCAACAACTTCTTCCAAGATTTTATTTATCCTTTAGCAAAAGCAAGAATAGTAGTTTTTTTATTAGAATGAGAGTTGTAAAGTATAATCTAGGTTGCTAGTTAGATGAGTTAATTAGAAAGCATTGATTGTTAGTAGTAGGTCTTGTATAGGAAATGAGAATATATTGATACAGCGATATTACAAATCAATCCATCAAGTTGAATTTTAGTCATTTCTTATAATTGCATGTTATTATCATTATTAAATATTATTTTAAATTTTCTTAGACATTTTCAAATTTTATTTGTAGATACAAGTTTAAGTGGAGCTTGTTAACTTATGAGGTTTGAAGCTTTTGCTGTAAATGGAGGTGAGAACATCTATCTTTAGACTCTTAAATATTTATCTTTTGCATGAAAAAAGAGATAAAATAGATAATATATGCTTGCATAATTTCGTTGGGCTTGTATTGCGATTTTTTTAATTAGAAATAACCAAAATTTAAATAATTGTGAAATTTAGAAAATAAAACTTCATGGAAATATTTTGAATCATTAGATTTTTCTAGTTAGGTAATTTTTCCATTTATTCACTTTAATATAGAACGAAGAAAATAAAAACTATCAACTCATTTTTTAAACAAAAAAAATAGATATCGACAAGTCAAGGGCATTCTCCATCCAATATACTGATATTTCAAGTTCTAGTGATCAATAACCTAACAAATCTCTTGAAATTGATATTCATGTTAGTTCTTTTGAACCTAATCTGACATTGCATATTCTAATATGGAAATATCTTGTTAATTAAAGGAATGAAATTAGATGAGCTTATATTAAGTTGGGGGCATATCAACCTATTAAGAATAAGTATTCATCGGCCAAATTCGGAAGTTAAAATTGATAATTCCAAAGTCATTGGTTTAAACAATTTACTTAGGTAGAGTACTCTTCTTTGAAAGATGTTGCATTACGCTTTCCATGCTTCTTATTTGAATATAAACATCCTCGCAATCCTACATTTATGATAGATGAATTCAAATATTGATAGTGAGTTAATGATGGGGATATATAGATGAATTCAAATATTGATAGCGAGTTAATGATGGGGATATATATATATATATATATATATAGAGAGAGAGAGAGAGAGAGGATGCAATACTATTGAATATCTTGATAATTTGATGAATATATCTCATCATATTGACAAAGTGATGAATGCATAACCTTTATAAGAAAAGCAGCAGAACAAATTGTAGCTTACAACAATTATTGAAAGCATTCGATGGCTCACTTTGCATGCATTTACATTTAGAGGGCATGATGAATCTGCATCTTTTAATAATTGCGAAAATTTTATCGAGATGATGAAATTTATGGGGAAAATGAATGAGAGTATTGGGAGCATCGCCTTAGAGAAATCTTCAAAAAATACAAAGTATACTTCACCAGATATTCAGAAAGATATTTTAAATATTCTTGTCATCCAAGTGAGAACCAAGATTCGTAAAGAAGTATTGAGATTTGTTGATATTAATGGTTTTTTTTTTACAAAAGTGGTTTTTTTTCATTGTATATTTGACTGATACAATTGCTGCAACGCTTAAAAAAGAAATTGATCCTGTCCGAACGCTGAATCAGCGGACACTGGGCACGGAGCGCTCTCCGACTGCTGACGTGGATCTTCGACTGGTGGCACGAAGCTTCGGCGAACCTGCACAGAAGTCGGGGCGGGAGAGGGTTCCCGGCGGCGACCCTCCGACGCTCAAGTCAGGCAAGCAAACAGTGAAAAGAGTGGCTCCAAAGGTCTTGAACGCGTACCTCCGGCGAAGTATGCGGCTCTTTATATAGAGCGGTGAAAGAGATCCTACACATCCACCGAGGCGCGTACGTGTCCGCAGCCCATACCTAGGTATGTGTCTGTCAGAAAGCTTACCTGACGCCATACTGCTACAGTCCAGTCATGTCTTCGATGGGACAACAGAACACCTCGTTGTCAGACTTGGAGTATGGCCTAGCCATAGGACTTGACGGCTGTCAGAAGATGTTCCTGTCCTTCTTTGGCCACCACCGGCCAGGATATCCGTCCGGCCGGCAGGACGTCCGTCCGGCCGGCAGGACGAAGAGCGTCGTCCGTCCGGGAGGGCCTCATCCCCAGCGCCGGCCGGGCGGCACGCCCATCACGTCCCGTCTGTCATTTGCATTGATATGCTGGGGAGACTTCCGGGCGGGTGCTACGTAAGGACTGTTAGCAGTATGTCACCTTCTCTTAGGCCTTCCGCTCGGCTCTTAGCTATTGTTTCAACTGAGCGTCGGAACCCCGACCCCTGTCAGGGCACCTTTTACTGTTGGATGCTCATCGGTCGGCCGATCGGTCTATTCTTTTCTCCCAAGTCCGGTCGGCTCACCCTTCTCCAGTGGACCCCCGGCCCTTTGATCTCCACGTGGCGCTGACCCCTCGCAATGGGCCCCCCTGCTTTGACCACCGGATCACTTGCCTTCCCCTCAAGTCTAGTCGAAGGAGGAGAAGTCCGACTGACTGGACTGCCGATCTGATCGAGTGACGACCGATAACTTAGTCCGCTCAAACGGGCTAATGGGTGCTCAGCCGTTCGGCGATATCTTGCCCGTGCCTTGGAATTTATGCCGAAGCTTCTGTTAACCACGTGCGTTAACCCATAACTTGTTGACACGTGGCTGCCTTTCTCTTGTCAGGGTATGGCGGTGGCGTCACATCCGATGGGACAATCGCCGTTTGAAAGGAACGGCTGGATGATGACCTCGTTATCGACGACCTGGATCGGACGGCGGAAATTGATCTCTGCCGCGCTTATAAAGCTCCCGACCCCTGCTCTTCGCCGTATTTCGACCTTCTCGTTTCCAGACATCCCGCTGCTCCTCTTTTCGCCGGCGACCTTGCGTTTCATCTCTCCGACGACTCCACAGCTCCTTTCGATCATCTCCTTTGCCCGTAAGCCTTCCTTTCCCTTGCTGCCTCTTTTTCATCATCTTTCCATCTTCCCTAGTTTTATTTCTTTTTCCATCCATTCCACGTTTATTCCTGGCCCTATACCATGACTAGTACCTCACAGTCAACCGGCGGCGCTCCTGGTTTGTGGTACACGACCATGGAGAGCCGTTTTGACGAGGAGGACGCGTTGCGTCTGGCTAGGACTTACGACATTCCTCCCGACCACCACATAGTATTAGCCACGCCGGCCGATCGGCCTCATGAACCGTGGCCCGGCACTGTTCTTTTCTTCCAAGACCAATTTTTGGCCGGGCTACGCTTCCCACCCCATAAGTTTATCTTGCAAGTCTGCAATTACTTCCGCATCCCGCTCGGCCAGATAGTTCCTAACTCCATTAGGCTGCTGAGCGGGGTGATAATTCTCTTTAAACTGAACGGCATCCCCCTCGACCCTAAAATTTTTCATTACTTTTATTACCCCAAGCAAGCCGAGTGGGGTACTTTCATTTTCCAGTCTAGGATAGGTTTCGTCCTCTTTGATAACATGCCGAGCTCCAACAAACATTGGAAGGAGCATTTTTTCTACGTACGTTTTCCCGAGCCACTGACCTTCCGTATCAAGTGGCAGACGGCAATGCCAGCGCAACCGGAGCTCGGCAAATTTAGAGGCGACGCAGCCTATCTTCATGCAGTCGATCGGCTAGTCGGCCAATGATATCACATCGACCAACTGCTCCTTCCGGGAGTAATGTACATATTCGGCTTGTCTTCTACCCCAGCCGATCTGCCCTGCAGCATGAGTAAGTTCCCTTATCTTCCTGTTTATTTTGTTCTAACTGATTTATTTTTTGCTTCTGCAGCTGAAGTTATGTGGCGCGCCAAGGCTACCGAGCGGCTGAAACTGCGAGCCGCCGAGATCGAGGCAGCCAAGAACAAGGAGGTCGCCGAGCGGGGCCTTGCTCCCGCGGATCCGGCCGGCGAAGAAGGTGAGGGGACTCAGGATGTCCCCGAAGCCTTAGCCGCTCCTGCCTCTCACGATGAGGCTATGGGCGACATAGAATCCTCCGCTCAAGTCGAGGTAGAGGGTCGTTCGGCCGATGATGTTCCTTTGGCCACTCGGAAGCGCAAACAGCCGGAGGCCACCTCTCAACCAAGTCCATCCGATGAACCGCAATCTGAGCGGGGCTACGAAGCTCCAGTGTTATCCGGGACAGTTTCGATTGAGAGTACCCTAACGCCGCTCGGCTCTCCAAGGGCAACCTATGAGGTGCCGCCCTCCAATCCTCCAAGAACGCTGCGACGTATTAAGCGATTGGGCGACCATCCTTCCTCCTCCGCCGGTGAGCCGTCCGGCAAGGCTACTGCTTCTAAAGGTGATCCGAGCGGTCCGAAATTGATAAAGACCATCTTGCGCCTCCCGTCTGAAGAATACATGGCGGCCGCTGATCGTCCTATCGTCCCCGAGCAGCAAATCACACTCACGGGTCCCCTCGCCAAAGCTTGGGAGGATGCTCGTCTTCGGATTACCATGATGACTCCTGGTTAGCTCGGCGACAGCAATCTACAACAGGCGACCGGGGTATGTTGTCTTGCCTTGTTAGTTATTTCGGATCGGGCTTCTAACCTGCTCATATTCGTTCGCAGAACTGGGTGGAGCAGATTGCCATCAGCAATCGCCTGGCTGAACTGGAGGACGAACTGAAGAAGCTCAAGGCTGCGGGGGACAGCAGACAATCGACGGCCGCTCTGGAGAAGGCCAAAAGGTTGCTGGAAGTTGAGCGGGGTAAGACTTCCGGCTTGACAAGAGAGGTTGCCCGCCTCGAAGCCTTAGTCAAGCAGCGGGATAAAGAAGTAAAGACCGCGACCGCTCGAAAGCTCAAGGCCATTGATGATATGGACTTGATGAAGGTGGAGAACCGGGGGCTGGAACAACGGGTGAAAGAGCTAGACGCCTCACTAACTGCCGAGCGGGAGGGTCGCTCCGCCGATCGGACCCAAGCAAAAGGAGCATTGAAAGATCTTCAAGCTGCTCTGGATGCTTCCCAGACTGCTCTCAAGGATTACCAAGATGGAGAGCCCGGTCGATCAGCGGAGGTACGCAAAGCCTTCGTCCGCTTGGACGAGTTTGGCAAGAAATTTACCGACAAGCTCTCCTTGACTTTTGAGGAGGCAATCAAAGTGGCGGTGGAATACATGAAGAACAAAGGCCATGCTCCTGCCGATCTGTCCGTCCCTGCCGAAGACCTGGCGACCATGATGGGCTCCATCCCTGACCAGCTTTTTAATTTTGATGACTAAGAATCTGTCTGTGAGGCTATTTTGTAAATTTTCTATATCTGTGCCGGTCGGGGCAAACTTTAGAAATTTTGTCTATCCGCTGATCGGCGTGAATGAACTGTATCTTGTTATTTTCCCATTCTTCCTGCGTCCGATTTTTGTTTTTCGCCTTGGTCTTGAGCTTTTTGTGCCCCAAGTACATTTTATATAGGAGCCGCTCGGCCATACGCTGTTACGTCGGGTCTCACCGAGGGCTACGCAGAAAACCATCCATCCGGCGGCCCTATAGGCTTCAGTCGCCTATCGAATTTTACCGTCGGAACTTAACTGTTGTCCGATCGGTGGGTTTATAAACGCCGAGTCATATTTCGACAGTCTCCTGACCGGAGGATTTATAGACGTCAGCTCGTCTCTCGACATTTAATGTCGGAGCTCGACGGTCTTCCGCTCGGACATTTATAGACGCCGGCTCGTCTCTCGATATTTAACGTCGGAGCTCGACGGTCTTCCGCTCGGCCGTTTATAGACACCGGCTCGTCTCTCGATATTTAACGTCGGAGCTCGACGGTCTTCCGCTCGGCCATTTATAGACGCCGGCTCGTCTCTCGATATTTAACGTCGGAGCTCGACGGTCTTCCGCTCGGATGTTTATAGACGCCGGCTCGTCTCTCGATATTTAACGTCGGAGCTCGACGGTCTTCCGCTCGACCGTTTATAGACGCCGGCTCGTCTCTCGATATTTAACGTCGGAGCTCGACGGTCTTCCGCTCGGACGTTTATAGACGCCGGCTCGTCTCTCGATATTTAACGTCGGAGCTCGACGGTCTTCCGCTCGGACGTTTATAGACGCCGGCTCGTCTCTCGATATTTAACGTCGGAGCTCGACGGTCTTCCGCTCGGACGTTTATAGACGCCGGCTCGTCTCTCGATATTTAACGTCGGAGCTCGATGGTCTTCCGCTCGGACGTTTATAGACGCCGGCTCGTCTCTCGATATTTAACGTCGGAGCTCGACGACCTATTTAAGGCTAACTTTAATACTGCTGCTCGGCAAACCCATTGGTCATCCTTTGAATTAATTTTGCTTCCTGCATTACAAGGTCACAAGCGACCGAAATGTATATAAATTTACATTTAGCGCACCTTTCACCCAACTCGGATAACGTACTCCTGGCCGAATGGCTCGGGGTCTTCTTCGGCGAGCGCTTGGCTCGAATATCATACCGGCCGAACGGCTTGGGGCCTTCGTCTTCGAGCGCTTGGCTCGGATACTATACCTTGGCCGAACGGCTCGGGACCTTTGACCTCGATCGTGCTTCGAATAATATACACCCCGCCCGAACGGTACGGGGTCTTATCGAGCCTTCGACTCGTGTAATTTATACGCCCGGCCGAACGGCACGGGGTCTTTGCCTTCGAGCATTTGGCCCGTATAATTATACGCCCGGCCGATCGACACAGGGTCTTCGCCATTGAGTCGGTGGCTCAGATCTTATATATTATGGAGATAGGCTGCTCGGCCGATAATGCCAATTGCGTTTTTTAACATTTTGCTTCCTGCATTTCGAATATACAGCCAAACGGAAAATACACAGCATACATTACATTGGCGCACCTTTCACCCTGTCCCGGAAAGGCTGGAGATAATTTGTACTTCATGGTGGATCCAGGTCCCAATCCATCTTCATCCGCTCGGCAGCTCGTCCACCCAGCTTCCTCGTATGTGGTCGATCCATCGCCTGACATCAAACTCCCGCTCTTGAGGTCCCAGAAGGAGGGGCTTGCTATAAGTTGAATCCGGGAGATGAAGTATCTGCTTTTGAGGGAAATGGAACTGTGGCAGTCGGTGCTTCCGCTCGGGAGAAGCGTCCGCTCGGGTGGCCTTGCCTTGGTCGGTGGTGCTTCCGCTCGACCACCAGACGCTGACGTTGCTCGCTGCTCAGGCCGCTCGGCTGTTGCTTTCTGTTTTTGCTCCACAAGCTTGGTGGCCCTCAACTCGATCAGAGCGTCGAGTTCCTCCGTGGAAAGCGTCACCGTGTGTTGTCGTCCAGCCTCGTCCATTGTTTCCGTTCGGATGCAGGAGCGTTCCCACAGACGGCGCCAAATTGATCCTGTCCGAACGCTGAATCAGCGGACGCTGGGCACGGGGTGCTCTCCGACTGCTGACGTGGATCTTCAACTGGTGGCACGAAGCTTCGGCGAACCTGCACAGAAGTCGGGCAGGGAGAGGGTTCCCGGCGGCGACCCTCCGACGCTCAAGTCAGGCAAGCAAACAGTGAAAAGAGTGGCTCCAAAGGTCTTGAACGCGTACCTCCGGCGAAGTATGCGGCTGTTTATATAGAGCGGTGAAAGAGCTCCTACACGTCCACCGAGGTGCGTACGTGTCCGCAGCCCATACCTAGGTATGTGTCTGTCAGAAAGCTTACCTGACGCCATACTGCTACAGTCCAGTCATGTCTTCGATGGGACAACAGAACACCTCGTTGTCAGACTTGGAGTATGGCCTAGCCATAGGACTTGACGGCTATCAGAAGATGTTCCTGTCCTTCTTTGGCCACCACCGGCCGGGACGTCCGTCCGGCCGGCAGGACGAAGAGCGTCGTCCGTCCGGGAGGGCCTCATCCCCAGCGTCGGCCGGGCGGCACGCCCATCACGTCCCGCCTGTCATTTGCATTGATATGCTGGGGAGACTTCCGGGCGGGTGCTACATAAGGACTGTTAGCAGTATGTCACCTTCTCTTAGGCCTTCCGCTCGGCTCTTAGCTATTGTTTCAACTGAGCGTCGGAACCCCGACCCCTGTCAGGGCACCTTTTACTGTTGGATGCTCATCGGTCAGCCGATCGGTCTATTCTTTTCTCCCAAGTCCGGTCGGCTCACCCTTCTCCGGTGGACCCCCGGCCCTTTGATCTCCACATGGCGCTGACCCCTCGCAATGGGGCCCCCTGCCTTGACCACCGGATCAGAAATATCTGATGCTCTTGGTCGTTATGACTTCCATATTCACAACATATGAGGACAATGATATGATGTTGCTAGTAATATAGCCTTAATTACAGCTGCTAAAAAAAGAGGTATCTGTAGGATCGAAAAGAATTTAGATATCTCCACAATTGTATGATATTGTCCACTTTGGACCTAAACCCTCATGATTTTGCTCTTGGGCTCTCCCCAAAATGTCTCATACCAAATGGAGATATCTTTCTCTTATAAACTCATGATCTTTCCTATGTGTTTTGAATGTGGGACTATGTTTGGAACCTTGCAACCCCAACAATCCCCCCTCAAACAAAGGACCATAGGCTTCCCACGTCCGATCCTCGACCTACCAGGTTTTCCTTCCCCTCGGTCTATCCGACCTACTAGGACTTCCTTGCCTAGCCGCAACTAGGACTTCCTACATGGTGTCTGGTCCTCTTGATCCGAACATAGGAGCCCCCACTTTCTTTGTTTGAGGTCAATATTGTACTCACATGGCTCAATCAGATCATAGCTCTTGTGCACAGTCGACGGTTAAACCTTCTGGCAGTCCGGGCTCTGATACCAATTGTAGGATCGAAAAGAATTTAGATATCTCCATAATTGCATGATATTGTACACTTTGAGTCTAAACCCTTATGGTTTTGCTCTTGGCCTCTCCCCAAAAGGCCTCATGCCAAATGGAGATATCTTTCTCTTATAAATCCATGATTTTTCCCATGTGTTTTCAATATGGGACTATGTTTGGAACCTTGCAACCCCAACAGTATCCATTTGGTTATTCTTTTTAAAATTGAATTCAATTTGTAATCTCATTAATGCATCTCCTAAGGTCATGTTGAGTTACATTATGCTCAAAGAATTGAAGTTGCGCATATAATAGCTACTGATGAACATGATACTAGTAGAGGATGTAATCAAATTGACAATTTACTACAACCTGGAAAGACTTATTAGAGAGTTCTAATTTTGACTCAATTTGTTGCATAATTGATATATATAACTCTTTGATTATCGTGTTTGAAAACTTGGTGGCTGATGGGTCTTCTAATTCTATCCGTAGTGAAGCTAGTGGTTTGTTGATTTCAATGGAGTCTTTTGATTTCATATTCATATTACAATTGATGCAAAAGATAATGGGGATAACAAATATGCTTTGTCGAGCATTGCAAGAGAAATCTCTAGATATTTTAAATGCAATGGACTATATTTAAACTACTAAAACTTTATTTCATATTTTGAGAGAATAAGGTTTTGTTATTCTGCTTAATTATGTGAAAGAAGTTTGTGCCAAGTATGACATTGAGATACCTCATATGGAAGTTCTTTATAAGTATGTTATAGGTAGTTCTTGTCAATAAAATGACTCAATCACAGTTAAACACTAGTATCAATTTGATGTACTTGTTGCTATAATAGATTTTCAAGTTGAAGAGCTTAATAGTAGATTCAAGGATTAAGCAGTAGAACGTCTTAAACTTAGTTGTGCTTTAGAATCTAAAGAAAAATTTAATCTTCTTAATGTTGATCACATTTATCGACTTGCTGAGAAATTCTATCCTCTTGATTTTGATACACAAGATTTGCACCATTTTAGAATGCAATTAGATCACTATAAGTTTGATGCTGCTAGCCATGAAAGATTTCAGAATTTATCAACTATTTTTAAATTATGTCAAAGATTTGATATAAGTCAGGAACATACAATTTGATTGACAAGTGATTTTTTCTCATTTGTTATAGTTTATACATTATAACTATATCATTTACTTATATATGTTGGTCCCTTGGAGGCCGGCAAGAGAAGGGTGAATTGCCTGTATAACAATTACAAATCTTTCTTGACTTCCAACTCTAATTAGTAGCACAGTTATAACAACAAATTAAATGAACAACTTTAAAAAGAAAGAGACAAAAGAGTTACTTGGTTATAGCCTAGATGGTTGTTAATCTTCTTCGTTGAAAGCGGAGAAAGCCTCTTACACTATTTGAACGTTCAGGAATAAGCTAGGAAATGAATATTTGAGTTGTTATATATTTTCTAGGTCTAGGGGTTTTTTTATAGCTCCTAGAAAATCTTATCTTAGGCTAAAATGCGCCTCCAACAAGGTGGAAGGTGCCTCCAGCAAGGTAAGTGAAGATAAGGTTTTATCTTCGCTAATGGTTAATTTTGCCCAGTCTAAAGCGCATTCAAAGTGTTGAAGGCACCTTCCATGGGTTGTTGAAGGCGCCTTTAACCCTGTTGAAGGGGGCTTCCCACAGAAAGGCACGTAGACACCTCTAACCATATTGAGGGCGCCTCCAGCAACTCCGCAACTCCCTGTTGGCTGTTCCGCTCCGTCGATCGCCTGGGAGATTTCATCCATCTGGAATTGGGCTCACCCGGACTTATCTTCCGGCCTTCTCCTAGAGCAAGCTTCTGCTCCGGCTTCTCATCTCTCGGAAACCCCGTGTGCTCCCTTCTCGTCCACCAACGTACTCTTCCACAATACATCGTCCCTCGGACGCACCGAGCTCGTCAACTCTCTCCTGTACTGTTCTCGCTAGCTGCGTCTTTCGCTCGAGTTTTTGTGCTCCTAAGTTCCTGCACACTTAGACACATGGCATCAAAACATAACTGAACCTAACCTGACTTGATTGATCACATTAAAACTACCACGAGATACTTTCAATCTCCCTCTTTTTGATGTGAGCAACCCAAATTAAGTTAGGGTAAATAAAACAATAAGGTAATAATTTTTACAAGTACAAAATGTGCAAAAAATTAAATAAATTTATCCTCCCTCTAGGCTTAATCTTACTTCTCCCCCTTTGATCAAATTAAAGAAATAGGATACTTTAAAATGACTTGGAAGTCAGTCCAAAACAAAGTCTAAGGGAAAATACTATAATAACGATTATTCATGAAATTATGAAAGTTTAAATTTCGACAAAATATGGACTTTAATAAGGTATAAATGAATTTTGAAAAAAAAATAATTTGAAAAATATTTTTAAGTATTAAAAAAATTAAAAAAATTTAATAGGAGTTGAACAAACATTATAAAGCAACTATAAAATTTTACACAAAAGAGTTAACTTAAGCAAAAGAATAAATTCCAAAAAAAAATTAATTTTTAAAACTACTTTTTTGAGTAATTAACAAATATTTTTAGATTGGAAAAAAATTTATAACAGTTAACTATTTAACAGTTAGTCTATTAAATATTCATTTCAATAATTGACTTCTAAGTTGTGACGAGGCACTAGGTCTTCTTGGATATTGGAACAACAACCACTTCTAGACAAAGCCTTTTAAAAAAATTAAATATTTAATTTTCTTTCTGTAAATTGTAACTTTAAAAAAAATAATTTAATTTAAGCAGAATTTGGGAACCCAATATAGGTTTCTTTCTACTGGATTGATTAAGTATCTTTTAGGAACATATTTTGGTGATAACTTTCTAATTTGACCCTTATGGTATCTAAAATACCAATTGAATCTTTGATAATATCTAGAATATGAGCATGCAGAATTTTTAAATTTTTCTATTTGCTACTTTAAATTAGCATTTTTAATTTTAAATTTCCAATTTCCAATTTTCAATTTATCAAGCTCCTTTATTAAGCAAGATTTTGCTAAGATTCTTTTTATTTCTAAGTTTTCTTTTTTAAATTTTCCTTTTTGATTTTTAATGTGCACATTAATTTAGTCATATATTTAATGCTAAAGTAAAGTTAATTAGGAGATAAGAGGCATATCTCACTTACCATTGCAGATCTGAAAATTGATTCTCCCCCTACTTCACTGCATTCGTCTGATGTCACTCCCTCTTCATCGATGTTGGCTTCTAAGGAGTTTTCTTCTTTGTGACTAGCCATCAATGCTAGTCTAGCGTATGCTTCTGTTTCTGACTCAGATGATGAGCTTTCGTTCCAAGTGGCCTTGAGATTTTTGTGCTTGTTTTGCTTGGGGCCTTTGCCTTTTTTCTTTTTGAGCTCTGGGCAGTCCTCCTTTATGTGTCCTTCTTTTTGACACTAGTAGCGTCGAACCTTCCTTCTATTTCCTTGATTTTTTTTATATTATGCAATTCTTTAAATTTATTAGACTTAAAAAAAAATTTAAACTTTCTTAACATGTATACTTCTTGGTCTCCTTCTAGATCTAAATCTGACTCGGGTTCGTCCTTTTTGGTGGCTCTTAGTGCCAATTCTGGCTTAACTCTACTAATATTGTACCTGCACATCAAGTCTCATGTAATTCTAAAGTTGAAAACAATTCCTCTAGGGTACTTACCTCTAGGTCCTTCGAGATGTAGTAGGCGTCTACGATCGAAATTCATTCAGGGGTTCTAGGAAAGGCGTTTAGTGCATAGGTTACCGAGTCCCAGTTGGTTACTGTTTCATGAGGTTGCCCAGTCTGGTGATCAGCTCCTTGATCTTCGCGTGCAGTTTGGCTACCTTCTCACCTTTTTCTAAATGAATGTTCATCAGTTTGTTCCAATGAATGTCCCATCATGCGAGCTTTGCTTCGGATGTTCCTTCGTGGAGTTCCAGGAACTTCTCCCAAAGATCTTTTGCCGATGTATAACTTCTGATGTGATTTACTTCTCAAGGCAGTAATACACTTAAAAGGTGATATTCTGCTCTGTTGTTGGCTATGAAATCACTTTGTTCTTTTTTTGTCTAGAGGTACTCTTCTTTCTCTATGCCTTGTTGATCTTTTGGAACTGCAAAACAATACTTAATTATTAAAATAATTTCAAAGTCAGTTTTTAGGAATACCTCCATTCGGCGTTTCTAGTGTGTGAACTCCTCCTCAAACTTTGGTGGGATAACTCTTGGTTCGACCATTGATTTTGCTTCCGTCGACGGTTAGTTCTTCTGCAGCATCCTTGCTCTGATACCACTTGTTGGTCCTTTGGAGACTGGTAAGAGGGAGGTGAATTGCATGTATAACAGTTACAAACATTTCTTGACTTCCAACTCTAATTAGTAGCACAGTTATAACAACAAATTAAATAAACAACTTTAAAAAGAAAGAGGTAAAAGAGTTACTTAGTTACAAACTAAATGGTTGTTAATCCAAGGTAAAAAAAAATACTAAAAATTTCTTTCATTAAAAGCGGAGAAGCCTCTTACACTCTTTCAACGTTTAGGAATAAGCTAGGAAATGAATACTTGAGTTGTTATCTATTTCCTAAGTCTAGGGGTCTTTTTATAGTCTTTAGAAAATCTTATCTGAGGCTGAAAGGCGCCTCCAGTGAGGCAAGCGAATATAAGGTTTTATCTTTTCTAACGGTTAATTTTACCTAATCTAAGGCGCCTTCAAAGTGTTGAAGACGCCTTCCATGGGTGGTTGAAGGCGACTTCATTCCCATAGAAAGGTGTGGAGGCACCTCCAACTACATTGAGGGCGCTTCCAACAGCTTCGCAACTCCTTGTTGGCTCTTCTGCTGCGCTGATCACTTGGGTGATTTCGTCCATTCGGAATTAGACTCACCCGGGCTCATCTTCCGACATTCTCCTCGAGCAAGCTTCCGCTTCCGCTTCCGCTTCCGCTTCCGCTTCAGCTTCTTTTCTCTCGGAAACACCACGCGCTCCCTTCTCATCCGCCAGCGTACTCTTCCTCAGCACCTTGTCCCTTGGACGCATCGAGCCCGCCGACTCGCTCCCGTGTCGTCCTTCTTACTAGCTGCGCCTTTCATTCAACTTCCTATGCTCCTAAGTTTCTTTCTACTCAAAACATAACAAGACCTAACCTGACTTGGTTGATCACATCAAAACTACCACGGATACTTACAATCTATATATATATATATATATATATATATAGGTTTGTTATACTACGGACTCTATCCTGCAGATTGTTACGGACCATTGCCATGTCATATTATTTTAATATAACATTTTCTCTTTCTTTTTTTATTTCTCCTGCTTCTTCATTCTCGTTGCAGCGTTGCTTGTCACCTCGTTGTCGTGCCTCGTCGCCGCACCTCGTCACGGCTGGCCACCCGCCCCGCCGCCGGCCGTCTGACCACTGCTGAACTATGGGAAAGCGATCGCGTCCGGATTCCGGCTGCTGCCGCCTGCCCATCGTTCTCGGTGAACCGAAATAGCTCACCGCGCCTCCTTGCGCGCCCGCCACTCGCCCGATCGCCGGCCATCTGCCCACCGCCGGCGGCCTCCGGCCGCCTGGACCCACCCATACTATAGACCAAAAGGTGAACCCGTCGGGGATAGCGCCCGGAATCCGGCCACGATCGCGCTAGATTGGGTTCCTTCTCTCAGCTTGATTCCAGCCGCGATCCAGCGCTATCGCGGACGTGTTGGGCAGGCGACCGTATTCCAGAGACATGGCATCCGGATTCCGGTGCCATCGCGTCAGGATTTCGACGCCATCGCGGCCGGAATCCAAACTCGATCGAGTCAGGTTTCCGTCGCCATCGCGCTCGGAATCTGGCGCGATCGCGTCTGGATTCCGGCCGTGCTATCACATTTGGATTTCGGCCACCTGCCTCCGGCCACGATCGGAGGCAATGGTCAGCGGCGACAGACAGGCGGGTGGGCAACGGCGACGAGGCGCGATGAGGCTTCGTTATAGCGGCGAAGAAGAAAAAAAATATGAAAGAGAAAATATTATATTAAACAAATAGATTAATATGATATGGTTGTTGTGGGTCGCGGACAAGTCCGCATGCTCGTGTCCGCATTTTAACAAATCTATATATTTATATATATATATATATATATATAATTCACCTTATTTTAACTCTTCCAATTTCTATAACAACAATAGAATGAGCATTTTTAACTATGAAACTTGTTAAATCAACTCTTCGTAATAAGATGGAAGAAGAGTTTTTAGCAGATTCTATGGTCATCTACATTGAATGAGAGTTGGTTGAAAAAATAGATAATGATATAATAATGAATGAGTTTGATTTTAAAAAAAAATCGAAGAGCACGACTTCAATAGTACTTTTTACTCTATGTTTTTGAATGTATTGAATATTAAATACTTTTATTCTATAGTTTCAGAAAATTAATATTCACACTTTTTTGTTTATATTTTTAAATTAATTAATTTATTATATTAATTATTGTTGATGGTTAGCCTCAAGTAAATTTGGATCCTGGCTATGCCCCTACATCTAATCACACTTATAGAATCTAACATAAAAAGAAGTAAAAAATGGGTATTATATCAGAAAGGTTATTTGTAGGATTGCAGAAGATAAGAAAGGAGGTTGAATCTCATTCATTTAAAAACTTTTCTTTTTTGTCTCTTCTAGTAAAATCAAAGTAAAGTAATAGCAGCGGAAAATAAAGTAAAGGACACGATTTAGTTTTACTTGATTCGTAGTCCTACTACTCCAAAGCTCACGATCCTTGATCATTTCTGATAGACAATCTAATACAGTTCTTCCAAAGAAGTAGAATCATATAGACAAAAATCGGAGGATAGTAACAACAATATATCTCCTTATAATAATGCAAGCACTAATAAAACTATACTGACAACAAAGTATTGAAGATTAAGTGTAGATTGTCGTAGAGCCTTCTTGCATCATAGTAGCAGTAGCTTGCACGAGTAGTAGTAGAGATGAACAAAAGCACAGACAAAATTGATTTCAAACAGAGAAGTGATAATCAACGCAGACTCCAAAGCCTTCTTTTATAGGCACTATTCAATCGACTGAAACCACATTCCGTCGACTAAACATTTCCATCAACAAAACCTCCTATCCGTTGACTAATCTTCACACCCTTTCTTGTTTGCCACAATTTGATCTATCTAATCCCATAAATCTCACCGTTCAGTTGACTGATCTAGCTTATCCATCAATGGAACCCCTGAGTATTTTTTTATTGTGTGATTCAATCTGATCGTCTGTCATTTCCTTTTATAATTCAGTCGATTGATCACGTTGATCGTTTGACAGAACCTACTGTTTACCATATTAGCCAAACTTTGATAAGATCTATGCCATGTTGGCTAGATCAATCGACTAGTCCTTATGTTCAGTCGACTAAACCCTTGGTCAACTCGGGACTTTGTTTATCTACAACACAAAGTTAGCACACGAAGAAATAATAATAATAGTAGTCTTGTAAAACAGAGTTAGACAATACTATAAATGTATGAATATGATAGTTACAACTGTCTTGATCTCAACTTAGAAACCCCTATTGATTTCTTTAGTTAAATCAGTGCCTAAGGTTTGTCTCAACTGAGAATAACCTCACCACTCAACTCTAGGAGTCTATCTTAACTTACCCGCAAAATAACTAGTCCTCCATATCTATTTTAACTTTATTTGTCTACTTAGTGTCTGATCGACTCAATTCACTAAGATTTTCCTAGGGACCGTTAGACAAGAAATATCAAAGTGCAATTGAGACATAGAAGATAAACTATGTAAACAGAGTACGAAGGATAAGACATGGAGTGAATCGAGGGCTTAAAGTATCCTAGGGATGAAAATTTTGATGGGAGACACCTCATGATCGATGATGGAGTTTCAAGGTAAACTTTTATGTGAGTTGAGAGATTCAAATGAGTTGAAAGGTTGTACTTATGAGAAAATGGTCTTTAACTTATGTGGAGACTCAATATCAAAGTGCAATTGAGACATAGAAGATAAACTATGTAAGTGGAGTATGAAGGATAACGTGTGGAGTAAATTGAGGGCTTAAAGTATTCCAGTTGACACAAAATTTTATGGGAGACAAGCTCATGATGATGGAGTTCAAGGTAAACTTTTGCGTGAGTTGACAGATTAAAAAGAGTTGCAAGGTTGTACTTTTAAGAAAATAGTCTTTAACTTATGCAGAGACTCAACCATTATAAGAAAATAATTTTTAACTTATGCAGAGACTTGACCATTAAGATGACTGTAATGACAATCTAATTGATTGATGGACATTTCTAAATTCTAATGGTGCTCAATCGACTAATGTCCAAATCTAGTCGACTATTGCTAAAAAAAAATAAGCTGGAGAAAGTCGTTGATTTGAAAAATGTCAGCGACAACTATTTGATTCATAGATGTCATTCGACTAATCAACGTCATCACAGCAGATCACTAAGAAACACTATCATTCTTGAGCAAAGGTGTTTGAAGCTTACATATAGAGGAGCAAAGGGATTGTTTGAGCTAACATTTACAATATATATTCTTTATCAATTAAGCTCTATTATAATGTCACTCCTCTCTTCTCTTTGCTTCATTATATTAAGAACTTGTAAGTGTTAGAGTGTATACTAAAAAGTCTAAGTTTTTGATAAATAAATAATTATTTTGAAATAAGAATCATATTGGTCAAATGTCTATATTTATGCTAAGTGTAGTTATCCGTTTAATTTATATTGTAGATAACATAGTGTGAAGAGACACACAGAAGTTCATGTTATCAGTTATTTATAAATTATAAACAGTTACTCACAACAAAGATGGAATTGGACAAACCATTGGAGTGGTTATAATGTAATTAGATATTAGTTTATCTTGACTAATAAATTATACTAGTACAATATGAGTGTATTGAGCAGGACCATTTGAGGTAGTTTCTTTTTATACCGACTCTTTAAAAGAACAATACCTCTGTTATTATGGAAGTGTGTACTCTTAATCATGATATAATAACAAGCACGTATACTTAATATTTATTTCTTTAATTTATCAAAGGGTGTAATTTAGTTCGATAAATCAATAGACCCGATAAGTTGGGAAATAATATTACTTATATAGTGTGTTGTTAATTATAGAATGAAACTATGCCCTAGTAATCTAGGTTGATGATGTCCTCTTGAGGAGCTCATAAGGATTGTCATGTAAACTCTGCAGGTGGACTTAGTCCGACATGACAATAAGATTGAGTGGTACTACACTTGGAGCTAGATATTAATTAAGTGAGTGTCAGTGACTCATTTAATTAATAGACATTCGATATCTTAAACACAGGGAGATTAACATACTCATAATAAGAAGGAGCCCATAATGTAATTTGGAATTGATGCGGTAGTTCAATAGTAGCTCTTTAGTGGTATGAGTTATTATTGATGAACTTAAGTTGGGTGTTCGGGGTGAATACGGGAAGCTCAAGATCATCGGGAGACCAAAACCAATTGCTCCTCTCGGTCCCTATTGTAGCCTCTTATATATAGTTTTATATCCACCCAAAGCCTAGCCTCTTAGCTCATGCTAGGGGCCAACCCCTATCCTTGCTTGGAGCCCAAACAAGGAGTCGGCCAAGCCAAGCTTGGAGCTCAAGCTAGGGTCGACCAAGCCTTGCTTGGTGCCCAAGCAAGTGGCCGACCAAGTAAGGAAAGGAAAGGGAATTTTATTAAAAATAAAATTTTGATAAAATCTTTCCTTTTATGTTTTTGTCCACATGATTTTTAAAGAAAGTTTTTAATTTTAAAATTTTTCCTTTTATAGATTTTCTACAAAGGATTAAAAGAGAGATTAGATATCTTTCCTTATTTGTAGATGTCTATAATGTTAAAAGAAAGATTTTAATTTTTAAGAAAACTCTCCTTTTTTGAAATCATGATATAAAAGGAGTTTTATTTTTAAATCTTATCTTTTATAGATATCCATAAAAGGATTTAAAAGAGAGAGATTTTAATTTATAAAATATTCCTTTTATAGCTAAGCACAAAAAGGATATTTTAAAGAGAGATTTTAATTTTTGTTTAAAATCTTTTCTTGTTTGTTTTACAAGAGGTGGCCGGCCATATCATGTATAGAAAAGAAAGTTTTATTTTTGTTATAAAACTTTCCTTTTTTGGATTCACCAAGGATTATAAAAGAGAGGTAAAGGGTGCCTTCATGAAACACAACTTCTATTCTATTGTTCCTCTCTCTTTTCCTTTGATGGTCGACCTTCTTCCTTTCTCTCTTCTCCTTTTGTTTTCCATATTGTGGTCGGCGGCATCAAGTCTACTAGGAGTTTTGGTGGCTGGTTACTAGGAGAAGAAGAGAAAGGAGGCCCTCTTGTCTAGATCCCTTTGGTGGTCGGAGCTTGGAGGAAGAGAAGAATGCTTTGGTGGATTTCTTCTTGGTAGATCATCGCCCACACGACGTCCAAGAGAAGGAGATGAATACAATAGAAGGTCAAGAGGTTTTTGTTAACAAAGAAAGACATAACTAGTTGCTTTATTCCGCTTCATACTAGTTTTTCTTTGTACGAATTTTTGAAATACCAAACACAAGAGGTTAACGATTCTAGGCAATCGATTTCATGTTTCGATTATGTGTTTCTTTTATTTTTTTGATCTTGTGATTCGATTGTTCTTAGTGGTTAAACCTAGGGTTACAATAAGGAGATTGAATATTGAATTTCGTTGAAAGGTTTTGTCTAGGAAGTGGTGGATGATCCCATACCCAAGAAGGTCTAGTGCCTCGTCATGTTTAACCTGGAAGCCAATTTCTGAAATAAATATTTAAT
Source organism: Zingiber officinale (assembly GCF_018446385.1). Taxonomy (NCBI): domain Eukaryota; kingdom Viridiplantae; phylum Streptophyta; class Magnoliopsida; order Zingiberales; family Zingiberaceae; genus Zingiber; species Zingiber officinale. The sequence goes on from NC_055997.1 coordinate 50,697,887, forward strand.
TAACTTTGTAACATGGGTGGGCTTGGATTAATAATGTTAAACATCGTTTGCGATCTAAGTCTAAACTTCTAAGAACAGATATAAGTTGAATTTGGAATCAATAATGTTAAGTTCTGTTTGCGATTCCAAATTTAATTTTTAAAGAACACAATATGTTGTTAGGAAAGGTTCAAGACTTGTACAAAATTTTTGTACAAGGGAACCAGTACGATATTCTGAGTAGCAACCAACAATTGGTATCACAGCTAGGATATTGCCTCTGTGTGTTTGGTTTTTCAGTTTAATTATGCACATGTCATACATATTTTAGCATGATAATAGTAGGATGTGCAACTCTGTGGTTGCATGCATCCTAGATCCAACTATTATGACCCTAATGTGTTTGTGTGTGATTGGACCCTCAGACATGTCGAGGGCATTTTTATATGTGTGCATGATTGTATTTATTAAATACAGCAAGAGCTGTATTAGTTTTAGGATTTTACATTTTTGTTTCGATCTAGATTACATGTACATTCCCTTGTGGAATATAGGATCGATAAATGTAAAATTCTATTTTTGTCGCGGATCGGATGCTTGCGAGGTGTGGTACTTTTTGAGGACCAAAGGCACAACGGAATAAGAAGCAAGATAGATGCGACGACTAGACCTGATTGCGATGGCTAAAGATGGCAGCAACTAGGGTTTGCAGCACACAGAGGACAGTGATGGAAGAGGACATAATAGTTGAAAAATTATTTTTTTCCATATTTATTGCTTTTATTTACTGTGATGTGTGCGCGCGCATGCTAAAATCCTCATCTTAAATAACTAAGTGGGAGAGGGATTTATAAATAAATTCCACGGTCTCCATTACTGGTTTGTAAGTGATGCAAACAAACTTGCACGTTGGCTCTGAGTGTCCCCCCTCCACATCGGATGAGTTTGTTTGCGGATCACTAGATCAAACTTCCTTTATGGATGATTATAGGAAATTATTTAGGAGTGTGTGATCTACTCCAACTGAAGGGGCACAATCCTATTTAATGAACTAAGTATCAAGTAATGGTATACACTTAAGCGCATTTAATAGTATCCTCCCCAACGGAGTCACTGCTATTATTTGTGTGACTAAAGGAATACCAATTATTAATTTTATTTGTCATAAAGTTAGGATGACAAGAATAAAATTAATGGGTAAAACCTCCTTTTACAAATGTTTGAATTTATATACGTCCACACTAACGTGACATACAAAATTCGCGGTATTTTGAGGTGTTGGTGAATTTAAATAATATTGTTTGAGGACTCAATATTATTCTAAATTCTAAAGTATTGACCAAAACTTATTTTGTGATTCTTAGGATGATTTTCAACCCACTGGATATTATTCTAAAAGAGAACAAACTTACTGGTCCCAATTATATAGATTAGAAAAAAAACCTGGACATTGTCCTAACTGCTGAAGGCTATAAGTTTGTACTGTTAGAGGTCTGCCATAATGAGCCTAATAGTGATTCTAGTGAAGAGGAGATTGAGTATCATAAAAAATGGGTCAAGGTAGATGAGATGACGCGGTGTTACATTTTGGCTTCTATGTCAAATGTGCTGCAACATCAGCATCAGTTCATGTCCACTGCCTATAACATGATGTACAATCTCAAGGAACTCTTCGGACACCAGAATCGGATTGCTAGGTAAGAGGCTATGAGAAATTTAATGACAGTCATCATGTCTGAGTGGACACCTGTAAGGGATCATATCCTAAAGATGATGACTTACTTGAACGAGATACAAATCTTTGGAGCTGAAATCAATGGGGAGACCAAAGTCGATATTATTCTCCAAACGCTACCCAAAAGTTTTGAGCAGTTTCGCCTAAACTACAATATAAATAAAAGAATTTATTTATTGGCAGAACTACTGACAGAACTTCAGGCAACAGAAGAACTATTTCGTCATAATTCTCAAATTCACTTTGTTGAAAATGTTTCCACTTCTAAGTCGAAAGGCAAAAAGAAGAAAAAGAAACAAGCTGGCTCGACAAAGAAAGTGAATCGATCTCTAGGTACTGGACTAAACGCAGAAGTGAAGAAGCCGAAGGGCAAGTGCTTCATTTGTAAGCAGTCTGGACATTGGAAGGCGGACTGTCCTCGTAGGAAAGTGAACAATAAAGGTATATCTTATGTTGGGATCCTTCGTACGGAGGCTAGAGAGGGGGGGTGTGAATAGCCGACCCCAAATCTTCGTTTCTTTCTACAAAACGTGTTAGCGCAGCTGAAAATAAACACAGAAATGAAAGGGAAAGAAGACAAACCTCAAACAAACCGATGTAACGAGGTTCGGAGATAAACTCCTACTCCTCGGCGTGTCCGTAAGGTGGACGAAGCCTATCAATCCGTCGGTGGATGAGTCCCCGGAGAACCGGCTAATAAATGCTCCTTGTGGGTGGAGAAACCTCGCCACAATGCTTGTAACAACAAGAAAGGAGTACAAGGAAAGCAAGAAGCAAATACAAACAACAATATGAATGCAACACTCGCTTGCCTTCTCTGTCGACCGGAGGCGATGAAGCAGCAACTTCACAACCCAACTGCAGCAGCTGATCGACGACTGGAAGCTCACGCGAAGCTTCGGAAGCGAGCTCAACAAAGCTCAGAACCTCAGAGCACAGAAGCAGAAGCTTCAATCCCAGGAAGAAGAAGAAGTTTTCTGTAGAAGCTCTCAGCCTCCTTTTATACCTGCGGAGAAAGAAGCAGAGAGAAAATCTAGCCGTTGCGTCGCAACGGCTAGTGCCCTGATCGGTCTGTGGACCGATCAGGGAACCTACTGATCGGTCCACCGCTCGTCGGGAACTTCCTGATCGGTCCGGGGACCGATCAGGGCCGATCGGTCCCCGCATCGATCATCCTCTGCGCCCGCTTGCTCGGCCGATCGACTCGATCGGCCACCGATCGATCAGCTTATCACACAAGATGCTATCTGATAAGTACGATCGGTCACCGCACCGATCGAATATTCATGCAGATCACTGGATCGATCACCGGATCGATCCAGCTCATGGTTTTCGCCCAAACCAAGTCCAAACCAACATCCGGTCAATCTTGACCTGTTGGTACATTGTGCCTAGCATCCAGTCACTCCCTTGACCTGCTAGGACTCCCCGCTAAGTGTCAGGTCAATCCCTTTGACCCACTTAGACTTTTCTCTCCGTACCAAGTATCCGGTCACTCCTATGACCTACTTGGACTTCCCATCACCAGATGTCCGATCATCCTTGATCCATCTGGATTTTCCCTTGCCCGGCTTCACTCCCCAGGACTTTCACCTAGCTTCACTCACTAGGGTTTTCACCTGGCTTCACTCACCAGGATTTCCAATCTGCCTGGCTTCACTCACCAGGATTTCCCAACTGCCTGGCTTCACTCACCAGGACTTTTCCAACTGCCTAGCTTCACTCACTAGGACTTTCTAACTGCCTGGCTTCACTCACCAGGACTTTGACTTTCACTTTCACCTAGCTTCACTTGCTAGGATTTTCACCTGGCTTCACTCACCAGGACTTTGACTTTGACTTCCTGTCCAGAGAACGAGCTACCGAGCCCTCTCTGACCACAGTCCGGAGAACGAGCTACCGAGCCCTCTCCGTCTTTCCATGTGCCAAGCTTCCATACTTGGACTTCTCCGTGCCAAGTCTCCATACTTGGACTTTCTCCCGTGCCAAGCTCCCTGCTTGGACTTTTCCGAGTCAGGTCAACTTACCTCGGGTCAACCAGGTCAACCTTGACCACGAGTTGCACCCAAAATCTCCCAAGTTTGTATCCTTGTTAAACATCAAGATACAACTTTTCTGTTCACGTTAAACATCGTCAAACATAACTCGTCAAACATCAAAACATAACTTGAGTCAAGTCAACTCGAGTCTGGTCAACCAGGTCAACTTTGACCTAAGGTTGCACCAACAATCTCCCCCTTTTTTATGTTTGACAAAACCCATAAACAAGTTAGGTTAACCCGATAACCTAACTTAGGTTTTCCAAAACATTCTCCCATTCTCCCCCTTGGGACATCTCTCCCCCTTTTTGACACACATCAAAAATAGGGAATCAAGGTCAAGAGTTTCTTCAAAATGAAAGTCCCATACCTTTCATTGAAACCCTTAATTTCCCCCTTGATACTAAACTCAACACTCAACTTAGTGACAATTCCATATCACTAATCCTCAAAAGTCTTAAGGAGTAAAAACTCCCCCTTGACTAACAGGTAAAAATCTCCCTAAAGGCCAACTCCCCCTTGACCATTGCACCAACAATGTCTTGGAGAGTTTCAATCCTTTAGAGATCCGAACCTCAACTTCCAAAAACTGAAATTTCAGACACCTGCTGAAAATCAAAAATTCGGCACGCACTGATCAGTCCCCAGACCGATCAGGAACCCCTTGGATCGATTCCCAAATCGATCCTCGCTTTCTGGATCGTCACTGATCGGTCACCAGACCGATCAGGACTTCTCTGGATCGGTCCGGTGACCGATCCAGCCTCTGAAATCAGAGATTTCTGATTTTCTCCCCGGGAGAAATTCAGAAACTCACAGAAAATTACAGAAAATTCCAAAAATCGTAAAATTTTGAGGATACATTCCTCATACCATATACTATCATGGAAAAATAATTTTAGATGAAAATAACTTTCATTTTCAAATCTTGATACAAAGTTCAAAAACTTTTGAAATAGTTCAAAGTTTAACTCATCTTTGTATCATCTTGCTCAATGATGAATGCTATCACTAGAAAAGCTTCATCAAGGTTTTTCAAATCAATTTTAAAATGATTTTAAACCCTTTAATTTAGGACCATAATCTTAGGACTATATGTACATGATTTGTACACAAGTTTTCCCTATGATCCTCCAATCTCTTGAATTAGGCTCATCTAGGTACAAGAACTATGTACCTTGATCCTAACTCATGATCCTAAAATCTCACACACATCTAAAGTGTATCGAACACATCCAAGTCAATTTTGATGTGATATATGAGTTTAGGTTATCTTAGGCTAAGTTCTCATGCATTTTCCAAACACCAATTTGATCTCAATATCAAATTGTGTTTTTATCCTTAAATCAATTTCATTGATTATTAATGCAAGAGATGATGACATGGCATAAAATGATGTCATAAATAGAAGCATGTTCCAATTTCATAATGTCATGGCATAAAGTATAAAAACTTAAAATAAGCATGACATATAATTAGCCTAAGCATTATCATGACATTTCGAATGATAATAAGTTAAACATGATGTCATGACATGGCATATGGCAAAAAACCATGGTAAGTTAGCACAAATAAAATACCTAGATTACCTATCTAAGTATCTTTAACACCTTAGCTAACTTAAAATCTAAACCTAGATTGCTCAAAGTGCTTCAAGAAAATGCCCAAACCTAAGTTGGCATTCCTATTTTTCTTGATTAATTTATGCCACTTAACATTAAGTATATCCTCAAATATTGGCATATTTCATATTTCCTCAAGAATAGCACCTTTTTAATTAAGGCCTAGATTGCCTTAAATTCCTAAGAGAGTACCAAGACCCCAACTTGGTATTTCTCTAGGTTTTCCTAACTTGTGCCAATAAAGATTAAAGTCGATATAATTTTTTTTTCAAATATGACACAATTTACTCTTCAAGAAGTAAATGATAAATCCATTTCATTTTCAAAGGTTCACAAAACCTTGAAAATGTTCCTTGAGTGTCAATTTCCTCAAAGTTGGGTTAACTACCCTTCTAATTGGAGTTGACACTTTCTAACCCATCTATGGGGTAGAGAAGATGCTCCTAGGAACCCAATACCTATTAGAGCTCATTGGGTTCACTAAATATTCACTAGGGATAACTTCCCTAACAACCCTCCTAATGACCCTCTTAGGCTTTAAAGCCCTGACCATTTGGGACTCATCAAGATCAACTCTAGGGGTGACTCCCCTTGTGACCTTGGTGTTGGTCTTCCTAGCCCTAGGTTCTGTTCCATAATCGAATGGAACATTATGATAGGTGGGCTTGACCATTTGGGACTTAGGTTTGTGACCCAAACCTTTCTTGTCCTTGGGCTTTGAAATTTGACCCTTAGACCCTAGAGTTGACTTCTCTAAATTCTTTAGGGTCTTTTCTAGAGTGTCAAGTCTTGACCTCAAGACTTGATTTTCTTTCTCTAAAACCTCAAATTTTAATTTATCATTCTTTCTTGAGGTGTTCCTAGGCATATGTCTAGTTGTCTTGGGGTTTCTACCTAGGTTATCCTTAGCCTTAGATGAGTTAATCCTAGGGTTGACATTTCTAGTATTATCCTTATCTAAGCTAACATGTTTAGCACCTAAGCACACATATGGTTTTCTATTGTTAACATGCTCATCATTATTTGCAATAGCAATAAAACTACTAGCAAGTTTCTTATTTGAATTGCAATAATGTGCCTTAAAAGGTACCTTAGGGTTTGCCTTAGCTCCCCCTATCGATGTGCATCCCTTGTCCTTGTGAGGTTGCCTCCCCCTTGGACATTGACTCCGATAATGTCCCCTTCGCTTGCATTGGAAGCATACCACGTGCCCCTTGCCTTTGCGTGTCGGGACTCCAGCTCCCTTGACCTTTGGTGCCGGTGGAGTCTTCCTAACCCTCCTTGGACACTTACTCTTGTAGTGCCCAAATTCCCTACACTCAAAGCATATTATATGTAACTTATTTGAAATTACGATGCTTGAGTTACCTAGGGTTGAGGATGGATGAAGGCTCTCTTCCTCATCCCTTCCGGAGTTAGATGCTTCTTCTTGCTCCGATCTTGAAGAAGAGACCTCCTCTTCTTCCTTAGACGTTGAGTGACTCTCAACTTCTAATTCGCTCCCTCCATGATGTGAGCTACTTGGCTCACTTGACTCCTCTTCATGGCTTGAAGTGGAGCTCTCCTCATGAAACTTGGCCAAGTTATTCCACAACTCCTTGGCGTTGTTGTAACCACCTATTCTACACAAAATGTCATTAGGTAAAGAAAATTCAATGATTTTCGTTACCTCATCATTGATGGTTGATTGGTGGATTTGCTCCTTGGTCCACTCCTTCTTCTCTAGGGTTTCTCCTTTCTTGTCCATCGGAGACTTGAAACCTAATTGAACACAACTCCAATTTTCAAGGTTAGTCATAAGAAAATACCTCATTCTTACCTTCCAATACGCGAAGTCGCAACACTCGTAGAATGGTGGAAACGTGATGTCTTCTCCGAGTCGATCCATTCTCTAGCTTGTGCTCCCCCGGGTGTTAATCCGACGAAGAGCAACCTTGCTCTGATACCACTTGTTGGGATCCTTCGTACGGAGGCTAGAGAGGGGGGGTGTGAATAGCCGACCCCAAATCTTCGTTTCTTTCTACAAAACGTGTTAGCGCAGCTGAAAATAAACACAGAAACGAAAGGGAAAGAAGACAAACCTCAAACAAACCGATGTAACGAGGTTCGGAGATAAACTCCTACTCCTCGGCGTGTCCGTAAGGTGGACGAACCCTATCAATCCGTCGGTGGATGAGTCCCCGGAGAACCGGCTAATAAATGCTCCTTGTGGGTGGAGAAACCTCGCCACAATGCTTGTAACAACAAGAAAGGAGTACAAGGAAAGCAAGAAGCAAATACAAACAACAATATGAATGCAACACTCGCTTGCCTTCTCTGTCGACAGGAGGCGATGAAGCAGCAACTTCACAACCCAACTGCAGCAGCTGATCGACGACTGGAATCTCACGCGAAGCTTCGGAAGCGGGCTCAACAAAGCTCAGAACCTCAGAGCACAGGAGCAGAAGCTTCAATCCAAGGAAGAAGGAAAAGAAGCACCAATGTAGAAGCTCTCAGCCTCCTTTTATACCTGCGGAGAAAGAAGCACAGAAGAAATCTAGCCGTTGCGTCACAATGGCTCGATCCCTGGGACCGATCAGGGAACCTCCCGATCGGTCCATAGACCGATCAGGAAACGATCGGGTCGGGGACCGATCAGGAAGCTGATCGGTCCCTAGACCGATCAGCCCTTCGCCTCGCCCGCTCTCTGGATCTCACTGATCGGTCACCGCATCGATCAGTTATCACACATATTCAGCATGCCCGATCGGTCACCAAACCGATCAGAATATTCGCGGTATCACTGGATCGATCACCAGATCGATCCAGCTCATGGTTTTCGCCCAAACCAAGTCCAAACCAACATCCGGTCAATCTTGACCTGTTGGTACATTGTGCCTAGCATCCAGTCACTCCCTTGACCTGCTAGGACTCCCCGCTAAGTGTCAGGTCAATCCCTTTGACCCACTTAGACTTTTCTCTCCGTACCAAGTATCCGGTCACTCCTATGACCTACTTGGACTTCCCATCACCAGATGTCCGATCACCCTTGATCCATCTGGATTTTCCCTTGCCCGGCTTCACTCCCCAGGACTTTCACCTAGCTTCACTCACTAGGGTTTTCACCTGGCTTCACTCACCAGGATTTCCAATCTGCCTGGCTTCACTCACCAGGATTTCCCAACTGCCTGGCTTCACTCACCAGGACTTTTCCAACTGCCTAGCTTCACTCATCAAGACTTTCTAACTGCCTGGCTTCACTCACCAGGACTTTGACTTTCACTTTCACCTAGCTTCACTTGCTAAGATTTTCACCTGGCTTCACTCACCAGGACTTTGACTTTGACTTCCTGTCCAGAGAACGAGCTACCGAGCCCTCTCTGACCACAGTCCGGAGAACGAGCTACCGAGCCCTCTCCGTCTTTCCATGTGCCAAGCTTCCATACTTGGACTTCTCCGTGCCAAGTCTCCATACTTGGACTTTCTCCCGTGCCAAGCTCCCTGCTTGGACTTTTCCGAGTCAGGTCAACTTACCTCGGGTCAACCAGGTCAACCTTGACCACGAGTTGCACCCACAATCTCCTAAGCTTGTTTCCTTGTCAAACATCAAGATACAACTTTTCTGTTCACGTTAAACATCGTCAAACATAACTCGTCAAACATCAAAACATAACTCGAGTCAAGTCAACTCGAGTCTGGTCAACCAGGTCAACTTTGACCTAAGGTTGCACCAACATCTTATTCTCTAGTAGTTGAGACATGTTTAGCGGTGTTATCTACCAGTACCTGGTGTGTAGATACAGGAACCACTGATCAAGTCTACAATACATTGCAGGGGTTCCAGAAACCCGACGACTATATGAGGGAGAGATAACCGTCTACATGGGTAATGCTACGAAAGTGGCGGCTGTTGTAGTGAGAGACGTCTACTTATCATTCGATAGGAATATAACTTTGATTTTGAGAAATTATCTTTATGTACCAAGTTTTAGAAAGAATTTAATTTCAGTTTCTAAACTGTTTTTTGATGAATATACTGTTTCTTTTGATAACAAAGTTGTTGTCAAGAAAAATAAGGTAATTATCTATTCTGGTACATTAGTTGGTAATTTTTTATACTCTAAATCCGATAACTTCCATAAGGCAACAAATGAAAATTAATAACACATTCTCTAATTCTAATAAGAGAAAGAGACCTTCAAATATGAACCAAACATATCTTTGGCATCTAAGACTTGACCATATTAACTTGAGTAGAATTCAAAGGCTAATAGCGGATGGACTCTTGGGTTCATTAGTGTTGGAAAACTTTCCAACTTGTGAATTTTCCTTGGAAGGAAAAATGATCAAGAGACATTTTAAGGCTAAGGGATATAGAGCAAAAGATGTGTTGAAATTGGTTCATTCTGATTTGTGTGGACCTATGACTATCCAAGTGAGAGGTGGTTTCGAATATTTTGTCTCTTTTATAGACGACTATTCGAGATATGGGTACATTTACTTGTTGCGCCGCAAGTCTGAGTGCTTTGATAAGTTCAAAAAGTACAAGGCTGATGTGGAGAAATGTCACGGTAAAAATATCAAGACACTACGGTCTGATCGTGGTGGCGAGTACCTCTCAGGAGAGTTTAGGAATTACTTATTAGAGGTTGGGATTCAATCCTAATTGTCTGCACCTGGTACACCCCAACAGAATGGTGTGGCAGAACGAAGGAATATGACTCTTATGGAAATAGTTAGATCGATGATGAGTTATTCAGTATTACCAAATTCATTCTGGGGATATGGTTTAGAAACAGCAGTGTACATTCTGAATCTGATACCTTCTAAATCAGTATCCTCTACTCTCATGGAATTATGGAATGGGCGTAAGCCTAGTCTGAGTCATATTCGGATATGGGGTAGTCCAGCACATATGCTGAAGGGAGATACTAATAAGTTGGAATCTCGTACAGAAGTTCGCCTGTTTATATGTTATTCCAAAGGAACGAAAGGTGATTTGTTTTATAATCCTAAAGATCAGAAGGTCATTGTTAGTACGAATGCCCGATTTTTAGAAGAAGACTATGTAATAAATCACAAGCCTATAAGTGAAATTGTTCTTGAAGAAATAAGAGAGGGCACGTCTACTTTAGTACCAAGAGTACAAGATGAAATATCACAAGAAACTGTAACACGTATCACAAATGATACACAACTACAGACAGTGTCTCGTCGTAGTGGGAGGGTTGTGAGGCAACCTGAGAGATTCATGTTTTTAGGAAAGTCTTCGGACTTGATCCTAGGTAAACATAAACCTGATCCCCAAACATATGACGAAGCACTCCAAGATAAAGATGCAACATCTTGACAAAGAGCAATGAATTCAGAAATAGAATCAATGTATTCTAACAAAATTTGGGAGCTAGTAGAACTATCAAATAGTGTAAAAGCTATTGGATGTAAATGGATCTACAAAAGAAAAAGAGGGACAGATGAGAAGGTGGAAATCTTCAAAGTAAGGCTTGTTGCGAATGAGTATACTCAGAAAGAGGGAATCGATTATGAGGAAATCTTTTCGCCAGTAGCTATGCTTAAGTCTATCCGGATACTCTTATCCATTGTTGCTCATATGGATTATGAGGTTTGGCAAATGAATATTAAGACAGCTTTCCTTAACGGAAGTCTTGAAGAAAACATTCATATGAAGCAACCAGAGGGGTTTATTGCAAAGGGCAAAGAATATCTAGTGTGTAAGATCAATCGGTTGATTTATGGACTGAAGCAAGCTTCAAGATCTTGGAACATCCGGTTTAATGAAGTAATCCAGTCATATGAATTTATTCAGTGTCCGGATGAGTCTTGTGTATACAAAAAGTGTGATGGAAACGTGTTGGTATTTCTTGTACTATACGTAGATGACATTTTATTAGTTGGAAACAATATCAAAGTGTTGTCAGAAGTAAGGGTATGGTTGTCCAAGCAATTCGATATGAAGGACTTGGGAGAATGCACACATATTCTCGGGATCAAAGTAATAAGGGATCGCAAGAAAAAGAATGTTGTACTTATCCCAAGCTTCATATATCGATACAATCCTAGCTCGTTTTAGCATGCAAGACTCCAAAAAAGGTTTCATACCTTTTAGGTATGGAGTATCTTTATCTAAAGAGATGTCTCTGAAGACATCAAAAGAGATAGAAGAAATGAAGGTAGTTCCTTATGCTTCAGTTATAGGAAGCCTAATGTATGCTATGTTATGCACGAGACTGGATATCTATTTTGTCGTGGACATGGCTAGCAGATATCAAAGTAATCCAGGATAGGGACATTGGACTACTGTAAAGCATATATTAAAGTGCCTGCGAAGGACTAGAGATTATATGCTGGTATACCAAGCAGATGATCTGCTCCCTGTGGGTTACACGGATTCTGACTTCCAATCAGATAGGGACAATAGTAATTCTACATCAGGCTATGTGTTTACTTTAGGAGGTGGAACCATTGCATGGAGGACTGTTAAGCAGAAATGTGTTTCAGACTCAACCATGGAAGCTGAGTATGTGGCAGCCTCCGAGACAGCCAAAGAAGTTGTATGCCTCAAGAACTTTTTGATAGACTTAGATGTGATTCCTAGTTTGCCCAAAATCATCATAATTTATTGTAATAATAGCGGTGCAGTAGCAAACTCGAAGGAACCACGAGCCCATAAGGCAAGTAAACACATTGAGCGCAAGTACCACCTGATACGAAACATCGTAAAGCGAGGAGAAGTTGTTGTTGCCAAGATTGCATCAGTAGATAACCTGGCAGATCCTTTCACTAAGGCCCTTCCGACGAAAGCTTTCGATCAGCATGCTGAGGGGATGGGAATCAGATGTATGACAGCGTTTATGACAGTATAGTCTTTTAGTATAAGTGAGAGATTGTTAGAGTGTATACTAAAAAGTCTAAACTTTTGGTAAACAATTATTTTGAAATAAGAATCATATTGGTCAAATGTCTACATTTATGCTAAGTATAGTTGTCCATTTAATTTATATTGTAGATAACATGGTGTGAGGAGACACACAGAAGTTCATGTTATCAGTTCTTTATAAATTATAAATAGTTGCTCACAACCAAGATGAAATGGGATAAACCATTGGAGTGGTTGTAGTGTAATTAAGTATTAGTTTATCTTGACTAATAAATTACACTAGTTCATTATGAGTGTATTGAGCAAGACCATTTGAGGTAGTTTTTTTTTTATACTGACTCTTTAAAAGAACAAGACCTCTGTTTTATGGAAGTGTGTACTCTTAATCATGATATAATAACAAGCGCGTATACTTAATATTTATTTCTTTAATTTATCAAAGGGTATAATTTAGTTCGATAAATCAATAGGCTCGATAAATTGGGAAATGATATTATTTATATGGTATGTTGTTGATTATAGAATGAAATTGTGCCCTAGTAATCTAGGTTGATGATGCCCCCTTGAGGAACTCATAAGGATTGTCATGTAAACCCTGCAAGTGGACTTAGTCCGACATGACAATAAGGTTAAGTGGTACTACTCTTGGAGCTAGTTATTAATTAAGTGAGTGTTAGTAACTCATTTAATTAATGGACATTCAATATCTTAAACACAGGGAGATTAACACACTCATAATAAGAAGGATCCCATAATATAATTTGGGATTTGTGCGGTAGTTCAATAGTAACTCTTTAGTAATATGAGTTATTATTGATGAACTTGAGTTGAGTGTTCGGGGCGAACACGGGAAGCTCAAAATCATCGGGAGACCAAAACCAATTGCTCTTCTCGGTCCCTATTGTAGCCTCTTATATATAGTCTTATATCCACCCAAAGCCTAGCCTCTTAACCCATGCTAGGGGCCGACCCCTATCCTTGCTTGGAGCCCAAGCAAGGGGCCGGCCAAGCCAAGCTTGGAGCTCAAGCTATGGCCGGCCAAGCCTTGCTTGGTGACCAAGCAAGTGACCAACCAAGTAAGGAAAGGAAAGGGAATTTTATTAAAAATAAAATTTTGATAAAATCTTTCCTTTTATGTTTTTGTCCACATGATTTTTAAAGAGAGTTTTTAATTTTAAAATCTATCATTTTATAGATTTTCTATAAAGGATTAAAAGAGAGATTAGATATCTTTCCTTATTTGTAGATGTTTATAATGTTAAAAGAAATATTTTAATTTTTAAGAAAACTCTTCTTTTTTGTAACCATGATATAAAAGAAGTTTTATTTTTAAATCTTATCTTTTATAGATATCCATAAAAGGTTTTAAAAGAGAGATATTTTAATTTATAAAACATTCCTTTTATAGCTAACCACAAAAGGGATATTTTAAAGAGAGATTTTAATTTTTGTTTAAAATCTTTTCTTGTTGTTTTACAAGCATATCATGTATAGAAAAGGAAGTTTTATTTTTCTTATAAAACTTTCCTCTTTTGGATTCACTAAGGATTATAAAAGAGGTAAAGGGTACCTTCATAGAACACAACTTCTATTTTATTGTTCCTCTCTCTTTTCCTTTGGTGGTCGAGCCCTCTTCCTTTCTCTCTTTTCCTTTTGTTTTCCACATTGTGGCCGGCGGCATCAAGTCTACTAGGAGTTTTGGTGGCCGGTTACTAGGAGGAGAAGAAGAAGAGAAAGGAGACCCTCTTGTCTAGATCCCTTTGGTGGTCGGAGCTTGGAAGAAGAGAAGAAGGCTTTGGTGGATTTCTTCTTGGTAGATCATCGCTCACACGACGTCCAAGAGAATGAGAGGAATACAATAGAAGGTCAAGAGGTTTTTGTTAACAAAGAAAGATATAATTAGTTGCTTTATTCCGCATCATACTAGTTTTTCTTTGTACGAATTTTTGAAATATCAAACACAAGAGGTTAACGATTCTAGACAATCGATTTCATGTTTCGATTATGTGTTTCTTTTATTTTTCGATCTTGTGATTCGATTGTTCTTAGTGGTTAAACATAGAGTTACTATAAGGAGATTAAATATTGAATTTCGTTGAAAGACTTTGTCTAGGAAGTGGTGGATGATCCCATACCCAAGAAGGTTTAGTGCCTCGTCATGTTTAACATGGAAGTCAATTTCTGAAATAAATATTTAATCTTTGTAACATGGGTGGACTTGGATTAATAATGTTAAACATCGTTTGCGATCCAAGTCTAAACCTCTAAGAACAGATAAGTTGAATTTGGAATCAATAATGTTAAGTTCTGTTTGCGATTACAAATTTAATTTCTAAATAATACATTAGGTTGTTAGGAAAGGTTCGGGACTTGTATAAAATTTTTATACAAGGGAACAGTAAAATATTTCGAGTAGCAACCAATAGTAAACACCCTCTAGAAGATATTTGAGGAGAAAAATTAGTAGAACCTTCAGAAATGATCAACTGAAAGGGTCCTCAATCTCATTCATGGAATTGGGTAAATGACGACCTTTCCTGTTGCCCTCCCAGTTTCAAGATAAGTAAATGCCTCAACCACTTGAGAGAAAGGGAATGGTCCCTTCGGATCCACCACTGGCTTAATTTTCCCTTCTTCAATGAAAGGATTCAACTTGGTCAAGGAAGCGCCATCAGAGGTGACAACGAACCTGAAGCCCGGCGGTGTCACTGCGCCCGTAAGCACGACCACGCTGCCGCCTTCTTTCACTGCCTTCACTGCTCTATCTCCCTGACCTGCTCAAGAAGTTACCAACCATATCCACAACAAGAGTAACAGAGGTCCTTCGTGCTTCAATCCTTACCGACAGTATCAAATACGACGTCGAATTTCTCAGGTAAGTCTTCGAAGTTCTCCTTTGTATAGTCAATTGCCAAATCAACTCCTAGGCTTTTCAGTAACTCCAGTTTTCCGGTGCTGGCTGTTGCAGCAACTCTCGATGCTCCAAGAACTTGCTTTGCTACCTGAAAAGAACGATGGATCCGGCAGAGTTGGCTCGGTAAGTTAAAGAAATCATGCAAGACGACAATTCTGTATGTAGGTGACCTGGATAACCAGAGAGCCAACTCCACCTGCACCACCAAGAACGAGGATAGTTTTACCGGCCGAAAACCCTGCTTTCTCGAGCCCTTCGTAGGCTGTTTCGATAGCCAGTGGCAAACCTGCAGCCTGTGCAAAGTCTATTTTTTGGGGCTTTAAAGCCAGCAATTTCTCCTCCACGGCCGTGAATTCTGCGAGCGATCCAGATTGCTTGGGGTTCTCCAGAGCTTTCTCGTTGATGTCCCCGTACACTTCATCTCCTTCCTTCAGGTTCTTCACCTGGCTCCCCACTTTAACGACAATCCCAGCTACATCATAACCTGGAATAGTCTAATTAATCGAGCACAGAAACCCAATAAGTGACTAGGAACTGCGCCATCCATCTCGATGAAGGAAGAGAAGAGAGGGAGGAACGTCGACGCACCGGTAAAGGTGAATCAGTGGCCTTAAACTTTCCCTGCATACGCTTAAAATCCACGGGGTTCAGCGCGGCCGCCACGACCTTGACGAGGACCTGGTCCTCCTCCACTTGAGGGACCAAGACCCCATCTTCCGCGCGCAGCACACTGACGTCACCGTACTCGTCGTAGACCCAGGCCTTCATCTTCGAAGGCTCCCCGGAAGAAGCAACTAGTGTGTCGGTGGAAGAAGAAGCTGAGGGGTCGGAGCTCGCCTGAGGCCGACGGAAATTACCTGGAGCAACGGCGGTTATTGCTGCACGTTGGCTTCTTGTTGGCGTGATGGGAAGAGAGGGGGAGGATCTTAAAGATGGTCTTGCGATGGGGAAGGAGAAGGGGAAGGTAGTGCTAATGGTTGAACCGAGCAGAGCTTCCATTAATTCCTACCTTGAGTGACGGTGTTGGTCAAACGTTTCTCGTTCCTCAATTATATATATATATTTATATTCTATTATCACCTTATCCTTTACTTGGTGATTCACAAGCCTTATCTTCCGCTCAATAACCTTTTTATAAGGCCATCAATTGTAGCACAATTGGGAGCGGCAACGATCATGGACCATTGATCAATCGGACTGCCATGCAAGATCACCATTGATGAAAAGTAGGAAGCCTTAATAAGCAACGATGCTCGAATTGCAGTAAAAGAAGCAAACTGTCTGTTCAGCTTCCGTAGGAGGAAGATGTTGAATCGAGCGAACAGGTGGAGGGTGGCTTTGAGACCCGCCCTCATCTTCTCCACGCCTTCCACCGCTCCCTCTGCCTGCCAGAGATCATTCTGCCGACACGGCGGGCAGCCGCCTCCTGTTGCTGATCTCCCAAATAGAACGACTCCAGCCGGGATTGGTGATCCGGTGGAAAGGTTGGCCGCAGGATTCCAGCACTTCAAGGAGGAGGTGTATGAGTGAGTACCCCCTCAAAGAGCTTTCCTGTTCAATTCTGATGTTTAAATTGAAGGCCTACTGATAGCTCATCTGTTTAATTGACAGGAAGAACCATGCTTTGTTCACCCAACTTGCAAGTAGTCAGCAACCCAAATTCATGGTGTTTGCTTGTGCAGACTCCCGAGTGTGCCCTTCTGTGGTGTTCAACTTCCAGCCTGGGGAAGCCTTCACTGTCCGTAACATCGCCAACATTGTCCCGCCGCAAGATAAGGTCTCTACTCCTTTGTCAGCACAATTATATTTCTATGGAGGATCCTTCTATATTTGTATGATCAACAATGTAGTGATTAAAAGGGCCTTCTTTTGTAGCAATTTTTTGAACTGTTCTTTTCTTCATTTGGTGGGACTTCTTGTGCCCTTCATTATGTCTTTTGCTATTTCTCCAGACAAGATACTCAGGCGTTGGGGCTGCTATCGAATTTGCTGTCCTACAACTCCAGGTAACGACCCAATTCCTTGACAAAAGTAATGCATATTTCTTTAACTCATTGATGTGTTTCATGTGGTAGAAAGAGCATGCTATAAATTGATACATTTCAATGATCTTGAGGGCCTTCACTTTGTGCTTAGAACAGGTGGAGAACATTGTGGTGGTTGGGCATAGCAGGTGTGGTGGAATTGATAAGCTTATGTCCATCAAAGAAGATGGCACAACCAGCAGGTAACAAATAATGAGTTGCTCTGTTGTGAATTTCCCTTTTATCTTCTTAACTCTGGCAAATGAATGATGCTCTTTAATGGACTGCAATCAGTGGCTTCGTAGAGGAATGGTTGAAGATTTGTTTGCATGCAAAGCAAAAGGTACAGACCCAGCACGCTGCCTTGCCTCCTGAGGATCAACTGACCCTTTGCGAAAAGGTAATCCATCCATCAATTGTCTCTCATTTTATCAGATACAGTCGTTTATTTAATCAATGTCATTCATACCTCTGACGTTTCTCAGGAGGCTGTGAATGTGTCTCTCCAAAACTTGAAGACCTATCCCTTCGTGAAAGAGCGACTGAACAAGAAGAAACTGAGATTGATTGGGGCATACTACAACTTCGTTCTTGGCACCATTGAAACTTGGGAGATTTGAATTACCTTTTGCTGTTAATCTACTAGTCTCAAAATAAAAATGTATTCATTTTGTTGATAATTTGCAAAGACCGACAACAGATGGAGCAATTCTTGAAAATTAAAATAGGAACACCCAATTTTCATTTCATACAGTGGACGAATTTATTTTTGATAGAAACTTGCTAAACCATCCAAAGAAACTAAGCTTTAGAGCACAACTCTGGTGAGATGGAAGTGTTTGTCTTCGTCCCATTCATGGAATTGGATAAATGACAACCTTTCCAGTCGCCCTTCCAGATTCAAGATAAGTGAATGCCTCAATCACTTGAGAGAAAGGGAATGGCCCCTTTGGATCCACCAGTGGCTTAATCTTCCCTTCTTCTATGAAAGGATTCAACTTGGTCAACATTCCGCCATTTGAGGTGAGAAGAAATACGAAGCCTGGTGGAGACAGTGCGCCCCAAATGCCGACGACTCTGCCGCCTTCTTTCACTGCCTTCAATGCTTTATCGCCCTGCCCTGCACATACAATCAAGAACAATCAAGCGCATCCTCCTTGATGCTTGAGATTTAGTACTTACCGACAGAATCATACACCACATCGAACTTCTCTGCCAAATCTTCAAAGTTCTCCTTGGTGTAGTCAATTGCCAAATCAACTCCGAGGCTCTTCAGCAGCTCCAGTTTTCCCGTGCTGGATGTCGCGGCAACTCTCGATGCGCCAAAAACATGCTTTGCTACCTGGATGACTATGGAGCCAACTCCACCGGCGCCGCCGAGGACAAGAATAGATTTTCCTGCAGAAAAT
Source organism: Zingiber officinale (assembly GCF_018446385.1). Lineage (NCBI taxonomy): Eukaryota > Viridiplantae > Streptophyta > Magnoliopsida > Zingiberales > Zingiberaceae > Zingiber > Zingiber officinale. The sequence goes on from NC_055997.1 coordinate 50,716,486, forward strand.
CCTGCTCTCTCCAGGCCTTCGTAGGCTGTCTCGATAGCTAGCGGGAGACCTGCAGCCTGAACAAAGTCTAGGTTTTGGGGCTTCAAAGCTAGCAATTTCTCCTCCACCGCTGTGTATTCCGCCAGGGAACCGAAGCGCTTGGGGTGTGTCAAACCATTCTCGTTTATGTCACCGTAGACTTCATCTCCTTCCTTGAAATTCTTCACTTGGCTTCCTACTTTAATGACGATCCCAGCTACATCGTAACCTGGAACAGTCTAATTGAGCGCAAGAGAGTACTTACTATCAGAGGTCATGAATTTGAGCCAAGTCAGAGAAGAGAACAAGGAAGGGACGTCAACTCACTGGTAAAGCTGAATCAGCAGACTTGAACATCCCCTGCCTGCGCTTAAAATCCACGGGGTTAAGCGCGGCGGCTACTACCTTGACGAGTACCTGTTGGTCCTCCACTTCCGGGACCAAGACTCCGTCGTCGGCTCGCAGCACACTGACAGGTCCATAGTCGTCGTAGACCCAGGCCTTCATCTTCGGAGGGACATCCGAAGCAACCGCGATGCTCTCGGAAGCCAGCGCAGCTGCCATAGCTGCTCCTTGGAAGCGGCTTGGGTTGTGAAAGATCACTGAATTATATCTGGACAAGTTCAATGTGTGGGGACAACCAATTAGACACGGCATCATTATTAATGCCATGTTTACTATCAGAGGGCTGGCCGCCTTGCCATGAATCACAATTACGCCATCAAGCTGAATGGAGTCTAAGCTCTTGACGCAGCGATCCAACGTCGTCGGTAGTTAGTACCAGCACTGTGAACATGTGATCTGCTGTACGAGAAGATCAAATCTTTGTTGCGTGGGTTATTCTTCGCTCTGCCTTTTTACCTTTGTGCTGTGCCGAACTATTAATCCCGTCTAATAAATTTTTTTTTTATAGCGATTAGGATAAAAAGTATTTATAGTATTCAGAAGGTCAACATCCTGTAATTATGTCTTATTTTTTAAAAAAATCTATAAATATATAATAATTAATAATTAAATCACGAATATCTATATGATAATTTAAGACTCTTCCGTTCCGTTGCACCGTAGGCTTAGGACATAAGTGTGCTGTTCTTCTGTTTAACATCAGATGGTCTGATAGAGAGGGAGGGATTTAGAGATTTGTGGACAATGATAGAACATTATCAATGCTCGAAACTTTGGATAAGGAAGAATCAAAATAGCTGATATGTACTAGAAATGAAGTGATGTTTCGGCTGGGATGTCAATTTGTTTGTCTAAAAATAAACTTCAATCTAACCTAATCTTTGAAAGTTTTTGAGCATTTAGTATTAAAATATAATGCCCATGACGATTTATCCAGTTGTCAGTTAATTGGCATGCAATTTATTTAGCATTGTGCCAACCCATCCACTATGTTTATACAATATTTTTAAAAAACTTTCTTTCTTCAACAATTTACATAACAACACATCTACATTTCTAAATTTATCAAAAGATACATGATATTTTTAAATTTATCAAACGACATACCTTTTCAAGTATTCATTTCATTTTATCATTGACAATATGACTTTTTTTATTTTTTTTAATTTGTCATTTTCGCTCTCTTCTAGTTTCTCTTTTGTGTATGTAACTTCTCTTATATTTCCTCTACTCTATGTTTTTTTCTCTTTTTTACATACATGCATGACATATAGATAACATTTTATAAGATTTAATTAATTTTTTATAACTTGTTAATATATTTGGAAAAATTAAAATAAATAATGGATAATATATTTGAACTCTTTGCAACCTCAGAAATCCATACGAACTGAAATAAGTATAATTGGAGCTCTCTAGGTCCATCAGTAAATTTTGAACAAAACCTACTGATGAACCTAGAAATCTCAGATTGTGGCTATTTCAGTTCTTATGAATTTCTGAGGTTATAAGGAATTCAAATATGTTATCCATTGTTTATTTCGACTTCTCGGAAATGTTAAAATGTAATAAGGAAAAATCGACAAAAATCTCCATGTTAGACATGATATGGAATCATATCAGGTCCAATGTTGGCCTGATAATCATATCAAGCCTAATATGGACCTGATATGGAATGATATCAGACCTATATTGGGCTTGATATGATTCCATATCAGGCCCAACGTGAAGGTTTTTATCGATTATTCTTTATTTTATTTTAAAGTATGGGGGAGGAGTGCATATGCTTGTGGTTCATGGAGTTTTCCATTTGATCTTTGAGGTAGTGTTGAAAAAAAGGAGAAATAAAAACATGAGGAATTTATTATAAGGATTGGAGGTCATAACAGATTGATACTGTGATAGAGTAGGAGTGAAGGTTTGAGTTTTAAGTTTTGCAAGTTAGTCTTAGAGAATGTATTATAGATATGCTGTAGAGAATTTTTAGAAACAGAAGCTGAAGAATTCAAAACAATAGAATTGGAATTGTGCATAAACCCTGCTGCTGTAGTTGGGGTCAGCAGTTCATATCTAAAAGGCTACTGAAAGCAAGTAAGTTGGTTTATAATTCTTTGGAATTGAATTACCAAATTGTCCAAAACACCGATAATAACCATCTCAACATATTGTTTTAGCTTATGGGGTAGAGCAGCAGCACAAAGCCCTTGTATCAAGTTTAAACTGTTTTGTGCCAAGCCTTCGTAAAAATAATCCTATGCAGTAACTGATCCAAATTGAGCTCTTGTCTTGCAATATTATTTGCTATTTCATCATTCCAATGAACTCACTCTTTATTGTCTTAAAGGCATTCAGATTCATCTAAGGAATTATGCTGGGCTTTATTTAAAAAATGGTACTTCAGAAATATGAATACAGGGAACTGCTCTTTATGTTAATATACCATATTTTATGTAATACCTCAGTTCTGAGATTCTGATTAAGTATGACTTAAAGGTTAGATGGTACTATTCATATCACCAAGATGCACATTCTTTTTTGGAAGCCCAAACTTAAGAACTCTATGTTAGAGTGTATACTAAAAGCCTAACTTTTGGTATAAACATTTATCTAGAAATAAGAATCACATTGGTCAAATGTCTACATTTGTGATAAATGTAGTTGTTCAATTAATTTATATTGTAGATAACATGGTGTGTGGTGTCACACACAGAGGATCATGTTATCAGTACCTTATAAATTATAAACAGTAGCTCACGAACAAGATGGAAAGGAACAAACCATTTGAAGGTCGTAGTGTAATTAGGTATTAGTTTATCTTAACTATATAATTACACTAGTACACTTAGAGTGTATTGAGTAGGACCATTAGAGGTCGTTTCTTTTATACTGACTTTATAAAGAAACAAAGACCTCAGTTATTATGGAAGTGTGTGCTCTTAATCCTAATATAATAGCAAGCACATATATTTGATATTTATTTCTTTAATTTATCAATGGGTGAGATTTAGTTCGATGAATCAATAAGCCCGATAAGTTGGGAAATGATATCACTTATAGTGTGTGTTGTTGATTATAGAAGGAAACTGTGACCTAGTGATCTAGGTTGAGAATGTCCCCAAGAGGAGCTCATAAGGATTGTCATGTTAAACCCTGTAGGTGGACTTAGTCCGACATGACAATGAAGTTGAGTGGTACTACTCTTAGAGCTAGATATTAATTAAGTGAGTTGTCAGTAACTTACTTAATTAGTGGACATTCGACATCTTAAACACAGGGAGACTAACACACTCATAATAAGAAGGAGCCCAAAATATAATTTGGGATTGGTGCGGTAGTTCAATAATAGTTCTTTAGTGGAATGAATTATTATTGATGAAATTAAGTTGTGTGTTTGGGGCGAACACGGGATGCTTAATTTCATCGGGAGACCAAAACCAATTCCTCCTCTCGGTCCCTATCGTAGCCTCTAGTATATAGAGATTTATACCCACCACATACCCACCTTCTTACCCATCCAATGGGGCCGGCCAAGCTAGCTTGGAACCCAAGCTAGGGCCGGCCAAGACCAAGTGGATGAGCCAAGTTGGTGGCCGGCCAAAGCTTGGGTCCCAAGCTTAGGTGGCCGGCCACTAAAATATTAAAAAGGATTTTTATTAAAATTATTTCTTATGTGGATATCATGAAGAGAGTTTAAAATTAAAAATTTCCTTTATAGCTTTCTACAAAAGATTAAGAGAAGAGATTAATCTCTTTCCTTATTTGTAGATTAAAAGGATGGTTTTAATTTTTGGTAAAAACTTTCCTTATTTGTAAATCATCTACATGTTTAAAAGAGAGTTTAAAATTTGAAATCTTTCCTTATTTGTTGATTAAAGGAGGATTTTAAATTTTAAGAAAACTTTCCTTTTTAATCATGTTCATGATTTAAAAGAAAGTTTAAAAATTAATAATTCTCTTTTATTAGTTTCTACAAAAGATTAAAAAAAGATTTGATATCTTTCCTTATTTGTAGATTAAGAGAGATTTTAATTTTTTAGAGATAACTTTCTTTTTATCCACATGTTTAAAAGAAAGATTTTAATTTATTAAATTTCCTTTTTATTAACCACCATGAAGGGAAAAATTATTTGAGAAATTTTTATAAATTTCCAAAAGCAAATTAGGAAGTTTTAATTCTTGTGTGAATTAAAATTTCCTTGATTAAAGGGATTAAGGTGGCCGGCCATTACAAATAGAAAAGAATTTTTTTTTTTAATTAAATAAATTTTCCTTTTTAATGGCAAAAGAATTAAGGAAGTTTTTATTAAATTTTCCTTATTTGCCAAGACCAAGGATTATAAAAGAGGGGGTAGAGGAGGCTTCAAGGTGAATGTCTCTATTTATTTTTCTCCCTCTTTTCTTCTTTGGGTGTAGCCGACCCTTTTCTTTTCTTTCCTCTCCTTTGTGTGGCTGAAACTTTCTCATGGTGGAGTTAGCTTTGGTGGCCGGATCTAAAAAGGAGAAGAAGTGTTGGTGCAATATCCCTCAGGTCAAGGTTGACCTGGGTAACCAAGCTGAGTCTTGGTTTGGGTTTAGATGTTTGACAATAAGATATTGATTGAAGAAGAGTCAAGTAGGTCAAGGTTGACTGGATACTTGACTGGGAAGTCCTAACTGGGATGTTAGGCAAAATGAAAGTCCTGGTGAGTGAAGTCAGGCAGAAGAAAAACCCTGGTGAGTGAAGCCAGGTGAAAGTCCTAGTGAGTGAAGCTAGGCAGATGGAAAACCCTAGTGAGTGAAGCTAGGTGAAAGCCCTGGTGAGTGAAGCTAGGTGAAAGCCCTGGTGAGTGAAGCCAGGCAAGGGAAAATCCAGATGGATCAAGGATGATCGGACATCTGGTGCTGGGAAGTCCAAGTAGGTCAAAGGATTGACTGGATACTTGGCAAGGAAGGAAGTCCAGATGGGTCAAGGTTGACCAGACATCTGGTGGAAGTCCAAGTAGGTCAATGGAGTGACCGGATACTTGGCACGACGAGTAAAAGTCCAAGTGGGTCAAAGGGATTGACCGGACACTTGGTGGTCTGGCAGTCAAGGGAGTGACCGGATGCGAGGCATGATGTACCAACAGTCAAGGTTGACCGGATGTTGGTTAGAGAGGTTGGAACTTGGTTTTGGGCAAAACCAAGTCGGATCGATCCATGGATCGATCCAGCGTGATCGTCGATCGATCCCAGATCGATTGAAAAGCTCGGATCGATCCGTGGATCGATCAGGAGCTCGATCACGGCGGACGATGCTCTTCGCGCGATAAGCGCCGGATCGATCCGTGGATCGATCCAGCGCTTATCGAGGGCGCTCTGGATCAATCCGTGGATCGATCCAAAGCCTCCCCGATCGATTGGGAACATTCGAATCGATCGGGATCCGACCGTTGCGTCGGGTTTAAAGCCGCAGGCGAGCATGGTCTTCGGCATCTCTTCACGAGCTCTTCTCAGATTCATTCCAGCTCCTCCACAGCTCTCTACAAGCACGTGATCGCCAGTTCTTGAAGGTTCTTGGAGGCTTTCCAAGTCAAGAGGCGGATCTATTGCAAGAGGAAGAAGTTAGGGTTAGGGTTTTTACGGCACATCTTGTAAGCTTTTGCTTAACTTGTATTTCCCTTTCTTCTTCTTGTATTGAGAGTGTTGTAGGGCTTCTCCGCCTTTGGTAGTTACCATAAAGGAGTGTTATTCATAGTGGAGGGTATGTGCGTTGGTGTGGATCCTTGGATTAGTCACCTCTTGTGAGGTGGATACCAAGTAAAATCCTAGTGTTAGCGTGTTTGTGTTTGTTTCTGTATTTTCCGCTGCGCATTCTTGAAGAAACAAGCAACACCGAGCAACGAGCACGCGACGAGCTATTCACCCCCCCCCCCCTCTAGCTACTTTTGGTCCTAACAAGTGGTATCAGAGCAAGGCCGCTCTTCATCGGAATCATCGCCGGAAGGGTCAAGCATAACAACAAAAGCTAGAGGGTGAAGAAGTTGGAGCAAATTCATCAAAGTCAAAGAATTCAAGAAGCTCAACTTCAAGATGCAATTCCAAGATGGACTTGGATTTGATACAAGGGTGGCTCCACCATACACTTCTACGAGTTTCGATTCTTGGAAATCAAGAATCGAAAATTTTCTTATGATGGAGATAGAGCAATGGTTTGCTCTAATGGAAGGCTTCAAAGCTCCAACAAACTCCAAGGGCAAGCTTCTAAAGAAAAGCAGATGGAGCTCAGAGCAAATTCAAAGGGGCGAGGCAAATGACAAAGTGACCAAGCTTCTGGTCAATTTATTGCCTAGCCACATCTTGGCTCGAGTTGGAGAATTCGAAGATGCCAAGGAGCTTTGGAGCAAATTGGCCAAGCTTCATGAAGAGATCCCCTCCACTGTACAAGATCATGAAGAATCCAAAGAGGGTGACTCTTTGGAGCAAGACCAAGAGGAGGACCCCGAGGTTGAGAGATACTCAATCTCCGAAGAAGAGGAAATCCAAGAAGCTTCATCCTCAAGGGAATGCAACGAAGGGAACAAGGAGGGAGCATACTCCTTGTTTCACATTCAAGATGATGAAGCCTCCACCTCTAGGATTGAGGGGGAGCAATCCTTGGTGACGCCGGATCAAGAAGAAGGAGAAGCTTCTACATCCGGGTCAAGTGAAGAAGAAGAAGATGGTGCCACCTCCAAATTCAAGAAATAGCAAATGGAGGAGCAAGTGCCATCCCTACACAAGAAGGTATAAATGTTTCAATTAAAAATAAAAATCATATAATATGTTTTGAGTGTAGGGAAAGTGGGCACTACAAGAGCAAGTGTCCCAACTTGGCCAAGAAGAAGGGTCAAGTGACTAAAAGGGCAAGGAGAAGCCCAAGGAGACCACCCCGGGACAAAGAAGAGCAAGGAGCATATCATATGCTTCTCTTGCAATCAAAAAGGGCATTACCGAGTCAATGCCCCAAGGGGAAGAAGGTGGTCAAGGCTCAAGGAGGCACTAGGCAAGGGGAGCCTCCAAGGTAAAGAAGAAGGTAACATTTATTGAGCCTACCCCTTTACATTATGGTAAAAGCATGATGGTTCTAACCTTTATCATTTTAATGCTATTTACCATGAAAATAGAAAGCATGATAGTGTTAAAGAAAACATATAGCTTTTCATGCTAAAACTACTACACCTAAGGCTAGGATTGTAGGTAAAAATCTAGGCGTAAACTCTAAGGATTTTAGATACAAGCCTAGAAACAAAAATGCTCATGGGTCAAATACTAAGGACTTAGTGAGAGAAAATCAAGTCTTGAGGTCAAGACTTGATAAAATGGAAAAGACCCTAAAAAGGATGGAAAATATCCTATTAGGGCAAAATGAGCATAACCTAGGTCTAGGAGCACAAAGGTCATCTAATGGCCATAGAGGTTTGGGATACAAACCAAAGGCTAAGAAGGATGTGCCCTCTTACCATAGAGTTCCATATAGCTATGGAACAAACCCTAGGTCTAGTGGTCAAGCCAAAAATACTAGGGAAGTCATCCCTAAGAGTATTTTTGCAATAAATGTGACTAAGACTTCTAAGAAGTCTAAGAAAGTCACAAACAAGGTCACAAGGGAGGTTATCCCTAGAGTTGACCTAGAAAATGTGACCAAGGCTTCTAAGAAGCCCAACAAGGGCACTAGGAAGGTATCTAGGGAAGTTATCCCTAGTGAGTACCTAGAGCATCCAAGGAGCACCAATAGGTGTTGGGTTCCTAGGAGCATCTTCTCTACCCCATAGATGGGTTAGAGAGTGTCAACTCCGATTAGAAGGGTAGTTAACCCAACTTTGAGGAAATTGACACTCAAGGAGCATTTTCAAGGTTTTTGTTAACCTTTGAAAATGAAATGGAATTATTGATTACTCCTTGAAAGAGTAAATGTGCCAAATTGGAGAAGTATTGCTTTTATCTTAAATGACACATATTGAAAATTAATAAGAACTATCAAGTTGGGTTTGTGGTATGTTCTTAGGCAATTTAAGGCAATCTGGGCCTTAAATTTAAAAGTGCTACTCTTGAGGAAAAATGGAATATGCCAACATTTGAGGACATGTTTATTTTAATTGGCATAAATTAATCAAGGGAATAAGAAATGCAAACTTAGGCTTTGGCTTTTTCTTGAAGCACTTTAGGGCAATCTAGGGTTTAAGTTTTAGGATTAGCTAAGATTAATGATACTTAGATAGGTAATCTAGGTATATTTTATTTATGCTAAACCATGCCATGATTGTTTGCTCATAATATGCCATGACATCATATTTTATCTTATTTGGATTTTGCATTCATGACTTATCATGAAAAATACAAAAAATACCATGTCATGCCATACATACATCATGTAGTTATAGAAATCTTTCTTTTGAAAGCTATTTTATTTTGATGTATGCCATAACATAATCATGCATTAAGTTTAATTCCTTGTAATTAAGGACGAATGGCATTTAACAACACTTATTAACAAGTGACATCCTAGGTGGATGTCTAATATCTCTAAAATGCCTAGATAGATATGCATGATCCCTAGATTAGGGCAAAACCAAAATCTACATCTCACAAAGACTATAAGGTGACTTATATGTGTTTTAGTGCACATTAGATACAAGTGAGATGTTAGGATGATGAACAAAACTCAAGATGTTGATTTAGTGCATTCTTTTGAGTTTTAGGTTCATCAAAACACATAGTTATGTGTTTTCCCATCATTGGGAAAGCTAATGTACAAGTCATGTGCATTATGCCCAAGGAACATGATGGGATATTGGTTTTGAAAATGTTTTTAAAATGTTTTGGAAAACCTTGGTGAAGGCTATCTTTGATAGTAATCACCATTGAATAGTTAGACACAAACTTGAAGAAAACACTAAAGTTTTTGCAAGTTTTCAAGTTTGTGTCAATCTTTGAAAATATGATGTATTTTCATAGAAAGCTATTTTTCTATGATTAAGTATGCCCTAAATAATGTCTACACGAAATTTCATAATTTTGGATTTTGTAGAATTTTCTAGGGTTTCGAAGTTGACCGAAATGGAATTTCAGCAACTATCGAGCTCGATCGATCCATGGATCGATTGAGTTCCATGAATCGATCCATGGATCGATTCAAACGGCAATTCCCGCGAGAAGGTCGCTGGATCGATCAGCCGATCGATCAGGAGTCTGAATCGATCCGTGGATCGATTCGTAAAGGTTCAATCGATTGGAACCCAACTCCAATCGATCCAAGTTGCTGATTTTGGTGGGAAGGCGATTTCAGCATCTTTGAACCTCTTTGAGTCTAGGTAACCATTCCAAACCCTTAAATACATTTGTATACATACAAAGGGTGTTTTCATGTTGAAAACAAGGATGGATTGGTTAACGAAGACTAAGTAGAAGTTTAGGTTGAGGTTGTTTCAAATTTTGAATATTTGAACCTCAAAACTTCCACATTTGGGTTTCCTAATGGTTTAGGGATTCCAAGTCATTGTTGGTGCAATGACAGAAGTTACCACCATGTCTTTAGGGGGAGGGACTCTTTAAAGACATGAAAATTATTTTTCATGAACCTTGGAAGGTGGTTAACCTTCTGTTGTGAACTTGCTCAAGGTTGAGCATTTAAACTTGAAATGGGGAGAAATGGGGAGTGGATATCCTCATTATTTCAAGTGGACACTCATGTGGTAGATAATGCTCAAGGTTGGGTAGTTGTCTACATTGAGGGAGAAGTTAAGGATAAATGAAGGGTATGGGACCTTCATTATCGTGTTGATCACAACGAGTGATGTTGTGAACAACGATGAGCAACTCTTCAGGGGGAGAGTCTTCAACAAATGGATTTGTTGAAGTGTGCCCAGAATTGGAGCATAGGTTGATGTGTGTCCAACGATGGGTTGATGTGTGCCAATAGGGGGAGAATGTATGGTTAAGCTTAGTCCTTCATTACCTATGGGAAGGTCATAGGGGGAGAATGAAAGGACTCATGAAAGGGAGTAAGTTAGGCTTTCATTACCTAGAGGGAGTTTGCCCTCTTAGGGGAAGAATGAAGAGCTTAATTTATGCTTTCATTACCTAGTGGCATGAAGAAGGAGGCTATGGGATTAGCCTAACTTACATATGGGATTGTAAGTGTCATTGTGGTATTGTCAAACATCAAAGGGGAGATTGTTGGTCAGGTCAAGGTTGACCTGGGTAACCAAGCCGAGTCTTGGTTTGGGTTTAGATGTTTGACAATAAGATATTGATTGAAGAAGAGTCAAGTAGGTCAAGGTTGATGGATACTTGATCGGAAGTCCTAACTGGGATGTTAGGCAAAATGAAAGTCCCGTGAGTGAAGTCAGGAACCAAGTGAGTGAAGCCGGTGAAAGTCCTAGTGAGTGAAGCTAGGATGGAAAACCCTAGTGAGTGAAGCTAGGTGAAAGCCCCGGTGAGTGAAGCCGTGAAAGTCCTAGTGAGTGAAGCTAGGCGATGGAAAACCCTAGTGAGTGAAGCTAGGTGAAAGCCCCGTGAGTGAAGCCAGGGAAAATCCAGATGGATCAAGGATGATCGGACATCCGGTGGGAAGTCCAAGTAGGTCAAAGGATTGGATACTTGGCAAGGAAGGAAGTCCAGATGGGTCAAGGTTGACCGAACATCCGGTGGAAGTCCAAGTAGGTCAATGGAGTGACCGGATACTTGGCACGACGAGTAAAAGTCCAAGTGGGTCAAAGGGATTGACCGGACACTTGGGGAGAGTCTGGCAGTCAAGGGAGTGACCAGATGCGAGGCATGATGTACCAACAGTCAAGGTTGACCGGATGTTGGTTAGGAGGTTTGGAACTTGGTTTTGGGCAAAATCCGTCGGATCGATCCATGGATCAATCCAGCCGTGGATCGATCGGTGGATCGATCTAGATTCTTCCCAATGAAGCTTCGGATCGATCCGTGGATCGATCAGAGGTCCCGATCGATCACCGATCGATCGGGACGATGTCGCCGCGATAGCGCCGGATCGATCCGTGGATCGATCCAGCGCTTATCGCAGCGCTCTGGATCGATCCGTGATCGATCCAAAGCCTCCCGATCGATTGGGAACATTCGAATCGATCGGGATCCGACCGCTGGCGTTAAAGCCGCAAGCGAGCGTGGTCTTCGGCATCTCTTCACGAGCTCTTCTCAGATTCATTCCAGCTCCTCCACAGCTCTCTACAAGCACGTGATCGCCAGTTCTTGAAGGTTCTTGGAGGCTTTCCAAGTCAAGAGGCGGATCTATTGCAAGAGGAAGAAGTTAGGGTTAGGGTTTTTACGGCACATCTTGTAAGCTTTTGCTTAACTTGTATTTCCCTTTCTTCTTCTTGTATTGAGAGTGTTGTAGGGCTTCTCCGCCTTTGGTAGTTACCATAAAGGAGTGTTATTCATAGTGGAGGGTGTGTGCGTTGGTGTGGATCCTTGGATTAGTCACCTCTTGTGAGGTGGATACCAAGTAAAATCCTAGTGTTAGCGTGTTTGTGTTTGTTTCTGTATTTTCCGCTGCGCATTCTTGAAGAAACAAGCAACACCGAGCAACGAGCACGCGACGAGCTATTCACCCCCCCCCCCCCCTCTAGCTACTTTTGGTCCTAACAAGAAGGAGAGAAAAGAAGCCTCTTTTCTAGCATCCCTTGGAGCATGGTGGTGGTGGCCAAACCTCTTCATCCTAGAAGAAGTTTTGATGGCCGAAACTTGCAAGGAAGAAGAAGGTGCTTGGTGGTTCTCATCTCGGAAGATCGTTGCCCACACAATGTCCGAGGTTAGAAGAGGAATACGGTAGAAGATCAAGAGGTCTTTCTAAAAGGTATAACTAGTAATTTTTCTTTCCGCATCATACTAGTTATTTTTGGAAATAATACTAAATACAAGAGGCATACGATTCTAGAGTTTCGAATTTGTTTTCGATATAGTGTTCTTTTGTTTTTCTTTCCCTTGTGATTTGATTGTTCTTTTTGGTTAACCTAAAGTTATTTTAGGCAATTAAATATTAGCTTTCCATAAAAGGTTTTGTCTAGTCGGTGGTGGTTGCTCCCATATCCAAGAAGGCCATGTGCCTCGCCACGTCAGTACTGGGAATCGATTATGGAAATTAATATTTAATGGAATTAATAACTTAAGGTGATTTGGGTCGAACGTGTTAAGTTCCGCAGGAGACCCAAGTCAAAACCTAAAAGAACGAATAGATTAAGTTTTGGATCAAATGTGTTAAGTTCCGCAGGCGATCCAAAATTTAATTTAAAAGAACACATGGTAGCTAGGAAAAGGTTCAGACCTTTGTACAAAATTTTTGTACAGTGGAACCTCTAGGCTTTCCGAGTAGCAACCAACAATTGGTATCAGAGCTAGGGTTTTGCCTCTGTGTATTTGGTATTAGTTTAATTATGCACATGTCATACATAATTTAGGCAGGATAATAGTAGGATGTGCTAATTTTGTGGATGCAGGATCCAACTATTATGGCTTTTAGTTATTATGTGTGTGATTGGACCCTTGGACATGTCAAGGGCATTTATATGTGGGTGCATGATTGTATTATAAAATACACAGAGTCGTATTTAGTTTTATTAGGATTTTATTTTGATCTAGATACATGTACATTCCTTTTATGGAATATAGGATCAAAATTGTAAAATTCTATTTATGTCATGGATCGAATCTTGCAAAGCGTGGAACCTTCTAAGGACCAGAGGCGCAGCGGAACTAGGAGCAAGATGGATGCGAGACCCGGTGGCGGTGGCCAAATATGGCAGAGCTTGGGATGACAACACACGGATGACAACTAGAGATAAAAGCCATAATAGTTGAAAATTATATTTTCTATTTATTGCTTTTATATTGTGCTGTGTGTGCATGTTGGTTTACATATTTAGTAGGCTAGCATAGTTAAAATTTCTCATTTATAAATAACTAAGTGGGAGAGGGATTTTTAAGTAAATCCCATGGTCTCCATTACTGGTTTGTAAGTGATGCAAACAAGCTTGCGTTGGCTCTGAGTGCCTTCCTCCATAACGGATGAGCTTGTTTGTGGATCACTAGAACAGACTTCCATTTTTGGATGACTATAGGAAGTTAATTAAGAGCGTGTGATCTTCCCCAACGGAAGGGGCATAATCTTATTAATGGACTTAGTGTCAAGTAATGGTATACACTTAGACACATTTAATAGTATCCTCCCCAACGGAGTCACTACTATCACTTGTGTGACCAAAGGGAAACCAACTATTGATTTGTCATAAAACTAGATTGGCAATATAATAAAATTAATAAACCCCTCTTACAAATGTTTGAATTTGTATACGTCCACACTAACGTGGCATACAAGATTCATGGTGTTTGAGGTAATTTTATTTGTCAAAAAGTTATATTAACAAGATAGTCAATGGGTAAAACCCTCCTCTTACAAATGATGAATTTGTATACGTCCACACTAACGTGGCATGCAAAATTCACGGTGTCTGAGGTGTTGGTGAATTTAAATAATATTGTTTGAGGAATCAATGTTATTTTAAATTCAAAGAGTTTTGACCAAATATTTGATCAAAGACAAATCAACTATTAATTTTATTCGTCAAGTTGATGAGATAATAAAATTAATGAATAAAATCTCCTCTTCGATTTTGTATACACAAAATTCATGGAGATTTTAAGGAGTTAATCTTGACCAAATATTTTTGTGATTCTTAGGATGTTTGTCAATCCCTAGTAGTCATACTATAGAAAAAGACTTAGTAGTCTCAATTGTAATGATTGGAAATAGGACTTGGACATTAAGGTAGACTGTCTTCTTAGAACTAAGAACAATTTAGGTGTATTTAATTCATTAGTTGAAACATGTCTAGTGGTGTTATCTACCAGAACCTGGAGTGTAGATACAAGATGCCATTAATCATGTCTGCAATTCATTGCAGGGTTCCAGGAAACCCGACAACTAAATGAAAGGTAAATCACCGTCCACATGGGCACTACTGTAAAAGTAGCTGTTGCAGTGGGAGATGTTTATCCTTTGATAAGAATAAAATATGGATTTTAAGTAATTGTCTTTACGTACCAAGTTTAGAAAGAACCTGATTTCAGTTTCTAAACTATTATAGATATTGTGTCTATTTTGATAACAAAGTTGTTATCAAGAAAAATAGGAAAGTTATCTATTCTGGTATGATGGTTGACAATTTATAATCCAATAACTCCCACGATGCAACAAATGGAAATTAGTAACACATCTTCTAATTTTAAGAGAAAGCAACCTTCGGAAATGAACCAATTATATCTTTGGCATCTAAAGCTAGGTTATATTAACTTAAGTAGGATTCATTGGTAGCTGATGAACTTTTGTGTTCATTAGTAGTGGAAATCTTTCCAACCTACGAGTCTTACTTGAAAGGAAAAATAACCAAGAAGCTTTTAAGTCTAAGGGGTATGGAGTCAAAGATATGTTGAAATTGGTTCATTCTGATTTGTGTGATCCTATGACTATCCAAGCAAGAGGTTGTTTCAAATATTTCATCTATTTTATAGACAACTATTTGATATACGGATACATTTACTTGATGTGCCACAAGTCTAAGTGCTTTGATTAGTTCAAAGAGTATGAGGCTGATGTGGAGAAATGTCAAGGTAAAAGTATCAAGACACTATGGAAGATCGTAGTGGCAAGTACCTCTTGAGAGATTTTAGGAGTCACTTATTAGAAGTTGGATTTCAATCCCAACTAACTGCATCTGGTACACCCCAACAGAATGGTGTAGTAGATAGAAGGTATAGGACTCTTATGGAATAATTAGATAGATGATGAGTTATTCAAAAAATTACCAAATTTGTTTTAAGGATATGCTCTGGAAACGGAAGTGAATGTAGTACCTTCCAAAGTCATAACTCTCTGCTCATATAGAATTGCTGAATAGGCATAAGCCTATTTTGAAGCATATTCGGATTCGGGTAATCCAGCACATATGTTAAAGAGAGATAATGATAAGTTGGATAGGAGTTCACTTGTTTGTAAGTTATCCTAAATAAACAAAAGAAGGTTTATAGTCTTAAAAATCAGAAGGTCATTGTTAGCATCAATGACTGATTTTTAGAAAAGGACTATATAATGAACCACGTGCTCATAAGTAAATTTGTTCTTAAGGAAATAATAAAGGACATGTCTAACCTAGTACCAACTGTACAAGATGAGATACCACAAGAAAACTGCAACACGTATCACAAATAATACAAAATTGCAGAAAGTGCCTTGTCGTAGTGGGAGGGTTGTTAGCTAGGCAACCTAAATAGGTTCATGTTTTGGGAGAGTTTTTGGATTCGATCCCTAGAGGACATGGACCTGATCTCCGGTCATATGATGAAGTACTCCAAGATAAAAATGCAAGCATCTTGGCAAAGAGTAATGAATAACAGAATTAGAATATATGTATTCTAATAAAATCTGGAAGCTTGTAAAATCACCAAATGGTGTAAAAGCCGTTGGGTGTAAAAAGGTCTATAATAGGAAAAGAGGGATAGACAGGAAGGTAGAAACTTTCAAAGCAAGGCTAAATGAAAAATGAAACTTTTTCACTGGTAGTCATGCTTAAGTCTATCCGGATTCTTTTATCTATTTGGTAAGTGGATGTCAAGACAACATTCCTTAATGGAAGTCTTGAAGAAAGCATCCATATAAAGCAACCAGAAGGGTTCATTGCAAAGGGCTAAGAGCATCTTGTGTGCAAGCTCAATCAGTCTTTGGAATGATACAAAGCTTCAAGGTCTTGGAACATCCAGTTTATCAAAGTAATCCAGACCTATGGATTTATTGAGTAAACGGATAAGTCTTGTGTATACAAAAGATGTGATGGAAACGTGGTGGTATTTCTTGTACTATACGTAGATAACATTTTTTGTAGTTGGAAACAATATCAAAATGTTGTCAGAAGTAAGGGTATGGTTGTCCAAACTATTCGATATAAAGGACTTGGGAGAATGTATATATTCTTGAGATCAAAGTAATAAGGGATCGCAAGAAAAGAATATTTTACTTATCCCAAACTTCATACATCGGAAAAATCCTTGCTCGTTTTAAAGCATGCAAAACTCCAAGAAAGGTTTCTTACCTTTTCAGGATGGAGTAACTTTATCTAAAGATATGTCTCTGTAGACATCAAAGGAGATAAAGTAAAGGCAGTTCTTTATGCTTCGGCTGTCGGAAGCCTAATGTATGCTATGCACGAAATCAGAAATTTGTTTTGCCAAGGGCATAGTTAGCAGATATCAAAGTAACCCAGGACAAGGACAGTGGACTGCAGTAAAGCATATATTGAAGTACCTTAGAGGCACTAGAGATTATATGCTAGCTTACAAGGCAGTTAATTTGGTCCTTGTGGGTTGCATGGATTTTGACTTCCAATCGGATAGGGACAATAATAAGTCAACCTCGGGGTTTTTGTGTTTACTTTAGGAGGTAAAGTCATAACTATGGAAGAGTGATAAGCATAGGTGTTTTTCTGGACTCCACCATAGAAGCTTAGTATATGGCAAGCCTCTGAGGTAGCCATAAAAGCTGAATAACTCAATAACCTCAAGATAGACTTAGATATGATTTCTGGTTTGTCCAAAAATTATTACAATTTATTGTAATAATGTTGGTGCAGTAGCAAACTCGAAGAAACCATAAGTCTATAAGGCAAGTAAACACAATAAGAGCGCAAGTACCACCCAATACGAGGAATCGTATAAACGAGGAGAAGTTGTTGCCGCCTAGATTGCATCAGGTGATGACCTATAGATCCTTTCACTAAGGTCCTTAAGGCAAGAGCTTTTGATGGACATGTTGAAGGGATGGGAATCAGATGTATGGTAGCAGATATGGCAGCTTAGTCTTTTAGTATAAGTGGGAGATTGTTAGAGTGTATACTAAAAGCCTAGCTTTTGGTATAAACATTTATCTAGAAATAAGAATCACATTGGTCAAATGTCTACATTTGTGATAAATGTAGTTGTTCAATTAATTTATATTGTAGATAACATGGTGTGTGGTGTCACACACAGAGGATCATGTTATCAGTACCTTATAAATTATAAACAGTAGCTCACGACCAAGATGGAAAGGAACAAACCATTTGAAGGTCGTAGTGTAATTAGGTATTAGTTTATCTTAACTATATAATTACACTAGTACACTTAGAGTGTATTGAGTAGGACCATTAGAGGTCGTTTCTTTTATACTGACTTTATAAAGAAACAAAGACCTCAGTTATTATGGAAGTGTGTGCTCTTAATCCTAATATAATAACAAGCACATATATTTGATATTTATTTCTTTGATTTATCAATGGGTGAGATTTAGTTCGATGAATCAATAAGCCCGATAAGTTGGGAAATGATATCACTTATAGTGTGTGTTGTTGATTATAGAAGGAAACTGTGTCCTAGTGATCTAGGTTGAGAATGTCCCCAAGAGGAGCTCATAAGGATTGTCATGTTAAACCCTGCAGGTGGACTTAGTCCGACATGACAATGAAGTTGAGTGGTACTACTCTTGGAGCTAGATATTAATTAAGTGAGTTGTCAGTAACTTACTTAATTAGTAGACATTTGTTATCTTAAACACAGGGAGACTAACACACTCATAATAAGAAGGAGCCCAAAATGTAATTTGGGATTGGTGCGGTAGTTCAATAATAGTTCTTTAGTGGAATGAATTATTATTGATGAAATTAAGTTGTGTGTTCGGGGCGAACACGGGATGCTTAATTTCATCGGGAGACCAAAACCAATTCCTCCTCTCGGTCCCTATCGTAGCCTCTTGTATATAGAGATTTATACCCACCACATACCCACCTTCTTACCCATCCAATGGGGCCGGCCAAGCTAGCTTGGAACCCAAGCTAGGGCCGGCCAAGACCAAGTGGATGAGCCAAGTTGGTGGCCGGCCAAAGCTTGGGTCCCAAGCTTAGGTGGCCGGCCACTAGAATATTAAAAAGGATTTTTATTAAAATTATTTCTTATGTGGATATCATTGTTTTAAAAGAGAGTTTAAAAATTAAAAATTTCCTTTTATAGCTTTCTACAAAAGATTAAGAGAAGAGATTAATCTCTTTCCTTATTTGTAGATTAAAAGGATGGTTTTAATTTTTGTCAAAAACTTTCCTTATTTGTAAATCATCTACATGTTTAAAAGAGAGTTTAAAATTTGAATTCTTTCCTTATTTGTTGATTAAAAGGTGGATTTTAAATTTTAAGAAAACTTTCCTTTTAATCATGTTCATGATTTAAAAGAAAGTTTAAAAATTAATAATTCTCTTTTATTAGTTTCTACAAAAGATTAAGAAAAGATTTGATATCTTTCCTTATTTGTAGATTAAGAGATTTTAATTTTTAGAGATAACTTTCTTTTATCCACATGTTTAAAAGAAAGATTTTAATTTATTAAATTTCCTTTTATTAACCACCATGAAGGGAAAAATTATTTGAGAAATTTTATAAATTTCCAAAGCAAATTAGGAAGTTTTAATTCTTGTGTGAATTAAAATTTCCTTGATTAAAGGGATTAAGGTGGCCGACCATTACAAATAGAAAAGAAAAATTTTTAATTAAATAAATTTTCCTTTTTAATGGCAAAAGAATTAAGGAAGTTTTTATTAAATTTTCCTTATTTGCCAAGACCAAGGATTATAAAAGAGGGGGTAGAGGAGGCTTCAAGGTGAATGTCTCTATTTATTTTTCTCCCTCTTTTCTTCTTTGGGTGTGGCCGGCCCTTTTCTTTTCTTTCCTCTCCTTTGTGTGGCCGAAAGTTTCTCATGGTGGAGTTAGCTTTGGTGGCCGGATCTAAGAAGGAGAAGGAGGAGAGAAAAGAAGCCTCTTTTCTAACATCCTTGGAGCATGGTGGTGGTGGCCGAACCTCTTCATCCTAGAAGAAGTTTTGATGGCCGAAACTTGCAAGGAAGAAGAAGGTGCTTGGTGGTTCTCATCTCGGAAGATCGTTGCCCACACAATGTCCGAGGTTAGAAGAGGAATACGGTAGAAGATCAAGAGGTCTTTCTAAAAGGTATAACTAGTAATTTTTCTTTCCGCATCATACTAGTTATTTTTGGAAATAATACTAAATACAAGAGGCATACGATTCTAGAGTTTCGAATTTGTTTTCGATATAGTGTTCTTTTGTTTTTCTTTCCCTTGTGATTTGATTGTTCTTTTTGGTTAACCTAAAGTTATTTTAGGAAATTAAATATTAGCTTTCCATAAAAGGTTTTGTCTAGTCGGTGGTGGTTGCTCCCATATCCAAGAAGGTCATGTGCCTCGCCACGTCAGTACTGGGAACCGATTATGGAAATTAATATTTAATGGAATTAATAACTTAAGGTGATTTGGGTCGAACGTGTTAAGTTCCGCAGGAGACCCAAGTCAAAACCTAAAAGAACGAATAGATTAAGTTTTGGATCAAACGTGTTAAGTTCCGCAGGCGATCCAAAATTTAATTTAAAAGAACACATGGTAGCTAGGAAAAGGTTCAGACCTTTGTACAAAATTTTTGTACAGTGGAACCTCTAGGCTTTCCGAGTAGCAACCAACACTCTAAAGTTAAACGTGCTTAGTTTAGAGAAATCATAGGATGGGTGACCTCCTGGGAAGTTTCCCAGCGTGCGTGCGAGTGAGGACAAAGCATGCTGAAAGGATCTTCGATGGTCTGTGGAGCTAGTTGTCAACCGATGGGAAATTTTGATGGCGATCCCGGTTCGGCCAGGTGGGGCCCGCTCGGGCCGGTGCGTTACAGATGGTATCAGAGCGACCTTACGACCGTGAGTGCGCTTGTGGAAGGAGCACCCAAGGCACCACCTAGCGAGGGAGATTCTAGGATTTATCTGTGGTGTGATTCGTGGTTACACAACGAGGACGATGTATCTTTAAGTGGGGGTGATTGTAATATCCCAGTTATGATATTCTGATTAAGTATGACTTAAAGCTTAGATGGTACTATCCATATCACCAAGATGCACATTCCTTTTCGGAAGCCCAAACTTAAGAACTCTAAAGTTAAGCGTGCTTGATTTGGAGAAATCATAGGACGAGTGACCTCCTGGAAAGTTTCCCAGAGTGTGTGCGAGTGAGGATAAAGCACGTTGAAAGGATCTTTGGTGGTATGTGGAGCTAGTCGTCAACCGATGGGCAATTCTGGTAGAGTTTCCGGTTCGACCAGGTGGGGCCCGCCTGGACCGGGGCGTTACATTTTAGATCTTTACCTATGTGAAGTAAATATAACCCTCAAGAAGGTTAGGGAACATGTGTCATTTGTCACACCAATTCAAATCTATAAAGGGGGAAAATAGAACGAAATATAAATTGATGTATTAGTAGTGTGCAAATTTCTATTGCATTTTTTGGTCACCAATAGCTTGAATTCGATCCTTAATTATTTCAGTGCCAAATGATGTGTCTCTAAGCTAAATTCTTGACTTAAGCTAAAATTCCCTTGAGTCGACAAAAATCTCTATATTTGACCTAATATGGAATCATATTAGGCCCAACGTGGGGCCTGATATGGACATATCAGGCTCAACATGGACCTGATATGGAATAATATCAGGTCTAATGAGGAGGTTTTTAGCAATTTTTCTTTATATATTTTAAAATCTTTGAAAAGTTTAAATAAATAATGGATAATATATTTGAACTCCTTGAAATCTCAGAAATCCATATGAATTGAAATAAATGCAATCAGAGCTCTCTAGGTCCATTAGTGGATATCGGTCAAAACCTACTGATGGATCTAGAGATCTCAGATTGCACCTATTTTAGTTCCTATGGATTTTTGGAATTGCAAAGAGTTCAAATATGTTATCCATTGTTTATTTCGGCTTCTCAAAAGTGTTAAAATATAATAATAAAGAATTGATAAAAATCTTCACGTTAGGCCTAATATGAAATCATACCTAATGTGAGCCTAATATGAAGATTTTTTGTCGACTCTTCTTTATTACATTTTAACACTTTCGAGAAGACGAAATAAACAATGAATGACATATTTGAATTTCTTGCAACCTCAGAAATCTATAGTAACTAAAATGAGCGTAATTTGAGATCTCTAGATCTATCAGTAGGTTTAAACTCAAATTCACTGATGAACCTAAAATGTTTCGATTGAACCTATTTCTATTCCTGGAAATTTTTGAGGTTACAAGAAATTCAAATATGCTATCCATTATTTATTTCAGCTTCTCCAAATATATTAAAATGTTATAAAAAAATCAACTAAACCTTATAAAATGTTATCCATATGTTATGCATACATGTAAAAACAGAAAAGAAAGAGAAGATGATGAAAGGGAAAATAAGAGAAGTTGCATTCGTAAAAAAGAGGAAAGAGACGAGAGAGAGAAATGGTAGAGAAAAGAAAATGATAAAAAAAGTTAAATTGTCAGGAGGATAAAATGAGAAGTACATTTGAAAGATGCACCCTTTGATAAATATCAAAATAGTATATGTTTTTAAATAAATTTTATAAAAGTAGTATATGTTTTTAAATAAATTCAGAAACGTAGATGTGCTATTTAATAAATTACCATTCTTTCTAATTTATTATCAGTTTCCCTCTCAATGCTTAAGATATATTATTTACAGATGGAGAAGGAATATAATAATTAAAAAAGAAGATCATAATAAATAATAATATTCTTTGTTATTATTTTTTTTTTTGAAAATAAAGAGCTGATACCAATTAAAGAATTAAGATATAATATTCGGAAATAGTTGAAACAGAAGCATAGCTAAGAAAAACAAATTATTTTTGTTCTCATCTTTTGATTTATGATAAATCAAAAGATGAGAACAAAAAATATATATATCCCTTTTTCTTATTTTTGTTCTCATTTTATGATTGATGATACAACTTAGCTTGTATTACCGATGATGCCCTTTTCACTTGCTCAACCTCCTCCGTTGATTCGATGACTTGAAAAGCAAAGTATGTCAAGGTTTGTTGGTGTTACCAGCACGACCCTTCTAATGTTCAAGTCAACACCAAGTTGAGAAATGAGAGACTTTCAAAGATGCGAAGAGAAAGAAAGAGAGTGATGGAAAGAAAGTGAGAAGAGTTGTCTCTATGTACGAGAAGGAAACTATCATCCTTTAACTTATCTCCGTTGATTCTTATATAAAAGATGGAAGGGAGTCTCTACGTAGTACCTGACATTCTCAAGTTATTGGAGGGTCAAGGGCGACAATCGTTAGACAGTATACTGATATTATCGGGCAGTTGGTGTTGGTAGTAGGCTGCAGTTGCAACTGCAGTGCAATTGCCTACCGTGGCAGCTTCCCACTCACCCTTAGATCTATTTAGTACGTCCAAGTAAAAATTATCGAGAGGTGAAGAACTCTTTGGTTCTCGAGAAGAGAAGAACGCTCGAGCAAGAAAGGGATTTGGCAGGGTGGTTCATCGTAATCCTCCTTGTGACGAAGTGTTTGAATTTTATTTATCGAAGTATTCATACAATTTAAACTAACAATGGTATCCGATATAGAACTGAATAATTTTCAGTAATCGCATGAACAGATATATAAACGAATATCATGTTTGTGAACACTAAGATGTTCAGTAAAAACAAATGATGTCGCCTGGCCCCCAACTGTGCATTGAATTACCTTATTCAGATATCATAACATATTCCCATAATATAGAGGAAGATAAATACCATAATGAATGTAATATATATATATATATATATATATATATATATATATATATATATAACAAAAATAATAGGGAGAGAGCAATAAATAATATAAGAGTAATAAAATCTATTGTTCATTAATATTTGCCACAATACAATATATAATGTTCAAAAAGTACTTGATCATTAACCAATTAATAAATAACAGAATTATTCTAAGAATAATTTTGAGAATTATTCTAATAATTATAACAGAATTATTAGAATAATCCAAATATTAATTTGATTTGATTTAATGATTTGATTCGATCAATTCTAGTAATTCTCTTTTATTTCTTTTACCCCTCGACAAACTTAACGGGAGATCTTTGACGTTAAGTTTGCTTGCTAACTTGTTGAAACGTTGTCTGGATAATGACTTAGTAAAGATATCAACAATTTGATCTTCGTTCGAAATATAAGAGACGAATAACTGCTGAGTTGTCTCATGAACAAAATAAAAATTAATTTTCACATGTTTTGTACGAGCATGAAAGATTGGATTTGCTGTGAGATATGTTGCTCTAATATTGTCACACCAAATTTTTGGTGCAATATTTGATGCAAGATGAAGTTTAGAGAGAAGTGATTGAAGTCAAATAATTTCTGACGTTGTATTTGCTATAGCTTTATATTCTACCTCAGTGCTTGAACGAGATACTGTAGGTTGCTTTTTCGAATTCCATGAGATAAGATTTCATCCAAGAAATATTGCATATCCACTAGTAAAGCGTCTATCTTCAGGAGAACTTGCCCAATCCACATCACTATATGCATGTAAATCTTGAAACGATTGGCGATATAAAAGAAGAACATGTAGAATAATACCTTTGAGATAGTGAAGTATTCTTTTTATATTATCCCAATTTTGTTCAGTTGGAGCATGCATGAATTGACAAGCATGATTTACCACAAAAGTAATACGAGGGCATGTGATAGTGACATATTGTAAGGCTCCAACAATACTTCGATAAATCTGTAGATTAGACAAAGCATGAGAGCATGAAGTTGGAGAGTTGTTTATAGCAATTGGTGTAAAGACTGGACATGCTCCATCCATTTTGGCTCTTTGAAGAAGTCCAGTAATATATTTGCTCTGAGAGAGGAAATAGTCATCCTCATGTGGAATAAGCTCAATACCAAGAAAAAAAAGCAATATCCAAATCTCGAGTAGGAAATTCTTGATTGAGAAGACTTAATAAAGTTGTGATACCCTTGTGATCATTGTCGATTATCAGAATTTCTTCCACATAAATAAGAAAAAATATCATAGATCTATCATTATATTTGTGAAATAGAGACGAGTCAATCTTTGATCCCGAAAATCTTTGAGCTTGTAACCAATTAGATAGTCGATGAAACCATGCACGAGGAGCTTGTAGAAGACCATATAAGGATTTCTTAAGTTGGCAAACATGAGATGGAAATTGTGGATGAATCAACTCAGGTGGTTGCTCCATAAATACAATTTCCTCAAGATGACTATGGAGAAACACATTTGAAATATCCAATTGTCGTACAGGCCAATTAGTACTAACAACTATTGATAATAATAGTCTGACATATGTAATTTTGATGTCTGGACTAAAAGTGTCAATACCTGGTTGTTGACTAAATCTTTTACCTACAAGTCGAGCTTTGTGTCGTTCAAGAGAACAATTAGCTCAATGCTTAAGACGAAATACCATTTAGAGCCCACAACATTCATTGAGGGAGTGCACAGAACTAGATTCCATGTTCCATTTCGAAGAAGTGCATCAAATTCAGTAGCCATTGTACTACGCTAGTTTAGATCCTTGCTTGCTTGTGTAAAACAAGTTGGTTCAATAGATTTTGAAGAGACCACTAGAGCTTGTGGAAGGGGATATCGAGTTGCATTTGGTGGGCAATGTTTATAAATGTCACTAACGGGAATCATGCGAAGAGGAGCATTATCATCTGAATCACTTGTTGATGGAGATAAGGAAGTAGGCTGGCATGACGATGTAGATGACGGACTTGCATTATCCGAGGATCCAGAACTAGAGAGCATATTATCTTCGACCGACGAGACTTCCACGATTGGAGCAGCAACCTGAGGTGATTCTGATGGTATAGGGGAGTTATTAGAGAGTTCCGGAGCAGGACCTAGGATGCCATCACTTCTGACAATATTAGGTGGCATCAAGAAGGTGCCACTCGTATCTGGAGAAGAGATCAAAGAAGCTATCGAAAAAGAGAATAGAGACTCATCAAAAGCAACATGTCATGAAATATAAATTTGTCCTGTTGGTATATGCAAGCAATGATAACCATGGTACAAATTGCTATAACCAAGAAAAACACATCGTAGTGAACGAGAGTCAAGTTTGTGTTTAGAATAGGGGTGTAACCATGGATAACATGCGCAACCAAAAATTCGAAGGAAAGTGTAATCAGGGGTTTGATTATAAAGTTTTTCAAAAGGACACTTATGATTGAGCGATGGAGTAGGAAGTCGATTTATGAGATATACTGCAGTGCTAACAGCTTCATCCCAAAATTTACGTGGAACTGATGCATGATGAAGAAGAGCAAAGGCATTTTCAACTATATATTTATGTTTTCTCTCAACATAGCCATTTTGTTCTAGAGTGTGAGGACAAGAAACTCGATGAACAATTCTACAAGAGACAAGATGACGATAGAGAGCTTGATATTCACCTCCCCAATTAGAATGAAAATAGAGTATTTTACGATTAAAATATCGTTCAACTTGAATTTGAAAATTACAGAATATATCAAATAAATCGGATTTCCTTCTCATAGGATAGAGTCAAGTATATTTACTAAAATGATCAATGAAGATAACATAATATTGGAAACCTTGATTAGACAAAATAGGTGCAGGGCCCCAAACATCAGAATATATTATTTCAAGTGGAAAATTAGAAACATGATCAGATGAAGAGAAAGGTAGTTTATGACTTTTAGATTCCATGCAGGCCTTACATGAATGAGATGGAGAGGAGGTAATGGAAGTAGGTAAACCATACCTATTGGTGATTGACTGAACAATACGAAAGGAAGGATGACCAAGTCGAGCATGCCAAGCTGGTTTATTTGCACGTTCACCAATAAAATGTTTGATTGAAGAACTCTGAAGATAGTAGAGGCCATTTTTTATTCTCCCATAAAACACAATAGCATTTGTTCCTCTATCCTTTATAAGATAATGATTAAAATGAAACTCAAAAATGACATTGTTATCAAGACGAAACTGACATGTAGAAAGTAAATTTTTAGTGATAGATAGAACATGAAAGACATTGCGCATGTGAAAGTTCGATTAGATAAATAAACATATGTGTTCCAAGATTAGCAATTTGCAAACCTGAACCATCGTCTACTTGAACCGTATATGAGCCATAATATGACATTACGTCTGTAAGGATATTATAATATGATGTGACATGATGAGTTGCTCCAGTATCAATATACCAATCAGTAGATGAAAACTTTGAGCTTTTACCACAAATAGGCACAGATGAGAGGACTTTAGGATATACTTGTGAAATAGATAGTTGTCTTGAGGCTGTAGGACTATCAATGAAATTTGAGTTAAATGGACTAGAACATTGAATATCAAAATGTCCAATTTCGGGACAAATTTTATATTTAACCGAGACCAATCAAGTCTTTTAGGGCATATATTTCCAATATGACCAATGATGTAACAAATCTAACATCGGTTTGAACTTTACTTTTGTCCTCTTTAATGTCATTGAATATTTGACATCTAAAGTAAAAATAACTTGTCTGGCAGTAGTTGTTGGATGGCGTCACAAGAAAGAGCTTCTGCCTTATGGCTACAGTTGTGGGAGAAAAACCACAGAGACAAAATCGTTAAGGAAACTTTTTTAGAGAAACACAGAGATTAAGGAAGAGGAAAGAAAAAAAAAAAAGGGGTTGGCGGCGGGAAAAAATATAGAAGAATAAGAAAATTAAAACACGTAGGAAAAAAGAAGAGGCCTGAGGGGAAAAAAAATTAAAAAGGGTTCACCGTTTATTGGATCTTCGCCTCAAGAAGTTGAGAGAAGATAAAAAGAGATGGCTCTGATACCATGTAAGAAGAAGAATAGGGAGAGAGCAAAAAATAATATGAAAGCAATAAGATCTATTGTTCATTGATATTTGCCCTAAGGACAATATAATATATAATGTTCAAAAAGTACTTGATCATTGACCAATTAATAAATAACAGAATTATTATAAGAATAATTCTGAGAATTATTCTAATAATTATAATAGAATTATAAGAATAATCCAAATACTAATTTGATTTGATTTGGTGATTTGATCCGGTCAATTCTAGTAATTCTCTCTCTCTCTCTCTCTCTCTCTATATATATATATATAAAAGACTTTTCTTCTTTCTTTCATATTCCACGTCAACCTCCATCTGGTGTATCCATACTTCTCCACCCACTTCTCGATCGCCGATCAGAAAAGCCTGTCGGTAGTGTGCGGATAATTCTCCACCTCCATGCCTCTTCGTAAGAGAGAGGCTAGAGAGCCCGTGGCCCTCCTCCGTGTTGGTCCTGGGACAGATTAGCGGGGGCTCTGGGGGCGAACGTAGTCATCTTTTTACCACCAAGATAGAGGCCAGAGAACTTCCTATGTAAAAGAAAAATCAGAAGAGGACAAAAAAAAAACAAAATGGGAGAGTAATAATAAATTTTATTATTTATTGATATTTGTCTAAAGAATAATACAATATATAATATTTAAAAAGTACTTGTTAAATTGACCAATTAATATAAATAACATAATTATTCTAATAATTATAATAGAATTATTTTACTAATTTAATTTGATTTGGTGATTTGATCCGGTCAATCTTGGTGATTCTCTTTTATCCTCTACAAACTTAGCGAGAGATCTTTTATATTAAATTTGCTTGCTAACTTGTTTCTTAGTAAAGATATCAGCGATTTGATCTCTAGTAGAAATATAATAGACGAATAACTGTTAAGTTATCACACGTTCACGAACAAAACAAAAATTAATTTCCACTTGTTTTGTATGAGCATGAAAAAATTTGATTAGCTGTAAGATATGTTGCTCCAATATTGTCTCACCAAATTTTTGGTTCAATATTTGATGCAAGATGAAGTTCAGAAAAAAGTGATTGAAGCGAAATAATTTCAAACATTGTATTGGCTAGCTATAGCATTATATTCAGCCTCAGTGCTTGAACGAGATACCGTAGGTTACTTTTTCAAATTCTATGAGATAAGATTTCATCCAAGAAATATTACATATCCACTTGTAGATCATCTGTCTTCAGGAGAGCTTGCCTAATATGCATCGCTATATGCATATAAATCTCGAGACAATTGATGATATAAAAGAAGACCATGTAAAATAATACCTTTGAGATAACAAAGTATTCTTTTTACATTATTTCAATTTTGCTTAGTTGAAGCATGCATAAATTGACAAAAATGATTTACTGCAAAGGTAATATCAGATCGTGTGATAGTGACATATTGTAAGGCTCTAACAATGCTTTGATAAATATGTGGATCGGACAGAGCAGGAGAGGATAAAGTTGTCGGTGCAATCAACTTCCAAGGTTTTGATGTTTGATAATGTACCTAAGTCTGGTCAGTTTGACTAAGGGTTGAATCAAATAGGACTGGATGTTTAGAAGAGAGAAGTCTAATTAGGACTAGATGACTAGCAAGGAAAAGTTTTAACTTAGTTAGGCAAGGGTAAGTCCTGTTGATGCTACTCGGAATTTCGTTCTGTTTCCCCTGTACAAAAATTTATATACACACAGAACTTTTCCTAGCAACCCATGTGCTTTTCAGAAGTTAAACTTGAATTATAAACGAAACTTAACATTAATAATCTAAGTTTAACCCATGTGCTCATCTGAAGTTAAACCATATTACAGAAGTTGATTAAATATCTATTTCAAGGATTGGCTTCTAGGTCGTTGGCGAGGCACTCGACCTTCTTGGGTATAGGATCATCCACCACTTCCTAGTCAAAGCCTTTCAAAGAAATTGAATATTTAAACTCTTTACAGTAAACCCTAGGTTAAACTACAGAGACCTCAATCAAAGCACAAGATCGCTAGCCTCTTGTGTTAGTACTTTAGGATCCATACAAAGGAAAAATAAACTAGTACACAGCGGAAACAATTAACTAGTTATACCTTTCTTTATAGCTTAAAGACCTCTTGATCTTTTGTTGTATTCTTCTCCTCCTCTTGGACGTCGTGTGGGCGATGATCTACCAAGATGCAAAAACCACCCAAGTCCTCCTTTCTTCCAAGACTTTAAGCCACCAAGGGATCAAAGCTAGGAACACCACCTCTTGTTCTTCCTTCTTCCTTGCAACCTGTAGGCCACAAGATGGTTGAAGCCTCTTGATGCCGCCGGCCTTAGGTGAGAAACAAGTGGAGAATAAGGATATGAGGGGGTCGACCACAAGGAGAATAGAAGAGGAATAGAAATTGTGTAGATGATTATTATTTCTAACGTATCATCTATCCTCTTTTATAATCCTTGGTAATGGCTAAAAAGAAAAGATTTTAACAACAATTAAAATCTCTCTTTTAAATTTCCTATTGTGGATGACTACAAAAGAAAAGTTTTAAAATTAAAAATCCCTCTTTTAAACATTGTAGATTGCTACAAAAAGGAAAGATTTTTAAAATTAAAATCTCTCTTTTAAATCATGGTTACAAAAAAGGAAAGTTTTAATAAAAATAAAATCTCCCTTTTAAACCATTATAGATGGCTACAAAAGGAAATTTTTTTTTAATTTAAAACTCTCTTTTAAAACTATGTGGATGACTTCAAAAAAGAAAAGTTTTTAAAATTTAAAATCTCTCTTTTAAAACATTGTAGATGACTACAAAAAGAAAGATTTTAAAAAAAATTAAAAACTCACTTTTAAACCCATCTTGGTCGGCCCCTTGCTTGGACACCAAGCAAGGGGTGGCCGACCCCTTGCTTGGGCACCAAGCAAGGATGTGGCAGGCCATAAGGATGACTTGGGTGGATGCGAGGCTTTATACATAGAGGCTACTGACAACTCACTTAATTAACATCTAGCTCCAAGAGTAGTACCACTCAACTTCATTGTCATGTCAGAACTAAGTCCACCTGCATGGTTTACATGACAATCCTTATGAGCTCCTCAAGGGGGCATCATCATCCTAATAAATAGGACACAATTTTTTCTATAATCAACAACACACCATATAAATAATATTATTTCCCAACTTATCGGGCCTATTGATTTAATAAATAAATCTCACCCTTTGATAAATTAAAGAAATAAATACTAAGTACATGTGTTTGTTATTATATCGGGATTAAGAGTACGCACATCCATAATAACAGAGGTACTGTTCTTTAATGTAATCAATATAAAAGGAATAACCTCAAATGGTCCTGCTCTATACACATATAGTGTGCTAGTGTAATTTTATAGTCAAGATAAATTAATACCAAATTACACTGCAACCATTCTAATGGTTTATTCCAATCCATCTTGGTTGTGAGCTTCTATTTATAATTTATAAGGAACTGATAACATGATCTTCTATGTGGCACCACACACCATGTTATCTACAATATAAATTAAATGGACAACTACATTTAACTAAATGCAGATATTTGACCAATGTGATTCTCATTTCAAAATAAATATTTATACAAAAAGCTAGACTTTTAGTATACATTCTAACAATCTCCCACTTATACTAAAAGACTATGATGCCATATATGCTGCCATACATCTGATCTCCATCCCCTCAACATGCTCATCAAAATCTCTTGCCGGAAGGGCCTTAGTGAAAGGATCTACCAGGTTATCTTCTGATGCAATCTTGGCGACTACAACTTCTCCTCGCTTTACGATGTCTCGTATCAGGTGGTACTTGCGCTCAATGTGTTTACTTGCCTTATGGGCTCATGGTTCCTTCGAGTTTGCTACTGCACCACTATTATCACAATAAATTATGATAATTTTGGGCAAACTAGGAATCACATCTGTAACGACCACCCTTCTTACTACTGCTACTCTCTAAGGATGATCGTTACTTAACTATTAACTCTACTTAACCGGTATGATTAAAAATCACATGGAAACCCTACCAAAAAATTCCGGCAGAGTCTCCCCTGTACCGGTGGCCATAATCATTAATACATAACATAATATACACAGCCACAGGCGGCTAGAACACATATCAAACACACAAAAGGAATAACATCACCACGCAGTTTAATGAAATCAAATCATGCAAGTAATGAATAGCAGAAACAAAATAAAAACATACAATTAACTAACAGCGGAAGACTAAATGACTCATCTAATACATTCTTAATAAATGGCAATCTTAATAAATTCTTAAACTAAGTCCCAAGGCTTCCATAGTCCTGGCATCACACACCATCTGCGTCACCTTATCGCCTTCCTTGCTAAATCTTTTCTTTTCCTTTATCTGCAGGAAGAGGAAGTGTAGTCTATAAGCAAAATTTGCTTAGTAAGCGCTATCTAACTCACAAAATCACGAATGTGCATGTATACGAAAAGAACTAGAAACTATATGCTCTAAAAAGAAATAAAGCATAAACATAACTGCTCATGTCAAACTAATAGCAAAGAAAAGCTAAGGAATCTACTCATGTAATTCTAATAGTTAATCATGCTGCTCATCTAATAGGTAAACATGAAAACTACTCATCTACTAGATAAACATGGTAGAATAAGGAACTAAACTTACTGATTTTTAGAACCATATGAAACTTATTTCATTTGTTCTAACTTAATCTTTAATACTTTATGTTTATGTAAAACTCGTTTTACTTGTTCAAAAACTTATACTTATAATACTTCAAAATAATAATCAACTTCTCTTGGGCCCGGCAACTGTGCTTTTACTTTTGTAACGACCCGACCCATTCGGCGGCCCATTTGGCAGCCCATTTGGCGACCCTATGGTCGTCGACCGTCGACCGTCGGCCGAGTCGTTACTACTAGGTTATCTAAACCTAGGGATGACTATGGGAGCCCAGCCCAAGGACAGAGAGTCCAGTACAGTGCCACTGATAAAAGTAAAATACTTGTTATCTTTTAATACTTCTATATAATGCCTCGGCATTTTCTTTAGCACCTTGTGTGCCTAAAACCCCTAAAGTCTTGACTTTGGGATCTACTTAAGGCCTCGGCCTTTTCTTTCTTTCCTTTATCTTTCTTATACTTTTCTTTAAAAGAATGCTTCTTACAAAACTGAAATGTTTAAACAAATTCTAACACTGAAATGCTTAAACAAAATCTGCATACAAGTTTAAATAGAAATCTGCATATTAAGCTTAACTAAAATCTGCCTATTAAGCTTATCTAAAATCTGCATACTAAGCTTATCTAAAATCTGCATACTAAGCTTATCTAAAATCTGCATACTATGCTAGTCAAAATTCTGCATACTATACTAATCAAGATTCTACATTCTATGCTACACTATTTCTGCATACTATGCAAACATAAATTCTGCACTATAATACTTAACCAAACTGCACTATAATCTTTTTCTTTAAAAACTGTACTATAAGTTCCACCAAAAATCTGTACTACAAGTTCCACCAAAAATCTGCATTATAAATTCCACCAAAAATCTGCACTACAAGCTCTAAAGAAATCTGCATTTTAAGCTCTAAGAAATCTGCACTATAAGCCTACATAAAAATCTGCACTATAAGCTTAATTAAAATCTGCACCATAGGCTTAATTAAAAATCTGCACTACAAGCTTAATTAAAATCTGCACTATAAGCTTAATTAAAAATCTGCACTATAAGCGCTTCTTATGCTTCGAATTCAAGAAGAACAAAGGTCCGAAACTACTCCTACTGCAGGTGAGAAGCACTTACCTTGATTCTTGGACTCACAACCGAACAAAAAGGGCATCTAGGACCTTGGCCGCTCGCCGGAGATGATACCCTAACTCCCTTTCATTTTCTGCCTGAGCTCCGCCATCGTACACAGAAGAGAAGGAGAGAATGGTTTAAGTCACAAACAAAGCGAGCATCAACTTATCCCTTTTATAATCCAATATTCTGTTAATTATCTTAAATAAATTTGCTACTTTTTCTAAACAAACAAATCCAACATCAACTTATCCCTTTTATAATCCAATATTCTGTTAATTATCTAAAATAAATTTGTTACTTTTTCTAAACAAACAAATCCAACATCAACTTATCCCTTTTATAATATTCTGTTAACTATCTTAAATAAATTCGCTACCTTTTCTAAACAAACAAATCCAAGATCAACTTATCCCTTTTATAATCCAATATTCTGTTAACTATCTTAAATAAATTCGCTACCTTTTCTAAACAGAAAAATCCGTTTGCACACCTGGTCAGCCGGGTTTTGACTGAGTCAAAGGTCATGGGTTCAATTCTCGGCTTGGACATTTTTTTTGTCAAAACTTCCTTCGTTTTGTAAAAATACCAAACGACCTCCAAAAATTACATAAAATACTCTAAAAATTTCTAAAAATCTCTAGAATATTTCTATAGCATTTTTAAATATTTTTAAATTACTTTTAGGACTCTAATTGAGGAAATTTGGGGCGTTACAACATCTAAGTCTATCAAGAAGTTTTTGAGCCATACAGCTTCTTTGGCTGTCTCAGAGGCTGCCACATACTCAGCTTCCATGGTGGAGTCTGAAACGCATTTCTTCTTAACACTCCTCCATGCTATGACTCCACCTCCCAAAGTAAACACATACCCTGAGGTCGACTTACTATTGCCCCTCTCTGATTGGAAGTTTGAATCCGTGTAACCCACAGGGAGCAAATCATCTACCTGGTAAACTAGCATAAAATCTCTAGTCCTTTTTAGGTACTTTAATATATGCTTTCTGGCAGTCCAATGTCCTTGTCCTGGGTTACTTTGATATCTGTTAACCATGCCCATGGTAAAACAGATATCTGGTCTCGTACATAGAATCGCATACATTAGGCTTCCTACAGTCGAAGCATAAGGAGTTGCCTTCATGTCCTCTATTTCCTTTGATGTTTTAACAGACATCTCTTTAGATAAAGGTACTCCATGTCGAAAAGATAGAAAACCTTTCTTGGAGTTTTGCATGCTAAAATGAGCTAGAATAGTATCGATGTATGAAGCTTGGGATAAGCACAACATTCTTTTCTTGTGATCCCTTATTACTTTGATCCCAAGAATATGTCCACATTCTCCCAAATCCTTCATATCAAACTGCTTGGACAACTATACCCTTACGTCTGACAACACTTTGACATTTTTGCCAATGAGTAAAATGTCATCTACGTATAGTACAAGAAATATCACCACGTTTTCGTCACTCTTCTTGTATACACAAGACTTATCCAAACACTAAATAAATCCATAAGACTGGATCACTTCATTAAACCGGATGTTCCAAGATCTCAAAGTTTGCTTCAGTCCATAGATAGACTGATTGAGCTTACATACAAGATGCTCTTTGCCCTTCGCAATGAATCCCTCTGGTTGTTTCATATAGATATTTTCTTCAAGACTTCCATTAAGGAAATCTATCTTGACATCCATTTGCCAAATCTCATAATCCATATGAGCGACAATAGATAAAAGAATCCGGATAGACTTAAGCATGACTACCCACGGAAATGTTTCCTCATAATTAATTTCCTCTTTCTGAGTATACCCTTTTACAACAAGCCTTGCTTTGAAGGTTTTCACCTTCCCGTCTTCCCTTTTTTTTTTCTTTTGTAGACTCATTTACATCCAATGGCTTTTACACCATTTGGTGGTTCTACAAGCTCCTAGACCTGATTAGAGTACATGGATTCTATTTCAGAGTTAATTGCACTTTGCCAAGATGTTGCATCTTTATCTTGGAGTGCTTCATCATATGTCCAAGGATCAGGTTCATGTTCACCAGGGATCAAGTCCGAAGATTCTCCCAAAAACATGAATCTATCACGTTGCCTAACAACCCTCCCACTACTACGAGACACTACTTGTAATTGTGCATCATTTGTGACATGTATTACAGTTTCTTGTGGTATCTCATCTTTTACCGTTGGTACTAAAGTAGACGTGTCTTCTCTTATTTCCTCAAGAATAATTTTACTCATGGGCTTGTGGTTCATTACATAGTCCTCTTCTAAAAATCGGGCATTGGTGCTAATAATGACCTTCTGATCTTTAGGACTATAAAATAAACCACCTTTCGTTCATTTAGGATAACCCACAAACAAGCGAACTTCTGTACGTGATTCCAACTTATCAGTGTCTCCCTTCAGCACATGTGCTGGACTATCCTAAATCTGAATATATTTCAGACTAGGCTTACGCCCATTCCACAATTCTGTGGGAGTAGAGGTTACTGACTTAGAAGTACCAAGTTTAGAATGTACATTGTCGTTTCCAGAGCATATCCCTAAAATGAATTTGGTAATTCTGAATAACTCATCATTGATCTAACCATTTCCATAAGAGTCCTATTCCTTCATTCTATCACACCATTCTGTTGGAGTGTACCAGGTGCAAGCAGTTGGGATTGAATCCCGACCTCTGATAAGTAAATCCTAAACTCTCCTAAGAGGTACTCGCCACTACGATCAGATCGTAGTGTCTTGATACCTTTACCATGACGTTTCTCCACATTAACCTTGTATTCTTTGAACTTATTAAAGTACTTAGACTTGCTGCGCATCAAGTAAATGTACCTGCATCTCGAATAGTCGTCTATAAAAAATATAAAATATTTGAACCACCTCTTGCTTGGATAGTCATAGGTCTACAAAAATCAGAATGAACCAATTCCAACACATCTTTGGCTCTATACCCCTTGACCTTAAAAAGTCTCTTGGTCATTTTTCCTTCCAAGCAAGATTCACAGGTTGAAAAATTTTCCACCACTAATGTGAGATATCGGA
Organism: Zingiber officinale; assembly: GCF_018446385.1. Lineage (NCBI taxonomy): Eukaryota > Viridiplantae > Streptophyta > Magnoliopsida > Zingiberales > Zingiberaceae > Zingiber > Zingiber officinale. The sequence goes on from NC_055997.1 coordinate 50,752,557, forward strand.
AAATTTAAATAAATAGGGTTATTTGAGAAATAACCTTATAAAAAATTTTCGGAGTTTTTAGAAATTTTCTGGGGATTTTTCGGAGTTCGTACGGAGGGTTTTGAGGGGATCAACCTGCGGATACGGATTAAGCCTATTTGGGATACTCGTTTAAGTGAGGAAACGTTTGTATTATATAAATTCCTTTTTCCTTATTTCCTTCCCCTAACGCCGATCCATTCCCCCAAACCCATCGCCGATCTGAACTCTTCTCTCCACCAAATCCCGATCTTCTCTTCTCCCCATCCTCTGTTCCCTCTCTTTGTCTCGCGGATGAGCAACGGTGTCGCAGGAGAAGAACGAGTCTCGGAGCTTGGAGGATAGGAGCTAGCTATGACGATCCTTCCCTCCTCGGGTTTCCATCTTCTTGATCGACACTGCCTTGTGTCTTCCTGTGCCAACAGTCGACACCATTGGATCGACTCGGTGCCAACCTGATCGCCAGCAAGGGGCTTCTACCGGAGGTTCAAGATAGGGGCTAGCTTCACCCGAGTCCTATTCCTTGCATAACCGTGCCCTAGATCTCCTCTGTCAACTCCGATCAGTCGTCGCGAAGGCAAATGTGTGCCCTAGCTGTAATCTTGAAGGTAAGGCATCGCCGATTCTTACTTTTGATTTCCTTGATTTGATCCGATTGATTCCAATCTTGATCTCACCTTGATCCGAATGGTAGGGAAGAAATCCAGCAGGGAGGCTGTGTGTTCTGGAGGTGATCGATAGGGATCTTGGACCTTATCTTCCTTGCTGCTGATTAAGGTCACGATTGAGGTAAGATTAGGTTGTTGTCTGGATTATGTGATCTCCATTTCTTGATCTCACTTTGAGCTGATCAGTGAGGGAAGATTTCGGCAAAGTTGAGTGCTGTGGTGTTCTTTGATCCAATGACAGTACCTTGTGTGGATCAACAGAATGGAGAACTGAGCTTGAGGTAAGGTGTAGGGTAATTGTTTCATGTTATTGATGAATTAGGTTTATATATTGGATTATGGTTAAATTGGATTACTAGTTGATACACGATTAGTGTGATTGATTAGTTGTTATATGTAGAATTATTTAGTTTAGAATTAATCTAATGGTATGATTAGGGTTAAGGTAATTAACCCTAGTCAATCGTTGGATTTCTAATCTAATGGATGGTTAGGGATTAGGTAACTAACCCTAATTGACCGTTAGATTTAATTAGGTAGGTTGTGATTGATGTGATTAGGGTTTTGCCCTAATTTAGTTTTAGGGATTTTATTTAGCTATTTATTTAGATTTAGCTAAATAAAATATATATATTGTTTGACACAGGACTCTGATTCAAGATAGGCGTCTCGACGTTGGATTTGGCGTGATACTACCTGCTATTTGAGGTGGGTACCCTTTGACTTATCTCTTGATAGTGTCTTATGATATGTGCAGTTTATAAATACTTACTAGTGTTAGGACCAAAAGTAGCTAGAGAGGGGGGGGTGAATAGCTCGTCGCGTGCTCGTTGCTCGGTGTTGCTTATTTCTTCAAGAATGCGCAGCGGAAAATACATAAACACACACAAACACGCTAACACTAGGAGTTTACTTGGTATCCATCTCCAACGGAGATGACTAATCCAAGGATCCACACCACGCACGCACCCTCCACTATGAAAACACTCCTTTTCGGTAACTACCGAGGGCGGAGAAGCCCTACAAGACTCTCAGTACAAGAAGAAGTAAGGGTAGTAAAGAATAAGCAAAAGCTTACAAGAAATGCAGTAAAAACCCTAGCTTCTTCTTCTTCTCGTTGCAACTCGCCTCTTGACTTGGATGAGCCTCCAAGAACCTTCAAGAACTGGCGGTGAGGAGCTTAGAGAGTGCTGGGGAGGAGCTGTGTTGAATCTGGAATGAATTGGTGAAGTTCTACCGAAGGAATCGCACGCCAACAGCTATAAACGACGCCAACGGTCGAATCCCAATCGATTGGATTGCTCCCAATCGATCGGGGAGGCTTTGGATCGATCCACGGATCGATCCAGAGCGCCTCTGTGCTCTGGAAACATGCCTGGATCGATCCACGGATCGATCCAGCGCTTATCGCGCGAAGCAGCAGCGTCCCAATCGATCCACTGATCGATTGGGACCTCTGGATCGATCCACGGATCGATTCAAACCTTGGTTTTTGCCCAAAACCAAGTCCAAAGCCCCCTAAACCAACATCTAGTCAACCATGACTTGTTGGTACATAAGACCTAGCATCCGGTCACCCTTGACCAACTAGGACTCTCTCACCAAGTGTCTGGTCAATCCCTTTGACCCACTTGGACTTTTCTCTTCTTGCCAAGTATCCGGTCAGTCCCTCTGACCTACTTGGACTTTTCTTTCTCTTGCCAAGTATCCGGTCAATCCCTTTGACCTACTTGGACTCTCACCAGATGTCTGATCAACCTTGACCCATCTGGATTTCTCTTGCCTGGCTTCACTCACCAGGACTTTTCCAATTGCCTAGCTTCACTCACTAGGTCTTTCACCTGGCTTCACTCACCAGGATTTTCCTCCTGCCTAGCTTCACTCACTAGGACTTCCCAATTGCCTAGCTTCACTCACTAGGTCTTTCACCTGGCTTCACTCACCAGGATTTTCCTCCTGCCTAGCTTCACTCACTAGGACTTCCCAGTCAAGTATCCGGTCATCCTTGACCTACTTGACTCTTCTTCAATCAACCTTGCATTGTCAAACATCGAAACCCAAACCAAGACTCAAGCTTGGTCAACCAGGTCAACCTTGACCTGAGGGATATTGCACCAACAACTAGTGTTGGTAGTTTGTACTCCCCTGGTTTAGTTTAGTTGATACCTGATATATGCTTCTACTGATAGCTGCTATACCTTAGTGTAGAATGCTTTTCTTTCTGGCCATGCGTATCTATGTTCATAGAGATAGATGTATTTATAGTGCTTCACTATACTGTATTAGTTGCTTTACATGTTTGATACGTGTCCTTGGATTCATGATACTTATATCATTGTTATATGTGATGTTCTTGGATTTATGCTGCTTATATCATGGTTATATATATGCGTTTACCTTTTTGGCACACACATATATGGAGGAGGCTATGTTCAGGTATGACATACTATAGCATCATGCACCATCCCGCATGATTGCATGCTGGGCGATTGACGACTCCATTATTGTTGAGCTCGTAGGCTGGTTACATGGACCTGCACACAATGTGACCACTACATGGGTAGTGGCACAACACCCAGGGTGTGTATGGCAGTTGCTCTGTAGTGCTCCGCTGGTCCGCTCATGGATAGTGTGACTGCAGCGTGGTAGTAGGCAGGGATCCCTCTCCGTCATCGCGTACCGGGAGATGAGAGCATTGTGCTCCCTCACTATATTTGAGGTAGGAGGATAGGTGTACTCCGACAGCATCCCGCCCACTCGGTCACTCTTCAAGGGTAGTGATGGCAGAGTGCACGGTGTCACAGCCCTACCCACTCGGTCTCACCATCGCGTGTGAGATGGCTGACTGGCGTCAGGGGTGACCATGTCATATTGCATCATATGCACAGATTACATTTATTGTGATTGTTGCATATTGGATGATGCATTTTGGTGACTGCATATGATTAACATGCCTACATGCTACATACTTATTTGCTCTGACTATTTTTATCTGTGCATGTTCACACTCATATGGTCAAGCCTCGTAGGTGAGTACAGTTTATTTTAGTTATGCATTTCTTATTATTCTTGCTGTAGACTGTATTATATGCTTACTATTAGTTACTACAGCTTATTCAGCTATGTATACCTGTTATACTGTTAGGAGACTGTACTATAGGTTCTATGGTTTAGGAGACTATACTATAGGTTATTGCCGGTAGTTATATGTCGCTGTACATATCTATTGGATTACCTGCTGAGTTCTTTGGACTCACACCGTTATATTACTATTTTTCAGGTTGAGGCCGTCGGGAGATATTCCAGTCGCTAGCCCCCCTTGTCGCGAGGATTTCTTGTTGTTGATTTATGTTATTGTTTCTATGCATATGCCGGTGATGTGGAATTTTTGTACTTGGACTTTATGTTGACTTTTGGGTTTGCTACTCTTATTTTTCGCTGCGGATATTTTCATTACTTCGTGGATTTCCTTTCTTCATTGTAGTGGAGTAGACTTACATATATCTACGATGATTTCTATATCGTCTTTTCTTTTAGTAAATTTTGTTGACAGCCGGAGGCTATATATTAAACTGTGTGGATTGTTATATAAACTGCGTGGATTGTTATAGTGTTTGTATTGTATTATTCCGGTCGTGTGGGCCGATGGATTGATATATGTATTCTGAGATTCATATTGTCACCCGTATAGGGGAGATGTTGCTGAAATTTCTTCTGGCAGGGACTACCTGGGGCGTGACAACTAATAAACCCAAAGGTCCATCGACTATTAGCCTTTAAATCCTACTCAAGTTAATATGACCAAGCCTTAGATGCCAAAGATATGTTTGGTTTATTTCCAAAGGTTACTTTCTCTTATTAGAATTAGAAGATGTGTTATTAATTTTCATTTGTTGTATCGTGAGGGTTATTGGATTTAGAGTATGCAAATTGGCGACCAACGTACCAGAACAAATAATTATGGTATTTTTCTTGACAACTACTTTGTCATCAAAAGAAACAAAATATCCATCCATAAATAGTTTAGAAACTGAAATCAAGTTCTTTCTAAAACATGGTATATAAAGATAATTTCTCAAAATCAATGTTTTATTTCTATCAAAAGATAAATAAGCATCTCTCATTGCAACAGCCGCCACTTTTGTAGCATTGCCTATGTAGACGGTAATCTCCCCTTCATATAGTTGTCGAGTTTCCTGGAAACCTTGCAATGAATTACAGACATGATCAGTGGCTCCCGTATCTACACCAAGTAACGGTAGATAACACCACTAAACATATTTCAACCACTAGAGAATAAGATATACCTTTATTGTTCTCCTTTCTGCGAGGCCAGTCCACTTTCCAATGTCCAAAGTGCTTGCATGTGAAGCACTTGCCTTTCGGCTTCTTCACACCTGCATGCGGCCAAGCCCCTAGAGATCGATTCACTTTCTTTGTTGAACCAACTTGTTTCTTTTTCTTCTTTCTGCCTTTCGGCTTAGAAGTAGAAACATTTTCAGCAATGTAAATTTGAGAACTTTGATGAAATATCCCTTCTGCTGCTTGAAGTTCTGTCAGAAGTTCCGTCAACGAATAAATCCTTTTGTTCATATTGTAGTTCAGGCGGAACTACTCAAAAGTTTTAGGCAGCGTTTGGAGAATGATATCGACCTGGGGTTCCCCATCAATTTTTGCTCTAAGGACTTCCATCTCATTCAAAAGAACCATCATTTTGAGGATATGATCCCTTATGGGTGTCCCCTCAGTCATGGTGGTCGTCATCAAGTTTCTCATAGCCTCCTGCCTAACAGCCCGATTCTAGTGTCCGAAGAGTTCCTTGAGATTGTGCATCATGTCATAAGCGGTAGGCATGGCCTGGTGTTGATGTTGCAACACATTTGACATAGAAGCTAAAATGTAACACCGCGCCATCTCATATGCCCTGACCCATTTCTTATGATACTTAATCTCCTCTTCACTAGAATCGCTATTAGGCAGGCTTGGACAGATCTCAAAAAGTACGAACTTGTAACCTTCAGCAGTTAAGACAATGCCCAAGTTTCGTTTCCAATCAATGTAATTGGGACCAGTAAGTTTGTTTTCTTTCAATATAATAACAAGAGGATTGAAATCCATTTGAAATCCTAAGAATCACAAAATATTTGGTCAAAACTTTAGAATTTAAAATAATATTGATTCCTCAAACAATATCATTTAAATTTACCAACACCTCAAAACACCGTGAATTTTGTATGCCACGATTGTTGGTTGCTACTCGGAAAACCTATAGGTTCCACTGTACAAAATTTTTGTACAAAGGTCTGAACCTTTTCCTAGCTACCATGTGTTCTTTTAAATTAAATTTTTGGATCGCCTGCGGAACTTAACACGTTTGATCCAAAACTTAATCTATTTGTTCTTTTAGGTTTTGACTTGGATCTCCTGCGGAACTTTACACGTTCGACCCAAGTCTCCTTAAGTTATTAATTCCATTAAATATTAATTTCCATAATTGGTTCCCAGTACTGACGTGGCGAGGCACATGGCCTTCTTGGATATGGGAGCAACCACCACCGACTAGACAAAACCTTTTATAGAAAGCTAATATTTAATTTCCTAAAATAACTTTAGGTTAACCAAAGAGAACAATCAAATCACAAGGAAAAGAAAAAACAAAAGAACACAGCATCGAAAAAACATATTCGAAATTCTAGAACGTAAGCCTCTTGTATTTGGTATTATTTCCATAAATAACTAGCATGATGCGGAAAGAAAAATTACTAGTTATACCTTGTAGAAAAACCTCTTGATCTTCTACCGTATTCCTCTTCTAACCTCGAACGTTGTGTGGGCAACGATCTTCCGAGATGAGAAACCACCAACCACCTTCTTCTCCTCCAAGCAAGGTTCGGCCACAAAGGAAAAACTTCACCAAGGAGGAAAACCAAAATACTAACCAAGCTCCAAGAGATGCTAGCTTTCTCTCCTTCTTCTTCTTCTTCTCCAAGTAGTATCCGGCCACCACAAGAGCTCCAAGGAAGGGAGAGAGGTTCGGCCACCACAAGAGGAAGAGAGGGAGAGGATGGCCGGCCACACCAAGGAACAAAAGAGGGAGAGGAATAATAGATGTTGTGTCTCATGAAGGCACCCCTACCCATTCTTTTATATTCCTTGGCCTAGGAAAATTAGGAAATTTAATTACAATAAAATTTCCTCAATTTCCTTGACATGATTTAATTGAGAAAAATAAAATAAAATTTCCCAAATTACAATCTCATGGCCGGCCACATCATTGGAGAACAAATTGGACAAGTTTTAATCAACAATTAAAACTTCCTAATTTGTTTCCGGAAATTTTAAAAAATAAAATTTCTCTTTAAAATCTCTTCATGGTTGATAAAAGGAAATTTCTATAATTTTAATTTTATCAACATGTGAATAATTTTTAAAGAGAAAATAAAACATCTCTCCAATCTACAAATAAGGAAAGAGATCTAATCTCTTTCTTTAATCTTTTGTAGATCTTTTACAAGAGAGATATTTTAATTTTAATTCTCTTTAAATTATATCTTCCACATAATAATAAAAATTAAAATTAAATTTCTTTTTTAATTTAATTTGGCCGGCCCTACTAGCTTGGGTTCAAGCTAGGGCCGGCCACCCAATTTTATACCTAGGCCGGCCCTAGCTTGTTCCCAAGCTAGCTTGGCCGGCCCCTATTGGGTGGGTATAGAAGGTGGGTATAGGTGGGTATAGAACTCTATAAATAAGAGGCTACGATAGGGACCGAGAGGAGGAATTGGTTTTGGTCTCCCGATAAAATTAAGCATCCCGTGTTCGCCCTGAACACACAACTTAATTTTATCAATGATAATTCATTCCACTAGAGAACTATCATTGAACTACCGCACCAATCCCAAATTACATTTTTGGGCTCCTTCTTATTATGAGTGTGTTAGTCTCCCTGTGTTTAAGATATCGAATGTCCACTAATTAAGTGAGTTACTGACAACTCATTTAATTAATATATAAGTCCAAGAGTAGTACCACTCAACCTTATCGTCATGTCGGACTAAGTCCACCTGCAGGGTTTAACATGACAATCCTTATGAGCTCCTCTTGGGGACATTATCAACCTAGTATCTCTAGGACACAGTTTCCTTCTATAATCAACAACACACACTATAAGTGATATCATTTCCCAACTTATCGGGTTTATTGATTCATCGAACTAAATCTCACCCATTGATAAATTAAAGAAATAAATATCAAATATATGTGCTTGTTATTATATTAGGATTAAGAGCACACACTTCCATAATAACTGAGGTCTTTGTTCCTTTATAAAGTCAGTATAAAAGGAACGACCTCAAATGGTCCTACTCAATACACTCTGAGTGTACTAGTGTAATTATACAGCCAAGATAAACTGATACCTAATTACACTACGACCTTCCAATGGTTTGTTCCTTTCCATTATGGTCGTGAGCTACTGTTTATAATTTATAAGATACTGATAACATGATCCTCTGTGTGTGGCACCACACACCATGTTATCTACAATATAAATTAATTGAACAACTACATTTATCATAAATGTAGACATTTGACCAATGTGATTCTTATTTCTTGATAAATGTTTATACCAAAAGCTAGGCTTTTAGTATACACTCTAACAACGATAGTGTGGACGTATACAAATTCAAACATTTGTAAGAGGGAGTTTTACCCATTAATTTTATTATCTTGTCAACCTAACTTTATGATAAATAAAATTAATAGTTGATTTTTCTTTGGTCACACAAATAATAGCAGTGACTCCGATAGGGAGGATACTATTAAATGCGCCTAAGTGTGTACCATTACTTGATACTTAGTCCATTAAATAAGATTGCACCCCTTTAGATGGAGAAGATCACATAAACCTATATAATTTCCTATAATCATCCATAAAGGGAGTTTGATTTAGTGATCCGCAAACAAACTCATCCGATGTGGAGGAATGCACTCAAAGCTAATACGCAAGTTTGAATGCATCACTTACAAACTAGTAATGGAGACTATGGAATTTAAATAATTCCTCTCACACATAGTTATTTAAAACGAGGAATTTTAGCAAGCACACACACACAACACATATAAACAGCATAAAATGCAATAAATATGAAAAATAATTTTCCAACTATTATGGCCTCATCCATAGTTGTCCTCCGTGTACCACCAACCCTAGCCGCCACCAACGGGTCATGTCGTCACGTCTATCTTGCTTCTTTTTCCGCTGCGCCTCTAGTCCTCAAATAGCACCACGCCTCGCAAGGATACGATCCGCGATAAAAATAAAATTTTACATTTATCAATCCTATATTCCACAAGAGAATGTACATGTAATCTAGATCGAATAGAATGTAAAATCTTAAAACTAATATAACTCCTGCTGTATTTAATAATTACAATCATGCACACACATAAAATGCTCTCGACATGCCCGAGGGTCCAAATCACACACAAACACAATAGGGGCATAATAGTTGGAACTAGGATGCCTGCAACCATAGAGTTAATCTATTTGCACATCCTACTATTATCCTGCCTAAGTTTATGTATGAAAAGTGCATAATTTAACTGAAAACCAAACACATAGAGACAGAAAACTACCTCTGATACCAATTGTTAGCGCTACTCGGAATTCTGTTTTGTTTCCCCTGTATAAAAATTTGTACAAGTACAGAACTTTTCCTAGCAACCCATGTGCTTTTCAGAAGTTAAACTTGGATTGTAAACGAAACATAACATTATTAATCCAAGTTCAACCCATGTGTTCATATGAAGTTAAACCATATTACAGAAGTTGATTAAATATCTATTTCAAGGATTGACTTCCAGGTCGTTGGTGAGGCACTCGGCCTTCTTGGGAATGAGATCATCCACCACTTCCTAGTTAAAACCTTTCAAAGAAATTGAATATTTAAACTCCTTACAGTAAACCCTAGGTTAAACTACAGAGACCTCAATCAAAGCACAAGATCGCTAGCCTCTTGTGTTGGTACTTCAGGATCCATACAAAGGAAAAATAAACTAGTACACAACAGAAACAATTAACTAGTTATACCTTTCTTTGTAGCTTAAAGACCTCTTGATCTTCTATTGTATTCCTCTCCTCCTCTTGGATGTCATGTGGGCGATAATCTACCAAGACGCAAAAAACCACCCAAGTCCTTCTTTCTTCCAAGACTTTCGACCACCAAGGGATCAAAGCTAGGAACACCACCTCTTGTTCTTCTTTCTTCCTTGCAACCCGCCGACCACAAGATGGTTGAAGCCTCTTGATGTCGCTGGCCTTAGGTGAGAAAGCAAGGGGAGAATAAGAATATGAGGGGGTCAACCACAAGGAGAATAGAAGAGGAATAGAAATTGTGTAGATGATTATTATTTCTAAGGCACCATCTATCCTCTTTTATAATCCTTGGTAATGACTAAAAAGGAAAGATTTTAACAACAATTAAAATCTCTCTTTTAAATTTTCTATTGTGGATGACTACAAAAGGAAAGTTTTAAAATTAAAAATTCCTCTTTTAAACATTATAGATGGCTACAAAAAGGAAAGATTTTTAAAATTAAAACCTCTTTTTTAAATCATGGTTACAAAAAAGGAAAGTTTTAACAAAAATAAAATCTCCCTTTTAAACCATTGTAGATGGCTACAAAAGGAACGATTTTTTAAATTTAAAACTCTCTTTTAAAACCATGTGGATGGCTTCAAAAAAGGAAAGTTTTTAAAACTTAAAATCTCTCTTTTAAAACATTGTAGATGGCTACAAAAAGAAAGATTTAAACAATTAAAAACCCACTTTTAAACCCATCTTGGCCGACCCCTTGCTTGGGCACCAAGCAAGGGATGGCCAACCCCTTGCTTGGGCACCAAGCAAAGATGTGGTCGGGCATAAGGATGACTTGGGTGGATGCGGGGCATTATACATATATGCTACAACAGGGACTTAGAGGAGGAATTGGTTTTGGTCTCCTAATGAGCTTGAGCTTCCTGTGTTCGACCCGAACACTCAACTCAAGTTCATTAATAATAACTCATATCACTAAAGAGTTATTATTGAACCACCGCACCAATCCCATATTACATTATGGGCTCCTTCTTATAATGAGTGTGTTAATCTCCCTGTGTTTAAGATATCGAATGTCTATTAATTAAATGAGTTACTAACAACTAACTTAATTAACATCTAGCTCCAAGAGTAGTACCACTCAACTTCATTGTCATGTCAGGACTAAGTCCACCTGCAGAGTTTACATGACAATCCTTATGAGCTCCTCAAGGGGGCATCATCATCCTAATAAATATGACACAGTTTCTTCTATAATCAATAACACACCATATAAATAATATTATTTCCCAACTTATCTGGCATATTGATTTAATAAATAAATCTCACCCTCTGATAAATTAAAGAAATAAATACTAAGTACATGTGCTTGTTATTATATCGGGATTAAGAGTACGCACATCCATAATAACAGAGGTTCTGTTCTTTTATGTAGTTAGTATAAAAAGACTAACCTCAAATGGTCCTTCTCTATACACGCATAGTATAATAGTGTAATTTTATAGTCAAGATAAATTAGTACCAAATTACACTACAACCATTCCAATGGTTTGTCCCAATCCATCTTAGTTGTGAGCATCTATTTATAATTTATAAGGAACTGATAACATGATCTTCTATGTGACACCACACACCATATTATCTACAATATAAATTAAATAGACAACTGCATTTAACTAAATACAGATATTTGACCAATGTGATTCTCATTTAAAATAAATGTTTATACAAAAGCTAGGATTTTAGTATACATTCAAACAACCAAGCAATGGAAGTCCTAGTGAGTGAAGTTAGGCATCCCTAGGGGAAGGTAACCCTACGTAAGACACGATCGATTGGTTTTCGATCGACCGAATGCGGTCGATCAGACTAGCGAATTATTAATAATGTTAACATTGTCTTGTCTTTACCATTTTATATCTATTGTGATAACTCAGTGTTGCAGGCAAGTCTTAATAGATCAACTTGGTTAGATACTAAGCAAAGCGGAGAAAGTCCAAATAGGTCTGAAGGACCAGATGTTTGGCAGGTAAGTAAAGGTAAGTCACTAGAGGAGAGTAACTCGGTGATGACGCGTCCCGATTGAGGGACAGTAGACGTCGGTCTAGGTTAGGTCTATTTTAGATCCTTAATCTGAGACCTTGACTAGTTCCTAGTTCTGGGAGGATAGAAACTAATTACTACTTCTTATTTTTCACTGTGCTAACTTTGTTTTGCAGGTTAGATGTTTTAATTTTGGACTAACACAACTTGTAGGAAAAAAGTTGCAAAAAGCCTTCAGATGAACAGTACCCAAAGGTGCCTTCAATGTCTATGGAAGGCGCCTTTATACTGTTCATGGAAGGCACTTTCCACAGGATAGAATTTAGACCTCACCACGGATAGAAGCCAGGCTATTCGGGATCAGATTTCTCGGGTTGGAGACGCCTTCAATGGCTACGAAAGGTGCCTTCCAAGCTCATTATAAGGATGCTCGTTCAAAGATCCAAATACAACACTCATACGAGCTTCTACACATCCAAACGGCTTTCCAGCTGCTCCAGGCTCTTGCTACGACTCTACTGTGAAGTTGTTGTGCCCGACTAGTGCTCCAAGGATTTTAGATTGTGAACGGTAGACCGACACATGAGCTCTCTCACATCTAAGTGTTGGTAACGGAATTATTTCCTTGTACTTAATTATTGCAAAAGAATAAGTGCAGTGCGTTGCACTTGTTCTAACTTTCTTTCTACTCGATTTCCTCTTCTGGAGGTACCAGAAGAAGTATTTTAATGGATTACCCATTAATATGTCCGTGGGATCTGGGTCTTGGAGTAGGAGTCGTCGAAGGCTTTGAACCAAGTAAACCGCTTGTGTTCATGTGGTTTTGTCGCTTATTCTCCCCTGCGTTCATGCTTTGGTTTAAAAATTGAAAAGAACGAATTTTGAAAACCACATGATTCACCCCCCCCCCCCCTCTCACATGCGACTCGATCCAATAAGTGGTATCTGAGCCAAGTTCTGCTCTGAATTGGTGCAACTACCAATCAAGCCAGGGGGAATTATTTTGTTTTATTTTCTTTCCAAATTTTAGCTTTTCGTATTTTATTTGAATTGATAAATTTCAGTTTTTTTTCTCGAAGTTGGTACAACACCACATGAATCATCAATTTTTTTCTTCAAACTCTACTAATCCAAGACCTAGTCTTGGGACATTCATTCTAATTCTTTTTGAGAGATATTTGAAATGGAGCACAAAGAGACGCTAGGTGAAATGTCAATGAACCACCTCCATATGAGATGTACATGAGGAACGAATTCAATCTGTGGATGATGCAAAATGGAGTGCTTCATCATGATGGGGGACTTCGACTGTGGAATAGAATTGAAAAGACTCACTCAAAATTCAAAAGCAAACACATAGGTAATAAACTTTATTTTAGAGTTATTGCCTAATAATATTGTGTGCAGAGTCGAAGAATTCAAATATGCCTATGACTTTTGGACCTGGCTGAACAAACTTCATGAGGATGTGTCACAACTAGAAGATCAAGTCAAACTCAAGCTCAAATCTGAATCTGAATCTGAATCTCCAAAGCCATCCTCAGAATCAGACTTAGGAGAATCAGACCAAACCAGCTTCATGGCATTAATAGCAAAGAAGGAGGTAGAAGGATTTGAATCAGAGTTAGAACAAAAGTCAAAATCCAAATCTGAAATGATGGTGGACAAGGTGGAGAATCCTAACAAGGATTTTAAAGGTAAATTTGTAAATTTAAAAGTTAAAGATTATATAACATGCTTTAAGTGCAGTGAAAGAGGACATTAGAAAAGTAAGTGCCCCACATATAAGACTCAAATCACACAATCGGAGGCAAAGTGAAAAATCAATATCAAAAGTCCAGAAAGGGAAAGAGCACATCCAATATTTCAAGTGCAAATAGATGGGTCACTACAAACATCAATGCTCAGAAAGAAGACCCAAAGATCCAGGGAGAGCAAAAGTTAGTAAGTTTATAGTATATGAAAATCTTATTTTTTTTTTCTACACATGTTAATAACTTAGATAACCACTATTGCTCAAGTGTATACTCTCCCCAAGAATTAGATATGCTTGCTCACTTAAACAAATCAATTAACTCACATAATTTAACTAATCAAGTTAACTCAAATCTAAATAAGAACAACTCAAAATCATCATATAATGTTCAAAGTTTAAAAATTTATCTTCAAACGTTAGAAAGTTAGAAAAACAAAACAAGCTTTGAAAGATAAAATTAATAAATTAAAAAAATATTAACAATTTCATCAACATACAAAATTTAGACTCAGATTATAAGTTTAAATCAAATTTAAAACTTAAACTCTAAAAATCAAGTTATAATTAAGTTTTTTTTTAATTATGAAACTAATTAATAAAAATAAAATAAAAACTAATCAACACAAACCCAAAAACTAAAACCTAAGAATATATAATTCAAGGTGAGGCACTAAACTAGTTGACACCTCCAAAATAATAGTTTACCCGGCTGGGTAATTAGGATTAGTCAAAAAAGGGATAAAAGTTTAATTTGATCAACGATACTGGTGAAGTTTTGGATGATAGTAGATTAGGGAAACTCTATCTATGCATGTCTAGAAAGATATGACTCTACTGCTTTTCGACAGCTCCAGGCTCTTGCTATGACTCTACTGCGAAGTTGTTGTGCCCGACTAGTGCTCCGAGGATTTTAGATCGTGAACGGTAGACCAACACATGAGCTCTCTCACATCTAAGTGTTGGTAACAGAATTATTTCCTTGTACTTAATTATTGCAAAAGAATAAGTGCAGTGCGTTGCACTTGTTCTAACTTTCCTTGTACTCGATTTCTTCTTCTAGAGGTACCAGAAGAAGTATTTTAGTGGATTATCCATTGATAGGTTCGTGTGACCTGGGTCTTGAAGTAGGAGTTGTCGAAGGCTCCGAACCAAGTAAACCGCTTGTGTTCGTTTGGTTTTGTGCTTATTCTCCGCTGCATTCATACTTTAGTGTGAAAACTGAAAAGAACAAATTTTGAAAACCACGTGATTCACCTCCTCTTCTCACGTGCGACTCGATCCAATAAGTGATATCTGAGCCAAGTTCTGCTCTGAATTGGTGCAACTACCAATCAAGACAGGGGGAATTGTTTTATTTTATTTTCTTTTCAAATTTTAGCTTTTCGTATTTTATTTGAATTGATAAATTTAAGTTTTTTCTCAAAGTTGGTGCAACACCACACGAATCATCGATTTTTTTTCTTCAAACTCTACTAATCAAAGACCTAGTCTTGGGGCATTCCTTCTAATTCTTTTTGAGAGATATTTGAAATGGAGCACAAAGAGACGCTGGGTGAAATGTTAATGAATCACCTCCATATGAGATGTACATGAGGCACGAATTCAATTTGTGGAGAATGCAAAATGAAGTGCTTCATCATGATGGGCGACTTCGACTATGGAATAGAATTGAAAAGACTCACTCAAAATTCAGAAGCAAACAAACAGGTAATAAACTTTATTTTAAAGTTATTGCCTAATAAAATTGTGTGCAGAGTAGGAGAATTCAAATATGCCTACTACTTTTGGACATGGCTGAACAAACTTCACGAGGATGTGTCACAACTAGAAGATCAAGTCAAACTCTAGCTCGGATCTGAATCTGAATCTCTAGAGTCATCCTCAAAATCAGACTTAGAAGAATTAGACCAAACCAGCTTCATGACATTAATAACAAACGAGAAGGTAGAAGGATTTGAATCAGAGTCAGAACAAAAGTCAGAATTCGAATTTGAAACGACGGTGGACAAGGAGTAGAATCCTAATGAGGATTCAAAAGGTAAATTTATAAATTTAAAAGTTAAAGATTATATAACATGCTTTAAGTGTAGTGAAATAGGGCATTACAAAAGTAAGTGTCCCACGTATAACACTCAAACCACAGAATCGGAGGCAAAGTGAAAATAAATATCAAAAGTCCAGAAAGGGAAGGAGCACATCCAATGTTTCAAGTGCAGATAGATGGGTCACTACAAACATCAATGCCTAGAAAGAAGACCAAAAGATCCATGGAGAGCAAACGTTAGTAAGTTTATAGTACATGAAAATCCTAATTTTTTCTACACGTGTTAATAACTTAGACAACCACTATTGCACAAGTGTATACTCTCCCCAAGAATTAGATATGCTTGCTCACTTAAACAAATCAATTAACTCACATAATTTAACTAATCAAGTTATCTCAAATCTAAATAAGAACAACTCAAAATCATCATATAATGTTCAAAGTTTAAAAATTTATCTTCATGCTTTAGAAAGTTAGAAAAAGAAAACAAACTTTTAAAAGATAAAATTAATAAATTAGAAAAAATTATTAACAATTTCATCAACATACAAAATTTAGACTCAGATTATAAGTCTAAATCAAATTTAAAACTTAAACTCCAAAAACGAAGTTATAATCAAGTTTTTTTTAATTATGAAACTAATTAATAAAAATAAAATAAAATCGAACAAAGCAATAACTAATCCTAAATTAAATCAACACAAACCCAAAAACTAAAACCTAAGAATATATAATTCAAGGGGAGGCACCAAACTAGTTGACACCTCCAAAATAATAGTTTACCCGGCTGGGTAATTAGGATTAGTCAAAAAAGGGATAAAAGTTTAACTTGATCAACGGTACTGGTGAAGTTTTGGATGATAATAGGTTAGGAAAACTCTGTCTATGTATGTCTAGGAAGATATGACTTCAACCTGGTGCATTTGACTTAGTGGAACTAACTGAAGCTACCCTTTATGAATCCTAACTCGTTAGACCAGAGTTTCTAAGCTCAGTGGATATGACTATTTGAAAAATTTTGAAGGCAAGATTACTGTAAAATACCGTAATAAAATAATAATAAAATAATAAGGTTTAATGGATGAATAACCTTAACAAAATTTTCAGGAGTTTTTGAGAATTTTCTGGCATTTAATTGGAGCTCGAAGGATATATTTTAAGGAGATGAATCGAATAGACTTAGAGAAAGCCTATTTGATATACCAATTAAGCTGGGAGTTGATTAATTCCATTAACCTAATGTTTTTTATAATTAACCTAAGTATTTAAATAGTGACCTAAGTTTTTTCTTTTCCCCTTTATTGTCGATTCCTCTCCTCCCGATCCCCCTTCCTTTCCTCTTCTCCAAATAGTGCCGACGTCGTCTTCCCTCTCGCGGCGCCGATCTCCACCTCGCGAGCACCATCGTCTTCGCCGACTCATCGCCGACGTCAATCGTCAGCTAGCCTTGTGCCCTAGTCGTTCCTCTTCAACCGACCACCCTAGCATCATCGCCCTTATTGCGCCACCGATCGCCCATCGCCAGCACCCGAGGGCACTCGCCGATTCTCTCTGACCTGGTAGTCGCCCTTCTCTCCCTCACGGTTTCTGTTTTTCCCGATTTCCACTGCCAGCGTCCCTTCCTTCTGCAGAGCTGTTGCTGCTCTCCACAAACCACCATCGCTGTGCGTTGCCACCACAATAGGTTTTAATCAAAATAGTATTTTTAAATCCTTGTAAATTTTTTTAAAAAAATATTTCTTTGAAAATTATTTAAAAAAATATTTGAAAATTATTTTTCTTTCAAACTTTTGAAATTATTCTAAAATACATTTTTTTAAAAAAAAATCTAAAGATAGCTTAAATATTCTTTTAATTTGGATCCAACACCTTAGACACACAGGAAGCTTTTCTTGTAGTTAACAAGGATTTCTAAGGGTGTGTCAAGTTGAGGAGGAGTCTTGATGAAATATTAAACATAATTTTTAAATTCTTTCAAAAATTAGGTTTACAAATATATGAAACTCCATTTAGAATTACTTTGAAAATCTTTTAAGAAATATTCTTTTTCAAAACTCTTAGTTCTTAACATTATTTGGAATATTGCTTTGAAAACACCTTGAAAAATATTTTGCAAAATTCTTATAAAATTTTATGTTTGAAAATTGTGTGCAACATATCTTTTAAAAATACTGGAAGAATTTTTTATTTTCAAAAATATTTTGAAAATTGAATGTCAAAAGTTGCTTAAAAAGTTAACGTAAAAAGCAACTTTACATATTAGTCTATAACACCACCTTGAAAAATTATTTTGAAAGTCTCCTTTAACAACTACTTTGAAAAATTATATCTTAATTATATTTTTGAAACACTTACTTATGTCTTTCAAATATTATTGTTGGTGCAAAACTTAATGGAGAGTAACCTTCAAGTCATGTGCTTTTGATGTGTGTTAAAGGGGGGCAATTATCTTAAGTTAGAAAAGTTAAGAATATTTCTTAACTCCCAAACTTTTCGAATCTCTCAAACTTTGAGAATTAACCCTTAGAGACCCAAGCCTAACTTAAAAAAATTAGTAAACATTAAAAAGGGAGAAATTATCACAAGCAATAAATGCAATCCATGCATATGATGTAAATGACATGGTCACCCCTGACGCAGTCAACCATCTCACACGCGATGGTGAGACTGAGTAGGTATGACTTTGACAACTGTGCACTCTACCATCACTACACCTGAGTGACCGAGTGGATAGGATGCTGTCGGAGTACACCTATCCTCCTATCCCAAACATAGTGGGGGAGCCTAAGCTCTCATCTCCTAGTGTCATAATCAAGAGGAGGGATCCCAGTCCACTACCACGCTGCAGTCACACTAACCATGAGCGGACCAGCGGAGCCTTGACAGAGTAAAACTGTACACACCTTGCCTGATATACCACTAACCCATGAGTGGTTGTGTGTGCAGATCATGTAACTAGAGATATGCTCAACAATAATGGATCCGACAATCGCTCAACATGTAATCATGCAAAATGGTGCATGATACTAAAGCATGTAACTCCTAAAAATATCAGCCTCCTCATAACGTGTACCAAAAGGAAAATCGAGTCCATAACAATGATCTAGGTACACATGCCAAGTAATAAACCTAGGTACACATGTCAGGTAATAAACCTAGGTACACATGCCAAGTAATAAACATAGATACACATGTCAGGTAATAAACCTAGGTACACATGCCAAGTATATCTAGTAGCAAGACTTATAATCCGGTAATGCATTGTATGTCACTACTACTATGAACATAGGTGCACATGGCAAGAATCAAGAGGACATAAGCATAAATGCATAATAGATAACAATATGGGCATACTATGGGTATCAAGTAGTGACATACCAAGTAGATATAAACATAACTATTACTATTAGCTATAACCAACTACGCATATCAAAATGACAATATCAAAAGAGATAAGTCAAAGGTATCCGCTTAAAAAATGGAGATCATATCAGATAGATCCCACGTCGAGACGCTCGTCTTGAATCAACGTCCTGCAATACATGATATATAGATTTAGCTAATTACATAAATTAATTAGCTAAATCAAATCCCCAATTAAATCTAATCCATCGATCAACTAGGGTTAGCTCCATTAACTCTAATTATTCCACCATTCGGTCCAAACCCAACTATCCTTTGATTTAATTTGCAGCGTTAAGATAGAACAATGAATTGACCTCCAATAGCTCATTAATTCTAGAAGGTTACCTGCTTGTTCACTGTCAGAGCACTTTCACTGCCATAATGGTGATCGAACTAGTGCGATATCGCTATCCAACATGAGTAGATGCCTGAAACTTAGCAATCTATCATTGCATCTCCTAAATTAGAGGCTAGGGTTGGCACTTACCTCAGATTTTGGCAGCTAAGAAGAGATTAGCAAATGGAGCTACAGTTTTCCTCGGATATGGCCGGAAGTGATGAGACCACTGTCCAAATCAGTTTGGTTGTCCCATTCAGCAAACCAACACCCAAATTCCTAAATCCAGGTCTAGGTTTAGTGCATACCTCAAATCTAATCGCTGAAAGCCCTAGATCGGCGATGGAAATGAGAGCTCACAAAACTCGGATCAAGCGGAGAAGGGAAGATTCGTAGGTGAGCTCGAGCCCTGGCCGAATCCCACTGCTCGATCGGTGATCCTCTGGAGGAAGGTTGGAGTCGGCCGTTAACATAAGGATGTGTGACGATGTCAGCGAGGTTGGCGATCTATGGCAGAGGCACGAGAGGAAGGCTCGGCACTGGTTGGCTCACTCTTGTAGTGGCCGAAGGTGGAAGGGAATCAGGCTGTAGGCGCTAGGGCAGAGGAACAGCGGCTGGATCCGCGTCGGTGACGAAGAGGAGGGGAAGAGGAAAGGGAATTGATGCAAGGGAGAGGGCCGATGGTTTTGTATCGTGGGAGAAGAGAAGCGAGCCGTTGTCGGGTTGGGAAGATGAAGAGGAGGTTGACATCGCGAGAGGGGAGGCGACGTCGGGTTGGGGGCGACGATCGGGTTCAGGGAAGAGGAAGGGAAGATCGGCACTGCTCGAGCGGATGAGAGGAAGAGAAGGGAAAGAATCAGGAGATTAGGTATTTATAAATTTTAACTTAGGTTTAGACAAATCAAAACCTAAGTTTTATTCCTTAATCTACTCCCATTTTTGGGTATTCCAAACAGACTTTTCCCAAGCTTATAAATTCATCCCCTTAAACTCGTCATACAAGCTCCGAAAAATTCCCAGAAAATTCCTAAATTTTTTTGAAAATTCCCTTAAGGTTATTCATCCATTAAACCTTATTATTATCTGGTTACGGTATTTTACACTTAATCTGGTCAGTTTGACCAAGGGCTGATTCAAATAGGACTTGATGTTTAGAAGAGAAAATCCTACTAGCAAGGGTAAGTCCCAACTGAAGGATAGACAGGTGAGAAGTCTACTAAGTGACTAGACATAACTAGAGGTTAGGTAAGGGGAAGCCCTGGCGAGTGAAGCCGGGCCCTAGTGAGTGAAGCTAGGTAGTGGAAGTGCTGGTGAGTGAAGCCGGACCCTAGTGAGTGAAGCTAGTGTTGGTTGCTACCCGGAATATCGTATTGGTTCCCTTGTATAAAAATTTTGTACAAGTCCTGAATCTTGCCTAACAACTTATTGTGTTATTTAGAAATTAAATTCGGAATCGCAAACAGAATGTAACATTATTGATTCCAAATTCAACTTATCTATTCTTAGAGGTTTTGACTTGGATCGTAAACGATGCTTAACATTATTAATCCAAATCCACCCATGTTACAAAGTTGATTAAATATTTATTTCAAAAATTGAGTTCCAGGTTAAACATGATGAGGCACTAGGCCTTCTTGGGTATGGGATCATCCATCACTTCCTAGACAAAGCCTTTCAATAAAATTCAATATTTAATCTCCTTACAGTAACCCTAAGTTTAACCACAAAGAACAATGGAATCACAAGATCGAAAAACAAAAGAAACACAAAATCAAAACATAAAATTAATTGCCTAGAATCGTTAGCCTCTTGTGTTTAGTAATTAAAAATCCGTACAAAGAAAACTAGTATGATGCGGAACAAGACAACTAGTTAAACCTTTCTTTGTTAACAAAAACCTCTTGATCTTCTATTGTATTCCTCTCCTTCTCTTGGACGTCGTGTGGGCGACGATCTACTAATAAGAAATCCACCAAAGCCTTCCTTGCTTCCAAGTTTCGGCCACCACCACAATGCTCCAAGGGATGCTAGAAAACAATGCCTCCTTTCTCTAATTCTTCACCTCCAAGCAACCGACCACCAAGAGCTCCACAAGAGATGATGCCGCCGGCCACAAAGAAGAAGAGAAAGAGAAGAGGAAGGGCCGACCACCAAGGATGGAAGAGAGGAACAATAGAATAGGTTGTGTGTCTTATGAAGGCACCCCCTCCCTCTCTTTTATAATCCTTGGTGAATCCAAAAAAGAAAAGTTTTATAACAAAAAATAAAACTTCCTTTTATTCCTCTCTATGGTCGGCCACACCATGTTTAAACAAACAAGGAAAGATTTTAAACAAAAATTAAAATCTCTCTTTTAAAAATCCCTTTTGTGGTTAGCTATAAAAGGAATGTTTTATAAATTAAAATATCTCTCTTTTAAATCCTTTTATGGATATCTATAAAAGATAAGATTTAAAAATAAAACTCCTTTTATATCATGGTTACAAAAAAGGAAAGTTTTCTTAAAAAATAAAATCTTTCTCTTAACATTATAGATATCTACAAATAAGGAAAGATAAACTAATTTATAATTACACTATAACCACTTCAATGGTTTCCCCCCATTCCATCTTGGTTGTTAGCAACTGTTTATAATTTATAAGGAACTGATAACATGAACTTCTGTGTGTCTCCTCACACCATGTTATCTACAATATAAATTAAACGGATAACTACACTTAGCATAAATGTAGACATTTGACCAGACTTTTAGTATACACTCTAAAATCTCCCACTTATACTAACAGACTATGCTGTCATAAACGCTGCCATACATCTGATTCCTATCCTCTCAATATGCCGATTAAAAGCTTTCGCCGGAAGGGCCTTAGTGAAAGGATCTGCCAGGTTATCTGCTGATGTAATCTTGGCGACAACAACTTCTCCTCGCTTTACGATGTCTCGTTTCAGGTGGTACTTGCGCTCAATGTGTTTACTCGCCTTATGGGCTCGTGGTTCCTTCGAGTTTGCTACTGCACCGCTATTATCACAATAAATTATGATGATTTTGGGCAAACCAGGAATCACATCTAAGTCCATCAAAAAGTTCCTGAGCCATACAATTTCTTTGGCTGCCTCAAAGGTTGCCACATACTCAGCTTCCATAGTTAAGTCTGAAATACATTTCTACTTAACACTCCTCTATGCTATGGCTCCACCTCCTAAAGTAAACACATAGCCTGATATAGACTTACTATTGTCCCTATCTGATTGGAAGTCAGAATCCGTGTAACCCACAGGGAGCAAATCATCTGCTTGGTAAACCAGCATATGATCTCTAGTCCTTCTCAGGTACTTTAATATATGCTTTACGACAGTCCAATGTCCCTGTCCTGGATTACTTTGATATCTGCTAACCATGCCCATGGAAAAATAGATATCCAGTCTCGTGCATAACATAACATACATTAGGCTTCCTACAGCTGAAGCATAAGGAATTGTCTTCATATCTTCTATGTCTTTTGATGTCTTCGGAGACATCTTTTTAGATAAAGATACTCCATGCCTAAAAGGTAGAAAACCTTTCTTGGAGTCTTGCATGCCAAAACGAGCTAGGATCGTATCGATATATGAAGCTTGGGATAAGAACAACATTCTTTTCTTGCGATCCCTTATTACTTTGATCCCGAGAATATGTACATTCTCTCAAGTTCTTCATATCGAATTACTTGGACAACCATACCCTTACTTTCGACAACACTTTGATATTATTTCCAACTAACAAAATGTCATCTACGTATAGTACAAGAAATACCACCACGTTTCCATCACACTTCACTTCATTAAACCGGATGTTCCAAGACCTTGAAGCTTGCTTCAGTCCATAAATAAACCGATTGAGCTTACATACTAGATGCTCTTTGCCCTTTGCAATAAACCCCTCTGGTTGCTTCATATGGATGTTTTCTTCAAGACTTCTGTTAAGGAAAGCTGTCTTGACATCTATTTACCAAACCTCATAATCTATATGAGCAGCAATAGATAAGAGTATCAGGATAGACTTAAGCATAGCTACTGGCGAAAAGGTTTCCTCATAATCTATTCCCTCTTTCTGAGTATACCCCTTCGCAACAAGCCTTGCATTGAAGGTTTCCACCTTCCTGTCTGCCCCTCTTTTCCTTTTGTAGATCCATTTACAT
The DNA here is from genome assembly GCF_018446385.1 of Zingiber officinale. NCBI lineage: Eukaryota > Viridiplantae > Streptophyta > Magnoliopsida > Zingiberales > Zingiberaceae > Zingiber > Zingiber officinale. Next base: position 50,776,104 of record NC_055997.1, read on the forward strand.
CCAATAGCTTTTACACTATTTGATGGTTCTACTAGCTCCCAGACTTTGTTAGAATACATAGATTCTATTTCTAAATTCATTGCTCTTTGCCAAGATGCTGCATCTTTATCTTGGAGTGCTTCGTCATATGTTCGGGGATCAGGTTCATGTTTACCTGTGATCAAGTCTAAAGACTCTCTCAAAAACATGAATCTTTCAGGTTGCCTCACAACCCTCCCACTACGACGAGGCACTGTCTGTAGTTGTGTATCATTTGTGATACATGTTACAATTTCTTGTGATATTTCATCTTGCACTGTTGGTACTAAAGTAGGCGTGTCCTCTCTTATTTCTTCTAGAATAATTTCACTCATGGGCTTATGGTTTATTACTTAGTCCTCTTCTAAAAATCGGGCATTCGTGCTAACAATGACCTTCTTATCTTTAGGACTATAAAACAAACCACCTTTCGTACCTTTGGGATAACCTATAAACAGAAGAACTTCTGTACGAGATTCCAACTTATCAGTATCTCCCTTCAGCACATGTGCTGGACTACCCCATATCCGAATATGACTCATATTAGGCTTACACCCATTCTACAATTCCATGGGAGTAGAGGTTACTGGTTTAGAAGGTACCAAGTTCCTAATGTACACTGCTGTTTCCAAAGCATATCCCCAGAATGAATTTAGTAATTCTGAATAACTCATCATTGATCTAACCATTTCCATAAGAGTCTTATTCCTTCGTTCTGTCACACCATTCTGTTGGGGTGTACCAGGTGCAGATAATTGGGATTGAATCCCAACCTCTGATAAGTAATTCCTAAACTCTCTTGAGAGGTACTCGCCACCACGATTAGACCGTAGTGTCTTGATACTTTTACCGTGACGTTTCTCCACATCAGCCTTGTACTCTTTGAACTTATCAAAGCACTCAGACTTGCGGCGCAACAAGTAAATGTATCCATATCTCGAATAGTCGTCTATGAAAAAGATGAAATATTCGAAACCACCTCTCGCCTGGATAGTCATAGGTCCACACAAATCAGAATGAACTAATTCCAACACATCTTTTGCTCTATACCCCTTGGCCTTAAAAGGTCTCTTGGTCATTTTTCCTTCCAAGCAAGATTCACAAGTTAAAAATTTTTCAACACTAATGAATCCAAAAGTCTATCGGCTATTATCCTTTGAATCCTACTCAAATTAATATGACCAAGTCTTAGATGCCAAAGATATGTTTGGTTCATATTTGAAGGTTCCTTTCTCTTATTAGAATTAGAGGATGTGCTATTAATTTCTATTTGTTGCTTTGTGGGAGTTATCGGATTTAGAGTATATAAATTGCCAACTAATGTACCAAAATATATAATTACCCTATTTTTCTTGATAACCACTTTGTCATCAAAAGAAATAGTATATCCATCCAAAAACAGTTTAGAAACTGAAATTAAATTCTTTCTAAAACTTTGTACATAAAGATAATTTCTCAAAATCAAAGTTCTATTCCTATCAAATGATAAGTAGACGTCTCCCACTACAACAGCTGCCACTTTCGTAGCATTGCCCATGTAGACGGTTATCTCTCCCTCATATAGTCGTCGGGTTTCCTAGAACCCCTACAATGTATTGCAGACACGATCAGTGGCTCCTGTATCTACACACCAGGTACTGGTAGATAACACCACTAAACATGTTTCAACTACAAGAGAATAAGATATACCTTTATTGTTCTCTTTCTTATGAGGACAGTCCACCTTCCAATGTCCAGACTACTTACAAATAAAGTAGTTTCCCTTCGGCTTCTTTACTCCTGCTTTAAGTCCAGTAGCTAGAGATTGTTTCACTTTCTTTACCGAGCCAGCTTGTTTCTTATTCTTCTTCTTGACTTTCAACTTAGAAGTAGAAACATTTTCAGCAAAGTGAATTTGAGAATTATGACGAAATAGCCCTTCTGCTGCTTGAAGTTTTGTCAGTAGTTCTGCCAATGAATAAATCCTTTTATTCATATTGTAGTTCAGGCGGAACTGCTCAAAACTTTTGGGTAGCGTTTGGAGAATAATATCAACCTGGGTTTCCCCATCGATTTCAGCTCCAAGGATTTGTATCTCATTCAAGTAAGTCATCATCTTTAGGATATGATCCCTAACGAGTGTCCCCTCTGACATGGTGGCTGTCATTAATTTTCTCATTGCCTCTTGCCTAGCAGGCCGATTCTAGTGTCCGAAGAGTTCCTTGAGATTGTTCATCATGTCATAGGCAGTTGGCAAGTCATGATGTTGATGTTGCAACACATTTGACATTGAAGCCATAATGTAACATCGCGCCATCTCATATGCCTTTACCTATTTCTTATGATACTCAATCTCCTCTTCACTAGAATCACTATTAGGCACATTAGGACAGACCTCTAACAGTACAAACTTATAGCCTTCAGCAATTAGGACAATGTTCAGGTTTCTTTTCCAATCTATGTAATTTGGACCAGTAAGTTTGTTCTCTTTCAGAATAATAGCCAGTGGGTTGAAAGTCATCCTAAGAATCACAAAATAAGTTTTGGTCAAAACTTTAGAATTTAGAATAATATTGAGTCCTCAAACAATATTATTTAAATTCATCAACACCTCAAAACATCGTGAATTTTGTATGCTACGTTAGTGTGGACGTATACAAAATCAAACATTTGTAAGAGGAGGTTTTACCTATTAATTTTATTCTTGTCATCCTAACTTTATGACAAATAAAATTAATAGTTGCTATTCCTTTGGTCGCACAAATAATAGCGTGACTCCGTTGGGGAAGATACTATTAAATGCGCCTAAGTGTATAGCATTACTTGATACTTAGTCCATTAAATAGGATTGCACCCCTTCAGTTGGAGAAGATCACACACTCCTAAATAATTTCCTATAATCATCCATAAAGGAAGTTTGATCTAGCGATCCTTAAACAAACTCATCCGATGTGGAGGGAGGCACTCAAAGCCAACGCGCAAGTTTATTTGCATCGCTTACAAACCAGTAATGGAGACCGTGGAATTTATTTACTAATCTCTCTCCCACTTAGTTATTTAAGATGAGGATTTTATCATGGAAAAATAATTTTCCAACTATTATGGTCTCTTCCATCACTGTCCTCCGTGTGTTGCCAACCCTAGCTGCTGTCATCTTTAGCCACCGCAATCGGGTCTAGTTGCCGCATTTATCTTGCTTCTTTTTTCGCTGTGCATCTGGTCCTCAAATAGCACCACGCCTTGCAAGGATACGATCCGTGATAAAAATATAATTTTACATTTATCGATCCTATATTTCATGAAGGAATGTACATGTAATCTAGATCGAACAAAAAGTAAAATCCTAAAACTAATACAGCTCCTGCTGTATTTAATACATACAATCATGCACACACATAAAATGCCCTCGACATGTCCGACGGTCCAATCACACACAAACACATTAGGACCATAATAGTTGGATCTAGGATGCCTGTAACCATAGAGTTAATCTATTTGCACATCCTACTATTATCATGTCTAAAATATGTATGGCATGTGCATAATTAAATTGAAAAACCAAACACACAGAGGTAATATCCTAGCTCTGATACCAATTGTTGGTTGCTACCCGGAATATCGTACTGGTTCCCCTGTACAAAAATTTTGTACAAGTCCTGAACCTTGCCTAACAACCTATTGTGTTCTTTAGAAATTAAATTTGGAATCGCAAATAGAACTTAACATTATTGATTCCAAATTCAACTTATCTATTCTTAGAGGTTTTGACTTGGATCGCAAACGATGCTTAACATTATTAATTCAAATTCACCCATGTTACAAAGTTGATTAAATATTTATTTCAAAGATTGGGTTCCAGGTTAAACATGGTGAGGCACTAGGCCTTCTTGGGTATGGGATCACCCACTACTTCCTAGACAAAGTCTTTCAACGAAATTCAATATTTAATCTCCTTACAGTAACCCTAGGTTTAACCACAAAGAAAAATCGAATCATAAGATCGAAAACAAAAGAAACACAAAATTGAAACATAACATCGATTGCCTAGAATCGTTAGCCTCTTGTGTTTGGTAATTAAAAAGTTCATCAATAATAACTCATACCACTAAAGAGCTATTATTGAACTACCGCACCAATCCCAAATTATATTTTGGGATCCTTCTTATTATGAGTGGGTTAATCTCTCTGTGTTTAAGATATCAAATGCCCACTAATTAAATGAGTTACTGACAACTTAATTAATATCTAGCTCCAAGAGTAGTACCACTCAACCTTATTGTCATGTCGGACTAAGTCCACCTGTAGGGTTTAAATGACAATCCTTATGAGCTCCTCAAGGGGACATTATCAACCTAGATTAGTAGGACACAGTTTCATTCTATAATCAACAACATACTATATAAATAATATCATTTCCCAACTTATCGGACCTATTGATTTATCGAACTAAATCACACCCTTTGATAAATTAAAGAAATAAATATTAAGTATACGTATTTATTATTATATCATGATTAAGAGTACGCACTTCCATAATAACAGAGGTCTTGTTCTTTTAAAGAGTCAGTATAAAAAAGAAACTACCTCAAATGGTTTTGTGCAATACACTCATAGTGTACTAGTGTAATTTATTAGTCAAGATAAATTAATACCTAATTACACTACAACCACTCCAATGGTTTGTCTCATTCCATCTTAGTTGTGAGCAACTGTTTATAATTTATAAGGAACTGATAACATGAACTTCTGTGTGTCTCCTCACACCATGTTATCTACAATATAAATTAAACGGGCAACTACACTTAGCATAAATATAGACATTTGATCAATGTGATTCTTATTTAAAAATAATTGTTTATAAAAAGCTAGACTTTTAGTATACACTCTAATAGTTACGTGGTGGAAATCCTGGTAAGTGAAGCCAGGCAAAGGAAGTCTGGTGAGTTAAGCCAAACCCTAGTGACTGAAGCTAGGTGGTAGAAGTTCTGGTCAGTGAAGCCAGACATTGGAAGTCCTAGTGAGTGAAGCTCGACATCCCTAAGGGAAGGTAACCCTAAGTAAGATGTGATGCGAGGTCGACCGAACTAGCGAATTATTAATAATGTTTACACTATCTTATCTTTACCATTTCATATCTATTGTGCTAACTCAATGTTATAGGCAAGTCTTAATAGATCAACTTGGTCAAATACTAAGCAAAGTAAAGAAAGTTCAAACAGGTCTGAAGGATCAGATATTTGGCAGGTAAGTAAAAGTAAGTCACTGGAGGAGAATGACTCGGTGATGACGCGTCCTAGTTGAGGGACAGTAGGAGTCGGTCCAGATTAGGTCCATTTTAGATCCCTAATATGAGACTTGACTAGTTCCTAGTCCTAGGAGGACAGGAACTAATTAGTACTTCTTATTTTTCATTGTTCTAACTTTGTTTTGCAAGTTAGATGTTTTAGTTTTGGACTAACATAACTTGCAGGGAAAAAGAGCAAAAAGCCTTCAGATGAACAGTACCCGAAGGCGCCTTCAATGGCTATGGAAGGCGCCTTCGTACTGTCCATGGAAGGTGCTTTCTGCAGGATAGAATTCAGACCTTGTTAGGGATAGAAGTCGGGTTGTTCGGGATCAGATTTCTCGGGTTGGAGGTGCCTTCAATGGCTATAGAAGGCTCCTTCCAAGATCTTTATAAGGATGCTTGGCCAAAGCTTCAAATACAACACTCATACGAGCTTCTACGCATCTAAACGGCTCTCCAACTGCTCCGGACTCTTGCTATGACTCTACTGCAAGGCTGTTGCACCCGACTACTGCTCCGAGAATTTTCGATCACGACAGGTAGACCGACACACGAGCTGTCTCACATCTAATTGTTGGTAATGGAATTATTTTCTTGTACTTAATTATTGCAAAAGAACAAGTGTAGTGTGTTGCACTTGTTCTAACTTTCCTTGTACTCGATTTTCTCTTCCGGAGGTACCAGAAGAAGTATTTTAGTGGATTACCCATCGATAAATCCGTGGGACCTGGGTCTTGGAGTAGGAGTCATTGAAGGCTCCGAACTAAGTAAACCGCTTGTGTTCGTGTGGTTTTGTCGTTTATTCTCCCCTGCGTTCATGCTTTGGTTTAAAAATTGAAAAGAATGAATTTTGAAAACCACATGATTCACCCCCCCCCCCCTCTCACATATGACTCGATCCAACAGATGGAGGGTGACACAACTGGTGATTTAGTCATAAGTTAGGGCTTAAGGGAAAAAGAAGGAATGAATTGATTAGTTAGGTCACTAAGTTTTAAAATCATGCCTACCAATTGATTGGCCAGTTCACTAATTGATTTTGTGAGGCCTAAATCGATCACAACGATCAATTCAATGAGGTTCTATGCTCATGAATTTAGTTTCATCCTTGAAGTGATCATAAAGGGTTGTTTGTTTATTCAATAAAGTACAATCCCAATTCCCTTCATAAAAAACTAAGTTAAGCTTCAGGAAGTGGTTTAATGAAAATATCGGCTAAATTAGATTTGAACTCAATATAACTAAAGATACAATATCACCACTAGCCATTGTTGGTGCAATATCCATGGGTCAAGGTTGACCAGGTTAACTGAGCTTGAGTTAGCTAAAGCTTGAGTCTTGATGTTTGGGTTTCGATGTTTGATAATATATGGAGATTGTAGGAGTAATCATCTGATTGGAGAGATTGTTGGAGCAATTCCCCTCTAGTCAAGGTTTGACCAGTCTGATGTGAAGAAGAGTCAAGTAGGTCAAAAAGTTGATCGAATACTTGACTGGGAAAGTCCTAACTGGAGGTTAGGCAGTTAGAAATCTTGGTGAGTGAAGCCAGATGAAAGACCTAGTGAGTGAAGTTAGGTAGTTGAAAAATCTTGGTGAGTGAAGCTAGGTGAAAGACCTAGTGAGTGAAGCTAGGCAAGTGAAAGTCCCGGTAAGTGAAGTCGGGCAGTGGGAAAATCCTAATGAGTGAAGTTAAGTGAAAGTCCTGATAAGTGAAGCCAAGAAGATGGAAAGTCCTGGTGAGTGAAGCTAGGCAGATGGAAAGTCCTAGTGAGTGAAGCTAGGCAGATGGAAAGACCTGATGAGTGAAACCAGGCACGAGAAAATCCAGATGGGTCAAGGGTGATCGGACATCTGGTGGAAGTCTAAGTGGGTCATGGAGGATTGGACACTCGGCACGAGACGGTAAGTCCAAGTGGGTCAAGGTTGACTGGACACTTGGCACAAGGAGAAAAGTCCAAGTGGGTCAAAGGATTGACCGAACACTTGGTGAAGAAGTCCCAGCAGATCAAGGTTGACCAGATGCTAGGTATGAGGAGTTCCAACAGATCACGATTAACCGGATGTTGGAATTGGGAGCCCTTGAGCTTGAGTTAAGCAAGTCAAGGGTAGTCAATCGATCAACCGATCAATTGAACTGAAACTCAATCGATTAGTCAATCGATTGGGAGAGTGTTGCAATAAACAGCAGCCCAATCGATTAGTCGATCGATTGGGAGCTTATATCGCGTAAACAGAATGATTCCCAATCGATCAACTGATCGATTGGGCACTGCCAATCGATCATCTGATCGATTGGGGGCTAGAAATCACGTGTGACGCAAGAAACATGAGTCGATCAGCTGATTGATTCTGGCTTTTCCAGCAAAGAGATAGAGGCGCTATGAATCGATCAACCGATCGATTCAAGCCTCCCCAATCAATTGGTCAATCGATTGGGATACGATCGTTGCATAGGATGCAAGTTTTGGACGGTCGAGATTGCTGGAATCTGACGTGGCAATCGATTGGGAGGAGCCCCAATTGATTGGAAGCCCTAGAAGCGTAGATATAAAGGCGATGAAGCGTTCAAACACGAACTTCCTTCTTCTTGATCTTCACGCGATCTTCTCTGACACTTCTCACCAGTTCTTGGAAGCTCTTGGGGACAAGTGCTGGTGCACTTCCAAGGTTCAAGAGGCAACTACAAGCAACAAGTGAGAAAGAAGAGAGTTTTTCATTTGTATTCATTGTATTTTTCTTCTTGCGTTGAGTTGTTGTATGGGTGAGTGTTGTATGAGGTTTCTCCACATCCGATAGTTACCGAGAAGAAGAGTTTTATTAGTGGAGTAAGCGTCGTGTGTGGATCCTTAGATTAGTCACATTTTCTTAAGGTGGATACCAAGTAAATCCTCTCGTTAGCATTGTGAGTGTTTGCTTCGAGTTCTTTTCCGCTGCACATCATCACGAAGCATCAAGATAACGAACGTGATGAGCTATTCACCCCCCCCCCTCTCTCCAGCTGCAAATTGACCCTAACAGCCATATGATCTTAAATAAAATAATGTTTCACCTCAATATATTTTGACTTGAATAATGAACTAGATCTTTTATCAAGTTTATAATACTCACATTATCATAAAGAACTTGTATATTTTTATAAATAAGTTTATAGTCCTCTAAAGTGTGAGTCATTCATAATAATTGTGACACACACACTCCCATAGATATATATTTTACTTTTGTTATGGAGGGTGTTACACAATGTTGTTTATGACTTGACCAACTAACTAAAGATGATCTCAAAAATTGGCATCCATCATTACTGCTTTTGAGATCCAATTTGCACCCAATATAATCGTAATCAGAGTATCCCACAAGGTCAAAAGTTTCAGTTCTAGGATACCAAAGACCTATATTTTGAATTCCCTTAAGATATCAAAAAATTCGTTTGACAACATATAAATATGACTCCTTGGCACAAGATTGATATCTTGTACACATACTCACGACTAACAAGATATCAGGTCTACTAGCCGTGAGATAAAGGAGACTACCTATAACACTACGATATAACTTTAGGTCAGCTTCTTTACCTTCAAGATCATTATCTAATTTTGTATTAGTGGCAATAGAGCAATGGAACAATAGCTCCTCGTGCCCTAAGCCCCTTTTAAACGCTTTAGAATCGAGTCGTTTCTCTAGTTTTTAGTCATCACCAATCGATTAGAAAGATAACTTAATCGATTAGTATTCATTTGACTATCCATTGAATGGTCACTAACTTTAGATTGATGGCTGAGATTATTCCATTTTGAATCTCAATCGATTGATGTTAATCACCAATTGATTTCCCACCTTAATCAATCAGGCAATCAATTTGGGAGCTTTATGTTTTCGTGAAGAAAGTCTGCCAATCAATTGTACCAATCAATTGGCAGTATCTCAATCGATCAATGAATCGATTTGGGAACTTTCTGTTCTTATGAAGAAAACCTCCCAATTGATTGCACCAATTGATTGGCAGTGTCCCAATCAATCAGTGAATTGATTTGGAAACTTTTATTCTCGTGAAGAAAATCTCCCAATCGATTGCACCAATCGATTGGTAGTAGCCCAATCAATTGCACCAATTGATTGGCAGTATCCCAATCGATTAGTGAATTGATTTGGGAGCTTTCTATTCTTTTGAAGAAAACCTCCTAATCGATTGCACCAATCAATTGGTATAGCCCAATCGATCAATGAATCAATTTGGGAGCTTTCAGTGTGCCCAAATTTGATTACCAATCAATTGACAATCCATGCCAATCGATTGATGTACATCATTTGGCTAAATCTTGAATTTTGAGTTTACACCTAATCGATTGGCAATGGCAACCCTGGAAACTTAGGTTTAGGATTTTGGATTTTAGCTCACCAATCGATTGGTGAAGGTGAACCATAAAATAAGGTTTTTTACCCCTAAACCCTTAAGCACACACTCCCCTTCGAGATGAACCTCTTGTTCCCTAGACTTTATACTTGAAGTTTCCTCATCTCCAGGTGTTCATCTACCCTTGCATCTAATCCTATGATCTACTCAGGTTTCCACCTTCTACCAAGAATCTCCTCGATATTTTTGGACCTCTCTTGTTTTGCATCAAGTATTCTGACATGTATGAACTTCTCTTATCCTGCAAACTTGTAACTCAAGTTAGATCCAATGTATTAACCTAAACTTAAATAATTGTCAATCATTGAAACTTCTCATCCGATGCATGATTGCACCAACATAAAAATCTTAATGAGGTTATAAGGTAGAGCCTATATAGCATCTAAACTCCTTTCTTCTCCATCAAAAAGTACAAGTTTAAGAATAATATTGGGACTTATTCGGACTTGTTCCACAAAGTGTTTACTTCAACAAATTAAAATGATAATCGTACGAGCGCGTGTGTGTATGTATATATATCAACAATTAGATAATGCATATTATAAACTTGAGATTGTTTTTTTATAAGCATAAGTTAACTATATATTTGAATAAAATTGCTTGATACAATTCTCTCTGTGCCAAATTTACATCATTGAAGAGCAATTGCTTCATTTTGTTATGCATCAAAAACTCCATCTAAAGAGATTATAAGTTGAAATGATTGCACTAATAGCAAGTACAAAGAATGCAAAGAAAGATATAGAGATGGAAGCATTGGCTTTGTGAGTGAAATCATCACTCCCAAATCTTGATATCCACACATCATTTCGAGAGGCTGCAACGGACGAAGCAGACATCAAAAGATATGCTAGCATCTGCACCAACTAGGACTTGTAAAGTTCAAATTGAAATAACTTGAACAAATGATAGAGTAAGCATAAAGTTTAGTTAACAAATTCACACTTACTACTATATATAAAGATTAATACATTTCGATCAACTTAATTCTTTAAATACTCACATTCTTTGCCCTCATTTTGTTTGTCGCTTATGTTTTTTTACTTTATTCTTTTGTTTTTTTTCCTCATTCAAAGAAACTACACCATAAGGCTCAAAGATGTATCAATTATCCATGGTGCTTATTGAAAAATGATAACATGGTACAACATGCAAGTTATCTAAAGAAGACAATATCTTTCATTAAAAAGAAAAAGAAGTCAATATCATGATGAGCCAACAAGTATAGATTAAACAAAGATGCTAAATCTACTTTCAATGTGTGATACATCAAATCCAAGACACTTGCCAAACTCAAAATAAAGATCTTAGAAAGTTTGAGCCATTTGATAAATTGTTATCACTGATGAAAATAAATTAGGTACCAAAATGGTTAGTGACTCATAATTCAGTTTAATTGTTCCAAATCTTGACTAATACGCATCCAAATACATAGGTACTAATTCAGTTTAATTGTTCAAGATCACTTCTGTTATTGTTCCACTAGCTCGCACTCAAGAACACATGCAGTCATGATTTTGATGAGCCCAACGAGCTAGTGTTGTTTAGATTGAGGACAATGAACATGAAAATGGTCAACTACGTACATAGTGCCTCATGTGCATGTCTAAGAGAGTCCTCAACGAGTGCTTTTTGTTGGGGAAATGACTTCTTCCTTGTTATTGAGATTAATAACGTTGTTTTGATATATGTTTAAATTTGATGTGTATTTGATATTGCTCATCAAGTTTGCATATTGTTACAATTCAACTTGACCTAGAAGTGACTGACTCAATGAGATTTCAAGATGTACTTAGAGCTCGGGAGGAGCTCGATGAACTCAGGATCAAGTGGAGCTCGAGAGAAGCTTAGTAGTGTTAGAGCTCATAGAGCTTGATGTAATTTAGAGTTGAAGGAATGGATTGAGTGGAGTTTGAGAGGAGATCAGTGGACTTGAGTAATGGAGGCCTAGATTGAAAAGTTGCTCAGATGATTCAAGGGGGGTTTGAAGTTTGATCGAGGAGGAGGTGAAGATCCGAAAATATGTAAAACTTGTCGTGTGATTAAGAAGATATAATTATAAATTTTATTTTTGGATATATAACAATTGTAGTAATGTTGTGGTTGTCTAGGTAGTGGGTGAGTTACTTAGGAGCTAGTTGTCAAAGCTTTCGAATTTTGGATGTTCCTGATTCCTAAAGGGACTTCTAAGGTTGTTCTAGTTGACTAGAGGGGATTTAGTTGATTGACTAGAACCAAATATTTTGGTTCAAGATGAGTGACTAAGTAGTCGACAATCTTTTTGCAATGATTGTTTGGTCAACTAAATGCTTGGCAGCCAATTGACCAAGTATCTATTGCGTCAAATGATCTTTTTTTTTTTTTTTTTTTTTTTGTAAGATCTAGTTGATTGATCTAGGTTGACAATTGACTAGAGGTATTCAAAAAGTGTCAGTCGGAGCTTTAAATATCTAAGAGAGCTTCTTGGCATTTAAAACTCCTTGTTTCAAATCATTTTAGAATGCGCTCAAGATGATCAAATGGCCAAAGGAATTCAAGAGCTTGATCAAGATTGAAAGAATTTACTCATGCTCGCTTTCATTTACATCTTAGGAAGAGATTAAAATATTCTTGTAAGTGAAGTCTCACTTAGAGTTAAGTTGTTAATCTTGCAAAATTTCAATGGTTTGGGTTGAGATTTCATCCACGGATTAAAAATGTTTACTCTATTATCTTTTGGGAAGTGCGGTAACAATAAAACTATTTAGAGGTGACACTCAACATGTCATAAGTTATGAAGTAAAAACAAAGTCACCAAATCATGTTATATTGTTTTGTTAGTATCGTGTTATTGTATTTATTTTAATTTTGTGTACATCATATAAATTTATATTTTACTTTTATATTATTTAGATGAATAAGTCTTTATAAATTTTAAACATAAATCATAAATTATATATATATATATATATATATATATATTATAAAATAAAATGTAAGATTTAAAATAACGTGTAACTAAGAAATATTATATATAAAATATATAATATAAAGTATATAGTATAAATAAAGATTAAACGTGTAAGAAACTATAACATTTTAATTATATATATAGATTGGAAATTTGATGACTTGCTATATAAAAATTATAGGACTTAGCATTTATAAATGGATAAAATTTAAAGTAAAAAAAGGGGAGATAAAGTCCAAGAACTACCATTTTCTATAAAACCCTTATCTAAAAGTCCCATCTCACTCTTTTGATTTCGGCCGGCCCTAAGCCCCCATCCTCACCAAGATTGTACCGGTTCCATAGCTCTAAGGGAAGACAAGGAGAGAGGTAGTAGCTAAAGAATCAAAGGTATGTTCTCACGTATTGTATTATTTGTGTTTGTGCAAGGATCTCTATGTGAGGATCTCATCCAAGAATCAAATGTTGTTTATTTACCCTCGATCTCTAATTGAACCATCAATACTCTTCCACTTCCATCTCAAGGCATTAAAGCTTAGGGTTTGATGTTGGAATGAGAATAAGGAAGAAGTTAATGTGAGCTAGATTGACATTAACCTTCCTAATATTGTAGCAAAAGGTAAAATTCGCTATCTTAGAGTTTTACATGGTCGACCCCACGACTATCTATGAGGAGGTAAATTGAGAAGTTGTAGTTGGTGACTATGGGAGAGGATTGTTTATTTGATTTTGCTGAGAATCGATCCCTATCCATTGTAACAAGTTCTATCCCACAGTAGTCAAATCAATCCTACCTCGGGGGCTCAACCTTTCTAACATGATGGGAAAAGACAAATACGCTCGCTCCGAGCGCCCCCGTCAATCCGTCTCAAGGCCAACACGGAGGGGGTAAATCACGGACAGCTACTAGCCTTTGGAATAGTGATTAACACATAAGGGAGGCATTTACCTCGGCTTTGCCGAGATTCGAACCTCATGCCTCATAATGGCAACACCTCATGTGCTAGCCACTAGACCCATGAAAAAGGACCTCAACCTTCCTAACATGGTGGTAAAAGGTGAATACACTCGTCCCCAGCGCCCCCCGCCAACTCGTCCCAGGGCTAACACGGAGGAGGTAAATGATGGACAACTACTAGCCTTTGGAATAGTAACTAGCACATAAAGGAGGCTCAACCTTCCTAACATTGTGGTAAAAAGGTAAATACGCTCGCCCCCAGCGCCCCTGCCAACTCGTCACAAGACCAATACGGAGAAGATAAATCACGGGCGGCTACTAGCCTTTGGAATAGTGACTAGTACATAAGGGAGGTATTTATCTCGACTTTGTCGAGATTCGAACCCCAGACCTCATTATGACAACACCTCATGCGCTAGCCATTAGATCCATCCGATAGGACAATTAATCTCTCAACCTTCCTAACATGTGGCAAAAGGCGATTCGCTCGCCCCCAGCGCCCCCGCCAACCCGTCCCTAGGCCAACACGGAGGAGGTAAATCACGGGTGACTACTAGCCATTAGTGCAAATGGCCAAGACATGGGGGAGGTTATACTCGGTCACGCCGAATTTTGACCCCAAGACCTCATATGATAACACCCCATATCTTAACCATCACACCGCTCCGAGGAGACTTCTCAACCTTCCTAACATGAACCATGTGAAGGTGAGGGCATCCACGAGAAACTATTCAATTTGGGAAAATTGGACTTTTCAATACTTCCAGTTACTTTTCCCTCTTGCTCTTTTGGATACCTAAGCAACCATGGGATAATTGAAGGTTATATCACCCCATCCTTTCTGATACCAAGGAATAAGATCTCCTTCCAGTCCCGTATATCTGATCACATGACGTAGATCCAACCCAATTACTTATAGGTTATATTGGGATAGAACTCACACACACTATCAACAACTTATATATCCAAGACTCGATAGCCCTTTAGAATTTGAGAGCATGTCTCTATAAATAGAACCATTCATGGTAGTAAAAAAGGGGGGGTCGTAGTAAAACCCTAATTTTATCTTTCTTCTTTTTGTTATTCCATATTTTCCATAATTCATGCTTGACTTAGGCATCGAAGACTTTCTACAAGCTCTCTGCCGCGTACTGATCTTCACAGGTCTGACCGTGAGAGAAGGCTTGTGACATCTAGTAGGCGACACATTCCTCTAGCACATCACTTTCCACTCATTTTCTCACAATGTTCAATCTAGTTTTACTTCGGCCATTCACTTCAAGTAAACAAAGTACAAATCTAAATATAGTGTTAGATATAATTATCTCTATTAGGTAGATTTATTTACACATATGAATACGATTCAAATCCTTTAAAGTGATCTAACTTATATCTAGTGGATTTCAAGTAATTGGATATGGATCTCATATATGTAGAACCTATAGTTCCGTATCTACTATCATCTATTTGCTGATAATAAATATTCAGTATATATGGACTTATAGTCCCACATCTATTATTATCGATGGGTTGATAATATATGTTCACTATATATAGGGTTGGTCCCCAAAAGCTTAGGTAATAATCTTGACATAGTTTCTTATTCCCCATTGACAAGAAATTTTACGATGTCGTCATCCCTTAAGTCCCTTGGAAGACCTTCCTTTTCGTTGCATCTTCTTCCACAGAGATCAAACTGACGACGCTAAAGACAAGAATATGACTTTTCAATCAGATTCCTTGTCTATTATGTTCATGTATTTATTTTCTTGTGTCATGTTCTCGATGAAACTAGATCTTTTTGTTCTTGTATTTTCTATATGTGAATTCTTTATATTTTTAGAATCTATGCGGTTTAGGATTTACAAGAACCTATCAATTGGTATCAGAGTCACGACTCTATTTCATCGTTTTCATGGTATTAAATGTTGAGTTTTACATCGATCTTTATTTTTGTATACTAGATCAACATTTCTTAGTATAACATAATTTTTTTATCGTCGAAAATCATATAAGAGAAAACTAGGATGGACTTGGTTTTCGAGTTTTTCATGTTTCTACAAAGAATAAGAAGAACGACGAAAATTATCACTATTTAACCTAATTTTAGGTAAAATTATGATGGTTCAATTAATTGCTTTGGTCGAATAATCGATTGTCGAGTCTAAAATTTTAAACAGAAATGATTGAAAAAAAATTCAATTAATAAATAGCCCTAAACTTGTGATTACATCAATTTTAATCGATTAAGTTTGATTTTAATCACTTGAGATTATTTTTAATTAATTAAGTTTTTTTTTCGTGCATACTGTTTCATATTTAAAAAAAATTGAAACAATATTTAAACGGAAAGCTGCTGTTTCGTTGAAACACTAAAAGAAAAAAAATGAAATTATTTCATTAAATATATATAACTTTTTTAATGTAGAAATAATTAAGAAATTAAATAGTATTAAATATACTATTTAATTATAGAACTTGAAGAAAATTTTAACTTGCTAAGGAAAGGTTCTATATATAATCATGTAGTCATATATAATAGACTTTCGGATCGATTGAGATAATCAATTGGATTATATCAATCGATTACCATAAGATATCAATCGATAATAAATCTAATTTTATATTGTTAAGGCGGATTAAGTAATTTCTGTTCGAACTAAGTTCCTAGAATTTTCTTTAGTCTATCTATACAACATGCTACTAAGTTGAACTAATGTGTCGGCCTAAAGGAAGACACCTTAGGTAGGTTTAATGCATTTTGTGTTAGTAGACGTATATCTATGCTAAAAGTAATCGATCCAAAGGAAGATTACTTTTATGCCAGATATATGTATAAGGTAGTTTACAACTATAGACAACAAAATATTATTTTGTTCAGATCATGCACAAAATATGTCGGCCCAAAGAAAGAAATATTATGTGGCCGATTAAGGTTGTTGTGAGCTATGGACCAAAATATAACTCATATAAAGTGTCATATTATGCGCACAATGGGTCGACCTAAAGGAAGACACATTGTGTGGTCAATTAAAGTTTGAGTTATATTAGAGAGTATCGCTAACAAATAATGTGTCGGCCCAAAGGAAGACACATTATATTGTACTTGGTATCTCATAAAGAGCTCATTTATATGCATTTAAAATTTTATTTATTTTCATAATTTTATATTACTTATATGTTCTTGGCTTTAGTCAAATCGTGAGCTTAAATAAATTTCTCTCTTTAATTTCAATGCAATATGTAACTGCCAGCATTAATAATATTCCAACACTAACTGGTTCAAATTTTGCTGAATGGAAAGAATACGTGACCGTAGTCTTAGGTTGCATAGACTTAGACTATGAATTAAGGAATGATCACCCCACACCTCTGACCAGTGGTAGCACTATAGAGCAGAGGGTTGAATTTCAGTTGTGGGAGAAATCAAATCGCATGTGTCTGTGTATCATGAAGCTTTCCATACCAGCACCAATAAAGGGCTTAATAATCAAGGGAGGAGATGCTAGGAGTTTGTTGGACCAATTGGCAGACCGATTCACCTCAAATGAAAAGGTCGAGACTACCATACTTCTTACGAAGTTGGTAACCATGTGGTATACTAGAAAAGGAAACATAAGAGAGAGACTGAGGCTTGAGACACCTGAAAGTGCTCACATAGCATCTAGATCTCAAGGTTCAAGCAAGAAGAGAAAGAGGATTAATAAAGGAAAAGGAAAGCAGACTGCAGATTCTATGAGTTTTCAAAATTTTGTTAGTTCAGAAGTTAATTTAGCTATAGTACCCACTGACACTTAGTGGATAGATACCGGTGTTACTACTCACATAAGTGTCACTATACAAGATTGTCTCAAGAGCCGAATTCCGCTTGATGGTGAAAGATACATCTATATAGGAAATAGAAAGAAGGCTAAAGTCGAGTTGATTGGTATTTTTAGGCTTTGTTTAGGAATCAATATTTTTCTGGATTTAGAAAATATATTTATTGTACCATCTTTTCGACAGAATTTAATTTCAATTTCTTGTTTGGACAAATCAGGTTATTCTTGTTCATTTAGAAATAGAATTTTTAATATTTTCTTTATTTCAGTGTTGGTTGTCAATGGTTCCTTGGTTGATAAGCTTTATAAATTGAACACCTTTACTCCTACAGTTGACAATGTAATAACATATAGTATAGGCACAAAACGTAAATTAACTAACGAAAATTTTTCCATGTTGTGACATAAGCGTTTAGGATATATATCAAAACAACGAATAGAAAGGTTAATGTCGCATTGAATTCTCGATTCCCTTGACATATCAGACTTTGATGTCTGCATAGAGTGTCTCAAGGGGAAGACCACTAACAAAAGGAATAAGGGGGTTAGTCATTGTACTGATGTTTTGGAGCTAATATATACGAATATTTGTGGATCATTCCCTAAGGCATCTTGGAATAGACACACATATTTTATTAGCTTCATAGACGACTATTCCAGATTTAACTATCTGTACCTTATTCATGAGAAATCACAATCTTTGGACATGTTCAAAATTTTCAAAGCCGAAGTTGAGCTTCAACTAGGTAAGAAAATTAAAGCTGTCTGATCCAACCGTGGAAGTGAATATTACGGTCGATACGATGGATCAGGTGAATAACATCCAAGATATTTTACGAATTACCTTCCTGAGTGTGGAATTGTACCTCAATATACTATGCCTGGTACACCCAGTTAGAATAGTGTAGCTGAGCGTCGCAATCGAACCCTAAAAGGCATGGTAAGAAGTATGATGACTTTCACTTCTCTACCAGAGTCCTTGTGGGTTGAAGCACTCAAGACTGTAGTTTACCTACTCAATAGAGTACTTAGTAAGGCAGTAACTAAAACTTCATTCGAGATGTGGACGGGTAAGAAGCCTAACATTAGGCACTTACATGTCTGAGATTGTCCAGTTGAAGCTAGGCCTTAGAATCCTAATGAAGGGAAAGTGGACTCAAGAACGGTTAGCTGTAATTTTATAGGATACTCTGAGAAGTCAAGAGGGTATAAATTTTATGATCCCTCTAATAGATCCTTCTTTGAAACGAGAAATGTCAAATTCATTGAGGGCAGTGGGAGTAATAAAATCAGGAAAATATCGTTTGAGGAAAGCGTTGACGATCCTCCTGTGGTTACTACTAGTGCGATCAGTAGCGGTATGGTTATCATACCGCACATTATGGGTATCACACATCTAGTGAGCGTAGTGAACCAAGATATTTTCATAACATCTCCAATGTAATTGAAGGAACCTGCCACTAAAATTGAACTATTGCCTCATATTGATAAACAAGTATCTCAACCACCTTAAACACAAGTGCCTTTAAGGCGATCCACAAGGGAACGGAGAACCATGAATTCTCGTGATTATGTTTATCTTCAAGAGCATGATTTTGACATAGGGTTGGAGAGTGATCCTATATCTTTCCAAGAAGTCAAACAATGCTCTAATCCTAAAAGGTAGATTAACGTCATGTAAGAAGAGTTGAAGTCTATGGCGGGCAATGACGTTTGGGAACTTGTCGAATTGTTTAAAGGAAAGAAGCCCGTTGGCTGTAAATGAATATTTAAAACCAAGTGGGATTTAAGGGGCAATGCCAAAAAGTATAAGGCTCGTCTTGTTTCCAAGGGATTCACTCAGAAAGAAAACATTGATTATAAGGAGACTTTCTCCCCTGTGACGATGAAAGACTCCCTTAGGGTAATCATGGCACTTGCAACTCATTATGATTTAGAGCTACATCAAATTGACGTAAAGATTGTATTCCTCAATGGAGACATAGAGGAGTCTATATATATGGTGCAACCAGAGAACTTTGAGTCTAAGGACTCAAAGCACCTAGTATGTAGATTAAAGAAGTCATTTATGATTTAAAGTAGGTGTCCCGTCAATGGTACCGAAAATTTGATCAAGTGGTTACCTCATTTGGATTTAAAGAGAACCCCGTTGATCAGTGCATATATGTCAAGTTCAGTGGGAGCAAGTTTGTTATACTTGTTTTGTATGTGGATGATATATTACTTGTGAGCAATAATAAGGATATGTTGCTTCAAACTAAGTCATTTCTATCTGATAATTTTGAAATGAAAGATCTTGGTGAAGCATCCTTTGTTTTAGGCATACAGATCTATCGTGATCGTTCAAGATACATTCTTGAACTTCCACAACAGGCCTATATTGAAAAGGTGCTTATAATGGTATGTAGAACTGTACACCCGGTAACACACTTGTGTCAAGAGGTGACAAGTTTAGCTTGCAGCAGTATCCACGGCTTGAACATGAAATAAAGGAGATGGAGCAATTCTCATATGTGTCAGCAGTGGGAAGTCTCATGTATGCATAAGTTTGTACTCGAACAGATATAACATTTATAATAGGGATGTTAGACAGATATATTAGTAACCCCGGATCGTCACACTGGAAAGTGGTAAAGAGAGTGATGCAGTATTTGCAAAGAACTAAAGGACATATGCTCACGTATCGGAGATCAGATCACTTGGAGGTGATCGGATATTCAGACTCTGATTTTATTGGATACTTGAATAGTAGGAGATTCATTTCGGGTTATATCTTCATGCTTTCTAGAAGGCCTATATCTTGGAAAAGCGTCAAGCAGACGGTAGTAGCCACTTCTACTATGGAGGAAGAGTTAGTAGCATGCTACGAAGCATCCAATTACGGGATTTGACTGTGAAACTTCATCACAACATTACAGATTATTGATGGCATTGACAGACCACTGAGGATCTACTGTGATAATAAAGCCGCAGAACTTTATGCCAAGAATAACTGCAGTTCGTCGAAATCTAAACACATCGACATCAAGTTTCTAGCGGTTAAAGAAAGAGTTCAGAATTGTCAGATTATGGTAGAGCACATTAGAATATATTCCATGTTGGTCGATCTACTCACCAAAGGCTTGGTGCCTAAGATGTTTCATGCGCATGTTATGGATATGAGAGTTCTTCTTATGGAAAAAGAACTCATCTAGTAGGAGTTTGTATTTATTTTTATTGCTCTATGTTGATTAATAAAGACAAACATTTGTTTTGATTATTGTACGTACTTAAAGTTCAAAATATTAATGGGAATTTATATGTATGTTTGACACTTTGTCTGTGATATCATCATTTACTACTGTTGTTTAGCATTTGGTATTTGTAAATATGATAAAGATTCCTTTTGGAATATTAAAGTTGATCATGATTTGCTATTGCAGTTTAGCATAAAGTATTTTACAAATATGATCTCACTTCTTTTGAGGTCATCTTAGGACCAGTTGAAAATTGACATATATTGATCACATTTCATATAATTTCCACTCTACACATCCACATCTTGATCTATGTCATTAATGACATTGGTATTGTGATTATTGTTAGGGTTTGTTACGATCATATACAGTAGTTATGACCTCTTTAGTCCTATACCAATGAAGTTAATTGACCAGATTATTTACAGGGGTATTTTGTACCAATAAAGTTTGACATCAACTAAAGTTTACTTGTATTTCACATACAACTCACATATAGCCCAAGTGGGAGATTGTTGGATATAATTATCCATATTAGGTAGACTTATTTGTAAGTTGCACATGTGAATACGATCCGAACCCTTTAAAGTAATCTAACTTATGTCTAGTGGGTTCGGGTAATTGGATGTGGATCTCATATGTGTAGAACCTATAGTCCCGTATCTATTATCATCTATTTGCTGATAATAGATGTTCAGTATGTATGGACTTATAGTCCCACATCTATTATTATTGATGGTTTGATAATAGATGTTCACTATATATAGGGTTGGTCCCCAAGGGCTTAGGTAACAAGCTTAACATAGTTTCTTATTCCCCATTGACAAGAAGCTTTACGGCGCTGTCACCCCCTAAGTCCCTTGGAAGACCTTCCTTTCCGCTGCATCTTCTTCCACAGAGATCAAACCGACGACGCTAAAGACAAGGATATGACTCTTCAATTAGGTTCCTTGTCTATTATGTTTATGTATTTCTTTTCTTGTGTCATGTTCTTGATGAAACTAGATCTTCTTGTTCTTGTATTTTCTATATATGAATTCTTTATATTTTTAGAATCCACGCGACTTAGGATTTACAAGAACTTTCATTTAGGATATACCCTATTAATCACAATTCACACTTCACGTATTGACCATGACCTCAATAGTCTTTACGGGGTGTCTAGTTAATTAGAGGATAACAATTTTATTACAATGTGGCAAGGAGTCAATTCTCGAACCCTCCAATCACTTGATGTTCGACTATAAGTTGACACTATAATTTATCTTCCTTCACATAATTTAGGAATAGATTATGAAAAATATTTATGATGAACATAATCACCTTTTATTATAATGGTCTTATTATTACTCTCCTAAAATGATAAAGTCATAAATAATAACACATAAAATATTTTATGTGTAATTTAAAATAATTTGATCATAATAAAAAATAGTAATGTTACCAGAGTTGTTATAAAGACTTGAGAAGTTGTTAATATTAGACACGAAACACATCATCTCATATCAAAAGACAGTAAAATAATAATACTTGTTGCACATCTAAATTTTAAATGAATTATGTAATCTATTTATTATTTTATAAGGTCGAATTACAAACTTTTTTCATATTTCTTTAGTTAGTTTTGCAAGAAACTTTATACCCCAACCGCCAAAGACAAATCTTCATTTTTGACGTACCTGATCCATCGAGAGGTCGAAACAATAGCCCATCGGACGGCCAATAATATACTTCATGGTGAGCCTGCGGTGGATGCTCTCGTAGACTTGAAACGCCGAGTATACGAACCCGATCACGTTGACCGCGACCAAGTACCTGCGGAGCCACCCGCTCGTCGCTGGATCAGGATCAGACGGTGGAGAATGTATTCACAGAAGAAATATAAAGCGTGTGGACTCCCACCCACCCTACCGGAATTCTTTGTAGCGGTGGAACGAGTCGCCCGCCCACCCGTCCGTCTTGTCGGTGACCATCACCGAGAAGGAGATCATGCACAGCACGAGCGCCGCCATCCGCAGCCAAAGTGCCTTCTTCCGCGGCGGCGCTGTCTCTTCCAGCCGCCTTGTTCTCTCCAACGACGTCGGCGCGAATCCCCGCTCCCTCGTCCTGATGCTTCCGTCGCTGGCTACTGTCTTGGCCTCCTTTCGGACGTCCAGACTGTTGACCACGAGTGCTAATGAAGACGCCGGAGTCGGTTCTTCACCCAGGGTGCCATTCACCGGCGGCAGCGCATCCCCCCGACCAGGGGTTAGAGTGTTCGGAGCCAGCGGGCTCTCCGGCGATTTTCGAGGCGAAGTCATGTTCTTCCGGTCTCCTACTCGAAGCTACTTGAGTTAATTTTAAAGGCAAAAGATCACCCTTTAATTATTTATATTATAAAAGTATTTCATTAATTATAATTAAATACTTAAAATACACCTTTCTACTTTTTTTTCAATCTCTTAAAATAATATATTTAAGTGGAGCAACTTTTATTAAAACTATTTTAAAGTAATATAATTTTAATCGTATAATGTTTATTACAGTTGCTCTAAATATTATTTTGATAATTCTTAGAATATTAAGGATGATATGGACAATAAGTGAGTTCTTTTGATTTCTCTATTAATTTTAACCGATAAAATAAAATTATAAATAGGGAAATTTTATTCAGCCTTCAAAATTCATAAACATTGGACCCACGTAAAGGATTCAATAGCGTGTCAAGCAAAGCTGCGAGATAACAAGTGGGTGGATAACGATCGAGTTCATTGGTCTTCCACGTAGCAAAGTTGAATGCTTTAAATAATTTTAAGAATAAAAATAAAGGTACTTTAAAGGTTTATTTATTGATGGTGGTAATCCGGCGTGGGACGTTGATATTATATATTTTGAATGAGTGCGTTAGAAAGCTTGTGCAATGTCGCAGACTAAGCACTGAACAATGGGCAGCTTCTCCAGTGGAATGAGAAAGCAAACTATTCACATGAAAGAAAGGAAACAAAACAAGAGTCAAAGTGGGGGACGGATTGGGAGGTAAGCAAAGAGGAAGGATTGGAGGAAGAATGGGTTATGGGACGGACGGGAGATCCCTTTTGTTCTCAAAGGGTAACATGCAACTAATTTGACGAGCAATACATTGACTTAAAGCATCCAAATTATTATTAACGTCTTCACATATTAATGACAATATATTATTTTTTTTAATCTGTAGCTGTTAATGTGTTCAAAGAATTGAATGTATTAATATTACAGTACTACTAAAAATATCCACATTGATATTAACGCTTCAAGTATTAACATAATTATGGAAGTCCTTGTGTAAACAACGTACTAGTTGGTCTAGTTTTTTTTCATCAAATGGTAGCTTCTTATTTCGTCGATGGCTTTGTGCAGTGGTATCATCGATATACACCTTCGGATTGATGTACTCATTCAATAGTTAATACACTTTTTAGGGTAGATGTACCTATTGGAGGAGTGCTGTAGGTATCCTTTAAGTAGTTATCCTTCTTGGGGTACAAAATTTATAATTACTCAATGCACCTATCCGGGTTGATTGCCTCGCCTCTTTCGATGCTCACTTATGGTCTATGTTTTCGTCGGCTCGGATTCCTCCTCTCTAGAAAGCTATATCAACTTCCAAACTTACGAGATCTGATTCCCTGAGATATAACACATATTAGATGTCATGTTCCAAGTAGTCCCTGCTAGAAGAAATTTCGACAACATCTCCCCTGTACGAGTGACAATTTAAAACTATACTACATGCCCTCAGAGCCACATATACCTCGACCAACACGGCCGGAACAATAACAATAAAAATACCTAAACAAACAACGCAGTTTATATCAAAACAGCCTCCGGCTGTCATCACAATACAAAAGGAATCGAAAACAACATCTAAACATAATTTCCTCTTCTATCGATCGACAGACGCATAGCAAAACAAAACAAATACAAATCCACCAAGCAAGCAAAAACCCAACCAGTATAATACTTAAAGACAAACCACACAAAATTCAGAGTGCAAAACCGATACAAGTCTGAAACATAGCTCTAACCAAATAACTAGAAACCCAAAAGACCAATACGAAAACTCTTGTGATGAGGGGACTAGCAACTGGAACCTCCTGATAGCCTCAACCTGAAATAGAAGATATCAATGAGGTGAGTCCAACACTCAGCGGATACCAAGTTGGCATGCATAGTAAGAAATAAGTACCAATAGCAACAATTATGCGTACAACCTCCTAGAATAATAATGGAAAATGCAAAACTGAAAGGAAAGGAGAAGCTATATCACCAGGACCTCTTATTAGGATAATAAGGTCGTCAGACCAAAAATATCATGTCTTCTGTATGCATGTCAATCATATGCATCCATTAAATATACAGCAAACAAAGTGCAGCAAACACAAACAACAAATGCAATCATGCATATGATGCAAATGACATGGTCATCCCTAACGTCGGTCAGCCATCTCACACACAATGGTGAGACCGAGTGGGTAGGGCTATGACAACTGTGCACTCTACCATCACTGCTCTTGATGAGTGACCGAGTGGACAGGATGTTGTCGGAGTACATCTATTCTCCTACCTCAAATCATAAGTGGGGGAGCTCAATGCTCTCATCTCCCAGAGACAGTCCAGAGGAGGGATCCCTGACGTGCTACCACGCTGCGTCACGCTACCCATGAGTGGACTAGTGGAGCACTGACAGAGCAAACTGCCACACACCCTGCCTAATATACGACTAACCCATCAGTGATTGTGTGTGCAGATCCATGAAAATGAAAAAGATCAAAAAATTGAACGAATTAGAAGTGATAACGAAAGTAAATTTAAGAATCATAATTTTTAATGTATTTTTCCAAGAAAATGACTATCATCATGAATTTTCATGTCCTAAAACACCCCAATAAAATGGAAAAGTTGAAAGAAAGAATATAACTCTACTTGAAATCTCTAGGACAATGCTGAATGAATATCAACTTTCAAAATACTTTTGGGCAGAAATTGTTAGTATAACATGCTATGTACAAAACAGAACTACAATAAATAAAAATTATAACAAGACTTCATTTGAACTCTATTATGATAAAAAAAAAATCCAATATCAAATACTTTAAAGTATTTGGATGCCCAATTTATATATTAAATACCAGAGAATCTTATGAAAATTTACCTCAAAAATAAAAAATAGAATTTTTATAGGTTACTTTTTAAACAGTAGAGATTACAGAGTATATAAAAAACACACTAAGAATTAAAGAAACCACAAATGTAAAATTTGAAAAATCTAACTATAACTTAGAACAAACTCATATTTAAACAATTGATTTTATTAGAGGTAGCACTAGTCAAGGAGAAGCAAGTGGAAACCTAAGTCAAGAACATAAAGAAGAACATTAATCAAAAGAAAATGAACAAACTAGGATTATAAGGGTTAACCCAAACCATCCACTTAAACAAATAATTTGTGGCCCAGACCTTGAAGGTGCTGGAATTTCGTTCTGTTTAAATTTTCCTGTACAAAAAAATTATATAAATACAGAACTTTTCCTAGCAACCCGCATGTTCGATCAGACATGTGTTTGATCAATCAAGCAAGTTCTTGATGGATCAAAGCACACCTTGATCAAAGTACAAGATTCCTCGCCTCTTGTGTTGGTATTCCAAAAAATGATACAAAGAAAACTAACTAATTATGCAGCGAAATTAAAGAATTAGTTGTACCTTTTCTTTGTAGCTAAAGATCTTTTGATCTTCTGCCGTATTCCTCTCTTCTTCTTGAACGTCGTGTGGGCGACGATCTAACAAGACAACACCACTCTCCTTCTCTTCTCGGTTTCCAAACCGTCAGCTACAAAAGGAGACTCTAGGATGGGGCACCTTCTCTTCTTCTTTCTCTTCTTCTTCTTCTTCTCCAATCCACCATCCACCAAGGAAAAGAGGGGCACCAGCCCTTGTTAGAAAGGAGGAGGCGCCAACCCTTGTTATGGAGGAGGAGGGGCGCCGACCACAAGCAAGAGATGTGGTCGGCCCTAGGTGGAGATGTGGACGGCCCTAGCAAGGGAGAGAAGGGGTGCCAACCACAAGCAAAGAGGAGAAGAGAGAAAATTAGAAAGTTAGATTTTAGGGGCCACCACCTACTCCTTTTTATAGGCTTGCCGTCGGCTACAAGGAAAGAAAAAATAACAAAATTTTGTTTAGAAAAAATCTAAACCAAAACCAAGTTAAGTTAAACCATGTTTAACCAAGTTAAATTAAACCAAACCAAGTTTAACAAAACCAAACCGGATGAGTGGATGCAAAGCTTTATATAGAGGCTACAACAGGGACCTAGAGGAGGAATTGGTTTAGACCTCCTTATGGGCTTGGGTTTCCTGTGTTTGGCCCGAACACCCAACCTAAGCCCATCAATAATAACTCATACCACTAAAGGGTTATTATTGAACTACCGCACCAATCCCATATTACAATATGAGCTCCTTTTTATTATGAGTGTGTTAATCTCTCCGTGTTTAAGATATCGTATGTACGTTAATTAATTGAGTTACTGACAATCCAATTAATTAACATCTGATTCCAAGAGTAGTATCACTCAACTTTATTATCATGTCGGACTAAGTCCACCTGTAGGGTTTACATGATAATCCTTATGAGCTTCTCAAGGGGATATCATCAACCTAAATAATTAGGATACAGTTTCCTTCTATAATCAACAACACACCATATAAATAATACTATCTCCCAACTCATCGGGCTTATTGATTTAACGAATAAATCTCACTCATTGATAAATTAAAGAAATAAATACTAAGTATATGTGCTTGTTATTATATAGAGATTAAGAGGACGCACATCCATAATAACAGAGGTTCTGTTTTTTTATGTAATCAGTATAAATCGAACAAGCTCAAATGGTCCTACTCAATACACACATAGTGTACTAGTGTAATTTTATAATAAAGGCAGACTAATATCAAATTACACTATAACCGTTCCAATGGTTTGCCCTAATCCATCTTGGTTGTGAGTTACTATTTATAATTTATAAGGAATTGATAACATGATCTTCTGTATGGCACCACACACCATGTTATCTACAATATAAATTAAATGGATAAATGTATTGACATATATATAAATATAAAATGCAGACATTTGACCAAAGTGATTCTCATTTCAAAATATTTCAAAACAGATGTTCATACAAAAGCTAAGCTTATAGTATACATCCCAACAAACCTAAGGGTCCAAACTAGATCAGCTTTTAGAAACCTAAGCTAAATAGCTTTAATTTCTAACATCAAACCCTAAATAATAGAAAAAGCATTAAGTGACCCAGATTGAATCTTAGCCATGCAAGAGGAACTGGCCCAATTTGAAATAAATGAAGTGTGGGATCTAGTTCCATTACCAGAACATTAAAAATTAATAGAAACAAAATGGGTCTTTAGAAGCAAACTAAATGAACATGGGGAAGTTGTTAGAAACAAGACCAGATTAGCAGCAAAAGGATTTAGTCAAATTGAGAGACTTAACTATGATGAAATTTATGCCCCTATAGCTAGAGTCGAATCAATTAGAATGTTGTTGAGCTATGCGACCCATAAGGGTTTCAAATTATATCAAATGACATAAAGTCGACCTTTCTCAATGGATTAATTAAAGAAGAGGTATATGTAGGTTAGCCCCCAAGGTTTGAGAATTTAGAACACCCTAACCATGTGTTTAAACTAAAGAAAGTCCTTTATGGTATAAAACAGGCTCCTAGAGCTTGGTATGAAAGGTTGACCACATACTTAATCTCAAAAAGTTTCAAACAAGATCAAGTAGATCCAACCTTCTTCGTAAAAACAATTGATCAATACTTTTTTATAGCTCAAGTCTATGTAGATGATATAATATTTGGGCCAACTAATTCAAAACTTCTACAAGAATTTATAACATTGATGAAACAAGAATTTACAATGAGTTTAGTAGGACAACTAACATTCTTTCTAGGTCTACAAATCAAGCAAACAAATTAAGGAAACTATGTTTATCAACAAAAATATACACTTGAATTACTCAAGAAATTTGGAATAGAAAACTCCAAAGACATTAAACTCCAATGACCACCAATGTAACCATAGACAGTGATCCAAATGAAAAATCTACAGATCTCAAATATTACAGAAGTGTCATAGGAAGCCTACTATACCTAACTGTCAGTCGACCTGATATTTTATTTGCAGTTAGTATGTGTGTTAGGTACTAAACGTGTGCCAAGGAGTCATACTTGGCTAATGTTAATAGAATCTTTATATACTTAAAAGGCACATCCAACATAGGAATGTGGTACCCTAGAACAGTCAAAATTTTGAACTTATAGGGTTCTCTGACTTAGATTATACCAGCTGTAAACTAAATAGGAAAAGTATAAGCGGTGATTGTCAACTATTTGGACTATCACTTATCAACTGGTTTAGTAGAAAGTAACATTGCGTCGCATTATCTACTACTGAGGCAGAATATATAACAATAGGATAATATATTGCACAACTACAATGGATGATACACACCCTAAAAGACTTCAATCTAAACTTTAAAAACACAAAAGTATTAATTGATAATATTAGCTCAATCAACTTAACAAAAAATCTAGTGTATCATTCAAAAACTAAACACATCGAAGTTAAGCACTAATTTATCAGGAATCAAGTAACTAAAGAAGATATTGAGCCCAATTACATTGAGTTCAAGTTAAACTTAACTGATATATTTACCAAATCACTTCCTGAAAGTGAATTTAGCGATTTACGTCGATAATTAGGAATGTGCTTCATAAACTAAGACACTTATTATAATTTTCAAATAATTTTTGAAATTCTAGGAAAATTCTTTACTTAAGTTTTATAAAAAAATTTCTATTTCTCTAGAATTTCAAAATTAATTTTGGCCTTAGGCTAGAACAAATCCATAGAAGGTATGTTCCTATAGATCTAGAAATTGAGCATTTCACAAACACAATAGGTCTACATTGATTTTGCATTCAAAAACTTAGAACGGTATGAGATGCATACGCCTATTGCCTGAACTTTGAATTCTTATATCAGTGTATCAATACAAGTCTGGATGAAAAATATTAAAATGACAATGATTAGGTTAAGTAATCCAGTTTAATCAAACACTAACTAGATACATTTACTTAACTTGACTAATATAGTGAATACTGCTATCGTCTGGTAATAATATTAGGTTCAGAGGGAGGATCGTTAAAAATGATTTTCTAAATTATTTCCTTCATTTCCAAAATACTTTCCAAATGATTTTACAATCACCCTCAAAATTATTTTCAAAATTTAAGATACCTGCGTTGAAAAGAAAAATCCTTTTTCAAACTATCTATTCAAAAGTTATTTTTTTACTTTGATTTTTTTTAAACTATTTTGCAAAGCAAATATTACTAAAATTTTGATTAGGAAAATCTTCTGAAACTATTTTGAAACTTTCATTTTCAAAAAGTATGTTTGAAGATTATTTTTTTCCTTAGAAATTATCTCTTACTCACAAATACTTAGAATATTTTGAAAATATTTCAAAGATATATAAAACCTCTTGTTTCAAATATTCTGCAAACAACTCCAAATTTTTATTTAAAATACTTTCAACTCGTTCAAAACTTTTTATTAAAAGATCTTTTGAAAATATGTTGAATTCTTAAGAAAATTTTTCTTTAAAATTATTTGGAAAATCCTTCTTAGATATTTGTCTTTAAATTACTTTAAAACTTTTTATTAGAAAATTTTTCTTTCAAATTACTTTAAAACTTTTTATTAGATTTTTTTAAAATTACTTTAACACTTTTTATTAGAAAATATTTCTTGAAGTTATTTTTGAAAATTCTTACTTCATCTTTCTAAAACTTCACTTAAGAATTCCTTGAAAATCTTTTTTACAATCGTCGGAAAATAATTTTTGCCACCTCTCCCTAAGTCTATGATGTACCAAGTGTCTATTCTCAATTATACTTCTGTATTAATGTCCGACATTATTATCTTATGATTGAATTTCTCTTACCTTAGTGTTTTTTTTTATCAATGTCAAAGGGGGAGGATAAGGGTTAAGGTTAATGCAGAAAAAGAAAAAGAACAAACAAACTTGATTCCGATCAAGTAAATCAAATTCAAATCTAACTGAGATCATTGGTTTGCATTTTGAATATTGACTTTCAATATTATTTTTTCTAAACTTTAACCCAAGTTATCATTATATCAAAAGGGAGAGATTGTTTTTATAATTTGCACTAATGATCTAACTTCGATTTTGATGAATGACAAGAGCATTAAAGTTAGAGTGTTATTGTAATCTAATGTATTTATTGAGCCTGTAGAGATTGACATGACATCACGATGAAACCCAACTAGGCCTGAGGACTCGATAGTTGATACGAAGCGCGGATAGGTCAAAGGGTCGACCTGATATCTGGCAGGAAGTTTAGCTCGGTCTGCGGGGCCTAACAGCTGGCCGAAGTCCAATTGGGTTGCAGACCTGACAACTAGTATGAAGACCTAGTGGCTCAAGAGGCTAGTCGATAGACTGCAAATTGGTAAGTGAAGGTAAGTCACTGGAAGAGAGTGACTAAGTGAGGACGTATCCCAGTTGAGGGGACAGTAAGCGCCGGTCCAGTTTAGCTCCATTTTGGATTCCTAAGCTGAGATCTTAACTAGTTCTTGATACAGAAAGGATATGATGTCACGCCCTAGAGGAGTCCCTGTCCGAAGAAATTTCGACAGCATCTCCCCTGTACGGGTGACAATCTGAAGCATTACTACATTCAAAATATACCTCAGCCACATTCGGCTGGAATCTATACACAACCACACAGTTTATATTATCAGCCCACTCGGCTGGAACAAAATAAACACAACCACGCAGTTTAATGAGCCTACACGGCTGAATGTAAACACACAGCAGCGGAAGACATAGAACGATACGAACATAAAACCAACAACGACACTAACAAAAATACCTGTCATCACAGACTTGACCCAAAATTCACATCGACTTATTGAAAAACAAAATACACAAAATCAATATACCACCAAATAACACATCCATATACTCGTTCATCATAGTATCATAATCAAATCCTTTTTCGAAAAGGATGCTTCTGTGGGTTATGGACTCATTTTGCTTCCACTGCGTCACTCTGATATTCCGCCTTCACTTGTTGACACACAGAGAATCAATTTCAAAGTTCACAATATTATCCTCTGCATTTTCCCTTCCCACAATTGCTATATATATAGGGAACCTTAGACATATGCAAGAGTAAGTCGGTCTACTACTGATCAAGCTTATAAGAGTAAATCAATCCTCTACTATCCAAACCAACGCGAGTAAATCGATACTCTATACATCGGATCCATAAAAATATCTAGGGCACTGTAAACCTAAATAGCAATATCAAAGACTCCTCATGTCCGTACAACAAACATACCCAAACACAAGATCACTGGCACAAAGTCTGTAATCTAACCTTCAACTAAAATCACTGACTCCATAAATATCAAGGCATTATACTGTTTAAGTTACTATCAACATCAAAGAATAAATAATAGACCACCAAGTCTAATATCCACTAATAGATCATCAAAAGACAACTAATAGATCATCAAAGGACAACATATCACCATATCTGATCTAACCAATGACTGACACCACAAATCATACATGGTATAAACACATGGTACAAACAACTAAAAAGCACACATGGTATAAACAACTAACCAAGTACTAGCAAAAGTGTACGATAACGGTATACCACATACCTCCTATAGCTTGGAGATTCTTTGCCACTGCCTGGTCCCAAGACTTGAGAGTCTCATCAAGGGGTCAACTTACAAAGGGAGAACAAAACAATCGAAACACCGAAAATCATAAATCGAACAAGATCGAAATCCGAAAAACACAACCCAACATTCGGAAATCCAAAATACGAAATCCAAAACACTGAAAATAAGACTCGTAAACCTATGGCTATGATACCAAAAAAATTAGTATTAGGTTAACTCGGAAATCATCATAAATTGAAAAAAGATCGAAACTGCTCTGATACCACTAAATTGGTATCAGATTAACTCGAATATAATCATAAATCGACACAAGATCGAAACTACTTTGATACCACTAAATTGGTATCAGATTAACTCGAATATAATCATAAATCGACACAAGATCGAAACTGCTCTGATACCACTAAATTGTCACGCCCCAAAGGAGTCCATGTCCGAAGAAATTTCGGCAGCATCTCCCTTGTACGGGTGACAATCTGAAACATTTCTACATACAAAATATACATCAACCACATTCGGCTGGAATATATACACAACCACGCAGTTTATATCATCAGCCCACTCGGTTGGAACAAAATAAATACAACCACGCAGTTTAATAAGCCTACACGGCTGAACGTAAACACACAGCAGCGGAAGACATAAAACGATACAAACATAAAACTAACAACGACACTAACAAAAATACCTGTCATCATAGACTTGACCCAAAATTCACATCGACTTATTGAAAAACAAAATACACAAAATCAATATACCACTCCAAACGATAACAAAACTAAAATGAAAACTATCCTCGAGTGTGACGTAGGATCCAGGACTGGTAGCCAGCATCTCTCCAAGCATCCATGACTCATCTATCTATTACCTGGCAAAAGAAAACCATTTTGTGGGGTGGTGAGTATTGGAACTCAGCGGGTAAGGAAAGAGATAGTGCATGAACATAACATGTAAGTAGAGAGTGTCAATAGTATACAACCTCATAAGAAGAATAGCAGATACTATAATAGAACCAAAATAAATGCTCATACTTGAAATCATATCCTAGGCTAGGTATAGTAGGTCAGAACTGGTACTAATCTGCTACAGTACTGCTCATACTACAGAGGTAATAAGTAAGGTATATATAAATTTTCAATGACTAAACATCTACAATGAGAATATATCTCAACCTAAGTAAGCATATCAACATATGTGAACAACAACAGTAAGCAATAACAGCATATATAGACAGCAGTAGCCAAAACAAATATAATAACAGCGTATGCACGGATGGTCACTCCTGCTCACCTCTCCGTACCATGACCCCTGTATGGTCGAGAGGTCGGGTCAGTGACAGACTGTACACCACTCCAGCTACCACTCACACGAGTGGCCGAGGGGACAGTTGCATAGTAGCTAACTAGCTACATCTGCGACGGGGTCCCTGTTGCTCGTACTCCAGCTACCACTCACACGAGTGGCCAAGTGCGGCACGACAGGACAAACGACATCAACTCCAGCTACCACTCTCTCGAGTGGCCGAGGATGCGGCATGCATGCAATGACATGATGCGAACAATGCAACAGTCATCATATATATATAAGCAGAAACAGGTATGCTACATGAAGCCAACATGCTCAATATCATACATAAATAAGCAACAGTCCAAGCATACAAACATGGTATCTAGTATCTGCTACTGATCATGGACAACAACAAGAGACTGTATAGATATGGAACGAATTTCTCAAAGATTGCGTGGAAGTATCAAGCACAGGAAAGTAAGAGTGGAGTCAAGGTAAACAGTCCTTATCCAAAATAATTCATGCACTAAGGTCAAAGTACTAAAAGAAAACAAAACAAGAAGTACCCGCCTTTACTTGTCGATCGTATCATAATAAAATCCACATTGTGCTGCTCGCCCCAAATCAGAATCCTGCGTCAATAGATATTATTTAGCTACTCTCATATTAATCAAATAACTAAACCAATCTCTAACCCAATTAGGATAACCCTAATCGAAACACAATCTTCGCTTAACCCTAATCCAATCAACCTTTTTAGTCCACTCACCCCTCTAATGACTTTGCTAAAATCAACATGTGAAATAAAATTAAGCACACCACTATATTCACCCGAGAAGAACCATTACAAGAACATATATTCAACACAAAGCAAGCTGAACATCACCATCTAAAACAATTTTAGCTGCAATGAACTCAATTCCAGAACATAACACCAAGTACAGGACACCACCATCCCAAATTCGACCAACATGAAAAAATCCTCTCAAGGAACAGTGCAAGGAAATCCACTTCGTTATGCAACTCCTAAAGTCCCTTCCCCCAATTCAAAACTAATATCTGTAGCAAAGCAATTTCAGATCAAGAACCCAAACAACCAATTCCTACCACATCACAACTAGCTATAGAGAAACCCATATTCCATCGAATCTAAATAGGTTAACATTCGAAAATCCTTCCCGAGGAAAAATCATGAAGCAAAACCAGTTAACTCACTCCCCATTTCATTCAATTAATCAAAACCAATACTAAGAGGCCAAGAAATCATCGAAGAACCAAAACCATCGCTAGTAGAAACCAAACAGGATCCCTTACGCCAAACTAGGATAGAAATCGAAGTTCCCTACTAACCTGACTAAGGAAAATCCACATTCATACCTACAGGAGGGATTATACCTGCTGGATCAATTAGGGCACAGCTCGAACAGAGGAGACCGACGACTGCCGTGGTGCCCGCGCGAGGAAGAGAAGAGACCGCGAGAGGGGAAGTCGCGTGAGGGCTCGGGGAAGATAATCGACGGCTGTGGTTTGTTGTGCTCGCGTGAGGAAGGAAAACCAGCAGCTGTGGTGATCGCGCGCGAGGAAGGAGACTGACGGCTCATCACAATCGCGTGAGAGGAAAGGGGGTTCGGCGAAATTGAAGAGATCCAGGACTCCTTGCTTGATTTCCGGCAATCTCCGAGTGTCTTCGGCTAGGAGAGGAAAGGCAATGGTCGGATCGGAGCTTAGGGGGTCGGTGTCGGCCATCCGGTAGCGCGGTGGGGGCGACTCGAGAGAGGAACGATCGGCGGTGGCTTGGGGAGAAGAGGTGCGGCGCGGGTGGCTTTGGCGCAAAAGAGAATCGGGAGGAGGTTATAAAGAAACGAAAATAAATTAAAAAAAAAACAAAACCTAGGTTTTAATTGAAACTTAGGTTTTATTAACCCAATCAACTCCCATATTTGGGTATTTTAAACAGGCTTTTTCTCGAACCCATAAGTGCATCCTCTCTAATTACGATGTATGAGCTCCGATTAATTCCAAAAAAAAATTTTAAAAATTTCTAAAATTTCCAATAAGATTATTCCCTCAAATAACCTTATAATTTAATTATTAATTGTTCAGTACTTTACATATGAACTAATTAATAATCCTTATTATGATTGTACTAAAACATGTTTTATAGGTTAGATATTGTCGTATTGGATTAACCTAACTTACAAGGCAAAATGAGCAAAAAAATACTTCGGGTGAACAGTACTCGAGACTCCTTCAAACATTGGAAGGCGCCTTCGTATTGTTCACGGAAAGCACCTTCAGTGCTATAGAAGACACCTTCCAATGGATAAATCTGACTTCTTCAGCAATAAGGATCAACACTTTTCTGGATCAAATTTTACACACTGGAGGTGCCTTCAGTTCTATGGAAGGCGCCTTCCATGGTCAATAAAAGAACATTTCGAGCAAGGCTTCAAACACATCACTTCTACGATCCTCTATGCATCTATTTGAAGTTTCGACTGCTTTGGCTTCTTGTTGCTGCTTTATAGAAGTCCGTCTGCCACTGAGCAACTTTTCTGTGTCATCCGATGATCTCCGACAGACCGATAGCAACACACAAGCATGCCCTAATTATTGGTAAACTTTTAGTAGTGTTGCAAGTCCTTGTAGTACTACTTTAAAAAGAGAAGTTAAGGTTGTTATACTATCTCTATCCTTCTATATTTAATTACCTCTTCCGGCGGTTCCAGAAGAAACACTTAGTGGATTACCCATCGATAGGTCCACAGACCTGGGTCTTGGAGTAGAAGTTTTTGAATGCTCCGAACTAAGTAAAATTGACCGTGTCTTGTTGTGTTCTTGTCAGTTTTTCTTCCCGTTGTGATTTTATTTTAAGTTTTCAAAAATTGCTCTATTTTTAAAAATTACTCGTGATTCACACCCCTCCTCCTCACTATTCAACATGGTCGTCTGCCGCAAGTACTTCTCAATTTATCCTGGTGGCCGATGGAAAATTTCTGTGGGGTCGGGCCGGTCACCACAGGTTCAATGTTACCCAACCTAGTTAGTCATTTTTTTCCATGTGCAAAATAATGCATGTATACATGATGTCTTTCAAATTATCCTTGTACCAAAATCGTCTTAGACCTCTGATCATTGACCATCGAGATTGGAGCACCCTAAATGCCCGCTCGACATCCTTTCTAGCATTCTCTTGTCATTCCTTAAACATTTTTCTCTTGAGATCCTGGGAGCATGGAAATCTCTTGACGAAAATAGCCCATTCTTGATAGATCCCATCAGTCAGATAATATCTTTTTGTATATTGTGTCTTATTAACCGTAAAATTAATCTTAGGTGCATTTTCTTATAAGACGTTGTTGAATAAAGATGATTCGTTAAGCACGTTAATATTATTACACGACTCTGCAATCCCGAAAAAGGCGTGCCATATCCATAAGTCTGCAGATGCGACTGCTTCAAGTACAATTGTTGGGACACCATGATTTCCTCAAGTAAACTGGCCTTTCAAAGTAGCGAGGCAAATTTTCCATTACTAATGCATACAATCAAGACTAACCAACATACCAAGGAAGCTGTGTTTTTGCTCATATATTTCAAGTAAGTGTTGAATATTAGCATCATCAGATCTTCTTAAATATTGGGCCCCGAACACTTCTATTACACATTGATAAAAGTTGAATAAGCATCGGATGACAATTGTTTTAGCAATTCGTAGGAACTCATCGTAATGATCAGCAGAGACTCTATACACCAATTGACATATAGTCGCCGTACATTTCTAAAGTGGCGACAAACCTTTTTTTCCTGTCTCATCGACCTCTATTAAAAGTATTCTAAATGATTTTTCAAGGTATCGACTATATGAAGGAATAATCCTCTTTGTATTTAGAATTGATGTCGAAATATATCATCAGGATATACTGACTCATTAGAGATGTAATTATTGAAAAGACAAGCATGTTCGACTTCATGATCCCAATTCAAATATCTCCTCCTCTGTGTTCTACCAGAAGAACTTTAAGCTATTTGACGTACCATTTGTCGTTGTTCATATAGCCGAAGCATTCTTTGTTCATTTATATCTTCCGCATCTTCTATCAATTCATTTCTCTAGAATTCACGAAGCATAGATCGATCTGGATTTTTAATCATTTAAAATAAATCAAGATATTTTCGTAATTAAAAAATATAGAAAATTGAGAAAATGATATGAAAAATGAAAGGTTGAGAATCTATTTATAAATAATTTTTTAAATAAAAAATAAAAATTAATCGTTGAACAACGATTAAAATTAATTATTTTTTAAAAACTAAAAATTAACCGTGGTTCTTGATGTTGATTTTATTTTATTTTTAACAAATATTAAAAAAATATTTTAATATAAAAATAATAAAAAATTTGATGAAGTGGCTCTATAATCATGGAGCCACTTCTCTATTTAACCAAGAAACTTCCTCCCACTATAGATATAGAGCCTGTTCTTTATTTAATCCAAGCAACTCTCTCCCACTATAGGAGTTCCTCCCCATTTGCCATGTAGAATGCCCTTAACAACCGTCTGATTCAACTCTGCACCAGAAACCCCGAACAGTTATCAACCTGACGAATAAGTACGCTCAAGCTCTGGATGACTCAAGTCTCAAGGTAGTCGCGGTATAAGGAAAGCGTGGCGCTGCTCAAAGTAGCAATGTTTCAAGCCCAAGTGCTGAAGGAACAACGGGAAGAGACTAACTCTGTGCCTATGATCCCCTGACTAATTCTGGCTATTAGAATATGGCCGGTTCTAGTAAAATCTTGTTTTGTAGGTTCAGGGGATCTGACTGGTTGTGAACTTTTTA
Source organism: Zingiber officinale (assembly GCF_018446385.1). Classification (NCBI taxonomy): domain Eukaryota; kingdom Viridiplantae; phylum Streptophyta; class Magnoliopsida; order Zingiberales; family Zingiberaceae; genus Zingiber; species Zingiber officinale. The sequence goes on from NC_055997.1 coordinate 50,814,724, forward strand.
AAGACGATCTGCTTTCGTTTCCTAGTGATGTATGTTGTTTTTATCAAGTTTGTCCTATAACACTGTCATAACATTATATTGTTATGCCCTTTACCTGTCTTATATAACCTCTGGAATACCTCAAAATAATTGGGTTTATAAAAAAGTCAGTTAATTGAAAAAAAAAAATCCCAATAACAACTCCAACTTTACATATAATTTTCATGTTTAAAAAATTTTATTTCCACTCCTTATATATAAAATTTTATTTACTTCAATTCTCTCATATAAATATCATTATCTAATTATTTCTCGTATTTTTAAGTTAAAAAAATCAAAAAATAAATATAATTCTTTTTATATTTTCTATTAAATTAGAATATTTTTTCTTATTTAATATAATTTCTCCTAAATTTAATTACATTTAAAGATAATCTAATATGTTTTTAGCAATATTTAAAAAGAATATAATATATTTTATATCGGATGAAAAAAATATACTTAATTTAATAAAAAAATATATTAAATTTTAATTTAATGTGTTGAATTTTAAAAAAATTATATTTATTTTTAAAATTTTTATATAAAAAAATTGAGAGGATAAATTAGTGTCAATTATAGTTAATTAAAAAGTGAATATATATATATATATAGAGGACTGCTCGGTAAAATTTAAATTATGATTGAGAATGGCAGGTAAAATTTGCCTTGACTTAAAGCCTCGGAGGATGTGCACATAATATGAAAACAGAGTAAAGCTTGGGCGAAATATGATACATCAAGCAGACATTGGAAAAACATTCAATCAGCGTCGATTTGGATAAGACAAAAAGTAGGAACAAATGTCACAAAATATTTTCATCAGGATAACGCATCTACCCCTAACTTCAAAATCTACTTTTCATTTGTCCGAGCCTTTATTAGATCATGTAACATATCAAGCTCAGTGTATAAAGCTTTCCCCATTGGAGAGCTTCCTCTAATACAATAATTACTTGAGATCGCATCTTTTCTAAATCTTCTGCTGGGGCTGTCATTAAGCGATGCTAAGACTCACGGTTAGGAAGGCCGCCAGAAGGAGTAGAGGATCTTGGGCGATCAATGGGCACCTCATTCGTAGAAGAAGCCCCCCGCGACTCTCTACATTGAGGGATAATAAACAGAGGCATAAGAGTATCGATTTCATAAAAAATCATAAAAGAATTTAACCACTTACTGGAATTGAGGGTCCTGATATGACCTTCAAGAGGAAAGGAGGAGAAACTTTAGGGAACTCTTCATCTAAAACCTCAAAGGAATCTTGCGATAATAGAATGGGGAAGAAGGGACCACAGAAGAGATGGGTTTTGGTCGAGACATGAATCACATCGAGCATCGTTCTGGCGGCCTAGACAACTAGTGGGTTTTCTTCTTGCTCAAGGCCTGGCGGGTCATGACCACCGCCGATGGGGGAGGCTTAGTCTTTTCCTGTTATTAATTAGTCTTAAAAGTTAATTATGAGATAATTAAATTTATTAGATTAATGAATTTAATGTAAGTTAGATTTATTGGATTAGATAAAGTCTAATCCGAATTAGACTCATCAATTGAATCCATTTATTCAAGAATACAATGATGATTAATTTGGATTAATCATGCGAGAAGACAATGATAATTAATTGGGATTAATCATGCATTGATGGAAAAAGACCAAAGGGTAAAAAATCTTTGATATTTATTATATGAATATAAAAGGATTTTTGGCATTTCATTTTAGAGATAAGACTCTTGATCTTCCATTCTTCCTCATTTTTTCTCCTTGGCCGAATTTCCTCATGACCAAACCACTCTTGCTTGCTAGCACAAGAAGATGGTTCTTCTTCGAAGCCATGTTCGTGCGACAAACGGAATGTGTTCGTGTGAATACCGTAGAGACGCGAACACTTGAGTGTGCTGAGATCTTAGCTATCGGGAGTTCATGTGCACGTAACAAAGGTATAACTCCCTCTCATCAAACTTAGTATATGTATTTTTTTCCTTCGCATGAATCTTCTGGAGAGGATCTAGTTTGTTTCCGCTATACTTTTCGCGTGTTTAGCACATTAGATCCTTACAGTGGTATCAGAGCTACTTACGAAGGCATATACTAAATTGTAATTAGATTTTTATATGGGATATAGAAATTGTATGAGAGATTTACTATGATTTGCATGATTATGAGTTAGATTTCGGCCAAAGATCTTGGCCTAAAAATTGTTGTGAATAGCAAGATTTCGGCCAAAACACTGTTGTGAACAACAAGGTTTGGACCAAAGGTTTTGTGGGTAGCAGAGTCTCGAGTATAACAGCAACTCATACAATGAGTATGCAAAATAATCTTGTGCGGGGGCGCTACCTCCTTGACCCCTCGCCCACTAACCAATTAGTGGGGACCGCCGTGGTGTTGCGGCTCATAAGTTTTTGTTGAAAGCATAGTAGGTTTATGTCATAAAGATATTGTGAATGTTATATGATATGGTGCATGATTATGACCCTTAACCCCGATGTGATTGGATAAGTGTTGTAATTCATAATACGGTCTGCGCATCGTGCCTCTCCTTTTTCATTCTTGTTATAAATTTAGACTAACCTCAAATGTAACTCAAGATTTCTTTAGATTTTGTAATGTACAAATTAGAGAAAGAACCAGTCTACTAGATGATGGTGAAAAAGAGAGAAGGACAACAACACACAACGACCAAGGAAGCATTTGGAGAAGATGTTTTAACCTAGGTTGACCTTTCAATTTTCTCATTGGCTTGAGAAGACCGTAGATGATGGGGTCATAACCATGTTACGTTTAATTAGTGTATATGTTGATGTATGTCATGATATGCCATGAATGTATGTGATGCATGTGTAGCTTAGAGGCATATCCCATGATATGTCATGACTTTAGGTGTGACTTAACTAAGTTACCTCAATTGAATTAAGAACTTAGAGGTATATCCCATGTGATGTAATTCAAGTTATACTAGTCTTGGGTGATTAGCCAAAGCTAACTCAAGATAAGTTATAATATGAATTTCATAAGATGAGCAAACGAACAAATAGTCTTGTTCACCCAATGATGTAAGAGTTACATAGGAAGTAATTGGTAAACGTTGTCTATCTAAGTTATACAAGTTTTGAGCGATTAGTCAAAGCTTACTCAAGATAAGGTGTAATATGGATCTTGTCCAATTGGTACACGTTGCCTACCTAAGTTATACAAGTCTTGAGCGATTAGTTAAAGTTAACTTAAGATGATTTATAATATAGATCTTATCCCACTTGAATGTCTTTTCTTTTGGATTTAGAGCTAGTAGTGACTTGCTTCTATCAAACTTTAGAATTCAGTGGAAGAATCATTTAATTAAATGTCTAATTAAATGATCTAGATATGATACCTATTTCTATATTTTATTGTTGTAGATCACTATGTCGTCTAGTACATCAAATACACTCTCTTCGTGATATGTCCTTGCTAAGGACAAGCTCAATTATGTTAATTTCCTAAACTAGTACAGAAACTTGAGAATAATTCTTAAGCAAAAAAGAAAATTGTACGTCTTAGAGCAGCTCATTCCTGAACCCCCCCCCCCCCCCCCCCCCCCCCCCCCCCCACACACACACACACAGAAGCTGATAAGGATGTTTATAAGAAGCATCAAGATGATGCATTAGATGTATTATACCTTATGCTTGCCACCATAAACTTTGAGCTTCAAAAGCAATATGAGAACATAGATGTCTATGATATGGTTGAATATCTTAGACAATTATATTAAGGACAGGCAAGACATGAGAGATTTGAGATCTCTAAGGCTCTATTTCAATGAAAAATGTAAAAAGGAAGTCCCGTAGAGCCTTATGTGCTCAAAATGATCGGGTATATGGAGAATCTATAAAGATTAGGATTTCCACTAGGCCAAGAATTTGCCACTGACCTTATTCTGTAGTCATTGCCCGGGAGTTATAGTCAATTTGTCATGAACTATAATATGAATGAAATTAACAAACCATTGCCTGAGAGGTTAAACATGTTGAGAACTGTCGAACTCAACCTTAAGAAAGGAAAGTCTAGTACTATTTGTTGGATCGTGAATTCGCTAGAGGGGGGGGGGGGGGGGGGGGGTGAATAGGTATTAAAATAAAATCGTTTAACGAGTTAGAATGCATAGCGGAAGGATAAAATCAGAGGAAAGCTAACAGGAACCAATTTTACTTGGTTCGGAGCCTTCGTCGACTCCTACTCCAAGGCTCACACTCGTTGAGTGCTTTCGATGGACAATCCACTAACAATTTGTTAAAATATTACAAATGAAAGTACAGGATTTTCTTTTAAAGAAAAGATACCGACAAAAATAAGGAAAAGGAAAAGTAGAGCATTTTCGAAGATGTTGTAGTGAGTTGTACTTTACTCCAGGGCTCACCCTCCTTATATAGGAGGCTATGGTCACCCGTATCTCTTTTGAGCACCTAGAGTGTGACGTAGCCCAGCCAACCAGTGTGCTCCAAGTGGTGAAGCGATAAGGGGATAAAGTTTGCACTCTGGGTGCTCGGACTCCTTCCGGGCGCCCGGATCCCTTTCGGGGGCCCGGACCTCTGTTTCCCAGCAACCTGCAAGAAAACGTTAGTCTGAGGCAAGATGCAAAAACTACCCTGCAAAACAAAGTGTTAGTATAGTATAGTTATAATAATAAAACAGAGCATTAATTAGATTCCATCTCATCGAAACTGGAATCTAGTCAAGATCTCAACTTAGAGTTCTGAAATGGTTCTAAGTTGGATTGACGCCTAAGTTCCTTTCCCGGGAACGTGTCCTCACAGTTACTCCCCTCCAGTAACTTACCTTAACTCACTTGCCAGACGTTCGGTCAGCCCGTCGACCCATTTAGACTTCATGCTAGCTATCAGGTCAGCCCATCGACCTAACCGGACTTCGTGTCAGACATTCGGTCAACCAGTCGACCAGTCTGGGCTTTGTGCTAGCTATCAGGTCGACCCGTTGACCTAGCTGGACTTCATGCCAGATATCCGGTCAGCCCATTGACCAGTCTAGGCTTCTCCTGCACACTTAGTTAAAACGTTAGATCACAATGAAATTAATTTAACCTACTTTGTCATTCATCAAAACTTGAGTTAGATCGTTAGTGCTAACTGCACCAATAATCTCCCCATTTTTGATGCAATGACAACCTGGGTTAAGTTAGTAAAAAATATACAAGTAAAACAAACAATTATGAGGTTTTTTTTAAGTTAGTCTTGTTTTATTTGTGGTACTTTGTTGTTTAACTAACTTAAACCACCTAACCCTCCCTCTTTGACATTCAGCAAAAACAACATAGAACATACTAAAAATAAGCGATTAAGGAAGTAAAATGCAATAGATAATTTGAATTAAGGTCAGACTGACTTGGGGAAGTTTAAAGTAGAAAACTTTAGAAATTATGCTTACAATTTTAAGTTTTTCAAAATAACTAAGTTTTGAAAAATCAACTTAACTTTCAAAATAAGCTTGAAAATAATTTTCAAACATTAGTTTATATAGAGGTTAATTTTCAAAAAGAAAAGATAAACCAAAAGCAATTTTATAAAATTTTAAAGCTAAGTTTGTAACCTTCAAAAAGTTAAATTTTAAACTATAGTAATATTCAAGTATTAAGTTCAAACAGAATTAGGTTTACTAAAGTAAGTTTATATAAATTTTCAAAAATAAATTTGTATAAAATTTATCTTTAGATTATAAAAGGTAAGTTTAATTTTCAAAGTCAACAAACTCTCATTTTCAAAACTTAATTTTAAAATCTAATTTTCAAATTCAATTTTCAAAACTAAATAAGATCCAATTTAAAAAACTTGGTTAGTTTTTAAAGAGGATTTAAAATATTTTTAAGGAAATATTTTTCAAAAACTAATTTCAAAATAAGTTATGAAAATAGTTAATCCTCTCCCTAAACCTGACATGACAAAAACTGTCTAACTAGTTACTTACTTACTGTCTATCAAAGGATAACAACTTTCACTTGGTTTGTCAGGTTAAGCCAACTGTAATCAGTTAGTATTTGACTAAACTGAATAACTTAACCTGATTAATATGTGTTTTGTATTTAACGCCCAGACTTGTGTTGATGTACTGAAATAAGCATCTTAGGTTCAGACAATCTGCCTATACATCACACCCCTTTTTATGTTTAACAATCATAAACAAGGTAGTCCTAGTGTATTGGTGAGATGCTCAAGTACTAGCCCTATAGGAACATGTTTTCTAAGGAATTAATCTAGTCTAAGGCTAAAATTAATTTTTGAAATTCTAAAAATGGGAAATTTTGAAAGTTTTATCCTAGAATTTAAGACCACCATTTTTTAAAACAATTTTGAAATTAAAGAATCTTAGTCTATTAAATACATTCCTAACTTCCGACGTAGATTGCTAAACTCACTTTTAGGGAGGGGTTTGGTAAATATGTCAGGTAAATTAGATTTGGACTCAATATATTTAAGTTTAATATCTCCTTTAGTGACATGATCCCTAATAAAGTGATGTCTAATTTCTATATGTTTGGTTCTTGAATGATGCACAGGAGTTTTTGTTAAATTAATTGAACTAATATTATCAATTAATACTTTTACATTTGTAAGGTTTAAATTAAAATCTTTTAAGGTGTGCATCATCCATAGTAGTTGTGCGACATATTCACCTATAGCTATATACTTTGACTCAGTTGTAGATAGGGCAACACAGTGTTGCTTTCTACTAAACCAGCTGACAAGTGATGGGTCTAGTAGTTGACATCCACCACTTGTGCTTTTGCGGTCTAATTTACATCCAGCGTAATCTGAGTCAGAATATCCTATTAATTCAAAATTGTTAGTTCTAGGATACCAAATTCCTACATTTGAAGTTCCTTTAAGGTATCCAAAGATTCTTTTGACTTGAGTTAAATGAGATTCTTTAACACAAGTTTGGTATCTAGAACACATACTAACTGCAAATAAAATATCTGGTTGACTTGCAGTTAAGTATAGTAGACTACCTATGACACTTCTATAGTATTTTAAGTTAACTAATTTTCCATTGAGTCGTCATCTAGAATTGTGTTAACTGCCATAGGTGTTTTTATTTCTTTAGTGTTTTCCATTCTGAAATTTTTAAGTAATTCTTTGGTGTATTTTTGTTGATAAATATAATTTTCCTCATTTGTTTGTTTGATTTGTAATGCTTAAAAGTAAGTTAGTTTCCCTACTAGACTTATTTCAAACTCTTGTTCCATTAGATTAGTAAATTCTTCTAAAAATTTTGAGTTAGTTGAACCAAAAATTATATCATCTATATAGATTTGGGCTATGAATATATCCTCTTTTATTAATTTATCGAATATGGTTGGGTTAATTTGACCTTGGTTGAATCCTTTGGATATTAGGTAAGAGGTTAACCTTTCATACCACGCCCTGGGTACTTGCTTAAGTCCGTATAAAGCCTTTTTTAGCTTAAAAACATAGTCGGGGTGTTCTAGACTTTCAAATCCAGGTGGTTGTCCTACATAAACTTCTTCTTTTATTAGTCCATTTAGAAAGATGGATTTAACATTCATTTGATACAATCTGAACCCTTTATAGGATGCATAACTGAGTAACATTCTAATGGACTCTAATCTAGCTACTGGGGCATAAGTTTCATCATAGTCAAGTCCCTCTACCTGCCTAAACCCTTTAGCAACTAACCTAGCTTTGTTTCTAGTAATTTCTCCAGTTTTGCTTAACTTATTTCTAAACACCCATTTTGTTTCTATTATCTTTTTATTTTTGGGTGGTGACACTAAATTCCATACTTCATTTCTCTCAAATTGAGCTAGTTCCTCTTGCATAGCTATGACCCAGTCTGGGTTAAGTAAAGATTCAGCTATAGTTTTGGATTCAATTTTTGAAACCAAAGAGATTTGACTTAGATTTCTAAAGGATAACCTAGTTTGAACCCTTAAGTCTGGATCACCAATTATTTGGTCAATTGGATGATTTGGGTTGACTCTTATAGTTCTAGGAGGTTGATTCTCTTGAGGTTCTTCTTTTTCTTCGTGATTTAAATATTCATTGGTTCTTTCTTGATTATTGTTGCCTTGAATAAATTCAATGTTACTATTAGCCCTAGTATCAATTATGAGATGATTGTAAAAGGCTCATTTTGTATCATATATCATTATTAATAAAAGGCAAAGTTGGTTATTATATTTATTTCAGTTCAGTGTCAATTGAATAAGTATAATAATGTCCTTGGGTAGTAGGTTCTTATCTACAGTATATCAATTGGTTGAATTGATAGTGAGATATTGTAGAGAACACTACTCTTAACTATTCCTTGTTGAGCATTAATATACAAGGACAATATTAATGCGTTGAGACTAGCAGGTAGGTTAATGGATGACTTGATCTCACAAGTCATGGATATGAGATATCAGATTGACACATGGGTATATATTAGAGAATATATAATGAATGATCCGCCATGATAATGTTTCATGGATCGTTATATGAGTGTCATAAACATTCTCATGTGACTATTGGTATGAATAGTCCTTAGACCTGAAGTCACTATGGTTCCCTACATAAGGAGTTGTGTATTTTGGTATCGACAAATGTCACCTGTAATAAGGTGGACAATAAAGTCGATCACTGGGTATGCAATGAATTATGCGGAGGGATGTGAGTGATGTAGATGGGATCTATCCCTTCCATATGACGGAAGCGATATCTGTGGGCCCCTTGATTAGTAGGACACAAAAAAAGCATGACCATGCTCAAATGAGTCAATATGAGATATTGAGCTTATTTGATTGAGTGTATCTACATAGAGATCAAGAAACACAAAGGTTGATAAGAGGATGACACGGTCTATGCCTCATTGATCAATCTAGATATCAAGAATAGAGGGACCAAGTCATACAAGATAATAGCCACGAATAGGTTAGGTCAGATCTCGACTTTCTCGTCACTTGGGTAGCAATGATGCATTGCTAGATACCACTCATTGCTTATGTATATAAATGTTGATTTGGGTACATTGCCAATGTTACGAGGACCTATTGGGTCACACACAATGAAAAAGTATATTTGGAGATGGGTTCATATGCTGAATCATTTGATTAAGTCTAATCCGAATTGGATTTATTGAGTTAGACTCAATTGGATCAAGTCCAATTCAAACTAGACTTGAGGAAGTCAATTCAAATTAATAAAATAGTGATTCATTGAATTTGAATTGTATAAGAATTAATTGAGTAAGACTCGATTGAATTAGACTTGACTTAGACTCAAGTGAGTTAGACTTGAGTTAGACTCAAGTGAGTTATACTTAAGTTAGACTTAAGTGAGGATAAATGAGAAGATATTCATTGAATTTTCGAAACTCAATGAATCATTATATTCAATTTTTTAAATTGAATGAAAAAATGAGGAGTTTCAAAATAACCCTTAATGGAGAGTGAATACTCATTAAGGCTCATTAACGGAATTAATGGCATTAAATGTTTTCATTGGATGAAAAATACTTAAGTCATTTTACTCTCATTTTTTTCTTACTTTTCATTATCCTTCCTCTTCTTCTTCCTCTCTTGGCCGAAATCACTCTTGGTTGCTAGCACAACCATAAGTGTTTTTCTTCTCCATTTTGTGAGTTTGTGAGACAAACGGAGGAACACTTGTTCGTGTGGATACCGAAAGAGGCATGGACGCTTGATCGTGCTGAGATCCGAGTTGTCGGGAGATCGTGTGCACGCTACAAAGGTATACTCTTTCATGTTCTTAGATATAAACTTAGTATATAATTATGTTTCCCTTCGCATGGATCTTCTGGAGGAAATAGGTTTTTCTGCTGCGCGTTTGCGTGTTTAGCAACCTATTTCCTTACATTCAATTGGCTGAATTTGGGTTTGTTCTAGGTTTTGTTTGAATTCCTCAAATTTTACATTTGTGGTTTCTTCAATTCTTAGTATAACCTTATTGTATATTCTGTAACCCCTACTATTAGTGAACATCCTACAAAGATTCCATTTTCTATTTTAGAAGTGAATTTTCGTATATGTTCTCTTGTGTTTAGTATGAAGGCTGGATACTCAAATACTTTAAAGTATTTTATGTTGAGCTATTTATTATAATATATTTCGAAGAAGGTTTTGTTATGTGTTTTATTTAATGTTGTTCTATTTTGCACATAACAGGTTGTACTAACAGCTTCTGCCCAAAAGTACTTAGGTAGATTATATTCATTTAGCATAGCCCTAGAGGCTTCAAGTAGCGTTCTATTTTTTCTTTCTACAATTCCATTTTGTTGAGGTATTTTAGGACATGAAAATTCGTGATGATATCCGTTGTCAAGACAAAATTGATTGAAGTTATGATTTTTAAATTCACCCCCATTGTCACTTCTAAGTCTTTTAATTTTAAGGTATTTTTCATTTTCAACTTGCTTGCAAAAATTTGTAAAAATTTCAAAAGTTTCATCCTTATTTTTTAAAAATTTTACCCAGGTGAACCTAGAATAGTCGTCTATTATTACTAGACAATACAAACTTTCATTTATTGATTTGACCCCATGAGAGTCAAATAAGTCTAAATGTAGAAATTCTAGTATTGAGTTGGTTTGAGGTTGATTAGTTGGTTTGTGAGTAGATTTTGTTTGTTTTCCTTATTGACAAGCATTACATATTGTTGAGTCTAAGTTACGTAATTTTGGTAATCCTCTAACTAGTCCTTTTAATTTGCTTATATTTCTGAAATTTGTGTGTGTCATTCTTCTATGTCATAACCAAGTTTCTTCTTTTTGTATTAAATAACACTTATTTGAAGAAGTGGTTAAGTTAATTGCATAGATGTTATCTTTTCTAAACTCTTTTAGACTTATCGTAGGGTTATCTAAGTACTTGATTAAGAATTCTGAAGATAAAAACCTAATCTCATATCTAGTGTTACACAATTGACTAATACTAAGAAGATTATACTTGAAATTTTCAACAAGTAATACATTTATAATAATAAAATCAATTTTAAGCTCAATGTTACCTATACCAATTACTTTGAATTTGTCATTGTTTCTAAAGGCAACTGTTCCTAAATTTTTGTAAGTAAGTTGGATGAATTTGGTGTGATCTCCAGTCATATGTTTGAAGCAACTACTGTCCAAGATCCACTTGATTTCCTACAATATGTAGGCATTAGGGTTAGTCTGAGTTTTTACTTAAAATGATTTTTAAGTTAAAAAGATTTTAAAATAAATTTTAAGTTGAAGGGTTTTTTTAAAAAAATAAATTTTAAGTTAAAAAGATTTAAAGTAAATTTTAAGTTAAAAAGATTTTTTTAAAATAAATTTTAAGTTAGAAAGTTTTTTTTAAAATAAATGTTTAGTTACAAATATTTTTAAAATAGATTTTAAGTTAAAAAGACTTTTAAAATAAATTTTAAGTTAATTTTTTTTTAAAAAAATAAGTTTTAAGTTAAAATAAATTTTAATTCAATTTAATTTAATTATTTTAATTTATTTTAGTTTAGTTTAGTTTAATTTAATTTAATTATTTTAATTTATTTTAATTTAATTTTTTAATTTGAAATTTAATTTAATCGATTTGGTTTGATTCGATTCGATTCGATTTGACTCAATTTGGTTCGAGTCGATTCGAAGTCTTTAGTCATCTCACCCGATCTATGTTTTCAATCAAGGAAACCTCTAATTTTTGTGAGATGAAGTTAAGTTCAATTTTAGGGTTGGGTTTAACTTTGTGTTAGATTCAGGTTTAGCTTTGGGCTCAACAAATAGACATTGTTTAGATAAACTTCTGGCTTATGGTGAGTCACTTGGGCATCATTAGAGTAATCATGCATTCGAGGTTTTCCAAATAGTCATATCCACTGAACTTAGTATAAAACCTTGGTCTAATTAGTTAGGATCCACAAGGGGTACTTTCAGTTAGTTCCACTTAGCCAAATGCACCAGGTCGAAGCCATATCTTCCTAGACATGCATAGACTAAGCTTCCCTAACTCACTATCATCCAAAATTTCACCAATACCGTAGGTCAAGTTAAATTTTATCCCTTTTTACTCTAATCCTAATTATTCTACCGGGTAGGTTAGTTTTGATTACCCTGTCGGATAGATTATTTTTGGAGGTGCCAGCTATTCTGGAGCCTCCCCCTGAATTATTGGCCTTTTAAGTTTTAGTTCTAGGTTTATGTCTGTTACTTTTATAATTATATTTAACTTGATGATAATCTAATTTTTGATAGGTTCTAAAATTTTTCGATTTTGATTTTGTTGGACTAGGTTTGTGTTTTGGTTTTTGATTTGATTTATCAAATTTTACATAGTATATTTTATCTTTAGGTATGTAATATTGGTTAGTTCCTATTTACGTGGTTAAGCACGCTTTCGGAACCCAAGTTTTATTTTGTTGTTTATGTTGGGTTATTAGTGATTTAAACGTTTTATTTGAACTCGACTTGTAACCAAGTCAGATTTTATTGTAGACTGCTTTTGACTATTTAAAATAAGACCTAAATTTTTAGATTTTGTTGTAAATTTTTCTAAAATACTTTTTAATTTATTAATTTCTATTTTTAATGTTAAATTTTCCTCCTCAAGTGTTAGGTCTTGAGTTGGATTAGTATTTATGATTTGTTCCTTGAGGTTTTGGTTTTCCTCAAGGAGAAATTTATTTTCATTTTCTATTGCAATTTATTTTTTATCTAATAAATCAATTATTTTAAAAAAATTCTTATTTAAATTCAGATATACCTCTTTGGGACCTTCGGAAATGAGTACGAACTAGTGGCTCGATTCGGGTTCGGACCCGTCTTTCGATTCGTCCTCCGATTCTGCTTCGCGGGCCATCAAAACGAGGTGACTTTGGTGCTTCTGATCTTCGACCTCCTATTCTTCTGAGGATGAGTCGTCCTAGGTCGCTTTGAGAGCATTCTTCTTGGATGTCTTTGACTTGTCGCTCTTCAATCTTGGACACTCATTCTTGTAGTGGTCTTTCTTGTTGCACTCGAAGCAAGTCACATTCCTTGGTTCAGATGGGGAGTTGATCTTCTGCAAGTCCTTTTTGCTGAAGCTCTTCTTCCTCCTGGTGAACATCTTCCTTACCAGGTTCACCAGGTACTCTTCGTCTTTAGAATCCTGATCAGACTCATCTTCAGGTTTAGGCTTGGTCTTTGTCCTTTCTTTGGAGGAACCTGCAAACAAGGCAATACCTTTCTCGGTTCCGACATTAGTCTGCTCGTGTAATTCAAGTTCGCAGAATAACTTGTCTAGTTTCAATTTAGATAAATTTTTCGAAATTTTGTAGGCATCCACGATAGATGCCCATAATGAATTTCGCGGAAAAGCATTTAATGCGTACTTGATTAAGTCACGATTTTCCATTTGATGGCCTATCATGTGGAGTCCGTTGAGGATATCTTTGATCCTCGCATGAAGTTGACTTGCTGTTTCTCCTTTCTACATTTTAATATTAAATAGTTTATTTAATAGAAGGTCACGCTTAGTTACCTTGGCGTCGCTCGTTTCTTCGTGTAGTTCGATTAATTTGCCCCATAATTCTTTTGCATTTTGGTGTGGTCCCACTCGGTTTAGCTCTTCCTTCGTTAGCCCGCATTGGAGTGTGTTGAGAGCTTTGAAGCCCGTCCAGGATTTATTTCTCATGTCCAGAGTCTACTGTTCCGGGTCTAGTGGATTTCCGGAGTTGTCGACAGGCACCTTATAGCCTCTGGTGACGCTGAATCACTGGTCAAAGTCGGTCTTCAAGTAAACCTCCATTCACTTCATCCAGTAGGGGAAGTCATCCCTGTTGAATAGGGGGCGTACTGTGCTGAACCCTTCGACTTGAGACATTTTTATCCTGCACACAAATAAATAAAGAAACGAGGAATCTCAAGACTTGGTCTTGAATTAATAGTACGGAATAAAATTAAAAAGAATCTAAAATTGAATTGGTGTTGCACCAATTCAGCTTAATTACTACGAAAAAGATTTCTAAAAAGGTAATGATACCAGTTTGAATTTATAACGTAAAACTAAAAATTGGAAAAAAAAAATGTAAAAGAATTTCACCCCCTGTCTGATTGGCGGTTGCACCAAATCAGAGCAGTACCTTCTCTGATACCACTTGTTGGATCGTGAATTCGCTAGAGGGGGTGAATAGTGATTAAAATAAAATCGTTTATCGAGTTAGAATGCACAGCGAAAGAATAAAATCAGAGCAAAGCTAACAGGAACCGATTTTACTTGGTTCGGAGCCTTCGTCGACTCCTACTCGAAGGCCCACACTCGTTGAGTGCTTTCGATGGGCAATCCACTAACAATTCGTTAAAAGATTACAAATGAAAATACAAGATTTTTTTTAAAGAAAAGATACCAACAAAAATAAGGAAAAGGAAAAGTAGCGCGTTGTCGGAGAAACTTCGCAGCGTCGCAGGAGCAAAGTACAGCAGAGCAAGCGTTGGAAGACGTTGTAGTGACTTGTACTTTGCTCCAGGGCTCACCCTCCTTATATAGGAGGCTCCGGGCTTTCGGATCCCTTCTGGACGCTTGGAGTGTGACGTAGCCCAGCCAACCAGCGTGCTTTATGTGGCGAAGCGATAAGGGGATAAAGTTTGCACTCCGAGCGCCCGGACTCCTTCTGGGCACCCGGACCTTCGAACGCTCGGATCCCTTCCGAGCACCCGGACCTCTATTTTCCAGCAACCTGCAAGAAAAGTTAGTCCGAGGCAAGATGCAAAAACTACCCTGCAAAACAAAGTGTTAGTATAGTACAGCTATAATAATAAAACAGAGCATTAATTAGATTCTGTCTCATCGAAACTGGAATATAGTCAAGATCTCAACTTAGAGTTCCGAAATGGTTCTAAGTTGGATCGACGCCTAAGTTCCCTTCCCGGGAACGCGTCCTCACAGTTACTCCCCTCCAGTGACTTACCTTAACTCACCTGGCAGACGTCCGGTCAGCCCGTCGACTCGTCTGGAATTCGTGCCAACTATCAGGTCAGCTCGTCGACTTAGCTGGACTCTTCGTTCTAGACATCCGGTTAGCCCGTCGACCAGTCTGGGCTTCGTGCTAGCTATCAGGTTGACCCGTTGACCTAGCTGGACTTCAAACCAGACATTCGATCAACCCGTCGACCAGTCTAGGCTTCTCCTGCACACTTAATTAAAACGTTAGATCACAATGAAACTAACTTAACCTATTTTGTCATTCATCAAAACTCGAGTTAGATCGTTAGTACTAACTGCACCAACACTATTTTGCTAGTGCCAAAGGGCAAAAGCAAATGGAAGCCCAAATATAAGGATAAGATTCAAACCAAAGGCAAGGGCAAGACTCATGCATTGAAATCCAAAGGTGGTGTTGCTAAGGATGGAACCTACTTCCATTGTAGTGAGACTGGACACTGGAAGAGGAACTGCAAGTTGTACCTAGAGGAATTGAAAAGAGAAGTGAGACTTCTGCCTCAGGTATATATGTTATAGAAGTCAATCTATTTATTTCTTTTTCATGGATATTAGATACCAGATGTGCATCTCACATTTGTACTAATGTACATGGGCTGAGAAATAGTAGATCATTGACAAAGGGTGAAGTAGACCTACGAGTATGCAATGGCGCAAGAGTTGCTATTATAGTGGTAGGAACATATTCCTTATCTTTGTCCATTAGCCTTGTTTTAGAACGTGAAGAGTGTTGTTATGTGGTTGCCTTGACTAAGAACATTATCTCTGTTTCTTATTTGGACAAGAAAGGTTTTTCATTTATAATAAAGAACAAATGTTGTTCTATTTAATTCAATGAAATGTTCTATTGTAGTGCACATCTTTGTTGATACAGTTTGACCTGGCTGTTGTTTTGATGTTGACACTGATTTAAGTTTGTATCAGATGTTAATTGAACTCGGATTGATTACTGATCAAGGTTGATCATGTGGAAGGGAAAAGTCCAAGTTGGAAACTTGGCACGCGGAGTCGGAGAGGGCTCGGTAGCTCGGTCTCCGGACTAGGTCGGAGAGGGCTCAGTAGCTCGTTCTCCAGATCAGGTTAGAGAGGGCTCGGTAGCTCGTTCTCTGGACCTGACGAAGTCGGAGAGGGCTCGGTAGCTCGTTCTCCGGACTAGGTCGGAGAGGGCTCGGTAGCTCGTTCTCTGGACCTGACGAAGTCGGAGAGGGCTCGGTAGCTCGTTCTCCGGACTAGGTCAGAGAGGGACCGAGCTCGGACCGAGAGGGCTCGCAGCCTGCCTCCTGACTAGGTTAGAGAGGGCTCGTGAGCTCGTCTCCGGACCGCACAAGCCCGAGAGGGCTCGATAGTTTGTTCTCCAGTTAGGTCAGAGGGACCTAAGTGGACATTCCATGGTACATTGGATCGGTCGGCAGATCGATCCGGATCATGAGATGGATCGGTCGGCGGACCGATCCAAAGTCTGATTTCCATGGATCGGTGCGGTGACCGATCAGAAACACTCAAGAGCACATCGAGTAATCCGATCGGCGTAGACCGATCAGAAACACTCGAGCACATCGAGTAATCCGATCGGTCAGACCGATCAGAAACACCAAGAGCACATCGAGTAACTGATCGGTCTTGGAGACCGATCGGGAGATGGTATTGCGAGAAGAAGGGGGGATCGGTCGTGGAGACCGATCCACTGCGGCCTGATCGGTCTCCACGACCGATCAGGTAAGCAGTGGACCGATCAGGATATGTCCTGATCGGTCCATGGATCGGTCTGGTGACCGATCAACACACAATCAGATTTGTTCGCTGTTTCTGCGATTCCTCCACTGCATTTGATCTGCCTGATTCATGTGATATAACCCTTTGTGCTGTTAGCTTTTGAGTTTGCAGGATCACAGGTATCATTCCAAGCCTAATTTCAAATTAAGTCCATAAGAGGAATACGACAAATGGCCTTTCTGCTGTGATTCGCGGCGCATGGTGCATTTGAAGCATCAACGGCTACTAGTGTGATCTGGCTGCGATCCGCTTGACTCCTGGTGATTGGTTCGATCTCAGAAGACACCAGTGAAGACTGTGATTTCATTGGTGTGAGTTCAGAGAACCAGGTAAGGAGGAAGAGGGATTGGCTGCAGCGATGATTCTGTGCAGTTTAACCACGATCCGTGACAGCAGAGAACAAAGGCTTAAGAAGCAGTAAAAAGCGAGAGGAATGAATAACAAGAAAGCAAGAAAGTGAAAAAACGTTCTGTTGATCGTTGAGGTGTGCTAAGTTCTTGAGCTCTCGGGTGAGAAACTGCTATCTGTGAGTTCTCTGTTTCCACTGATCCTCGCGTGGTTGTAAGCGTTAGTTCATTCTTCTTTGCCACGGAGCTATATAAGTCTTGTGCTTTAACATATATATTTCTTGAGACTTTGTGGAGAGGTTACTCCACCGAGAAGGAGGATCTTTAGCCGGAATTTATCCGAGGTGCGATCTACCGAAGATCAAGGGGTCGTCCACCTTACGGACATGCCGAGGAGTAGGGGCAAGTTATCCCCGAACCTCGTAAATCCGTGTGTTAGTGTTAGTGTGCTTGTTTCCTCTTTGTTTTAGTTTCCTAATTCCGCTGTGCTAACAAGTTTCTTTGTAGAAATTTGTGTTTAAGTTTTTTAAGAGGCTATTCCCCCCCCCCCCCCCCCCCCCTCTAGCCATCTAAGATCCTAACAAGTGGTATCAGAGCAAGGCGCTCTTTAATTCGGATTAACACCCTAAAGAGCAAAAGAAGATGGCTATGAAGGAAGGATTTAGCACCAATCGTCCTCCCTATTTCGACGGAGCAGATTTTCAGTATTGGAAGAGCCGCATGGAGTATTACCTCAAGACTGATATCTCCATGTGGTTCTCGGTCAAGGAAGGATTCACACCACCGAAGGACGAAGAAGGTAAGGAACTCGATTCATCAAGGTGGTCTACCGAACAAACTTGTAAAGGGCAAGCCGATGCCAAGGCGGTAGTCACCTTACAATGTGGGATTGCCAAGGACCAACTCGTCAAAGTAGGTCCATTCTCGAGTGCAAAAGATTTATGGAACAAGCTTATCGAGCTCCAAGAAGGAACTCGAGATTCTTGGATAGCCAAGAGGAACCTATTCTTGAATCAACTACAAAATCTCACCATGAAGGAAAACGAAACGGTAAGTGAACTACATGGGAGGTTCAAGGAAATCATCAATGGTCTACATTCCGTAGATGAACGCGTGGAGAATCGCGATCTAGTAAGGTACGCTCTTAAAGCCTTTCCAAGGAATGCCTTGTGGTCATCTATGGTAGATGCCTAAAAGATTTCCAAAGATCTTTCCATTGTTAAATTAGACGAATTCTTTTGTGAAATGGAACTTCATGAACTTGCTAACAAAGGTCAAAGAGAGAAAGGTATTGCCTTAGTTGCAGGACCAAAGAACAAGGATGGAAGAAGAAAGAGGGAAAAGAAGAAGGAGAAAGAGATTTCTTCATCTACATCCTCCTCCGAATCTGATGATGAAGGCGGATCATCATCAAGCGAGATGGCCAACTTCGTGAGGAGAATTATGAGAAGAAGCCGAAGATACAAAGGAAAAGGTAAACCTAATGATCAAAATATCGATAAGACTAATGTTACATGTTATGAGTGTAGCAAGAAAGGTCATTACCGGAGTGATTGTCCAAAACTCAAGAAGGAGGAACGGGCCAAAAAGAAGGAGGAAAGAGCCAAGAAGAAGAAAGCTCTCAAGGCCACTTGGGATGAATCTTCCTCAAGCTCATCGGAGGAGGAAGAGAAGAAGGAGAAGAGTACTCGGCAATTGGCACTCATGGCAAGGGAGGAGTCCGAGTCCGAGAGTGATGACTCAAGCACTTCAGCCACGGCTTCATCATCTTCGGATGATGAAGAGGTAACCTCTTCTCACTTAGAAAAATGATATAAGACTATTACACATTTGTCTACTTTGCTTAAAAAATCAAAAACAGAAAATAAATCATTAAAAGAAGAAGTAGAAAACTTGAGGGCCCTTAGGGAAGATGAGGTTGATGACCTACATCTAGAGGTCCTTGAGGATGAGAACAAGGCCTTGAAGGGTGAGGTTGAGAAACTCAAGAAAATGCTTGAAAAATTCTCAACTAGCTCTAAGACCCTAGACATGATTCTAAATGCCCAAAGGGCGGTCTACAACAAGGCTGGATTAGGATACCAACCTAAGGAGTCTAGCTTTATTTCTTTAGTGTCAAGAACCCAATTTCATAGATCGCATGTTTCTAGGGTTCATGAGACTAGGAAGAAGGTAACAAAGGCATGGGTGTCTAAGTCTTTCATTGTAGATGCATTAGGTCCCAAGATTTGGGTACCTAAAACATCTATCTTTCGTGTCTTGTAGGCATTGGTAAAGGGGGAGCGTCTATCAACTTGGTTTGTTGATAGTGGATACTCCAAGCACATGACCGGGGACAAGTCACTATTTTCTACCATTCAAAATAAAAATAAAGGTAATGTGTCCTTTGGTAATAATGGTAGCCTTAAGGTTATAGGGGTTGGAGACATTCATATATCCGAATATCTCCAAATCAAGAATGTCCTTCTAGTCAAGGGGATGACTTTTAATCTCCTAAGTGTCAGTCAATTGTGTGATACGGGTTACACAATTGAGTTTCATTCGAGTCAATGTCTAGTCAAAAACATTGACACACTTGACACGGTACTAGTAGGCACAATTAGAGTAGGTCTTTGGTATCCTCGTACTGAGTCTTTTGACTTGATAGGTTATACCGACTCCGATTATGCTGGGTGCAAATTGGATCGGAAAAGCACTAGTGGGGGTTGCCAATTTTTAGGTTCATCATTGATTAGTTGGTCAAGTCGGAAGCAACATTGTGTTGCTCTCTCCATGACCGAGACTGAATACATTGCCATGGGAGAGAGTGTATCACAATTGTTGTGGATGATTCACACTCTAGAAGATTATGGACTTTCATATAAAGGAGTGCAAGTGTTGTGTGACAACATTAGCACAATAAACCTAACGAAAAATCCAGTCCATCATTCAAGGACCAAACACATTGAAGTGCGTCATCACTTCATTAGAGATCACGTAGCTAGGGGAGACATTGCACTCACATATGTTGAGTCAAAGTCAAACTTAGCCGACATTTTCACCAAACCCCTTCCGGAAAATGAATTTAGTCATTTAAGGAGAGAATTGGGGATGTGTTTGGCTCAATAGGCCATTAGGATTTCATCATGATCAATAAAGACAACTAAAACTACAAGAGAAATTGGGAAATTAATTTGGGCAACTTGGGGACATCTCACACAAACTATAAGGTTTAACAAATTGTTTTTGTTTGCTAAATATGGGGTGAGATGTTAGGATCAACCAAATTATTCAAAATGTATCATGCATCCCTTGAATAATTAGGTTGAAGAGACATAAATTGAGTATGGGGAAGGTCATTACATAATTCATGTGTATTTGGCTCCTAGATCTTACTCATATATTCCAACCAAGGAATCTTAGTTGGACCTGTGTCTATAAATCATCTAACCTTGTTGATGTGTTGATTGATACCCTTGATTGATACCTTCCTGATTTTGATTGAAAATAGGACAAGTTGGTGAAGAAATTTTGACATATTTTGACAAACTTGTAACTACTCATAGCAAGGATATATTTTGAACCGATAGCCTGAGTCAGATTTATTGCCTTGGTTCACTATAGATCATAGTTTCAGCAAACAAACAAAACAAACTTCTCTGGTTTTGAAACTTTGAGATTCAACACATTTGTTATGAAGTGTCTGAAACTTTCGAGCCCTAAATAATTCCAAATCATTAGAGCTCCTCATTAGGAAATATTCATTGGTATCACTGAATATAATCTGTGGGCTCTTCAGATCCTAGGTTCTGAACTTGGAAGTTGTTGAACCAAGTTTCAGAGTTTTCGATACTAATTTCAGATACTGAAATCACTGATTATCAGACACTGATCGGTCCAGGGACCGATCAGGATGATATCTGATCGGTCTCTACGACCGATCAGGAGAGTTCCACCTCTCTGTTCGATATCTGATCGGTCTGCAGACCGATCAGGGGTTCTGGCACGTATCACTAGTTACTGATCGACCTCTGATTGGTCCGGGGACCGATCAGGAAGCTCGCTGATCGATCTCCGCGACCGATCAGAACACTCCCTGACCGATCAGGACGTTCCCTGATCGGTCAGGATTTCTCCTGATTGGACAGCCGTCTGATCTTTTGATCTGCTCACCCTTTTTAACTTCCCCAATCCTTCGTCCTCTCATTTCACGCCGAAAACCCTAGCCGAACCACTCCTCAATCCCGACTCTTCTCTCCATCTTCTCCGAAAGCCTCAAATGGCGCCCAGGTAACTTCCTTTCTCCCCGAAATCTGTTCATTTTTGGCGTTTTAGTTTCTTTTCATAGTGTATCTCTGTGTGTTGTCTCGGTTCTCGACCCTGTGGCTCCCGTGGACTCCCATTTGCCCCGACCATGTCCCATTTTTGACTTATTTAGGAAGAAATCAGCCGGTGAGGGTACGTCTAAGTCATCTGCTGAGAAATCCAAGTCCCAGGCACCCTCCCGACCTCAACCTTCTTTTTCTTCGAGATTCCCGAACCGACAGTTTGAATAAGCGTTTCAACAGAGGACATTCAAGCTACTCCCATGTCGATCTGTGGATAGAAAGTACATGGATGAGTTTTGTCCCTCTGTATCCGAAACCCTGGCTTATTATAAACTTGACTCGTTAGTCTACCTAGAAAGGGACATAAACTATGACCTAGTATCTGAATTCTACAACAATCTTCATCAGGCCAGTGATGGTGCTTATAGAACCAGAGTCGCTAAGAGAACTATCGATTTCTCCCTCGTAGAATTCTTTGGGTATCTAGGTTGCCGAATGTGTTCAGGAGATCCTTTTTCCATTTATCCTGATTTCCCCGATCCTTTACCTCCTACACTTGATGTCTCACCTGATTCAATCTATGAGTACTTCTTCGGTCATCCTAGACCAGGTGGACTGGATGAGTTGGATGTTGATTTTCCCACCTTTGCCGACCTACGACTATCTGCCCCTGACTATATTCTTTTTAAGATAGTCACAAACTGTCTTCTTCCAATCACATCCAAACCTCTAGCAGAGATTCGACCATGCCACTGCCTGATGCTTTATGGTTTGCGTCGGCGTCTCGATTTTGATATCATGTCGAGCATCTATTCTTCGATCATCTCATATACTCAGCCTAGCAGCTCCACTATTTATATGCCTTATGGGCATATAATTACAGATTGGCTCGAGACCCTTCTGATAGATGTGTCTAAGGGTAGGATAGTGAAGATGGTCAGACAGGATTGCAGACTTGGGAAACGGGCACTTTCCAAGTCCGGTATCTTGGGACAGAATGGGACTGTTTGGTGGAAGGATGGGAGAGGTCTGGGAGAGTTACCACGGGCACTTCCTCGACAGGTTGCTGCTCCTCCTCCTGCTGCTGATGAGGCTGATCCTGATCTGCGCTGGCAGATCGCTGAGCTAGAGAGCCACTTCGATCAGCACGATGAGCTGCTGTCTGCTGAGCTCCATGGACTGCGTGTTCGGATCGACCAGCGCTACGATGACTTACGCAGTTAGCAGTTGGTGACGCAGCAGCTGCTTCTAGGCTGGATGGCTAACTACCCACCTCCGCAGCATTTCTCGGGTCATCCACCTTCGAGCTCCACCATGCCACCTCAGGGTTACGTGCCTCTCGCAAATGATGATGATCCTCGTGTTGAGGGCATTGATTGATACATTCTGTTTGTCACTTTGACTGTCTGTGTTTTGGATGCTATTTTGTTGGATATTTTTGTATGACCTGGATATTTGCTTATTTCATCTATTTATGCTGCTCATTGTCCTGTTTTTCTTTATGTGTCATTTCCTATTGGCTATTGATATGTTCTTCATATGCTTTGTCTTGACTGTCTCTTATTTCTTTATTACTGTCTCATAATACACTTAGAGGGAATTCTAGGTGCATTAAGAAAGAGACAGTATGGGTTAAGGGGGAGTTTTTTTGAGTCTTATCACCCCATTCGCACCTTTTCGGTGTTTGACAAAGGGGGAGAGGATATCTAAGTTTAGAGATGTATGAAGGTTTGATTTTAGGGGAGAAGATAACGGGGAGGATCTTGATTCCCCTAAAATTATGAAAATAAGAACATTTCTGATCTAAACTTAAATCGTGTTGTCAAACAACAAAAAGGGGGAGATTGTTGATACAGTCTGACCTGGCTGTTGTTTTGATGTTGACACTGATTTAAGTTTGTATCAGATGTTAATTGAACTCGGATTGATTACTGATCAAGGTTGATCATGTGGAAGGGAAAAGTCCAAGTTGGAAACTTGGCACGCGGAGTCGGAGAGGGCTCGGTAGCTCGGTCTCCGGACTAGGTCGGAGAGGGCTCGGTAGCTCGTTCTCCGGATCAGGTCAGAGAGGGCTCGGTAGCTCGTTCTCTGGACCTGACGAAGTCGGAGAGGGCTCGGTAGCTCGTTCTCTGGACCTGACGAAGTCGGAGAGGGCTCGGTAGCTCGTTCTCCGGACTAGGTCAGAGAGGGCTCGGTAGCTCGTTCTCTGGACCGAACGAAGTCGGAGAGGGCTCGGTAGCTCGTTCTCCAGATTAGGTCAGAGAGGGCTCGGTAGCTCGTTCTCTGGACCAGACGAAGTCGGAGAGGGCTCGGTAGTTTGTTCTCCGGATTAGGTCAAAGAGGGACCTAAGTGGACATTCCATGGTACATTGGATCGGTCGGCAGACCGATCCAGTGATACATAAGACAGTGGATCGGTCGGCAGACCGATCCAGTGAAACTAAGTTTCCATGGATCGGTCTGGTGACCGATCAGAAAACACTCAGTAGCACACTGAGTGTAATCCGATCGGTCTATAGACCGATCAGGAAACACTCAGTAGCACACTGAGTGCAATCTGATCGGTCTTGGAGACCGATCAGGAGATGGTATTGCGAAGAGAAGAAGGCAGGGGATCGGTCGTGGAGACCGATCCACCTGCAGTCTGATCGGTCTCCACGACCGATCAGACAAGCTGCGGACCGATCAGGATATGTCATGATCGGTCCATGGATCGGTCTGGTGACCGATCCACACACAATCAGATTTGTTCGCTGTTTCTACGATTCCTCCACTGCATTTGATCTGCCTAATTCATGTGATATAACCCTCTGTGCTGTTAGCTTTTGAGTTTGCAGGATCACAGGAATCATTCCAAGTCTAATTTCAAATTAAGTCCATAAGAGGAATACGACAAATGGCCTTTCTGCTATGATTCGCGGCGCATGGTGCATTTGAAGCATCAACGGCTACTGGTGTGATCTGGCTGCGATCCGCTTGACTCCTGGTGATTGGTTCGAGCTCAGAAGACACCAGTGAAGACTGTGATTTTATTGGTGTGAGTTCAGAGAACCAGGTAAGGAGGAAGAGGGATTGGCTGCAGCGATGATTCTGTGCAGTTTAACCACGATCCGTGACAGCAGAGAACAGAGGCTTAAGAAGTAGTAAAAAGCGAGAGGAATGAATAACAAGAAAGCAAGAAAGTGAAAAAACGTTCTGTTGATCGTTGAGGTGTGCTAAGCTCTTGAGCTCTCGGGTGAGAAACTGCTATCTGTGAGTTCTCTGTTTCCACTGATCCTCGCGTGGTTGTAAGCGTTAGTTCATTCTTCTTTGCCACCGAGCTCTGTAAGTCTTGTGCTTTAACATATATATTTCTTGAGACTTTGTGGAGAGGTTACTCCACCGAGAAGGAGGATCTTTAGCCGGAATTTATCCGGGGTGCGATCTACCGAAGATCAAGGGGTCGTCCACCTTACGGACACGCCGAGGAGTAGGGGCAAGTTATCCCCGAACCTCGTAAATCCGTGTGTTAGTGTTAGTGTGCTTGTTTCCTCTTTGTTTTAGTTTCCTAATTCCGCTGTGCTAACAAGTTTCTTTGTAGAAATTTGTGTTTAAGTTTTTTAAGAGGCTATTCACCCCCCCCTCTAGCCATCTAAGATCCTAACAATCTTGTGAATAGACTCTATGTTCTAGACTTTGACAACTCAATCTATAACATAAATATCAAACGGTTCAAATCTAATAATTTGAATCAAACATATCTCTAGCATTGTCGCTTAGGTCACATAAATGAGAGTCGCATATTCCAACTCCATAAGAATAGATTTTTGGACTCATTTGATTTTGAATTATATGAAATATGTGAATCTTGTCTTCAAGTCAAGATGACAAAGACTCCATTTAATGGACATAACAAAAGGGCTAATGACTTGTTAGGACTCATACATACTAATGTATGCGGTCCTTTCAGAATAGTAGGTAGAGGAGGCTATCATTACTTCATTAATTTTACTAATGATTTCAGTAGATATGGCTATGTGTATCTGATGAAACTCAAGTTAGAATCTTTTGAAAAGTTCAAAGAATTCAAAAATGAAGTACAAAATAAACTTGGAAAGCGTATTAAGATCTTCAATCAGATCGAGGTGAGGAATACCTTAGCCAAGAGTTTTATGACCATCTTGTTAAGTGTGAGATTATATCTCAACTCACTCCACTACACCATAATGGAATGGTATATCAGAAAGGAGAAACCATACTTTATTATATATGATACGATCAATGATGAGTCATACAAATCTTCATACTTCCTTCTGGGGACATATTCTAGAGACATTCGTTTTCATACTTAACCACACTCCATATACAATATAGATTGGGAAGAGTCTCAAAATATCTTTCATGAAGATTTAGGGTTGTGAGACTTACGTTCAATAACAAGTCTCAGATAAACTAGGACCCAAATCGGATAAGTGCTATTTTGTAAGATAGCCCAAGAAAATAAAGGGATACTAATTTTATAATCCCACACAAGGCAAAGTATTTGTTGCAAGAAATTGTCTTTTTAGAAAGGAAGTTTATTTTTAGAAAAACTAGTGGGAGTGAAGTCTATCTTGAAGAAATTTAAGATACACAATCTAGCACTGAAGCCTTGATGAAAATTGAACAGGTACCATAAGATGTTGTGGATCATGATTTTGTTACACTACAAGGAGTTGTGGAGCAACAATCTATTCAACTAGCACAAGCTCTACGCAGATCTGATAGGACCCGTCATCAACATAAGAGATATTCTTTTCTCTTGTCTGACCACAGTGATATAGTGCTTATTAGTCTTAACGAGCCTATATCTTATCAGGAAGCTATACAGGGCCAAGATTCTAAGAAATGGCTAGAGGTCATGAAATCCATGTACACTAACCAAGTATGGACTTTGGTTGATCCACTTTAAGGGATCAAATTCATTGGGTGTAAGTGGGTCTTTTAAAGAAATACTAACATGGATGGTCATCTGCATACCTATAAAGGGAGATTGGTAGCTAAAAGATTCAAATAGATTCATGATATAAACTATGATGAAACCTTTTTACCAGTTGTGATGCTTAAGTCTATTCAGATTCTACTTGTTATTGCATCTTACTATGATTATGAGATCTGACAAATGGATGTCAAAACTGCATTTCTCAATGGAAATCTACTCGAGGATGTGTGCATGACACAACTTGAGAGTTTTGTCGATCCAGAGCATGCTGGAAGATATGTAAGTTGCAACGATCCATTTATGGATTAAAGTAAGTTTCTAGAAGTTGGAATTTTCAATTTAATGATGCAATCAAAGCATTTGGTTTTATCAAGAATGAAGATGAACCTTGTGTCTACAAGATGGTTAGTGGGAGCATAGTCATCTTTCTCATATTGTATGTAGATGACATACTTCTCATTGGAAATAATATCCCTATTCTTCAGTCAGTGAAGATGTGGCTTGATAATTATTTCTCAATGAAAGACTTAGGTGAAGCAACCTACATCTTAGGCATCAAAACCTATAGAGAGAGATATAAGAGATTGATTGTGTTGGTGCATGAAGCATCCGACGATCGACCATTGTTTTGATAATGGCAAAGGAATTCAAAGTTAAGTTGTTTTGTGATCTAATGCACTTGATTGAGTGTTTCAGGAAAGTCCTAGCTGCGGTTAGGCAAAGGGAAAACCCTAGGGGGGCGGTAACCCTATGTCATAGGGGGTGGTAACCCTACGCGGAAAGTCTTGGCGGGTCGTGAGCTTCAGGCAAAAGTCCTAGGGGGTAACCCTAAGTGGAAAATTCTGGTGTCGCGAATCAGGTGAAAGACTGGACCAGCCGGAAGCGGAAGTCCAGCAGAAAGTCTGGAAGCTTCGAACGCTGAGCAAAAGTCCAGTCGATATGGAGGATCACATTGGCAACAGGTAAATCTCCTGAATGGAGTAGGTGAGGACACGTTCCCCGTAGAGGGAACAGTAGGCGTCGGGTCGACCTAGGGTTTTCGGTCGGAAATCCGAAGTCAGACCCGGGCAGTCCGATGACTGTCGACAATTTTATTTATCATATTATTTCTGTGCTAACTTGGTTTTGCAGGATGTGTTTTGTATTTGTGGACTAACATATTTTGCAGGGCCAAAATTCAGAACTCAGCCTCGGATGAACAGTGTCCGAGGCGCCTCGGGTGCTAGCCGAAGACAGCTATCCAGAAATGCTGGAGGCGCCTCAGAAGGGCTTGAAGGAACCTTGGAGCTAGGGTTCAAGGCGCCTTGGATTGGCCTGAAGGCGCCTTCAGGAGGATAAACGCAGAAAGAGTCTACGCTGATCTGTGCGGCTGACTCGCTGAGTTTGAGGCGCCTTGGAGGGGTTTCAAGGCGCCTTGAGCAATGTTTAAAAGGGTGTTTCGACAGCAGCTAGAAACAACGATTTCCAAGCCTTCTTTCTTCAACGTGCTGCTCCAAAAGACGCCCGGAAGTGCTGCTACAAGATCCCGACGACCCAAAACTCCGAGACACTGTTCTTGTCGTCGGTATAATCAGTTTTATTGTTGCTTTCACTTCAATTGTACTTCACAACTGTAATTATTCTTGCGATACTATAATTGTTGCCCACCGAAAGCGGTCAACGACCGCGAGCCTTCGAGTAGGAGCCGAGATAGGCTCCGAACAAAGTAACTTCTCGTGTCTTCTGTGTGTTTGTGCATTTTACTATTTCCGCTGCGTTATTACTCATATTTTACGAAATCGATTGTGAAAGCCACGAGCGCTATTCACCTCCCCCCTCTAGCGCGTTCGATCCAACAATTGGTATCAGAGCGGGGTCGTTTTGAATTGGTGCAACCACCATTCAAAGTAATTTTTCGTGGTCATTTTAATCTTTTCGGAGTCAATTAGAATTAGCTGTATAGCTACATTCTAATTCTTTTTTACGAATCGGCTTTGCTCGAATCTGGTGCAACACCAATCGAGTTCGTAATATTTTCTCTTTTCTTCCGCACTACTAATCCAAGACTTAGTCTTGGAACAGTTGCTTTTATTTTTGCCACGCAAGGTTTCAATGGCCCAACAAGAGGGTTATAGCACCGTTCGCCCCCCACTTTTCACCGGAGAGGATTTCAGATATTGGAAGGGACGAATGGAGAATTTTTTGAAGATCCAATTCGATACTTGGATGATCGTAAAGACTGGACTTCAACTACCAACCAATGAAGATGGCAATCCAACTCCCTGCGAAAAATGGGAACCAACCCTAATCAAGAAGGTGGAAGCCAATGCAAGAGCTACCTGCACCCTCCAGTGTTGACTGACCAAGGAGGAGCTCAACAAAGTTGGTCCGTTCTCAACGGCAAAGGAGCTGTGGGAGAAATTAATTGAACTACACGAGGGTTCCTCCGAAACCAAAGTAAGTAAACGTGATCTATTGTTTAATAAACTGTATAATCTAAAAATGCAGGAAGACGAGACGGTCAGTCAACTTCACGCTCGAATACAAGACATCCTAAACTCCCTCCACGCGATCGGGCAAAAGGTCGAGAACAAGGACATCATAAGGTACGCACTTAATGCTTTTCCGAGGAGCACATTGTGGGCATCAATGGTAGATGCCTACAAAGTCTCTAAGGATCTGTCTTCCATTAGATTAGATGAATTATTTTGTGAATTTGAACTTCATGAGCAGTCTAATACACAACCACCCGAGAAAGGTGTAGCTTTGCTTGCAGGTACAAGTAGAACACGCGAACCAAGGTCACGACGAAGAACCGAGCCAGAGTCGGAACCAGAGCCAGACTCAGACGATGAAGATGACAAACTAACAACCGAACTAATGAATTTGGTAAAGAAGCTCTACAAGAAAAAAAAAAAGGACTTCGACAAGAAAGACCTATAGAAGGCAGTCCAATCCAAGGAAGGTTAACCGAGCTCAAAGGTAAAATTTGAGGTGATCTACTACGGATGCAACCAGAAGGGGCACATCAAAGCCAACTGCCCAAACCAAAAGGATGAAACGAAGCAGAGGAAAAGGAAGATACTCAAAGCGACTTGGAAAGAATCCTCAGAAGAAGACACCGACGATGAACTCGATCAAATGAGTCTGCTTGCCCTGATGGCCCGGGACCAGATTGAACTGTCCGAGAGCGAGAGCGAGAGCGAGAGCGAGTCAGAAGCCGAGTCCGAGCGAAGCCACGGATCCGTATCCGTTTTCGAAGGGCCTGACCCCTCTGTAAGTATCCCTCGACTAAACAATCTAGTTAATTACTTGTTACGAAAATTAGCTAAGTCTAATCTAAGAATTAAGTCACTTATAAAGGAAGTAGCTGTCCTTAAAGAAATGACTAACTCCGAATCTTTGACTGAACCAGTTCAGACTGGAAACTCAACTCAAGTCTAAAAACTTGAGAAAGAGAATTCCAACCTAAAAACTCAGGTCAAGGATCTGGAAAAAACATTAGAACGATTCTCTTTGGGTTCCAAGAACCTTGACCTATTTCTTGGAACACAAAAGGCAATTTACAATAGAACTGAAGTAGGATTCAAATCAAAAAGGAAATATAAATCATATTTATCACTTATACAAAGAACAAATAGAAAAATGATCCAAGCATGGATCGCCAAGTCCAACCTGATCAATCAAGTTAGACTTGGACAATATTGGGTCCCTAAGGATCAAATACATTATCTTGATAAACCATATCGAGGCTATGATCGAGGGGGAGGTAGAAGAAAAATAATAAAAATAAAACTAGATTCAAATTGATTTAAAAAATTCAATTAAATTAAACTCAAGTCCAAATTAAATTAAATTTAAATTTAACTCAAATCAAACTAAATCAAAATCCAAAGGAAGACTCCAGAATAGCTGGCACCTCCGAAATTAATCCACCCGATAAGGGTAAACAAGAGTAGACTACCCGGACAGATAATTAAGGTTAGATTAAAATGGGCTAGGTTTAACTTGACCCACGGTACTGGTGAAGTATTGGATGATAGTACGTTGGGGAAACTTAGTCATCGCATGTCTAGGAAGATATGGCTTCGACCTAGTGCATTTGGCTAAGTGGAACTGACCGAAACTACCCTTTATGGATCCAAACCAGTTAGACCAAAGTTTTGTACTAAGTTCAATGGTAGAACTATTTGGAAAACCTCGAAGACATTGTTACTTTAATAATGTCCTTGCGACTCACCATACCCCAGAAGTTTATCCAAAAAATACCTACTTGTTGAACCCAAAGCTAAACCTGAATCTAACACAAAGTTAAACTAAACCCTAAAATAGAACCATAATTCATCTTACAACAATTATAAGATTCCCTGAATGAAAATTTAGATCAGGTGAAATGACTAAGGAATTAAAATTAACTTAAAATATTTTTCATAATTAAATTAACTTAAAATATTTTTTAAAATTAAATTAACTTAAAATATTTTTTTCAAAATTTAATTAACATAAATTATTTTTCAAATTAAATAACTTAAATTATTTTTCAAATTAATTAACTTAAATTATTTTTTCAAATTTAATTAACCTAAATTATTTTTTCAAAACTAATTAACTTAAATTATTTTTCAATTTAATTAACTTAAATTAGTTTTTCAAAATTAATTAACTTAAATAATTTTTTCAAAACTAATTAACATAAATTATTTTTCAATTTAATTAACTTAAATTATTTTTTCAAATTAATTAACTTAAATTATTTTTCAAAACTAATTAAATTAAATTATTTTTCAATTTAATTAACTTAAATTATTTTTTCAAAATTAATTAACTTAAATTATTTTTCAAACTAATTAACTTAAATTATTTTTTCAAAATTAATTAACTTAAATTATTTTTTCAAAACTAATTAATTTAAATTAGTTTTCCAAAATTAATTAACTTAAATTATTTTTTCAAAACTAATTAACTTAATTATAAAATTAATTAACTTAAATTATTTTTTCAAAATTAATTAACTTAAATGACTTTTTCAAAACTAATTAACTTAAATTATTTTTTCAAATTAATTAACTTAAATTATTTTTTCATAACTAATTAACTTAAATTATTTTTCAAATTAATTAACTTAAATTATTTTTTCAAAACTAATTAACTTAAATTATTTTTCAAATTAATTAACTTAAATTATTTTTCAAAACTTTATTAATGTTCTTCAAAATTTAATGAACCTCATGCAATTAAGGTGATATTACCTCTTAAATTATTTTTTCAAATTTAATTAACTTAAATTATTTTTCATAACTAATTAACTTAAATTATTTTTTCAAATTTAATTAACTTAAATTATTTTTCGAAACTTAATTAATGTTCTTCAAAATTTAATGAACCTCATGCAATTAAGATGATATTACCTCATAAATTAATATGATAAATAAACAAACAAATAAATTCAAAAAAAAAAAAAAGTTGATGATAGTACATATTCCACCAGAGTTGGTGGCACTGACCTCCAATTTACTCCTTCCCTGCTTCGCACTAGCTTAGAGCTTAGGGAGTCTCAGTGTACATTTTTGTGTTACCCGAGTAGGGAGCTACCTTTCAGTGATCCCTATTCCCACATTACCTTAAATGACATCTACATGCATTTTTTTGGGGAGGAGAGACCCTTTGGCCTGACTGAGTTCAGGTCCACTCTTCTTCGAGTCCAGGACTATGTTATGTACAGAGTCCTGACAGCATGCATCCTACCCATCACATCTCGAGACGTCTCGAAGATGCGATCATCCCACTCATTCTTTTTGTACACCCTTAGCCAGCGCCTAGATATAGACATTGCACTGCATATGTTTCATAACATTATTCATACATCTAGTACAGTCACGACTGGAGTGATCCATATGCCCTACTGTCATATCCTGACCCAATTTTTCTCCTCCTCTAGGATAAACACTATCAGAGGGACACTCATACCACTTACTATATATGATGAGTTACATCAGCGTAGTCTTAGATTAGTGGGTGCAGAGGTCACTACCGAGGGGATTCTGGCCTGGAAGGGCCGGCCACCGCCAGTCGCTGCTCCTGGTGCTCCAGAGGCCGAGGACGTACCAGGTGAGGGTGAGGAGTGGCTCGACTTCCTAACAGAGGAGTTCTTCGCAGATCCTTCCACCTCTGCCGGACCCTCCACATCAGCCGGGCATTCGACTTCGGCCTCTCCTTCCATCGAGGACAAACTTACTCGGCTCGAGATCCAGTCCATTCAGACGCGACGGGTTGTGCTAGATAGCCACCGCTTCCTCCGATCTCTCCGATCCGAGATAGCTGCAGGGTTCGCGTCTCTCCGAGGTGAGATACGATGCCAAGGACAGCCTCAGCCGGTACCCAAGTAGCCTCTTGCACCACCTCCAGCTGACGACCCTCCAACTGATGATCCCGCTCTTGATGATCCTGCCTTTTGAGACTATCACTTGATGTATCTTGGACATACATATATTTGCCTTCTCAGATTGTATTAGTATTTGGTTGACTTCTACTTACTCATGTTTATTAGTTTTTAGTTGCTTACTGAAATAGCAATGTGTTGGGTAGAATAGTTTCTGATTTTCAAATCAGCTTCGTATAGTTTTCAAAATCATCTTATGTTTAAAAAAAAAATCTAGGAAAATATTGTTTTTAAAATTCCAATTTTACTAGACTTTCAAAAATATGGAATTAACTTAGGCTCTACCCTAGAAATCTTGCTCCCCTAGAATTCAGCCAGAGCATCTCACAAACACCTAGGCTTACCTTTCTTGTGTTTGAAAAATATAGAACGACGTGAAATGCATAGGGTACAGCCTGGACTCAAGAATGCTTATATCTGTGCATCAATATGAGTCTGGGCATTAAACACATAGTCAACAGTAATCAAGTCAAGTCTTCCGGCACTAGTCAAATCTAACTGGATCCAGTGACTTAACTTGACTAACTAAGTGAAAGCTATTGCCCTCTAGGTAATCAGCTAGTAGCTAATTGGTTAGACATGTGGCAGCAAACTCAAGTGCTTGATTGTTAAATTATTTTTTTTTTGCATGAACATTAAGCTCTGATACCTTACTTAAAATGAAATTAACTAATTAACAATCAATCTAACTCAACTCATGCTTGGACATTAGGGCTCTGATACCTTACTAAATTAACTAATTTATAATACATTTAACTCATGCTTGGGCATTAAGGTTTTAAGCTCCTCCCCTGCCTTTAAAAAGTTTTAAAATTAGTTATTCCTCCAAATCTTTTCTAGATTATTGTTTTCAATATCATTTCAAATTTTGGCACTTCCCAAAATTTCCTATTGTTCTTTTTAGCCTTAGCTTTTCTTAAAAGTTTTTTTTAATTTGATAGTTATCAACAAAGTTTTTCAAATTTTTTTAAACTTACTATCTCTAACATATTTTTTAAAGACATTCAAAGTATTCTAAAAGATGTTTTAAGATGCTTTTCAAATATTACAACATAATTTCAAAGAATTCAACTAAGTCTCTAAATCATCTAAAATTATCTTTCAAAGTCAGTTTCTTTTCCTTTAACTCAGTTGAAAGAAAAATGTCTCTCTTGACCTTTATCTCACTTAGCTAAGAATTTTTCAATGAAAATTGGGTGTTATAAAAGTATTATTTTTCCCTTCTTTAAAAGCCTTATATTTATGTAGTCCTTTTTGAAAAATTAATATTTTTCAAACTAATTTATTTTTTGATAAATGGCAAAGGGGGAGAGAGTAGAGGGAAATTCGGACATTCAAAAGTAAAATATTTAGGAAAACCTTTATAAAGGGAGAGCCTGACAAAGTTTAAATGTTTAACTTAACCATGCATGCATTTAAAATCTATTAAGCTTGCTTACTTAAACTTTATGTATCTATTATACTTAGCTTTGAATTTCAGTTGTCATAATCAAAAAGAGAGAGATTGTTGGTACAGGAAGCATCCGACAATCGACCATTGTTTTGATAATGGCAAAGGAATTCAAACTTAAGTTGTTTTATGATCTAATGCACTTGATTGAGTGTTTCAGGAAAGTCCTAGCTGCGGTTAGGCAAAGAGAAAACCCTAGGGGGTGGTAACCCTATGCAGAAAGTCTTGGCGAGTCGTGAGCATCAGGCAAAAGTCCTAGGGGGTAACCCTAGGTGGAAAGTCCTGGTGTCGCGAACCAGGTGAAAGACTGGACCAGCCGGGAAGCGGAAGTCCAGCAAAAAGTCCGGAAGCTTCAAACGCTGAGCAAAAGTCCAGTCGATCTGGAGCATCGCATTGATAACAAGTAAATCTCCTGAGTGGAGTAGGTGAGGACGCGTTCCCCGTAGAGGAACAGTAGGCATCGGGTCAAACTAGGGTTTCCGGTCGAAATCAGAAGTCAAACCCGGGTAGTCCGATGACTGTCGACAATTTCATTTATCATATTATTTCTGTGCTAATTTGGTTTTACAGGATGTGTTTTGTATTTGTGGACTAACATGTTTTGCAGGGCCAAAATTCAGAACTCAGCCTAGAATGAACAGTGTCCGAGGCGCCTCCATGGAGCTTGGAGGCGCCTCGGGTGCTAGCCGAAGACAGCTGTCCAGAAATGCTGGAGGCGCCTTAAAAGGGCTTGAAGGCGCCTTGGAGCTAGGGTTCAAGGCGCCTTAGACTGGCCTGAAGGCGCCTTCAGGAGGATAAACGCAGAAGGAGTCTACGCTGATCTGTGCGGCTGACTCGCTGAGTTTGAGGCGCCTCGGAGGGGTTTCAAGGCGCCTCGAGCACTGTTTAAAAGGGTGTTTCGAGCAGCAGCTAGAAACAACGATTTCCAAGCCTTCTTTCTTCAACGTGCTGCTCCAAAAGACGCCCGGAAGTGCTGCTACAAGATCCCGACGACCGAAAACTCCGAGACACTGTTCTTGTTATCGGTATAATCAGTTTTATTGTTGCTTTCACTTCAATTGTATTTCACAACTGTAATTCTTCTTGCGATACTATAATTGTTGACCACCGAAAGCGGTCAACGACCGCGAGCCTTCGAGTAGGAGTCGAGATAGACTCCGAACGAAGTAACTTCTCGTGTCTTCTGTGTGTTTGTGCATTTTACTATTTCTGTTGCGTTATTACTCGTATTTTACGAAATCAATTGTGAAAGCCACGAACGTTATTCACCTCCCCCCTCTAGCGCTTTCGATCCAACAGATTAGTCTAAGTCAAAGTACATATATTGATAAGGTGCTTAATTGTTTCGCCATGCAGAATTCCAAGAAGGGTTTCTTGCCGATGTCATATTATGTGACTCTTTCGAAGATTCAATGTCTCTCTTCTAAGGAAGAAAGAGACCGCATGGATCAGATTCCTTATGCATCTTTTATAGGGTCTATCATGTACTCCATACTTTGTGCTCGCCCAGATGTCTCGTATGCGTTAAGCATGACAAGCAGATACTAATCAGTTCTAGGTGAAGGTCATTGGACAACAGTCAAAAATATTCTTAAGTACTTGAGAAGAACTCAAGATTATTTCTTGATATTTGGAGACAATGAAGAGCTTACTGTAAAGAGTTACACCGATATTAACTTCCAAATTGATAAGGATGATTTCAGATCACAATCAATGTATGTATTTTACTTTAGGATTTGTTTTCTCCATGAAATAATTTAATATTATATTACTATTTACCTACTGCAATCGTAAAATCTACAAACAAATAATTAACTCACCAATGCGACCAACTTTCATCCCAGCATAAGCAAGAACTCTAAGTGCATGTTAAGCACTACGACGTCTTTTCAGATGAGTCTAGTGGATAGTACATGAAGTGTTGTTATAATGAAGTCTGGAGTTCGAATCTTGACAAAGCCGAGATAAATACATCCTTTATGTGTTAGTCACTATTCCAAAAGCTAGTAGCCGTCCGTGATTTACCTCCTCCGTGTTAACCCTGAGACGGATTGACGGGGGCACTGGGGGCGAACGTATTCACCTTTTGTCACAATGTTAAGCACTACAACCAGGTGTTTTGGTCTTATTACCTCCAATAGCATGTAACTTAATGTGCAAAGCAGTAATCCCAAAAAATAATTAAACAAACCGGGTAATGTCGAGTTTAGGCTGATCAACTCGGTCCCACGGAAGTTTCTCATCGGCCATCACAGTAAATTGAGAAGCGCTCGCAGCGGACAGCGTAGGAGCCCAACATCCTTTAATTGTGCGTCCCATTTGGAGAAAAAATTTCTACAAATTCACCATAGCTGGGGTTCGAATCGCGAGTGTCTGAATGACAATCTGGATACTCTACCGTTGTATCATAACCCCGAGGGGTGCAAAACAGTAAGCCCAAGTTCCTACAGCAACCAGAGAAAAGAAAAAAAAATAAACAAAAAAAAAGTAAAATAAGCATATCTAATATAGAGAACGTAACTGCTAAATGCAGACCTTGCATCTCTGTGCAACATCTTGGGCTGCAAGCATGCCAGCATATAAAGATGTACTCATCCCAGTCAGCCTTGAACTTCATACTACCTGCATAAATAAAATATTAAAATCATATCAAATTTTTCAATAAAAAATTAACTGTATAAATAAAGATACACAAAGAAGTCGATAAAATTTAGATGAGTCAAATAAGATAATAACTCAGTTGGATTTTATAAATTACTAATCAAGTAATGTATAAGAAAAGAAGATCTTCAAAACATACTTTGGTTGATCACAAGAATCTTGTTATGGGAGAATGCTTTTCACGTTGAATCTAATAAATTGTAGAAAATATATATACAAGTGCACTTATAGCAATATGTAGTACAAACTCATGATCACATGATAATTCTTTACAAACGTATATACAATACTTATAGTAAAACTGTAGAAGTTGAATGCTCATACCATAAGTTCATGATCCAAAATACTTATAGATTTCAAGACCTAATCAAAAGAGTTTCAATATCCAAATTTTCTACTCATCTGATATATGATCTTGTATGTAATTTGTCCATTCAGAACGTACTTCGTCAATTTCTTTTACGATTATCACTAATTTTACAAACTACATGTGAATAAATAAGTGAAACATATTAATTGCATAAATTATCTCATCAACAAGTTTCAATAAGAAAAATTAAAAATATGTCTAATATTACTATAGTTGCCAGCGAAGCCTTTTCAATTGATGTGACACTTTCAATAATATCCTTCATATATCGTAGGATGAAAAAAATAACATTGGGCTCCATCCGATTGCAGGGGAGCCTATTGTCAAAAATGGTAATAATAAATTAATAATTTAATTGTAATAACAAAAATGAATGAAAAGACTACAATCATAAATGAAAATTTTCTAGAAGCATAAAAGCACTAGCTACAGAACTTTTCCGTGAAACTTTTATATTTGTTTTAACTTTATGTGAAACTTTTATGTTTATGGCTGACATGGAAGAACTATATTCTTTGGGTTTACTCGGACAAATGAAAGAAACTTGATCGAGATTTAGAGGGCGTTTGGTTAAATGATGGGAATGACTATGGGTATGGATTTAATAGTAGGATGGAATGGGAATAGAAATGAAAATGAAATCGATCAAGTTATATGGGTTTGGTAATTCCCATAAATCTGGTAATCATTCCCAAAATATGATTCTCAAACTCATAATCCAAACACTATCTTTTACTATCATTCCATTTTCTCATTTCCAAATCCATCAACCAAACACCCCCTAATAATATTAGACATATCTCATTCGGCCAACCGTCAACAACTCTGACCTGCATATGCTTCCTTGCAACTTCGAGAGGGAAAGTTGCGGTGCTTGAGATAGCACCAGCGACAAAACCAATCAAAAGTGTGGCAATATTTCCTATTCCATCTTTTCTTAAGGCCTTCTTGTAAAGTTTCTTTAAGGAGTCATAAGCAGAGTAATTAGCGGCGACATATGGCACGACTCCTATGAGGCTTGACAAGGGTTAGATGAAGATGAGATACTTACTGCAATGACTTTCACTGACATACATAGTTAGTCATGTCTTTAGTAGCTCTAAAGGATATGTGCATAGGGTTGAGCTGACTCCAGCAAATTCCCCAACAACCAATGAGGGGGGGAATCAGAAGCTTCAGTTGTTCACCTTCCTTGGGAGTCAAAACCTTCTTAACAATATCAAAAGAAAATAACTACAACGAGATCCATAGAGACTTATAAGAATCAAACAATAGAGAAAATAATTAGTAAACATGAACTTGGTGGTATAAAAATGACTAATATAATAATAAAATAAATATTAATTATACAGTCATAAACCTTGTTAGGAGAAAAGAATACATAAGATATAACTCAACAGGTTGTAAATGCATGCAACATTGTTCAAATTAGCTCTTCCTCATCCTATCCTACTGTATCACAACATGCTCTTCAAAATACAAAACATAGCCTAAAATATGGCTATGGAATCATCCAAAAATATTTAGTTTGCGAATAAGTAAAATATTGAACATAAACAAAAAAAAAAAAAGGATTCCCTCTAAACATTCACATAATAAAGTTTGTAAAATTTCATGGCACAAAAAAGGATGCATATCCAACCATTCTATTATTAAAAAACTTCAATAAAATGTAGATG
This sequence comes from Zingiber officinale, assembly GCF_018446385.1. Lineage (NCBI taxonomy): Eukaryota > Viridiplantae > Streptophyta > Magnoliopsida > Zingiberales > Zingiberaceae > Zingiber > Zingiber officinale. The sequence continues at coordinate 50,853,664 of NC_055997.1, forward strand.
ACAGATTAGAAACTTAAACTTATAGTAGGGATTGGAAACTTATTGCAGGCCCTAAACCCTATGCTCAACATGAGCAATGCCCTCTTTTGTAATATTTACTTTCTAATGATAATCGATGTCTAGATGTTGGTGAGAATGGTATATATTGCATCATTAAGAAATTCTTCAAAAAAAATCCATTTAAGTGATGACAATTTAGTGTTGTATATAACCAATAGATCAACATTAAACTAAAAGAAATATGGTTGCAATAGACATTAAATCCCTTACCTCAATGGCCTTGCTAGGTGCAACATGGATGACATTGACAAAATTACCACAAAATAGATCTTTCCACCCCCTCACTCTTCATAATATTCTAGAAAACTTCTATCGTCGAGTTTCCATTGCTCCCAACCATAAGGTCTATCCTAATTGTTTCCATAGGTGCAACGCAAGTCCGCGACACTGCTCCAGCAATTCCTCCACTAAGAAATCTTCTCAAATAAGGATTCCTGACCTTAATTCTTAGTTTCAGTATATTTTTCTTTTTTTTAGCCAAAACTTCTTCAGCATAATAGGTCACATCTTTTGTGGCGTCATTAGGAGTCCCGACAACCTAAAAACCTACCTTAGGTATCACATCAATACATTTTGAAGAAATCCCAAATCCAACTCTCATTTGACTAATACTCACAAACAAGCCACCAGAGGGATACAAACTATCATGGATATTCTGTGCGAAGCTCAAATTATGGAAAGGTTGGATATTTCATGAGAAGCCCAGTTCTAGGAAAGGTTGAAGAAACCCGCCACTTTTCTTCTCAGTCGCTTGCAATCTTTTACCCGCCATTACTATCACAGCAGAACTTGGAATTCGTGTTGTGGTTCAAAAAATTATGACTTCTGAATCTAGCTCAATTAGCCTCTTACAATTAGGGACAGGATGAAGGAGATAATGTAGGAAAATTTTATAACATTTTACCAAATCTACACAAGAAACCAAAGAAAGAATTTTCATTCAACAGATTCCACGAGAAAAGGGAGAAATATTAAAATGTAGATGCGAAGTAAGAAATAGTAAAGTTACAACACAATAGTCGAGTCCATCCAGAGAGGGAAAAACATGAAAAAAAATTAGCTTTTTGGAGAGATTGGGCAAGGATGAACAAGTTAAAGCCAAAAACACAAAATTGATTGAAAAAACTATAGCAACATACTCGGATCACTTAAAAACATGCGGAAAAATCAATCCTTTGTAGAGAAAAGATAGGATAAAACCTAAAAAGTGCTCAAACAAAGATTCGAACATAGAGAGTCATCACCTACATTATTCAACCTAAAAAATCAAACTAGCAGATCGGAAATCAGAGCGAGTACTTTCTAACCTGACCTATTCCTCATCTCCCTTGCTATCTCATTCCCCTAGATATGCTTGATTCACTAGATCTGCTTCCTGGAAGGGGAACAAGATATGCTTCCTAGAGAGAGAACCTTGAAGATGAAATGGAGAAGATGAAGGCTTTGGGATCGCACCGTGAAGATGATGCTTTGGGATCACACTGGCAAAGGAGTTTGAACAAAGGGTTGTGGTTTTGGTGTATGCTTCTTGGTTAAGAGTTTTTGGCAGAAGTGTCATCATTTTGAATGTATGATTCTTAGGGTGCGTTTGGTTCAAGTTATCATGTATAATTTTGATTATGTGATTATCAGATAATCACATAATTAAAATTATGAGGAATAAAATATAACCAAATATTATTTGGTTCAAACTAGGTAATGCAATAAAAACTTGATTGTTTGAAGATTTTAATGAATACCTTATTTAATATTTTACCGTATTGTTCTCAATTACAAAATCAACTACACATAATAATAATAATAATATTATTATTATTATTATTTATTTTTATGTTTTTTTTACTTTTCTTTTTCTTGTATATTTTTTTTACCTTTTTATGTGTTTTTTATTTTTTTAATGTTTTTATATTTTTTATATTATTTATATTTTTTTACATTTTTTAAAATTTAATTTTTATTTATTTATTTTATTTTTAAATTTTTTATAAATTTTTTATTTTTTAATTTTTTAATTTTTAAAAAAAAATAATTTTTTTTATTTTTTTAAAAAATTTAAAATTCTTTTTTAATTTTTAAAAAAATTTTAAAAATAAATTTTTTTAAAAAAATTTATATTTTTTTAAAAAAATTATTTTTAAAAATTATTTATTTTTAAAAATTTTAAATTTTTTAAAACATTTTTTAATATTTTTTTTACATTTTTTCTCTTTTTTCCATGTTTTTTCTTATCGGAGGGTATTTTTGGTAAAAAAAAATCGTTAACCCCGGAATCAAGAAAAACCTTAGTTTTCTGAGGTTTTCCGATTCCGGGCTTCATGACCCTTTTGCTGACATGTCGGGCATGGAACATTACTCGGGAATCATTGAATACCTAAACCAAACAAGGTTTTTGTTGATAACCTTGGATGGATAACCAAGGTTATCAAGAATAACCCCGAACCAAACGCACCCTTAAGGTTTTCGTACACGTCTCCCAATTTTTAGCACAGATTTTGAGGGTAAAAAACATAATGGGTTTAACTTCATTTACAACGATTTATAATCGTTATTTTATTATCACAATGACAATGATTTATACACTATTATTCCAAATGTTATAAAAATATTTTCATTTATAATATAGTTTATTTAATTATTATCCTAACTATTGTTAAGATTAAAAAAAACTCTAAAAGATAATAGTTTTAGAAAATCGTTATAAAATGCATCGTTATTTAAAAAATCGTTGCCCTAAATGACAACAGATAGTGTAAAATCATTATCTTTTGTGTTAAATGTGTGTTCAAAGATAATGATTTTGTCAAAAATATTACTTTTTTACTAAAATTACAATGATTTCTCCTAAAATAGTTGTCTTTGTGGTCTTATCTTTTAACAATTTTATTATAGTGGAAGGAGGAGAATACTATTGAGGTTGAAGAGCTTCCTCCCATTTCACAAACAATACAATCAATTCCCTTCCCTCATAGACTAGCCAATGCCAAGAAAGATGAAGAGTTTGATAAATTTCTAAAAAGATCAAAGTAATTTGCATTGAGATCCTTTTAATGGAGGCATTGCAATAAATGCCGAAGTTTACTAAATTCATGAAGGTGATTATGTCCAATAAACGCAAGAAGGATGGATATGAGACCGTCGCTTTAACCAAGGAGTGTAGTGCTCTATTGCTAGACACTTTGCATCTAAAGCTCTAGGACCTAAAAAGTTTTTCTATTCCTTGAAAGATAGGAACTACAATTATTGGTAAGGCTTTCTGTAACTTAGGTGCTAGTGTAAGTCTCATTCCCTCTCGATTTGCAATAAATTGGGACTTAATGATTTAAAGTTGGCCACCATGACACTGCAACTTGTTTACCACTCATGTAGATACCCAATGGGTATCATTGAGAATGTGCTAGTAGAAGTAGGGAGCTACATTATCCCTGCTTTGTTGTCTTAGACATGGAAGATGACTCCAAGATTCACATAATTCTTAGAAGGTCTTTCCTCACTATTATAAGCACTTTAATTGATGTCAAAAATTATAAACTATCTTTGAAAGTAGGTGAGGAGAAGCTAAAATTTGATTTATCTAAGTCTTCTAACCATATCTCTACTCTTAAAAGTTTTTGCAATAGGTTGGATGAGTTCCAACAAAAAAAAAAAAAATCCTATTTCACCCTCATGGAAAGCCATCGCATGTTGTACCTAGTCTAGCAAGTAAGGAGAGGAGACTTCTCATAAAAAATGAGAAATATATTTATCTAGCGAGAGCCCGAATCAAAGAGGATCAAGGAACATTCACCTTGGAGGGGCAAGCCAACCCTCCAAGGCCATAGCTTTCCTAGCCCTAGTCATGTCTTTTGACACCACCGTGTCTAAGGTTGTGCTTTGAAAAAACAACTTAGTTGATCAAAGCATGACATGGTCGTGCCATTTTGACATGACCATGCCAACCCAACCATGGCTAACATGGATTGACATGTTTATATGGCATAACTATAGGAGAGAATTTAGGGTTGGGGTATTTAGACCCTATCCATAGTCGTGCATTTCTTAGGCATGACTGTGTGGATCCAGGCGAACCAACCCCCCCCCCCCCCAACCCACATTTCTTCTTCTTCTTCTTCTTCTTCTTCTTCCAGCTCCTTCCTCTCCTACTCAATTTTCCTCCTTCCTCAACTCAACTCTTAATCAAGAGACCTCAACATTCCTTCTTTCACCTCTTCTTCTTCCAACTCTCAAGCCCTCTCCAAGATCTTCTCTAGATCTAGATCTCTTCCTTTTCTTCCAAGATCTCCACCTTCTTTTACAAGACCTTATACTTCCTCTCTCAAAGATTTCTCCTCTGTAATTCAAGATCCTTCTCTTCTTCTCCAAGAACACAACCTCCTCTTTCTACTAAACCTTCTCCCTATATTCAACTTTCAAAAATGTCTAGCATCTTGAAGATGTTACGATGGGGGAGCGGTGGATCAAGTGGAGAAAATGATCATGGAAAAGATAAAGGGAAGGGTACTGACAAAGGCAAAGGAAAGTCGCTAAGAAAGGACAAAGGAAAATGAGTGGCACGCAATGAAGATAACAAGAATGAATATGGTATTTATCTTTAGAAATGAAGATCAAAAGACTAGATATGATCATCTCAATTCTCATAAATTATTTTACACTCATTAGCTAGATATAACTACTATGGAGGTTTTAGGAATTAGGGATGACATTGATTGGTTGATTAGTACCTTTTATTGAAATAACATAATGTACACAAGCCATCTCACTTATCCCCACCTTACCCTAGAATTTTTAAGTTTGTTAGAGACTCATTTTACATCCGATGATGATCATGATGGTAAAATTAGTTTTAGATTAATGAATCATGATTACTAATGAACTCTATTTGACTTTAGCAATTACTTTGGCTTACCTACGGGGATCTCATAGGTTTGATCATAGTTTTAATAGCAATTCTTTTTGGCATGACATTACTGATTTGAAAGAACTCTATGACTCTTCACGCTCTAAAGCTTCACATATCTAAAACCCCGTCTTTCGATACCTTTACCATGTTATAAGCAAGACAATCTTTGGTAGAGGTGAAAGTGACAGGATGGTAAGAAAGGAGGAGCTTTACTCATTTTAGATCATGTTAAATAAAATCAAGTTTGATTCGGGGTTCTACTTTTTACAAACCCTTGTGGTATAATAGTTTTTGGCAAGTTAATAACTAAAATTACTTTAAATGTAGAATGTGAACTTTTTAGTCTAGACATTATTCATGGTAACTCTAAGATTGACATTGACATATGCCTTGCCATGAAAATGATCTATCAAGATGAGAATGACTTTACTTTTCCCAAGATGGAAGAATATCCATTCCCTCTACCTAACCCCGATGGAACCACAGTTTGTAACCCTGCCAATTAGATTATTAGAGACATAGCACCTGAGGTTGGCCATACCCCCATAGAGCACCCTGAACCCTCACCATCTAAACACCCAGAGTCGGCTAGTTATCCATAGTCGGCTAGGCATTCTTTTGCATATGGGAGGATGGGTCCCTCTAGATTTGTTTTCTTATATTTTCATGCTTCTTTGGATTTATTTCATGAGAAGTAAAGTGCCCAACAACATTTGTTGGAAGGCCACTATCAACTATCTGAGGATAAATTTTAAGAAGTATGAGATTATTTTCAGTTCATGAGGAATTTTCAAGATTAAGTAGCAAAATTTGTAAATGATTACTATATTGATCATAAGAGAATGAAGGATTTTAGGTGCTCCATGGATATTACTAGACAGTAGGTGACCACACTTTTTTAGTACCATGAGAGCCTTGGTCACCTACCAAGAGTGCCTAGATTCCCTACTCGACCACATTCTCCTAATCATGTTGATCTCCCTCCCAACCCATACCTTCCTCCACCCTTTTGGGCCCCTACATGTCACCCTCTCCACCTTATTGATTTCATCTAGATGATGAAAAGTTCAAGTCCAGGGGGTGTTGTACATATGCATATATCTATTATATTCCTTGCATTTGCATTTTGCTTACTTTATCTTAGTCTTTCTTAGTTTGAGTTCAGTTCAGTTTTCTTTAATTGGTGTGCTTGCTTTGTTAGTTGTTTCTGTGACATTTGAGTACATCAATCTTCACTTTAATGTTAACTTGTCTAATAGTAAACTTTTTAGCACATTTATTTCTAGGCTTATGCCATTGTGATAAAGATTTTCTCGATCGTTAGTAGCATGAAGTGAGCATTACTTTATATTGAGAAAATTTAAGGAATGACCTAATTTAAGGATCTCATTTCACTTTACCTAAGTTTGAATGGTAGAAAACTTTAAAAATAGTCATAATTTATAGAACTTGTTAAGTATTTAGATTTCCATGGTGATTTCTTAAATTATATTTTGGTTACTGAATGAGGCTTGAGTCATGTAAGCTCACTTGGAAAAATTAAAATATCTCTATATTTGGAAAAAAAAAAAAAAGGTTCAAGTATTGCACTCTGTAATCACTTTGAAAAAAAAGGAATCAGGGATATAAAAATAGTATTGTGAATGAAAACTAACAAGTTACCTCTTTGAGATCGAATTAAGTTACTAGAAAAATAAATACTATGTTTCTCTTGACTTTGAGTACACCTCTAAGACCTTGGGTAGTTTGAGAAAGATGAACTAAGCCTGTGGCAGGTAAGTGACTATCACTGGGAATATAAGGAACGTGTTCGAGATAGGTGGCCGGCTAGAAGGGGGGTTGAATAGCTTTGACATCCCCAAGTAGATTGCTTCTCTACAAATTGTTAGTTGTGTAGCGGAATAAAAACTAAAGTAATGAAAACAATAAGAATGAACACAAACTTTAACACGTTCGATGTAACGTGATTTAGAGATTGCTTGCTCCTATTCCACGGCTTATCCTTGAGGTGGGTAATCCCTCAATCCTTTGGTGAATCAGTCCTCGAACAATCTCTAGCTAGAGCTTACTCCTTATTGGTGGAGTACAACCTCTCACAAGGTGCTCTTCTTCTTTACAAGATTGAGAATAAGCTTTGGAAGAAGAGTGTAGCCTTTGGGAGCTTTGGGTAAAGACTTAGGAGTTATTCAATTACAATTAGTCACCTCTTTCATGTCCCAAATCTCTCCTTAAATAAGAGGAGAGAGTTGAACACAAGGTCAACTCATCTTGGCACTAGTCGACTGGTCCATCAACCAATCAATTGATGTAGCCATTGGGCACAACCAATGGCTCTCCACAGAATCCAGGATCTTGCTAACGGTCGCAAACATCCTTGTACCAGTTGATTGGTGTAAACACCAATCGATTGATTCCTTCAACTGTCGGGCACAGAGACTTTTTGTGCTATCGTGAATTTGAACCAATCAACTAATCATCCCACCAGTCGATTGCTCCTTACATTCATACTCATCCCCTCCAAAGTCAGCCTTTGAAGCCCTCTTCCTCGGCACTTGTCCCTCAGATGCACTCAAGCCCGTGGCTCCTCACTGTGCCATCCTTTGCATTGCCTAGAACTCTGCTTCCCTTGGCTCCACTTCATTGCTCCTCGTCCGGCGATCCCTTGGACGCATCATCTTGTACTGATCTCATGGACCCGAGCCATAGGATGAGATTTTCCCACAACTTGGTCGTACCATGTTCCTCATGTATTTCAGCAAGTCTTACATAACTCAAACACATATGAAATCCTAACTTAAACTCTTTGATGCACACATCAAAATTATGATCGTACCCGATTAAACCTAGGTTGATTGCACCCACAATCTCCCTATTTTTGATGCGTGGTAATATGTTTAAGTTAGACACAAATAATAACTTAAAAATTACAAGAAAAATTTAAACATGAAGCATGATCCGGTGATAAGGATAGGGGGGCCCACATTGATAGAGGTCAACGACACGTGGAGGTAAGGTCGGAGGTCAACCCACGGGTTAGGCCGATCGGAGAAGTCTCATGACCACCCGGCCAGGAGAAGTCTCATGGCCGTTCGGCCAGGATCACGCCAGGGCTAGTGCAAAGATAGCTCGGCCACGGGGTCAGGCTTCCGACTCTCATAAGTTGCCAAGTACAGAGAAATTGTCGAGCCGAGCGGCCTGTCCGCTTGATCGAACTACAGCTCAACCAAGAAAGCATTCTCACTAGGTCCGGCATGCCTTCAGGCCTGAGCCTTACGGTACCGAGCGACTATTCTGCTCGGCCCAAAACGGACAAGGTGCAGAAGGGGACAAAGGGAGCAGCTGAGGATATCCTTCTCGAGACGTACGTCGCCGACAGGCAGCATGGTTGGCGGCTAGATCGGACAGAGAATCGTACGGTGGAAGTTTCCACTGTCATGTCAGAGATATGCTCGAACGATTGCGGCATGGCGACAGACACACTTTTCTTACAAGGCCATTCCAGGTATGATTTGAGGAGCGTGCATGCTTTGGGATGCGTGCACGCATCCTCCAGGGAGTCCTATATAAGGACCCCAAGCTTCGACGGAGGTATGCATTCTACATCATTATAGCTACAGTTCTCATTCTCGTCATTCCCTCTTTCCACCGGAGTTAACTTGAGCGTCGGAGAGCCGTTGCCGAGAACCCCTTCTCGGCTCAGTTTTTTGCTTGCAGGTTCTCGCAGGAGGTTCACAGCAGTCGAAGGTCTATACATCATCACCGGGAGCGCCACGTACCCAGCGCTCATCGACTCAGCACTCGGACAGGATCAAATTGGCGCCGTCTATGGGAACGCACCTGAATCCGAGTCGAGAAGATGGAAGAAGCTGGATGCCACGCCAACTCATGGTGACGCTCTCTCCCGAGGAGCTCGAAGCACTCATCCAAGCGCGAGCTACGAAGATGGTCGAGCAACAGCAGAAGGCCCAAGCCGAGCGGATAGCGCAACAGGTCACTTCGGTTTATGGTGGTCGAGCGGCGATGGAGGACCGAACGGAGCAATACTCTACTTGGGCACAGAACAAGGGGCAGACCGACACACCAGGAGACGTGCCGCCCGCCCCTATTCCATTTCATCAATCACTATTCCAGACTCCGTTGGAGCTGGCCCTAGCCAACCAGGGATCGTTTGATGAAGTGCCCGCGCGGGACGCTAAGAAGGAAAAGGCGCCGCGGGCTGAGTCATCCCCCGAGCGGGTCAATCGCTAGTTCTCCGAGGTTATCTTACAAGACCCTCTCCTAAAGCATTACGCTCCCATATCGATCGAAGAGTATAACGGTATAACCGATCCGGACGACCACCTCGGTAAGTTCGATAATGCTGCTACTCTCCATTAATACACCGACGGAGTCAAATGCAGAGTCTTCCTCACTACATTGTCCGGTTCGGCACAACGCTGGTTCTGGAGGTTGCCGGACGGATCAATTCAGAGCTTTAGAGACTTCCGAATGGCATTCCTTCATCACTTTGCCAGTAGCCGACACTATCAGAAGACCAACGTTAGCCTCTTTTCCATGAAGCAGGGGCCAAGAGAAACACTCCGAGCCTACATCCAACGCTTCAACCAAGCAGCTATCGACATCCCCGCGGCCTCGTCAGAGACAATGATGCATGCTTTCACACAAGGCTTAGTCGACGGGGGCTTCTTTTTCTCGCTCATCAGGAAGCTGCCTCGCGACTACGACCACATGCTGAAAAAAGCAAGTGAGTATATTAACGTAGAGGAAGCACAGGCGGCCCGAAAGAAGGAAGCACCAGGCGAGCCTTCAGGCCCGACCGAACGGAGACCACACACCAGCCAGCAATCACTGAGAGGACCACGTGCCGACGGGATGAGGCCACATCAAGATTCCAGGTCGCCCGCCATTCAGCACATTGCGGCCGAGTGACCTAGACAAAAAGGCAGGGTATGGATGCCCCTGTTTTGCAGAATCCATCAATCAGCCACTCACAACACTCGAGACTACCGAAGTCTCCCCCCGGTTAGACAACCTGAGCCAAGGAACTATCATCGTCGATCACCTTCACTGGACAGGAGAGCTCATCATCAGAACACCGAACGATGAATGGCTAGGCGTTCACCCGAGCAACATCATCACCAGCCTAGGACCAACCCCCGAGCCTCACAGGAGCAAGCGAGATCATCCGCTCGGGAGGAGGAAAATAGAAGCAATGCAGCTCGGGGCGAGATTAACATCATCGCCGGTGGACCGACGGGCGGTGACTCGAATCGGGCCAAAAAGTCGCACACCCGGCAACTCAGGATCCACGCGGTTGGCTGCAACCAAGAATGAGCATCCAGACCCGAGATCAACTTTGGTCCCGGGGACCTTGAGGAAGTTGAAGTACCCCCACGACGACACCCTCATCATCTGAGCGGTAATAGCTAACTACACTGTTCACCGTATATTTATTGATACAGGCAGCTCGGTCAACATTATCTTCAAGAAGGCGTTTGACCAGCTTCAAATTGCCCGAGCCGAGCTATTGCCAATGACGACCCTGTTATATGGGTTCACTGGCAATGAAGTTCTTTCGATTGGGCAGACCAGGTTGGCTATCTCGCTAGGAGAAGAGCCACTATGGAGGACGCAGACCACTAACTTCATTGTGGTCGATGCCCCCTCTGCCTACAATGTAATATTGGGGCGATCGGCCCTCAATGAGTTTCGGGCGGTCGTCTCAACCTTTTGCCAAAAAATCAAATTCCCCGTAGAAGATCGAGTGGGAGAAGTTCGGAGAGATCAGCTGGCGGCCCGGCAATGCTATGTGGAGATGGTCCGAGCCGAAGCAAAGTCCGCTTGGAAAGCACCGCGCCTTGAGGTAAACGCTATAACTGAAAAGCCCCCTACTTTGGTTTATGAAGAAAAGGAGGAAGTACAGATTTGGGAAGGCCGACCGGAGGCCATCACAATCATTGCGTCCGATCTAGAAGAAGAACGGAAGGAAGAGTTGGTCAGATGCCTCCAGTAGAATCACGACGTCTTCGGGTGGTCAACGTACGAGCTGCAAGGGATCTCGCCAAGCGTCGCGTAGCACGAGCTACACGTCCAGCCGGACGCTCGTCCCGTCAAGTAAAGAAGCGGGACTATAGTGCCGAGCAGAACGTCATCATACGGGCGGAAGTCGAGAAGCTCTTGGAGGTCGGCCACATACACGAGGTACAGTTCCCGAGTTGGTTAGCGAATGTGGTACTAGTCTCCAAGCCTGGAAACAAATGGCAGGTTTGCATCAATTTTCGTGATCTAAACAAGGCATGCCCAAAGGACTTCTACCCTCTGCCCGAATTGACCAAATGGTGGACTCGACCGCTGGATGTGAGCTGACATGCATGATGAATGCTTATCAGGGGTACCACCAAGTGTCGCTGGCCCGGGAAGACCAAGAGAAAGTGAGCTTCATTACGGCGGATGACACCTATTGCTACAACATAATGCCGTTCGGACTGAAGAATGTCTGGGCTACGTACCAGCGACTCATGAACAAGGTGTTCCGAAAGCAGATCGGGTGAAACCTAGAGATATATGTTGATGATATACTCATTAAATCACTCCGAATGGCTGACCTCTATGCAGATATAGAAGAAACCTTCTGGACATTACGGTCATACGGAGTCAAGTTGAACCCGCAAAAGTGTCTATTCGGCGCAAAAAGTGGTCGTTTCCTAGGCTACATAGTCATCGTGCAAGGCATTGAAGCTAACCCTAGCAAGGTCAAAGCGCTACAAGATATGCCGCCGTCCAGAAACTAAAAGGAAGTCCAACGCCTTACGGGTCGCATAACAGCACTATCCCGGTTCATCTCCAGGACAGCCAATCGGAGCATGGCCTTCTTCAGGATCCTGCGCCGAGCAACCAAATTCCAATGGGATGTGGAATGTGATCGAGCATTCGAAGAATTGAAGGCCTACCTAAACTTATTACCTATATTAGCTAAGCCATCTGTCGGCGAGCCTCTCCACATTTATTTGTCTTCAACCAAGCACACGGTCGGTTCGGCGCTAGTCCGACAGAACGACGAAGAACAGGAGTGTATTGTCTTAGCCACATTCTAAAGGATGCTGAGTCTCGCTACACTGGTCTTGAGAAGCTTGCCTTCGCACTTGTTCTCACCGCTCGGAGGCTCTGGCCCTATTTCCTGGGGCATACGATCATTGTCATGACAAATAGTCCCTTAAGCCGAGTTCTGCTGAACCCCAAGGCGTCCGGGTGACTGATCAAATAGACCACAGAGCTTAGCGAGTTCGACATACAGTATCAGCCCCGGACGACTATCAAGGCGCAGTCATTAGCGGACTTCATCACTGAAATACAAAATCTCGAGCTTGAAGCCACCTGGAAGGTGTACGTAGATAGATCGTCCACTTAGCAGGGAAGTGGGGTTGGCGTGCTGCTGGTTTCCCCCCACAGAGAACGGATGCACCTGTCCGTACGGCTGGACTATCGAGCAACCAACAATGAAGCAGAGTATGAGGCGCTAATAGCAGGTTTGCAGGCCGCTCGGCATGTGGGAGCTAGCAATGTTTTGATTCATTCATATTCACAATTGGCTGCTCAGCAACTTTCGAGAGCATTTGAGATAAGCAACATCATGCTCAAGCTTTATGCGGAAGCCTTCGCAAAACTGAAAGTCAGTTTCCGAGAGGTGCTGATACAGAAGATCCCCCGAGCGGAGAATCAGGTCGCAAATGAGCTGGCTATGCTAGCCAGCTCGATATCACCGATCATCATCGAGCAGCCAGTCGAGCGGGTGTCTCTGGTTGCCCACATCGACCGGATGGAGGGGCTCACATTTCCAAATGACTGGCAGACGACTATAACAGAGTTTCTGAAGTCAGGAGCAACGCCAACCGATCGGTTGGAAGCGCATCTGCTCAGCAGGAGAGCCGGTCGGTTCATCCTCATTGGTGACTAACTCTACAAAAAAGAGTTCTCCAGGCCTCTACTTAAATGCGTTTGCCCGGAGGATGTGGACTATATTCTGCAAGAGGTACACCAATACTCATGCGGCGAGCATCCGGGTGGCCACTCGTTGGCGAGGAAGATTCTTTTGGTCGGCTACTTTTGGCTAACTTTACAGGAGGACGCCGCCCGGACAGTCACCATGTGCTTATCCTGCCAAAGGTACCACAATTTCTCACATCGTCCTGCGGAAGAATTAAAGACATCAACAGTGTCCTGCCCGTTCGATCAATGGGGTATGGACATTGTGGGACCATTTCCAATGGCGACCGGGCAACGGAAGTTCTTACTAGTAGCAGTCGACTATTTCTCTAAATGGATCGAGGCCGAACCAATGGTTAAAATAACCGAGCAAATGGTCAAAAAATTCATCTGGTAGTACATCATTTGTCGGTTTGGCATCCCACGACGACTCATCTCAGACAACGGAAGATAGTTCTCGGGCCAACAACTTAAGGAATGGTGTAAGGGATACAACATCCAGCAGGCTTTTACCTCCGTTGCTTATCCCTAGAGAAATGGGCAAGCAGAAGTCGCCAATCGGTAGATCTTGCTAGTTCTGCGAGCTCAGCTCGACCATGAAGGTGGGAGTTGGGTAGACATGCTGCCCGGGGTATTATGGGCACTCCGAACGACGCCCATGGAAGGAACATGAGCGACCCCCTTCCACCTGGTGTATGGGGGAGAGGTCATCGTCCCAGTAGAAGTCGGGGTAGAATCCGATCGGATCCAAGGCTATGATGAGAACAATGCTGAGCGGTGGCAGTTGGAGCTGGACCTGGTGGACGAGGCGCGAGCCAAGGCCGCCGTCCAGTTGATGGCATACCGGCAGAGGATGAAGCAAAACTACAACATGTTGATAATGCCCAGATCTTTTCAGGTCGGCGACCTCGTCTGGAAGAAAGTCAAGCCGGTCGACGATGTGACCAAGCTGGGAGCTCCTTGGGTTGGACCGCTCAAGATTGTAGAAAAGCTCCGTTCAAGCGCCTATTACCTCGAGGATGAAAACAGACGGAAGCTAGAGTGACCCTGGAGTGCGAGCCACCTCCAGCCGTACCGAGCTGGATAAAAGGTGCGCCAATGTAATACACGACATATATTTGTCACCCTTTTGTCTCTTTCAACCGCAGGAAGTAAAAACATAAGGGTTTTTGCAAAATCACGGCCGAGCCGCTAGTCTTCCCAAACCGTCGAGCAGCGACGTTAAATCCCAGAGTTGGACCGGTGACTATAAACCCCCCAGCCCGAAGACCGTCGAGCTACGACGTTAAATCCTAGAGTCGGACCGGCGACTATAAACCGCCCGACCCGAAGACCGTCGAGTAACGACGTTAAATCCCAGAGTCAGACTGGCGACTATAAACCCCCCGGGCCGAAGACTGTCGAGTGCAACTCGGAAAGAATGTGTTTTGAGAAGTAAAAGAGAACAAAATGGAAAGGTTATATTGACTCGTCGCATGACCGGTACATAGACAAAAGTTGGATAAAAGATGGATAAATTCAGATAATATTAACTCGCCGAACGACGAGTATACAGATGAAACTTCAAAATTTAAAAGCACTCCTTACTCCAGAACATCGAAGATTGGCTCAGAGATGGTTTCCAACAGTCCGGCCAGGTCCTTGGGGAGACGGACGCCGTCTCCAGAAGATGGCCCTTGGCCTTCAGATAGGAAGTCGTAGCATGGATGGCTTCCTCAAAGGCTAGGACAAGCCGATCACTGAGCTTATTGCCAAATTCTTTCGAACGGACATAGCTTTGCCTCATCACTGCGAAGCGACCTGATTCACCGTCTTGGTATTCTTTGAGAACGGCTCGGGCAGCTTCGAGGGCGTCCTGAAGATCCTTCTTATCTCCTTAAAATTTAGCCTGGTCTGCCGATCAGCTTTCCCGCTCGGTGGAAAGCATACCAATCAATTCTTGGACCCGTTGCTCCAGCGCTCGGGCCTACGCATTCTTCGCCTCTAGATCAGAAATGGCCCTATTTTTCCTGTTGGTCTCTAGTTTGATCTCGTGGCCGTGAGACTTAACCTGGGCTTCGAGCCCAGCTACCCTGGTTTCCAGGACAGAATATTTGTGCCGCTCGACCTCCAGCAGTTTTCTATTTTGTTCAGCTAAGTCCGAAGCACGGCGTACGAGGGCCCCTAAGCTGGAGCCCCCCCAGAAATCTGAAGTTTCTTCAACTCTTCCTCCAGCGCCGCCAGGCGGTTGCTGACCGCGATGTTCTCCACCTAGTTCTGCGCGTAAATAAAATAGCATCAGGAACCAAGCAAAATAATCATATAGGAGTTTGAGGAGCATACCCCGGTAGCCTGTTGCAAGTGGCTGCCACCGAGCTAACCGGGAGTCATTAGGGCGACACGGGCCCTCGCATCCTCCCATATTTTGGCAAGTGGCCCGCGGATTATGATCTGATGTTCAGGGGCAGTAGGTCAATCAGCCACTAGAAGGAATTCTTCTGTTGGGAGATGTAGGACAGCCTTAATCACTCGACGGTCGCTCGGATCAGACTGGGCTGAAGTTGATCGACCGAACGACTAGCCGAGCGGAGCGGAGATTATGCCCGAGCGCCTAAGCCGACGAGGGGCTCGTGGCGGAGAAATAACGGGCTGCGCTTCAAGGGAAGCCACTGGCAGATCGAGCTGTGAGGGAGTTCGGTCCGAGGAAATTGCCTCGACCGAAACGGGGGTTAGGTCGACTTCTGCAGAAGGAGCGCCGACCTGCTCTGACACTTGTTCCACAGAAGTGGCCGAATGGGCAGGAGGATCCGCCCAACGCCGCTTGCGTGTCACCAACAGGGCATCATCGGCTGAGAGCCCCACGTCCTCCGGCGTAGGATGTCCATCTGGCGAGGTAGCATCCCCGACCACTTCGGTTGCAAGTTCCCGAACGACCGACTCTCCGATGGCGGGTGGATCATCTTCGCTCTCACCCTCGTGTGAGCCAACCGGCGCAATGCCCCGGTCGGCCATCTCCTTAGCTGTCGCCGCCTTTATATCGATGGCCCTCAACTTCATCCGTTCAGTGGGCTTGGCGCGCCACATGATGTCGGCTGCATAAAAGAAAAATAAATCAGTTAGATCAAAAGGAAATTGGGCGAGGAAAATGCTTACCCATGCTGCTCGGAAGCTTCGTTCAGATCGGACTCAATCCGAATATGTACAGCACACCCTCACAAAGCAGCTTATGGATATTGAATTTCTGCCCGGCCAGTTGGTTGGTTGCATGGAGGTAGGCCGGTTGGCTCTTGTATTTACCAAGGTCCGACGGGGTCGGCACGACGGTCTGCCATTTGGTTCGGAAAGCTGGGAGCTCGAGAAGACGAAGGTAAAAGCAGTACTCCTTCCAATGTTTATTCGAGGTCGACATTTTGTCGAAGAAAACAAGGCCAATCCGTGACTAGAAGAGGAAGGTGCCCCACTCAGACTGTTTGGGAGTGTAGAAATAATTGAAAATCTTGGGGACTAAGGGAATGTCGTGCAGCCTAAAGAGGACAACTACTCCACACAACAACCTGAATGAGTTTAGGACGAGTTGGCCGAGCGGGAGGCGGAAATAATTACACACTTCAAGGATAACGGATGTAGAGGAAAACGCAGACCCACTACAAACTGGTCTCGGAAGAAACAAGTAGTGTCGGGCGGCAGGTCGTGTGGCCGATCGGATGATGTAGCTAATATTTTTCTATGGGCGGAAGGGAGTTCGAAGTCGTGGACGAAGTTCATCGCGTCACCCTCATCGAACCGGCTCTCCATGGTCGTATACCAGAGGTCGGGAGAGGGATTAGGCGGTTGTGAGGTGCTCGCCATCGCCGGAATAGTAGAAAAAGCAAGAACCAGAGAAAAACAAAAAGATCGATGAAAGGGAGGGTCGGAACAGTATCGAACGAACACAGATATTGCTGGAATACTAAAGAAAGCACAAAGGAGAAGAAAAAGGGCAAGGAATCCTTACAGGAAAGGATGTTTGAGAAGGGGGGTGAGAGATTGCCGGGACGCTGAGAAACTGGTTAGTCGGAGCATGGAGCGCGAACGAAAGCCTCTGAACGCACGAACGCAAAAATGCGCCGGAGGATAGCGATGAAGGCTTTACAAGGATGGGCCCGATGCTGCCTAGCCGTCGGATTTAGGTCACGGGACCCGAGGCCTGCATCTGATAGTTTATTTCAAATAGCCGAGGGTCCCATCGGAAGTGACGCCGCCGCTGCATGATGATGGCGACAGCGCCACGTGGCACCCAGTCATAGGATCGCATTTAATGAGCGCCATTACGTGTTCAGGGCCGCGTGCTCAGCCTTAATGCGAGGATTTGCCAAATTCCGAGGGGATTCTAAAAACGGCAGCGTTGACCGACTTGTAACCGGCTCGGCAGCTGGCGGAGAGAAATAAAACAAGTTCTATTAGGTAATCTGTTGAACGACCGTAGGGTACTTTCATTAGGCTCGCACAGAAAAACAATTACATTAGTGGCCCAGCGGCCATCATACCACGAAGCTAATAGTCCAGTCAATCGGACTTTCAACCTCCTTCGACTAGACTTGAGGGGAAGGCAAGTGATCCGGTGATAAGGATAGGGGGCCCACATTGATAGAGGTCAACGACATGTGGAGGTTAAGGTCGGAGGTCAACCCACGGGTTGGGCCGATCGGAGAAGTCTCATGACCACCCGGCCAGGAGAAGTCTCATGGTCGTTCGACTAGGATTACGCTAGGACTGGTGCAAAGACAGCTCGACCATGGGGTCGGGCTTCCGACGCTCATAAGTTGCCAAGTACAGAGAAATTGCCGAGCCGAGCGACCTGTCCGCTCGGCCGAACTACAGCTCAACCAAGGAAGCATTCTCACTCGGTCCGACATGCCTTCAGGCCCGAGCCTTATGGTGTCGAGCGGCTATTCCGCTCGACCCAAAATGGACAAGGCGCAGAAGGGGACAAAGGGAGCAGCTGAGGATATCCTTCTCGAGACGTACGTCGCCGACAAGCGACGTGGTTGGCGGCTGGACCGGACAGAGAATCGTACGGTGGAAGTTTCCCCTGTCACGTCAGAGATATGCCCGGACGATTGCGACATGGTGACAGGCACGCTTTTCTGACAAGGCCATTCCAAGTATGTTTTGAGGAGCGTGCACACTTTGGGATGCATGCACGCATCCCCCAGGGAGTCCTATATAAGGACCCCCAGGCTTCGACGGAGGTATGCATTCTACATCACTGTAGCTACAGTTCTCATTCTCGTCATTCTCTCTTTCCGCCGGAGTTGACTTGAGCGTCGGAGGGTCGTTGCTAGGAACCCCTTCCCAGCTCGGTTTTGTGCTTGCAGGTTCTCGCTGGAGGTTCACAGCAGTCGAAGGTCTATACGTCATCACCGGGAGCGCCACGTACCCAGTGCTCATCGACTCAGCACTCGGACAGGATCAAAGCATAAATCCATGCTCCCCCTTAACATATGCTTTATCACTCAATTTTTAAGTTTTGCACAATTATGGAGAAATAAGTTTCTAACTTAAACTTTCTCATTTCTTCCCCTTTGACACTAATAAAAAAGATTGTACCTAAACAACCATGCACAGTATGGTATCAATTTTGACCTAATTTGAACCAAAAATCAATTTCTAAAAATACAAGCAAAAAAGTTGAAAAAATAGACACCAGTCGACTGTCATCTGTTGTAGTCGACTGGCGCAAGCAAAATCATAATTTTTAAATTTGTAACCCAAATTCAGAAATGCATAAAAAATTCTAAAAAATTTAGAAAATCATGAAATTTTGAAAACATATTTATTTTAATGTTTTTTAACTGGGAAAAATATTTTTTCATAAAAATTTATTAAATTTTTAAAGTTTTGATAAAAACTCAAAAATCTTGAAAAATATTCAATTGTGTATCAATGTGAAACCTAGTTTTGAATTCATATGTTTCAAAATAACTATACCACTATAAATAAAACATAGAAGTATTTTCAAAGTTTTAAAATATCCACTACAAGAAAAACCCCTCATAGACATCGGTTTTCCATCGCTGTCTATTACAAAATCGACCGATGTCTATGAAGGCGATGTAAAAGGCCTACCATTTTAGACATCAGGTTATAACCGGTGTAGTATCACTTAACAACATCGTTTCAGCAACGGTGTGAAACTGATATAATATATGTTAACAACACCAGTTTTGACAGCAGTTTACGACCGATGTAATATTAACAACACCAATTCCATAACAATGTAAAACTGATGTAATATCAGTTAATGACACCGGTTTTGGCAACGGTGGAAAACCGATGTAATATCAGTATTATTTAACGACACTGATTCGATTTCCGAAACAATGAAAAACCGATATTATACAACATTTTAATAGTACAAAATTTAATTAATATTATTATACATCGGTGTATCTAAACACACTTAGTCAATATCCATGTCGCCAACACATAAATATTATTCTTACAACATAAAAAGATAATAGATATTGCACACATCAAGTACGTATCCACAAATTACACAAATATTCTTCTTACAGTATCAAAAGGTAATAAATATTGTACACATCAAGTCAGTATCCATAAAATACACATAATATTCTTTTTACAACATCAAGGTAGTATTTGCAATTTACATTCCATGCAAATACATGCATCATCCAAAGTTTTCAAGAATCAAATATCTTTCCTACTCAAATGTAATCTAGCATGCATTCAGCCCACTCGAACCGCACTTCATCAATTTCAACTCTGGAGTACCTGAGATTTGTAAACTATAAAAACACATAAATAATATATTAGTAAACCAAGACCAAAAATCATAGTTAAAAAAAGCAATAAGAGCACCAGGTAACAAGATAACTAATTGGAATGCTTAAAAAGAGAAACGTTCATCAATTATCTCAACCATATCATATAGTGATAGATCTATCATTCCTGGGAACTTAATATAATCCAAACCAAAAATTATTACAACGAAGTTTTCTCATAGTTGCAATTTAATTAATCAGTACTTATCTATGACTTACTGTATGTACAAGCAGAAAGATACAAACAAAAACAAATTTCACCGAGTCTGAATATCTAAAACACTATAAAAAAAGGTTATTTGTTGAAATATATGCAATTTATAACCTTAGTATTAGACACCAGTTCTTCACAAGTTGAATATTGAACTGTAAGCCATTCTTCACTAGAATTATTGCTGATATGGATATTCTTACAAGATTTATAGTTTTGGTCATCAGCTAGAGGGGCTATATGTATTTTGTTCGGGTATAAATTTAGTTGTATTCCAAGATAATTAACTATGAAGCCTAAATCACATTGGCTGATGACAAATCACCGACAGGGGATAATAAATCACCTTGATTAAAAATTTAAAAGAATCCAACTACATAAAGCAATTTTAAATTTTCAAATTCAATTCATTAGTAGTCGACCCAAATGACATAACTGTTTATCACTAAGAGTACATGGAAAGTAAATAAATTCACATTTAGTTTGCAAATATTAAATTCACTTTTATCACTAAGAGTACATGGACCAATAAAGATGAGTAACATCAATTCATTTATATGATTTCCAATGATACAATAACATTAAAACAAGTTTTTATTTCAAGGGGGAAATATCTAAAATGCAAACTAGTCAACACAAATTTCAAACTTTATCCTCTTCGAGCTAGGCTTATGAAATCATTTCTAAGAACAAACTCGACAAATTCAAGACAATTCTTTCAACCACAGAAACTTTGTAGAACTAGAGGAAATCAAATGAAAGATTAGATCATAAACCCCAAGTGCAACAATTGAAGCAACGAATATCTAAAAGAGATCTATCTACTTGTTCATCTCACATAAGAGAAGTTATACATCAAGCACCAGGGGAAAAGCATAGCAGTAGCAAGATCTGATATAATGAGGGAAAAGCTAAGAGAAGTTCATAATCAATCAAATCAAATATGAGTTTGTTTTATATCAAATCAATTATGATACAGAAGTAGTGTTGGAAAATGCAACAATTTTTCTTTAGGGTCCAGTTGGTATGTCAACTACACAAACAAATATCTTAAGTAAATAAATAAAAGAAAAGAAAAAAAATGCATCACATAAGAAAGTATCATGTTACTTACATTGATGGATTCTCATATCATGTTCTTAACTTCATTCGGCACCTGCTTCCAAGAGTGGTAATTAATATTAACTTTTTCCCGAGCAAGCACACCAATAAAACTCTACAATTCAGAAGCCTTTTGGCCCACTGGCTGTCCATACTCATTAAATTTCTATGTTTAGTCCACTTGCAAAATTTAATTTTACTAGAGCTTAAACATTCAGAAATTTAACCAAGGAAAAATTTTAAAGTAAGCAGACTCAAAATATTTGCATGCTAAGATCCTTTAAGTATCTAGAAAAGCACAGGAATATAAATTAAAATGTTAGGATATATGAATGCAATTTATTTAAACTACAAACCTTATCATCTTCTCAACTTGTTTTGCCACATTATATTCCAAATTTGCATACTTTTGTTTCGCTCATCCAAATTTAGCTAACTTTTTGGATTCCAAAATGCTTGGAAGAAGATAAAGCTGATAATCTTCATGTAATAGATCATACTGTATGAAAATGTTAAAATCCGCTTAGAAATTTTAAACCAAATACACTATAGTACAACACTTACCTACCTCATCTCTAAACAAAGTTAGAACCAAGTGTTCCTTCAATGCTACCTAAAACAAAAATGATGGTATTTGTTAAGAAAAGGGAAGAGAACATTTATTTTGAACTTGTTTGAACTTGGATGCACTGATAAAAAACCATAATGATAATAATTAAAGAAAAATAACTCTCATTAAAGCAGGTAAGGTATATCAAAGTTCAACTTAAACAAGAAGGATTATGACACGCATATTGCCTCATATAAGACTTTTCATGGAGAGGAATATTCAGAATAAGAATAGATTTAATACCACATGATAAGCAAATAAGCGACAATGGATGCTCATAAGAGATGTCATGTGCAAGAAATTTTTTTGTTTAACAAAGATATAATAATCCTCTTTTCCTTTTAGCCTCATGAAGCAAAGCAGCCAATCAAAATCTATATGCCCAAGATACGATAATTACATTAACAATTACCAAGATTACTTGCAAGTGAAGCATGCACATCACCTATAATTTTTGTAGAATACTTCAGTCAACAAATTAGTTAATCAAGCCTGAAGGAAGATAAAACAAAGCCAACATTTGACAGAAAATGCCTTTTGAACAACAATCTTCATACATCTGCATCTAGTTAAAGTTAGACATGTTTTCCAAACCTATTCCATAGCCATTAAATTAGAGAATTCAACAACAGGCATTACATATAGTATAGTAGCTTAGTAGGAGCATACAGTTTTCAGTAAACTATTAAATAGCCTAGATATCTAGGAATTCATGAAGAAGTATTCTTGACCTAATTGCTTATAAACTTGAACTGGTGGTGTTACAATAGATATAGAGTTAGCTATGGATAGTGATCTTTTTTTTTCTCTATGACAAAGTTCTTTCATTGTAGCCTTGATGTTTAGGAAGGACCTTAGGCCTTTGGAGAGCCTAGTCTCTGTACCTTAGCCATGTGAGCTTTCGAATTGGCTACGATTTGACCACCAGATGCATTCTTTGTATTTGCAGAATTAGTTGTTAAAACCATTGACTTTTTAATCTAAAAGAAAAGAAATGTGATAAATAGCAAACTGTGGTCAGAGATAAAATGTCTATCAATAGAAAAGCATCAAAGCACTATAATTAAAACTATGGAAACGTAACAAAAGATAACATGTCTAACTTATGCCAGTCTCCATATTTACACAGGTACAAAAGATAAAATAGATAGAATACCTATTTTGGTCTATCCAATTAAAATGCATTGCATAAATACAAATATTGATAGAAAAAAGAACAAACACATCATGTTTCACTTAGATCAGCTTATAACCACCAATGCAACTTCTATATGGTATATGATAAACCAAGACCAACGAAGCACAACTTGTTTAGCTGAACCCCAATCAGAAAATGTCCCTGCAAATATTTTTTTTATGTTTTTGCCACTATAATTCTAGTAAGAATATGAACTGGAATTGAGTGAGTGATTTGTGTGGTTGGTATAGTGAAAGGAAGTGCCGGATTTTGATAATATTCTTCAAAGTGATAAAACATTGGAATTACTTGATTATAACTGCAAAGTTTGGATTTTGAGTATATTTGTGGTTTAGAATGTTGGTTGATCGAGAAGAAGCAATAGCAGGATCGGTAGATCTTGAGAAAAGAGAGTTTGGTGTATAAGAACATGATCAAACAGAAAGTGGGCAGATTATTTAGGGGAGATGAAGGAGGCACTAAAACCTTTTATGTGGTTGTTGACAGCCGAGATGAGGCCGAGGCAGCCGAGTGCCGCAAAGAATCCTGAGTTGGGCACTTGGATGATGAAGTCTATGCCTGGGATGGGGGCTAACGAGCTAGAGCAGCACCAAAGGTGTAGCAGGAGGCGTGGACTGGGTGATGCTCATGTATTGGCCGTCGACGGCAAGAACTTCGTCGAGTAAAAAGAGGAGAACAAAACCCTAGCACCCAAAAAATGAGGTCAACTCGTTAGCAAGGAATGGAAGAATTATAAACAGGTTCAATTTATGAAAACCTACTGGAATGCGAAGAAGGGCTCCTCTTCTCACCCAAAGGGAGGAGTTGGAGGAGATGCTGTGTGATTGGACGGAGAAGCAAGGGAGTCGTGTATTGATCTTGATCGGGAGAGGAAGGGGTGTTGATCTAGGAAGGGGAAGAGGGAGATGAGGCTGAGAGGAATGGTCGGACAGCCAGCAGCGAGGAGGAAAGTGGTGGTGGCGTCGCGACGGTATACTATGGACGGCGTGATATAGGTTTAGGTTTGGAGGGAAGAGTGAAGTGTTGCAAATTTTGACTAAGTATTGGTGGGAAAATTAAATTATTTTATTTTGATTGATTAACACCACTTTTAACAACGGTTTTTTACTATCTGATTTCGTAGATAGAACAATGAAGCTATCATAGACACCGGGTTTTAAAAACTACTGTTAAAATCAATGCCTATTAATGAAAAAAAGGCGCTCATAGACATCGGCTAAAAAAACTGATGTCTATGAGCGAAAACTTGCGCTCATAGACACCGGTTTTTGGAAAAACCGATGTAAAATACTCAAAGACACCAAAATTTGCTTAAAACCGTTGTTGTTCCACCGATGTCTATGAGAGTTTTTCTTGTAGTGATCCAACTATGATCTATGAGTAAGATATCATTTAATTAAACATTTATTTTCCCCATAGTTGGTCTATGATCACTATTTTTTATACCATTTATAACTCATTAAAATACCATAAGCATAAGTAAATTAAGAGTATCATCCTATTATCTCACATCCATGTCTAGGATTATAAAGCAAGTCATGCTTATAGCATGTTGTAAGATGTAATGAAAGTTAATGGTCAAGTTTCCCCCTTTAGGTCTAAAGTCAACCATGTATTGGAAATTTGAATTAAGTCTTCTATGGTTGACTTATCCCAAAATCCTCTAACCCTTGAGATTGACTTTGACATCCAATAGAAGTTCTTCCTAATTGGGTTAACCAAATACTTCTTATGAATTCATTTCTTATCTATGGTCTTTGTTTTTGATTGCCCTTGGCAATTAAGCAATGATAGGATTTTTCATTGTTGGATTCTTGGTATCCTAATCCCCTTTTGTTGAAACTAGCCCTTTGGCTCCCAATGATCATACTTAGGGTATTTGAGCCAATTGAGAATTTTTCAAGAGCTTTACTAAGATATTCTACCTTTTCCCTTAATTCTCTATTCTCTTCTTCTAAACATGAAATATTTAAGCTAGAAGAAGAAGCATGCAAATTATTATCATTAAGAGTCATGGATTTTAATCTCTCTTCAAGCATGCTAATATCTTGTTTCAAATATTTGTTTTTCTTTTTAGCCTTAAATAAATCTTTATTTATACTTGAAATAATTTTAACTAAAGTTTGAGTGGGTAGATTGTATACCTCACTTACCGAGAAGTCTGAATCCGAAGTTTGACCTCCCCCTTCACTTAAGCTCACTTCTTCTTCACTTGAGCTCCTTTCCTCTTCTCTTTCAAATGAAGTGGACGCTATTTCATCAATTCTCATTAGAGTGAAATGGGAAACATGGTGTTCTTCCTCTGATGATGGGTCATCCCATGTTTCCTTAAGATTTTTGACCTTCTTCCCATTTTCTTTTGTCTTCTTCTTCTCTTCCTTCTTCTTCTCTTCTTTCTTCTTTAGGAGAGGACATATATTCCTCATATGTCCTTCTTCTTGGCAATTACATAAAATGATCCTCCTTTTCCTACTTTTTCTCCTTGAACTTCTCCTAGCATAAAATTTGTTAGTTGAAAATTTTTTAAATGCTTTCTCGTTTCTCTTACCATATATGCCTCTTGATCGCTATCCATTAAGGTGCTTGATTCTTCAGAGTCAGATGATGGTAGAGATGAAGACTTCTTCTTCTTGCCCTTTCTCTTGTTTGCCACAAGGGCTACTCATCTTGATCTATGTGCTTCTCCATCCAACCCTTCAACTCTAGTTTCTTGGAGCTCCATTATTGAGAAGAATTCATCTAGAGCGATTTCTCTAGGTCTTTTGAAATATAGAATGAATCTACGATTGAGCTCCAAGTTGTGGTTCTTGGGAAAGCATTGATGGCTTTCATCATAATGTCTCTGTTGGAAAGTTTCTCACATACACTTGTTAGTCCATTTAAAATTTCTTTAATACTACTAAGAAGTATTGATACCTTTTCTCCTTTTTCGAGTTTGATATTATTGAATTGATTTCAAAGAAGGTCTCTTCTTTCTAATTTTGCTTCCGATGTCCCTTCATGAAGCTCTACTAGCTTTTCCCATAATTCCTTAGTGCTTGAGTAGTTTTCAATCCTATAACTTCTTGTTAGGGAAAGACATTTAGTAGATGATACAAGGCATTTAAGTTTGCTAAATGCTCTTCCCTTTGCTTCTTGCTGCATTTTACTTGTTGATTATTATATTGTTTTCATCCTTAAGTATCACGAAACCATTTTCCATTATTAGCATAATATCAAAATCGGTATTGAAAAATACATCCATTCTCTTTTTCCACCAAGAGAATTCTCCTCAAATTTGGGTGGATGGATGCTTGAACTGGCCATTTTGATGAAGTGTTCTTCTCAATGATTAGTCCATTGAAGGGCATCCTCACTCTGATACCAATTGTTGGAGATTGGTGACCGACTAGAAGAGGGGTTGAATAGCTTGGACACCCCCAAGTCGACTGCTTCTCTACAAATTGTTAGTTGCATAGAGGAATAAAAACTAAAGCAATGAAAGCAATAAGAATGAACACAAACTCTAACATGTTCGATGTAACGTGATTCAGAGATTGCTTGCTCCTACTCCATGGCTTATCCTTGAGGTGCACGATCCCTCAATCCTTCTGTGGATTAGTCCTCGGCAATCGTCGGCTAGAACTTACTCCTTATCGGTGGAGTACTATTAGAGCATATACTAAAAACCTAGTTTTTTGTAAACATTTATTTTGAAATAAAGAATCTCATTGGTCAAATGTCTACATTTATATGCTAAGTGTAATTGTTCAATTAATTTATATTGTAGAAAACATGGTGTGTGGTGTCACACACAGAAGATTATGTTATCAGTTCCTTATAAGTTATAAAAAGTAGCTCACTACTAAGATGGAAAGGAATAAACCATTGGAATAGTCGTAGTGTAATTTGGTATTAGTTTATCTTGACTATAAAATTACACTAGTACACTCTTAGTGTATTGAGTATGACCATTTGAGGTAGTTTCTTTTTATACTGACTATATAAAATAATAATACATCTGTTATTATGGAAGTGTGTACTCTTAATCATGATATAATAACAAGCGCATGTACTTAATACTTATTTCTTTAATTTATCAAAGGGTGTCATTTAGTTCGTTAAATCAATAGGTCTGATAAGTTGGGAAATGATATTATTTATATGGTGTGTTGTTGATTATAGAATGAAACAGTGTCCTAGTAATCTAAGTTGATGATGTCCCCAAGATGAGCTCATAAGGATTGTCATGAAAACCCTGCAAGTAGACTTAGTCCGACATGACAATGAAGTTGAGTGGTACTATTCTTGGAGCTAGATATTAATTAAGTGAGTGTCAGTAACTCATTTAATTAGTGGGCATTCGATATCTTAAACACAGGGAGGTTAACACACTTATGATAAGAAGGAGCCCAAAATATAATTTGGGATTAGTGCGGTAGTTCAATGATAGCTCTTTAGTGGTATGAGTCATTATTGATGAACTTGAGTTGGGTGTTCGGGGCGAACACGGGAAGCTCAAGTTCATCGGGAGATCATAACCAATTCCTCCTCTCGTTCCCTATTGTAGCCTCTTATATGAAGCCTTATATCCACCCAAAGCCTAGCCTCTTAACCCATGATAGGGGTCGGCCCCTATCCTTGCTTGGAGCCCAAGCAAGGGGCCGGCCAAGCCAAGCTTGGTGCTTGAGCTAGGGCCGGCCAAGCCTTGCTTACTGCCCAAGCAAGGGGCCGACCAAATATGAAAGGGAAGAGGGATTTTATTAAAAATAAAATTTTGATAAAAGCTTTCCTTTTATGTTTTATCCACATGGTTTTAAAAGAGAGTTTTAAATTTTAAAATCTTTCCTTTTATAGATTTTCTACAAAGGATTAAAAGAGAGATTAGATATTTTTCCTTATTTGTAGTTATCTATAATGTGAAAGAATGATTTTAATTTTTTGACAAAACTTTTATTTGTAGTTTCCTTATTTGTACCTTTTTTGTAACCATGATATAAAAGGAGTTTTATTTTTAAATCTTATCTTTTATAGATATCCATAAAAGGATTTAAAAGAGAGAGATTTTAATCTATAAAATATTCCTCTTATAGCTAACCACAAAAAGGATAGTTTAAAAGAGATATTTTAATTTTTGTTTAAAATCTTTCCTTTTTTGGTTTTACAAGAGGTGGCCAACCAATATAGAGTAATTAAAGGAAATTTTATTTTTGTTATAAAACTTTCCTTTTTTGGATTCACCAAGGATTATAAAAGAGAGGGGGAGGGTGCCTTCATAAGACACAACTCTATTCTATTGTTCCTCTCTCTTTTCTTTTGGTGGTCGGCCCTCTCCCTTTCTCTCTTCTCCTTTGATTTCCACTTTGTGGCCGGCGACATATATTCTTCTAGGAGTCTTGGTGGTCGGTTACTAGGAGGAGAAGAAGAAGAGAAAGGATGCTCTCTTGTCTAGATCCCTTTGGTGGCCGAAGCTTGGAGAAAGAGAAGAAGGCTTAGGTGGATTTCTTCTTGGTAGATCGTCGCCCACACGACGTCCAAGAGAAGGAGAGAAATACAATAGAAGATCAAGAGGTTTTTGTTTACAAAGAAAGGTATAACTAGTTGTCTTATTCCGCATCATACTTGTAACGACCCACCTTTCTACACTACTACTACTCTCTAAAGGTGACCGTTACTTGACTACTAACTCTACTTAACAGGTACGCTACTTAACTTCGAGAAATCCCTACCGAAAAATTTCGGCAGAGTCTCCCATGTACCGGTGACCCCAAACTGGGATACAAACACTATATACACAGCCACAGGCGGCTGGAACATATTTTTCACAACCACGCAGAAATAATAACACGACACTAAAAAGAAACTATTCTAGCAATAGGAAACTATATAGCTTCAACAATAGGAAATAACTCAACTAACAATGCGGAATAGACTCAATTAATCAACATAGACAAAGGAAACAACTAATACAATCTCTATCAACTTAATAACTGAAAGAAAACTCAAAAGGAGTCTTGACAGTTTCCTTAGCAAACTCATGATCTCTCCATAGTCCTGGCATCACACACCGTCACAGCATCTCCTTGTCGCCTTCCTTTCATACTTTAGCTTTTCCTTTATCTGCAGTAGGAGGAAATGCAGTCTATAAGCATAAAGCTTAGTGAGCGCTATCTACTCACAAAAACTCGATATGCATGTATATGAATAAAAATATGCTAAAACTGAATGCTAACATGTAAAGCTACTCATGCTCATAAATAGCAAAGGAACTAACTGAAAAGCTAACATGTAAAGCTAATCATGCTCATAAATAGCAATGGAATCTAACTAACTGAAATACTAAACATGTATAGCAAATCATGCTCATAAACCAATAAAGGAATCATACTAACTGAAATACTAAACATGTATAGCTAATCATGCTCATAAATAGCAAAGAAATCTAACTAACTGAAATACTAAACATGTAAAACTAATCATAGAACTATCATGTGTATCAATAAGAAACTGAATTGATACCTAAGCTAAACTAATTAATGCTAAACTGAGTCTAACTTTTATTCACATAACTAATTTGTGAAGTTTTGAAAACTATTTACATAATAGATTAAAATAATAATCATGCTGCTGATGGGCCCGGCAACTGTACTTGCTGTGCGCGCATCCCTAACTAAACCCGGGATTGCAAGTTCCGAGTCTAGTAGGGTTTACTAGGTTATCTAAACCTAGGGACGACTGTGGGAGCCCAACCCAATGGATATCTAATCCAGTACAGTGCCTTTGCTGAAAATAAAATACTGATTTCATAATTAATTTTCTTACCTTGCTTTAACTAGGTTATCTGAACCTAGAGGCGACTGTGGGAGCCCACCCATTGGACATCTAGTCCATAAAAGCTGTAGCAAGACTATATAAGCTGAATTAAATGCTTCTTACTGCATTCACTGTGCTATTTAGATGCTTACTGTAGCATCCTACTGAGCTAAGCATTCTATCGAACACTTGGTGTGCACTAGAACACACCCTACGTACTGAAAATCTATATACAAAGCTTAACATAAATCTGCATGCAAAGCTTAACAAAAAAAATCTGCATATTAAGCTTATCTAAAATCTGTATACTAAGCTTAGCAAAATCTGCATACTAATAAAAAAAATCTGCACTGCTATAACACTAGTTGCTTAAAGGAAACTACACTAAAAATGAAACAATGAACACATCTACTACCACACCTAAATCTATTCCTTCTAATCTGTCCAGAAATTCTGCAGTCAACCCAAGGAATACAATGCACGCTAGAAACCATCTTTAACACTTTGAAAATCTGTTTTATCTGCTACAAACCGAAACCTCACAGCAAGCTTAAAAAAAAACTATTCGTGCATGGTAGAATCTAGGCTACAATTCTAATTGTTCCATGGTTCTACATCTCCAAAGCTGATAAGTGAAGTAACTACCATAAATTAAATAGATCAACTACTCACAATAGCATTAACCTATAGGCAAAGGAAATCTAAACTGTTCGTGCTCGGAATTAACAGAACAATTTCAAACTGAAACACTAAACTACAAAATGAAGAGATCACTGCATGTTTAAATTAGCCATTAAGAGATCTAACTGATATAAGCTGAATAGTGCAAGTAGAGTTACAGTAAATATACTATATACTACAATTTACTTAGAATCCATCTAACATTACTAGTATTCTCTTATCATCATTCCTGCTGATCTGACTTATTATAGAGCTTAATACTGTCATATGTTATGACTATCCCTTGTCTCCCTCTAACTCTTATTTATCTTTATATTACTGTGTCTCTCACATTGCTAATTCTTCAACTAAGATCTTTTAACATTAAAAAGCTTCATACTCTCGTTTTCCTTTTAAGATCCATAAAATCTTTCACGTCCAAGATTTAATTTTGTCACCACCTGCACTTACATCTTTCTATTTGCTATAAAATAATCTTCTCTCCAGCTTTTATAAATCAACTTGCTCATCATATTACCACTTACTGTCTACAAAATTTCTTAGCCTAACTGTTCACAGAGCATCAACAGAATTGATTCTACACCACCATAATCTGAACACATCACAAATTCCATATCAATTGCATAAATCTGCAGTACATTTACCTACATGCTTTAAGGACTAAACTACAATCAAGTATCTCACAGCATATTCACCAATATTGTGCCATTGTACACACCTTGCAACCAAACAAAGATTTGCTACTGAAAACCTAGGAAAACATGGTTGTTCTTCATGTATTGTATCATAACATACCATTCTACAAAATCAAACTACATGCTTTAAAGGAAACTAAACTCTTCCTTATTCCTTGCCCAACACAGGAATCCGAAAATCTGTTCTTCATGCTTACTGAACTAATTTGTCTCTTCTTTCTTTAAGGTTCACGGCAGCAAACAAAAACCAAGATTCTTCACGGCAAAACTCAAGAAAACAAGAAAAACACCAAAGCCAATTCGGAGCTACTCCTACTGCAGGTGAGAAGCAACTCACCTTTGCTTTTAGGACTTACAACCGGAAGGGAGAAATCTAGGGTTTGCGGCGAAGCTTGAGTTTCCCCGGCCGCTTCCTCGTGCCTACGCGCCCTCCTGCCGAGGTGGTCTCAATTGGTGAAGATCCGTCGGAAGGAAACCTTCGCCGGTCACCGGAGGAAGAAATCCTGGCGGCGGCTGCGATTTCGCCCAAGAGAACCCCGACGCCGCGCGAGAGAAAGAATAGGAGAGGGGAAAAATTAGGTCACGGCCAAAACTTAAGTTCTCCTTTTAATACTCTCATATTTCTGTTAACTAGTACTACTTAAATATATTTCGATATATATTTAGTTAAGAAAAGTTCGGCTGGTCTGTTGGTGGGCTGCGTTCTGCTTAAAGCCCAACTTGTGGGTTCGAATCTCGGCTGCAACCATTTTATTTCGTATTTATTCTCCATTTCCTAACTACTGCTCAAATAGAATATTTCTCCTTCCTTAATAAGAAACGCCCGCTGGAAGAGTTGGTTGGCTGTGTTTAACCGAAACCTCTGGTCACGGTTTCGAAACCTCAACCGAGCGTTTAATTTCCCTTTTATTTTAACTGTTCTTAACTACTGCTTAAATATATATCGCTCCATATATGATTAACAAATTGAGCGCAGCTCGGTTGGTTGGGTCGGTTTTGCTTGGGTCCGGGGTGCTGGGTTCGAAACCCAACTTCTACAACCTTTTTTTTTTTTTATTATTATTTTAGTTTATTTTTAAAACTTATCCTCCTTGGTAAAAATACCAAACGAACTCCAAAAATTGCATAAAAATATTCTAAAAATTTCTAAAAATCTCTAGAATTTTTCTATAACATTTAATAATATTTTTGAATTATTTTTGGGGCTCAAAATGAGAAAATTTGGGTCGTTACAATACTAGTTTTTCTTTGTTTGGATTTTGAAATACAAAACACAAGAGGCTAACGATTCTAGGCAATCAATTTTATGTTTCGATTTTGTGTTTCTTTTGTTTTTCGAAATTGTGATTCGATTGTTCTTATTGGTTAAACTTAGGGTTACTATAAGGAGATCAAATATTGAATTTCGTTGAAAGGCTTTATCTAGGAAGTGGTGGATGATCCCATACCCAAGAAGGCCTAGTGCCTCACCATGTTTAAGCTGGAAATCGATCTTTGAAATAATGATTTAATTAACTTTATAACATGAGTGGATTTGGATTAATAATTTTAAGCATCGTTTGCGATCCAAGTCTAAACATCTAAGAACAGATAGGTTAAATTTGGAATCAATAATGTTAAGTTTTGTTTGCGATTCCAAATTTAATTTCTAAAGAACACAATAGGTTGTTAGGAAAGGGTCAGGTCTTGTACAAAATTTTTGTACAAGAGAATCAGTAAGATATTCCGAGTAGCAACTAATAATTGGTATCAGAGCTAGGGTTTACCTCTGTGTGTTTGGTTTTCAGTTTAATTATGCACATGTCATACATAATTTAGGCAGGATAATAGTAGGATATGCTAACTCTGTGGTTGCAGACTCCAACTATTATGACTTATAGTGATTGTGTGTGATTGGACCCTAGGACATGTCAAGGGCATTTTATGTGTGTGCATGATTGTATATATTAAATACAGTAGGAGCTATATTAGTTTTAGGATTTTACATTTTTGTTTCGATCTAGATTACATGTACATTCCCTTGTGGAATATAGGATCGATAAATGTAAAATTCTATTTTTATCACAGATCGTATCCATAAATGGTACTATTTGAGGACCAGAGGCGCAGCGGAATAAGAAGCAAGATAGATGCGACAACTAGACCCGATTGCGGTGGCTAAAGATGACAGTAGATAGGGTTGGCAGCACACGGAGAACAGTGATGGAAGAAGCCATAATAGTTGTTGGGTTTTTCGGGCCGCAAAAATTGCTTTTTGCGTTGCGGAAACCCCGAAACCCATGCCAAGGATCCGTGCAAAGTTTATAAAATTTCGTAAAACTTCGTGTATGAGTTTCTCTAACCTAGATCTACACTAGATCTACAAGGAAGAAAGGTTACCCTTGATGCGAAGCCCTTCATGTATCCCACTCGTCTAAGTGATGCCGGATCTCGAGGTTGTCAAGTGTACAACCCTCTATGTGTATCCACACGAACAAGTCGATGGAGAGAACCTCTAAGGATGCGCTAGCAACCTTAGAAGATCAGTAACCATGGAGGAGAGGGAGAGAAGAGAAGAGCTTAAGGAAGAAGATGGGAGTTTCAACACAAAATGAAACTTACCCCTTGAATGAAAGTGGCCGGCCACTTTTGAGTGGTTTGTAACCTCCATGGGATGCAAGAGTCACAAATCTTGGTAACTCCCATGAGGTGGCATCCCACTTAAGCAACCATGGTGATGTGGAGCATCATCATTGGCCCACTTAATGCTAACTCACCAATGAGGTGGCAAATGGGCAAGTCAAACTTGATCCTTCATCTTCCTTTCAAGTCAAGTCAAACTTGGCCAATTCTCTCCCATGGTTGATCAAATCTAACCATTGGTTCAAGTTAATTTTAATTTAATGAATCTCTATTCATTGAATTAAATTGATTCAATGAGTGTAAGTCCAAATTAGACTCATTTAATACATGAACTGAATTGAGTTCAACTCAATTAGCCTAATTTGGATTACTCTTAATCCAATTTGGTTCATCACATGAACCTAATCCTTTAGGTTCATCAAATGAACCTAATCTCCATCTAATTTCCCTTTGTGTGTGACACTATAGGTTCTTGTAACATTGGCAATGCTCCTAAACTCATTTAGAAGCATAAGTAATGAGCGGTATCTAGCAACACATCATTACTACCCAAGTTACAAGAATGTTGAGATCCAACATCACCTTGTGACTACTAATTGTGACTCTTCACAATATATGACAATGCCCTTCTATCCTAGATATCTAGATTGATCAATGTGAGGTATAGATCATGTCATCCTCTAATCAATCTAAATCATGAACTCCAAGTAGACTCACTCAATTAAATGAGCTCAATATCTCATATTGGCTCATTTGGGCATGGCCATGCACTTCGTGGTCTCACTCTATCAAGAATATCGATGTCACTCCCGTCATATAAGAGGGATAGATCCCATCTACATCACTCACATCCCTCTGCATAATTCGTTACATACCCAGTAATTGCCTTTATAGTCCACCCAATTATGGGTGACGTTTAACGAAGCCAAAGTACGTAACTCCTTATGTAGGGAACCATGGTGACTTCAGGTCCAAGGACTAGTAATCATACTAATAGCCACATGAGAAAGTATATGACACTCATATAATGATCCATGATACTTTCTCATGGCGGGTCATTCAGTATACATTCTCCAATGCATACCCATGTGTCAACTTGATATCTCCATATCCATGACTTGTGAGATCAAGTCATCGAGTTGACCTACATGCCAGTCTCTTCACATTAACATTGTCTCTGAATGTTAATACTCGACTAGGAATGATTAAGAGTAGTGTTCCCTATATCATCTCACTATCGATTCAATCAATCGATTGATATAGGTAAGAACCTTCTACACAAGGACGCTATTATACTTAGTTATTTGGCACCAATACAAGTAAGTATAATAACCAAAAACAAATGCCTTTATTTATATACAAGAATATGATACAATGAGTCCATACAACAATCATCAAATGATTGGCTCTAGGGCTCTAACTAACAATCTCCACTAGCACTAGTGCCAATCAGTATAGGCTCTAAGGCCCAATGACCTAGTGTGACGACCATCATGCTTTCTCTGTGCCAAAGCCTTGGTCAAGGGATCTGCGATGTTAGCCTTAGTGGGTACTCTGCAAATCTTGATCTCTCGAATGAGATGGAAGCGTCGTAGTATGTGTTTGGTTCGCTGGTGTGATCGAGGTTCCTTAGCCTGCGCAATTGCTCCATTATTGTCACAATAGAGCTCAATAGGGTCAATGATGCTAGGAACCACCCCAAGTTCAGTGATGAACTTACGGATCTAAACTGCCTCCTTTGCTGCCTCTGATGCAGCAATATACTCGGCCTCTGTTGTAGAATCAACGACTTTGTCCTGCTTCGAACTCTTCTAGCTCACAGCACCGCCATTTATGCAAAACATGAACCCTGACTGCGATCGATAATCATCCTGGTCGGTCTGGAAGCTGGCATCACTGTAACCCTTTATAGCTAGCTCGTCATCGCCTCCATATATCAAGAAATATTCTTTAGTCCTTCTCAAGTACTTAAGAATATTCTTGACGGCTATCCAGTGACTTTCACCTGGATCTGACTAGTATCTGCTCATCATGCTCAAAGCATACGAGACATCAGGACGAGTACATAGCATGGCATATATGATAGATCCTATGGCTGAGGCATAAGGGATCTGATCCATGTGGTCTCTCTCTTCTCTAGAAGAGGGACCTTGAGTCTTCAAAAGACTCACGCCATGTGACATCGGCAGAAATCCCTTCTTGGAGTTCTGCATGGCAAACCGTAGGAGTACCTTGTCAATATATGTACTTTGACTTATGCCAAGCAATCTCTTAGATCTATCTCTATAGATCTATATGCCTAGAATGTGGGATGCTTCATCTAAGTCCTTCATTGAGAAACAAGTCCCTAGCCAAGTCTTGGCAGACTGCAGCAAAGGGATGTCTTTCCCAATGAGTAGTATGTCATCCACATACAATATAAGGAAGACAACTGTGTTCCCTACAACCTTCTTGTAGACACAAGATTCATCTTCATTCTTGATGAAACCAAACTGTTTAATTGCATCATCGAATCGAATATTCTAGCTCCGAGAAGCTTGCTTTAGTCCATAAATATACCTATGCAGCTTGCATACTCTGTACACATCCTCAAGCAGGTTTCCATTCAGAAACGCGGTTTTGACATCCATCTGCCAGATCTCATAATCGTAGTACGCTGCAATAGCAAGCATGATCCGAATGAACTTAAACATCGCTACTGAAGAAAGGTTTCATCATAGTCAATACCATGAATTTGCTTGAAACCTTTAGCTACTAAGCGACCCTTATAAATAAGTCCATCCATGTCAGTCTTTCTCTTAAAGACCCACTTACACCCAATGGGTTTGACCCCTTCAGGTGGATCAACCAAAGTCTATACTTGGTTAGTGTACATGGATTCCATCTCGAATCTCATGGCCTCTAGCCATTTCTCGGAATCTGGACTCATCACAGCTTCCTGATAGGAGGTAGGCTCATCCTCAATGAGCACAACGTCATCATGGCCAGACAAGAGAAATGAGTATCTCTCAAGCTGACGATGTACCCTATCAGATCTGCGAAGAGGTAGGTCTACTTGAACTGGTTGTGGTTCCTCAACTCCTTGTGGAACAACATCATCCACAACACTTTGTGGTTCCAGTTCAACTTCCATCGAGGTTTCAGTGCTATAGTCCACATCTTGAACTTCTTTAAGATCGAACGTACTTCCACTAGTGTTTCTAGAAACAAAGTCCCTTTCTAGAAATACCCCAGTCTTAGCCACAATTACCTTGTGTTGATTGGGAATGTAGAAGTAATATCCCTTCGTTTCCTTGGGATATCCAATGAAATAGCACTTATCGGATTTGGGTCCCAATTTGTCCGAGACTTGACGTCTAACATAAGCTTCACAACCCCAAATCCTCATAAAAGACACCTGGGCATCTCTCTCAGGCCATATCCTATATGGTGTCTTTATTACAGCCTTAGATGGAACTCGGTTGAGAATGAAGGCTGCTGTGTCTAGAGCATAGCCCCAAAGATACATAAGAAGATTTGTGTGACTCATCATAGATCGTAACATATCTAATAAGGTACGATTCTTCCTTTCGGATATACCATTCCACTGTGGTATTCCAAGAGGAGTGAGTTGAGATAGAATTCCACACTCAGCTAGATAGTCACGAAACTCATGGCTAAGGTATTCACCACCTCGATCTGATTGAAGTATCTTAATACTCTTGCCAAGCTGGTTTTGTACTTCATTCTTGAATTCTTTGAACTTTTCAAATGATTCTGACTTATGTGTCATCAGGTACACATAACCATATCTACTGAAGTCATCAGTAAATGTAATGAAGTACCTATAACCACCTCTAGCAGTGAGATTGAAAGGACCACATACATCACTATGTATAAGACCTAACAAGTCAGTCGCTCTCTCACTGTGTCCACTAAAGGGAGTCTTGGTCATCTTGCCTAGAAGGCATGACTCGCATGTCTCATATGATTCAAAATCAAATGAGTCCAGCAAACCATCTTTATGGAGCTGGGATAAGTGTTTGTCATTTATATGACCTAAGCGACAGTGCCAGAGATAGGTTTGGTTCATGTCATTTGACTTGAACCACTTGGTACTAATGTTATAAATAGGGTTCTCAAGGTCTAGAATATAGAGTCCGTTCATCAGAGGTGCACTACAATAGAACATATCATTTAAATAACTGAACAACATTTGTTCTTTATTATAAATGAAAACTCTTTCTTGTCCAAACAAGAAACTGATATAATGTTCTTAGTCAAGGCAGACACATAACAACAATCATCTAATTCTAGTACAAGCCCAGAGGGCAGAGATAGAAAGTAAGTCCCTACAACAACAGCAGCAACCCGTGCTCCATTGCCTACTCGTAGGTCTATCTCGCCCTTCGTCAATGTTCTGCTATTTCTCAGCGCTTATACATTAGTACAAATGTGAGAAGCACATCCGGTATCTAATACCCACGATGAAGAAATAGAGAGGTTGACTTCTATAACATGTATACCTGAAGTAGAAATCTTATTTCTCTTCTTCTTAAGATCTTCCAAGTATCCTGTGCAGTTCCTCTTCCAGTGCTCTGCTTGTCCTTGATACAGTCGACGAAGATGTTCAACCATATCATAAGCACCCATCAACTCGTGTTGCTTCTGAAGCTCAGAGTTCATGGTTGCGAGCATGAGACATGACACATCTAATGCGTCATCTTGATGCTTCTTGTAAGCATCTCGGTCAGCTCGCGTGGCAGTGGCAGGAGGTGCCTCCGGAATGGGCTGCTCTAGAATGTACAGTTTACGTTCTTGTGAGAGAACAATTCTCTGATTCCCGTACCAGTCCAGGAAATTAGCTCAATTGAGCTTGTCCTTCTTAAGGATAGAACACAGAGAGAAAGAGTTCGTATTTGACGTCATGGCAATCTACAACAGAAATTAAAGCAGAAAAATAAATAAATATCATATTCTATTAATCATCTAATTAGACCTTTAATTAAATGATGCTCCCACTGATCATAAGCACCCATCAACTCGTGTTGCTTTTGAAGCTCAGAGTTCATGGTTGCGAGCATAAGACATGACACATCTAATGCGTCATCTTGATGCTTCTTGTAAGCATCTCGGTCAGCTCGCGTGGTAGTGGCAGGAGGTGCCTCCGGAATGGGCTGCTCCAGAACGTACAGTTTACGTTCCTGTGTGAGAACAATTCTCTGATTCCCATACCAGTCCAGGAAATTAGCTCCATTGAGCTTGTCCTTCTTAAGGACAGAACGTAGGGAGAAAGAGTTCGTATTTGACATCATAGCAATCTACAACAGAAATTAAAGTAGAAAAATAAATAAATATCATATTCTATTAATCATCTAATTAGACCTTTAATTAAATGATGCTCCCACTGAATTCTATAATTCTTGTGGGACAAGATCCACAACATACTACGCCTTGAGTTAGCTTTGGCTAAATCGCCCAAGACTTAGTATGATCGGTAGATAACTAATTACCAATTACATTTCTATGCAACTCTTGTTTATAGGATCAAGATCCGCATTTATATTAAAACTCGAGTTAGCTTTGGCTAATACGCCCAAAAGTTAATATAAATGTGATTTTGACCTATATACCAACCATTGGAAAATGCCTATAGTTAAACTCGATCTAATTGAGTTAACTAGTTACTCAATCTAATTGAGTTGTACTCACCCATGCGTTGATAGACGGGACCAAGATTATCCCTCCGTATCCTACCAAGATAATATGTGTTGCTTTGCTTTGGAAAATTCAACAACAACATGTGATCGAGGTAGTGATAGGTATCACGGCATGGTAGGCATTACGAGTTGACGCGATTGAGATCTAATCTAATCGACGAGATGTATCATATACGCGATTTAAATCTAATCTAATCGTTAGGATGCATCATGTACGCGATTTAGATCTAATCTAATCATTAAGGCGCATCATGTACTCGATTTAGATCTAATCTAATTGTCGAGGTGTATCATATACGCGATTGATCGAATCGAATCGTTAAGGCGCTAATTAATTACTATTCTAGCATGCATCACATATACACACACAAGCAATTAATTAAATATTTTTTTATGATTAGTCATGGCCCTACTACGATCTTCTCAAGCCAATGAGAAGATCAGATGGTCGACCTAAGGTCAACATCTTCTCAAGCTCCTTCCTTTGACCACCTTGTGTTGCTCACACCCTCCTCGTAACTCCGTCTCGATTGGACATTCCACCGCTCCAATTTTGTACATTACAATTTTGAGACTCGAGTTACATTCGAGTCTAAAAACTATTTTACAATAGGAATATAAAATTGAGGAAGGCACGACGCGCAGATCGCGAATCAAGTACAACACGCACAAATACAAAATGGCACGCAGGCCATATTATGAATTACAACATAATTTTTTCAATCTAATTGGGTCTTTTGAGCCATGACTATCACAAAATAATAAATAATTCTAAATTATGTTATTTCTATAAATTTTTGTAAATTTTTCATAATTTTTACAATTTTTATGAGTAAAAATTCCCGGCGGTCTCGTTTAGCGATTTTCGGGCGTAATCGCGGAACGAAGCCCCTTGCGGGATCAGGGCAGCACCCCTACCCATGATATAACCATCGCGAGTGTTCCTTAGCGATCCTATAGCGCCTTAGCCCGCTGTCCCAAAATGATTTGGGGGTGAAACCTTGTCGTTTCGGAAAGATCTTCTCGGTAGTCGAAGCTTACAAGTGTCTAAACACTTGTGCTTCGCTTCTACGAGAAAAATACTCATAAAATCTATAAAAATCACAAATATACAGAAACTTATAGATCTGAATTTTTGTCATAAAAACAAAAACAAAACTCGTACACGCTTTGTACGTGGCTCTGATACCACTGTTGGGTTTTTCGTGCCGCAAAAACCGCTTTTTGCGTTACGGAAACCCCGAAACCCATGCCAAGGATCCGTGCAAAGTTTATAAAATTTCGTAAAACTTCGTGTACGAGTTGTTGGAGGATCGGTGGCCGGCTTGAATGGGGGTTGGATAGCTAGGTCACCCCTAACTCGATTTCTTCTCTACAAGAGAGTTAATGCACAGCGGAATATGCTAAAGCTAAAACAATGAGAAACAAACAAGAATACAAACGCTAACACGCTCGATGTAACGTGGTTCAGAGATGATGCTCCTACTCCACGACGTGTCCTTGAGGTGGACGAGCCCTTAATCCTTCGGTGAATCAGTCCCCGGCAATCTCCGGCTAAAGCTTCTCCTTCTCGGTGGAGCAAAACCTCTCACAAAATGATCTCTTCCTCTTTACAAGATGGAGTTTAGATTGGGAGGAAGAGAATTGAACTTGGAAGCTTTGGGAAAGACTAAGAAGGTTTACAATTAGCACCAATAGTTTTCTTCAAGCCCCAAAGCTCTCCTTAAATAAGAGGAGAGAGTTGATCAACAATCAACTCAAACCACGACACCAGTCGACTGGTCTAAGCACCAGTCGATTGGTGTGTCGTTGGACCCAGCCAACGGCTCTTTGCAGAAAGCCAAATTCTGCCAACGGCTATGTACAAGTCGACTGGTCTCAGGACCAGTCGATTGGTCCCCGTAGCCGACAAGCACAGAATGCTTCTGTGCATTCTGTGAAGCTGGATCAGTCGACTGGTCCTATGACCAGTCGACTGGTCCTAGTACATTCTCACACACTCATCCTTTCCGGAGTCGCCTTTGAAGTCCTCTTCCTCGGCCTTCGTCCCTCAGATGCACCCGAGCCCGCAGCTTCTCTCCGTGCCATCCTTCACGTTGCCTTGAAGTCCACTTCCCTCGGCTCCACTCCATTGCTCCTTGTCCTGCGGTCCCTCGGATGTCTTCCACACCACCCTTCACCGACTCAACGATCCTAGCCCTTGGATGAGTCTCCCACACTTGGCCGCACCAAGTTCCACATGTATTTCTCCAAGTCTTGCAAGACTCAAACATATATCAAATACATATGAAAGCCGAACTTAAACTCTTTGACACACACATCAAAACCTAGGTTGATTGCACCAACTATCTCCCCCTTTTTGATGTGTGGCAATATGTTTAAGTTAGGCATTAATAACAATATGAAAATTAAAAGCAATATGTAAACATGAAACATAATTCCCAAGCTCCCCCTTAACACATGCTCTCAACCTTAATTGTCAAAGATTTGCACACAAGTAGGTTTCTAACTTAAACCTACCCATTTCTCCCCCTTTGACACCATCAAAAATATTGTACCAAACACGTACACATACTATGGTATCAGTTTCAACCAAATTTGGACAAAAAAATTGATTTCAGAAATCCTCAGAGTACTGAAAGGCTGGTACCAGTCAACTGGTACCTGTCACAGTCGACTGATACATGCTGAACTCGAATTTCAGTCTTCTGAGGTCAACTTCAGAAATGCATAAAAAATTTCAGAAAATTCGAAAAATCATGAAATTTTGAGCACATATTCCTTGAAATATCCTTTAACTAGGAAAAATATGTTTTCATGAACATTCATCATATTTTTGAAGTTTTGATAAAAACTCAAACACCTTGAAAAACACTCAAGTTTGTATCAAATTAAACCCTAGTCTTGAATTCATATGTTTTAAAATAACTATCCACTGTAAATAAAACATAGTACTGTTTTCAATGCATTTAAAATGTCCAACTATGATCTATGGGCAAGATGTCCATTAATTAAATATTTACTTTCCCCATAGTTGGTTTATGATCACTAAAAATTGATACATCACATAACTCATCAAAATGCCATAAGCATATGTGAATTATTTTTATCATCCTAATATCTCACATTTATGGTTAGAAAAGAAGACAAGTCATTGTGAGATAAAGGTAACTTCTACTTAGCCCTCTTAATCATGAATTTCTAGCAATGCTAAGTGCTCTCCCTTAAGGTCTCAAGTCAACCATTCTTCAAGGATTTGAATTATGATTTCCATGGTTGACTTAACCCAAAATCCTCTAACCCTTGAGGATTGATTTTGGCACCCAATAGAAATTATTTCTAATTGGGTTAATCAAATATTCCTTGGGGATCCATTTTCTATCTATGGTCTTGGTTTTTGATTGCCCCCTAGCAAGTAAACAATGGTAGGTCTTTTCATTATTTGGTTCATTGTATCCTATCCCATTTTTCTTAAAACTTGCCTTTTGGCTCCCAATGATCATATTTAGGGTTTTAGAGCCAATTTCAAATTTCCTAAGGGCATTGGTAAGGTATTCTACCTTTTCCCTTAATTTCCTATTTTCTTCTTCTAAACATGCATCATTTGAAGAATTAGAAGAAGCATGTATATTGTTGTCCTTAGAGCACATGGATTCTAATTTTTCTTCAAGACAAATAATATCATGTTTCAAAGATTTATTTTTCCTTTTTGCCTTGAATAAATCCTCATTTGTGCTTTTA
The DNA here is from genome assembly GCF_018446385.1 of Zingiber officinale. NCBI lineage: Eukaryota > Viridiplantae > Streptophyta > Magnoliopsida > Zingiberales > Zingiberaceae > Zingiber > Zingiber officinale. Next base: position 50,896,760 of record NC_055997.1, read on the forward strand.
ATAATCTTAACCAAAACCTGGGGAGGAAGATTGTGTACCTCACTTACCGAGAAGTCCGAATATGAGGTTTGACCTCCCCCTTCACTTGAGCTCCCCTCTTCATCTTCACTTGAGCTCCTTCCTTCTTCTCTTTCGGATGAGGTGGAGACTACATCATCAATTCCCATTAGAGCAAAATTGACTACATGGTGCTCTTCTTCCTCCGATGATGATGATGGATCATCCCATGTTGCTTTTAGGTTGTGAGCCTTCTTTCCCTTTCCTTTTGTCTTTTTCTTCTCCTTGTTCTTCTTTCCTTCTTTCTTTTTCAAGAGAGGGCAATCATCCCTTATGTGTCCTTTTCCTTGGCAATTATAACAAATGACTCTTCTTGTCCTACTCTTGCTTCTTGAACTCCTTCTAGTATGAGACTTGTTAGTAGAAAAGGTTTTAAATGCTTTTCTCATCTTCCTTACCATATATGTCTCTTGATCGCTATCTATTGAGGCGCTTGAATCCTCAGAGTCGGAGGATGATGGGGATGAAGTTTTCTTCTTCTTCCTTTCTACAACAAGAGCTATTCCCTTCTCCTTTGAAGGCTCATTAGCTTGTTCATGAAGTTCAAATTCGGAAAATAATTCATCAAGTTTAATCAAGGAAAGATCCCTAGATACCTTATACCCATCAACCATCGATGCCCATAAGGTGGTTCTAGGAAAAGATTGGAGCACATACCTTACTAGGTCTCGATTATCAATCTTCTCACCTATTACATGAAGTTCATTTACTATCTTCTTGAATCTACCATGCATTTGACTCATGGGCTCATTGGTCTTCATGGCAAAGGTTTGAAGTTGCCCCAACAAAAGATCTCTTTTGGCCCTCCTAGATTCACTTGATCCCTCATTTAATTCAATGAGTTTTTCCCAAAGCTCTTTAGCGGAGTTGAATGGTCCTACTTTGCTTAATTGCTCCTTAGAGAGTCCACATTGTAGAGTTGTTGTGGCTTTTGCATTTGCTTGAGCCTTCCTTGCCATCTCTTTTGTCCAATCCTTGGTTGGAAGAGGCGCTCCCGACCCATCTTTCGGTTTCTTAAATCCATCTACAACGCTAAACCAATTTTTCAATATCATTCATTAAGTAATATTCCATCCTACCTTTCCAATATGAGAAGTCGTTGCTGTCAAAGAAAGGTGGTCGAGCGGTGCTATATCCCTCTTGAAGAGCCATCTTGATGCTTCGGTCGATGGTTAGTTCTTCCGATCCTAACCTCACTCTGATACCACTTGTTGGAGGATCGGTGGCCGGTTTGAAGGGGGTTGGATAGCTAGGTCACCCCCAACTCGATTTCTTCTCTACAAGAGGGTTAGTGCACAGCGGAATATGCTAAAACTAAAACAATGAGAAACAAACAAGAATACAAACGCTAACACGCTCGATGTAACATGGTTCGGAGATGATGCTCCTACTCCACGACGTGTCCTTGAGGTGGACGAGCCCTTAATCCTTTGGTGGATCAGTCCCCGGCAATCTCCGGCTAAAGCTTCTCCTTCTCGGTGGAGCAAAACCTCTCACAAAATGATCTCTTCCTCTTTACAAGATGGAGTTTAGATTGGGAGGAAGAGAATTGAACTTGGAAGCTTTGGGCAAGACTAAGAAGGTTTACAATTAGCACCAGTAGTCTTCTTCAAGCCCCAAAGCTCTCCTTAAATAAGAGGAGAGAGTTGATCAACAATCAACTCAAACCCCGACACCAGTCGACAGGTCCAAGCACTAGTCGACTGGTGTGCCGTTGGACCCAGCCAACGGCTCTTTGCAGAAAGCCAAATTCTACCAACGGCTATGTACCAATCGACTGGTCTCAGGACCAGTCGACTGGTCCCCGTAGCCGACAAGCATAGAATGCTTCTGTGCATTCTGTGAAGCTGGATCAGTCGACTGGTCCCATGATTAGTCGACTGGTCCCAGTATATTCTCACACACTCATCCTTTCCGGAGTCGCCTTTGAAGTCCTCTTCCTCGGTCTTCGTCCCTCAGATGCACCCGAGCCCGTAGCTCCTCTCCGTGCCATCCTTCACGTTGCCTTGAAGTCCACTTCCCTCGGCTCCACTCCATTGCTCCTCGTCCTGCAGTCCCTCGGATGTCTTCCACACCACCCTTCACCGACTCAACGATTCGAGCCCCTGGATGAGCTTCCCACACTTGGCTGCACCAAGTTCCACATGTATTTCTCCAAGTCCTGCAAGACTCAAACACATATCAAATACATATGAAAGCCTAACTTAAAATCTTTGACACACACATCGAAACATAGGTCGATTGCACCAACACGAGTTTCTCTAACCTAGATCTACACTAGATCTACAAGGAAGAAAGGTTACCCTTGATGCGAAGCCCTTCGCGTATCCCGCTCGTCCAAGTGATACCGGATCTCGAGGTTGTCAAGTGTACAACCCTCTATGTGTATCCACACGAACAAGTCGATGGAGAGGACCTCTAAGGATGTGCTAGCAACCTTAGAAGATCAGTAACCATGGAGGAGAGGGAGAGAAGAGAAGAGCTTGAGAAAGAAGATGGGAGTTTCAATACAAAATGAAACTTACCCCTAGAATGAAAGTGGCCGGCCACTTTTGAGTGGTTTGTAACCTCCATGGGATGCCAAGAGTCACAACTCTTGGTAACTCCCATGAGGTGGCATCCCACTTAAGCAACCATGATGATGTGGAGCATCATCATTGGCCCACTTAATGCCAACTCACCAATGAGGTGGCAAATGGTCAAGTCAAACTTGACCCTTCATCTCTCTCAAGTCAAGTCAAACTTGGCCACTTCTCTCCCATGGTTGATCAAATCTAACCATTGGTTCAAGTCAATTTTAATTTAATGAATCTCTATTCATTGAATTAAATTGATTCAATGAGTGTAAGTCTAAATTGGACTCATTTAATACATGAACCGAATTGAGTCCAACTCAATTAGCCTAATTTGGATTACTCTTAATCCAATTTGGTTCATTACATGAACCTAATCCTTTAGGTTCATCAAATGAACCTAATCTCCATCTAATTGTCCTTTGTGTGTGACCCTATAAGTTCTTGTAACGTTGGCAATGCTCTTAAACCCATTTAGAAGCATAAGTAATGAGCGGTATCTAGCAACACATTATTACTACCCAAGTTACAAGAATGTTGAGATCCAACATCACCTTGTGACTACTAATTGTGACTCTTCACAATATATGACAATGTCCTTCTATCCTAGACATCTAGATTGATCAATGTGAGGCATAGACCATGTCATCCTCTAATCAATCTAAATCTTGAACTCCAAGTAGACTCACTCAATCAAATGAGCTCAATATCTCATATTGACTCATTTGGGCATGGCCATGCACTTCGTGGTCTCACTCTATCAAGAATATCGATGTCACTCCCGTCATATAGGAGGGATAGATCCCATCTACATCACTCACATCCCTCTGCATAATTCATTACATACCCAGTAATCGCCTTTATAGTCCACCCAGTTATGAGTGACGTTTGACGAAGCCAAAGTACGTAACTCCTTATGTAGGGAACCATGGTGACTTCAGGTCCAAGGACTAGTAGTCATACTAATAGTCATATGAGAAAGTATATGACACTCATATAACGATCCATGATACTTTCTCATGGCGGGTCATTCAGTATACATTCTCCAATGCATACCCATGTGTCAACTTGATATCTCCATATCCATGACTTGTGAGATCAAGTCATCGAGTTGACCTACATGCTAGTCTCGTCGCATTAACATTGTCTCTGAATGTTAATACTCGACTAGGAATGATTAAGAGTAGTGTTCCCTATATCATCTAACTATCGATTCAACCAATCGATTGATATAGGTAAGAACCTTCTACTCAAGGACGCTATTATACTTAGTTATTTGGCACTAATACAAGTAAGTATAATAACCAAAAACAAATACCTTTATTTATATACAAGAATATGATACAACGAGTCCATACAACAATCATCAAATGATTGACTCTAAGGCTCTAACTAACAATAGTTGGAAAATTAATTTCTATATTTATTGCTTTTATTTACTATGATGTGTGCTTGCATGGTTAAAATTCCTCACCTTAAATAACTAAGTGGGAGAGGGATTAGTAAATAAATTTCACGGTCGCCATTACTGGTTTGTAAGTGATGCAACAAACTTGCATGTTGACTCTGGGTGCCTCCCTCCACAACAGATGAGTTTGTTTGTGGATCACTAAATCAAACTTCCTTTATGGATGATTATAGGAAATTATTTAGGAGTGTGTGATCTTCGCCAACTGAAGGGGCACAATCCTATTTAATGGACTAAGTATCAAGTAATGGTATACACTTAGGCGCATTGAATAGTATCCTCACCAACGGAGTCACTGCTATTATTGTGAGACCAAAGGAAAACCAACTATTAATTTTATTTGTCATAAAGTTAGGATGACAAGATAATAAAATTAATGGGTAAAACCTCCTCTTACAAATGTTGAATTTGTATACGTCCACACTAACGTGGCATGCAAAATTCACGGTGTTTTGAGGGTTGATAAATTTAAATAGTATTGTTTGAGGAATCAATATTATTCTAAATTTAGAGTCTTGACCAAAACTTATTTTGTGATTCTTAGGATGACTTTCAACCCACTGACAATTATACTGAAAGAGAACAAACTTATTGGTCCTAATTACATAGATTGGAAAAGAAACTTAGACATTGTCCTAACTGCTGAAGGCTATAAGTTTGTACTGTTAGAGGTCTGCCCTAATATGCCTAATAGTGATTCTAGTGAAGATAAGATTGAGTATCATAAGAAATGGGTAAAGGCAGATGAGATGGCGCGGTGTTATATTTTGGCTTCAATATCAAATGTGCTGCAACATCAGCATCAGGACTTACCAACTGCTTATGATATGATAAACAATCTCAAGGAACTCTTCAGACACCAGAATCGGGCTGCTAGGCAAGAGGCAATGAGAAAATTAATGACAACCACCATGTCAGAGGGGGCACCCGTAAGGGATCATATCCTAAAAATGATGGCTTATTTGAACGAAATATAAATCCTTGGAGCTGAAATCGATGGGGAAACCCAGATCGATATTATTCTCCAAACGCTACCACAAAGTTTTGAGCAGTTCCACCTGAACTATAACATGAACAAAAGGGCTTATATGTTGGCGGAACTTCTGACAGAACTTCAGGCAGCAGAAGGTATATTTCGTCATAGTTCTCAGATTCACTTTGCTAAAAATGTTTCTACTTCTAAATCAAAAGGCAAGAAGAAGAAGAAATAGGTTGGCTCAGCAAAGAAGGTGAATAGATCTCTAGGTACTGGACCTAAAGCTGAAGTGAAGAAGCCAAAGGGCAAGTGCTTCATCTGCAAGCAGTCTAGACATTGGAAGGCGGACTGTCCTCGAAGGAAAGAGAACAATAGAGGTATATCTTATTCTCTAGTAGTTGAAACATGTTTAGCGGTATTATCTACCAGTACCTGGTGTGTAGATACAGGAGCCACTGATCATGTCTGCAATACATTGCAGGGGTTCTAGGAAACCCGACAACTATATGAAGGAGAGATTACCGTCTACACAAGCAATGCTACGAAAGTGGCGGCTGTTGTAGTGGGAGACGTCTACTTATCATTCGATAGGAATAGAACTTTGGTTTTAAAAAATTGTCTTTATGTATCAACTTTTAGAAAGAATTTAATTTCAGTTTCTAAATTGTTTGTGGATGGATATTCTGTTTCTTTTGATGACAAAGTAGTTATCAAGAAAAAATAGGGTTATTATCTGTTCTGGTGCATTACTAGGTAATTTGTATACTCTAAATCCAATTTCTCCCGCAAAACAACAAATGAAAATTAATAACACATTTTCTAATTCTAATAAGAGAAAGGAACCTTCGAAAATGAACCAAACATATCTTTGGCATCTAAGGCTTGGTCATATTAACTTGAGTAGGATTCAAAGGCTAATAGCCGATAGACTCTTGGGTTCATTAGTGTTGGAAAACTTTCCAACTTGCGAATCTTGCTTGGAAGGTAAAATGACCAAGAGACCTTTTAAGGCCAAGGGGTATAGAGCCAAAGATATGTTAGAACTGGTTCATTCTGATTTGTGTGATCCTATGTCTATCCAGGTAAGACGTGGTTTTGAATATTTTGTCTCTTTCATAGACAACTATTCGAGATATGGATACATTTACTTGATGCGCCGTAAGTCTGAATGCTTTGATAAGTTCAAAGAGTATAAGGCTGATATGGAGAAATGTCATGGTAAAAGTATCAAGACACTACGGTCTGATCGTGGTGGCGAATACCTCTTTGGAGAGTTTAGGAATTGCTTATCAAAGGCCAGGATTCAATCCCAATTGTCTGCACCTAGTACACCCCAACAGAATGGTGTGGCAGAAAGAAGGAATAGAACTCTTATGGAGATGGTTAGATCGATGATGAGTTATTCAGAATTACCAGATTCGTTTTGGGGATATGCTCTGGAAACAACAGTGTACATTCTGAATATGGTACCTTCTAAATCAGTACCCTCTACTCCCATGGAATTGTGGAATGAGAGTAAGCCTAGTCTGAGTCATATTCGGATATGGGGTAGTCCAGCACATGTGCTGAAGGGAGATACTGACAAGTTGGAATCACATACAGAAGTTTGTCCGTTTGTAGGATATCCTAAGGGAACGAAAGGTGGTTTATTTTATAATCATAAAAATTAGAAGATCATTGTTAGCAACAATGCTCGATTTTTAGAGGAAAATTATGTAATGAACCATAAGCCCATAAGTAAAATTATTCTCGAAGAAATTAGAGAGGACACGTCTAGTCTAGTACCAACAGTACAAGATGAAATATCACAAGAAACTGTAACACATGTCACAAATGATGCATAGTTACAGATAGTGCCTCATCGTTGTGGGAGGGTTGTGAGGTAACCTGAGAGATTCATGTTTTTGGGAGAGTCGTCGGACTTGATCCCTGGTGAACATGAACCTGATCCCCGGGCATATGACGAAGCACTCCAAGATAAAGATGTAGTATCTTGGCAAAGAACGATGAATTCTAAAATAGAATCTATGTATTCTAATAAGGTCTGGGAGTTGTAGAATCACCAAATGGTGTAAAAGCCATTGAATGTAAATGAATCTACAAAAGGAAAAGAGGGACAGACGGAAGGCGGAAACCTTCAAAGCAAGGCTTGTTGTGAAGGGGTATACTCAGAAAGAGAGAATCGATTATGAGGAAACCTTTTTACCAATAGCTATGCTTAAGTCTATCCGGATACTCTTATCTATTGCTGCTCATATGGATTATGAGGTTTGATAAATGGATGTCAAGGCAGCTTTCCTTAATGGAAGTCTTGAAGAAAGCATCCATATGAAGCAACCAGAAGGGTTTATTACAAAGGGAAAAGAGCATCTAGTATGTAAGCTCAATCGGTCTATTTATGGACTGAAGCAAGCTTCAAGATCTTGGAGCATATGGTTTAATGAAGTAATCCAATCATATGGATTTATTCAGTGTCTGGATGAGTCTTGTGTATACAAGAAGTGTGATGGAAACGTGGTGGTTTTTCTTGTACTATACGTAGATGACATTTTGTTAGTTGGAAACAATATCAAAGTGTTGTCGAAAGTAAAGGTATGGTTGTTCAAGCAATTCGATATGAAGGACTTAGGAGAATGTGCACATATTCTCGGGATCAAAGTAATAAGGGATTGCAAGAAAAGAATATTGTACTTATCCCAAGCTTCATATATCGATAAAATCCTAGCTCGTTTTAGCATGCAAGACTCCAAGAAAGGTTTTCTACCCTTCAGGCATAGAGTATCTTTATCTAAAGAGATGTCTTTGAATACATCAAAAGAGATAGAAGAGATGAAGGCAGTTCCTTATGCACGAGACCAGATATCTGTTTTGTCGTGGGCATGGTTAGCAGATATCAAAGTAACCCTGGACAAGGACATTGGACTGCAGTAAAGCATATATTGAAGTACCTGAGAAGGACTAGAGATTATATGCTGGTTTATCATGCATATGATTTGCTCCCTGTAGGTTACACGGATTCTGACTTCCAATCAGATAGGGACAATAGTAAGTCTACATCAGGCTATGTGTTTACTTTAGGAGGTGGAGTCATAGCATGGAGGAGTGTTAAGCATAAATGTGTTTCAGACTCAATCATGGAAGCTGAGTATGTGGCAGCCTCTGAGGCAGCCAAAGAAGCTGTATGGCTTAGGAACTTCCTAATGGACTTAGATGTGATTCCTAGTTTACCCAAAATCATCACAATTTATTATGATAATAGCGATGCAATAGCAAACTCGAAGGAACCACGAGCCCATAAGGTGAATAAACACATAGAGCGCAAGTACCACTTGATACGAGACATCGTAAAGCGGGGAGAAGTTGTTGTTGCCAAGATTGCATCAGCAGATAACCTGGTAGATCCTTTCACTAAGGCCCTTCTAGCGAAAGTTTTTGATCGACATGATGAAGGAATGGGAATCAGATGTATGGCAGCGTTTATGACAGCATAGTCTTTTAGTATAAGTGGGAGATTGTTAGAGTGTATACTAAAAGCCTAGTTTTTTGTAAACATTTATTTTGAAATAAAAAATCACATTGGTCAAATGTCTACATTTATATGTTAAGTGTAGTTGTTCAATTAATTTATATTGTAGATAACATGGTGTGTGGTGTCACACACAGAAGATTATGTTATCAGTTCCTTATAAGTTATAAAAAGTAGCTCACGACTAAGATGGAAAGGAACAAACCATTGGAATAGTCGTAGTGTAATTTGATATTAGTTTATCTTGACTATAAAATTACACTAGTACACTCTGAGTGTATTGAGCAGGACCATTTGAGGTAGTTTTTTTTATACTGACTATATAAAATAACAATACATCTGTTATTATGGAAGTGTGTACTCTTAATCATGATATAATAACAAGCGCATATACTTAATACTTATTTCTTTAATTTATCAAAGGGTGTGATTTAGCTCGTTAAATCAATAGGCCCAATAAGTTGGAAAATGATATAATTTATATGGTGTGTTGTTGATTATAGAATGAAACTATGTCCTAGTAATCTATGTTGATGCTGTCCCCAAGATGAGCTCATAAGAATTGTCATGAAAACCCTGCAGGTAGACTTAGTCCGACATGACAATGAAGTTGAGTGGTACTATTCTTGGAGCTAGATATTAATTGAGTGTCAGTAACTCATTTAATTAGTGGGCATTCAATATCTTAAACACAAGGAGATTAACACACTCATGATAAAAAGGAGCCCAAAATATAATTTGGGATTAGTGTGGTAGTTCAATGATAGCTCTTTAGTGATATAAGTTATTATTGATGAACTTGAGTTGGGTGTTCGGGGCAAACACGGGAAGCTTAAGTTCATCGGGAGACCATAACCAATTCCTCCTCTCGATCCCTATTGTAGCCTCTTATATGAAGCCTTATATCCACCCAAAGCCTAGCATCTTAGCCCATGCTAGGGGTCGGCCCCTATCCTTGCTTGGAGCCCAAGCAAGGGGTCGGCCAAGCCAAACTTGTTGCTTGAGCTAGGGCCGGCCAAGCCTTGCTTGGTGCCCAAGCAAGGGGTCGGCCAAGTGTGAAAGGGAAGAGGGATTTTATTAAAAATAAAATTTTGATAAAATCTTTCCTTTTATGTTTTATCCACATGGTTTTAAAAGAGAGTTTTAAATTTTAAAATCTTTCCTTTTATAGATTTTCTACAAAGGATTAAAAGAGATATTAGATCTCTTTCCTTATTTATAGTTATCTATAATGTGAAAGAAAGATTTTAATTTTTTGACAAAACTTTCCTTTTCTGTAATCATTATATAAAAGGAATTTTATTTTTAAATCTTATCTTTTATAGATATCCATAAAAGGATTTAAAAGAGAGAGATTTTAATTTATAAAACATTCCTCTTATAGCTAACCACAAAAGAGATATTTTAAAAGAGAGATTTTAATTTTTGTTTAAAATCTTTCCTTGTTTGGTTTTACAAGAGGTGGCCGGCCAATATAGAGTAATTAAAGGAAGTTTTATTTTTGTTATAAAACTTTCATTTTTTGGATTCACCAAGGATTATAAAAGAGAGGGGGGGTGCCTTCATAAGACACAATTCTATTTTATTGTTCCTCTCTCTTTTCTTTTGGTCGTCGACCCTCTCCCTTTCTCTCTTCTCCTTTGATTTTCACTTTGTGGCCGATGGCATCTATTCTTCTAGGAGTCTTGGTCGTCGGTTACTAGGAGGAGAAGAAGAAGAGAAAGGAGGCTCTCTTGTCTAGATCCCTTTGGTGGCCGAAGCTTGGAGAAAGAGAAGAAGGCTTAGGTGCATTTCTTCTTGGTAGATCGTCACTCACACGATGTCCAAGAGAAGGAGAGGAATACAATAGTAGATCAAGAGGTTTTTGTTTACAAATAAAGGTATAACTAGTTGTCTTGTTCCGCATCATACTAATTTTTCTTTGTATGAATTTGAAATACCAAACACAAGAGGCTAACGATTCTAGGCAATCAATTTTATATTTCTGTTGTTTTTCGAACTTGTGATTCGATTGTTCTTATTGGTTAAACCTAGGGTTACTATAAGGAGATTAAATATTGAATTTCGTTGAAAGACTTTGTCTAGGAAGTGGTGGATGATCTCATACCCAAGAAGGCCTAGTGTCTCGCCATGTTTACCCTGGAAGTCGATCTTTGAAATAAATATTTAATTAACTTTGCAACATGGGTGGATTTGGATTAATAATGTTAAGCATCGTTTGCGATCCAAGTCTAAACCTCTAAGAACAGATAGGTTGAATTTGGAATCAATAATGTTTAGTTCTGTTTACGATTCCAAATTTAATTTCTAAAGAACACAATAGGTTATTAGGAAAGGTTCGGGTCTTGTACAAAATTTTTGTACAGGGGAACCAGTACGATATTCCGAGTAGCAACCAACAAATGCAACCTCTCACAAGGTACTCTTCTTTTTTACAAGATTGAGAATAAGCTATGGAAGATGAGTGTTGGCTTTGGGAACTTTGGGCAAAGACTTAAGTGTTATTCAACTACAATCAGTCACCTCCTTCATGTCCCAAAGCTCCCCTTAAATAAGAGGAGAGAGTTGAACACAAGGTCAACTCATCTCGCCACCAGCCAACTAGTTCATGCACCAATCAACTGGTGTAGCTATTAGGCATAACCAATGGCTCTCTGTAGAATTCGGGATCCTACCAACAGTCATAAATGGCCTTGTACCAGTTGACTGGTGTAAACACCAATCGATTGATCCTTTCAGCTGTTGGGCACAGAGACTCTCTGTGCTCTCATGAATTTGGACCAGTTGACTGATCTTCCTACCATTCAACTACTCCTTACATTCATTCATACTCATCCTCTCTGAAGTCACCCTTTGAAGCCCTCTTCCTCGGCGCTTGTCCCTTAGATGTACTCAAGCTCGTGGCTCCTCTTTGTGCCATCCTTTGGGTTGCCTAAAACTCTACTTCCCTTGTCTCCACTTCATTGCTCCTTGTTCGGCGGTCCCTTGGATGCATCATCCTTCATCGATCTCATGGACCCGAGCCATAAGATGAGATTTTCCTACAACTTGGTCGCACCAAGGTTCTCATATGTTTCACCAAGTCCTGCATGATTCCATTACATATCAAACACATATGGAAGCCTAACTTAAACTCTTTGACACATATATCAAAACTATGATCGTACCCAATCAAACCTAGGTCGATTGCACCCAGAGAACATATTTATATGATGATTTGACTAAACTTAGGGATTGAAACTTGAAAATTTTAGGTCACTCATCACACTGTGCATGAGAACTTATATTTAGGCGACACCCAGGTTACTCTTGTTAGAGTATATACTAAAAGCCTAGCTTTTTGTAAATATTTATTTTATAAATAAAAAATCATATTGGTCAAATGTCTACATTTATATGCTAAGTATAGTTGTTCAATTAATGTATATTGTAGATAACATGGTGTGTGGTGTCACACATAGAAGATCATGTTATCAATTCCTTATAGATTATAAACAGTAGCTCATGACTAAGATGAAATGAACAAACCATTGGAATAGTCGTAGTGTAATTTGGTATTAGTTTATCTTAACTATAAAATTACACCAGTACACTCTGAGTGTATTGAGCTGGACCATTTAAGGTAAGTTCTTTTTGTACTGATTTAATAAAAGAACTAGACCTTTATTATTATGGAAGTGTGTTCTCTTAATCCCGATATAGTAACAAGCATGTGTACTTATTATTTATTTCTTTGACTTATCCAAGGATGAGATTTAGCTCGATAAATCAAGAGGCCTGATAAGTTGGGAAATGATATTATTTATAGTATGTGTTGTTAATTATAGAAGGAAACTGTGTCCTAATAATCTAGGTTGATAATGCCCCCAAGAGGAGCTCATAAAGATTGTCATGTAAACCCTGCAGGTGGACTTAGTCCGTCATGACGATAAGGTTGAGTGGTACTACTCTTGGACTAAGATATTAATTAAAGTGAGTTGTCAGTAACTCATTTAATTAGTGGGCATTCGACATCTTAAACAAAGGGAGATTAACACACTCATGATAAGAAGGAGCCCAAAATATAATTTGGGATTGGTGTGGTAGTTCAATAATAATTATTTAGTGGTATGGATTATTATTGATGAAATTAAGTTGGGTGTTCAGGGCGAACATGGGAAGCTTAATTTCATCAGGAGACTAAAACCAATTCCTCCTCTCGGTCCCTATCATAGTCTCTTATTTATAAAGTAGTATACCCACCTATACCCACCTTCTTACCCACCTTAAGGTGGTCGGCCAAGCCTAGCTTTGAGCCCAAGCTAGGGCCGACCAAACTAAGGTGAGTTGGTTTGCTTAGGTGGTCGACCCTAGCTTACACCCAAGCTAAGGTGGTGGTCGGCCACAATAAAAAATAAAAGGATTTTATTTTTAAAATATTTTCTTATATGGAAGCATGTTTTAAAAGAGAGTTTAAAATTTAAATCTACCCTTTTATAGTTTTCTACAAAGGATTAAGAGAAAGGTTTGATATCTTTCCTTATTTGTAGTTAAAAGGAAGATTTTAATTTTTGATAAAACTTTCCTTTTTTAACCATGCTCATGATTTAAAAGAGAATATTAAAAATTATAAATCTTTCCTTTTATAGCTTTCTACAAAAGATTAAGAGAAATATTTAATATCTTTCCTTATTTGTAGATTAAAAGAAAGATTTTAATTTTGGAGAAAACTTTCCTTTTTGTAATCATCCACATGTTTTAATAGAGAGATTTTAATTTATAAAAGTTTCTTTTTATAACCAACCATGAAGGGAATTTTTAAATAAAAATTTTATTTTAAAAATTTCTGAAAACAAATTAGGAAGTTTTAATTTTGTATTTAAAACTTTATTTGTTTAGAGCTCAAGGCGATGGTCGGCCATTGAAATTTAAAAAGGAAATTGTTGTTTAAATTTTTCTTTTGTTGGCAAGGAGAATAAGGAAGTTTTTATTAAAACTTTCCTTATATGCCAAGACCAAGGAATATAAAAGAGGGGGTAGAGGTGCCTCACCTCACAACATATCTTCTAGTATTCCCCTCTTCTTTTTTTCCTTGGTGTGGTCAGCCCTATTCTTCTCCTCTTCTCTTCTTCTTTAGTGGTCGGTGCATCCCTCTCTTGGAGTTCTTGTTGGTGGCCGGTTCTTGCTAGGAGAAGAAGGAGCGAAAATAGGCTTTGCTCTTGCATCCCTTGGAGCTTGAAGGTTGGTGGCCGAAACTTGCAAGAAGGAAGGAGTCTTGGTGGTTCTCATCTCGGTAGTGTAGGTGCGGGAAGCATCCGACGATCGAACCTAAGTTTTGATAATGGCAAAGGGATTCAAAGTTAAGATTCCTTGTTATCTAATGTCCTTGAATGAGATTGCAGGAAAGTCCTAACTGCGGTTAGGCAGGTGAAAAACCCTAGGGGGTGGTAACCGTAGGTCCTAGGGGGTGGTAACCCTAGGTGGTAGAAAAATCCTAAGGAGCAGTAACCTTAGGTCCTAGGGGGTGGTAACCCTAGGTGGTGAAAATCCTAAAGGGGGGGGGGGATAACCTTAGGTCCTAGGGGGTGGTAACCCTAAGTGGAGAAAACCCCCTAGGGGGCGGTAACCCTAGGTCTTAGGGGGTGGTAACCCTAGGTAGAAAGTCCAGTCGGTCCGGAGGACCGGACCGGCATCAGGTAATCTCTCCTAAGGGGAGTAGGTAATGACGCGTTCCCCGTAGAGGGAACAGTAGGTGTCGGGTCGACTTAGGATTTCCGGCTGGAAATATGAAGTCAGACCCAGACAGTCCGGAGACTGTCAATTATTGTTTCTACTATATTTTATGTGTGCTAACATTGTTTTGCAGGGTATGCTGTTGTTTTGGGACTAACGCATCTTGAAGGTACAAAAAACCAACCTTAAGCCTTGGATTAACAGTGTCCGAGGCGCCTCCATGGAGCTTGGAGGCGCCTCGGGTGCAAAGCGGGAGCTAGTTGCAAAGCAGTACTGGAGGCTGCTCAGATGAAGCTGGAGGCGCCTTGGACCAAGGCTTGAAGGCGCCTTGAAGAGGCTTGGAGGCGCCTTAAAGCAGATAAGTGTGACCAGTTTTGTGCTAATCCACGCGTGCGACTCGGGCAGCCTGGAGGCACCTTCAGCAGTGTATAAAAGGGGTTGTCGAGGCAGCACTTCAACAAAAAATTCTCTAGAGCTCTTTCTCCTGTGTGCTGCTAACAAGATGATCCGGCTGAACTACGGCAAGACCCCGACGACTCGAAGCTTCAAGATAGTGATTTTCACCATCGGTATAATTTGTATTCCAGCTTTAATATTGTATTTCAAAATTGTAGTCTCATTTACGATATTATAGTTGTGGCCCACCAAAAGCGATCAACGATCGCGAGCCTTGGAGTAGGAGTCACCACAGGCTCCGAACCAAGTAAATAATTTGTGTCTTTGTGTGTTGTTCTTTTTATTTCCACTGCTTTAACACTCGAGTTTTACGAATCGAATGAAATAACCATAAGCGTTATTCACCCCCCCTCTAGTGCTTTCGATCCAACAATTGGTATCAGAGCGAGGTCGCTTCGATTTGGTGCAACCACCAATCAAGCAATTTTTTTGTGGTATTTTCAATTTTTCGGAGTCGATCGGAATTAGTATAATTACTATATTCCGATGTATTTCTCATTTCAATCGGTTTTTCTCGAGGCTAGTGCAACACCACTCGAGTTCATTTTTTTTATTCCCGTACTACTAATCCAAGACCAAGTCTTGGAATAGATTTTATTGTTTTTGTCGCGCAAGGTATCAATAGCCCAATAAGAGGGTTATATCACTGTCCGTCCCCCGCTCTTCACCGGAGAGAACTTTGGTTACTGGAAAGGTAGAATGGAGAACTTCCAGAAGATCCAGTTTGAGACATGGATGATCTTCAAGACTGGTTTGGAACTACCAACTGATAAAGATGACAAACCTACACCCTGCGAGGACTGGGAACCAGCATTAATTAAGAAGGTGGAGGCAAATGTCAGAGCTACTTGTACCCTCCAGTGCGGACTAACAAAGGAGGAGCTAAACTGCGTCGGTCCATTCTCAAGCGCCAAGGAGCTATGGGAGAAGTTGATCGAGCTTCACGAAGGGACCTTTGATACCAAAGTAAGTAAGTGAGATTTGTTATTCAATAAATTGTATAACTTAAAAATGCAGGAAGGTGAGAAGGCTAGCCAGCTCCACCCCCGAATTCAAGAACTACTAAATGGACTCCATGCGATCGGACAGAAGGTAGATAACCGGGACATCATAAGGTACTCCTTAAACGCCTTTCCGAGGAACACCTTGTGGGCATCCATGGCAGATGCCTACATGGTTTCTAAGGACCTCTCTACTATTAAATTAGATGAGTTGTTTTTTGAGTTTGAGCTTCATGAATAGACTAACTCACGTCCGGCCGAGAAAGGGTTGACTTTGATTGTAGGTACAAGAAGAGCACGCGAGTCAAAATCAAAACATAGAACCAAACAAGAATCAAAAGAGGAACAAGATTCAGAAGACGACGATGAGCTCACAAGCGAATTCGTCAACCTGATGAAAAAACTCTACAAAAAGAAGGGCTTCAACAAAAAGGATGTCAAAAAGGCCATCCAGACCAAAGAAGCCCAATCAAGCTCAAAGGTTAAATTTGAGGTGACTTGCTATGGGTGCAATCAGAAGGGGCACATCAAGGCGAATTGCTCGAACCAAAAGGATCCAAAGAAACCAAGAAGGAAGAAGGCTCTAAAGGCAACTTGGGACGAATCTTCTTCTGAGGAATCCAACGACGAAGAAGTCGAGCAGGCAAGTTTCCTCGCATTGACAGCCCAGGACTACACCAAAAGCGAGGACGAATCGAAGCCGAGTTCGAGAGAAGCCACGGATCGGCATTCGTTCCCGAAGGGCCAAACCCCTCTGTAAGTAAATATCGTTTATACAGTTTAATCAATTATTTAATACATAAAGTAACTAAGTCCAAAGTTTGAATCAAGTCACTTATAAAGGAAGTAACTTCCCTTAAAGAAGTGACTAACCTCATAACCTTGCTTGACCCAGTTCAGACTGGAAATTCAACTCAAGTTCAAAAGCTTAAGGAAGAAAATTCTAGTCTGAAAACTCAGGTCAAAGATTTGGAGAAGATCCTAGAACGATTTTCTTTGGGGTCCAAGAACCTTGACCTAATTCTTGGGACTCAAAGAGTCGTTTACAATAGAACTGGACTAGGTTTTAAATCCAAAAAGAAATATAGATCCTATTTATCCTTAGTCAACAGACCAAATAGTAAACTAGTCCAAGCATGGGTACCCAAGTCCAATTTGGTCAATCAAGTTGGACTTGATAAATATTGGGTCCCCAAGGATCAAGTACATTACCTAGAAAAACCTTTTCGAGACTATGATCCAGGGGGAGCAAAAAGAAAAACTATTTTAATTAATAAATAAATAAAAATAATCTCAACAAATAACTAATCAATAACGGAGGCTCCAGAATAGTTGCCACCTCCAAAAAGGAATCTACCCGACAGGGTAACCGAACGCAACCTACCCGGCAGGGTAATTAGGACTAGAATAAAAAGGACTAAGTTTAACTTGACCCGCGGTACTGGTGAAGTATTGGATGATAGTACGTTAGGGAAGCTTAGTCTATGCATGTCTAGGAAGATATAGCTTCGACCTGGTGCATTTGGCTAAGTGGAACTGACCAAAGCTACCTTTATGGATCCTAACTAGTTAGACCAAGGTTTTATACTAAGTTCAATGGATAGGACTATTTGGAAAACCTCGAATGCATAGTTACTTTAACGATGTCTAAGTGACTCACCATAGCCCAGAAGTTTATCCAAAGAATATCTATTTGTTGAGCCTAAAGCTAAACCTGAATCTAACATAAAGTTAAACCAAACTCTATAATAAAATTAATTCATCTCACAAAATTATAGGGTTCCCTGATTGAAAAATCCAGATTGGGTGAGATGACTAAGGACAAAATTAAAATAAAAATTAAATCAAGTTAAAATTAAAATTAAATCAAGTTAAAATTAAAATTAAAATTAAATCAATTTAAAATTAAAATTAAATCAAGTGAAAATTAAAATTAAAATTAAAATTAAATCAACGTAAATTAAAATTTAATTGAAATTTAAATAAATTTTCAAATTTAATTAAATTAAATAGTTTTTAAAACTTGATATTTTTAAAATTTTAATTAACATTAATACTTTTTCAAAATTTAATTAACTTAATATTTTTCAAAATTTAATTAACTTTAATATTTTTCAAAATTTAATTAATACTTTTCAAAATTTAATTAACTTATTATCTTTTTCAAATCTAATTAACTTTTCAAATTTTAATTAACTTTATATTTTTCAAAATTTAATTAACTTTTCAAATTTTAATTAACTTAAATATTTTTCAAACTTTAATTAACTTAGTATTTTTCAAAGAAAATAAAATCTTAATTTCAATTAACTTAATTTAAATTAACTTAATATTTTTTCAAAATTAATTAACTTTTTTCAAAAAAAAAAAAAACACGCGGCGTCTTTCGGAGGCGCCTCCCGCACAAGGGCGGTGCCCTAACCAGCGACGGGAAAAATCCCGCCAAGTTCAGTTAAGGCGCCTCAGACCATCTCCAAGGCGCCTCTAATGACACATTCAAGGCACCTTAAATGTTCTTCAAGGCACCTTCAACACCCACTTTCACTATGAACAGAGGGTTTCTCTGCTCGTTTTTGCTCAAGATTTTCACGCACCGCCGAAGTTGTTCCTCCTTGATTTCCCCACCTAAGGCGCCTTTAACCCAACTTTTCCCTTTCAATCATCCTACAATGCCTCCTAGGTACATCTTAAATCATCCTATTGTCCTTATATGTAAATTTTCTATTCTTTTAGTTATATGTTACATAAATCAGAAAGCGCCGACATGCTGATTCTACACCGGATAGGACCCCTTCTACGGATCCTAGATTCCCCTCAAAGCGGCATAGGGTAGACTTTGCTAGATTTACATTTGAATCTAGTAAACCTAGGTATGTGGGTAGGTCATTTTTTGTCCAGTACTGTCACCCCGCAATCCATATGATAGAACACTATCAGTTAGGGAAACTGGTTTACTGCAATAATATAGTAAACCAGGATTTGTGGGCACAGTTCTATCACAACCTCGAGAATGTTGATGATAGTACGTATTCCACTAGAGTTGGTGGAACAGACTTCCAGTTTACTCCCTCCCTGATTCGCACTAGTTTAGAGCTTTGGGAGTCTACATGTGCATTCCTATGCTACTCGAGTAGAGATCTACCATTTGGTGATCCCTATTCCCATATCACATTAGACACCATCTATATGCATTTTTTCGGGGAGGAGAGACCATTCGGCCTGACTGAGTTCTGATCCACTCTTCTTAGGGTTCAGGACTACGTTATGTACAGAGTCCTAGCAGCATGCATTTTGCCGATCACATCTCGGGACGTCCCGAAGATGCGACCCTCTCACTCATTCTTTCTATACGCCCTGAGTCAGCGTTTAGATATAGATATTGCACTGCATATGTTCCAGAACATTATACATGCATCTAGTACAGTCACATCTGGAGTAGTCCACATGCTCTACTATCATATCTTGACTCAGATCTTTTTGACCTTCAGGATAGACACAGCCATAGGGACACTTATCCCGCTTACATCATACGATGAGTTAGGGCAGCGTAGTCTTCGGTTAGCCAGTATAGAGGTCACTACTGAGGGGATTCTAGACTGGAAGGGTCGACCACAGCCAGCCGCTACTCCGATTGATCCAGAGGTTGAGGATGCATCTGGCGACATTGTCCCGGGCGAGGGAGAGGAGTGGCCCGACTTCTTAGCCGAGGAGTTTTTCGGAGATCCATTACCTTCCAGCTCTGCCGGGCCTTCCACTTCAGTCGGACCTTCGACTTCGGCACCACTTTCTGTCGAGGACAGACTCGCTTGTCTCGAGGTTCAATCCATTCAGATGCGACGGGCTGTTCTAGATAGTCATCGCTTCCTCTGATCCCTACAATCCAAGATAGCTGCCGGATTCGCTTCTCTCCGAGGTGAGATATATCGCCAGGGACAGCCTGCACCCGAGCAGCCCCTTGCACCGCCTCCAGCTGATGACCCTACTCTTTGACACTCTCATCTCATGCATTGTACCTTGGATTTTGGACACAGACACCTTCATCTCCTCATCTAGTTGTACTTATACTTAGAAGAATTCAGTTACTCTGTTTATTTCTGCATACCAGTCTTTTATGGTCTTCTATTTTGCTTGATATGTGTTAGGTAGACTAGATCTTGACTCTCAAACAAATTTCCTACGTCTAATTTTAAAATTATTTTCAAAATTGCCTAATGTTAATATTATCTTTTAAAATTCTAGGAAAAATAAGGTTTTCAAAAATCCCAATATTATTAGTCTTTCAAAATTTGGACTTAGCCTAGAATCTTCCCCTTAGATATCATGCTCCACTAGCTTCAGCCATAGCATCTCACAAACACACTAGGCGTAACTTGTTTGTAGTTGAAAGAAACTTAGAACGGCGTGAGATGCATAGGGTATAGCCTGGACTCCAGAATGCTTATCTCTGTGCATCATAGTGAGTCTGAGCGTTAAACACTAACGTTACATTAATCAAGTTAAATGATCCAGCCCTAGTCAAATCTAACTGGATTACTAATTTAACTTGACTAACCAAGTGAAAACTGTAACCAAGTGAAAAGGTTAGACAGTTGGTGGAGGATATTAAAATTTCAAATTAACTCAACTTGCACTTTAAGGCTCTAATACCTTGCTAAAGGAAATTGATTAATTTTCAACTCATGCTTGGACATTAGGGCTTTAAGCTTACTACTCCTCCCTTGCCTTTAAGGATTTTCAAACCTCTTAAAAATTTCTTTTCTGACTTCTATAACCTTGATCAAGAATAACTAAGTCATATCAAAACACTTTTTGAACTTTATTTCAAAAATTAAGGTCTCCAATTAACCCAATTTTTTAAAAAGCTTTTAAACTTTTTTTTTAAAAAAGGCTATTTGAAATTTATGGTTTTTAAAGGCTTTAAAAATTTAACGAAATATTTTTTCAACAAAGCCTTTCAAAATTTCTCTTTTGCAAACTTAGCCTATTATTTTTGAAACTTGCATTTCGAAAATCATTTTAAAATTTAACCTACCTTTGCATATATTTTGGCTAAGTTCTTCAAAACAAAGGTAATTTTAAAGTAAAACCTACTAAAAATATTGCTTGGTTGAAAACGTAATTTATTGGTTTTAAAAACTTAGACCTTTCAACTTGTCTCCTTCTTTCTCCAAAAGGTTTTTTTGATATATGGCAAAGGAGGAGAGTAGGACAAATTCAAATTAAGTATACTAATTTGAATTAAGTGATAAGAAAAACAGAGCTCTCATAAGGGGGAGCCTTATACACGATGTTTTTAGCTTAAATCATGCTTGCACTGGTTATAGTTTGCTTATCTTTATTTTGTGCATCTTGTTTTACTTAACTTTGAATCTTTGTTGTCATAATCAAAAAGGGGGAGATTGTAGGTGCGGGAAGCATCCGACGATCGAACCTAAGTTTTGATAATGGCAAAGGGATTCAAAGTTAAGATTCCTTGTTATCTAATGTGCTTAAATGAGATTGCAGGAAAGTCCTAACTGCGGTTAGGCAGGTGAAAAACCCTAGGCGGTGGTAACCCTAGGTCCTAGGGGGTGGTAACCCTAGGTGGTACGAAAATCCTAAGGGGCGGTAACCTTATGTCCTAGGGGTTGGTAACCCTAGGTGGTGAAAATCCTAAGGGGGGTAACCTTAGGTCCTAGGGGATGGTAACCCTAGGTGGAGAAAAACCCTGGGGGGCAGTAACCCTAGGTCCTAGGGGGTGGTAACCCTAGGCAGAAAGTCCAGTCAATCTGGAGGACCGGGCTGGCATTAGGTAATCTCTCCTGAGGGGAGTAGGTGAGGACACGTTCCCCGTAGAGGGAACAGTAGGCGTTGGGTTGACCTAAGGTTTCCGGTCGGAAATCTGAAGTCAGATACGGATAGTCCGGAGACTGTCAATTACTGTTTCTACTATATTTTATGTGTGATAACATTGTCTTGCAGGGTATGCTGTTGTTTTGGGACTAACGCATCTTGCAAGTACAAAAAACCAACCTTAAGCCTCAGATTAATAGTGTCCGAGGCGCCTCCATGGAGCTTGGAGGCGCCTCAGGTGCAAAGCGGGAGCTAGCTGCGAAGCAATACTAGAGGTGCCTCAAATGAAGCTGGAGGCGCCTTAGACCAAGGCTTGAAGGCGCCTTGAAGAGGCTTGGAGGCGCCTTAAGCAGATAAGTGCAACCAGTTCTGTGTTGATCCATGTGTGCGACTCGGGCAGCCTGGAGGCACCTCGGACTTGCTTGGAGGCACCTTCGACAGTGTATAAAAGGGGTTGTCGAGGTAGCACTTCAACAATCAAATCTCTAGAGCTCTTTCTCCTGTGTGCTGCTAACAAGACGATCCAGCTGAGCTACGGCAAGACCCCAATGACTCGAAGCTTCAAGATAGTGATTTTCACCGTCGGTATAATTTGTATTCCAACTTTAATATTGTATTTCAAAGTTGTACTCTCATTTACGATATTATAGTTGTTGCCCGCCGAAAGCGATCAACGATCGCGGGCCTTAGAGTAGGAGTCGCCACAAGCTCCGAACCAAGTAAATAATCTGTGTCTTTGTGTGTTGTTCTTTTTATTTCCGTTGCTTTAACACTCGAGTTTTACGAATCGAACGAAATAGTCACGAGCGCTATTCACCCCCCCCCCCCTCTAGCGCTTTCGATTCAATAGGTAGATCGTTGCCCACACAACGTCCGAGATAAGAAGAGGAATACGGTAGAAGATCAAGAGGTTATTGCTTACAAAGAAAGGTATAACTAGTAATTCTATTCTGCATCATACTAGTTTTCCTTTGTAAGAATTTTGAAATACCAAACACAAGAGGCATATGATTCTAGGTTTCGAATTTGTGATTTGAGTTTTGTGTTCTTTTCTTTTCTTTTTCGATCTTGTGATTCGATTGTTCTTTTTGGTTAAACCTAAGATTACTATAAGGAGATTGAATATTGAATTTCTTTAAAAGGTTTTGTCAAGGAAGTGGTGGATGATCTCATAACCAAGAAGGTCTAGTGCCTCGCCATGTTTAACCTGGAAGTCAATTTTAGAAATAAATATTTAATCAACTTTGTAACATGGGTGGACTTGGATTAATAATGTTAAGCATCATTTGTGATCTAAGTCTAAACCTCTAAGAACAGATAGGTTAAATTTGGAATCAATAATGTTAAGTTCCACTTGTGATTTCTAATTTAATTTCTAAAGAACACAATAGGTTGTTAGGAATGGTTCAGGACTTGTACAAAATTTTTGTACAAGGGAGCCGGTACGATATTCTGAGTATTAACCAACAACTCTATGATCATGCTTACTAATAAAATTGGTCAATAGAATTAGATTAATTTACTAGAGATTATGATGCACTATACCAACACATAAGCCTAGATTGTAGAAATTTACTTAAGGACAAGCAAATATTTAAGTTGGGGGGGGGGGGGGGGAGATTATATACATTTTTATATATATTTTGGTGAACATTCATTTGTATTTCTTAATTGTGATCTATGCTATTGCATCCTACTTCATCATTATTTTAGCATTATTACTCTCTTTATCCATAGATCTACTCTTGCTTTATTTTTATTGATAGGATACATTTCGAAGGGAAAATAGAGCTAAAGCGTGCTTCAGAGCTACTCTAGATGAGGAGTAGAATCCAGACCATGCCCCCTGCATGACAATGTGCCCTCTAGCAGCCAGCCAAAGGTAGGTCATGCCCTAGAGGTATGACCATGCCTCATCATCTGAGAGCAAGCAAGACACGGTCATGCCCCAAGGCATGGCGTGGTCCTCACCAGTGGTCATTGGGGGGTAGCCGTGTGAAACCACATGGCCATTCCTTACAAAGGAACTAAAGAAAACAATTGTGTTGTGCCTTGAGGTATAACCATGCCGTCTCACCCGAGGAGAACCAGAGGTTGGCCATACCTTGAGGCACGACCATGCCTCACCATTAGATAGTGGCTCACGGTCAAGCCATGCCCCAAGGGCATGGCCTTGACATGGCCCAGGCAAGGGGTGTG
Organism: Zingiber officinale; assembly: GCF_018446385.1. Lineage (NCBI taxonomy): Eukaryota > Viridiplantae > Streptophyta > Magnoliopsida > Zingiberales > Zingiberaceae > Zingiber > Zingiber officinale. The sequence continues at coordinate 50,920,560 of NC_055997.1, forward strand.
CCCCTGCCTATATAAGGGGAGTTATTCCCCCATTGAAAGGGAGGAAGGAATTTCCCCTCGAAGAGACCCACCTAGTCAAGATCTGATCTTCATCCACGCTCGATCCAAAGTCATTTCTGACATTGTGTTCAACTTCAGAAGCAAAGATTGAATCTGAAGAACCCTCATCGCATTGGCTAACCTTTCTTGCTCTTTTCTCTTAGATTTAGGTTGAAGCTTGCAATTCTTATGTCTTTGGATATATTTCCTCTTATTATGGAGTAGATCTATATTATTCTAGAATTAAGGGAGTAATTGTGATGTGTGATTAATGTAAACTCTATGAATTTGACAATTTTCCATTTAAATAACATGTTTATGCCTTGTTACTATTTGATTAAATGTGTGTGTGATGTTATGTGTTTGTATGTCATGTTTGATTGAATGGATGTATTGATTACTTTGTCCCATAGAGGGAATTGTAACACCCACAAAATTATGAGATAAGTATATGGGTGTTATTTGCTTTAGAGCCTAAAAAATTTGAAGAATCAAAAAGAAAAAAAAACAGAAATAAGAGAAATAAAAGAAGAGGTGAAGGTTTGAACCTTGAACCTCTCACAAAGGATAGAAATAAAATTATGTATGATAACCACTAGGATAATGAATAATATATGAATGGGAAATGATGGGAAATGTAGTTAAAAGTAAAGCTAAAATTTAGTGAAGGAACAAAGGGAAAATCAAGTGGCTTCTTTCTCTTCTTTACCTCTTGGTTAAGGAAAAAGAGTAGCAAAAGACAAGTTGTCCTTCTCCCTTTCCTTCTCTATTTTCGTGGGGTTTAAGAGGATAATAAAGAGAAGAATTTAGGGAAGGGAATGAGGACATATTCTCATTAAGAAAATACATGCATGAGATAAGGAGGAAGGGAAGCAAAGTTCATTTTGGTAACTTCCACCTACTTAGCATAAAAAGGAAAGGAACTAAAGGTTTTCATTTTTTTTCCTTCTCCCTCACCCTTGCCGAGACTCTAAGCCTCCTCCCTCATCTCCACAAGCCAAGTTTAGGTTTCTCCCTAAGAGAAAACTAAACTACAAGAAGGAGCCTTCAAGGTGTACCCTTCCAAGCAAGAGAAAATCAAAATGAGTGCTAGAAGAAGAAGCCCCCTACTTCCTCTTCACCAAGGGTACCATTTCTTTAAAGATTAACAAGTGATTACTAGGTAAGCTTCCCCTCACCTGTGGTACAATAGTTTGTATGGTTTTTCATGGAGTTAGATCGCTTAAAAACCTAGGACTTGCCTTAAGAAAATTCGGCCAAAAGAAGAAGAAGAGTTTAAGAAAGTTGTAATTAGATATGCTTACTATCTTTCTTGTGATATGTATTTTATGTAAAAAGTTAATCTAAGGTTTCCATGATAGAATAAATGATGAAAACTTAGATCCATAAGCTTTAAACTCTCGGCCAAGCATGAACAAGAAGACTAGGTAAGTTTAAGACTCAAACTAAGCATGTTTCCTTATTCTTGAGTTATGTACCCTATGATAATGATGTTGTTAACTTTTTCTCCTACTTGTATATTTGAAACTCCATTTTTCATGCCCATGAGTATTCGGCCATGTAAGAAGTAAAGGCTTAAGAGAGTTTTAAATCTAGGGCTAAGCATGCTAAGATTGCTCCTAAGACAAGGTATGAAGTTTTATGCCATGATTGTATGTTAGTTATAAATCTTATTTCATGCTTATAAAGGTTCGGTTATGATGAGATTTGAAGTCTAGGAAAGTTTAAACCAAGGCTAGGAAGCTCATGACTTTCTTGATAAAATAATATGGAACTAGTGGATGTTTTTATGGTTGCTTGTTACATAGAATTTTGAGTACATGTAACTTTCGGCCACACTAAGTTTTAAAGCTAGTATGTGTAGATTTTTTTTAACTAAGTTTACTCATGTTGTTCCTTGTTATGATGTCATGAAAATTGTGTAGGGTTTCCATGCTTTTAGGTCATATGAAAAAAATGAAAAAAAAACCTAACTCACATGTATCGGCCACCTTTGGATTAAAGGACTAGGAAAACTTAGAACCCAACTTATATATGTTCATGATGCTCCTTGTGGTAAGTACTATGAAATGTAGTTGTGGTTCCATGCTCTTATGCCACTAGAAATGTAGTTCATGCTTGTTAGGGTTCGGCCAATACTAGTGCAAAGGCCTAGAGAAATTTTGAAACCAACTTACATTTGTTCATGATGTTTTTGTGATAAGTACCATGAAATGTAGTTGTGATTCCTATGCTCTTATGTCACTAAAAATCTAGTTCCATGATTTATATGTTTCGGCCATTACAAGTTTAAAAGCCTAGAGAAAACTTAGAACCCAACTTATATATGCTTATGATGTCTTATGATATATGCTATGAAATGTAGTTGTGGTTACCATGCTCTTATGCCACTAAAAACCTAATTCCATGAGTTATAGGTTTCGGCCACCTTGAGTTAAGGGGTCTAGGAAGTTTGGAATTTAAAACAAATATGCTTATGTTGTTTCTCATGAAAATGTATAAGATATTAGCTTAAGGTTCAATACCAACATGCTACTTGTAACCTAGAAGGAGACATGTTAGAGTTCGGCCAAGATAAGTTTGGGAGCTTAAGGAACTTAGAACCCAAACTAAATATGCTTAAGTGGTTCCTTATGAAATATGATATGATATGAGCTTAGGGTTTACATGTTTGCATATTATTTAGAACTTGTTTGCTCTACATGAAAGGTTTCGACCATGAAGAATTTGAAACCTAGGAGGGCTTAAAAATTTAGGTTAACATGCTTATGACCTTTATTATGCTAGTATGTGAAGATATCATGAGATTTTTATATTTGTATGTTGTCTAGATATCATGCCTCTATTCATGACTTTCGGCCGTATGGGTTTAGTGACCTAGATGTACCTCACATGTTATGAATGAATCAAGAGATATTATTTAATGATTCTATGAATGGTTATGTCTTTTAGGATAAGTGATATGCTCTCTTATGTATGCTTATGATCCATGTATGTGCTATGTGCTCAATCATGCATGCTTTAGGATATGATAAAAATGATATGTTCATTATGCAAGCTTATGATTCATGCATGTGCTGTGTGCCCAAATATGCATGCTTATGATATGCTAAGTGATATGTTCATGATGTATGCTATGATTCATGCATGTGCTGTGTGCCCAAAAAAATGCATGTTTTATGATATGTCAAGAAACATGATATGCATGTAAGAATAAGAACTACGATATGTATGACATGCTACTTTACTTTATGTATGGCTTGTACTAAGGGTGGGCTCCATAAGCACCCCGGGGTCGATGGACTAAGAAACGGGCCTCGTTAGGGATGGACTCCTAAGTGCCCCTAGGTCGATGGACTAAGAAACGGGCCTAGTATGTATGCCTTGTAGGGTTCAAGACTTGCTATCTTGGACCTACATAGGACGCGCACATTTATGTATGTGGTACAAGTCGGGGCCCCAATCATGTTGAGATTATGTTTAAGTATGTATTGTATAAGTTTTCAAAAGACATGTTGCATATGTTGCATGATATATGTTTAGGAATTTACCATGCTTATACTTTATGATTATGCCATGATACTTTATGTTATGTTATGATATGCCATGATATGCTCTTGACATGATACATTTGTCTTTATGCCTTATGACTTGTGTTTTTAATATGCTTTACGGTTTTTGTGAGTAGGAAAGGAACTTACTGAGCCATGAGTGCTCACAGCTTACTTTCTTGTACCACAGATAAAGGCAAGAAATGGATGGACTAGGGGAGCAGCAGGAGGGCTAGAAGGATGTGTGCGGTAGTGGACTGGCTAAAAGAAATGACCTGCTTTTATTTAATAAGAAATTTACCATGCTGATGTTTTTATCTTATGACTCCATGACCTTAAGTATGTGTTTGGGTATTTAAGACTCAAAAATATGATAGGTATGCTATGTGATTCTTTTATATCTATGGTGAATTTTTAAGTAAGAATATGTTTTTTTTTAAATTCTCTAAGTAAGACTTCCGCTGTGTTATGTATGTATGTTTCGCAAGTAACCCCCGTCGCCTTAGCAGGAGGGGCGGGGCGTTACAGTTTGGTATCAGAGCCAAGTTAGCCTTTCCACTACACACATGTCAAGCCTCTATCCTGCCGCTCCAAGTAAGATTTTATATGCTTAATGTAAAATTATGTTTGATGCTTTAATATTATGCATGTTCTCTAATTTAGTTTAATTTAACTTTTGTCAATACTCTAATATTCTGCATGTTTAGTTATACCTTGAATTAGGATAGGCATGCATGGTGGTAGGATAGGAATAGTAATAACCTTATGACGGCGAATAGGGATAACGATAATTTGTTGTTGTTTAATGAAGATAAGCATGGCTAGGAGACGTACTACCCGAGCAGAGGAGACAGTAACTCCACCAGATCTGACTCAGGTAGTCACCGACCTTCAACGCCAGATCACGGAACAACAACAGATGATCACGACTTTGATGGGTCAACAAGGAACCCCTACTACCCCACCAGTAGTTCAGAATGCAGTGCCCATTGTGCCACTAGTTGCACCAGTACCAACGGTAGCCCCTGCCCCAGTGGTTCGACAGGAGACCTATTTGATTCAGTGGTTGAGACTTAAACCGGAGAACTTCTCGGGTACTTGCGAGCCGTGGGATGCCCAGGCCTGGTTCAAGACCGTAGAAAGCACAGTGGAACTTTTGGACTGGCCTGAATCAGAGAAGATCAAATGTGTATCCTTCTGCTTCTCCGGAGATGCGAGAATATGGTGGGAAAGAGTTAAAGCGAAGAGGCAAATTAATCTGATGAATTGGACGGACTTCGAGACAGACTTCTTCGAAGAATTCTTTCATACACAAGTGACGAACCGGCATTACGACGAGTTTACTGAGTTCCGGCAAGGTGATCTATCAGTGAACGAAGCAGTAAAGCGCTTCAACCGACTAGCACGCCTTTGTCCTGAATTAGTGCGTACAGAGAGAGAAAGGGTCAAACTGATGCTGAAGATGCTTCTACCCGAGATAGCACTGAACGTGGCCGGCGGAATTAATAGGCCGCAGACTACAGAGGAATTAGTCAGCAGTGCACTGATTATGGAGCATTATCAGAAAGCGATGAAGGAGAATAAAGGTCAGACACGAGTCGAGGGACAGAAACCTCAGAGTACTAAAATAGGCTGGAAAGGAACGTCTACCGGAAAAAGAAAGCAGTGGAACAATGCAAAAAGTGGGTCAGTAAATAAGCAACCGAGATACCCCCAGTGTTCTATTTGTGGGAAGCTGCATTCCGGATTGTGTCACAAAGGTACACGAAAATGCTATAATTGTGGACAGGAGGGACATTTGGCCAGAGACTGTCCTACTCAAATGCAGGCACCATTCCAGCAGAACAACCAGAACAAGGGTGCCCCTTCACAACTACACCAGATGCAAACTGCTATAGAAGGGACTTCAATCAGGCAGGGGAGATTGGAAGCCCCGCCAGCAATGACGAATGCCAGGGTTTTTGCGATCACTAGTGAAGATGCGGCAAACGCCTCTACCGTCGTTACAGGTCAGCTGCCTATTTTTAATCAGCATGCTTTAGTATTATTTGATACTGGGGCGACACACTCGTTCGTCTCAACCCCATTTACAAAGAAATTGGACATACCACCTCAAACCCTAAATGGTACATTCTTAATAACCCTACTATCCGGGGAAGTTATGTCGTCGGAGCAAATGCTGCGGGTCGTACCTATCCGAATCGCAGACAGAGAACTCTACTGCAATCTGATAGTACTTGATATGCGGGATTTTGACATTATACTGGGCATGGACTTCTTGAGCAAGTACGGCGCCTCAATCGAGTGTCGTAATAAGAAGGTAGTATTCCGACCCGAAGCTGAACCGATGTTTGAATTTATTGGGGAATCTGGGAAAGAAACTGAAAGATTCTTATCAGCGGTAAAGGCACGAAGTATGGTAGACGAAGGTTGTAATGGATTTCTAGCGCAAGTGGTTAACACAAGACAAACTGGAAGTCAGAAACTAGAAGATGTCAGAGTGGTGTGCAACTATCCGGAAGTGTTTCCTGATAAACTACCGGGATTAGCACCCGACAGAGAAATAGAATTTACGATTGAGTTAGTCCCGGGTACTAAACCAATTTCCAAAGCACCTTACCGAATGGCACCGACGGAGTTGAAAGAACTTCAAGAACAGCTACGAGAATTACGCGACAAAGGATTTATTCGTCCTAGTCACTCTCCATGGGGAGCTCCGGTACTATTTGTGAAAAAGAAGGATGGGTCTATGCGAATGTGTATAGATTACCTAGCACTGAACAACGCGACAATCAAGAACAGATACCCCCTTCCGCGGATCGATGATCTGTTTGACCAATTGAAGGGAGCAACTATCTTCTCAAAGATTGATTTAAGGTCTGGCTATCATCAAGTGAAAGTGAAACAAGAGGATATACCGAAGACAGCCTTTCGAACAAGATATGGGCATTATGAGTTTGTAGTTATGCCCTTTGGAGTGACAAATGCTCCGGCTATTTTCATGGATTTGATGAATCGGGTCTTTTCGGCGTATCTCGATAAATTTGTGATTGTCTTCATTGACGATATTCTCATCTATTCGAGAACCCAAGAAGAGCATGCCGAACACCTGAATAAGATATTACAGATCCTTCGAGAAAAGCGACTATATGCAAAATTCTCTAAATGTGAGTTCTGGCTTGATCGAATATCATTCTTGGGTCATATTATCTCCAAGGACGGAGTAATGGTGGATCCGAATAAGATTGAAGCAGTAAGCAACTAGAATAGGCCAAAGAACGCCAGTGAAGCCAGAAGTTTTCTTGGACTGACAGGCTACTACAGGAAGTTTGTAGAGGACTTCTCCAAGATAGCAGCCCCGATGACCGTTCTCACCAAGAAGAATAAAAAGTATGAATGGACGGACGACTGCGAGAAAAGTTTTACGGAACTGAAACTGAGGCTGACCAGTGCTCCGATTCTTACTCTTCCGGAAAGAAACAAGGACTTTGATGTGTATAGCGATGCTTCCTTCTTAGGACTCGGAGCTATACTCATGCAAGATGACAAAGTCATTGCCTATGCCTCTAGACAACTCAAAGAATATGAAAGGAACTACCCCGTTCATGATTTAGAGCTAGCAGCGGTGGTCTTCGCTCTAAAGACGTGGAGGCATTACCTATATGGGGCTCAGTGCAGGATTTATACAGACCACCAGAGTCTGAAATATTTCTTCACGCAGAAAGACCTAAATATGAGACAACGCAGATGGCTCGAGCTAGTCAAGGACTATGATTGCGAAATCTTTTATCACCCTGGTAAAGCAAACAAGGTAGCCGATGCACTCAGCAGAAAGTCCGGCACTACCTGACGAAGCTATTTTAAGTTCGAGGACGAACTTTCTATGAGGTATGGGTACTGTAACACCCACAAAATTATGAGATAAGTATATGGGTGTTATTTGCTTTAGAGCCTAAAAAATTTGAAGAATCAAAAATAAAAAAAAAACAGAAATAAGAGAAATAAAAGAAGAGGTGAAGGTTTGAACCTTGAACCTCTCACAAAGGATAGAAATTAAATTATGTATTATAACCACTAGGATAATGAATAATATGTGAATGGAAATGATGGGAATTGTAGTTAAAAGTAAAGCTAAAATTTAGTGAAGGAACAAAGGGAAAATCAAGTGGCTTCTTTCTCTTGTTTACCTCTTGGTTAAGGAAAAAGAGTAGCAAAAGACAAGTTGTCCTTCTCCCTTTCCTTCTCTATTTTCGTGGGGTTTAAGAGGATAATAAAGAGAAGAATTTAGGGAAGGGAATGAGGACATATTCTCATTAAGAAAATACATGCATGAGATAAGGAGGAAGGGAAGCAAAGTTCATTTTGGTAACTTCCACCTACTTAGCATAAAAAGGAAAAGAACTAAAGGTTTTCATTTTTTTTCCTTCTCCCTCACCCTTGCCGAGACTCTAAGCCTCCTCCCTCATCTCCACAAGCCAAGTTTAGGTTTCTCCCTAAGAGAAAACTAAACTACAAGAAGGAGCCTTCAAGGTGTACCCTTCCAAGCAAGAGAAAATCAAAAGGAGTGCTAGAAGAAGAAGCCCCCTACTTCCTCTTCACCAAGGGTACCATTTCTTTAAAGATTAACAAGTGATTACTAGGTAAGCTTCCCCTCACCTGTGGTACAATAGTTTGTATGGTTTTTCATGGAGTTAGATCGCTTAAAAACCTAGGACTTGCCTTAAGAAAATTCGGCCAAAAGAAGAAGAAGAGTTTAAGAAAGTTGTAATTAGATATGCTTACTATCTTTCTTGTGATATGTATTTTATGTAAAAAGCTAATCTAAGGTTTCCATGCTAGAATAAATGATGAAAACTTAGATCCATAAGCTTTAAACTCTCGGCCAAGCATGAACAAGAAGACTAGGTAAGTTTAAGACTCAAACTAAGCATGTTTCCTTATTCTTGAGTTATGTACCCTATGATAATGATGTTGTTAACTTTTTCTCCTACTTGTATATTTGAAACTCCATTTTTCATGCCCATGAGTATTCGGCCATGTAAGAAGTAAAGGCTTAAGAGAGTTTTAAATCTAGGGCTAAGCATGCTAAGATTGTTCCTAAGACAAGGTATGAAGTTTTATGCCATGATTGTATGTTAGTTATAAATCTTATTTCATGCTTATAAAGGTTCGGTTATGATGAGATTTGAAGTCTAGGAAAGTTTAAACCAAGGCTAGGAAGCTCATGACTTTCTTGATAAAATAATATGGAACTAGTGGATGTTTTTAAGGTTGCTTGTTACATAGAATTTTGAGTACATGTAACTTTCGGCCACACTAAGTTTTAAAGCTAGTATGTGTAGATTTTTTTTAACTAAGTTTACTCATGTTGTTCCTTGTTATGATGTCATGAAAATTGTGTAGGGTTTCCATGCTTTTAGGCCATATGAAAAAAATGAAAAAAAAAACCTAACTCACATGTTTCGGCCACCTTTGGATTAAAGGACTAGGAAAACTTAGAACACAACTTATATATGTTCATGATGCTCCTTGTGGTAAGTACTATGAAATGTAGTTGTGGTTCCATGCTCTTATGCCACTAGAAATGTAGTTCATGCTTGTTAGGGTTCGGCCAATACTAGTGCAAAGGCCTAGAGAAATTTTGAAACCAACTTACATTTGTTCATGATGTTTTTGTGATAAGTACCATGAAATGTAGTTGTGATTCCTATGCTCTTATGTCACTAAAAATCTAGTTCCATGATTTATATGTTTCGGCCATTACAAGTTTAAAAGCCTAGAGAAAACTTAGAACCCAACTTATATATGCTTATGATGTCTTATGATATATGCTATGAAATGTAGTTGTGGTTACCATGCTCTTATGCCACTAAAAACCTAATTCCATGAGTTATAGGTTTCGGCCACCTTGTGTTAAGGGGTCTAGGAAGTTTGGAATTTAAAACAAATATGCTTATGTTGTTTCTCATGAAAATGTATAAGATATTGGCTTAAGGTTCAATACCTCCATGCTACTTGTAACCTAGAAGGAGACATGTTAAGGTTCGGCCATGATAAGTTTGGGAGCTTAAGGAACTTAGAATCCAAACTAAATATGCTTAAGTGGTTCCTTATGAAATATGATATGATATGAGCTTAGGGTTTACATGTTTGCATGTTATTTAGAACTTGTTTGCTCTACATGAAAGGTTTCGGCCATGAAGAATTTGAAACATACGAGGGCTTAAAAATTTAGGTTAACATGCTTATGTATGCTAGTATGTGAAGATATCATGAGATTTTTATATTTGTATGTTGTCTAGATATCATGCCTCTATTCATGACTTTCAACCGTATGAGTTTAGTGACTTAGATGTACCTCACATGTTATGAATGAATCAAGAGATATTATTTAATGATTACATGAATGGTTATGTCTTTTAGGATAAGTGATATACTCTCTTATGTATGCTTATGATCCATGTATGTGCTATGTGCTCAATCATGCATGCTTTAGGATATGATAAAAATGATATGTTCATTATGCAAGCTTATGATTCATGCATGTGCTGTGTGCCCAAATATGCATGCTTATGATATGCTAAGTGATATGTTCATGATGTATGCTATGATTCATGCATGTGCTGTGTGCCCAAAAAAATGCATGTTTTATGATATGTCAAGAAACATGATATGCATGTAAGAATAAGAACTACGATATGTATGACATGCTACTTTACTTTATGTATGACTTGTACCAAGGGTGGGCTCCATAAGCGCCCCGGGGTCGATGGACTAAGAAACGGGCCTCGTTAGGGATGGGCTCCTAAGTGCCCCTAGGTCGATGGACTAAGAAACAGGCCTAGTATGTATGCCTTGTAGGGTTCAAGACTTGCTATCTTGGACCTACATAGGACGCGCGCATTTATGTATGTGGTACAAGCCGGGGCCCCAATCATGTTGAGATTATGTTTAAGTATGTATTGTATAAGTTTTCAAAAGACATGTTGCATATGTTGCATGATATATGTTTAGGAATTTACCATGCTTATACTTTATGATTATGCCATGATACTTTATGTTATGTTATGATATGCCATGATATGCTCTTGACATGATACATTTATCTTTATGCCTTATGACTTGTGTTTTTTATATGCTTTACGGTTTTTGTGAGTAGGAAAGGAACTTACTGAGCCATGAGTGCTCACAGCTTATTTTCTTGTACCACAGATAAAGGCAAGAAATGGATGGACTAGGGGAGCAGCAGGAGGGCTAGAAGGATGTGTGCGGTAGTGGACTGGCTAAAAGAAATGTCCTGCTTTTATTTAATAAGAAATTTACCATGATGATGTTTTTACCTTATGACTCTATGACCTTAAGTATGTGTTTGGGTATTTAAGACTCAAAAATATGATAGGTATGCTATGTGGTTCTTTTATATCTATGGTGAATTTTTAAGTAAGAAAATGTTTTTTTTAATTCTCTAAGTAAGACTTCCGCTGTGTTAAGTATGTATGTGTCGCAAGTAACCCCCATCGCCTTAGCAGGAGGGGCGGGGCATTACAGGAATGCCCTACATTGTATAACCAAGGGGTCCCATGGTAGGGGTGCCCCTTTAATCGGACTTTCGAAGGTGTCGCTTTCAAAGGGAGGGAAATTTTTTACAATGAAGCATCTAATTAAGTTTTTTGGGTTATCCATAATCTATATTAATAAGTATCCTGTGTAATCTAGTGATTGTATAATCGGGAGGGGGGACCTTAGTGACAAAGGGTATCACTTTAATTAGAGTTTCTAGGTTACCTCTTCTACTTAGTGGCATCGGATAACAATATGGGTAACACTCCGATACGACTGTCAAGAGTGAGTGTCGGTATTTAGTTAGACTTCCTACATGTGCATAAGGATAGAGGATGAGAGATGAGTAATTCATAGTACATTAATTAGTATTACAATAAAACCAAGATCCTAGAACATCCTTCCTTGACCAACATCCTCAAACTAATTCTCTTTCTCAATTCTATTTTTTCTACTTCTCTTTCTCTCTTTTAGTACATAAACCTACCTACAGTTCAATCATTTAGATAACTCATTGTGATAAGTCACTAGTGCTTAACCCAATACTTGTGGGATAGATATCTTTTATTACTTGTGAGAAAACCATGTATTTGTGGTTTCACAGCGGCTGACTATGTCACACTTAAACTAATTTATAGTTCCTTGTCCCATAGATTCAAATTACTCAAATAACACATGTCCAATAAGGTCATCCTCTTGATGTGTTGTTTAGACAAAGATTTATGAGTCATAATCCTAATAAGTGGTTATATGGTGTACGTCTCCTTTATATAAGGAGTGGTGGTTTTTTTTATGGGCTATTTAAACACCTTTGAGCATATTGATTTATACCCGATCATCCCAGACCTACACCTCCTAGAAGATGTTATACCAAGATGTCAAAGTATAAGTCTGTAAAACCTCACTGTCTCCAACAATTAAAAAAAACAACACAAAACATTTTTTTAGACTCCTCTAAATTGACATTTAATCTTAACTCTATGGGCTAGAAGTAGAAGTGAGGCTGATTAGTGAACTTGGGGCCCACTTGGGGCCCAATTAGAGAGGAGGGATGACATCTTAAAAGGGGGAAGGCACAAGTTAAGGGGAGCAGTGATTTTATTCAGACGAGGAGCGGAGGTGGGGGTCGCGTTTTGCGTTGGGTAGAAGAGAGAAGAAGGCGTGTGTCTTCTGGTGGAGGAGAGCTCGGGGAAGGCAAATATTCTTCCTCTGTAGATGCGGGTAGGGCTTTTAGATAGGATGACGTTAGTTTTGCGAGTGTCGATGGTGTTGTTGTTTGTTCCACACTTTTATCTTGGATTAGACGACTGCGAGCAGATTTTGTGTTACATTCTTGTGGGTGTTGCAGTCTAGGGTTGTTTGATTGTCTCGGATTTAAATGCAAACAAGTGATTTTGTGTTTCCTTAGGTTTTTCTTGTGATTTCCTAGGGATTTAACCATGAAATGCGGATGTGGTGGGTGGAAGTTTTCTGGCGTTTTTTTTATCAGTTCTGAGGAGGATGAAGTTGACTAGTGAACATTAGGGCATCCGTTCTTCTTGATAGCTTTGTTCCAGTTGATTGATTTCATTCGGATTTGACGAAGTATTCCGTTTGGTTTTCTTTTGTGGGAGTTGCAGATTTAACAATGTTTTAGGCTATATCTAGATTGTTCAATTCAAGATTTGTAGTAGATGGTGCAATTTGGGAGTATTCCATTATGTTTTGGTGTTGTCGAGTTCTCTATCACCGTTTGGAGATTTTCTTTTAGTGTGCTTCACTGGGGGTGTCCATAGATTTGAGATAAATTGAGATCTGAATCGTTGTGGGCACCGCTATGATCTCTTAGTGTTAATGTTCTTTTCTGGATTTGCGAATTGGGCGTTAGTACTCATGAACAAGTTTATGGTGTAGATGTTGTAAGTAGATAATATATGTTTTCATTGAGCTCTAAATGCCCTTATACAAGTATAGTTGTAAGTTCATATGGTTTCTACCTTAACTTTGGATAGACCGATATGGTTATTGTAAAATACCGGAAAATAGGCTAATATTAATAAGGGAATTTTCCGGAATTTTTGAAAATTTTTCGGGAATTTTTCGGAGCTCGTATGGACGGGTTAACGGGGATAAAAACGGGGCCCGGAAAAGCCTGTTTAGGTTACCCCATTTAAATGAGGAAAAGTTGAATTTTTCTTAATTCTTTTCCTTTATTTTATTTTCCTTTTTCCTTTATTTTTCGCCGGTTCCTCTGTTTCTCCTCCCCGAAAACCGCCTGCGCCCTCTTCCCTTCTCTCACGCCGAAGCCCTAATCTCCCTACCCTAGCCACCCGGCGCCGCCCGACCGCCGACTACCGCAGTCTCCGCCGGCCATCCCGTGCCTTAGCCAAGCTTCCTCCTGCCGAGGCTGCGCCCTAGCATCCTCTCCTGCCACCACAGCGAGCGCCGGAGCCGATCCCTAGCAGCGTCGCCGCCACTCCGACCCGACGCCACTGTCGCCGGCGACGCACGGAGCAGCGCCTCACCTCTGGTGCCCCAGCATCGACCACCACAGTGTAGCGAGCCCTAACGCAGATTTCCTCTCCTCCGACACCCTCTGTCCTCGTCCAACCGCGTGCCCTAGCCGAAAAACCACGACCACCAGCACTCTCCGGTGGCCACAGCTTTGCATACCTCAGCCCTAGCCACTGCCTATTTCTTGAAGTGGTGCCGACATTGACTTCTTCTTCTCTGTGCCACTGTTTTCCCTTTGTGCTACACTGCCCTTCCAGCTCTGGATCTCAGCCTCGGGTTGCTGTGAAGTGCAGACAGTGAGTAAGGTGATCAGACCCCCCAAGGTGAGCCTTGATTTGGTCTTGCATGGTTGAGCATGTACACACTGTGAATTAGACGTTTGATTTGTCTAGGTGCTGATTTGAAAGGGCTGACTGGCTAGGCAATGGTTCCACCTCGCTCCGGATAGGATTATTGGCAGCAACTTTGTCTACTGTGCTGCAACAGCGAATCTTCTCCAGCTGTGATTTGAGGTGAAAATGTGTTTTATGTATGAATTGATACGTACCTAATTTGGTTATAGGATGATACATTGATGGCGGATCCTTGTTGTTTCTCCTTGTAAGTAGTATTCGTTTGATCTGTGTTGGATTACAGATCCAAGCAGTGACACCAGAACCTGTTGAGTCTTGGCCAGCAAGTGTTGATTTTGGGGCTCAGATTACGGAGGTATGAGTTGGGTTCTGGGTTAGATTTATGTGATTGTTGATTAGGGTTTGTGCCCTAATCTAGTGTAGGAGATTTTTATTTAGCTATTTATTAGGTATGTGATGAGTTATGATTTAGGGTTTTGCCTAGATAGTTTTAAGGATTCTATTTAGCAAATCATTGGAATTTTAGCTAAATAAAATATATCTCTGTTGGTATTACAGGACCTTGACGCGAGACGAGTTTCTCGACGTCCGGATTTGGATTGATTGGACCTTTCTATTTTCGGAGGCGGGTACTTTTGACTTATTGTCTTTGATATGCTTAGTAATTAAATTAACAAGATGCATTAATTGTGTTTCTTACTTGTTTCGGTTAATCACTGCCCAATACATGCTACCTGTTGATTGATTGTTTGTTTACATCTTGTATGGATATGTACCTGATTCCACATGCTCATGGGTAGTGATATAACCATATTTTACCATGTCAGGACCTAGGTTGGATACCTTATATGATCAGATATCTTGATATGATTCATTTGCTTTGGTGCACATTATGATATGTCCAGAGATTGGTTTAGTATATTACCATGTTTAGTGACATGCACCATTCGCATGATTGCATGCTGAGTGATTGATTGCTCCTTTATTGTCGAGCACTTTGCCAGTTTCATCACTGTTCGGTGCTCCGTTGTGACGCTCAGGGGTAGCGGGACACAGCGTGGTAGCACGTCAGTTTGACTCTTCCGGTGCTCCGTTGATCCGCTCATGGGTAGTGTGACGCAGCGTGTAGCACGTTAGAGATTCCTCCCCGTCATAGTGTACCGGGAGATGAGAGCATTGCGCTCCCCCATTTATGATTTGGGGTAGGAGTACGTATGTACTCCGACAGCATCCCGTCCACTCGATCACTCATCAGGAGTAGTGTTGCTGAGTGCACGGTTGTCACAGCCCTACCCACTCGGTCCCACTTATGTTGTGAGTTGGCTGACTGGCGTCAGGGGTGACCATGACATTGGCATCATATGCATGATGCATTTATTGTTTGTGTTTGTGTTTGTTGCACTTATATGCTGCACATTGCTTGGATACCTTGATTGACATGCATACAGGTCTTCTATACCTTTCGGACTGTTTGTCCTTTTACCGGGTCCTGGTTAGTACAGATTCTCTCCTGTCTTCTTCGGTTTGTAGTTACCTTTATCTTTATCAGGAGACTATACGCATGATTAATGCTAGGTGTTATTTCTTTACTTTGCATATCAATTGTACTTGCTGAGTGTGGACTCACCCCGCCTCCATTGTTGTTATTTTCAGGTTGATGCTGTCAGGAGGGAGTTCCAGTTGCTAGTCCCCTGCAGACCTCCAGCTATTTGCTATCGTTTGTATTGTTTTTGATTCTCACTTGACTATATTTGGATTTGGATGTTGAATACTTAGATATTATATACTTTGTCTCGTTGATGGATTTGTTTTCGATTTTATACTACTACATGCCTGCTTGAACGGCAGAAGAGGTAAGAAAAAAATCGAATTTGGGATTTACGAGTGTAGTTGAGTAGGGTTGATTTCGAGTCAGAGTATTACTATGTTATTTATTTTATTAACTGCGTGGTTGTGACAGCCAGAGGCTGAATACTTATATAAACTGCGTGGTGATTGATTTTATTTACTGTTATTATTCCAGCCGCCTGTGGCTGAGGTATATGGGTTATGTAGAAGTTTCAGATTGTCCGCCGTACAGGGAAGATGCTGCCGAAATTTCTTCGGACAGGGACTCCTCTGGGGCGTGACAGTTATTTGCTCTAGATTATCACTTCACATGCTTGTTTACTGACTAAGAATGTGTCTGCACAAATCATGTTTCAAGTATGGATTCTTTTAATCATGTAAAGCTTAGTGTGTTTATGCAACCACAAAAACAAGATCACCACACCGAGCACTTGTTTAGATAAAGGTTAGTGTAGCATTTCCATATAATGCTATAGAAATTGGTGAAACAACACCACACCGATGTGTTGCTGTTGGAATTAATTGATAACTATGCTTAGTGAAACCTTCCATCCTTGATGCTTAATTAGGAATGAAGTGTGCTTCACATAACTATTTGTACCAATGGCTCTGCATGAACTATGTTACATATATCTATTCTGAATTTCTTTGATGCAATCATGCTACTGTACCTCATCATAAATATGGCTAAGAATGATAGATCCGACTGGTGACACCATCGGAGTGTTCGAAGATTTTCCTAGGTAAGGGTAATTAGATGAATATGGGATTAAGGGGTGATGATACGGGTTGAGCATCTTGGGATGAGCTCCAAGGAGGACCCTTTCAAACATGATTGATGATTGATAAATGACTAGATGTGACTGACACCTAAGAGGTACCTCCCAAGGTCTATGACTGATAAGTGACTGTGCTCTCTAACGGTTCACCACTATAGCCCCATATTTATCTCTTTATGCTTTACTGAGAATTTTCTTATTATGCTATAATTTAATTCCTTCTTTGTCAGATGCACATGCTTTAGTAGCCTACATTGTATTTACTTATGGAATATACTTGTTGGGTCAGTGCATTCACATTGTAATCTTGCACAGGAAAAGAAAGTGGCATTGAGATGGTGATAGAGGACATGAAGGCGGAGTGACCGAGAGGAGAAGATGGAATGCAAGCCACACTGTCTAGGGCCGCTATGCATAATATTCAATCAAAATCTTTGATTGTAATGAGATTAAAAACTTTTGCTTGAATAAATAAAAAAACTGAGGTTGCTATTGCTATGTCCAAGTTATAAATTTTAGTTATGTGTTATTTCAAAGTCTCTATGACCAAGATGACATCAATACCTCAAGTCTAAGTAAACTTGCACTCAAGCTGTAATGAGATCTTTATCGACATATAAAGAATCATATGAAATCTCATAGTAGATCACATCCGATGAACTAGTTACCTATAATTAGTATTTCTATGTTTCCAGCTACTACTTGGATAAACAAAGAAGTATAATATGTGCTAGTCTCATAGAATTGACAATGTCTAGTCTTATCAATTCATCGACTAGGAAAGATTTCAATATATACATAATTACACATGTGAAGATATCTTCTAATTGTGATCCAATCATAATTTCTTTCATACTATGCATTATATTGTGGACTTCATTAATTGAGTTTAAAATCGAATCACATATATATTGAATGCACATTCAAATAGCAAATTTTATTTATCAAATAAATAATACAATATTAAAGGCGATTGCCTTTAGGACATTTATCAAATATAACATGGTGACAAAAGGTGATTTGCTCGCCCCAGCACCTCCACCAGTTTGTCCCCAAGATAACACAAAAGAGGTAAATCACAGATGGCTACTAGCTTAGGCAGTTGCATAGTGCATGGGAGCATTTGTCAAATATAATAGATAGAACATAAAGTTGCCTTGTTCGCTCTTCAAAACTCCCTCCCTAGTATGTCTTCTCCTTCTTCCATTCATTCCTTCTCTGATGAATCTACCTCTCCATCCTTAGAGCATCCTTTTAGTATTCATGCTCCTTCTTGGCATAATTTCAAATTTTCTACTAGAGATGATAAACCTTTATTTCGTCTCATCAAGTTGATTATAATCGTGTTATGGTATTAGAATAATGAGTTTCTAATCTACAAATGAATTTAACATTAGTCAATGTCCATGTGAAATATCTAGATGCTGAGCTGAAACTTTCCCAACATAGTTTGCATTTGGCATGTGAACTTTAGAAGGTCGGTGTGAAGGAAATGGAGAATTTGTTGTACCAGTAGACAAAGTTGAGCACAAAGAGGACGAACTACAAAACGAGTTATCTCGACTCTTCCTTTCCAATAAAGATTGATAAGCCCTTTTCAATTTCTTGGGACAATCTAGTTTCTCGGATTCCATGTTTGAATTTGTTAGGGGTACTTCTACGACTGAACTTTTAATTTTACGATTGTAATGCGATAGCCTTGTTTTCAAATTTTTCTAGTATGGATGTGCCAACTTTTCCTAAGGTATTTCCAAGGGCATCATTTACAAACCATCGCAAGATTTTATGTTACTCTTCTTTATAAATGCTTGAATTCCCGAGTGAATTACAACAAGAAATGAGGATGTGATCCCCCACTATTGAAATGTTCCCGGAGCACTAAAGCACATGAGCTTTTATCTTGTCAAAGATTCCACAGATCGTAGCCCTTCGAGAAGGCTTTTGGATATATGGTAAGAGATTACGGGTCTTTTCTGAATTCATTTTAAATCAATCATTCATTTACGAAATTGTTAGATCTTGATCACCACTTTAACTCAGGATTCACCTCTCTCAAACATTAAAACCTTGAATGCACAAAATTCTCTCTGTTGTTTTTTTTTGTTCATTACATTTGGGATTTCTTCAACCCTAAGCACCCTCATCTTCCCCATGTTCATGTCTTAACTCCTCACTACAACAAAATTTATCATAGACAACAGATAAAATTTGTTGTCTTTGTCATTTAAAAACTATTGTGATTGACAATTTTATTAATGATTTTAAACTATTATCTTTTAATACCAAAGATAATAGTTTAGCAATATTTAAAAATTGTTGTCTTTGAGCGCAATAGATAATAGTTTTGCAATAGTTTTAAACTATTGTCCATTAATACTAAAGACAAATAAAAGATGAATGAAAATTGAATCTACTTCAATCAATAACATATTATTAAATAAACAATCAAGATAAGTATATAAATTATCATGCTTGCACTTCTATAACAAATATAATTACTCACGCATAAAGAAATTTTAATTAAGAGACATTCAAAATTGCTCCTCTCGACTACATCTTATGGCATGAACTTAATAGATCTTGGTAGATGCTACTTATCATCTTGTTTTAAATGTTCTTTACTTATTGGCTTTAACTATCTTCATTCTTAAATCCAAAGCTTTTTTCTAGTTCTTTGTCCTTGGTGTGGTTACTTGGATCCTCCTCATTGCAATCATCGAAGACTTCCCAATCACACCCTTAAGGTTTAGATGCAGTGTCACATAGTATATAGTTGCTACTATTATCATAGCATTTTTTGACCAATTCAGAAATTTATTAAGATTTTATATGAAATTCCTTGAATAAAACTAGGGTTGAATGCAAGTTAGTTTAGCTATATTGCTATATAAAATATAGCGATCAGTAAGTCTAACAAACCTGAGATGCATTCTTCCGCAAGAAAGAAATGTTTGTAATAAAGAAGTTTTTGTCCTAGCATGCAACATCATTTAGTTTTGTAATTGACACAACAATTTCCATGAATAAGGCATATATAAATTTCCAAGTTATCCAAATGGACATCTTTAATAATAAGCTTAAATTTGGCTACAATTAAACCGAACAAAAAATTTGCATAATTCCTAATAAAATCAATAGGTTAGCAAGATCAAAAAAATCTATCAAAGTAGTTTGATGATTACCCTCTTTTGACATTGAAAATTTAACTAATCTTCTCTTTCCTAATAAGTTTGCACCCCTCGACTAAACTAGTACTTTGAAAAACTTCTTGAAGAAGAAGTTCAATAACTTGAAGATGAACATTGCCTACATAACTGCAATATAGTTACATTATAAAGGAGGTAAATCAATTAGATTCAATCACATCATTGAATAAAAATTTTCAAAACACAATGAGCAAAATCCTAAATATATTTATTGATTGCAACTATTCAAGGTTGCAGTTGCAGTATCAACATAATTAAATATGATAAGAGATTCCTATAAAAGAAGAGATTTATATGCTTGATTACTTGTTTTGAAAGGTCATTAAGAAACATCATCAATCATATGGGTATGGAAACCAGTGTAAGAGCTATCAAAATATATTTTAAAAAATAGAAGCGTGAAATAGCAACTAAACAAAGAACAAGGTAACTCATGGACTAATGCATAATCTGAAGAGGGAATAATACAATGTATAATTTTGTTATATGATATATGAAATCATTAACTTACTTAATCAATTTCTTTCTGGTTTACCTTTGGGATTTAGAAATTAGATGACAAGATTATCTTTAAAAATGTTGACTTCTTCTATAATAGGGATAGTCTACCGCAATGTATAAATGTTATTTGTCTCATAGTTACTATTATTTGATTGAATTTTTTTATTTTTTTATTAGTATTGTTAATTTATTTTGAACAGGGTTTGTGCAGACAATGAAGGTAGGGGTGTAATCGAGCCGAACCGAGCCGAACTCATGAATGTTTGAGCTTGACTCGTTTATAATCGAGCCGAGCTCGAGCTTTATTTAACGAATATATTCATGGCTCACGAGCTTATTCGAGCATTTATCGAGCTTAATAAATATAAATCATAAATTTAAATATTCATTAAAAATTAAATTATATATTTAGAGAAAATTATAATATTATTATTAAAATTTATAATTTTATTCTAATAAATAAATTTAATATATTTGTCTATATTTTTCATAAGTAGAGTGTAAAATCTATAAATTCAATATCAAAACTATTATCTTTTTTATTTAAAAGTTGCTTAATGAGCTTAACGAACGTGTTCATGAACTAACGAGCCGAATATTGCAAAGCTTGAGCTTAGTTTGTTTATCTTAACGAGCCTCACTAAACGAGCTCAAACGAGCTTTTATCGAATCGAACTTCGAATAGCTCGCGAACGGCTTGGTTTATTTACATCCCTAAATGAAGGTGATGGCAATTGTAAATCCATGTCCGAAGAAGTAAGTCTTTATATATTAAGTTTTGTGTTAGGATTTTTTTTATATGCTATGCCATGTTTTGCCATGTTACAATTACTTTTGTGTTTTGATCTTACCTTGATACTTTGCATGTCATGTCATACTTTGCATGTTTATGACTTGTCTACTACTAATCAATGCAATATTAGTTATATGTTTTGATGATTTTATTATATGTCATGGAGCATATTACATGACTTGTACGTTGTTTATTTGTTGTTATGATTAATTACAAGTTTCATGTATAATATGTTTCATGCAATTGATGATAAATGACATCTTTTGGTATCCAAGGTCAGAACCTTGATTACATCCTACTAAAATCATAAGATTAACTTGTTTATGTATCAAAACACATAGATCAAGTGATATGTAATGATGATAAATTAAGTTTTGTTTGTTGACACATAGATATAAGTTAGACATAAATGATACTTTTAATTTGTTAAGGGAGCATAGGATAATAATTTATGTTTGTATCTTTTTATCCTTTTAATACTATTTAGTATGAAACTTATTGAACTATTGATGGATCTTTTGCATGAATATGTTTGTTTTTGTATGATTTCATTTTGGATATGAACTTGTATGAATTGTGTTGGATTGGATATGAATATGACTTGCTTGAATGAATTGTGTATATAGAATGTGTTGGATTGTTTATTTGTTGTGTAGGATATGTTGAATTTGTGTATTTGTTGTATAGGATGCGTTGGATTATTTATTGTTATATGAATTGTTGGATTATTATTGTTGTGTTTGGATATGATTTGTATATATGATAAAATGCACAAATGGATAGCGGGTGTGAAAAAAATTTGCATTTTGCGATCAAACTGTTGGTCACAAACCTATCATAATGTTACATCAGGTATTGCAATTCTATAAAGAAAAAGTTTTTTGTCACCTGCAACGAAAAATAGATTTATGTGACGAAAATCTATTTCCATTGTAGATTTTATAACGAAAATATGTTTTCGTTATAGGCTTTATAATTTTTTCCCACGTAATTTTGCAATAACTACGGTGACAAAAAAAAAAGTTCGTCACTGATTTTCAGAATCTCGCAAATTTCTGACAAATCTTTATCCGTCCCAAATTTGTGACGAACATTTGTTCATCATAAATTTACAATAAATATCCCTTTTCGTCATAGATTTAGGGCACATTCGTCGTCCATTTGTGACGAATATCCCTTTTTGTTGTAAATTTGTGATCATAAAATTTCATGACGAATTCTTATTTGTCACGAAATGACAATAAATTTTGTGACGAAAAAAAAAAAATCATTCATCATATATTTTATGATAAATATCTCTTTTATCATAAAATTTCATGACAAATTTTTTTTCGTCGTAAATTTATAACTAATTTTGTGATGAAGATGCATTATTTTGTAGCCTAATTTGATGGCATCTTATTTGCGATGGAAGTTTTATTATCGTATATTTCATCACAAATTAATTTTTTGATGATTTTTTTAAATTCGTCATAAAATTTATAGTAAAATGACCATTTTTTTCTTGCATATCATTACTTTATTCAATAGTTAAATATTTTCCATAACATTCAAAATAAAATATTCACCTGGGAAGCAATTCCTCGTATAATTAAATTGGCTTAAATTAAACATAAATTTCTTGCCGTTATAACTCATGTATTTTATTTTTTTTTATAAATAATAAAAAAAGTTTTGATTAAGAAAGTAATTATATATATATAATTAGATGATGTCCCGTAACAATATTAATTTCTTTCTTAATTTTTTAGATAAATTATTCAATAAAAAAATATTATTATAAAGTGATTTTGCACTTAGAATTACATGTAATATAAAAAAATCCATAAATATTTAGTAACCATTTTAGTTTCTTAAATAAAAACAGTTTTTCATTAAAAAATTACCAAGAATAAAATAAAATTGGTTTATATTATCGATAAATTGCTAACATATATATCTTGAAAATTAATTATAGGTTGCATAAACCAGCAAATAATGAATAAAAATTTTAGGGTGCCTTTGGTATGCGTATTTTTTATTTTCATTTTCTGAAAAATGTACGTTTTTTAGAAAATAAAAAATGATTTTTTGTCATTCTCTGTTTTTTTAGAAAATATTATCTATCTTTTTAAAAAACAGACATGAAAAACGAAAATCAAACATCATTTTTCAGAAAATATGTATTTTTCATAAAATAAAAATAAAAAACGGACATACCAAATACACTCTTTTTTTTTTTTTTTTTTTTTTTTTTGCCATCTCTAAACCTGTTATTTCCCTTTTTTAAAAAAAAACTAAAATAATAAATGCATGTACATATATACCGTTAAAATATTACTAGTTTGGATGTTATGGAAAGTTGACTACTCGATTCATTAAATTACCGTTCTTAAATTAAGAAGAATAAATAGATTCTCATAGTTGATAGTTATGTATTCTTTTATCAATTTAAGATTATTTAGATTTCAGTAGTTACCAATATTTATATATTTAGCATATTACATTTAAACAACAAGCCACTGTAAAATTCTCAAATCATTACTTCATCCAATAATTAAAATTTCCCCATAGCATTCAAAATAAAATTTTCACCCCGGCAGGCATTCCTTCTTGCAGTTATAACTTATTTATTTTTTATAAATGATAAAAAAATTGATTATGAAAGTAATTATAATTTCTTTTACTACTTATATATACACACACCGATAATTAGATGGTGCCCCGTAACAATATGTCTATCTTAAAATTTTTTAGATAAATTATTCAATAAAAAATATTATCAATCATAAAGTGATTTTGCACTAATAATTCCTAATTCTTGAAAAAAAAATATTTTTAAATAATATGCAAAAAAGTCTATCAATATGTATTAATAATTTGAGTTTCTTAAATAAAAACAATTTTCATTAAAAAAATTGCCAAGAATAAATCAATTGTCATAACTGATAATTATCTATTGTTTTTCTTCAATTAAGGATTATATAGGTTCCAGTAATTACCAATATTTATATATTTAACATATTTTATTTAAACAATAAGTCTCTTCAAAATTCTAAACCAGTACTAATTTATTGTTATCTAATAATTAAAATTTTTCCATAGCATTTAAACTAAAATTTTCACCTCATGCATGCATTCCTTTAAACCGATAATTAAACTGGCTTAAATTATCCATAAATTTCTTACATCTATATCTTGAAAATTAATTATAGGTTGCATAAACTAGCTAATCATGGATAAAAATCTTATTGCTTTTACCATCTCTAAACCTGTTACCTCACTTAAAAAAAACAGTTTTTTAGGATGAAAATTTGCAACAAATAATTTCCGTCGCAAATTTACGACGAATTTAGTAACGAATAATTAAATTGTCGTTAATTAGCAACGAAAAAATAATTGTGAGAAAATAGCAACAAACATTCTTTCGTCGTAAATTTGATGTAAATTTGGGACCAAATATGAAATTCGTTGAAAATTTTACGAGGTTTGCGACAAAAAAATATTTTTGTCGCAAACATAGAGTAAATTTTCTTTACCCCAGTTTAAGGAAAACCATATCTGAGACGAACTGCACAGTTCGTCCTAGATTAGGGACGGATTTCATAGATAATCCCAAATTTTTATTTTTTAAAATAAAAAAAAATGTGACAAAAAAGTTAGTTGCATAAGTTTTAGATGTCTTATTTCAATATGATAACATTGATATGTTTTAGATTTTTTTTGTTATAAATGTTAGTTATTATTCATTTGTAATTTGACGCAGGAAAAGAAGAACGAAGAACGGAAGAAGGCACACGAAGCTCCCAAAGCATGACGATTAGTATTTTATTTTATGCTTTAGATGTTTTGAGGTATTTGTTATTTGGATTATGAGTTGTTGAACCAAACTAGTTCTTGTTTTGATTTGTAAATATGTTGTGCGTTGAATTGACATGTTTGAATGTTGATATAGGATGTGTAGTTTTTGTTATTTTTTGAATGTGTAGTTTTATTTGTTTGGATGTGTATAAATATTATGTGTGTTGAGTTGACATATTTGAATGTTGATATGGGATGTATAGTTTTTGTTATTTTTGGATGTGTAGTTTTGTTTGTTTGGATGTGTATAAATATGATGTGTGTTGAAGTTCAACTAATATATTTTAAATTTGGATATGGGGATGATAAGAGATTTATAGATCATATTATGTAATAATGTATTTGATATGTAAATAGGATAAAGAAAATAAAAATGTAGAGAATTTTTGATTTTTTTTTATTTTGGGACAAAATTTGGGACGAACTAGAGGTTGTCTTAAATTTGAAATGAATTTGGATTCATCCCTAATTAGGGACGAATTCATGTTCATCCCGAATTTGGGACGAACCTTGGGACGAATTTTGGATGAATTTGAATTCATCCTAAAATCCCACACCGAATTACCCATGTTCATCGCAAATTAGGGACGAATTGATTCATCCCAAATTTGGGACAAACCAAAATTCGTCTCCAATTTGGGACGAATTTGGGTTCGTCCCAAAATTCGGGTTTACCTTCAATTCCCAAAGTTTGTCCTAAATTATGGACGAATTTTGATTCGTCCCGAATTTGAGACAAATCCAGTTCGTCCCGAATTCGGGACAAACCAGATTCGTCCCTAATTCGGGATGAACCTTGAGAATTAAGGTAACCTGGATTTTGGGACGAACCAAAATTCGTCCCAAATTCGGGACGAACCAGAATTTTTCCCTAATTTGGGACGAAAATTTATTTTTGTCCCAAATTTAAAGACACTATATGGTGTATATTTGCAACAAATTTTTGTTATGAAAATTATAGTTTGTCATAAAATTTGGGATAATTTTTTTTTTGTTGCAAAATTTAGCAACGACTGATTTGGGACGAATATTTTTTTGTCGTAAATTTTACAACGAAAATTTTTAGAAAATTCGTCCATAAAATTCCTTTTTTTTTTTTTTTTTTTGTTTTGAAGTGCCTCCCCCTTTTTAAAAACCAAAACAATAAATGCATGTATATATATATATATATATATACGTTTTCAATTGTTAACAAGGAATTCTCTATTTATTAGCATTCCTTTTTTCCAGATTTTTTTTCCTTTTAATAGTGTTTGTGGATTTGATTACTTCACATGAATATGGATCACAGGGGAGGATCACAAGCTCTAATTTTATTGACTCTTTGTGCTCTTCTGTATCATTCAGCAGCTGCAGATACATGGCATTTGTCAGAAGTAGAAGAGAAAGAGTTGGAGATACAACTCAAATCCTTGAACAAGCCTTATGTCAAATCCTTCCAAGCAAGCCACACCATCTTCTTATATTTAAATATGTTTAATCTTTCTTTCCTATAAATCCTTTTCTATCACTATGTTTAATCCTTTTTTTTAACTTAATGATACAGGATGAGTATGGGATCACATTTGACTGTGTGGATATTTACAAACAGCCAGCTTTCGATCATCCTTTGCTTAAAAACCATACACTTCAGGTGATTAACATGATCTTAATAATTATATCTTCATGAAATCTTAACATGAATCAGTGCTCATAATATGCATATATTTAATTATCCAGATTAAATCTACATCATTTCCGAAGAGTATGAACAATAATTCATCCTCAGAAATCCTAAAGTTGCCAAGACGTTGTCCTCAGGGCACTGTCCCTATCAGAAGAACTACAAAAGAAGATTTGATCAGAGCAAAGCAAATCCAACAAACCCAACTCATAGATCTGAAAGATACTAATGTTCCGACTAACGGTTATGTAAGTATATACAACTATATATTTGCAAGGGTTTAAATGTTCTACTCTGATTTTGTTTTATGATCCATCTATAAACATATTAATCTGCAGTCTGCTGGAGTGACATTTTCGACGCGGAATGGGCCAGCAAAGTTCTATGGAATATCAGCTGATTTGGATGTTTATCATCTTTCCGGTATATTGGATGATCAAACAAGCGCAACACAAATCATTGTCAGTAAAGGAGAAACAGGCCCTATGGCATACCACAACGTCTTACAAGCTGGGTTTCATGTTGGTATTGTTAATCGCAAATAGTTGAAGCTCATGGCTTGTTGTTGCATTCAACTCAATGCTTATGATCACTTGTACAGGTTCATCACGCAGCCGAGGGAGACAGCTTTACTCACTTCTTCACTTATTGGACTGTGAGTTTTGGTACCTTTCATTCTTCATCGATTAACTATAGTTCATGATCATAATTAACTTGATTTTGTTTTTGTGGGGGAGACATATATCTAGTCAGATGGGTATCAGAAAACTGGTTGCTTCAACTTTCTTTGCCCTGGATTCGTCCAAACAACTGAAAGGTTGTCTCCAGGCCAAGTTTACACCCTGGACGCCTTGAACCTCAATATATTTAGGGTAATAGAATTAAACTGAACTCTCGGTTCTTTCGCTTTTGATGGTTTGGAAGAAAGGTCGCTGCTTGTAAGATCGATCGATGGATCATGCTTGTTTTTTTGTTTTTTTTTTCCAGGATCGACGTTCGTTGAACTGGATGCTGTACAATGGTGAAGAACCGATTGGCTACTGGCCGAGGGAGCTCTTCAACAACATGGCAGATTCTTCTCAGATTCAACTGAGCGCAACTGCTAGCTCTCCTATCGATAAGCCTAGTCCTCCGACGGGCAATGGGCAACTTGGTGGAGCATCTTTTAGGAGGATCACCGTTAAGAATGGGCAGTTTATTCCATACCCAAAATCCGTCCGCAATGCAGTAACATTCAATGATCTCGGCAAACCCTTTTATAATGCCGAATACAATGGAGATTGCTGCTTGTTTTACGGTGGCCCGGGAGGATGGCAGCCACCGGCATAATTATTCAAATCAGTTGGCGCTCTAAGGAGATGCACATTCTTGTTTGCATTATGTTTTCTTTTCAGCTATCCAGTTTAGCTTCTTTGATTTGAATAATTCTGTGGCGCCGTGATGTGATGCAATCTCAGGGTTTAATTATTCATTAGAATCATTATTTTTAATTGAATTTGAATGGTATAAAATAAAAGAAATTTATGTCTAGTTCCAAGATTATTTTTGATGCTGCGGAAATTTCTACCTCGTTGGAAATTGTTGATGTAGTTTTCTTCCAAGATGTGGCTAGATTGGCATGGATTAACACGAGTTAGAGGGCACTAGGAATCATCCCTAGCTACAATTGACTTAACACGAGTTTAAGTCATCATGATATCTTGGAAGATAGGAATAAAATAGTAATAAAAATATAAAGAAGAAAGTAAGGCTAAGGTTGATTACCAAGTTCCTCTTTTTCATACAATTGACTTTAATAATTATAGGGGATTGTAGTACTAAAGCCTAATGAATTATTGAATCTTGGAGTTGTGGGGGTTGAGAGTTGTGGGTCATGTGTGGATCATACTTGATTCTAATCTAGAGTAAGGCCGTTGAGTTTTCCAAAGTTGAGCCGACTACGTAGGCTGCGTCTATTGACCTAGCATGGATTGTTATTTGAGATATCACAAGTTCATCCTTTAAGTCGGAGCTGACTATGTAGATCGAGTCTATTGTTCTAGCTGGGATTGTTACATGAGATATCACAAGTCCACCTTTCGGATTGGATGGAGGAGCAAAATTAAATCAACTCCGGCTAAATGAGCCCAAGTAGATGTTGTCCTACGTATCGAGGCAGTGTGCTTGGGCTACTGAGCTTTAAGAGTGACTTAGTTGAGACAGGGAGTCCTATTGCTAGTGTACTCAAGATACTGAGTGCTCAAGAGTGACTCATGATATCCTACAATGGGAGTGACTTGGGAATTGAAGTTGTCATAGGCGCACAATGATTGTCCTTCTTTAACTTTGTACTCAAATAAAGTTGCTATTATATACACATATAATGAACTTAAATAAATA
Organism: Zingiber officinale; assembly: GCF_018446385.1. Lineage (NCBI taxonomy): Eukaryota > Viridiplantae > Streptophyta > Magnoliopsida > Zingiberales > Zingiberaceae > Zingiber > Zingiber officinale. The sequence goes on from NC_055997.1 coordinate 50,949,565, forward strand.
ATATTGGCAAAAAGATGGAATCGTTATCCTAGCGGCCCCTAGTCCCGGTCCCATAAGATTCCAGAGGAAGTAAATTATGGTTAATGCTGGACAGGATAGGTGACTGGGGGTCGAAAGAATTTTTGGCGCAGCAGATCAGTGTTTTATCCCCGAGTACAACTGGCGACCTTCGACCCCACGACTTCATTGGCAAGCTACAGATATCTAACCAGCTGATCCAGCCCGTGGGAACCTTAAATAAATAATATTGAACATATAAGAAATTAAAGCGTCAATTGACCGGTATAAAATAGTTGACACCACAGTGGGGGCTAAGAAGGATAAACTGGATCCCAATACTTTAACATGACCTCCGAGGTTCGAGAGAGAATATAAGGAAATCTATCTTGTGACATAGCCAAACTTGTAAGGTTAGGGAGGACATACCAACTCGATTTTGTTGAGGCTGCAGAGAGTGTAATCACGAAATTAATTTGTCTTGATCCTACGTAAGCTAAAGAGAAATAAGATAGATAAGAATATCCATAACTCAGCATTCACCTCGAATGAACAAATTAGGTTAGGGAGAGAATAATAGAACATCAGGCTTAATATCTTGACTTAGAAAAATTAACGAAATTAAGGAGAAAATATAGAAGATCAAGCTTAATACCTTGACTTAGAAAAATAGACAAAATTAGGGAATGAATAATAAAAAACAATGTTCGATCTCACAACTCAAATAGATTCACAAAGTTGGACAAAGAATCTTAGAAGAGTAAACTCAATCATGAGAATAATAAAAGACTACACTCAATCTTTCGATTTGGATAGATCAACAAAGTTAAAGAAAGCATAGTAGAACACCGTACTCTATCCCACAACTTGGATAGATTGACAAAGTTGGAGAGAGAATAATTAAATAGATCCCAAAACTATGGGATTGCCCGCGACTATCTAAGAGAGGAAATAATGAGTCAATCTTGAGACAACGCACTACAATAAAAATCTTCATAGACATCGGTTTTCCACCGCTGTCTATTACATTTTCGACCGATGTCTATGAAGGCGATGTAAAAGGTCTGTCATTTTAGACATCGGCTTAAAACTGGTGTAGTATCACTTAACTACATCGATTTTCGAATCGGTTATTAGCCGGTGTAGTATCACTTAACGACACCGTTTCATCAACGGTGTAAAACCGAAGTAATATTATATGTTAATAACACCAGTTTTGGCAGTGGTATATGACCGATGTAATATTAGTTAATGACACTGGTTTTGCAGCGGTAAAAACCGATGTAATATCAATATTTTTTAACAACATAAATTCAATTTCCGAAACAGTAAAAAACCAACAGTACTCAAGAAAATACACAATTATTAACAAATTACACAAATATTCTTAATTCAACAGTATCCATAAAATACACAAATATTCACAAATTACATAAATATTCTTCTTACAACAGTATCCATAAAATACACAAACATTCTTTTTACATCAAAAGCTATTATATATTGTACACATCAAGGTAGAACATCGTGAGTCAAAAATCAAGCTGAGGCTACATTAAATTATGAGAATCAGAATCTGTTCAACTTGATATACTGCTCCATTCTTCTTGCGCCTTTCATTTCCCTAATCTCACCACTTTTCACCTTCAAATGTCTAGTTTTCTGAGTTAAAACATGTAAAATACCGGAAAAATGGCGAATAATGATAAGAGAATTTTTCGGAATTTTTAGAAATTTTTCGGAGCTCGTATGGTCGAGTTTACGGGGATGAAAACGGGACCCCGGGAAAGCCTGTTTAGGCTACCCCATTTAAGAGAGGAAAAGTTTATTTATTTATATTCTTTTCTTTTTCTTTTCTTTCTCCCCCTAAACGCCGTTTCCACTCCCTCACCGCCGAACCCGACGCGCCCTCTTCTTCATCCTTATTTGTGCCCTAACCTCCCTTCCCAACCGACGCCGATCACTTCTCTTCATCTCCGGGTGGCGCCGAAGCTCCTTTCCCTTCTCCTTCTACTCCTTCCCATCTCCCTTCTCCTCCGTCCCTGCACAAGCGCCGGCGAGCACGAGCCACTGCCGGCCGAGCCATCGCCGCCCGATTTGGCCGATTTCCTGAGCCCTAGGATGGGTTCACAACCTGACCGAGCCTCCACGCCCTCTCCTTCCTCTCGAGTCGATACTGCTTGATGTCGTGTTGCCGGCGGACATCGTCCGATCGCATAGGTGTTGTGCAGTCACTGATCTTGCTTTCTTCTCCGCTGATCACCGGAGGTTATTGGGTCATCTTCCTCTCAAGGTTGTCGCCTGCACAGGAAGATCTTCGGCAAGGAAGGGGGAGCCAAGCCCTAGCATCGATCTTCGCTCGCGATCAAACCATTGCCGGACAAGCCTTCCCTAATTCCATCTTTAGCTGATCTCCTCTCGTGCCTTGCTTCCTCCACAGAGCAGACACCTTTGCGGAATTGATGTTGCATCACCGGAACAGCAGATTCTAACCGAGAAAGTATGGCTGCATCCTTACCTTTTTCCTCCTCTTTGTTCTATTCGAGTGCCACCACCAGAGGGTGATCAATCTAGGTAAGCTTGTCTGGAATCTTGAAGAATTCATTGATAATGGTCTAATTAGTTTCCGTTGTGATGTTCTTCCTGATGTTGGACTCGTGGGAGGCATAGGAACAACTCCTTGATGGACTTCCTCTAGGCATATTTCTGTCCTATGCATTCTTGCGGCTGAGTAAGGTTTCGGTTGAAGTTTTGGGGGCTGTTTGAGGTGAGTGTGGTTATGTTTGTTGGATTCTAGTAGATACATTCTTGTACAAATTGCTTCTTGGATTTATCATCTACTTTGGTTTGGATATTTATGTGGAATTAAACAGGGTGACCTAATCGACGTTGGATTAGGTTCTAGGTTTAGCTAGTTGTTGATTATATGATTAGCTAAAAATATATATATGTATATCATGTGATTGCAGGACTTGGATTCAAGACGAGCGTTTCAACGTAGGACTTCTGGACACGATCTACGTATAAAGGCGGGTACCTCTTGACTTATCTTTTATGATATTGTCATTTGGATATGCATAGTATTTTATAACTACAAGCAATGAACATGTTTGCCTTTGGTATGTCACTGTTGATATCCATAGCATGTTAGGTTTGTCGCGCATGATGTATCCGTGCTTATATCTCGTGATTTGTTGCCATGAGTATCTTATTGCCTTGAGTATCTTAGTTTCTAGAGTGACATGCTATGTTTTACTGAAGATAGGACTAGGTTCTGGATTTTTGGTTTTAGTCATGTGTATCTAGATTATCTGATACTTAGGTTTTTATGCCATGACTGGCTTGTGTACCTCTGTTTGTTTGTCATATATGGTTCGTGTACCTAGACCTTGTTCTTTGATCTGTGCATATTGTTGGTACATAGGTTATGGAAGGGGGATATGTTTAGGATCTAGGTTGTTATACCAGAGAGGACCTGTATATCCTGGATTCGTGGATTTGACCTACTGATACTGTGGTACCCATATTATATATATATGGATTTTTCTATGCTGATCAGGATATACCATACTTGTTATGTTCGGGACATATGTTTTGATATTCTATCTGACCTGTGTACTCTAGATTTTGGTATGTGACCATCGCTTTTACAGTACCCATTTGGTATATATGGATATGGTTATGTTGATCAGTTTTTGCTATGCATAGTGACATGCATCATGATTGCATGCTGTGCGATTGTCGGCTCCACTATGGTTGAGCCCATCGCCAGTTACATGTACTGCACACACCCCCACTCATTGTTTAGTGGTATATCAGGCAGGTGTGCGGCGGTTCTGCTGTTTGGCTCCGTTGGTCATATGACTCAGCGTGGTAGCCGGCAGTCAGTTCCGCTCTATTTGGCTCCAGTGGTAGCCGGCAGATGGTGGACTCTGTTTGGCTCCGTTGGTCAGGTGACTCAGCGTGGTAGCCGGCAGAGATTTCCTCCCCGTCATCATGTACCGGGAGATGAGAGCATTGAGCTCCCCCATTTATGATTTGGGGTCACAGGACAGGAGTACTCCGACAGCATTCCGTCCACTCGGTCACTGTTCAGGAGCAGTGATGTTAGAGTGCACGGTCATCATATGCATTGATTGCTTTTATTTATTTGTGTTTGCTGCACTTATATGCTGCATTTTGGTGGATGCATTTGTTTGACATGCATACAGGAGACATACTGCGTATCGATTTGATGACCCTTTAGTTCAGGATAGGAGTTCTTGGTGAGTACAGCTTCCTTTGTTACTTTTCAGTTTTATATATTTCCTATATATTATTCGGAAGCTGTATTCCATGTTTATTGTTGTTAGATATATCTTACTAGGCATGTCTATTGGTATTCGCTGAGTTGTTGAATTCACCCCCGTGGACACTATCTTTTCAGGTACCAGGTTATTTATGGTGTCGCTTGGAGCATCCTGTCTGCTGTTCCCCGCGTCACATCAGAAGACATATCGCTGCCTTTCTGCTGTTTTATCTTGGTATATGAAATTTCTGTATTTCGATTTGTGTTCTGATTTTATTTCCGGGTGTTATGTTGTTGGTTGTGTAAGCCTAGCCGGCTAGCAGTTTTGTGTTTGGTTGTATTTGGTTTTTGTCAGTTTTGTTGTGTTTTGGTTTTGGTACAGCCGAGTGGGCTGCTTTACTTTTAACTGCGTGGTTGTGTCAGCCAGAGGCTGAATTTGATATTAACCGCGTGGTGGTTGTTTTCTTTTATTGTTATGATTCCAGCCGCATGTGGCTGAGGTATATTATGCCTGTAGAAGTGCTTCAGATTGTCACCCGTACAGTGGAGGTGCTGCCGAAATTTCTTCGGACAGAGACTCCCTCGGGGCGTGACAATTTTAGTGGTATCAGAGCAGGTATACGATACTTGCTATGTGTTTTGGATTTTCTAGATTTATCTGCTACCAATTTATTTGGTATCAGAGATCGGCTTACGAGTCTTATTTCCCTGTGTTTCAGATTTTGTGATTTGGTCTTCTCGATGTGACTTTTCGGATTTTGGGACCTGGCAGCAGCAGGACATCTCCAAGCTATAGGAGGTATGTTGGTATACTGTTATCCTACATTTTTGATAGTATATGTACTGTTGACTATTACAGTTTATGACATATATTAGCACTCTTTACTAGTACCTGTCTAGTTGATATATCATACATTTTATGTATTAGGTAAACCACTGATGATGATCGACCTTGATAGAGATTAAGGGTTACAGTTTCTGGTGATTTTTCATATCATACCACTAGTAGTTTTAGCTTCTGTTACTACTAGTTGGTTAGGAGATGGAGGCATATACCAGCCTCTACTATTATTAGCTGTGTAGTGGGTAGTATCTACATATTCATGTTGACTTAGCCAGTAGTATATCATTTTATCTTAGTTAATTTCTTCAGTAGATAATTGATTTACTTTTGTTAGATCGGTCAGTAGGAGACTGATTTACGTTTATCGACTTGAGTAGTCGTGGATTGATATACTTTAGCTGCTGGTAGAGGATTAATGTAATCTTGATCAGTTAGTAGATTACCGATATAGTTTTGTTGGTTCGATCAGTAGGGGATTGTTATACTCTATTTTATAGAGATGCTGATTTTTGGGTTATTTGTGCTTAGTTTAATATCTTGAGCACATTTAGTACATGGCTGGTACTGACGTGGGGAAAGACTGAATTAGCCGTATACCATTGTCGGCTTGGTCAATCTATAGAGGATCGTTGTATCCTATTCCTTGGGGGGTACTTTAATTTTTGACTGTATGTACCTAGTTGGATAACTTAGAAGGTAGAATAAAGAATATCAGGTTGAATGGATTAAATATGCTGATTCTGTATATCTATGTAGTGTGTATATATGATTATTACGGGTTGTAGGAGCGTTTTGATGGACGGTCTAATTGCATGTAGTGGGTGCATACTTTTCCAGTTATGATTGTTGTGGGTTTCTAGTAGATTATACCCGAGTGGTCTGATTGGTTTATTGGAGGTATTTTGTCGATTAAATCTATGTGGTGAAATGTGCACATGTGTTTTATTGGAGATATCTTATCAATTTAATCTGTGTCGTGATATGTGCACATGTGTTTGAGTGTTTTATTGGAGGTATCTTGTGGCTTATGTTTGATATGTGAGTGCACCTGGGTTTAGTATGCTTTATTGGAAGTATTAAGTGATTATACTCATTTGGTATGTGTTGTGAGTATTATTTGAGGTGTATTGCCGATTATACCTACGTTGATTTTTGCACACGTGTTCGGTATGTATTGTTGGAGGTATCATACTGAATATACCTGAGTTGTGTGTGTGTTTGATGTATAATAATTGAAGAATTATGTTGATCATACCTATGTTGTGTGTGCACGTGTGTCAGGTCTATGATTGATGATTCTACCTATGTTGAATGTAGAATGTTGAGTGTCTACATTATGTTATTGGTTGTATTACCTTGTCAACTAATTCTCCTATTAGTGGGTGGCCGACTCACTAGGATGATGATAGAGTTGACTATGGATTTGATTTGCTTACTGGGTTGTTATACCCTAGGCTATCCATAGTGATCTGTGGTAGAGAGATCTCGTGCAGTCTCTAGGGTGATAGTTAGGTGCCTTGGATATTTATGTATTGTTTGTGGTGGAGCGTAGCTCCCACATATTTTTGTTTGTTTGTGGTAGAACGTAGCTCCCACATATTTTAGATGGTTGTGGCGGAGCGTAGCTCCCACATATTCCGGATTATTTGTGGTAGAGCGTTGCTCCCACATATGTAGTATTTCGTGTGATGGAGCATTGCTCTCACACTGGAGGAGCTATTCTTTGGTGATTATATATCGTTGGTGATTAGATCTGTTTATTGTTGTGGATCTTATGGTTAGGAATGTCTGTGATACGAACATTATGTGTCTTGGTTTTACCATTCGTGCTTGCGGTGCCCTAGATGTTATCATGGACTCGATGATATGGGTATTCCTAGGATGTTTAGATTGGTTTCCATTGTCTTTGTTGACGATGTGGTGATCTATTTCGGATCCGAGGTGAGTCACATGCACCACCTTTGCATAGATCTATAGATGATTCGACGAGAATATCTATATGTGATTATCAGTAGTGCTGATTTGAATTGTCTTTTGTGATGATGTTTGGGACACATGGTCACCAGTAGGAGTGTACTGTGGTTCTACAGGAGATAGAGGTTGTTACCGTTGGGAACAGCCGAAATCAGTGTAGGAGATCCGCAGTCTTTTGTGACTCGCAGGATATTATAGACCTTTCGTCGAGGGTTTCTTCCGCATAGCTATGCTACTTTCACGCGTGACCATGAAAGGCGTGAAGTTCACTTGGACATGAGGATTGCAAGACCAGCTTCTAGGAGCTAAAGCGGAGACCAGTGTCGGCTCTGATTTTTGGTTTTACCTTTTGGAGAGGACAGATTCGTGCTTTATACCGACGCATCTCTACAGGATTTGGCGCTGTTCTGATGCAGCATGACACGGTAGTCTTCTATGTTTCTCGGTAGTTGAAGGAGCATGAGGAGAACGACCTAGTACATGACTTGTGGCTGGCTGCCATTATTTTGCCATGAAGATTTTGCGATATTATTTATATGACGTTACAGTTGAGATTCTCACTGACCATAAGAGTCTCAAATATCTGTTTTCGTAGAAGGAACTTAATCTCCGACAGAGGAGATGGATGAAGTTCCTGAAGGATTATGATTGTACCATTAGCTATCACCCGAGGAGAGCTAATGTGGTTGCTGATGCACTTAGCAAGAAGTCCAGAGGGACTTTAGCTTGCCACCGAGTGGTGGTCACAGACTTGATTTAGGGATTCTCCGAATTGTGCCTTGAGGAGCGGGGACAGACAGAGCAGGGTATTCTGGTTACCATGGTTGCTCAGTCGTCGATCAGGACGAGGATCCGAGAGCCCTAGGCTGTTGATAAGTATTTGCAGTTTATTTGCTGCTAGATAGCTTCCGGGCAGCAGACCGAGTTCACACGAGACGAGGAGGGTGTTATACACTTTTGAGACAGATTTTGCGTATTTCAGTCTCATCCGGTCTTATAGAAGTTACTTCCGGAGGCTCATCGCTCATGATTTGCTGTCCACCCTGGTGGTACCCGTATGTACCCAGAATTTGAGGTGTTTCTATTGGTGGAACGACATGAAGGGAGACATCGCGGATTTTGTAGCTAGATGTCTTGTCTGTCAGCAAGTGAAGGCCGAGCACCAGAGACCTGTCGGTTTATTTCAGCGGATTCCTATTCCCGAGTGGAAATGGGAACATATTACTATGGACTTTGTGGTGAGTTTGCCAAGGACATGACGAGACCATGACACGATTTGGGTAATCTTTGATCAATTACCCAAATCCGCGCACGTTTTAGCTAATCGGAGGACAGATTTCCTGGATCGATTGGTAGATCTGTTTTGCCGGGAGATCATCAGATCACGTGGTGTCCCGTTGACTATTATTTCGGATAGAGACCCCCGGTTCACGTCTCGTTTTGACAGAGTCTGCAGTAGGCCTTGGGCACGCAGCTCTGTTTCGGTACAGCTTTCCATCCTCAGACAGATGGATAGTCAAAACGGACCATGCAGACTCTAGAGAACTTGCTGAGATCGTGTGTATTGGGTTTTGGAGGCAGTTGGAAGGACCATTTGTCATTGGTAGAATTCGCCTACAACAACGATTTGCGTTCGGCTATCCGGATGCGACCGTTTGAAGCGAGGTATGGTAGGCCTTCTTGGACACCCACCCTCTGGGATGAGGTTGGGGAGGCCCAGTTGTTGGGACCTCATAGAGCTCAGCAGGAGGCAGAGTTGGTCCGTACCATAGGATGGAGGATATTAGAGGCGCAGGACCGCCAGAAGAGTTATGCTGATCGGAAACGGAGACCCCTAGAGATCTTTACTGGTGACTATGTTTTTCTGTGAGTCTCACCCACGATAGGGGTAAAGAGATTTGACCTCAGAGGTAAACTAGCTCTGCGATATATTGGACCTTTCCAGATCTTGGAGAGGATTGGAGCAGTAGTTTACCAGCTGACACTACCACCGTCCCTAGTAGGCGTTCATGATGTCACTTATGAGGAGATACGTAGCTGACCCAGTTCATGTACTGTATGATATACCAGTTCCCTTTCAGCCTGGCGTTATCTACGAGGAGGTTGCGGTACAGATTCTAGACCGGAAAGAGCGTCAGTTGCGGAACAAGACTATCCGGCTGGTTAAAGTCGGATGACAGCATCATACGGATGAGGAGGCTACTTGGGAGCTCGAGGATACTATTCGAGCTCGATACCCCATATGTTCACATGAGGTATGTGGTTAAATTTACCGTTCAGTATCTATACTCTTTGCCTGTTGTTAGTATTTGTTGATGGTAGATAAGAAAATTTGGAGGACCAAATTTTTATTAGTGGGGGAGAATGTAAAATACCGGAAAAATGGCGAATAATGATAAGAGAATTTTTCGGAATTTTTAGAAATTTTTCGGAGCTCGTATGGTCGAGTTTACGGGGATGAAAACGGGACCCCGGGAAAGCCTGTTTAGGCTACCCCATTTAAGAGAGGAAAAGTTTATTTATTTATATTCTTTTCTTTTTCTTTTCTTTCTCCCCCTAAACGCCGTTTCCACTCCCTCACCGCCGAACCCGACGCGCCCTCTTCTTCATCCTTATTTGTGCCCTAACCTCCCTTCCCAACCGACGCCGATCACTTCTCTTCATCTCCGGGTGGCGCCGAAGCTCCTTTCCCTTCTCCTTCTACTCCTTCCCATCTCCCTTCTCCTCCGTCCCTGCACAAGCGCCGGCGAGCACGAGCCACTGCCGGCCGAGCCATCGCCGCCCGATTTGGCCGATTTCCTGAGCCCTAGGATGGGTTCACAACCTGACCGCACAGTCGACGCTGCTTGATGTCGTGTTGCCGGCGGACATCGTCCGATCGCATAGGTGTTGTGCAGTCACTGATCTTGCTTTCTTCTCCGCTGATCACCGGAGGTTATTGGGTCATCTTCCTCTCAAGGTTGTCGCCTGCACAGGAAGATCTTCGGCAAGGAAGGGGGAGCCAAGCCCTAGCATCGATCTTCGCTCGCGATCAAACCATTGCCGGACAAGCCTTCCCTAATTCCATCTTTAGCTGATCTCCTCTCGTGCCTTGCTTCCTCCACAGAGCAGACACCTTTGCGGAATTGATGTTGCATCACCGGAACAGCAGATTCTAACCGAGAAAGTATGGCTGCATCCTTACCTTTTTCCTCCTCTTTGTTCTATTCGAGTGCCACCACCAGAGGGTGATCAATCTAGGTAAGCTTGTCTGGAATCTTGAAGAATTCATTGATAATGGTCTAATTAGTTTCCGTTGTGATGTTCTTCCTGATGTTGGACTCGTGGGAGGCATAGGAACAACTCCTTGATGGACTTCCTCTAGGCATATTTCTGTCCTATGCATTCTTGCGGCTGAGTAAGGTTTCGGTTGAAGTTTTGGGGGCTGTTTGAGGTGAGTGTGGTTATGTTTGTTGGATTCTAGTAGATACATTCTTGTACAAATTGCTTCTTGGATTATCATCTACTTTGGTTTGGATATTTATGTGGAATTAAACAGGGTGACCTAATCGACGTTGGATTGGGTTCTAGGTTTAGCTAGTTGTTGATTATATGATTAGCTAAAAATATATATATGTATATCATGTGATTGCAGGACTTGGATTCAAGACGAGCGTTTCAACGTAGGACTTCTGGACACGATCTACGTATAAAGGCGGGTACCTCTTGACTTATCTTTTATGATATTGTCATTTGGATATGCATAGTATTTTATAACTACAAGCAATGAACATGTTTGCCTTTGGTATGTCACTGTTGATATCCATAGCATGTTAGGTTTGTCGCGCATGATGTATCCGTGCTTATATCTCGTGATTTGTTGCCATGAGTATCTTATTGCCTTGAGTATCTTAGTTTCTAGAGTGACATGCTATGTTTTACTGAGGATAGGACTAGGTTCTGGATTTTTGGTTTTAGTCATGTGTATCTAGATTATCTGATACTTAGGTTTTTATGCCATGACTGGCTTGTGTACCTCTGTTTGTTTGTCATATATGGTTCGTGTACCTAGACCTTGTTCTTTGATCTGTGCATATTGTTGGTACATAGGTTATGGAAGGGGGATATGTTTAGGATCTAGGTTGTTATACCAGAGAGGACCTGTATATCCTGGATTCGTGGATTTGACCTACTGATACTGTGGTACCCATATTATATATATATGGATTTTTCTATGCTGATCAGGATATACCATACTTGTTATGTTCGGGACATATGTTTTGATATTCTATCTGACCTGTGTACTCTAGATTTTGGTATGTGACCATCGCTTTTACAGTACCCATTTGGTATATATGGATATGGTTATGTTGATCAGTTTTTGCTATGCATAGTGACATGCATCATGATTGCATGCTGTGCGATTGTCGGCTCCACTATGGTTGAGCCCATCGCCAGTTACATGTACTGCACACACCCCCACTCATTGTTTAGTGGTATATCAGGCAGGTGTGCGGCGGTTCTGCTGTTTGGCTCCGTTGGTCATATGACTCAGCGTGGTAGCCGGCAGTCAGTTCCGCTGGCATTTAGTGTAGCAGCGTGGTAGCCGGCAGATGGTGGACTCTGTTTGGCTCTGTTGGTTAGGTGACTCAGCGTGGTAGCCGGCAGAGATTTCCTCCCCGTCATCGTGTACCGGGAGATGAAAGCATTGAGCTCCCCCATTTATGATTTGGGGTCACAGGACAGGAGTACTCCGACAGCATTCCGTCCACTCGGTCACTGTTCAGGAGCAGTGATGTTAGAGTGCACGGTCATCACATGCATTGATTGCTTTTATTTGTTTGTGTTTGCTGCACTTATATGCTGCATTTTGGTGGATGCATTTGTTTGACATGCATACAGGAGACATACTGCGTATCGGTTTGATGACCCTTTAGTTCAGGATAGGAGTTCCTGGTGAGTACAGCTTCCTTGGTTACTTTTCAGTTTTGTATATTTCCTATATATTATTCGGAAGCTGTATTCCATGTTTATTGCTGTTAGATATATCTTACTAGGCATGTCTATTGGTATTCGCTGAGTTGTTGAACTCACCCCCGTGGACACTATCTTTTCAGGTACCGGGTTATTTATGGTGTCGCTTGGAGCATCCTGTCTGCTGGTCCCCGCGTCACATCAGAAGACATATCGCTGCCTTTCTGTTGTTTTATCTTGGTATATGAAATTTCTGTATTTCGATTTGTGTTCTGATTTTGTTTCCGGGTGTTATATTGTTGGTTGTGTAAGCCTTGCCGGCTAGCAGTTTTGTGTTTGGTTGTATTTGGTTTCTGTCAGTTTTGTTGTGTTTTGGTTTTGGTACAGCCGAGTGGGCTGCTTTACTTTTAACTGCGTGGTTGTGTCAGCCAGAGGCTGAATTTGATATTAACTGCATGGTGGTTGTTTTCTTTTATTGTTATGATTCCAGCCGCATGTGGCTGAGGTATATTATGCCTGTAGAAGTGCTTCAGATTGTCACCCGTACAGGGGAGGTGCTGCCGAAATTTCTTCGGACAGAGACTCCGTCGGGGCGTGACAAAACATCCACTGTTCTAATCTGTCAAACAAAAGTATCATTTGGTCTACTTAACTACAGCAAAGAACAAAAATAGAAGAATTATACATGCTGCAGAAGTCCTAGAATATTACCATCAGAAAAAATTGACATGGGATAATATACGCAATTTGCATTCCATGCAAATGCATGCATCATCCAAAGTTTTCAAAAATCAAATACCTTTCCTACTCAAATGTAATCTAGCATGCATTTAGTCCACTTGAACCGCACTTCATCAATTTCAACTCTTGAGTATTTGAGATTTGTAAACTATAAAAATACATAAATAATATATTAGTAAACCAAGACAAAAAATCATAGTTGAAAAAAGTAGTAAGAGCACTAGGTAACAAGATGACTAATTGGAATGTTTAAAAAGAGAAACATTTATTAATTATCTCAACCACATCATATAGTGATAGATCTATCATTCCTGGGGACTTAATATAATCCAAACCAAAAATTTTAATCTAACTACATAAACAACAATTTTAATCTTTCAAATTCAATTCATTAGTAGTTGACCCAAATGACATAACTGTTTATCACTAAGAGTATATGGAAAGTAAATAAATTCACTTTTAGTTTGCAAATAATAAATTCACTTTTATCACTAAGAGTACATGGAAAGTAAATAAATTCCTCAGCATCAATAAAGATAAATAACATCCTCAGCATCAATAAAGATAAGTAACATCAATTCATTTATATGATTTCCAATGATACAATAACATCAAAACAAGTTTTTATTTCAAGGAGAAAATAGCTAAAATGCTAACTAGTCAACATGAATTTCACTGGAATGTTAAATTGTTGAGTTACAATTCAAAAGGAAGATACAATCACTAGAATGTAAAGTATCACTAGGAGAGGATCGTTAGTACCTGAGCTAGCTCCTTAACGGTGATGGTTCGGTTCCCCTCCCGCTCGAAGTGCTCAAAAGTCATACTTGTCATTTGTTCCCACCCATCCAAGGCCTCGAGGTGATGGGGACTGATTGCAGCAGCACAGAATTCTTCAAAGTCCATCTTTCTGTACGAGAGTGGCTCCAACTGGAGATGATATTATTTACAAGCATGAGTTTTAGAAAAGGTATACACCAGCAAATGAGAGATATTGTAGGTCCTTCGGAGGTTAAAAAAAAAGTTTTTGATATGAGAAGGTGAAGAAGTGTGTTTCTTGTCATAAAAAAATTACTTTAAGCTTATATGAGTACTCAAATAGGTCAAAACTGCAGCATATAAATTCTGTAGTAATGGTAATGGTGGAGGCATACAAAAGAAACTTAGCAACTGAAAAAAAAATGGCAGCAGGAATGGATGCCTCGCCACATTTAAGATATCAATAACCTTACTCTCCTTCATTGCCTCATTTGCATTTTGCAATAGGGCCTGCACAAGGATAGACATAGAAGTAAATGACAGAGGGAAGTATGCAATTGAACAATCACATTTTGGATATTGGCAAACAAATTCGACTAGATTGACCATTCGAAAGTTGTCGAACGATATGTGACCTTCTCCGTTTGGTGCTAGCAGCTTAAACTGTGATCTTAGATAAAACAACTGATCCTCTGTTAGGGCTTTGGATAGCGCCTGAAAAGTGTGATGCAATAAAAAAATATTAAACAAGTAAGATGGAGTATACAACCATTGTATAAGTTCTGCATGTTGCTGTAAGACAGACTTCGAGGTTTTGATGAATTGAATATGATGGGTGCAAAATTGTTTGCCCGGGAACCGCTGTTTGTATGTTTGTTGTACTATTGCCTTAAGATATGATAAGAATAGGTTCAGCAAATCAGCAATCAAATTTTAAATGATTTTTTTTTTTTAAATTATTAGGTTGGAGAAAGCCTCAAGTAGTAAAGACCAACACAGCTTAATCATGATAATGATTTATCAAGAATACCAAGTCTACAAGATTTGAAATTTAAGCACACATTTACCGGGTTTGTAGAGTAGTAGCTCTAAGATATCCATATTGGGTTTGCCTTCTAAGTCATCTATTGCTATATCAATTTTTGAACCTTTAATTGTTAGTTTAAAGGCACCATACATTGTAGATCTCTTAACGTTCAAGACACATAGATCTAACACTTGCCTGCATTATTCATTGAGTTGAAATTTTTCCTTCTAATATTGTTAAATACTTCTATCTTGTTTTCATGTTAAACCTGGTATTTAATCCTTCCCCATTCTACATTAGCATTGCTTAAGTTTGTTGTGGAAATTCCATTTCATGCACTAACCCATATCAACTGAGGATATTTGGGTTATCAATGTATGGATAATTGAGAGCAATTATCAGGTCGAAATAGTTTCTTAGTAACAGTGGATGCTATAAGTTGTCATAAAACAATTTGACATATGATTCAAGAATGATGTGAACAAACAAGTAACTACTGTATAAAATTCTACAAATCCAAAGCCAACTAAAGAATAATTGAAAAGACCTGTTAGAAAAATCTGAAACAATTTCAATTGGCATCTTGAGCTGATCAAACTCAAAAATGCCTTCCAAGTAGCCAAGTTAAATATGAGTGTCACGCGATGTTGACAATTATTAGTTTGTAACCCTTCCCACTTTTCTCTTTCCAATCTAATATTACTTATATCCTACTCAAGATTATTATTACTTCTCATCATTTGTTGTTGTACTTTGATAGATTTATGTTAATGCAACAATTCTTACATGATGCTTTCATAAAAAATAAAAGCTGAAAAAAGAGGACTCTATTCCATTACAGCAAAAATCTATAAAATACCTAAAATATAATGTAGAAAATGATAAGTTGAATGACACATTCAAAAACTTCAGTGGCAAAGGAAACTCACAACAAATGGTACCAGAGAAAACAACAAAAGGAACCCATAACAAAATAGGATAACATTTTCATGTTTAACATCACCAAAAAAACAATCAACTAGACCATGCCACTAAACAATGCTCACCTGGTTTAACAAAATCGGAAAGGCCAAAATCAATCAACTTCATCTGAGCATTTTCATCTCTGGTGGTGAAAAGAAAATTCTGTTGTTAAATACAAGGAAGAAATATTAACAGCGCTGAAAAATATATGTTGAAAAAGAAATGAACAGCAGAATACCCTAAGTTGCCCTTGTAAAATAAGAGATCTAAAGTAATATCATGTCTGCATAAATTGAATCAAAGTTCTCTATGATACAAACCTCTGGCTTTAAATCACGATGCACAACACCTTGAAGATGACAAAAGGTAATTACACTCAGTATTTGAATAACTATAGCTTTTGCATCCTCCTCTGAGTACCTTCCACCTCTTGAGAACACAAGGGGAAAAAAGCAATCAAAAGTTATTAATTTTCAAATTCAAATAATCAAATAGATATAAATTATGGCCAATAAAATCACTTTTTTACCTAGATAAAATTCTTTCTAATAATTCTCCACCTTCACATAATCTGGGAAAGAGAAAAACATATTGTTGAGTTCCAAATTAACAGAAGTACTACATAATTTTTTTTTAAAAAAATTGCTGCCCATCATCTTAGAAGTGTTCATTTTAAAATTTGTATGGAAAAGTATTATCATATTTCCTTAGTGCAGGATACAAAGTGGAAAGCAAAGAGGCATATTAGTAGATACTACATGCAAAAAGTTTTGGATATATCAACTCTATCTTGTGACATGGAACAAATATCAGATGTAGAAATATTGTTACTCATTGTTAAGCTAACTAGAGTTAATTAAGACATACTCCATGACTATGTAGACGTTAAGTGCATCCTCACATGCATCATAAAATTTGACAAGATTATTATGGTTGGACAAGGCTTTGAGGATTTTGACCTCTCTACGAACGTCTTCAATTGATATTCGTGTTGTCATCTGTAAAAATAAGAAAGAACCTGTGAAGTTTCAAAACACCCATTACAATGTTAAAATGCAGTGCCCATGAAATCATGTTTACATAAAAAGTCAAATTTGCAGTCACCCTAACATCAAGATCAAATGCACCTAAACCTTAGTTCATAGACAGCCGATCAAACTACAGGAAGTCATTACAAGGTATGAATGGCTAAGTTGTCAATTAGTGAATAAGGAATCATGTTCCAGAATTGAAGGTTCACTGAATGAAGTAAAAAATCTATATAAAAAGTCTATCAAAGTATATACCAGCCAACATGATAAGAATAACAACCAAATGTGCTCAATTCAACAAACATAAATTGAATGTTTAGTCTTTTCTTAGTTTGTTTCTGAGAAACACATGCAAACTATGAAAAAGATTTGGAAAGTGTCTCTCATGAAATTCATTCTGAGAAACCAGGGTGCTTGTTCCATGCAAATATAAATGCTAGCTCATCTTAACATTCATATCAGTGGGAAAAACTCGTATCAGATGTAGTGAATGGAATATAATGTCTATCATTGATAATACATTATGTTCTCTGCAATTTCTCCAGCTATTGGTTTGCTAGCCTTATACAATATAGGACTCTTCAATAAAGTAATTTACAAAGAAGTGAAAAATTGCGCCCAACTCCAACCATCAGATGCTTAAATTAGAGTCTGGAACTGCGACTTTGAAGAACACAAGAAAAAAAATGTTATATATTTCTGTGTGAGCTAATAATTGAGACACAGTTTATTTATATGTTGGAGAGAAGTTACCCGCTAGACTTTTATTCGTACTAGTGTAAGGAACCAGTTTGAAATTAACTATAATTTATGAAAAAAAAGCTAATAATCAAGAGCTTCTTTGTACCCAAACAACCAATTGTTTGCTGACTTGTAAATTAAAGGAATGAAAATGCAAACGGAAATGGCAGATTTTAGGGAAGAAAAGAGATTTCTAACCATCAACACAATCGAAGGGTAGATTTTAGGGAAGTAATCCCTTTTCTCTAAAAACAAAACATCGATAGAAAAATAAAAAATCAAAGCAAAAGCAACTTGTTTTGAGGGGGAGAAATCCCCTCTTTTTTTCCTGCCTACAAGAAATACTATGCAGAAATCATAAAACGCTTCCACAAAACCCTTATTTTTTTCCCTTACGGAGAGCAACATTTGTACAAGAATATAAGGGAAAGTAGATCGTAACCAGGAGCGGAGGAGGAGGAAGAAAGGGGAAGTGAGCAGCCGTTGCGAAGTGGTGGCTCTCTCCTCTTCAGTTTGAGGGCAATCGCCGATGAAGAACAAATGTGAGACGATCAAGCCCTTTTCTAGCCATTGTTCCTCCTCAGGAAACGAGAAATATGTGTTAGAGAGCACCGCAACAAAGCAACGAGTGTCCCGAAGAGCGAGAAAATGAACCCTTCGCCGATGCTCCGCTGTTGTCGCCAACTTGCCCTTTTAACAACGAGTATTTCTATAAAATGAAGGGCTCCTCTTCTCACCCAAAGGGAAGAGTTGGAGGAGATACGGTGTGGTTGGACGGAGAAGCAAAGGCATCGTGGTGTGTTGATCCTAATCGGGAGAGGAAGGGGAAGAGGGAGATGAGGCTGAGAGAGATGGTGGACGGCTCCTCTTCTCCTTCAACTGGCCAGCGAGTTTGTGAATCTTGTAAAGAAACTCTACAAGAAGAAGAAGGGCTTCAACAAGAAAGATCTGAAGAAGGCAGTTCAATCTAAGGAGGCCCAATCAAAGGTAAAATTCGAAGTCACATGTTTTGGGTGCAACCAGAAGGGCCATATCAAGGCAAACTGCCCCAACCAAAAGGAAGCCAAGAAACAAAGAAGAAAGAAAGTCCTAAAGGCAACCTGGGACGAATCTTCTTCGGAGGACGAAGACGACGAACTCGACCAAACGAGTTTACTCGCATTGATGGCCCGGGACCAGATCATCGAATCCGAGAGCGAGTCAAAAGCCGACTCCGAGCAAAGCCACGGATCCACATCCGTTTCCGAAGGGCCAGACTCCGCTGTAAGTATTCCTAGACTTAATAATTTAGTCAATTATTTACTTCGCAAATTAGCTAAGTCAAATTTGAAAATTAAGTCACTTTTAAAAGAAGTAACCATTCTTAAAGAAGTAACTAACTCAAAATCTTTACCTGATCAAGTTCAAATTGAAGACTCAACTCAAGTACAACAACTTGAGAAAGAAAATTCAAATCTGAAAAATCAGTTAAAAGATTTAAAAATTACTTTAGAAAAGTTCTCTCTGGGCTCCAAGAATTTGGATCTAATTCTTGGGACACAAAGAGCCGTCTACAACAAAACTGGACTGGGATATAAAAGTAAAAAGAAATATAGATCTTATTTATCATTAATAAAACAAAATAGCAAATCAGTCCAAGCATGGACCCCCAAGTCCAAATTGATCAATCAAGTTGGACTTGACCAATACTGGGTTCCGAAGGATCAAATATACTACCTCGACAGACTGTATCGAGGCCGTGATCCAGGGAAAACTAATATGAAAACGATCTACAAAATCTAAATTCTAAATTTGAATTTAAAATTAAATTACAGAATCTAAATTCTAAATTCGAATTTAAATTAAAAATTCAAAATTTAATTACAAAATCTAAATTCAAAATACAAAATTAAATTAAAAGTAGATGGAGGATCCAAACTAGCTGGCACCTCTAACAGAACTACCCGACAGGGTAACTGAACCTAATTTACCCAGAATGGGTAAAACAAGAGTAGACTACCCGGTAGGGTAATTAAGGATAGATTAAAAAGGATAAGTTTAACTTGAACCACAGTACTGGTGAAATTTTTGGATGATAGTACGTTAGGGAAGCTTGGGCATCGCATGTCTAGGAAGATATGGCTTCGACCTGGTGCATTTGGCCAAGTGGAACTAACCGAAGCTACCCTTAAATGGATCCTAACTAGTTAGACCAAGGATTAGTATTAAGTTCAATGGGTAGGACTATTTGGAAGACCTCGAAGGCATGGTTACTTTAATGAGCTCCTTGTGACTCACCATAGCCCAGAAGTTTATCCAAAGAATGCTTACTTGTTGAACCCAAAGCTAAACCTGAATCTAACACAAAGTTAAACCAGACCCTTGAATTCAACAATAAATCATCTCACATCAATTATAGGATTCCCTGATTGACAATTTAGATCGGGTGAGATGACTAAGAAACAAAATTATTTAAATCTTTTCAAAATTATTTAAAAATCTTTTCAAAATTAATTTCAAAATTATTTAAAAATCTTTTCAAAATTAATTTCAAAATTATTTAAAAATCTTTTCAAAATTAATTTCAAAATTATTTAAAAATCCTTTTTCAAAATTATTTAAAAATCTTTTCAAAATTAATTTCAAAATTATTTAAAAAATCTTTTCAAAATTAATTTCAAAATTATTTTAAAAACTTAAATTTAAAAAACTTAAATTTCAAAATTATTTTTAAAACGTAAACTTCAAAATTATTTTAAAAACTTAAATTTCAAAATTATTTTAAAAACTTAAACTTCAAAATTATTTTAAAAACTTACACTTCAAAATTATTTTAAAAACTTAAACTTCAAAATTATTTGAAAAACTTAAATTTCAAAATTATTTTAAAAACTTAAATTTCAAAAACTTAAACTTCAAAATTATTTTTAAAACTTAAACTTCAAAATTATTTTAAAAACTTAAATTTCAAAATTATTTTAAAAACTTAAACTTCAAAATTATTTTAAAAACTTAAATTTCAAAATTATTTTCAAAAACTTAAATTTAAAAATTATTTTAAAAACTTCAATTTCAAAATTATTTTCAATTTCAAAATTATTTTAAAAACTTAAATTTCAAAATTATTTCAAACTTAAAACTCAAAATTATTTTAAACTTAAATTTCAAAATTATTTCAAACTTAAAACTCAAAATTATTTTAAACTAAAATTTCAAAATTATTTCAAACTTAAATTTCAAAATTATTTTAAACTTAAATTTCAAAATTATTTTAAACTTAAATTAGTTCAAAATTATTTCAAACTTAAATTTCAAAATTATTTCAAACTTAAATTTCAAAATTATTTCAAACTTAAATTTCAAAATTATTTTTATCTTGAATACAAAAGAATAGAAAATTTAAGGAGACAATAAACAAAATGTCTGCTTCAATCTCGCTATCTTTAATCCTTTAAAAAGAAACCAATTCAACTACTTCATGTGTAGGAATTGGATCAATGGATGTTGGATAGTGGATGCTCCAGACATATGACTGGAGACAAGTTGAAGTTTACCAAACTAAAGTACAAGAGTCTAGGATCAGTTGCATTCGGCAACAACGGTAAACTCCGAGTAATCGGAAAAGGTAATATTGAACTTAGTTCCGATTTCGTTATTCGAAATGTTTTATTGGTTGACAATCTTAACTTTAATTTACTAAGTATAAGTCAATTGTGTGACAGCGGATATCTAGTTAATTTCGATAAAACTGGGTGTCTAGTCAAAAATATTGATAATCCAGAAATTAAACTTAAGGGACTTAGGAAAAATAACATCTACACAATTAATTTATCAATATCCTCTATAAAGTGTCTTCTGACACAACAAGAGGAAACCCAACTGTGGCACAGAAGGCTGGGTCACACACACACAAGACTTATTTCAAGAATGAGTCAAAATGGTCTAGTTAGAGGTTTGCCCAAATTAAAATTTATTGAAAATTCAATCTGTGATGCATGTCAAAAAGGAAAACAATCCAAGTCAACCCATAAGTCAACTAACCTAGAAAGATCCAACACCATACTTGAGCTCCTTCACCTCGATCTATTTGATTCACATGGAGCCAAATCACTAAACAAGAACCAATATTGCTTAGTAATAATTGATGACTACTCCAGGTACACTTGGGTAAAATTTCTAAAAACAAAAGATGAAACCTATGAAATATTTAGTAATTTTTGCAACTTAACGGAAAATGAAAAAGATACTAAAATTAAAAGAATAAGAAGTGATCACGGAGGGGAATTTGAAAATCATAAGTTCACCCAATTTTGTAAAGTAAATGGATACCAACATGAATTTTCATGTCCTAGAACCCCCCAATAAAATGGACTAGTAGAACGTAAAAATAGAACACTACAAGAAGCCGCTAGGACAATGTTAAACGAATATGAGTTAAGTCACCAATTTTGGGCTGAAGCAATAAATACGGCAAATTATGTTCAAAACAGAATTTTAATAAACAAATATCACAACAAAACACCGTATGAACTCTACTATCATAAAATTCCCAATCTAAATTATTTAAAAGTATTTGGTTGTAAAGTTCACATTTTAAATACTAAAGATTACTTAGGAAAATTTACACCCAAATCTAACCAAGGAATATTCTTAGGATACTCCTCTACCAGTAGAGCCTTTAGAGTATATAATCAAAATACATTGAAAGTTGAAGAAACAACTAATGTAATATTTGATGAAGAAAACAAATTACCTAATATAACTGCAAATATTAACACTAATCCAAGAGATGTAGATGATGATGAAATCCAAACTAATCTTAATGAGTCTGAAGAACCAGTTTCTGACTCACAAATAAGACCAACTAGAATAAGCACCTCTCACCCACCTGACCAAATTTTGGGTGACCCAAACCTAGGAGTCAGAACTAGATCGTCCTATAGAAACCTTAGTTAGATTGCTCTAATTTCTAAAATTGAACCTAAAACTATAGAAGAAGCCCTGCCTGATCCAGACTGGATCATTGCAATGCAGGAAGAATTAGCCCAATTTGAGAGAAACCAAGTCTGGGACCTTGTACCTAAACCCATAGATAAATCAATAATAGATACTAAATGGGTCTTTAGGAATAAGTTAGATGATCACGGTGATATAGTAAACAAGGCAAGATTAGTAGCCAAAGGGTTTAGTCAAGTCGAAGGCCTAGACTATGATGAAACCTATGCTCCAGTAGCTAGACTCGAGTCCATTAGGATGTTATTAGCCTATGCAGCCAATAAAGGATTCAAATTGTACCAAATGGACGTTAAGTCAGCTTTTTTAAATGGTTTTATCAAGGAAGAAGTCTACGTAAGCCAACCTCCAGGGTTTGAAGACATAGACTACACTAATCACGTTTTTAAATTAAAAAAGACACTATATGGACTAAAACAAGCCCCTAGAGCATGGTATGAAAGATTATCTAATTACTTAATATCCAAAGAATTTAACCAAGGACAAATTGATCCTACTTTGTTCGTGAAAACTATAGGAAAAGACATCTTTATAGCCCAAATCTATGTTGATGACATAATTTTTGGCTCAACTAACTCAAAATTTCTAAAAGAATTTATTAAGTTAATGGAAAGTGAATTTAAAATGAGCATGGTTGGGGAACTCAACTTTTTCTTAGGCTTACAAATAAAATAAACCAAAGATGGAATCTACATTTATCAAACTAAATATGCTAAGGAGTTAATCAAAAAATTCAGCATGGAAAATTCAAAAATTATAAATACTCCAATGGCAACCAACATAAACATTGACTCTGACCCTGAAGGAAAACCTGTAGACCCAAAATACTATAGAAGTGCGATAGGTAGTTTACTTTATCTAACTGCAAGTCGACCTGACATACTGTTTGCAGTAGGTATGTGTGCAAGATACCAATCATGTGCAAAAGAGTCACATCTAACATATGTTAAAAGAATACTTAGGTATATTAAAGGAACTCTAAATGTACGACTTTGGTATCCAAGAACTTGCACCTTTGACCTTTATGGATATTCTGATTCAGACTATGCGGGGTGCAAGTTAGATAGAAAAAGTACAAGTGGTAGCTGCCAAATTCTAGGTCAGTGCCTAGTAAGTTGGTCAAGCAGAAAGCAACATTGTGTTGCTTTATCCACTACAGAAGCTGAATACATAGCTCTAGGAGAATGTGCATCTCAATTGTTATGGATGATGCATACACTAAAAGACTATCAACTAGACTATAAAAACACTAAAATCTTTATTGATAATATCAGCTCAATTAATCTGACCAAAAATCCTATTCACCATTCTAGGACCAAACATATAGAGGTAAAACACCACTTTGTAAGGGATCATGTAGCTAAAGGTGAAATTGCACTCAACCATGTTGAGACCAAATCAAACCTAGCTGACATCTTTACAAAACCCTTACCTGAACTCGAGTTCAGTGGACTTAGAAGGCAAATAGGAATGTGTTGGGTAGAGTAGATATCTTACCATTATTTCTATTATTGTTTTTCAAATTCTAGGAAAAACAGTTTTCAAAACCCCACTTTTTGTTAGATTGCTCAAAATTTTGGAATTAGCCTAAGCTTTCCCCATAGATATCATGTTCCCCTAGAATTAAGCCAGAGCATCTCACAAACACCTAGGTTTACCTTGATTGTGTTTGAAAAATATAGAATGGCGTGAGATGCATAGGGTATAGCCTGGACTCAAGAATGCTTATATCTGTGCATCAATGTGAGTCTGGGCGTTAAATATGCAATAAACATTAATCAAGTTAAAGTTCTCTAGCTCTAGTCAAGTCTATCTGGACCTAAATAACTTAACTTGACTAACCTAGTAAAAGCTATTGTCCTATAGACAATCAGCAAGTAACTAAAGGTTAGACAGTTGGCAAAAGATACTCAAATTCTTTTTCAAGAATGTTTTGTTCTCTATGGCTCTGATACCTAATATATAAACATGACTTGTGCTTGGACTTAAGGACCAACTGAACTTAAAGGAATAATCTGGTCCTAAAATCTTAAATTCCAATTGACCTTAACTTCCAAACTCTGTTTAATATTGCTAACTTTAATCATGTACAACTCTTTATACATTGCCCATTTTTTGAGTTATGGCAAAGGGGGAGAGTAGCAAAAATGTAAACATAAAATTCAAGTTAAAAATTAAGGGGGAGAAAAAGTTAAGGGGGAGCTAAAGTTAAGGGAGAGTATATAGGGCAAAATTTACTTTAGTTACCTTGTTCAGCTATACTTAGCAAATTTTGCCTGTGTTTAAAATGACTATCTATTCGCCTGTTTACTTAACTTCGAATTTGTGTTGCCATAATCAAAAAGGGGGAGATTGTTGGTGCGGGAAGCATCCGACGATCGAACTCGTGTTTTTATAACGGCAAAGAATTCAAAGTTAAGATGTTTTTTAGTCTAACAAGTCTACTTGAGGATTCCAGGAAAGTCCTAGCTGCGGTTAGGCAAAGGGAAAACCCTAGGGGGCGGTAACCCTAGGTCATAGGGGGTGGTAACCTTATGTGGAAAGTCTTGGCAGGTCGATGGCTTCAGGCAAAAGTCCTAGGGGGTGGTAACCCTAGGTGGAAAGTCCTGGTGTCACGAACCAGGTGAAAGTCTGGACTAGCCGAGAAGCGGATGTCCAGCAGAAAGTCCGGAAGCATCGAGTGCTGAGCAAAAGTCCAGTCTATCTGGAGGATCGCACTGGCAACAGGTAAATCTCCTGAGTGGAGTAGGTGAGGACGTGTTCTCCGTAGAGGGAACAGTAGGCGTCGGGTCGACCTAGGATTTCCGGTAGGAAATCCAAAGTCAGACTCGGACAGTCCGAAGACTGTCAATTATTACTTACTGTGTTTTATCAGATTCTAACATTGTCTTGCAGGGTATTTTTCTCGGACTAACCTTTGTTTGCAGGTGAGGAACAGGTCTGGGCGCCCGGGACCAAATTCTATCCCCTGCGCGACTTCGCCACGTGGAGCATCCTGATTGGTTGGCCACGTCACACTCCAGGCACCCGGAAGGGATCCAGGCGCTCGGAACCGCATATAAAAGGAGGGTTGAGGTGCAGCTTCAAAGGACAACGAATTCTGAGTAATCTTTCATCTACACGCTGCTCCAAAAGACGCTCCGAAGTGCTACTACAAGTGCTCGACGACCCGAAGCTTCAGAATTAGCATTTCTTGTTGTCGGTATAATTTTTGATAGCTTTTATTTGTACTCATAATTGTAATCTTTTAACGAGCTTATAGTTGTTGCCCACCGGAAGCGATCAAGGATCGCGGGCCTTCGAGTAGGAGTCGACTTAGGCTCCGAACGAAGTAAAATCGACCTGTCTCTTTGTGTTGTCTCTTTATTTTATTTCCGCTTATTCCGCTGCACGTTTTAACTCCGATAGTTTTCCGATAATTGAACGAAATAGCCACGAGCGCTATTCACCCCCCCCCCCCCCTCTAGCGCTTCTCGATCCAACAATCTATTGAAAGGGGTTGAGTCTAGATACACAACCCTGGAAAAGTTGGTCGATGGATTGGTGCTCATGGCTCATCATTTAAGACCCTATTTCCTAGCTCATCCTATCACGGTCTTGACGAATAGCACAATGGGAAAATCCCTTACCAACGTCGAGGTTACAGGCTGACTTATCAAGTGGGCGGCAGAACTAGGGGAGTATAATATAGTTTATCAACCTCGTACAGCTATTAAAGCGCAGACCTTAGCTGATTTCCTGACCGAGATTCATCAGATCGACTCATAAGAAACTTGGAAGGTATATGTGGATGGGTCGACCACACACCAGGGAAGTGGTGTTGGAGTTCTTCTGATATCACCTCAGGAAGACATCTTGCAGCTAGCCGTGCGATTAAATTTCAGGGTCACTAATAATGAGGCAGAGTATGAAGCTTTATTGGTAGGTCTGCAGACAGCCCGACATGTGGGAGCTGCCCGAGTGATTATTTACTCAGATTCCCAATTGGTAACACAATAAGTGGCGAGCAATTTTGAAGTCAACAGTGATAAGCTACAAGTATATTGAGAAGCTTACAAGAAAATGAAAGAAGAATTCAAGGAGGTCACGGTGAGCAAGATTCCTAGAGCAGAGAATGACCGAGCTGACGAGTTAGCCAAAATATCCAGTTCTTTGACAACATGGGTATTAGATAGGTCAATAGCACAGACCTTCCTCATAACTCAAATAGATCTTCAGAATAACAGGGACGAACTTATTGACTGGAGGGCCCCAATGATTAGTTATCTGCAGCAAGGTATACTACCGATCGATCTGGAGGAAGCACGGTTGGTCAGGAAAAAGGCTCATGCCTACACCATGATAGGAGATCAGTTATATAAGCGGGTATTTTCCAGGCCTTTACTTAAGTGTTTAAGCATGGAAGAGGCAGAGCATGCTTTATGAGAGCTACATCAGGGGTGTTGCGGCAGTCATGCTGGAGGTAGAACATTAGCTCACAAGGTGTTGCTGGCCGGTTATTTCTGACCCACATTACAAAAGGATGCTTAGCAGTTGGTAAAAACTTGTCTATCTTGCTAGAAGCATCAAAATCTGACACATATTCCCACCTCAATGCTAAGGACGTCCATTATTTCCTGCCCCTTTGATTAGTGGGGTATGGATATTGTAGGACCATTCCCTATGACGCTAGGTTAAAAATGATTTCTACTTGTGGTCGTGGATTACTTTTCTAGATGGGAAGAAGCCGAAGCCCTGGCTAGAATTACGGAAGGAGCAGTTATTAAGTTTTTGTAGAAAAACATTCTGTGCAGATTCGGCATACCCTATAAGCTGGTATCGGACAACTGAAGACAATTCCAAGGTCGGAAGATCCGGGTTTGGTGTCAAGGGTTCAACATTACTCAAGACTTCACATCCGTAACATACCCACAGAGTAATGAGCAGACAGAGGTCATCAATTGAGAGATTGTGCGGGGATTGAAAATTAAACTAGATCACGTTGGAGGAGATTGGGTAGAAGAATTGCAAAGTATTCTCTGGACCTACCGTACTGTTGATACAGTCTGACCTGGATGTTGTTTTGTTGTTGACACTGATTTAAGTTTGTATCAGATAATTAACTCAAATTAATTACTAATCCAGGTTGACTAGGTTGACCTGAGTGAAGCTAGGTGCAAGTCTTGGTGAGTGAAGCCAGGTGAAAACCCTAGTGAGTGAAGCTAGGTGCAAGTCCTGGTGAGTGAAGCCAGGTGAAAACCCTAGTGAGTGAAGTTAGGTGCAAGTCCTGGTGAGTGAAGCCAGGTGAAAACCCTAGTGAGTGAAGCTAGGTGCAAGTCCTGGTGAGTGAAGCCGGGCAAGGGAAAATCCAGATGGATCAAGGGTGATCGGACATCTGGTGTTGAAAAGTCCAAGAAGGAAACTTGGCATGCGGAGTCAGAGAGGGTTCGGTAGCTCGTTCTCTAGGACCAGATGAAGTCGGAG
This sequence comes from Zingiber officinale, assembly GCF_018446385.1. Classification (NCBI taxonomy): domain Eukaryota; kingdom Viridiplantae; phylum Streptophyta; class Magnoliopsida; order Zingiberales; family Zingiberaceae; genus Zingiber; species Zingiber officinale. The sequence continues at coordinate 50,977,338 of NC_055997.1, forward strand.
AGGGCTAGGGAGCTCATTTCTCTGGACTAGGTCAGAGAGGGACTGAGTCAAGAAGCTGGATCGGTCTGCAGACCGATCCAGTGAAACCTTTATACCTGATCGGTCTGCCGACCGATCAGGAATTGATCAGTGGCTACTGAACGTTTACTGATCGGTCTGCAGACCGATCAGAAATCGATCAGTAGCCCACTGTGATGTTACTGATCGGTCTGGAGACCGATCAGGAAGCTGTAAGCATTTGGGAAGAACGCTATCTGATCGGTCTCAGGACCGATCAGATTAATGCCTGATCGGTCCGCAGACCGATCAGCGATGATCCAGAAAGCGTGGATCGGTCTGCAGACCGATCCACAGTATTGTTTGTTTTGCATGTACTTTTTCTGATTGCCGTATTTGTCTTCACCATCTGTTTTTAACCATCTGCTGTGAGTCTTTTGAGCTTGCAGGTTGCAGGTCACATTCTCATGGTTAATTTCAAATTGAGCTTCATTAAGAGAAGAAGACAAGTGCTCTTTACACTGTGATTTGCTGCAACAGATGCATTTGAGGCATCAACGTTCACTGGGTTTCTGATTGCGATTGGGCTGCGATCTGCTTGACTCCTGGGGATTGGTTCGAGCTCAGAAGACGCCAGTGATGACTGTGATATCATTGGTGTGAGTTCAGAGAACCAGGTAAGGAGGAAGAGGGATTGGCTGCAGCGCTGATTTTGCGCAGTTTTGACCAGATCTGTGACAGCAGAGATCAGATTTGAGAAGCAGTAAAAACAGCGAGAGGGGAACAAGAACAAAGACAACGAAGAAAGCTTGAAAGAAAAGTCTGTGCTGTTGTGCGAAGTTCTTGAGCTCTCGGGTGAACTGCGATCTCTGTTTTCTGCTACTGATACTCGCGTGGTTGTAAGCATTTCCATTCTCCTTTGCCACTGAGTTTCTGTAAGTCTCGTGCTTTAATTTAGATCTTTCTTGAGACTCTGTTGAGAGGTTGCTCCACCGAGAAGGAGACATCTTTATCCGGAAGTTATCCGGGGTGCGATCTACCGAAGATCAAGGAGTCGTCCACCTTACGGACACGCCGAGGAGTAGGGGCAAGTTATCCCCGAACCTCGTATATCTTTGTGTCTGCTGTGTGTGTTTTTCTTCCTTCGTTTTAGTTTTCCACTTCGCTGTACTAACTAGTTTTTGTGTAGAACTCTCTGTCTAAGTTTTTAAGGGCTATTCACCCCTCTAGCCATCTAAGATCCCAACAAGTGGTATCAGAGCCTGGTGCTCTTTCATCTGGACTAACATTCCAAGGAGCAACAAGATGGCCATGAAGGAAGGATTCAGCACCAACGGACCACCCTTCTTCGATGGAGCAGATTTCCAGTATTGGAAGAGCCGCATGGAGTATTACCTCAAGACTGATATCTCCATGTGGTTCTCGGTCAAGGAAGGCTTCACACCACCGAAGGACGAAGAAGGTAAGGAACTCGATTCATCAAGGTGGTCTACTGAACAAACTCGTAAAGGGCAAGCCGATGCCAAGGCGGTTGTCACCTTACAATGTGGGATTGCCAAGGACCAACTCGTCAAGGTAGGTCCATTCTCGAGTGCAAAAGATTTATGGAACAAGCTTATCGAGCTCCAAGAAGGAACTCGAGATTCTCGGATAGCCAAGAGGGACCTATTCTTGAATCAACTACAAAATCTCACCATGAAGGAAAATGAAACGGTAAGTGAACTACATGGGAGGTTCAAGGAAATCATCAATGGTTTACATTCCGTGGATGAACGCGTGGAGAATCGCGATCTAGTAAGGTACGCTCTTAAAGCCTTTCCAAGGAATGCCTTGTGGTCATCTATGGTAGATGCCTACAAGGTTTCCAAGGATCTTTCCATTGTTAAATTAGACGAATTCTTTTGTGAAATGGAACTTCATGAACTTGCTAACAAAGGTCAAAAGGAGAAAGGTATAGCTTTGGTTGCAGGAGAAAAGAGCAAGGATGGGAGAAGAAGGAGAGAAAAGAAGAAGGAGAAAGAGATTCCTTCATCTTCATCCTCCTCTGAGTCCGATGATGAAGGTGGATCATCATCAAGCGAGATGGCAAATTTTGTGAGGAGGATCATGAGAAGAAGCAGGAGATATAAAGGAAAAGGTAAATCTAATGATCAAAATATCGATAAAACTGTTGGTTGCTACTCGGAAAACCTAGAGGTTCCACTGTACAAAAATTTTGTACAAAGGTCTGAACCTTTTTCCTAGCTACCATGTGTTCTTTTAAATTAAATTTTGGATCGCCTGCGGAACTTAACACGTTTGATCCAAAACCTAATCTATTTGTTCTTTTAGGTTTTAACTTGGATCTCCTGCGGAACTTAACACGTTCGACCCAAGTCTCCTTAAGTTATTAATTCCATTAAATACTAATTTCCATAAAAGGTTCCCAGTACTGACGTGGCGAGGCACATGGCCTTCTTGGATATGGGAGCAACCACCACCGACTAGACAAAACCTTTAATAGAAAGCTAATATTTAATTTCCTAAAATAACTTTAGGTTAACCAAAGAGAACAATCAAATCACAAGGAAAAGAAAGAAAACAAAAGAACACAACATCGAAAAACATATTCGAAATACTAGATCATAAGCCTCTTGTATTTGGTATTATTTCCATAAATAACTAGCATGATGCGGAAATAAAAATTACTAATTATACCTTGTAGAAAAACCTCTTGATCTTCTACCGTATTCCTCTTCTAACCTCGGACGTTGTGTGGGCAACGATCTACCAAGATGAGAAACCACCAACCACCTTCTTCTCCTCCAAGCAAGGTTCGGCCACAAAGGAAGAACTTTACCAAAGAAGAAAATCAAAATACTAACCAAGCTCCAAGAGATGCTAACTTTCTCCTCCTTCTTCTTCTTCTCCAAGTAGTATCCGGCCACCACAAGAACTCCAAGAGAGATGAAGTGTTCGGCCACCACAAGAGGAAGAGAGGGAGAGGGTAATGGCCGGCCACAACACCAAGGAAAAAGGGAGAGAAAACAATAGAGGTTATGTCCCATGAAGGCACCCTCACCCCTTCTTTTATATTCCTTGGCCTAGGCAAATTAGGAAATTTAATTACAATAAATTTTCCTTAATTTCCTTGACTTGATTTAATTGAGAGAAATAAAATAAAATTTCCCAAATCAATTTCAAGTGGCCGGCCACATCATTGGAAAACAAAAGAGGACAAGTTTTAATCAACAATTAAAACTTCCTAATTTGTTTCCGGAAATTTTAAAAAATAAAATTTCCCTTTAAAATCTCTTCATGGTTAATAAAAGGAAATATCTATAATTTTAATTTTATTAATCATGTGAATAATTTTAAAGAGAAAATAAAACATCTCTCCAATCTACAAATAAGGAAAGAGATCTAATCTCTTTCTTTAATCTTTTGTAAATCTTTTACAAGAGAGATATTTTAATTCTAATTCTCTTTAAATTATATCTTCCACATTATAATAAAAATTAAAATTAAAATCCCTTTTTAATTTAATTTGGCCGGCCCCCACTAGCTTGGGTTCAAGCTAGGGCCGGCCACCCAATTTTATACCTAGGTCGGCCCTAGCTTGGTTCCCAAGCTAGCTTGGCCGGCCCCTTATTGGTGGGTATAGAAGGTGGGTATAGGTGGGTATAGAACTCTATAAATAAGAGGCTACGATAGGGACCGAGAGGAGGAATTGGTTTTGGTCTCCCGATAAAATTAAGCATCCCGTGTTCGCCCCGAACACACAACTTAATTTTATCAATGATAATTCATTCCACTAGAGAACTATCATTGAACTACCGCACCAATCCCAAATTACATTTTTGGGCTCCTTCTTATTATGAGTGTGTTAGTCTCCCTGTGTTTAAGATATCGAATGTCCACTAATTAAGTGAGTTACTGACAACTCATTTAATTAATATCTAAGTCCAAGAGTAGTACCACTCAACTTTATTGTCATGTCGGACTAAGTCCACCTGCAGGGTTTAACATGACAATCTTTATGAGCTCCTCTTGAGGACATTATCAACCTAGTATCTCTAGGACACAATTTCCTTCTATAATCAACAACACACACTAAATCTTTATGAGCTCCTCTTGAGCTCCTCTTAAGTGATACCATTTCCCAACTTATCGGGTTTATTGATTCAACGAACTAAATCTCACCCATTGATAAATTAAAGAAATAAATATCAAATATATGTGCTTGTTATTATATTAGGATTAAGAGCACACACTTCCATAATAACTGAGGTCTTTGTTCCTTTATAAAGTCAGTATAAAAGAAACGACCTCAAATGGTCCTACTCAATACACTCTGAGTGTACTAGTGTAATTATATAGTCAAGATAAACTAATACCTAATTACACTACGACCTTCTAATGGTTTGTTCCTTTTCCATTTTGGTCGTGAGCTACTGTTTATAATTTATAAGGTACTGATAACATCATCTTCTGTATGTGACACCACATACTATGTTATCTACAATATAAATTAAATGAACAACTACAAACAAATGTAGACAATTAAACCAAATGTGATTCTTTATTCATAATAAATATTTACAAAGCTTAGGCTTTCAGTATACATTCCAACAATCTCCCACTTATACTAATGACTAAGCTGCCATATCTTCTACCATACATCTGATTCCCATTCCCTCCACATGCCGATCGAAAGCTTTCGCCGGAAGGGCCTTAGTGAAAGGATCTGCCAGGTTATCCGCTGATGCAATCTTGGTGATGACAACTTCTCCTCGCTTCACAATATCTCGTATCAGGTGGTACTTGCGCTCTATATGTTTACTTGCCTTATGAGCTCGTGGTTCCTTCGAGTTTGCAACTGCACCACTATTATCACAATAAATTGTGATGATTTTGGGCAAACCAGGAATCACATCTAAGTCCATTAGAAAGCTCCTGAGCCATACTGCTTCTTTAGCTGCCTCAGAGGCTGCTACATATTCAGCTTCCATGGTTGAGTCCGAAACGCATTTCTGCTTAACACTCCTCCATGAAATGGCTCCACCTCCTAAAGTAAACACATAGCCTGATGTAGACTTACTGTTATCCCTATCTGATTGGAAATCTGAATCCGTGTAACCCACAGGGAGCAGATCGTTTGCTTGGTAAACTAGCATATAATCTCTAGTCCTTCTCAGGTACTTCAATATATGCTTTACCGCAGTCCAATGTCCTTGTCCAGGGTTACTCTGATATCTGCTGACCATGCCCACGGCAAAACAGATATCAGGTCTCGTACATAGCATTGCATACATTAGGCTTCCTACAGCCGAAGCATAAGGAACTGCTTTCATGTCCTCTATCTCTTTTGATGTCTTTGGAGACATCTCTTTAGATAGAGCTACTCCATGTCTAAAAGGTAAGAAACCTTTCTTGGAATCCTGCATGCTAAAACGAGCAAGGATTGTATATATATATGAAGCTTGGGATAGACACAACATTCTTTTCTTACGATCCCTTATAACTTTGATCCCAAGAATGTGTGCACATTCTCCTAAGTCCTTCATATCAAATTGTTTGGACAACCATACCCTTACGTCTGATAATACCTTGACATTGTTGCCAATTAACAAAATATCATCTACGTATAGTACAAGAAATACCACCACGTTTCCGTTACACTTCTTATATACACAAGACTCATCCGGACTTTGAATAAATCCATATGACTGGATTACTTCATTAAACCGGATGTTCCAAGACCTTGAAGCTTGCTTCAGTCCATAAATGGACCGATTGAGCTTGCACACTAGATGCTCTTTGCCTTTTTCAATGAACCCTTCTGGTTGCTTCATATGGATGTTCTCTTCAAGACTTCCATTAAGGAAAGCTGTCTTGACATCCATTTGCCAAATCTCATAATCCATATGAGCAGCAATGGATAAGAGTATCCGGATAGACTTAAGCATGGCTACCGGTGAAAAGGTCTCCTCATAATCGATTCCCTCTTTTTGAGTGTACCCTTTTGCAACAAGCCTAGCTTTGAAGGTTTCTACCTTCCCGTCTGTCCCTCTTTTCCTTTTGTAGATCCACTTGCATCCAACGGCTTTTACACCATCAGGTGGTTCTACAAGCTCCCAAACCTTATTAGAGTACATGGACTCTATTTCAGAATTCATTGCCTTTTGCCAAGATGCTGCATCTATATCTTGGAGTGCTTCGTCATATGACCGGGGATCAGGTTCATGTTTACCCGGGATCAAGTCCGAAGACTCTCCCAAAAACATGAATCTTTCAGGCTGCCTCACAACCCTCCCACTACGACGAGGCACTGTCTGTGGTTGTGTATCATGTGTGACACGTGTTGCAGTCTCTTGTGGTCTTGTACTGTTGGTACTGAAGTAGACATGTCCTCTCTAAGTTCTTCTAAAACAACTTTACTACTGGGCTTGTGATCCATTATATAGTCTTCTTCTAAAAACTGGGCATTGGTGCTAACAATGACCTTCTGGTCTTTAGGACTATAAAATAAACCACCTTTCGTTCCTTTGGGATATCCTACAAACACGCGAACTTCTGTACGAGATTCTAACTTATCAGCATCTGGTTTCAGCACATGTGCTGGACTACCCCAAATCCGAATATGTCTTAGACTGGGTTTTCGCCCATTCCACAATTCTATGGGAGTAGAAGAAACTGATTTAGAAGGTACTAAGTTCAGAACATATACTGCTGTTTCCAGAGCATATCCCAAAACGAATTTGGTAATTCTGAATAACTCATCATCGATCTAACCATTTCCATAAGAGTCCTATTCCTTCGCTCTGCCACATGGGGTGTTCGGTGCAGACAATTGGGATTGAATCCCACTTCGATAAGTAATTCCTAAACTCTCCTAAGAGGTATTCGCCACCACGATCGAGTAGTGTCTTGATACTTTTACCTAGTCGTTTCTCCACATCGCCTTGTATTCTTTGAACTTATCAAAGCACTCGGACTTGCGCATTAGGTAAATGTATCCATATCTTGAATAATCGTCTTATGAAAGAGACAAAATATTCAAAACCTCCTCTTGCCTGGACAGACATAGGACCACACAAATCAGAGTGAACCAATTCTAACACTTCTTTGGCTCTATACCCCTTGGCCTTGAACGGCCTCTTGGTCATTTTACCTTCCAAGCAGGATTCACAAGTTAGAAAATTTTCCAACTCTAATGAACCCAAAAGTCCATCGGCTATAAGCCTCTGAATCCTACTTAAGTTAATATGACCAAGCCTTAGATGCCAAAGATATGCTTGGTTCATTTCCGAAGGTTCTTTTCTCTTATTAGAATTAGAAGATGAGTTATAAATTTCCATGTTTTGCTTTGTGGAAGAAATTGGATTTAAAGTATATAAATTGTTAACTAATGCACTAGAACAGATAATCACTTTATTTCTTTTAATAACTACATCGTTACTAAAAGAAACTGAATATCCATCTAAAAACAGTTTAGAAACTGAAATTAAATTCTTTCTAAAACTGGGTACATAAAGACAATTTCTTAAAACCAAATTCCTATTTCTACTAAAAGATAAGTAGACGTCTCCCACTGCAACAGCTGCCACCTTAGTAGCATTGCCCATGTAGACGGTAATTTCTCCTTCAGATAGTCGTCGGGTTTCCTGGAACCCCTGCAAGGAATTGCAGACATGATCAGTGGCTCCCGTATCTACACACCAGGTGCTGGTAGATAACACCGCTAAACATGTTTCAACAACTAGAGTATGAGATATACCTTTGTTTTGGTTCCTACGAGGACAGTCCGCCTTCCAATGTCCTGCCTGCTTACAGATGAAGCACTTGCCCTTCGGCTTCTTCATTCCAGCTTTAAATCCCGTACTCTGAGATTTATTCACTTTCTTTGCTGAACCAGCTTGTTTCTTCTTCTTCTTTCCTTTCGGTTTAGAAGTAGAACCATTTTCAGCATAGTGAATTTGAGCATTGTGACGAAATAATCCTTTTAAGTCAGTAGTTCCGCTAATGAATAAACCCTCTTATTCATATTATAGTTCAAAACCGCTCAAAACTTCTAGGTAGCGTTTGGAGGATCATATCGATCCGGGTTTCCCATCAATTTCTCCTCCAAGGATCGATCTCGTTCGGATAAGCCATCATCTTTAGGATATGATCCCTTACAGAGTACCCTCTTGCATGGTGGTGTCATTATCTTTCTCATGGCTTTTGCCTAGAAGCCCTATCTTGATGACCAAAGAGTTCCTTGAGATTGTTCATAATATCATAGGTCGTTGGTAAATCTTGATGTTGATGTTGCAATACATTTGACATTGAAGCCAAAATGTAACACCGCCATCTCATCTTCTTTTACCCATTTCCTATGATATTCAATCTCCTCTTGGGTAGATTCACCGATAGGTGCATCAGGGCACTGCTCAGTCAGTTTATAGCTTTCAGAAGTAAGAACAATGTCCGGGTTTCTTTTCCAATCTATGTAGTTTGGTCCAGTAAGTCTATTTGAAGTATGATGGACAGTGGGTTGAAAGACATCCTAAGAATCACAAATAACTTTTGGTCGAACTCTAAATTTAGAATAATATTGATTCCTCAAACAATACTATTTTAAATTAACCAACACCTCATAACACCGTGAATTTTGTATGCCACGTTAGTGTGGACGTATACAAATTCAACATTTGTAAAAGGAGGGTTTTAACCCATTAATTTTATTATCTTGTCAACCTAACTTTTTGACAAATAAAATTAATAGTTGGTATCATTTGGTCACACAAATAATAGCAATGACTCCGTTAGGGAGGATACTATTAGATGTGTCTAAGTGTATACCATTACTTGACACTAAGTCCATTAATAAGATTATGCCCCTTCTGTTGGGGAAGATCACACGCTCTTAATTAACTTCCTATAGTCATCCAAAAATGGAAGTCTGTTCTAGTGATCCGCAAACAAGCTCATCCGTTATGGAGGAAGGCACTCAGAGCCAACGCGCAAGCTTGTTTGCATCACTTACAAACCAGTAATGGAGACCATGAGATTTATTTAAAAAACCCTCTCCCACTTAGTTATTTATAAATGAGGAATTTTAACTATGCTAGCCTACTTAAACTTGTAAACTAACATGCACACACAGCACAATATAAAAGCAATAAATAGAAAATTTAATTTTCAACTATTATGGCTTTTATCTCTAATTGTCTTCCGTGTGTTGTCATCCCAAGCTGCTGTCATATTTGGCCACCGCCACCGGGTCTAGCTGTCGCATCCATCTTGCTCCTAGTTCCGCTGCGCCTCTGGTCCTTAGAAGGTTCCACGCTTTGCAAGATTCGATCCGCGACATAAATAGAATTTTACATTTTTGATCCTATATTCCATAAAAGGAATGTACATGTATCTAGATCAAAAATAAAATCCTAATAAAACTAAATACAGCTCCTGCTGTATTTTAATACAATCATGCACACACATATAAATTGCCCTTGACATGTCCAAGGGTCCAATCACACACATAATTAACTAAAAGCCATAATAGTTGGATCCTGCATCCACAAAGTTAGCACATCCTACTATTATCCTACCTAAATTATGTATGACATGTGCATAATTAAACTAAATACCAAATACACAGAGGCAAAACCCTAGCTCTGATACCAATTGTTGGTTGCTACTCGGAAAACCTAGAGGTTCCACTGTACAAAAATTTTGTACAAAGGTCTGAACCTTTTCCTAGCTACCATGTGTTCTTTTAAATTAAATTTTGGATCGCTTCGGAACTTAACACGTTTGATCCAAAACTTAATCTATTTGTTCTTTAGGTTTTAACTTGGATCTCCTGCGGAACTTAACACGTTCGACCCAAGTCTCCTTAAGTTATTAATTCCATTAAATACTAATTTCCATAAAAGGTTCCCAATATCGACGTGGCGAGGCACATGGCCTTCTTGGATATGGGAGCAACCACCACCGACTAGACAAAACCTTTAATAGAAAGCTAATATTTAATTTCCTAAAATAACTTTAGGTTAACCAAAGAGAACAATCAAATCACAAGGAAAAGAAAGAAAACAAAAGAACACAACATCGAAAAACATATTCAAATACTAGATCATAAGCCTCTTGTATTTGGTATTATTTCCATAAATAACTAGCATGATGCGGAAATAAAATTACTAATTATACCTTGTAGAAAAACCTCTTGATCTTCTACCGATTCCTCTTCTAACCTCGGACGTTGTGTGGGCAACGATCTACCAAGATGAGAAACCACCAACCACCTTCTTCTCCTCCAAGCAAGGTTCGGCCACAAAGGAAGAACTTTACCAAAGAAGAAAATCAAAATACTAACCAAGCTCCAAGAGATGCTAACTTTCTCTCCTTCTTCTTCTTCTTCTCCAAGTAGTATCCGGCCACCACAAGAACTCCAAGAGAGATGAAGTGTTCGGCCACCACAAGAGGAAGAGAGGGAGAGGGTAATGGCCGGCCACAACACCAAGGAAAAAGGGAGAGAAAACAATAGAGGTTATGTCCCATGAAGGCACCCTCACCCCTTCTTTTATATTCCTTGGCCTAGGCAAATTAGGAAATTTAATTACAATAAATTTTCCTTAATTTCCTTGACTTGATTTAATTGAGAGAAATAAAATAAAATTTCCCAAATCAATTTCAAGTGGCCGGCCACATCATTGGAAAACAAAAGAGGACAAGTTTTAATCAACAATTAAAACTTCCTAATTTGTTTCCGAAAATTTTAAAAAATAAAATTTCTCTTTAAAATCTCTTCATGGTTAATAAAAGGAAATATCTATAATTTTAATTTTATTAATCATGTGAATAATTTTAAAGAGAAAATAAAACATCTCTCCAATCTACAAATAAGGAAAGAGATCTAATCTCTTTCTTTAATCTTTTGTAAATCTTTTACAAGAGAGATATTTTAATTCTAATTCTCTTTAAATTATATCTTCCACATTATAATAAAAATTAAAATTAAAATCCCTTTTTAATTTAATTTGGCCGGCCCCCACTAGCTTGGGTTCAAGCTAGGGCCGGCCACCCAATAATATACCTAGGCCGGCCCTAGCTTGGTTCCCAAGCTAGCTTGGCCGGCCCCTTATTGGTGGGTATAGAAGGTGGGTATAGGTGGATATAGAACTCTATAAATAAGAGGCTACGATAGGGACCGAGAGGAGGAATTGGTTTTGGTCTCCCGATAAAATTAAGCATCCCGTCGCTTCGAACACACAACTTAATTTTATCAATGATAATTCATTCCACTAGAGAACTATCATTGAACTACCGCACCAATCCCAAATTACATTTTGGGCTCCTTCTTATTATGAGTGTGTTAGTCTCCGTGTTTAAGATATCGAATGTCCACTAATTAAGTGAGTTACTGACAACTCATTTAATTAATATCTAAGTCCAAGAGTAGTACCACTCAACTTTATTGTCATGTCGGACTAAGTCCACCTGCAGGGTTTAACATGACAATCTTTATGAGCTCTTCTTGAGGACATTATCAACCTAGTATCTCTAGGACACAGTTTCCTTCTATAATCAACAACACACACTATAAGTGATACCATTTCCCAACTTATCGGGTTTATTGATTCAACGAACTAAATCTCACCCATTGATAAATTAAAGAAATAAATATCAAATATATGTGCTTGTTATTATATTAGGATTAAGAGCACACACTTCCATAATAACTGAGGTCTTTGTTCCTTTATAAAGTCAGTATAAAAGAAACGACCTCAAATGGTCCTACTCAATACACTCTGAGTGTACTAGTGTAATTATATAGTCAAGATAAACTAATACCTAATTACACTACGACCTTCTAATGGTTTGTTCCTTTTCCATTTTGGTCGTGAGCTACTGTTTATAATTTATAAGGTACTGATAACATCATCTTCTGTATGTGACACCACATACTATGTTATCTACAATATAAATTAAATGAACAACTACAAACAAATGTAGACAATTAGACCAAATGTGATTCTTTATTCATAATAAATGTTTACAAAGCTTAGACTTTCAGTATACATTCCAACAAAAACTAATGTTACATGTTATGAGTGTAGCAAGAAAGGCCACTACCGGAGTGAGTGTCCAAAACTCAAGAAGGAGGAACGGGCCAAAAAGAAGGAGGAAAGAGCCAAGAAGAAGAAAGCTCTCAAGGCCACTTGGGATGAATCCTCCTCAAGCTCATCGGAGGAGGAAGAGAAGAAGGAGAAGAGTACTCGGCAATTGGCACTCATGGCAAGGGAGGAGTCCGAATCCGAGAGTGATGACTCAAGCACATCAGCCGCGGCTTCATCATCTTCGGATGATGAAGAGGTAACCTCTTCTCACTTAGAAAAGTGCTATAAGACTATTACACATTTGTCTACCTTGCTTAAAAAATCAAAAACAGAAAATAAATCATTAAAAGAAGAAGTAGAGAACTTGAGAGCTCTTAGGGAAGATGAGGTTGATGACCTACATCTAGAGCTCCTTGAAGATGAAAACAAAGCCTTGAAGGGTGAGGTTGAGAAACTCAAGAAAATGCTTGAGAAATTCTCAACTAGCTCCAAGACATTAGACATGATTCTAAATGCCCAAAGGGCGGTCTACAACAAGGCTGGATTAGGATACCAACCTAAGGAGTCTAGCTTTATTTCTTTAGTGTCAAGAACCCAATTTCATAGATCGCATGTTTCTAGGGTTCATGAGACTAGGAAGAAGGTAACAAAGGCATGGGTGCCTAAGTCTTTCATTATAGATGCATTAGGTCCCAAGACTTGGGTACCTAAAACATCTATCTTTCGTGTCTTGTAGGCATTGGTCGAGGGGGAGCATCTATCAACTTGGTTTGTTGATAGTGGATGCTCCAAGCACATGACCGGGAACAAATCACTGTTTACAACCATTCAAAACAAAAGTAGAGGTAATGTGTCTTTTGGTAATAATGGTAGCCTTAAGGTTGTAGGAGTTGGAGACATTCATATATCCGAATGTCTCCATATCAAGAATGTCCTTCTAGTCAAGGGGATGACTTTTAATCTCCTAAGTGTCAGTCAATTGTGTGATACGGGTTACACAATTGAATTTCATTCAAGTCAATGTTTGGTTAAACACATTGACACACTTGACACGGTACTAGTAGGCACAAGGGTTGATAATATTTATCAAGTATCGTTTAAAAGTGCTACTAATGCTTTGATTAAGTGTTTTATGTCAAAAGAAGAAGAGTCTTGGCTATGGCATAGAAGGTTGGCACATGTAAACATGAAGAACATCCGGAAGTTGGCCAACCAAGGATTAGTGCGAGACTTACCCAGCATCAAGTACCACAAGACCAAACTATGTGATGCATGTCAAAAGGGTAAGCAAACAAAAGGTGTTCATAAAGGTAAAAGCACTGTAAGTACATCTACTGCTTTAGATTTATTGCACATGGACCTATTTGATTGCAGTAGTGTAATATCATTGAATGGAAGTAGATATTGCTTGGTAATCGTTGATGATTTTACTAGATACACATGGACTTTCTTTTTGAAACATAAGGACCAAACTATAGATATTTTTATTTCCTTTTGTAGAAGAACTGAAAATGAAAAATCGACAACAATTAAAACCATTAGAAGTGATCATGGTGGGGAATTTTAAAATCATAGGTTTTTAGAGTTTTGTCAAGAGAAGGGATATAGGCATGAGTTCTCTACTCCAAGGACCCCACAGCAAAATGGGGTTGTGGAGAGAAAGAACCGAGTCTTACAAGAGGCTGCACGAAGCATGCTCAATGAGTACTCACTACCGAGCTACTTATGGGCTGAAGCTGTGAATACAGCTTGCTATGTGCAAAATCGAGTTTTAATACATAGGTTTTTAGGAAAGACTCCCCATGAACTTTGGTTTGGGAAACCACCTACAATTAAACATCTTAGGGTGTTTGGTTGTAAGGTGTTTATTTTGAACACCAAGGACCATCTTGGGAAGTTCACGGCTAAGGCTGATCAAGGGATACTGGTCGGGTATTCTCTTACCAGCAAAGCCTATCGAGTCTACAACAATAGGACCAAATTGATTGAAGAGTCCTCTGATGTAGCCTTTGAAGAAATCCCTAACTTAAATGATCAACCAAGGGATGTAGGAGGAATTCAATTTGAACTTAGAAATCTAAGTTTGAATGATCAAAATGAAGAACGAGTCGAAGTTGACTCTGATGGTGATGAGCAAAGGCAACAAAGAACTCAATTTGATCCTTTGCCTGATATTGAGTCCTCGCCTGTGCCGAGTGAGACCATTCATGAGGCACCACCAACACCAAGACAATCTAGGATAGCCACTAGTCATCCCCAAGACCAAATTGTGGGAGACATTCAACAAGGGGTTAGGACTAGATCATTCTTTAGAAATGAGTCTAATGAAGTCGCATTGATTTCAGAGATTGAACCAAAATTAGTTGATGAGGCATTGCGCGATCCTGATTGGATCATAGCTATGCAAGACGAATTAGGTCAATTTGAAAGGAGCCAAGTGTGGGACTTGGTTCCTAGACCGAAAAAGACCACCATTATTGGAACTAAATGGGTCTTCAAAAATAAGTTAAATCAAAAGGGAGAAGTTGTAAGAAACAAGGCAAGACTTGTAGCCAAGGGCTATAGTCAAGTCGAAGGTCTCGATTATGATGAGACTTATGCTCCCGTGGCACGATTAGAGTCCATTCGGTTGATGCTAGCTTTTGCTGCACATAGAGGTTTCAAACTCTATCAAATGGATGTTAAATCTGCCTTCCTAAATGGTTTTATTAAAGAAGAAGTCTATGTTGAACAACCACCGGGGTTTGTGAATACCGAAGCTCCAAACCACGTGTACAAGCTCAAGAAAGCACTTTATGGGCTTAAACAAGCACCACGAGCTTGGTACGAAAGGTTGTCAACATATTTACTAGAAAAGGGTTTTGTGAGAGGCCAAATAGACCCAACACTATTTCTGCGTAGAGATGGTGAAAATATTTTTGTAGCCCAAGTATATGTCGATGACATAATTTGTGGCTCAAATAACAAGGGCTATTTGAATGAATTTATTTCTCACATGGAAAGTGAGTTTGAGATGAGTCTAGTAGGAGAATTGACATTTTTCCTTGGACTTGAAATCAAATAAACTCGAGATGGCATTTATGTCCATCAGACGAAATACACTCAAGAGATGCTTAGAAAATTCAATATGAGTGACTCTAAGGAAGTGTCCACTCCAATGGCGACAAACACTCGCCTTGACAATGATGAGAGTGGGAAACCAATTGATCTAACGCAATATAGAAGCATGATTGGTAGTCTTCTATATCTCACAGCTAGTCGACCGGACATACTTTTCGCTGTGGGCATGTGCGCTAGATATCAAGTCTGTGCCAAGGAATCTTATTTAATTACAGTTAAGAGAATATTGAGATACCTTAAGGGCACAATTCGAGTAGGTTTATGGTACCCTCGTACAGAGTCTTTTGACTTGATAGGCTATACCGATTCCGATTATGCTGGGTGCAAATTGGATCGGAAAAGCACTAGTGGGGGTTGCCAATTTTTAGGTTCATCTTTAGTTAGTTGGTCAAGTTGGAAGCAACATTGTGTTGCTCTCTCCACGACCGAGGCCGAATATATTGCCATGGGGGAGAGTGTATCACAATTGTTGTGGATGATACACACCCTAGAGGATTATGGACTTTCTTATAAGGGTGTACAAGTGCTATGTGACAACATTAGCACGATCAACCTAACTAAAAATCCAGTCCATCATTCAAGGACCAAGCACATTGAAGTGCGTCATCACTTCATTAGAGATCACGTAGCTAGGGGTGACATTGTGCTCACATATGTGGAGTCAAAGTCAAACCTAGCCGACATTTTCACCAAACCCCTTCCGGAGAATGAATTTAGTCATTTAGGAGGGAGTTGGGAATGTGTTTGGCTCCTTAGGTCATTAGAACTTCACCATGATCAATAAGGACTATTAAAATGACAAGAGTAATTGGGACAATACTTTGGGCAACTTGGGAACATCTCACACAAACAATAAGGTTTAACAAAATATTTTTGTTTGCTAGAAATGGGGTGAGATGCTAGGATCAACCCAATTATTCAAAATGTATCATGCATCCCTTGAATAATTAGGTTGAAGAGACATTAATTGAGTATGGGGAAGGCCATTACATAATTCATGTGTATTTGGCTCTTAGATCTTACTCATAAATTCTAACCAAGGAATCTTGGTTGGACTTTTGCCTAGAAATTTTCTAATCATGGTTGATGGTTGATGTGTTGATTGGTATTGTTGCTTGGTTCATGTCATGACTTTGATTGATAAAACGATAGGTTATTAAAGGGAATAATAACAACCTGGATATATTTTGACAAACTTGGAACTAAACATAACATGGATCAAGAATTTCAGCTTTCATGCCTTGTTTGAAAATTAGGACAAGTTGTTTATATTTTGACAAACTTGAACCTGATCATAGAGATGAGTTTAGCAAAAAATATGTTTTGAACTCTTAAGGATCAAGAAGACAGAATTCCATATGGTTGGAGTTAGTGTGAGGTTTTGTTTGATAAGAAACTGAAACTTTAGGGCTTTAAAACAAGTTCAGACCATAACTTTTAGGTAAGAGTTATGCTTGTAGATCCTCCAGGTTCTAGGTTCTGAACTTGGAAGTTTTCCTAGAGAAACTTCCACGAATTATCGAAACAAGTTACTGAAATTAGAACTTTCAGTTACTGGAATTACAACTTTCAGTTACTGAAATTACGGGAGAAATCAGACACTGATCGGTTTACGGACCGATCAAGTCAGCCTGGCACGCTCGAGCCCGCTACTGATCCCTTTCTGATCGGTCTACAGACCGATCAGAGAGATCCCTGATCGGTCCGGAGACCGATCAGATCAATTCGGCAAAAAGCCACTGATCAATCTCTGATCGGTCTACCGACCGATCAGGAAGCGCTCTGATCGGTCAGTGGACCGATCAGGATGTTCCTGGATCGATCCAGGGACCGATCAGGAGGCGTCTGATACCTTCGGATCGGACAACCGTCCGATCATTTCTTCACTGTACACCCATCTAAATCTTTAAAACCTCCCGATCCCTTCTTTTCTTCGTTCACGCGAAACCCTAGCCGACTCTTCCCACCAGCCCACCCTTTCTCTTCTCTTTGCACGCCAAACCTAGCCGAAGCTCTAGCCCTCGGAAGCCCTAGTCTAAAGTTCAAATGGCACCAAGGTAACTTCTTACCTCTCTAAGAACTTGGCATTGTGTTTTCATTTCTCACTGAATCTTCTGTTGTTTTGTTGTCTCGGTTCTTAATTGTTGGTGGCTCCGGTGCTCACTCATTGCCCTATTTTACTCCATTGTGTCCCCTTAGGAAGAAATCAGTAGGTGAGGGTACTTCCAAGTCCAAAGATAAATCCAAAGCTCCTGCTGCTCCTTCCCGACCTCAACCATCCAGTTCGGGAAGATTTCCCAACCAACAGTTTGAACAATCCTTTAAGGAAAGGACCTTCAAATTGCTCCCATGTAGATCAGTCGATAGAAAATACATGAATGAGTTTTGTCCAGCCATTACGGAGACCATAGCCTACTATAAACTTGATTCCTTGGTCTATTTAGAGAGAGATATCAATTTTGACCTAGTCTCTGAATTCTATAACAACCTTCATCAGACTATTGATGGTAGTTATAGATCAAGAGTGGCTAAGCAAAACATTGATTTCAGCTTAATTGCCTTCTTTGGTTATTTAGGCTGTCGTATGTGTTCGGGGACGGTGTTCTCATTCTATCCTTCTTTGCCTGAACCCGTGCCTCATCCTCTTGATGTCTCATCTGACTCGATTTATGAGTACTTCTTTGGACATCCGAGACCAGATGGATTAGATGAGTTAGATGTCGACTTTCCTACATTTGCAGCCCTTGGCCTTTCTGCTCCTGATTACATTCTTTTCAAAATTGTTACAAACTGTCTTCTCCCTATTACTTCTAAACCATTGGCAGAGATTCGACCGTATCATTGTCTGATGCTTTACGGGTTGCGTAGGCGTCTTGACTTTGATGTCATGTCGAGTGTCTATACTTCTATCATATCCCATAGCGAGCCAAGCGGTTACACCATCTATATGCCTTTTGGGCATGTAATTACTGACTGGCTTGAGACCCTGGGTATTGATGTCTCTAAGGGGAGGATAGTAAAGATGGTTAAGCAGGATTGTCGACTTGGGAAACGTGCATTTTCCAAGTCTGGAATCTTAGGACAGGATGGGACAGTTAGGTGGAAGGATGGGAGGGCACTTGGTGAGTTACCTCGACGACAGGTTGCTCCTGTTGCTGCTCCTCCTGCTGCTGACGATGGGGAGGCCGATCCTGATCTGCGCTGGCAGATCGCCGAGCTGGAGAGTCGCTTTGATCGACACGAGGAGATGGTGGCTGCTGAGTTCGATGGACTACGTATTCGGATAGACCAGCGCTACGATGACCTGCGCGGGCATATTGATCAGCGTTTCGATGATATGCGCAGTCATCAGGTGGTGACACAGCAGTTGCTACTCAGATGGATGGCACGCTACCCGCCTCCACAGTCTTACCCAGGCTATTCATCCTCCAGTGTGCCGCCTCAGGATTTCACCCCTCCTGCCGATGATGGCGGTGTTCCTCAGTGTGAGGATGTTGATTGATACAGTTTGTTTGTTGGCTGTCTGTATTTTGGATGTTATTTGTTAGTCTTTATGTAGGACCTGGATGTTTGCACTTCTGATGCTACTCATATATTTATGCTACTCGGTTTTATATTTGCTTGCTCCTTATTATGCTTCATTTTCTATGTTTTTTTTATTATGCTGTTCCTATGCCATGATTTGATTGTATCTTTTGTCTTTCTTACTGTTGTATTGTGACCTTAGAGGGAACTCTAGGTCAGTTAAGAGAAGGCAGTATGGATTAAGGGGGAGCCTCTTGAGTTTTTGTCACCTCGTTTGCACCTTTTTGGTGTTTGGCAAAGGGGGAGAGGATACCTAAGTTTAGAAATGTATGAAAGCTTGATTTTAGGGGAGAGGATAACGGGAAGGATCTTGATTCCCGTCTTTGACTTGGTGGTGTATCCGTCTCAGGGGGAGGATCCTGATTTCCCTAAAATTATGGGTATATGAGCATTTCTGATCTAAACTTAAATCGTGTTGTCAAACAATAAAAAGGGGGAGATTGTTGATACAGTCTGACCTGGATGTTGTTTTGCTGTTGACACTGATTTAAGTTTGTATCAGATAATTAACTCAGATTAATTACTAATCCAGGTTGACTAGGTTGACCTGAGTGAAGCTAGGTGCAAGTCCTGGTGAGTGAAGCCAGGTGAAAACCCTAGTGAGTGAAGCTAGGTGCAAGTCCTGGTGAGTGAAGCCAGGTGAAAATCCTAGTGAGTGAAGCTAGGTGCAAGTCCTAGTGAGTGAAGCCGGGCAAGGGAAAATCCAGATGGATCAAGGGTGATCGGACATCTGGTGTTGAAAAGTCCAAGAAGGAAACTTGGCATGCGGAGTCAGAGAGGGTTCGGTAGCTCGTTCTCTAGGACCAGATGAAGTCGGAGAGGGCTAGGGAGCTCATTTCTCCGGACTAGGTCAGAGAGGGACTGAGTCAAGAAGCTGGATCGGTCTGCAGACCAATCCAGTGAAACCTTTATACCTGATCGGTCTGCCGACCGATCAGGAATTGATCAGTGGCTACTGAACGTTTACTGATCGGTCTGCAGACCGATCAGAAATCGATCAGTAGCCCACTGTGATTTTACTGATCGGTCTGCGGACCGATCAGAAATCAATCAGTAGCCTACTGAGCTATCATCGATCGGTCTCGGGACCGATCAGATAATGCCTGATCGGTCCGCAGACCGATCAGCGATGATCCAGAAAGCGTGGATCGGTCTGCAGACCGATCCACAGTATTGTTTGTTTTGCATGTACTTTTTCTGATTGCCGTATTTGTCTTCACCATCTATTTTTAACCATCTGCTGTGAGTCTTTTGAGCTTGCAGGTTGCAGGTCACAGTCTCATGGTTAATTTCAAATTGAGCTTCATTAAGAGAAGAAGACAAGTGCTCTTTACACTGTGATTTGCTGCAACAGATGCATTTGAGGCATCAACGTTCACTGGGTTTCTGATTGCGATTGGGCTGCGATCTGCTTGACTCCTGGGGATTGGTTCGAGCTCAGAAGACGCCAGTGATGACTGTGATATCATTGGTGTGAGTTCAGAGAACCAGGTAAGGAGGAAGAGGGATTGGCTGCAGCGCTGATTTGCGCAGTTTTGACCAGATCTGTGACAGCAGAGATCAGATTTGAGAAGCAGTAAAAACAGCGAGAGGGGAACAAGAACAAAGACAACGAAGAAAGCTTGAAAGAAAAGTCTGTGCAGTTGTGCGAAGTTCTTGAGCTCTCGGGTGAACTGCGATCTCTGTTTTCTGCTACTGATACTCGCGTGGTTGTAAGCATTTCCATTCTCCTTTGCCACCGAGTTTCTGTAAGTCTCGTGCTTTAATTTAGATCTTTCTTGAGACTCTGTTGAGAGGTTGCTCCACCGAGAAGGAGACATCTTTAGCCGAAAGTTATCTAGGGTGCGATCTACCGAAGATCAAGGAGTCGTCCACCTTACGGACACGCCGAGGAGTAGGGGCAAGTTATCCCCGAACCTCGTATATCTTTGTGTCTGCTGTGTGTGTGTTTTTCTTCCTTCATTTTAGTTTTCTACTTCCGCTGTGCTAACTAGTTTTTGTGTAGAACTCTCTGTCTAAGTTTTTTAAGGGGCTATTCACCCCCCTCTAGCCATCTAAGATCCCAACACGTACAACACCTCGGGAGAGCACAGGTCTCACTCCTTTTCATTTAGTCTATGACAATGAAGCGGTGGTTCCTATAGAGATCGGGGTGTCATCCGCTAGAAGAATGCTGTATGACGAGGAGAATGCCGAACGGAGACTTGCAGAGCTGGATTTCATAAGTGAAACTCGTGAACGGACAGTAGCTAGGTTTCAGGCCTATCAACAAAGGATGAAGCAGAATTATGATAGAAGAGTGGTTCCTCGTTTCTTCGGAAAAGGGGACCTGGTCTGGAAGTGAACAAAGCTTGTTGAGGATGTGGCCAAACTAGCACCCCAATGGGATGGACCCTATAAAGTTATTAGAAAGTTGGAGTCAGGTGCATACTACCTACAGGATGGCAGGGGTAGGAATCTAGACCGGCTCTGGAGCACTAATTATCTTCGGCCTTACCGCACATAGATAACTTTCTTTTCTCCGGCCAGTAAGAATATTTGCCTGGTCAGGATTGTTACGTCCTTTGTAAATTATCAAACCCATTTTGGACTCATACACAAAGCAAGAAGTAAGACAGAACATTAAGTAGGAAGTAGTTCGGTTTACACAATGTACAAGATTACTTGAAAGCAGAAAAGACTTTGTCTGGTATCTCGTCCATAATACGACGATGATCTAAGAAGTCTTTAGGGGGAGCAGACCTAAAATACCCTTTTCTCCTCACGGAGGCCTTGGAGCTCTTGGTTGGCTCCCCACAAAGCTTGTTGGTGCTGAGCATTGGCCCTCTTTAAAGCCCCTATTTCAGCCCTTTGTGCACGGTCAGCCACTGTAGGATCATTTAATTACAATTCCAGCTCAGCTACCTTATCCGACAATACTTTATTACGATGGAAATAGAGATGAAACGTTTGATTCATCACCAGAGATTCAGCATGAGCCTGAGCCAAAAAGGTAAAATGTTTGAGAAGAGTGGAAGGAGTGTTGTTGTGCCAATAGGTAAAGCTCACCTGGACATACAACTCCGAGAACCTATCCATTCGATCAGGTACAGACAGGCCCTCCATCTGCTGAAAGTTTTCATCCCAACAGATAGCTAGTTGACCTCTTAGAATAAGGCAGCTAGTTGGAGCATCCTGTTGTCGCATTAGCCCTTGCTCAGAAGGTTTGGTGGAATAATACTTGTGATAAGAGGGCTCCTGTGGCTGTGAAGTTGCTGCCGCAGGTTCAGGAGGATTGAGAGGGGGCGAGTGAGATGGCCTCGGATGTGATTCGTCAGGCAGAGGAGTCGTTGAGGGACCCGCCGTATCGCCTGATGTTCTTGAAGGAGCATTGACATGCACAGAGGAAGAAGCAGGTCAGGAGGAAGTTGGAGCTTGCTCTCGTGAACGTGTGGGAGGGAGATCCGCGGGGGTCTCAGGACTGTGGGTAGACACAGGGGGATCCTGGATGTGTAGGGTTGGAGTTGGAAGGGAAGACCTGTTGACTGGTTCGGCGGATGGACTGTCAGCACTTAGGTCTGGTGCTATATACTTTCGGTGAAATCTGTGAGTCAAGGGATGGTCGTCCGAGTCCGAATCCTCAGAGGAAGATCGAGGTCGACGAGACGAAGGAGGCGCAGTAGGTCTACTGGTGGGATCAACAACAAGACGCGCCTGCCAGGCCGCCTGGGACGCCACTCGGAAAGAAGGACTGGCAGGGGGAATGTCCGTTGACCCTGAAGGAGGTCGGGGGGACGGTCAGGCAGAAGGTTCCGGGATTGTTCGAGGGGCAGACTAGGGAGTTGATTGAGGGACTGACGGAGGAGTGACAGTGGTAGTTGTTCCTAGCCGGGCAAGGGCAGAATGGGGGAAGGGTCTCCTATCCAATATGATTATGCTTCTCCGCATTATTTCTTGTTCACTAAAGGGGAGAGGCTGGACGTCTGACGCACGAAGCAAGGTATTGGCTGTACGGAGAAACCAGAGTTGTAGTCACCACACCAAACAACAGTGAAGTAATTCAAGGTCAGGCAAAACTCACCCAGAGAGTGAGGCAGCTTGGCAGAAGAGATGCGACTCAGCCTAAAGAAGGACATCACGTCCTCAGATAGTAGTCTCGTCAAATCCAATCGCCAGCACCTCAGTTGAGCCAGAGCGTCTGTGAAGAGGGGGTTATTACTGAAATCCCCCACATAAGACATTACGAGAAGGGTTCACTGCCATTGAGTAGGCCACTCCACAGCAGAAGGAAACTTAAGGAAAAGATACTTATCCTTCCAAGTAGGTTCAGATGAGGGGATAGGATAAAATAAGGTAGTTCGGCTACGAGCCTGGAAGCAAAACAAACCCTCACTATGCTGACGAGGGGTGAAGAAATAGTGTAATAGGCAAGCAGACCAGGATATGTCGCAAACTTCACATAAGACCACAAAGCCGCACAGAATCCTTATAGAATTAGGAATTAACTAGCCTAACGAAATTCTGAAATAACGGCTTACGTGGGAGAATAGAGGATGAATGGGGAAACGAAACCCTGCCATGAATTGCTCCTTGTAGAAGGTGACGTAGCCTGCTGGGGGGAGGAGGCTTGGTCCAGTATGTTGGGAATGATGATATGCATGTCATCAGTGATTTCATACGTGAAGCAAAGATCATCCAGATCCACACCAACAAAGGTAGAGACCCTAGGGGGGTAAACAATGTTAGGAAAGGCCATAGGAAAGACTAAGAGGAAGCCGGGAACAAGAAGATGAGGCAGAGGGCACAAGGAAGCATGGGGAAGGAGAGAGCAGAGAGCGATAACAGAGGAAGCAGTAAAAAAGTTCCTTGGGGTAGTGGAGGCGACCTATTTATAGCCGATATTCTCGAGGGTATAATGGTCAAAGCATCATCCAATGGCTCACAATAAAAGCGGTTTAAGGTATTCAAGAAAAAAGAGTCGTCGAATCAGCACAGAAAACGAAGCAAGAGGAGAGGGATCGAAGAGAGTAAATGACGTGATGTACGAGAGTCATCATGAATTACCTCGGGAAAGAGCGATACTATGTTACGAGTGTTACGAAGCGTGGGAAGTCTTCGCGAGCTTTTTCCCTCTATGTATTTCGCCCTAGCCTGCTAAGTTTAAGGGGTGAATCTAGTTCGGGAACCAGCTTAGGACACTAAGCGAGCAAAGTTCTAGGGCAGGGGCACTAGTCAGAACGTCATCGAAATCAAAACAGATCCCAGGTCGATGAACAAGTAGATCTGGGGTCAGGGAACACGCGACAAAGAATTCTCAAGATCGAGATGATCGCCGAGGAATTTCTTAAGTTTATGCAATTTCAGATAATAATAGACCGATGGATTTCCTAAGTTTTAACACCTTTGAACACAAGCAGGTCTGGAATATTTACGTAGTAAAAGTTTTACATTATGGTTGAGGGTCTGGAGGAGGTATAGCACTGGGAAGAGGTACAGAAACAGTCAAAAAATCGTCATCATCAATAAAAGACGGAAAGACTTTATCAGGAAGTTCTCGCATCAGGAGATCCCTGTCCAGGAAGTCATCTAAAGGGGCGGAGCGAAGAAGTCCTTGTTCAAATAACTGTGGAAGTCTCCTCCTGAACTTTGAGAAGATCTGCCTGGAGAGATTTGATGGTAGCCTGATCCAGAGCCCGCTGCGTCTTGAGAGTTTTTTCCCGGTCATCACTAGCAGCCAAGTTCTCTCGGGTGACCTCCAAGTCTTTCCATATAAATTTATTAGACTCCTCGAGTGCCTTCAAGTCCGCAGAAAGAGTGGCTAGCTTTGACTCCTTCTCCTCCAGCTCGGTCACCAACTGGCGACGACGCTGCCCTTCCGAGTTCAGCTTGGAGTCGCTGGTCTTCAGGGCAGCCTGTAGTTCTTTTATCTTCTCAGAAGACTCCTGAGCTAGGCCCCAGGCAGACTGAGCGGACTCCCCGACCGCGTGCAGATAAGAATCCAAAGGGTCAAGCGAATCGTGGGGAGTAAGTGGCAACTCCAGCTCTCGCAGACGAGCCTTCAGTGACTCATTTTCTCGTAGCAGGTCAGCGACAAACTAGGTCAAGCTCAGGCCACTGGAGCAGGCCTGCCCGGTAAAAAGGAGAGGGTCAGAAATAATATCAAAGTTGGGCCAGGAAAAGGAAAACTCATCGATATAATATTTTAGGAAACCAGATCCAGGCTTTCCCATTGAGAGCCTCCCCAAAACTGTTTGTTGGCTGATCGCCAAAAGGTGGCTAGGGCACTGTGCAGCTGAATGTTACTGCGGATAGGAATGCCACCAGCCTCTGCTGAAGCCCCTACTGGGTCTGATTCAACCACGGAGTGCAGGCGCCAGGAAGCTGTGAAATCCTGTTCACTCCTTTGAGACCGGGCCCTGGTGCGAGCAGTCGATGAGGAGGGGGCGACAGGAAGAGTAGAAGGGGTCGCAGAGCTCCCGGGTCGGTCTCTAGTAGAAGGACCAGCCTACTCAGGAGCTAAGACCCGGATAGGAGTAGGGGTCGGGACTTCCGCCACCCGCGGAGACTCCTGAGCAAGGATTTTAGCTTTTTGCACCCGGACTTTGGGGACCTTGGAGGAACCTTGCCTGAGTGAAGGAAGTGAAGGAGAAGACTGGACGGAAGGCGCAACTCTTTTACATTTTCATTGGAGGCGCAGGCGTTTATCTGGAGGCGGAGAAAGAGGCCACTCCTCCGCAAAGGGCTCCAGGGCTGTAGAACTAGCTTCCGGGAGGACATCCTCCAGAAGAAGTTGGCTCGAGGACTCTATTAGCTCCGCCACGGTGTCCTGTGAGGAGGTAGTCGAGGGAACGACAAGACCTCTGGCTATTTCTTCACCCATAGCCTTCAAAACATTGCTGGGCATTCTGCTGGATTCACGCGAATAGGCCTGGAACATAGCAGCCTCTGTAAAGTAAGAAGAAGATACATCAATTAGCGAAGACTAGCAGAAGGAAAAAGCAAA
The DNA here is from genome assembly GCF_018446385.1 of Zingiber officinale. Taxonomy (NCBI): domain Eukaryota; kingdom Viridiplantae; phylum Streptophyta; class Magnoliopsida; order Zingiberales; family Zingiberaceae; genus Zingiber; species Zingiber officinale. The sequence continues at coordinate 51,003,108 of NC_055997.1, forward strand.
GGTTTATCGAATGGAGCTCCTATATCTGTGGGGATCGGGCTGAGTCCAAAAAAGTACATAAAGCTCTCTCGCAATGTTATAGACAGGAGAAGGTGGACTCCCTTTATTTTCTCTGAAGCTGTGTGGCAACCTGGTTGATGCTGGTGCTCTGGTAATTCAAAAGGGGTAGGAAGATTGGAGCACCATTGGGTCGACCAAGTCACCGACCCAGGCAGCCTGACAAAGAAGAAGCGAGACTTCTAACCCTTATTGGAGGAAGAAATATCAGGGAAGATGTAATATCAGGGAGGAATTTACATCCGACCCTGGATTGCACTATGAACACGCTAGGCTCGGATTGTTTCAGAGAATAGAAGTGGTGGAAGAGTTATACGGTTAAAGGAATTTGATATACCCTACAGAGGATGACCATGGCAGAGATAGCACGAATAACATTGGGAGCAAACTGTGAAAGTGGAATACGAAAATATTGACTCAAGGAAGAAAAAATTGGATGAAGAGGAAAGAGGAGACCTCCTAAAAGTTGGTCCTTAAAGAAAGTTACCAAGCCTCGGGGAGGAGAAGAAGGGTGTTCATTCGGTCGGGGAGCTCGCAGTTGATAGTCTTCGGTAAGGTGCAAGTTATGACAGATCTAGAATAAGTCGCTATCATCCAAGTCAGAAATATAATACAAATACTAGAGGGCATCATTACCTTCAGCCATGAGGGAACTGAGGAAGATGAAGAGAAGAAGCATTCGCGAGAAACTAACACAGAAGGAAGACTTAGCAGGAAGAGCAAAAAGAAGCGGAAGAGTTGAAAGCAGCACGAGTGAAGCGGAAGAGTCAAAAATAGCATGAGTGATGTGAAGAAGACGATGGACAACCTTTAGGGTTTATAAAGCCAAAACCCTTAGGAAGCATCGAAAGGAGGGAAGGTATAATAATTTGAGTCATCGGATCTAGGGTCCCGTGCCAAAAGGCGCTGATCAGCCACAGTAGCGAGAAAGGTTAGTGGGACACGTGTCACTCTCCTATGAAAGGTATTAATGATGGACGTGACAAGCAAATCATGAAAAGAGATTTTTGTACGACATCATTCCGGCGCAGGAAGGCCATACGTCAGAGGGAAAGATGGTCATGCGGTTACCTCGAGAAAAACAAAGGAAAATCATACGTCAAGGCTATGAGACCACCTCGGGAAAGAGGAAGGAAAATAAAGAGAAGCAGGAATTTGAATTTGGCGCCCATTAAGATTTTCGTAAACAAATAGCTTATCTGATCAAAGTTTGTGAGAGATATTTGTAGGAAATGTCCTGAGTAGCACACAAGTCTGAACACCCAAGATGCGACACCAGGGCGGAAATTTTGGGGATAATCCCCAGGCCAGTCCTCAAATATCAAAGCCAATTCTTGGATCATCCCCAAAGAGCTTCTTACTTGACCTTTCCAAGTCTGTGCCAGACTCTCGTCTCAGTGTGAGTTATAAATGAGCACGCTCTCACGCCCAACGACCGTCCAGATCGATATCCCAGACTCTCACCTCAGTGCGAGTAATAAGTGAGCATGCTCTCACGCCCAACGGCCGTCCCGGTCGGTGTCCTAGACTCTCATCCCAGTGCGAGTTATAAGTGAACATGCTCTCACACCCAACGACCATCCAGGTAGGGTCCCAGACTCTCGCCTCAGTATGAGTTATAAGTGAGCATGCTTTCACGCCCAACGATCGTCCCGGTCGGTGTCCCAGACTCTCGCCTCAGTGCGAGTTATAAGTGAGCATGCTCTCACGCCCAACGATCGTCCAGGTCGGTGTCCCAGACTCTCGCCTTAATGCGAGTTATAAGTGGCCTCTCACGTCCAACGACCGTCCCGGTCAGCGTCCCAGACTCTCGCCTCAATGCGAGTTATAAGTGAGCATGCTCTCACGCTCAATGACCATCCAAGTAGGGTCCCAGACTCTCGCCCTAGTGCGAGTTATAAGTGAGCATGCTCTCACGCCCAACGACCGTCCAAATCGAGCCCCAGACTCTCGCCTCAGTGTGAGTTATAAGTGAGCATACTCTCATGCCCAACGACCATCCAGGTCGGTATCCCAGACTCTCGCCTCAGTGCGAGTTATAAGTGAGCATGCTCTCACGCTCAACGACCATCCCGGTTGGTGTCCCAGACTCTCACCCCAATGCAAGTTATGCATGCTCTCACGCCCAACGATCGTCCAGGTGAGCAGACTCTCGCCTCAATGCGAGTTATAAGTGAGTTGTTAGGATGTATACTAAAATCCTAGCTTTTGGTATAAACATTTATCTAGAAATAAGAATCACATTGGTCAAATGTCTACATTTATGATAAATGTAGATTGCTCAATTAATTTATATTGTAGATAACATGGTGTGTGGTGTCACACATAGAAGATCATGTTATCGGTTCCTTATAAATTATAAACAGTAGCTCACGACCAAGATGGAAAGGAACAAACCATTGGAAGGTCATAGTGTAATTAGGTATTAGTTTATCTTAACTATATAATTACACTAATACACTTAGAGTGTATTGAGTAGGACCATTTGAGGTCGTTCCTTTTATACTGACTTTATGAAGGAACAAAGACCTCAGTTATTATGGAAGTGTGTGCTCTTAATCCTAATATAATAATAAGCACATATATTTGATATTTATTTCTTTAATTTATCAATGGGTGAGATTTAGTTCGATGAATCAATAAGCCCGATAAGTTGGGAAATGATATCACTTATAGTGTGTGTTGTTGATTATAGAAGGAAACTGTGTCCTAGTGATCTAGGTTGAGAATGTCCCCAAGAGGAGCTCATAAGGATTGTCATGTTAAACCCTGCAGGTGGACTTAGTCCGACATGACGATGAAGTTGAGTGGTACTACTCTTGGAGCTAGATATTAATTAAGTGAGTTGTCAGTAACTTACTTAATTAGTGGACATTTGTTATCTTAAACACAGGGAGACTAACACACTCATAATAAGAAGGAGCCCAAAATGTAATTTGGGATTGGTGCGGTAGTTCAATAATAGTTCTCTAGTGGAATGAATTATTATTGATAAAATTAAGTTGTGTGGGGCGAACACGGGATGCTTAATTTTATCGGGAGACCAAAACCAATTCCTCCTCTCGGTCCCTATCGTAGCCTCTTAATTATAGAGTACTATACCCACCTATACCCACCTTCTTACCCATCCCATAGGGGCCGGCCAAGCTAGCTTGGAGACCAAGCTAGGGCCGGCCAAAGTTTGGTTCATGGGTGCTTCAAGGTGGCCGGCCCTAGCTTGGGTTCAAGCTTGGTGTGGCCGACCCAAATTAAAATAAAAGGATTTTTATTTTTAAAATTTTTCTTATGTGGATAACATGATTTAAAAGAGAGTTTAAAAATTTAAATCTTTCCTTTTATAAGATTCTACAAAAGATTAAGAGAAGAGCTAAATCTCTTTCCTTATTTGTAGATTAAAAGGTTGATTTTAATTTTGGTAAAAACTTTTCTTTTTAATCATGTTAATGATTTAAAAGAAAGTTTAAAAATTAATAATTCTCTTTTATTAATTTCTACAAAAGATTAAGAAAAGATTTAATATCTTTCCTTATTTGTAGATTGAAAGGAGATTTTAATTTTTAAGATAACTTTCCGGAAATTATCCACATGTTTAAAGAAAGATTTAATTTATAAAATTTCCTTTTTATTAACCAATCATGAAGGGAAAAATTATTGGAGAAATTTTTTATAAATTTCCGGAAGCAAATAAGGAAGTTTTAATTTGTGTTTAAAATTTTATTTGCTTGGAGAATTTATGTGGTGGCCGACCATTACAAATTGAAAAGAAAAATTGTTTTTAATTAAATAAATTTTCCTTTTCAATGGAAAAAGAATTAAGGAAGTTTTTATTAAATTTTTCTTATTTGCCAAGACCAAGGATTATAAAAGAGGGGTAGAGAAGGCTTCATGGTGAACAACCTCTATTATTTTTCTCCCTCTTTTCCTTGGTGTGGTGGCCGACACTTCCCTTTCTCATCTCTCCTCTTGTTGTGGCCGAAATCTATCATCTCTTGGAGCTTGGAGGATGTGGCCGGATCAAGGAAGGAGAAGAAGGAGAGAAAGCATGCATCCCTTGGAGCTTGGTTGGTGGAAAATTCTTCATCCTTTGGAAGTTCTTGTGCTTGGCCGAAACTTGAAGGAAGAAGAAAGAAGGTGCCTAGGTGGTTCTCATCTTGGAAGATCGTTGCCCACACAACGTCCGAGGTTAGAAGAGGAATACGGTAGAAGATCAAGAGGTCTTTCTAAAAGGTATAACTAGTAATTTTTCTTTCCGCATCATACTAGTTATTTTTGGAAATAATACTAAATACAAGAGGCATACGATTCTAATGTTTTGAATTTGTTTTCGATATTGTGTTCTTTGTTTTTACTTTTCCTTGTGATTTGATTGTTCTTTTCGGTTCACCTAAAGTTATTTTAGGAAATTAAATATTAGCTTTCCTTAAAAGGTTTTGTCTAGTCGGTGGTGGTTGTTCCCATATCCAAGAAGGCCATGTGCCTCGCCACGTCAGTACTGGGAACCAATTATGGAAATTAATATTTAATGGAATTAATAACTTAGGTGATTTGGATTGAACGTGTTAAGTTCCACAGGAGATCCAAGTCTAAACCTAAAAGAACAAATAGATTAAGTTTTGGATCAAACGTGTTAAGTTCCGCAGGCGATCCAAAATTTAATTTAAAAGAACATATGGTAGCTAGGAAAATGTTCAGACCTTTGTACAAAATTTTTGTACAGTGGAACCTCTAGGTTTTACGAGTAGCAACCAACAGCTCTCACGCCCAACGACCATCCCGGTCAATGTCCCAGACTCTCGCCTCAATGCGAGTTATAAGTGAGCATGCTCTCACGCCCAACGACCGTCCAAGTCGGGTCCCAGACTCTCGCCCTAGTGCGAGTTATAAGTGAGCATGCTCTCACGCCCAACGACCGTCCAAATCGAGCCCCAGACTCTTGCCTCAGTGCGAGTTATAAGTGAGCATGCTCTCACGTCCAACGACCATCCAGGTCGGTATCCCAAACTCTCGCCTCAGTGCGAGTTATAAGTGAGCATGCTCTCACGCCCAACGACCGTCCTGGTTTGTGTCCCAGACTCTCGCCCCAACGCAAGTTATAAGTGAGCATGCTCTCACTCCCAATGACCGTCCAGGTCGGGTCCCAGACTCTCGCCTCAGTGCGAGTTATAAGTGAGCATGCTCTCACGCCCAATGACCGTCCCGATCGGTGTCCCAGACTCTCACCTCAGTGCGAGTTATACGTGAGCATGCTCTCACGCCCAACGACCGTCTCGGTCGGTGTCCCAGACTCTCGCCTCAGTGCGAATTATAAGTGAGGATGCTCTCACGCCCAACGACCGTCCAGATTGGTATCCTAGACTCTTGCCCCAGTGCGAGTTATAAGTGAGCATGCTCTCACGCCCAACAACCGTCCAAGTCAGGTCCCAAACTCTCGCCTCAGTGCGAGTTATAAGTGAGTATGCTCTCATGCCCAACTACCGTCCCGGTCGGTGTCCCAAACTCTCGCCTCATTGTGAGTTATAAGTGAGCATGCTCTCACGCCCAATGGCCGTCCCAGTCAGTGTCCCAGACTCTCGCCCCAGTGTGAGTTATAAGTGAGCATGCTCTCATGCCCAACGACCATCCAGGCCGGGTCCCAAACTCTCACCTCAGTGTGCGTTATAAGTGAGCATGTTCTCATGCCTAACGATTGTCCCGGTCGGTGTCCCAGACTCTCGCCTCAATGCGAGTTATAAGTGAGCATACTCTCATGCCCAACGACCGTCCCGGTCAGTGTCCCAGACTCTCGCCTCAATACGAGTTATAAGTGAGCATACTGTCACGCCCAACGACCATCTAGGTCGGGTCCCAAACTCTTGCCTCAGTGCAAGTTATAAGTGAGCATGTTCTCATGCCTAACGATTGTCCCGGTCGGTGTCCCAGACTCTCGCCTCAATGCGAGTTATAAGTGAGCATACTCTCATGCCCAACGACCGTCCCGGTCAGTGTCCCAGACTCTCGCCTCAATACGAGTTATAAGTGAGCATACTGTCACGGCCAACGACCATCTAGGTCGGGTCCCAAACTCTTGCCTCAGTGCAAGTTATAAGTGAGCATGCTCTCACACCCAACGACCGTCCAAGTCGGTGTCCCAGACTCTCGCCTTAGTGCAAATTATAAGTGAGCATGCTCTCACGCCCAACTATCATCCTGGTCGGTGTCCCAGACTCTCGCCTCAGTGTGAGTTATAAGTGAGCATGTTCTCATGCCCAACGACTGTACAGGTCGGTGTCCCAGGCTGTCACTGTTGGTTGCTACTCGGAAAACCTAGAGGTTCCACTGTACAAAAATTTTGTACAAAGGTTTGAACCTTTTCCTAGCTACCATGTGTTCTTTTAAATTAAATTTTGGATCGCCTGCGGAACTTAACACGTTTGATCCAAAACTTAATCTATTCGTTCTTTTAGGTTTTGACTTGGGTCTCCTGCGGAATTTAACACGTTCGACCCAAATCACATTAAGTTATTAATTCCATTAAATATTAATTTCCATAATTGGTTCCCAGTACTGACGTGGCGAGGCACATGACCTTCTTGGATATGGGAGCAACCACCACCGACTAGACAAAACATTTTATGGAAAGATAATATTTAATTTCCTAAAATAACTTTAGGTTAACCGAAAAGAACAATCAAATCACAAGGGGAAAAAAAACAAAAGAACACAACATCGAAAAACATATTCGAAATACTAGAACGTAAGCCTCTTGTATTTGGTATTATTTCCATAAATAACTAGTATGATGCGGAAAGAAAAATTACTAGTTATACCTTGTAGAAAAACCTCTTGATCTTCTACCGTATTCCTCTTCTAACCTCGGACGTTGTGTGGGCGACGATCTTCCGAGATGAGAAACCACCAACCACCTTCTTCTCCTCCTAGCTAGGTTCGGCCACAAAAGAAGAAGCTTCACCAAGGAAGAAAATCAAAACACTAACCAAGCTCCAAGAGATGCTAGCTTTCTCTCCTTCTTCTTCTTCTTCTCCAAGTAGTATCCGGCCACCACAAGAGCTCCAAGGGAGAGAGAGAGGTTCGGCCACCACAAGAGGAAGAGAGGGAGAGGATGGCCTGCCACACCAAGGAACAAAAGAGGGAGAGAAATAATAGAGGTTGTCACCCATGAAGGCACCCTCACCCCTTCTTTTATATTCCTTGGCCTAGGCAAATTAGGAAATTTAATTACAATAAAATTTCCTCAATTTCCTTGACATGATTTAATTGAGAAAAATAAAATAAAATTTCCCCAATTGAAATCTTATGGCCGGCCACATCAATGAAATCAAATTGGACAAGTTTCAATCAACAATTAAAACTTCCTAATTTGTTTCCGGAAATTTTAAAAAATAAAATTTCTCTTCAAAATCTCTTTATGGTTGATATAAGGAAATTTCTATAATTTTAATTTTTCAACATGTGAATAATTTTTAAAGAGAAAATAAAATATCTAACCAATTTACAAATAAGGAAAGAGATCTAATCTCTTTCTTTAATCTTTTGTAGATCTTTTACAAGAGAGATATTTTAATTTTAATTCTCTTTAGTAAATTATATCTCCCACATAATAAAAATTAAAATTAAAATCCCTTCTTAAATTAATTTGGTCGGCCCCCACTAGCTTGGGTTCAAGCTAGGGCCGGCCACCCAATTTTATACCTAGGCCGGCCCTAGCTTGGTTCCCAAGCTAGCTTGGCCGGTCCCCTATTGGTGGGTATAGAAGGTGGGTATAGGTGGGTATAATACTCTATATATAAGAGGCTACGATAGGGACCGAGAGGAGGAATTGGTTTTGGTCTCCCGATGAAATTAAGCATCCCGTGTTCACCCCGAACACACAACTTAATTTCATCAATAATAATTCATTCCACTAAAGAACTATTATTGAACTACCGCACCAATCCCAAATTATATTTTGGGCTCCTTCTTATTATGAGTGTGTTAGTCTCCCTGTGTTTAAGATAACAAATGTCCACTAATTAAGTAAGTTACTGACAACTCGCTTAATTAATATCTAGCTCCAAGAGTAGTACTACTCAAGTTCATCGTCATGTCGGACTAAGTCCACCTGCAGGGTTTAACATGACAATCCTTATGAGCTCCTCTTGGGGACATTCTCAACCTAGATCACTAGGACACAGTTTCCTTCTATAATCAACAACACACACTATAAGTGATATCATTTCCCAACTTATCGGGCTTATTGATTTATCGAACTAAATCTCACCCATTGATAAATTAAAGAAATAAATATCAAATATATGTGCTTGTTATTATATTAGGATTAAGAGCACACACTTCCATAATAACTGAGGTCTTTGTTCCTTTATAAAGTCAGTATAAAAGGAACGACCTCAAATGGTCCTACTCAATACACTCTAAGTGTACTAGTGTAATTATATAGTTAAGATAAACTAATATCTAATTACACTACGACATTCCAATGGTTTGTTCCTTTCCATCTTGGTCGTGATCTACTATTTATAATTTATAAGGAACCGATAACATGATCTTCTGTATGTGACACCACACACCATGTTATCTACAATATAAATTAATTGAGCAACTACATTTATCAAATGTAGACATTTGACCAATGTGATTCTTATTTCTAGATAAATGTTTATTCCAAAAGCTAGGCTTTTAGTATACACTCTAACAGTCGCCTCAGCACAAGTTATAAGTGAGTTTGCTCTCACGCCCAACGATTCTCTCGGTCGGTATCCCCTACTTTCGCCTCAATGGGAAGCCACAAGGTACACTTTCGTGCTCCATAGATCTGCAGCCATACCTCTATTGCCAATACAAGATGCAAACCGGCGGGTCTAGATGAACCACGACTTTCCATCCCTCAGGGTAAGAGAAAGGTGTGGTAAGTAAATTATCTTTTCTAAAATATCTTTTCTAGCAAATTCTCTTGGGGACGTACATCGATGGAATATGATAATAGGAGAGACAAGAATGTACAGACCCCCAACATAATAGGCAGATTATGCGGTGAACATTGTTTATTTAGAAAAAAGGTGGAGAACATTTTTCAAGAATTCACATTATTATAAGATCAAGACGCCTGGTCCTTTTCGCTAGATGAGCCTGGGCTCGGGCCAACTCTTCCTTGATATGTTGGATGGTGCTTTATAGATGAGCAATGGTTTCGTCTTTGATCCGGTGTTCCTCTTGCAAGAGTGTTACAGTATCCTCGTGCCTTAGCTTCAGGTAAGCAATATAATGGGTCTGACTCCTCACGTCGGAACAGGCCTTATGCTTTAAAGCTATCTCGGCTTGAGTCTGGACTTAGCGGTCAGCCAGAGTTCTTCCATTTCATGAGTAAGGGAAACTTGAAGATCTCTACTTTGAGTCAGCTCCAGTAAGGCCTCATCTTTCCGGGCCAATAACTCAGTCAAGCTGGTAATTTGTTGATGTAAAGAAGAGGGTTTGCCAGATCCCATTATAGGTTCCATGGAGGCTTGAATATGAGAAGATAGCTGGTTCTACTTAAGATGAATGGCTCTATTTAAAGAGACGCGTACAAGGCAGTCTACTCGGGAAAGGAGAACACCTTTAGGAAATGAGGGCTCATCTAAGAAGGCATTACGCCTCCCCAGGTATGCTAGTGGGGGCAATAACTCAAGATTCCTCAGAAGAGGTGAGACACTCCAGTGCAGGATGAAATTCCCTAGGACTCGGGAAATGGAAAAGAGGCTAACATCTCGGTAAGGGGAGCAAGTGAATTAGGATTTGGGTCTAGTCAGTCGGACAGGAGCCTCCTTCGATTAGACTTGAGGGGGAGGCTTGTGATACGACGCATGATAGTGGGGTCAGATAGCAGACATGGTCGGAAGTCAATCCCACGGGGCGGTCAGAAGTCAAGCTCACAAGGCAGTCAAAAGTCAAGCTCACGTGACAGTTAGAAGTCAAGTCTACGTGGAGGTCAAAAGTCCAGCCTACGTGGGAATAGAAGGACCAGGTGATGTGCATAGATTATATACACCTTTTATGCATGCTTGGACGCATATTTACATACTTTGCACATGCTTTGTCTACGTATTTTCGTTCTTCCAGCTTTCCTTTTAGCATATTTACTCTTTTTGTTCGGAGATATGCTTTTGTGCATTTTCTGTACACAGGGGTCGAATTTGGTGAAGGATTCATGTTTGAGGCCAAATCTGCAAGCGAAGTTAGAGAGGAAGGCGCCATTCCTTAACCTCACACGGCCCTGCAATGGGGGGGTTGCCCAGGCCGTGTGGAGAGCCCAGGCTGTGTGGCTGTAGCAGAGGTGGAAGTTGCCATGGCCGTGTGAACCTCACACGACCGTGCTAAGATTTGAAGCCAGAAAGACCATGGTCATGTACACTACATGACCATGCAAGTCATCCAGAGCTGAAGACTTACATGGCCGTGTAGATCTACACGGCCGTGCAAGGTTTCCAGAGACCAAGAAGACTCTGACCATATGCACCACACAGCCATGCGAGGTTTCCAGAGGCAGAGTCAGTGCATGCCGTGTAGATCTACACGGTCGTGCAAGGGAAGCAGAAGTAGTGTGTGCCACGACCGTGTATCATACACGACCATGTAAGGAAGGCAGAGAAGGGAGTGACCTTGGCCGTGTGAACCTCACATGGGCATGCCTCAGGGTCGTGTGGCGCTCAAACCTCCCCTCTATATAAGGCCTCCTTCATGAATTGAAAGGGGATCTTCTCCTTTTTTGGGGGGAATCAAGATTTGTGGCGTTCCTCCACCTTCTTGGAGGGATTTTCGGCGATCTAAGAGCAGATCTTCATCATTTCGACTCTGGGGAACGAGGATTGGATCCGAAGATGGTCTTCATCGTAGATAAGCTTTTCTTCGCTTTATTTCTCGGATTTGGGATCAAGATGCTTGTATTCTCTTTATCTTTGGATTTCTTTCCTTATTCTATGGATTAGATCTCTTGTTCTAGGATGGAGGGAGTATTTGTAATGGAGATTTGATGTAAAACTCTTGTGGATTTACCAATTTCCTATTTCTATGATTTTGCCCTATTTGTATTTATTCTTTCTTGTGTGGATTGTTGTGATTAGAGCTCAATTACCATGCTTGATTGAATGTTTGAATATCTTGTGGATCTTGTATAGATTGCTTCCCATTCGATTTTTCAAGGGACATTCGTGACAGGAACATGCCCGTGTAAGGACGTTTAAGAGGTAATCTTGAAAGGGAAATTAGGTATTTCAAGAGGGTAGGATAGATTGTATAGATTATATATTATATCTTGATGCAGTTGAGGGGTGATGAATTCTATGTTGATTATCCGAGGGACGCACGTGACAGGCAAGCCTGTGTAAGGACAACATAGATTCATTCCTAATTGATCACGTTTAGGTATAGATTTTAGTCCTAGGCCGGTTGTCTATTGCAAGGGAGAACTGGCAACCTTCTACAAATGATGGTCAATTGAGGAATAAGATTTGGTAGATCATTACATTGAATAACATTACAAAGAAACCAAAACTCCTAGAACATACCTTTACCATTGCCCTTATTCTTGTTTCTTATTCTTTCATTTCTACGTTTTACTTTTAGTGCTTATTCAGTCCCTGTGGATACGATATCTTTTATTATTACTTACGATATTTCCGTACACTTGCGGAAAGTCAACACCAGGCTACAGGATGGACCCGGTCGGACACAAGTGGCATTCCGGAATTAAGCCTACATGTCAAGTAGGAACTCGGAAGGTAAGACCTACGGGTCAGAATTTACAGACTCGCGACACAGGAGATACGAGGACTAATGCGTACAGGTCGGGATGTGCAAACCAAGGGTGACAGGTTAGGATTTATAGACTTGCGACACCGAAGATACAAGGACTAAAGCGTACAGGTCGGGATGTGCAAACCAAGGATGACAGGTCAGGATTTATAGACTAGCGACACAGGAGATACGAGGACTAAAATGTATAGATCAGGATGTGCAAACCAAGGATGACAGGTTAGGATTTACAGACTCGCGACACCGGAGATACAAGGACTAAAGCGTACAGGTCGAGATGTGCAAACCAAGGGTGACAGGTTAGGATTTACAGACTTGCGACACCGAAGATACAAGGACTAAAGCGTACAGGTCGGGATGTGTAAACCAAGGATGACACGTTAAGATTTATAGACTCGCGACACCGGAGATACAAGGACTAAAGCGTACAGGTCGGGATAGTCAAACAAAGGATGACAAGTCAGGACTTGTGAACTTGTGGAATAGGATACACGGACAGAGCGCACAGGTCAGGATACAAGAACCAAGACTCACAAAGTAGGATACACGGAGCCAAGACACATGTCAGGATATGTGGAAGAAGGGTAAATACAGGACACTGTAACACCTATAGGATCCCTAGAAATTTTACATGAATTTATGCATGATTAAATAGGTTTCATGTGGATTCTTCTTTTAAAAAAAATTAATAAAAAGAACAAAAAAGAGGCATGACCAAGGATTGAACCTTGGACCTCTTAGTAAGTGGTTCCATGTCATAACCAGTAGCCCCAGCAGGGGTGTGCTGATATGAAAAGAGGGAAATTATGGTTAAAGGTAAGGAAAGTGAAGGCACTCTTCATTAAAGAGGAGAAGTACAAGTTTCCTTCCTCTTCTTACAATGAAAAGAGAGTTTTACTTCCTCCCTTCATTTAGGATGAGTAAAAGAAAAGGGAAGGAAAAGTTCATTTTTCCTTTTTCCTTTCATTTGGAATAAAAGGAGAAAAGAAAGAGAAAATTTCATTTTTCTTCTCTTCCTCCTCCCTCCTCTTCTCCACCGAAACAAACCCCTCCTTCCTCACCATTGCCGAACCAAGCAAGAAGGTTTTCTCTCTAGGAAAAGCTTCACAACCAAGGGTACTTCTCTTAGAGGATTAAGCGAGAGATGTAAGTATCCCCTCACCTGCAGTACAATAGTTTTCGTACGCTTTATGTTTAAAGATTTTTGAAAAAAAACTTAGGGATTTCCTTTCAAGTTTCGGACAAGATGAGGAGTTGTGGTCACTTATGGTTGTCAAAGTTTACAATTTATGCTTCATGTTATAACAAAAAGTCTAGAACATCACACTTTAGGTTTCGGCCAAGATGAAATATAAGGTTTAGATCAAAGTGTTGAAACCTAAACATGATTGTTTATGCTCTTTCATGATATATGATTTACTACATGTTGTTAGTTAAGTTTTCATGCTACATGTTGTATAAATAAAACCTAGAACTTCACTTTAGGTTTCGGCCAAGATGGAACATGAGGTTTAGATCAAAGTGTTGAAACCTAAACATGATTGTTTATGCTCCTTCATGATACATGATTTACTACATGTTGTTAGTTAAGTTTTCATGCTACATGTTGTATAAATAAAACCTAGAACTTCACTTTACGTTTCGGCCAAGATGGAACATGAGGTTTAGATCAAAGTGTTGAAACCTAAACATGATTGTTTATGCTCCCTCATGATTCATGATTTATTACATGTTGTTAGTTAAGTTTTCTTGCTACATGTTGTATAAATAAAACCTAGAACTTCACTTTAGATTTCGGCCAAGATGGAACATAGGGTTTAGATCAAAGTGTTGAAACCTAAACATGATTGTTTATGCTCCCTCATGATACATGATTTATTACATGTTGTTAGTTAAGTTTTCATGCTACATGTTGTATAAATAAAACCTAGAACTTCACTTTAGGTTTCGGCCAAGATGGAACATAGGGTTTAGATCAAAGTGTTGAAGCCTAAACATGATTGTCTATGCTCCTTCATGATACATGATTTGTTACATGTTGATTAGTTAAGTTTTCATGCTACATGTTGTATAAATAAAACCTAGAACTTACTTTAGGTTTCGGCCAAAATGGAACATAGGGTTAGATCAAAGTGTTGAAACCTAAAACATGATTGTTTATGCTCGTTCATGATACATGATCTATTACATGTGGTTAGTTAAGTTTTCATGCTACATGATGTATAAACAAAACCTAGAGTCTTACCCTAGGTTTCGGCCAAGGATGAACACAAGGTCTAGGGCAAGGTTTTGAATTTTAACCATGCTTGTTTTATGCTTCCTCATGATGTATGATTTTCTATACAATGTTAGATTGAATTTCCATGTCTTAAGTTGCATGAAAAACCTAGAAACCTTATCTTTAGGTTTCGGCCAAGGTTGAATTAGAGGCTTAGAGAGAGTTGTAGACCTAAACTATAATTGTTTATGCTTCCTCATGATGTATGATTTTCTATACAATGTTAGGTTAAATTTCCATGGCTTATGTTGCATGAAAAACCTAGAAACACCACCTTGAGGTTTCGGCCAAGGTTGGATATTAGAGTTAGAACCTCACTTATGGTTACCAAAGGACTCACTTGCTATGCTATGTAGGTTGCAAAAGTTTCATACTTTAAATTGATTAAAGGAAAAAAATTTAAAACATGCCTTCATGTGTCGGCCAAGATAAGAAGAATGAGGTTAAGAAGCTACCTAGGGTTCCTAAGGTCTTACATGCTATGAATAATGATTATGAAGACTTAGGTAGTTGATTTCATGTATCCATGTTGTTTGAAAAGCTATGATGTATGTATATATGTTTCGGCCAAGCATGATTTAGGGCTTGTAGGAAGTTTCAAAAACCTTAATCATGTATGATGTTGACTCTTATGATATGAGATGAATTTTTATGTCACCAAGTTAATTGATATGTACACTTCATGTTATCATGATATGTTTTTTTTTATGAGATGCTATATAATGTGCACTTCATGTTATCATGTTATGTTTTTATGATATGCTATATGTTATGTGCACTTGGTTCCATCATTCTATGTTTATGCAAGGCTTACGTAAGATGAAAAGCCTAAGAGATGCTTCCCTTAAGTTGGGATCAAGAGCACTCTTCATGATATGACAAGAATATGAAATGTTATGAAATGACAAGAACATGATATGTTATGATACAACATGATATGACAAGCTATTTTACTTTGTATGGTTTGTACCAAGGGTGGACTCCACAAGCGCCCCTAGGACGATGGTCTATGAAACGGACCTAGTAAAAGGGATGGACTCCTAAGTGCCCCTATGTCGATGGTTTATGAAACGGGCCTAGTTCCTAGTAGGTTCAAGATTTGCTACCTTGGATCTATTTAGGATGCACGCATTTATGTATGTATATGGTACAAGCCGGGCCCTCATGTTGAGATTATGTTTAAGTATGTATATGATATATGTTTTCAAAAGGACATCTTGCATATACTCATTTCATGATACATGTTTTCAAAAGATCATCTTGCATTCACAAGTTCATGTTATATGTTTTCTTTATGCTTCTTAAAGATGTTCTTGGAAATATGTCCATAATGTTTATATGATCATGTTACTACTTTATGTTTATGCTCTCACATGATATGATATGACTTTATGTTTATGCTCTCACATGATATGATATGACTTTATGTTTATACTCTCACATGATATGATATGACTTTATGTTATGCTCTCACATGTTATGTTATGATTTACCAAATGAACATGTTATCACTTTATGTTCATGCATGAATCATGGTTTTTGTGAGTAGGAAAGGGACTTACTAAGCCTATGGGCTTATAGTTTTTATGTTTCCTTGTACTGCAGAAAAAGGAAAGGAATGGCTAAACTAAGAGGAGCAGCAGAAAGGGCAAGTGTGTGTGTGGAAGTGACACGGTGGAAGAAAACTGCTATATGTTTTTAAGTTCTAAGTTGCTTATGAACCATGTGTTATCTTTATATTTTGATAGTACTTTACCTAGTATGGATAGTTATGCACTTATGTTCTTTATGTTTCATGCTAGTATGCTTATGATATCATGAATTATGTTTCAAGTAGTTGGTACTAATTAAGTTGTATGCATGAATACTAGTAAGTCTACATGTTCAGTATGATAAGCATGATGATTAGTGTAGAAAAAAATTAAATAACTGTTTCCGCTGCATGATTTTATATGTATGCACGTATGTAAGGAAGTAACCCCGTCCCTCCTTAAGCAGTGGGAGGGCGGGCGTTACAGTATGGTATCAAAGCAGGTCTGCCTTCCCACTACACACACATCAAGCCTACATCCTGCCGCTCTAAGTAAGAATTTCTATGCCTATGCTATTTTCTTTTGTGTATGATAAGGAATGTTTTAATTTAAGTATGCATGTCTACTTCATATATTTTTTCCTTTTTATGATAAGTTACAGTTTTAGTTTAAGTATGCATGATGGTAGATTAGGAAAAATAATAATAATAACTTATGCTAGCCTTGTTGTCATTCATGAAGATAAGCATGGCTAGAAGACGCAATACTATAGCTGATGAGACAGTACCTCCACCTGATTTGATGCATGTAGTCACTGAACTTCAGCTTCAGGTCACAGAACAGCAGCAGATAATAAAAACTCTGATGAATCAGCAAGGGAACCCTGCTACCACACCAGGGAATCAGAATACAATGCCCGTCATACCTGCGGCTGCACCAGTGCCACCGGCACCTGTACCACCGGTAGGCCCAGCCCTAGTGGTTCATCAGGAGGCGTATCTGATTCAGTGGCAGAGGCTGAAGCCGGAAGTTTTCTCCGGTAACTGTGAGCCATGGGACGCCCAAGCCTGGTTCAAGACTGTGGAGAGCATAGTGGAGCTATTGGACTGGCCTGAACACGAGAAAGTCAAATATGCATCGTTCTGCCTTACGAGCGATGCTAGAATGTGGTGGGACCGAGTTAAAGCAAAGAGACAAGTAAACCAAATGAGATGGATGGACTCCGAGACTAAATTCTTCGAGGAGTTCTTCCACATGCATGTGACGAACAAGCACTACGATGAGTTCACCGAGTTCCGACAAGGTGATCTCTCAGTTAATGAAGTTGTGAAGAGATTCAACCATCTAGTGCGCCTATGCACAGAGTTGGTCAGCACAGAAAGAGAAAGGGTCAGACTTATGCTGAAGATGCTCAGACCTGAGATAGCTCTGAATGTGGCCGGCGGAGTTAATAGACCACAGACTGCCGAAGAGTTAATTAGCAGTGCCCTGATCACCGAACACTACTTGAAGGCGCTGAACGAAGGCAAAAGTCAACCCCAGCCGGGAGGACAGAAATCACAAAACACCAAAGCCAACTGGAAAGGAAACCACAGTGGTAAGAGAAAGCAATGGAACGACTCTAAGGGTGGTCCAGCAAGCAAGCAACCTACGTTCCCTCAGTGTACCACATGTGGGAAGAAGCATCTGGGAAAATGTCGTATGGGCACAAATAAGTGCTACAACTGTGGATTGGAAGGACATATGGCCAGAAACTGTCCAACCCAGAGTCAGATACCTCCTCAGCAGTATGTCCAGAACAGAGGTGCTTCCCCACAGCTACACCTGATGCAAGCTGCGATAGAAGGTCCTCAGATAAGCCAAGGGCGATTGGAGGCCCCGCCAGTTACGACGAATGTCAAAATTTTCTCCCTCGCCAAGGAAGATGTGGCGAATGCTTCTACCGTTGTCACAGGTCAGATATTTATTTTCAGTCAGTATGCTACTGTATTATTAGATACTGGGGCAACGCACTCGTTCGTCTCTACCCTGTTCACAAGAAAGATAGACATGCCACCCCAAGCCTTAGATTGCAAATTCTTAACGACCCTGCCTTCGGGAGAAGTAATGCCATCTACTCATATGTTGCGAGCCGCGCCCATCAGAATCACAGACAAAGAACTCTACTGTGATCTGATAGTGCTTGACATGCAAGATTATGATATTATATTGGGCATGGATTTCCTGAGCAAGTACGGTGCTTCGATAGAGTGTCGTAAGAGAAAAGTGGTCTTCCGGCCAGAAGAAGAACCGACGTTTGAATTTATCGGAGAGACAAGGAAAGAAATTAAGAAATTCTTATCAACCTTAAAGGCACAAAAGATGTTAGACAATGGATGCACTGGGTTTCTAGCACATGTGGTTGATACAAGTCAAGCAGAGGAACTGAAGCTGGAAGTTATCAGAGTTGTATGCAACTACCCAGAGGTATTTCCCGATGAACTACCAGGGTTAGCCCCAGATAGAGAAATTGAATTTGAGATCGAATTGATTTCGGGTACTAAACCGATCTCTAAAGCACCTTACCGTATGGCGCCGGCTGAATTGAAGGAACTTCAAGAACAACTATGAGAGTTACTCGACAAGGGACTTATCCGCCCTAGTCACTCCCCATGGGGAGCTCCTGTACTGTTTGTGAAGAAGAAAGATGGGTCTATGCGAATGTGCATAGACTACCGAGCGCTAAATAAAGTGACAATCAAGAACCGGTACCCTCTACCACGGATTGACGACCTGTTTGACCAATTGAAGGGTGCCACCGTTTTCTCTAAGATCGATCTGAGGTATGGCTATCATCAAGTAAAAGTGAAACGGGATGATATACCAAAGACGGCTTTCCGAACAAGATACGGACACTATGAGTTCGTAGTTATGCCCTTCGGAGTGACGAATGCTCCTGCCTTGTTTATGGACCTGATGAATCAGGTATTCTCAACATTTCTCGACAAATTTGTGATCGTCTTATTGAGGATATCCTCATCTATTCGAGAACTCAAGCGGAGCATGCCGAACACCTGAACATAGTTTTGCGAATTCTTCAGGAGAAGCAGCTATGCGAATTTTTTCAAATGCGAGTTCTGGCTCGATCGAGTATCATTTTTGGGTCATGTTATCTCTAAAGATGGAGTAATGGTAGACCCAATCAAAATTGAAGCTGTGAGCAACTGGAACAGGCCAAAGAATGCTAGTGAGATCAGAAGTTTTCTCGGGCTAGCAGGCTATTACCGGAAGTTCGTAGAGGGTTTATCCAGAATTGCAGCCCCTATGGCAGCTCTCACCCGGAAGAATAAGAAGTACGAATGGGCAGACGATTGTGAGAAGAGTTTCACAGAATTGAAAAGGAGACTGACCAGTGCTCCAATTCTCACTCTTCCGGAAGGTAACGAAGGGTTCGATATGTACAGCGACGCTTCCAGATTAGGACTCGAAGTCGTACTCATGCAGAACGGCAAAGTCATTGCCTATGCCTCTAGGCAACTCAAAGAACATGAAAGAAATTACCCCACTCATGATTTAGAGCTAGCAGCCGTGGTCTTTGCTCTCAAAATATGGAGGCATTATCTATATGGAGCACAGTGTAAGATTTATACAGATCACCAGAGTCTAAAATATTTCTTCACACAGAAGGACCTAAACATGAGACAACGTAGATGGCTTGAGCTAGTAAAGGACTATGACTGCGAGATCTTCTACCATCCGGGAAAGGCGAACAAAGTGGTTGACGCACTCAGCAGGAAGTCCTAGGCCACCTTAGTTAACCGGAGCTATTTTAAGTTCGAGGACGAACTTTTATGAAGTATGGGGGACTGTAACACCCATAGGATCCCTAGAAATTTTACATGAATTTATGCATGATTAAATAGGTTTCATGTGGATTCTTCTTAAAATAAAAATTAATAAAAAGAACCAAAAAGAGGCATGACCAAGGATTGAACCTTGGACTTCTTAGTAAGTGGTTCCATGTCATAACCAGTAGCCCCAGCAAGGGTGTGGTGATATGAAAAGAGGGAAATTATGGTTAAAGGTAAGGAAAGTGAAGGCTCTCTTCACTAAAGAGGAGAAGTACAAGTTTCCTTCCTCTTCTT
Source organism: Zingiber officinale (assembly GCF_018446385.1). NCBI lineage: Eukaryota > Viridiplantae > Streptophyta > Magnoliopsida > Zingiberales > Zingiberaceae > Zingiber > Zingiber officinale. The sequence continues at coordinate 51,022,883 of NC_055997.1, forward strand.
ACAATGAAAAGAGAGTTTTACTTCCTCCCTTCATTTAGGATGAGTAAAAGAAAAGGGAAGGAAAAGTTCATTTTTCCTTTTTTCCTTTCATTTGGAATAAAAGGAGAAAAGAAAACGAAAATTTCATTTTTCTTCTCTTCCTCCTCCCTCCTCCTCTCCACCGAAACAAACCCCTCCTTCCTCACCATTGCCGAACCAAGCATTTCTCTCTAGGAAAAGCTTCACAACCAAGGGTACTTCTCTTAGAGGATTAAGCGAGAGATGTAAGTATCCCCTCACCTGCAGTACAATAGTTTTCGTACGCTTTATGTTTAAAGATTTTTGAAAAAAAAAAACTTAGGGATTTCCTTTCAAGTTTCGGCCAAGATGAGGAGTTGTGGTCACTTATGGTTGTCAAAGTTTACAATTTATGCTTCATGTTGTAACAAAAAGTCTAGAACCTCACTCTTTAGGTTTCGGCCAAGATGAAATATAAGGTTTAGATCAAAGTGTTGAAACCTAAACATGATTGTTTATGCTCCTTCATGATACATGATTTACTACATGTTGTTAGTTAAGTTTTCATGCTACATGTTGTATAAATAAAACCTAGAACTTCACTTTAGGTTTCGGCCAAGATGGAACATGAGGTTTAGATCAAAGTGTTGAAACCTAAACATGATTGTTTATGCTCCTTCATGATACATGATTTACTACATGTTGTTAGTTAAGTTTTCATGTTACATGTTATATAAATAAAACCTAGAACTTCACTTTAGGTTTCGGCCAAGGTGGAACATGAGGTTTAGATCAAAGTGTTGAAACCTAAACATGATTGTTTATGCTCCCTCATGATACATGATTTATTACATGTTGTTAGTTAAGTTTTCATGCTACATGTTGTATAAATAAAACCTAGAACTTCACTTTAGGTTTCAGCCAAGATGGAACATAGGGTTTAGATCAAAGTGTTGAAACCTAAACATGATTGTTTATGCTCCCTCATGATACATGATTTATTACATGTTGTTAGTTAAGTTTTTATGCTACATGTTGTATAAATAAAACCTAGAACTTCACTTTAGGTTTCAGCCAAGATGGAACATAGGGTTTAGATCAAAGTGTTGAAACCTAAACATGATTGTTTATGCTCTCTCATGATACATGATTTATTACATGTTGTTAGTTAAGTTTTCATGCTACATGTTGTATAAATAAAACCTAGAACTTCACTTTAGGTTTCGGCCAAGATGGAACATAGGGTTTAGATCAAAGTGTTGAAACCTAAACAGGATTGTCTATGCTCCTTCATTATACATGATTTGTTACATGTTGATTAGTTAAGTTTTCATGCTACATGTTGTATAAATAAAACCTAGAACGTACTTTAGGTTTCGGCCAAGATGGAACATAGGGTTAGATCAAAGTGTTGAAACCTAAAACATGATTGTTTATGCTTGTTCAGGATACATGATCTATTACATGTGGTTAGTTAAGTTTTCATGCTACATGATGTATAAACAAAACCTAGAGTCTTACCCTAGGTTTCGGCCAAGGATGAACACAAGGTCTAGGGCAAGGTTTTGAATTTTAACCATGCTTGTTTTATGCTTCCTCATGATGTATGATTTTCTATACAATGTTAGATTGAATTTCCATGTCTTAAGTTGCATGAAAAACCTAGAAACCTTATCTTTAGGTTTCGGCCAAGGTTGAATTAGAGGCTTAGAGAGAGTTGTAGACCTAAACTATAATTGTTTATGCTTCTCATGATGTATGGTTTTCTATACAATGTTAGGTTAAATTTCCATGGTTTATGTTGCATGAAAAACCTAGAAACACCACCTTGAGGTTTCGGCCAAGGTTGGATATTAGAGTTAGAACCTCACTTATGGTTACCAAAAGACTCACTTACTATGCTATGTAGGTTGCAAAAGTTTCATGCTTTAAATTGATTAAAGGAAAAAAATTTAAAACATGCCTTCATGTTTTGGCCTAGATAAGAAGAATGAGGTTAAGAAGCTACCTAGGGTTCCTAAGGTCTTACATGCTATGAATAATGATTATGAAGACTTAGGTAGTTGATTTCATGTATCCATGTTGTTTGAAAAGCTATGATGTATGTATATATGTTTCGGCCAAGCATGATTTAGAGCTTGTAAGAAGTTTCAAAAACCTTAATCATGTATGATGTTGACTCTTATGATATGAGATGAATTCTTATGTCACCATGTTAATTGATATGTGCACTTCATGTTATCATGCTATGTTTTTTTTATGAGATGCTATATAATGTGCACTTCATGTTATCATGTTATGTTTTTTTGATATGCTATATGTTATGTGCACTTGGTGCCATCATGCTATGTTTATGCAAGGCTTACGTAAGATGAAAAGCCTAAGAGATGCTTCCCTTATGTTGGGATCAAGAGCACTCTTCATGATATGATAAGAATATGAAATGTTATGAAATGACAAGAACATGATATGTTATGATACGACATGATATGACATGTTATTTTACTTTGTAAGGCTTGTACCAAGGGTGGGCTCCACAAACGCCTCTAGGTCGATGGTCTATGAAATGGGCCTAGTAAAAGGGATGGGCTTCTAAGTGCCCCTAGGTCGATGGTTTATGAAACGGGCCTAGTTCCTAGTAGGTTCAAGATTTGCTACCTTGGATCTATTTAGGATGCGCACATTTATGTATGTATGTGGTACAAGCCGGGCCCTCATGTTGAGATTATGTTTAAGTATGTATATGATATATATTTTCAAAAGGACATCTTGCATATACTCATTTCATGATACATGTTTTCAAAAGATCATCTTACATTCACAAGTTCATGTTATAAGTTTTCTTTATGCTTCTTAAAGATGTTCTTGGAAATATGTCCATAATGTTTATATGATCATGTTACTACTTTATGTTTATGTCCTCACATGATATGATATGACTTTATGTTTATGCTCTCACATGATATGATATGACTTTATAACATAAACATGATATGATATGACTTTATGTTTATGCTCTCACATGATATGATATGACTTTATGCTCCACATGATATGATATGACTTTATGTTTATGCTCTCACATGATATGATATGACTTTATGTTATGTTCTCACATGTTATGTTATGATTTACCAAATGAACATGTTATCACTTTATGTTCATGCATGAATCATGGTTTTTGTGGGTAGGAAAGGGACTTACTAAGCCTATAGGCTTATAGTTTTTATGTTTCCTTGTACTGCAGAAAAAGGAAAGCAATGGCTAAACTAAGAGGAGCAGCAGGAAGGGCAAGTGTGTGTGTGGCAGTGGCACGGTGGAAGAAAACTGCTATATGTTTTTAAGTTCTAAGTTTCTTATGAATCATGTGTTATCTTTATATTTTGATAGTACTTTAACTAGTATGGATAGTTATGCACTTATGTTCTTTATGTTTCATGCTAGTATGCTTATGATATCATGAATTATGTTTCAAGTAGTTGGTACTAATTAAGTTGTATACATGAATACTAGTAAGTCTACATGTTCAGTATGATAAGCATGATGATTAGTGTAGAAAAAAAATTAAATAATTGTTTCCGCTGCCATGATTTTATATGTATGCACGTATGTAAGGAAGTAACCCCGTCCCTCCTTAAGCAGTGGGAGGGCGGGCGTTACAGACACGACGTACAAGTCTAGATTGGCGGGACAACAAACAAGCTGGGGAATGCAACAGGAAAGGCAGTCCTGGGCCTACAAGTCACGATTTACAGGTACGAAGTGTTAGAGTGTATACTAAAAGTCTAGCTTTTTGTAAACATTTATTTTGAGATAAAGAATCACATTGGTCAAATGCCTACATTTATATGCTAAGTGTAGTTGTTCAATTAATTTATATTGTAAATAACATGGTGTATGATGTCACATACAGAAGATCATGTTATCAATTTCTTATAAATTATAAACAGTAGCTCACGACTAAGATGGAAAGGAATAAGCCATTGGAATAGTTGTAGTGTAATTTGGTATTAGTTTATCTTAACTATAAAATTACACTAATACACTCAGAGTGTATTAAGCTGGACCATTTAAGGTAAGTTCTTTTATACTGACTTAATAAAAGAACTAGACCTTTGTTATTATGGAAGTGTGAGCTCTTAATCCCGATATAGTAACAAGTACGTGTACTTAGTATTTATTTCTTTGACTTATCAAAGGGTGAAATTTAGCTTGATAAACCAAGAGGCTTGATAAGTTGGGAAATGATATTATTTATAGTGTGTGTTGTTGATTATAGAAGGAAACCGTGTCCTAGTAATCTAGGTTGATAATGTCCCCAAGAGGAGCTCAGAAGGATTGTCATGTAAACCCTTCAGGTGAACTTAGTCCGACATGACGATAAGGTTGAGTGGTACTACTCTTGGAGCTAGATATTAATTAAATGAGTTGTCAGTAACTCATTTAATTAGTGGATATTCGATATCTTAAACACAGGGAGATAAACACAGGGAGATTAACACACACATGATAAGAAGGAGCTCAAAATGTAATTTGGGATTGGTGCGGTAGTTCAATAAAAATTCTTTAGTGGTATGAATTATTATTGATGAAATTAAGTTGGGTGTTCGGGGCGAACACGGGAAGCTTAATTTCATCGGGAGACCAAAACCAATTCCTCCTCTCGGTCCCTATCGTAACCTCTTATTTATAAAGTATTATACCCACCCATACCCACCTTCTCACTCACCTTTATAAGGTGGCCGGCCAAGCCAACTTGGAGCCCAAGCTAGGGCCGGCCAAACCAAGGTGAGTTGGTTTCATTAGGTGGTCGGCCCTAGCTTGAACCCAAGCTTGGTGTGGTTGGCCACATTAAATTAAAAAGGATTTTTATTTTAAAATCTTTCTTATGTGGAAGCCATGGTTTTAAAAGAGAGTTTTAAAATTTAAATCTTTCCTTTTATAGCTTTCTACAAAAGATTAAGTGAAATGTTTGATATCTTTCCTTATTTGTAGTTAAAAGGAAGATTTTAATTTTTTATAAAACTTTCCTTTTTTGTAACCATCCTCATGATTTAAAAGAGAGTTTTAAAATTAAATCTTTCCTTTTATAATTTCTATAAAAGATTAAGAAAAGATTTGATATCTTTCCTTATTTGTAGATTGAAAGGAGGATTTTAATTTTAGAGAAAACTTTCCTTTTGAAAATCATCCACATGTTTTAATAGAGAGATTTTAATTTATAAAAGTTTCCTTTTATGACCAACCATGAAGGGAATTTTTTAAAGAGAAATTTTTATTTAAAAATTTCTAGAAACAAATTAGGAAGTTTTAATTTTATGTTTAAAACTTTCCATGTTTGGAGGGATTAAGGTGGCCAACCATATAAGAGAATAAGGAAGTTTTAATAAAACTTTCCTTATTTGCCAAGACCAAGGAATATAAAAGAGAGAGTAGAGGTGCCTCACCTCATAACCCTATCTCTTCTATTGGTTCCTCTCTTCCTTGGTTGTTGGTCGGCCCCTCTCTTCCTCTCCATCTCCTATTCTTCTTCCTTGGCCAGTGGCATCTTCATCTCAAGGAGGTTTTGTTGGTGGCCGGATATTGTTAGAGGAAGAAGGAGAGATAGGAGGCTTTGTTTCTAGCATCCTTTGGAGCTTGGTGGTGGTGGCTGAACCTCATCTTTTCTTGGAGATCTTGTGGTGGCCGAAACTTGTTGGAGAAGAAGGAAGCTTGGGTGGTTCTCGTCTCGGTAGATCGTCGCCCACACGACGTCCGAGATAAGAAGAGGAATACGATAGAAGATCAAGAGGTTGTTGCTTACAAAGAAAGGTATAACTAGTAATTTTATTCCGCATCATACTAGTTTTCTTTGTATAGATTTTGAAATACCAAGCACAAGAGGCATATGATTCTAGGTTTCTAATTTGTGATTTGAGTTTGTGTTCTTTTCTTTTCTTTTTTGATCTTGTGATTTGATTGTTCTTATTGGTTAAACCTAGGGTTACTATAAGGAGATTGAATATTGAATTTTTTTAAAAGGCTTTGTCAAGGAAGTGGTGGATGATCTCATAACCAAGAAGGCCTAGTGCCTCACCATGTTTAACCTGGAAGCTAATTTTAAAAATAAATATGTAATCAACTTTGTAATATGGGTGGACTTGGATTAATAATGTTAAGCATCATTTGCGATCCAAATCTAAACCTCTAAGAACAGATAAGTTAAATTTGGAATCAATAATGTTAAGTTCCGTTTGCGATTCATAATTTAATTTCTAAAGAACACAATAGGTTGTTAGGAATGGTTCAAGACTTGTACAAAATTTTTATACAGGGGAACCGGTACGATATTCCACGTATCAACCAACACGAAGACCTAGTCTAAGGTTAACCGACCAGAGCAAACTGGTACTACGTGACAAGCAAGCTAGAGAATCGTAACAACCTGTCAGAGAATAATCACCACATGTCAAGGAATATGTTAACGGTCTGTGGCTTGTTGCCTCCGGATCCCTTCTCAGACCTATAGAAAGATGCCACGTGTCATTCACCACCAGACAAAACCTGACACCCGACATTCCTTGACATTCGTCAGACTCCAGAAGCATCTACGGCCATATAAAAAGGGATACTTTGTCTCTACGCAGGTACGCTCACTCGTTTATTCTCGTCTTTTACTTTTCGTCCTTTCACTGTGATTCTGGGGAAAAAGTACCTAACTTGAGCGTCGGAGGGCCTGACCTGGGGACTTTTTCCCTGGTTCTTGGTCTCTAACGCAGGGGAAGCTTATTTGAGTGTGCGTAGGGCCCTCGCGTCATCGTTCCCGTCACCACCCCTCGTCATCCGCTCATAAGAACCCTCCCGGCAGGTGCCAGATCGACCAGGCGTCTCGGTGACTTTCTGTCAGCACCAGTGACAGCTCGGCCAGCCTCTGTCCGACTCAACTTCCGGACAAGATTAAGGTCTAAGAGTCAAACCATAAATCCTTGTAATCCATATTTCACCCCTTTCATTTACCATTTAGTTATTATAATTTACCTACTTTGTGTTGATCTAGAACAAACTAACAGTCATATTAAGGATAAATGTAATAATCTTTTGTCACTAGTATATGTATTGTTGACTTTTTAGAAGAATAAAATTTCTATGAGCCAAGTATGACCCTACTTTTCTCTGAATTAAATCTACAGATCTTGCCAATATTTTATTCCTCATGGCATCAAGCTCAGCCATCTTCCCAACTTTAAGAAACACCTGTCTCCCCTATATATCTGAAAGTTGGAGTCAATATTTTAGACACCACACCCTGATGTCAAACTCAATAATGTCAATAATTACTTTTTGCTAATCTAGTGTCACAATTGAAATATACATCACCTAAGTCATAGTTATTGCATTTTGTTCGAACTAGCAGACAAAGACACTTTATTTCATTCTAAATCAATTGAAAAACAAAAGTTTCCCGAATCACATTCCATACAATTTATGGTAAAAGTGAAACATAGCTTGGAGACCCAGGCACTACAACAACAAACAAACAAAAAAAAAAAAAAGAATTATCGATGAAAATATTCATCGAAAATCCGTCGAAATATGCACATACCGACATATTACCAATACAAAAATATGCGTCATTAGAGAATTTGTCAAAAACGGGTTTCTGATAGATTATGTGATTCCGTCATTAATATTTTAACGACAGAATTTAATTCTGTAGGTAAAGACGTTGAAAATACTATTCTAGCAATCAGTTTCTATTGACGGGAACACAATTTCCACTGGAAAATAACAAACCCTTAACACTAGCCAGTTCATGGTTTTACCAACGAAATTTAGAGGTTCTGTCGATAGTCTATCGAAATACCGAAGGAAAATACTGTTTCCATTGGCGTTTATTTTCGATAATCACTGATGGAATAAGTTGTCCATTGATATTCTGTCGGGAAAGTAAAAAAAAAAATCATAGATTCAATATGTTTACACACTCTACCTTGTTTACATTTTCCAAATATGCAAAAATCATCACAGACGATGGCATTATACATACAATCCACACATAGAAACAGGTTATACATAATCGACTCACATACATCATTAATACGGAAAATGAGATTAGTGTTACTAAACGATAAGTTAGAATTGTTCAGGTTTACTGACAGTGATTATGCAGGAGATCAAGATGATAGAAGAAGCATTTCAGGCTATGTTTTTATGTTGGGCACAGGGGGCGTATCATGGTCTTCTAAGAAGCAACCAATTGTCTCCTTGTCAACTATAGAAGCTGGATTTATTGCTGCAACAACTTGTGCTTGTCAAGTTATCTAGTTGAGAAGAATTCTGGAAGAGCTTTAGCTCAAACAAGTTCAAAACTACTATAGTTTTTTGTGACAACAACTCAGCAATCAAACTCTCTAAGAATCTTGTGCTACACGGCAGAAGCAAACATATCGATGTGCAGTATTATTTTTTAAGAGATCTCAACAATGATGGAACAATCAAACTGGTTTATTGTCGAAGTGAAGATCAAGTTGCAGATATACAGACCAAGCCGCTCAAGTTGGCTACATTTGTAACATTGCGTGGTCTACTTGGAGTTTGTTTACGCATTGCCATTTTTCTTTTAACACTAATCTTTAATACATTTTATCCAAATAAAATTCAAATAAAGACAAGAGAAAGAAAGACAAGAGAACTTATCCAAATAAAATGTATTAAAGATGAATGTAATAGGGTATTACTAAACGATAGAGAAATAAAAGAGTAATAGAAGAAGTATTTTCATCAATGTTTTAATAAAGGTTTAGATGACCAATTTATTTAGGTAATTTAAGTAGCTTAAATGAGTATAAAAATTTAAATTTTTATCATAAAATTCAAACTTCAGAAGTAGAATAAGTTTTAAATGAGATGCACAATGGAAAAGCTATTGAACCAGATGATATTCTGATAGAAGTATAGAAATGCCTAAGGAAACAAGTTATTGAATGATTTACAAAATTATTTAACATGATATTAAAAATAAAAAAAAATGTTTGATCAATGAAGGATAAATACTCTAATTTCCTTATATAAGAATAAGAGAGAAGTATAAAATTATGTAAATTATAAGGGTATTAAACTAATGAGCCATAAAACTTTGGAAAAAATAATAGAAAAAAGATAAAGAAAAAAGATCACGGTGATCGAAAATCAATTTAAGTTCATATTTGAAATGTCAACAATAGAAGTTATACATCTTCTTAGACATCTAATTGAAAATATTAGGAGTAAAAATAAGATCTACATATGATATTCATTGACATAGAAAATGCTTATGATAGAATCCTAAGAGAAATTATATGAAGAAATATAGAAAAGAGAGGTGTTAGTATAACATATATTGAACTAATTAAGGATATATTCGAGGTTGTAAGGACCAGAGTAAAGACTTCCAATAAAAATAGTGTTACATGAAAGATCAATTCTAAGTCTCTATCTTTTTTCACTAATTATGGACGAACTCACTACGCACATTCAAGACGAAGTACCGTGATGCATATTGTTTACAGATAATATTATTTTGATAGATGAAACATGTAAAGGAGTAAATCCTAAATTAGAATCTTGGCGGGAAATACTAGAAGGTAATGATTTAGGTTTAGTAGAATAAAAACAGAATATATAGAATTTAAGTTTAGCAATATAGACGTAATGAGACAATTGTTAAGAAAAGAGATGACGAGTTATCCGAAATCGAGAGCTTTAAATATTCAGGATCATTTTTGTAAAACGATGGAGGGATTGAGAGAGATGTTTTACATAGAATATATAAACAGGATAGTTGAAATGGAAGAGAACGTCGGGTGTTGGCTCATCCCCATAGTTGGTAATCCCAAGTGACTCAATGCCTTGGCATTCAAAGTTAGCTTGACTCATCCAAACTCATGGTGGCAAAAGGCGACTACGCTCATTTCCAGCGCCCCCACCAACCCATTCCAAAGCTAACACAAAGGAGGTAAATTACAGGTGGCTACTAACTTTTGGAATAGTGATTGACGCATGAGGGATGCATTTACCTTGGTTATATCAAGATTCGAACCTCAGACCTCATAATGAAAGTATCTCATATGCTAGCCACTAGACCGTCCCAAGGGGATGACTTGGACCAAACCACAAATCCTATGCACTTTCGTATTTGTGAAAATTAATAAGGAAGGATTCTCTATGAATTAATAATGTCTTATTTATTTCAAAATGAAAAAGAATGAGGGTACATATTTATTGGTGCTCATGTCTTCATCGACCAAGACCAGTACAAAAATGAAGACAATACCACTCAAACACCGCAGAACAATAACATAAAATAAACATCCATTAATGCAATATCGCAGCTCAAATGACTACCCTCTCAAAAGGCAACCAGAGGATACACCGCCGCCGCCAGCAGAGACACCAGCAAAGGTAGACCGACTTCGACCGCGTTCCCATCCGACGTGGACAAGCCCGGAGGTGGCGGCGATGATATCGGAGGCGATGCCATCGGAGCATTAGCTGCAGTGATTTAGTCCATGGCACGTTAGTATATATAAGATCAGACAAGTGTACCAGAGGAGCTTAAGTATCTTACAGTTGCACTGGCTCAGAGGAAACTGGACGCTGCAGGCGGCGGGGAGGCCAAACGCCTGCGTCTGGTTCACGGTGATCCCGAACGAGGGGGCGGCCGCGATTCCGGAGGTGATGAGGGCGCAGATGCACTGCGGGTCGGACTGCACTGCCGACGAGAACAGCGAGCAGCATTGGCTTGATGGGGTGGAGACGTTGCCGGTGATGTAGTCAAGGCAGGGAGACAACCTCAAGACGACCGGCGTGCAGGAACTGAGCTGCGCCCTCATGCCGGCTGGCGAGAGCACCACCACCGCCATCGCTGCGACAAGAAGGATTGCTTGCATGTTCGCTACCATTTCTGACGTTCCTGAAGCAGAGAGAAGGCAGGGTGTAACTTTATACACGGGGAAACTACCTTTACCTTCTCATTGACGAAATCTCATGATCCTTTTCTCCTGTACTTTGTTGACAAATTTGTAGATTATTCGAGGAGAAGTCGTCAGACGAATGTTCCTCTGGAATTGGCGACGATTCTTGGAATACCGACCATTTTGTCAACATATTGGAAAATTCTAACGTTCAATGGAAGAAATAGAACGCTGGTTTGCAGTATCCAGTACACCTGGATGTTGTTCAAAGTTTGAACTTTGAATTCAAGGAAATCGTCTCCAGAAAGAAAAGCAATGTTCAGTTTTGCTACTGCGTGTCTGATCGCACATTGAAATAGATTATCACTATTTACT